>NC_090938.1:169958065-171208065 GCF_040938575.1 Ambystoma mexicanum | reverse complement strand
TTTGGCATGAAAAATGCATCCTACACCCCTGAAAGTTCAGAATATTTTAGCAGCCCAAAAAAGGCCTTAAAATGTATCTTAAGCCTGCAAAAATGTAGAAAACTTTTGGAGGCCCTAAAAAGGGGTTTACAGGCATCCTAGACCCCCTAAAGTCCAGAAAATGTTGTTGGGACAAAAACGGTGCTGGAGAGCTCCGAATGTCCCAAAAACATTTGCAGCCTGAAAGGGGCATTAACCCGCACCTAGACCACTGAAATTCCCAACAATATTTTTGGCATGAAAAGAGCATCCTACACCCCTGAAAGTTCAGAATATGTTAGCAGCCCAAAAAAGGCCTTAAAATGTATATTAAGCCTGCAAAAATGTAGAAAACTTTGGAGGCCTCAAAAAGGGGTTTACAGGCATCCTAGACCCCCTAAAGTCCAGAAAATGTTGGTGGCCTAAAAATTGTGTCAGAGAGCTCTGAATGTCCCAAAAACATATTTGCAGCCTGAAAGGGGCATTAACCCGCATCATAGACCACTGAAATTCCCAACAATATTTTTGGCATGAAAAATGCATCCTCCACCCCTGAAAGTTCAGAATATGTCAGCAGCCCAAAAAAGGCCTTAAAATGTATCTTAAGCCTGCAAAAATGTAGAAAACTTTGGAGGCCCAAAAAAGGGGTTTACAGGCATCCTAGACCCTCTACCGTCCAGAAAATGTTGTTGAGACAAAAAGTATGCTGGAGAGCTCTGAATGTCCCAAAAACATTTGCAGCCTGAAAGGGGCATTAACCCGCATCCTAGACCACTGAAATTCCCAACAATATTTTTGGCATGAAAAAAGCATCCTAAACCCCTGAAAATCCAGAATATGTTAGCAGCCCAAAAATAGACCTTAACATGCATCTTAGGACTGCAAAAAATGTTGAAAATGTTGCATGCCCAAAAAAGGGGTTTACAGGCATCCTAGACCCCCTAAAGTCCAGAAAATGTTGGTGGCCTAAAAACTGTGTCAGAGATCTCTGAATGTCACAACAACATTTGCAGCCTGAAAGGAGCATAAACCCGCATCCTAGACCACTGAAATTCCCAACAATAATTTTGGCATGAAAAATGCATCCTACACACCTGAAAGTTCAAAATATTTTAGCAGCCCAAAAAAGACCTTAAAATGTATCTTAAGCCTGCAAAAATGTAGAAAACTTTGGAGGCCCAAAAAAGGGGTTTACAGGCATCCTGGACCCCCTAAAGTCCAGAAAATGTTGGTGGCCTAAAAACTGTGTCAAAGAGCTCTGAATGTCCCAAAAACATTTGCAGACTGAAAGGGGCACTAACCTGCATTCTAGACCACTGAAATTCCCAATTATATTTTGGCACGAAAAATGCATCCTACACCCCTGAAAGTTCAAAATATGTTAGCAGCCCAAAAAAGACCTTAAAAAGCATCCTAAGCCTGCAAAAATGTTGAAAACTTTGGTGGCCCAAGCAAGGGGTTACAGGCATCCTAGACCCCCTAAAGTCCAGAAAATGTTGGTTGCCTAAAAACTGTGTCACAGAGCTCTGAATGTCCCAAAAAAATGTGCAGCCTGAAAGGGGCAATAACCCGCATCCTAGACCACTGAAATTCCCAACAATATTTTTGCCATGAAAAATTCATCCTACACCCCTGAAAGTTCAGAATATTTTAGCAGCCCAAAAAAGGCCTTAAAATGTATCTTAAGCCTGCAAAAATGTAGAAAACTTTGGAGGCCCAAAAAAGGGGTTTACAGGTATCCTAGACCCCCTAAAGTCCAGAAAATGTTGTTGGGACAAAAACGGTTCTGGAGAGCTCCGAATGTCCCAAAAACATTTGCAGCCTGAAAGGGGCATTAATCCGCATCCTAGACCACTGAAATTCCCAACAATATTTTTGGCATGAAAAAAGCATCCTACACCCCTGAAAGTTCAGAATATGTTAGCAGCCCAAAAAAGGCCTTAAAATGTATATTTAGCCTGCAAAAATGTAGAAAACTTTGGAGTCCTCAAAAGGGGGTTTACAGGCATCCTAGACCACCTAAAGTCCAGAAAATGTTGGTGGCCTAAAAACTTTGTCAGAGATCTCTGAATGTCACAAAAACATTTGCAGCCTTAAAGGGGCATTAACCCGCATCTTAGACCACTGAAATTCCCAACAATATTTTTGGCATGAAAAATGCATCCTACACCCCTGAAAGTTCAGAATATGTAAGTAGCCCAAAAAAGGCCTTAAAATGTACATTAAGCCTGCAAACATATAGAAAAACTTGGAGGCCTCAAAAAGGGGTTTACAGGCATCCTAGACCCCCTAAACTCTAGAAAAGTTTGTTGGCCCAAAAACTGTGCCAGGGAGCTCTGAATGTCCCAGAAACATTTGCAGCCTGAAAGGGGCATTAACCCGCATCCTAGACCACTGAAATTCCCAACAATATTTTTGGCACAAAAAAAAGCATCCTAAACCCCTGAAAATTCAGAATATGTTAGCAGCCAAAAAATAGGCCTTAACATGCATCTTAAGACTGCAAAAAATGTTGAAAACGTTGCATGCCCAAAAAAGGGGTTTACAGGCATCCTAGACCCCCTAAAGTCCAGAAAATATTGGTGGCCTAAAAACTGTGTCAGAGATCTCTGAATGTCACACCAACATTTGCAGCCTAAAAGGGGCATTAACCCGCATCCTAGACCACTGAAATTCCCAACAATATTTTTGGCATGAAAAATGCATCCTACACCCCTGAAAGTTCAGAATATATTAGCAGCCCAAAAAAGGCCTTAAAATACATCTTAACCCTGCAAAAATCTAGAAAACTTTGGAGGCCCCAAAAAGGGGTTTACAGGCATCCTAGACCACCTAAAGTCCAGAAAATGTTGGTGGCCTAAAAACTGTGTCAGAGAGCTCCGAATGTCCCAAAAAAATGTGCAGCCTGAAAGGGGCAGTAACCCGCATCCTAGACCACTGAAATTCCCAATTATATTTTTGGCACGAAAAATGCATCCTACACCCCTGAAATTTCAGAATATGTTAGCAGCCCAAAAAGGGACTTAAAATGCATCTTAAGCCTGCAAAAATGTTGAAAACGTTGGAGGCCCAAAAAAGGGGTTTACAGGCATCCTAGACCCGTAAGTCTAGAAAATGTTGTTGGCCCAAAAACTTTGCCAGAGAGCTTTGAATGTCCCAAAAACATTTGCAGCCTGAAAGGGGCATTAACTCGCATCCTAGACCACTGATATTCCAAACAATATATTTGGCATCAAAAATGCATCCTACACCCCTGAAAGTTCAGAATATGTTAGCAGCCCAAAAAAGGCCTTAAAATGTATCTTAAGCCTGCAAAAATGTAGAAAACTTTGGAGGCCCAAAAAAGGGGTTTACAGGCATCCTAGACTCTCTAAAGTCCAGAAAATGTTGTTGGGACAAAAAGTATGCTGGAGAGCTCCGAATGTTCCAAAAATATTTGCAGCCTGAAAGGGGCATTAACCCGCATCCTAGACCACTGAAATTCCCAACAATATTTTTGTCATGAAAAATGCATCCTACACCCCTGAAAGTTCAGAATATGTTAGCAGCCCAAAAAATTCCTTAAAATGTATCTTAAGCCTGCAAAATGTAGAAAACTTTGGAGGCCCAAAAAAGGGGTTTACAGGCATCCTAGACCCTGTAAAGTCCAGAAAATGTTGTTGGGACAAAAAGTATGCTGGAGAGCTCCGAATGTCCCAAAAACATTTGCAGCCTGAAAGGGGCATTAACCCGCATCCTAGACCACTGAAATTCCCAACAATATTTTTGACACCAAAAAAGCATCCTACACCCCTGAAAGTTCAGAATATGTTAGCAGCCCAAAAAAGGCCTTAAAATGTATATTAAGCCTGCAAAAATGTAGAAAACTTTGGAGGCCTCAAAAAGGGGTTTACAGGCATCCTAGACCTCCTAAAGTCCAGAAAATGTTGGTGGCCTAAAAGCTGTGTCAGAGAGCTCTGAATGTCCCAAAAACATTCACAGCCTGAAAGGGGCATTAACACGCATCCTAGACCACTGAAATTCCCAACAATATTTTTGGCATGAAAAATGCACCCAACACCCCTGAAAGTTCAGAATATGTTAGCAGCCCAAAAAAGACCTTAAAATACATCTTAAGCCTGCAAAAATGTAGAAAACTTTGGAGGCCCCAAAAAGAGGTTTACAGGCATCCTAGACCACCTAAAGTCCAGAAAATGTTGGTGACCTAAAAACTTTGTCAGAGATCTCTGAATGTCACAAAAACATTTGCAGCCTGAAAGGGGCATTAACCCGCATCCTAGACCACTGAAATTCCCAACAATATTTTTGGCATGAAAAATGCATCCTACACCCCTGAAAGTTCAGAATATGTTAGCAGCCCAAAAAAGGACTTAAAATGCATCTTAAGCCTGCAAAAACATTGAAAACTTTGGAGGCCCAAAACAGGGGTTTACAGGCATCCTAGACCCCCTAAAGTCTATAAAATGTTGTTGGCCCAAAAACTGTGCCAGAGAGCTCTGAATGTCCCAGAAACAGTTGCAGCCTGAAAGGGGCATTAACCCGCATCCTAGACCACTGAAATTCCCAACAATATTTTTGACACGAAAAAAGCATCCTACACCCCTGAAAGTTCAGAATATGTTAGTAGCCCAAAAAGGCCTTAAAATGTATATTAAGCCTGCAAACATATAGAAAACTTTGGAGGCCCAAAACAGGGGTTTACAGGCATCCTAGACCCCCTAAAGTCTATAAAATGTTGTTGGCCCAAAAACTGTGCGAAAGAGCTCTGAATGTCCCAGAAATATTTGCAGCCTGAAAGGGGCATTAACCCGCATCCTAGACCACTGAAATTCCCAACAATATTTTTGGCACAAAAAAAAGCATCCTAAACCCCTGAAAATTCAGAATATGTTAGCAGCCCAAAAATAGGCCTTAACATGCATCTTAAGACTGCAAAAAATGTTGAAAACGTTGCATGCCAAAAAAGGGGTTTACAGGCATCCTAGACCCCCTAAAGTCCAGAAAATGTTGGTGGCCTAAAAACTGTGTCAGAGATCTCTGAATGTCACAACAACATTTGCAGCCTGAAAGGGGCATAAACCCGCATCCTAGACCACTGGAATTCCCAACAATAATTTTGGCATGAAAAATGCATCCTACACCCCTGAAAGTTCAGAATATGTTAGCAGCCCAAAAAAGGCCTTAAAATACATCTTAAGCCTGCAAAAATGTAGAAAACTTTGGAGGCCCCAAAAAGAGGTTTACAGGCATCCTAGACCCCCTAAAGTCCAGAAAATGTTGGTCTCCTAAAAACTGTGTCAGAGAGCGCTGAATGTCCCAAAAAAATGTGCAGCCTGAAAGGGGCATTAACCCGCATCCTAGACCACTGAAATTCCCAATAATATTTTTGGCACGAAAAATGTATCCTACACCCCTGAAAGTTCAGAATATTTTAGCAGCCCAAAAAAGGCCTTAAAATACATTTTAAGCCTGCAAAAATGTAGAAAACTTTGGAGGCCCCAAAAAGAGGTTTACAGGCATCCTAGACCCCCTAAAGTCCAGAAAATGTTGGTCGCCTAAAAACTGTGTCAGAGAGCGCTGAATGTCCCAAAAAAATGTGCAGCCTGAAAGGGGCATTAACCCGCATCCTAGACCACTGAAATTCCCAATAATATTTTTGGCACGAAAAATGTATCCTACACCCCTGAAAGTTCAGAATATGTTAGCAGCCCAAAAATAGGCCTTAAAATGCATTTTAAGACTGAAAAAAATGTTGAAAACTTTGGATGCCCAAAAAGGGGTTTACACGCATCGTAGACCCCCTGAAGTCCAGAAAATGTTGGTGGCCAAAAACTGTGTCAGAGAGGTCTGAATGTCCCAAAAACATTTGCAGCCTGAAAGGGGCACTAACCTGCATCCTAGACCACTGAAATTCCCAACAATATTTTTGGCATGAAAAATGCATCCTACACCCCTGAAAGTTCAGAATATTTTAGCAGCCCAAAAAAGGCCTTAAAATGTATCTTAAGCCTGTAAAAATTTAGAAAACTGTGGAGGCCCAAAAAGGGGTTTAAAGGCATCCTAGACCCCCTAAAGTCCAGAAAATGTTGTTGGGACAAAAACGGTGCTGGAGAGCTCCGAATGTCCCAAAAACATTTGCAGCCTGAAAGGGGCATTAATACGCATCCTAGACCACTGAAATTCCCAACAATATTTTTGGCATGAAAAAAGCATCCTACACCCCTGAAAGTTCAGAATATGTTAGCAGCCCAAAAAAGGCCTTAAAATGTATATTTAGCCTGCAAAAATGTAGAAAACTTTGGAGTCCTCAAAAAGGGATTTACAGGCATCCTAGACCCCCTAAAGTCCAGAAAATGTTGGTCGCCTATAAACTGTGTCAGAGAGCTCTGAATGTCCCAAAAACATTTGCAGCCTGAAAGGGGCATTAACCTGCATCCTACACCACTGAAATTGCCAATAATAGTTTTGGCACGAAAAATGTATCCTACACCCCTGAAAATTCAGAATATGTTAGCATCCCAAAAATAGGCCTTAACATGCATTTTAAGACTGCAAAAATTTTGAAAACTTTGGGTGCCCAAAAAAGGGGTTTACAGGCATCCTAGACCCCCTAAAGTCCAGAAAATGTTGGTGCCCAAAAACTGTGCCAGACAGCTCTGAATGTCCCAAAAACATTTGCAGCTTGAAAGGGGCATTAACCCGCATCCTAGACCACTGAAATTCCCAACAATATTTTTGCATGAAAAATGCATCCTACACCCCTGAAAGTTCAGAATATTTTAGAAGCCCAAAAAAGGCCTTAAAATGTATCTTAAGCCTGCAAAAATGTAGAAAACTTTGGAGGCCCAAAAAAGGGGTTTACAGGCATCCTAGACCCCCTAAAGTCCAGAAAATGTTGTTGGGACAAAAACGGTGCTGGAGAGCTCCGAATGTCCCAAAAACATTTGCAGCCTGAAAGGGGCATTAACCCGCACCTAGACCACTGAAATTCCCAAAAATATTGTTGGCATGAAAAAAGCATCCTACAACCCTGAAAGTTCAGAATATGTTTGCAGCCCAAAAAAGGCCTTAAAATGTATGTTAAGCCTGCAAAAATGTAGAAAACTTTGGAGGCCTCAAAAAGGGGTTTACAGGCATCCTATACCCCCTAAAGTCCAGAAAATGTTGGTCGGCTAGAAACTGTGTCAGAGAGCTCTCAATGTCCCAAAAACATTTGCAGCCTGAAAGGGGCATTAACCTGCATCCTACACCACTGAAATTGCCAATAATATTTTTGGCACGAAAAATGTATCCTACACCCCTGAAAATTTAGAATATGTTAGCGTCCCAAAAATAGGCCTTAACATGCATCTTAAGACTGCAAAAAATGTTGCAAACATTGGGTGCCCAAAAAAGGGTTTTAAGGGCATCCTAGACCCCCTAAAGTCCAGAAAATGTTGGTGCCCAAAAACTATGCCAGACAGCTCTGAATGTCCCAAAAACATTTGCAGCTTGAAAGGGGCATTAACCCGCACCCTAGACCACTGAAATTCCCAACAAATTTTTGGCATGAAAAATGCATCCTCCACCCCTGAAAATTCAGAATATTTTAGAAGCCCAAAAAAGGCCTTAAAATGTATCTTAAGCCTGCAAAAATGTAGAAAACATTGGGTGCCCAGAAAAGGGTTTTAAGGGCATCCTAGACCCCCTAAAGTCCAGAAAATGTTGTTGGGACAAAAACGGTGCTGGAGAGCTCCGAATGTCCCAAAAACATTTGCAGCCTGAAAGGGGCATTAACCCGCACCTAGACCACTGAAATTCCCAACAATATTTTTGGCATGAAAAAAGCATCCTATACCCCTGAAAGTTCAGAATATGTTAGCAGTCCAAAAAAGGACTTAAAATGTATGTTAAGCCTGCAAAAATGTAAAAAAAAACTTTGGAGGCTTCAAAAAGGGGTTAACAGGCATCCTACACCTCCTAAAGTCCAGAAAATGTTGGTCAGCTAAAAACTGTGTCAGAGAGCTCTCAATGTCCCAAAAACATTTGAAGCCTGAAAGGGGCATTAACCCGCATCCTAGACCACTGAAATTCCCAATAATATTTTAGGCATGAAAAATGTATCCTACACCCCTGAAAATTCAGAATCTGTTAGCAGCCCAAAAATAGGCCTTAACATGCATCTTAAGACTACAAAAAATGTTGAAAACTTTGGATGCCCAAAAAGGGGTTTACAGGCATCCTAGACCCCATAATGTCCAGAAAATGTTGGTGGCCAAAAACTGTGTCAGAGAGCTCTGAATGTCCCAAAAACATTTGCAGCCTGAAAGGGGGATTAACCTGCATCCTAGACCACTGAAATTCCCAATTATATTTTTGGCACGAAAAATGCTACACCCCTGAAAGTTCAGAATATGTTAGCAGCCCAATAAAGGCCTTAAAATGCATCTTAAGACTGCAAAAAATGTTGAAAACTTTGAGTGCCCAAAAAAGGGGTTTACAGGCATCCTAGACCCCCTAAAGTCCAGAAAATGTTTTTGGGACAAAAACGGTGCTGGAGAGCTCCGAATGTCCCAAAAACATTTGCAGCCTGAAAGGGGCATTAACCCGCACCTAGACCACTGAAATTCCCAACAATATTTTTGGCATGAAAAAAGCATCCTACACCCCTGAAAGTTCAGAATATGTTAGCAGCCCAAAAAAGGCCTTAAAATGTATGATAAGCCTGCAAAAATGTAAAAAAAACTTTGGAGGCCTCAAAAAGGGGTTTACAGGCATCCTACACCTCCTAAAGTCCAGAAAATGTTGGTCAGCTAAAAACTGTGTCAGAGAGCTCTCAATGTCCCAAAAACATTTGAAGCCTGAAAGGGGCATTAACCCGCATCCTAGACCACTGAAATTCCCAATAATATTTTAGGCATGAAAAATGTATCCTACACCCCTGAAAGTTCAGAATCTGTTAGCAGCCCAAAAATAGGCCTTAACATGCATCTTAAGACTACAAAAAATGTTGAAAACTTTGGATGCCCGAAAAAGGGGTTTACAGGCATCCTAGACCCCATAAAGTCCAGAAAATGTTGGTGGCCAAAAACTGTGTCAGAGAGCTCTGAATGTCCCAAAAACATTTGCAGCCTGAAAGGGGCATTAACCTGCATCCTAGACCACTGAAATTCCCAATTATATCATTGGCACGAAAAATGTATCCTACACCCCTGAAAGTTCAGAATATGTTAGCAGCCCAATAAAGGCCTTAAAATGCATCTTAAGCCTGCAAAAATGTTGAAAACTTTGGAGGCCCAAGAAAGGGGTTTACAGGCATCCTAGTCCCCCTAAAGTCCAGAAAATGTTGGTGCCCAAAAACTATGCCAGACAGCTCTGAATGTCCCAAAAACATTTGCAGTCTGAAAGGGGCATTAACCCGCATCCTAGACCACTGAAATTCCCAACAATATTTTTGGCATGAAAAATGCATCCTACACCCCTGAAAGTTCAGAATATTTTAGAAGCCCAAAAAAGGCCTTAAAATGTATATTAAGCCTGCAAAAATTTAGAAAACTTTGGATGCCCAAAAAAGGGGTTTACAGGCATCCTAGACCCCCTAAAGTCCAGAAAATGTTGGTGGCCTAATAACTGTGCCAGAGAGCTATGAATGTCCCAAAAACATTTAGAGACTGAAAGGGGCATTAACACGCATCCTAAACCACTAAAATTCCCATTAATATTTTTGGCATGAGAAATGTATCCACACCCCTTAAAATTCAGAATATGTTAGCAGCCCAAAAATAGACCTTAACATGCATCTTAAGACTGCAAAAAATGTTGAAAACTTTGCATGCCCAAAAAAAGGGGTTTACAGGCATCCTAGACCCCCTAAAGTCCAGAAAATGTTGGTGGCCAAAAACTGTGTCAGAGAGGTCTGAATGACCCAAAAACATTGCAGCCTGAAAAGGGTATTAACCTGAATCCTAGACCACTGAAATTCCCAATTATATTTTTGGCACGAAAAATGCATCCTACACCCCTGAAAGTTCAGAATATTTTAGCAGCCCAAAAAAGGCCTTAAAATACATCTTAAGCCTGCAAACATGTAGAAAACTTTGGAGGCCCGAAAATGGGGTTTACAGGCATCCTAGACCACCTAAAGTCCAGAAAATGTTGGTGGCCTAAAAACTGTGTCAGAGAGCTCCGAATGTCCCAAAAAAATGTACAGCCTGAAAGGGGTAGTAACCCGCATCCTAGACCACTGAAATTCCCAATTATGTTTTTGGCATGAAAAATGCATCCTACACCCCTGAAAGTTCAGAATATGTTAGCAGCCCAAAAAGGGACTTAAAATGCATCTTAAGCCTGCAAAAATGTTGAAAACGTTGGAGGCCCAAAAAAGGGGTTTACAGGCATCCTAGACCCCCTAAAGTCTAGAAAATGTTGTTGGCCCAAAAACTTTGCCAGAGAGTTTTGAATGTCCCAAAAACATTTGCAGCCTGAAAGGGGCATTAACTCGCATCCTAGACCACTGAAATTCGCAACAATATATTTGGCATGAAAAATGCATCCTACACCCCTGAAAGTTCAGAATATGTTAGCAGCCCAAAAAAGGCCTTAAAATGTATCTTAAGCCTGCAAAAATGTAGAAAACTTTGGAGGCCCAAAAAAGGGGTTTACAGGCATCCTAGACCTCCTAACGTCCAGAAAATGTTGGTGGCCTAAAAGCTGTGTCAGAGAGCTCTGAATGTCCCAAAAACATTCGCAGCCTGAAAGGGGCTTAACCCGCATCCTAGACCACTGAAATTCCCAACAATATTTTTGGCATGAAAAATGCACCCAGCACCCCTGAAAGTTCAGAATATGTTAGCAGCCCAAAAAAGGCCTTAAAATACATCTTAAGCCTGCAAAAATGTAGAAAACTTTGGAGGCCCCAAAAAGAGGTTTACAGGCATCCTAGACCTCCTAAAGTCCAGAAAATGTTGGTGGCCTAAAAGCTGTGTCAGAGAGCTCTGAATGTCCCAAAAACATTTGCAGCCTGAAAGGGGCATTAACCCGCATCCTAGACCACTGAAATTCCCAACAATATTTTTGGCATGAAAAATGCATCCTACACCCCTGAAAGTTCAGAATATGTTAGCAGCCCAAAAAAGGACTTAAAATGCATCTTAAGCCTGCAAAAACGTTGAAAACTTTGGAGGCCCAAAACAGGGGTTAACAGGCATCCTAGACCCCCTAAAGTCTATAAAATGTTGTTGGCCCAAAAACTGTGCCAGAGAGCTCTGAATGTCCCAGAAACAGTTGCAGCCTGAAAGGGGCATTAACCCGCATCCTAGACCACTGAAATTCCCAACAATATTTTTGACACGAAAAAAGCATCCTACACCCCTGAAAGTTCAGAATATGTTAGTAGCCCAAAAAGGCCTTAAAATGTATATTAAGCCTGCAAACATATAGAAAACTTTGGAGGCCCAAAACAGGGGTTTACAGGCATCCTAGACCCCCTAAAGTCTATAAAATGTTGTTGGCCCAAAAACTGTGCGAAAGAGCTCTGAATGTCCCAGAAACATTTGCAGCCTGAAAGGGGCATTAACCCGCATCCTAGACCACTGAAATTCCCAACAATATTTTTGGCAAAAAAAAAAGCATCCTAAACCCCTGAAAATTCAGAATATGTTAGCAGCCCAAAAATAGGCCTTAACATGCATCTTAAGACTGCAAAAAATGTTGAAAACGTTGCATGCCCAAAAAAGGGGTTTACAGGCATCCTAGACCCCCTAAAGTCCAGAAAATGTTGGTGGCCTAAAAACTGTGTCAGAGATCTCTGAATGTCACAACAACATTTGCAGCCTGAAAGGGGCATAAACCCGCATCCTAGACCACTGGAATTCCGAACAATAATTTTGGCATGAAAAATGCATCCTACACCCCTGAAAGTTCAGAATATGTTAGCAGCCCAAAAAAGGCCTTAAAATACATCTTAAGCCTGCAAAAATGTAGAAAACTTTGGAGGCCCCAAAAAGAGGTTTACAGGCATCCTAGACCCCCTAAAGTCCAGAAAATGTTGGTCTCCTAAAAACTGTGTCAGAGAGCGCTGAATGTCCCAAAAAAACGTGGAGCCTGAAAGGGGCATTAACCCGCATCCTAGACCACTGAAATTCCCAATAATATTTTTGGCACGAAAAATGTATCCTACACCCCTGAAAGTTCAGAATATTTTAGCAGCCCAAAAAAGGCCTTAAAATACATCTTAAGCCTGCAAAAATGTAGAAAACTTTGGAGGCCCCAAAAAGAGGTTTACAGGCATCCTAGACCCCCTAAAGTCCAGAAAATGTTGGTCGCCTAAAAACTGTGTCAGAGAGGTCTGAATGTCCCAAAAACATTTGCAGCCTGAAAGGGGCATTAATACGCATCCTAGACCACTGAAATTCCCAACAATATTTTTGGCATGAAAAAAGCATCCTACACCCCTGAAAGTTCAGAATATGTTAGCAGCCCAAAAAAGGCCTTAAAATGTATATTTAGCCTGCAAAAATGTAGAAAACTTTGGAGTCCTCAAAAAGGGATTTACAGGCATCCTAGACCCCCTAAAGTCCAGAAAATGTTGGTCGCCTATAAACTGTGTCAGAGAGCTCTGAATGTCCCAAAAACATTTGCAGCCTGAAAGGGACATTAACCTGCATCCTACACCACTGAAATTGCCAATAATAGTTTTGACACGAAAAATGTATCCTTCACCCCTGAAAATTCAGAATATGTTAGCAGCCCAAAAAAGGCCTTAAAATGTATATTTAGCCTGCAAAAATGTAGAAAACTTTGGAGTCCTCAAAAAGGGGTTTACAGGCATCCTAGACCCCCTAAAGTCCAGAAAATGTTGGTCGCCTATAAACTGTGTCAGAGAGCTCTGAATGTCCCAAAAACATTTGGAGCCTGAAAGGGGCATTAACCTGCATCCTACACCACTGAAATTGCCAATAATAGTTTTGGCACGAAAAATGTATCCTACACCCCTGAAAATTCAGAATATGTTAGCATCCCAAAAATAGGCCTTAACATGCATTTTAAGACTGCAAAAATTTTGAAAACTTTGGGTGCCCAAAAATGGGGTTTACAGGCATCCTAGACCCCCTAAAGTCCAGAAAATGTTGGTGCCCAAAAACTGTGCCAGACAGCTCTGAATGTCCCAAAAACATTTGCGGCTTGAATGGGGCATTAACCCGCATCCTAGACCACTGAAATTCCCAACAATATTTTTGCATGAAAAATGCATCCTACACCCCTGAAAGTTCAGAATATTTTAGAAGCCCAAAAAAGGCCTTAAAATGTATCTTAAGCCTGCAAAAATGTAGAAAACTTTGGAGGCATCGAAAAGGGGTTTACAGGCATCCTAGACCCCCTAAAGTCCAGAAAATGTTGGTCACCTAAAAACTGTGTGAGAGAGCTCTCAATGTCCCAAAAACATTTGCAGCCTGAAAGGGCCATTAACCCGCATCCTAGACCAGTGAAATTCCCAACAATATTTTTGGCATGAAAAATGCATCCTACACCCCTGAAAGTTCAGAATATGTTAGCAGCCCAAAAAAGGACTTAAAATGCATCTTAAGCCTGCAAAAACGTTGAAAACTTTGGAGGCCCAAAACAGGGGTTAACAGGCATCCTAGACCCCCTAAAGTCTATAAAATGTTGTTGGCCCAAAAACTGTGCCAGAGAGCTCTGAATGTCCCAGAAACAGTTGCAGCCTGAAAGGGGCATTAACCCGCATCCTAGACCACTGAAATTCCCAACAATATTTTTGACACGAAAAAAGCATCCTACACCCCTGAAAGTTCAGAATATGTTAGTAGCCCAAAAAGGCCTTAAAATGTATATTAAGCCTGCAAACATATAGAAAACTTTGGAGGCCCAAAACAGGGGTTTACAGGCATCCTAGACCCCCTAAAGTCTATAAAATGTTGTTGGCCCAAAAACTGTGCGAAAGAGCTCTGAATGTCCCAGAAACATTTGCAGCCTGAAAGGGGCATTAACCCGCATCCTAGACCACTGAAATTCCCAACAATATTTTTGGCACAAAAAAAAGCATCCTAAACCCCTGAAAATTCAGAATATGTTAGCAGCCCAAAAATAGGCCTTAACATGCATCTTAAGACTGCAAAAAATGTTGAAAACGTTGCATGCCCAAAAAAGGGGTTTACAGGCATCCTAGACCCCCTAAAGTCCAGAAAATGTTGGTGGCCTAAAAACTGTGTCAGAGATCTCTGAATGTCACAACAACATTTGCAGCCTGAAAGGGGCATAAACCCGCATCCTAGACCACTGGAATTCCGAACAATAATTTTGGCATGAAAAATGCATCCTACACCCCTGAAAGTTCAGAATATGTTAGCAGCCCAAAAAAGGCCTTAAAATGTATATTTAGCCTGCAAAAATGTAGAAAACTTTGGAGTCCTCAAAAAGGGATTTACAGGCATCCTAGACCCCCTAAAGTCCAGAAAATGTTGGTCGCCTAACAACTGTGTCAGAGAGCTCTCAATGTCCCAAAAACATTTGCAGCCTGAAAGGGGCATTAATACGCATCCTAGACCACTGAAATTCCCAACAATATTTAGGCATGAAAAATATATCCTACACCCCTGAAAATTCAGAATCTGTTAGCAGCCCAAAAATAGGCCTTAACATGCATCTTAAGACTACAAAAAATGTTCAAAACTTTGGATGCCCAAAAAAGGGGTTTACAGGCATCATAGACCCCATAAAGTCCAGAAAATGTTGGTGGCCTAACAACTGTGTCAGAGAGCTCTCAATGTCCCAAAAACATTTGCAGCCTGAAAGGGGCATTAACCTCCATCCTACACCACTGAAATTGCCAATAATATTTTTGGCACGAAAAATGTATCCTACACCCCTGAAAATTTAGAATATGTTAGCGTCCCAAAAATAGGCCTTAACATGCATCTTAAGACTGCAAAAAATGTTGAAAACATTGGGTGCCCAAAAAAGGTTTTTACAGGCATCCTAGACCCCCTAAAGTCCAGAAAATGTTGGTGCCCAAAAACTATGCCAGACAGCTCTGAATGTCCCAAAAACATTTGCAGCTTGAAAGGGGCATTAACCCGCACCCTAGACCACTGAAATTCCCAACAAATTTTTGGCATGAAAAATGCATCCTCCACCCCTGAAAATTCAGAATATTTTAGAAGCCCAAAAAAGGCCTTAAAATGTATCTTAAGCCTGCAAAAATGTAGAAAACTTTGGAGGCCCAGAAAAGGGGTTTACAGGCATCCTAGACCCCCTAAAGTCCAGAAAATGTTGTTGGGACAAAAACGGTGCTGGAGAGCTCCGAATGTCCCAAAAACATTTGCAGCTTGAAAGGGGCATTAACCCGCACCTAGACCACTGAAATTCCCAACAATATTTTTGGCATGAAAAAAGCATCCTATACCCCTGAAAGTTCACAATATGTTAGCAGCCCAAAAAAGGCCTTAAAATGTATGTTAAGCCTGCAAAAATGTAAAAAAAACTTTGGAGGCTTCAAAAAGGGGTTTACAGGCATCCTACACCTCCTAAAGTCCAGAAAATGTTGGTCAGCTAAAAACTGTGTCAGAGAGCTCTCAATGTCCCAAAAACATTTGAAGCCTGAAAGGGGCATTAACCCGCATCCTAGACCACTGAAATTCCCAATAATATTTTAGGCATGAAAAATGTATCCTACACCCCTGAAAATTCAGAATCTGTTAGCAGCCCAAAAATAGGCCTTAACATGCATCTTAAGACTACAAAAAATGTTGAAAACTTTGGATGCCCAAAAAGGGGTTTACAGGCATCCTAGACCCCATAATGTCCAGAAAATGTTGGTGGCCAAAAACTGTGTCAGAGAGCTCTGAATGTCCCAAAAACATTTGCAGCCTGAAAGGGGGATTAACCTGCATCCTAGACCACTGAAATTCCCAATTATATTTTTGGCACGAAAAATGCTACACCCCTGAAAGTTCAGAATATGTTAGCAGCCCAATAAAGGCCTTAAAATGCATCTTAAGACTGCAAAAAATGATGAAAACTTTGGGTGCCCAAAAAAGTGGTTTACAGGCATCCTAGACCCCCTAAAGTCCAGAAAATGTTGTTGGGACAAAAACGGTGCTGGAGAGCTCCGAATGTCCCAAAAACATTTGCAGCCTGAAAGGGGCATTAACCCGCACCTAGACCACTGAAATTCCCAACAATATTTTTGGCATGAAAAAAGCATCCTACACCCCTGAAAGTTCAGAATATGTTAGCAGCCCAAAAAAGTCCTTAAAATGTATATTAAGCCTGCAAAAATGTAGAAAACTTTGGAGGCCTCAAAAAGGGGTTTACAGGCATCCTAGACCCCCTAAAGTCCAGAAAATGTTGGTGGCCAAAAACTGTGTCAGAGAGCTCTGAATGTCCCAAAAACATTTGCAGCCTGAAAAGGGGCATTAACCAGCATCCTAGACCACTGAAATTCCCAATAATATTGTTGGCACGAAAAATGTATCCTACACCCCTAAAAATTCGGAATATGTTAGCAGCCCAAAAATAGGCCTTAACATGCATTTTAAGACTGCAAAAAATGTTGAAAACTTTGGGTGCCCAAAAAAGGGGTTTACAGGCATCCTAGACCCCCTAAGTCCAGAAAATGTTGGTGCCCAAAAACTATGCCAGACAGCCCTGAATGTCCCAAAAACATTTGCAGCCTGAAAGGGGTATTAACCCGCATCCTAGACCACTGAAATTCCCAACAATATTTTTGGCATGAAAAATGCATCCTACACCCCTTAAAGTTCAGAATATTTTAGCAGCCCAAAAAAGGCCTTAAAATGTATATTAAGCCTGCAAAAATGTAGAAAACTTTGGAGGCCTCAAAAAGGGGTTTACAGGCATCCTAGACCTCCTAAAGTCCAGAAAATGTTGGTGGCCTAAAAATTGTGTCAGAGAGCTCTGAATGTTCCAAAAATATTTGCAGCCTGAAAGGGGCATTAACCCGCATCCTAGACCACTGAAATTCCCAACAATATTTTTGGCATGAAAAATGCATCCTCCACCCCTGAAAGTTCAGAATATGTTAGCAGCCCAAAAAAGGCCTTAAAATGTATCTTAAGCCTACAAAAATGTAGAAAACTTTGGAGGCCCAAAAAAGGGGTTTAGAGGCATCCTAGACCCTCTAAAGTCCAGAAAATGTTGTTGAGACAAAAAGTATGCTGGAGAGCTCCGAATGTCTCAAAACCATTTGCAGCCTGAAAGGGGCATTAACCCGCATCCTAGACCACTGAAATTCCCAACAATATTTTTGGCATGAAAAATGCATCCTACACCCCTGAAAGTTCAGAATATGTTAGCAGCCCAAAAAAGTACTTAAAATGCATCTTAAGCCTGCAAAAATGTTGAAAACTTTGGAGGCCCAAAACAGGGGTTTACAGGCATCCTAGACCCCCTAAAGTCTAGAAAATTGTGTTGGCCCAAAAACTGTGCCAGAGAGCTCTGAATGTCCCAGAAACAGTTGCAGCCTGAAAGGGGCATTAACCCGCATCCTAGACCACTGAAATTCCCAACAATATTTTTGACACGAAAAAAGCATCCTACACCCCTGAAAGTTCAGAATATATTAGTGGCCCAAAAAGGCCTTAAAATGTATATTAAGCCTGTAAACATATAGAAAACCTTGGAGGCCTCAAAAAGGGGTTTACAGGCATCCTAGACCCCATAAAGTCTAGAAAATTTTGTTGGCCCAAAAACTGTGCCAGAGAGCTCTGAATGTCCCAGGAACATTTGCAGCCTGAAAGGGGCATTAACCCGCATCCTAGAACACTTAAATTCCCAACAATATTTTTGGCACAAAAAAAAGCATCCTAAACCCCTGAAAATTCAGAATATGTTAGCAGCCCAAAAATAGGCCTTAATATGCATCTTAAGACTGCAAAAAATGTTGAAAACTTTGCATGCCCAAAAAAGGGGGTTACAGGCATCCTAGACCCTCTAAAGTCCACAAAATGTTGGTGGCCTAAAAACTGTGTCAGAGATCTCTGAATGTCACAACAACATTTGCAGCCTGAAAGGGGCATAAACCCGCATCCTAGACCACTGAAATTCCCAACAATATTTTTGACATGAAAAATGCATCCTAAACCCCTGAAAGTTCAGAATATGTTAGTAGCCCAAAAAAGGCCTTAACATGTATATTAAGCCTGCAAAAATTTAGAAAACTTTGGATGCCCAAAAAAGGGGTTTACAGGCATCCTAGACCCCCTAAATTCCAGAAAATGTTGGTGCCCAAAAACTATGCCAGACAGCTCTGAATGTCCCAAAAACATTTGCAGTCTGAAAGGGGCATTAACCCGCATCCTAGACCACTGAAATTCCCAACAATATTTTTGGCATGAAAAATGCATCCTACACCCCTGAAAGTTCAGAATATTTTAGAAGCCCAAAAAAGGCCTTAAAATGTATATTAAGCCTGCAAAAATTTAGAAAACTTTGGATGCCCAAAAAAGGGGTTTACAGGCATCCTAGACCCCCTAAAGTCCAGAAAATGTTGGTGGCCTAATAACTGTGCCAGAGACCTATGAATGTCCCAAAAACATTTAGAGACTGAAAGGGGCATTAACACGCATCCAAACCACTAAAATTCCCATTAATATTTTTGGCATGAGAAATGTATCCACACCCCTTAAAATTCAGAATATGTTAGCAGCCCAAAAATAGACCTTAACATGCATCTTAAGACTGCAAAAAATGTTGAAAACTTTGCATGCCCAAAAAAAGGGGTTTACAGGCATCCTAGACCCCCTAAAGTCCAGAAAATGTTGGTGGCCAAAAACTGTGTCAGAGAGGTCTGAATGACCCAAAAACATTGCAGCCTGAAAAGGGTATTAACCTGAATCCTAGACCACTGAAATTCCCAATTATATTTTTGGCACGAAAAATGCATCCTACACCCCTGAAAGTTCAGAATATATTAGCAGCCCAAAAAAGGCCTTAAAATACATCTTAAGCCTGCAAAAATGTAGAAAACTTTGGAGGCCCGAAAAAGGGGTTTACAGGCATCCTAGACCACCTAAAGTCCAGAAAATGTTGGTGGCCTAAAAACTGTGTCAGAGAGCTCTGAATGTCCCAAAAAAATGTACAGCCTGAAAGGGGTAGTAACCCGCATCCTAGACCACTGAAATTCCCAATTATATTTTTGGCATGAAAAATGCATCCTACACCCCTGAAAGTTCAGAATATGTTAGCAGCCCAAAAAGGGACTTAAAATGCATCTTAAGCCTGCAAAAATGTTGAAAACGTTGGAGGCCCAAAAAAGGGGTTTACAGGCATGCTAGACCCCCTAAAGTCTAGAAAATGTTGTTGGCCCAAAAACTTTGGCAGAGAGCTTTGAATGTCCCAAAAACATTTGCAGCCTGAAAGGGGCATTAACTCGCATCCTAGGCCACTGAAATTCCCAACAATATATTTGGCATGAAAAATGCATCCTACACCCCTGAAAGTTCAGAATATGTTAGCAGCCCAAAAAAGATCTTAAAATGTATATTAAGCCTGCAAAAATGTAGAAAACTTTGGAGGCCTCAAAAAGGGGTTTACAGGCATCCTAGACCCCCTAAAGTCCAGAAAATGTTGGTGGCCTAAAAATTGTGTAAGAGAGCTCTGAATGTTCCAAAAATATTTGCAGCCTGAAAGGGGCATTAATCCGCATCCTAGACCACTGAAATTCCCAACAATATATTTGGCATGAAAAATGCATCCTACACCCCTGAAAGTTCAGAATATGTTAGCAGCCCAAAAAAGATCTTAAAATGTATATTAAGCCTGCAAAAATGTAGAAAACTTTGGAGGCCCAAAAAAGGGGTTTACAGGCATCCTAGACCCTCTAAAGTCCAGAAAATGTTGTTGGGACAAAAAGTATGCTGGAGAGCTCCGAATGTCCCAAAAACATTTGCAGCCTGAAAGGGGCATTAACCTGCATCCTAGACCACTGAAATTCCCAACAATATTTTTGACACCAAAAAAGCATCCTACACCCCTGAAAGTTCAGAATATGTTAGCAGCCCAAAAAAGGCCTTAAAATGTATATTAAGCCTGCGAAAATGTAGAAAACTTTGGATGCCTCAAAAAGGGGTTTACAGGCATCCTAGACCTCCTAAAGTCCAGAAAATGTTGGTGGCCTAAAAGCTGTGTCAGAGAGCTCTGAATGTCCCAAAAACATTCGCAGCCTGAAAGGGGCATTAACCCGCATCCTAGACCACTGAAATTCCCAACAATATTTTTGGCATGAAAAATGCACCCAACACCCCTCAAAGTTCAGAATATGTTAGCAGCCCAAAAAAGGCCTTAAAATACATCTTAAGCCTGCAAAAATGTAGGAAACTTTGGAGGCCCCAAAAAGAGGTTTACAGGCATCCTAGACCCTCTAAAGTCCAGAAAATGTTGTTGGGACAAAAACTATGCTGGAGCGCTCTGAATGTCCCAAAAACATTTGCAGCCTGAAAGGGGCATTATCCCGCATCCTAGACCACCGAAATTCCCAACAATATTTTTGACACGAAAAAAGCATCCTACACCCCTGAAAGTTCAGAATATGTTAGTAGCCCAAAAAGGCCTTAAAATGTATATTAAGCCTGCAAACATATAGAAAACCTTGGAGGCCTCAAAAAGGGGTTTACAGGCATCCTAGACCCCCTAAAGTCTAGAAAATGTTGTTGGCCCAAAAACTGTGCGAAAGAGCTCTGAATGTCCCAGAAACATTTGCAGCCTGAAAGGGGCATTAACCCGCATCCTAGACCACTGAAATTCCCAACAATATTTTTGGCACAAAAAAAAGCATCCTAAACCCCTGAAAATTCAGAATATGTTAGCAGCCCAAAAATAGGCCTTAACATGCATCTTAAGACTGCAAAACATGTTGAAAACGTTGCATGCCCAAAAAAGGGGTTTACAGGCATCCTAGTCCCCATAAAGTCCAGAAAATGTTGGTGGTCTAAAAACTGTGTCAGAGATCTCTGAATGTCACAACAACATTTGCAGCCTGAAAGGGGCATAAACCCGCATCCTAGACCACTGAAATCCCCAACAATAATTTTGGCATGAAAAATGCATCCTACACCCCTGAAAGTTCCGAATATTTTAGCAGCCCAAAAAAGACCTTAAAATGTATCTTAAGCTTGCAAAAATGTAGAAAACTTTGGAGGCCCAAAAAAGGGGTTTACAGGCATCCTAGACCCTCTAAAGTCCAGAAAATTTTGTTGGGACAAAAACTATGCTGGAGAGCTCTGAATGTCCCAAAAATATTTGAAGCCTGAAAGGGGCATTAACCCGCATCCTAGACCACTGAAATTACAACAATATTTTTGACACGAAAAAAGCATCCTACACCCCTGAAAGTTCAGAATATGTTAGCAGCCCAAAAAAGGCCTTAAAATGTAAATTAAGCCTGCACAAATGTAGAAATCTTTGGAGGCCTCAAAAAGGGGTTTACAGGCATCCTAGACCCTCTAAAGTCCAGAAAATGTTGGTGGCCTAAAAACTGTGTCAGAGAGCTCTGTATGTTCCAAAAATATTTGCAGCCTGAAAGGGGCATTAATCCGAATCCTAGACCACTGAAATTCCCAACAATATTTTTGGCATGAAAAAAGCATCCTACACCCCTGAAAGTTCAGAATATGTTAGCAGCCCAAAAAAGGCCTTAAAATGTAAATTAAGCCTGCACAAATGTAGAAAGCTTTGGTGGCCCAAGCAAGGGGGTTACAGGCATCCTAGACCCCCTAAAGTCCAGAAAATGTTGGTCGCCTAAAAACTGTGTCAGAGAGCTCTGAATGTCCCAAAAAAATGTGCAGCCTGAAAGGGGCATTAACCTGCATGCTAGACCACTGATATTCCCAATTACATTTTTGGCACGAAAAATGTATCTTACACCCCTGAAAATTCAGAATATGTTAGCAGCCCAAAAAAAGGCCTTAAAATGAATCTTAAGCCTGCAAAAATGTAGAACACTTTGGAGGCACAAAATAGGGTTTTAAAGGCATCCTAGACCCCCTAAAGTCCAGAAAATGTAGTTGGGACAAAAACAGTGCTGGAGAGCTCTGAATGTCCCAAAAACATTTGCAGCCTGAAAGGGGCATTAACCCGCATCCTAGACCACTGAAATTCCCAACAATATTTTTGGCATGAAAAAAGCATCCTACACCCCTGAAAGTTTAGAATATGTTAGCAGCCCAAAAATAGGCCTTAACATGCATCTTAAGACTGCAAAAATTTTGAAAACTTTGGATGCCCAAAAAAGGGGTTTACAGGCATCCTAGACCCCCTAAAGTCCAGAAAATGTTGGTGCCTGTTACGCTCACCTGACTCCCACGGAGGCGCTGGCCTGGTTCGCGCTGCTGTGACCTCTCCTAAGGTGATGCGCAGGGTTCGGAAGACGGACTGGACCGGGCCCCCAAATCTGGCTTGTCTGGCTCGCAGAAGTATCCTTCTGTAGGCGAAAATAGGGGATTAACTGTCTGCGGGGTAATGCAATCGGCCTCCCACTTTCCCCTCTCACCCTCCTTGAAACCCTTCTGTGATTTCTCGTAGCGTCTCACCTTAGGATCTGGAAGGACGAGCTCTCCATCCTGCTTCTGATGCAGGGGCGCATTGGTATCCAGTTACTTCACTGGATTTTCAGATTGGTGAGAACCAAACTTGCTTGGCTTCCAGGTAAGTATTTTAATAAGAGGTTCCCCTTGTGTCCATGCATTAATGTACTAATGCTAGTGTCTTTTTCCCCATAGGGGCCGGGGTACGGAATGCCGGGGAACAGGCACCGACCCGAGATGAGCGGTGACATCCTTGTAGAAATCTGGTAAGTCTTTAATGAGTGTTTTTTGGTAATGTCTTTTCATTCGCTCATTAACGCTGATGTCTCTTTTTCCACTTAGGGGCCGGGGTCCGAAAATGCCAGGATGCGGCACGGACCCGAAATGAATAGGGAATGAATCAACAGGTAAGTCTTAACATGGAGATTTAGCTTTCCTTATTCCCTTCTCTCTCTCACCTTTTGTTCTGGTGTTTTTCTCCCTAGGCGCTGGGGTGCGACTGCAAATCCGGATGATCGCTGCTGAACATGGAGGCGCCCTGTAAAGGTGAGTGGAATGCGGCGCTGCAGCGATCGACGCGATGAGCTTTTAAATTAAAGTCTTCCTTTTCAAGATTGTCGGCGAGATGTCTCCGGGATGTGGATTTAGCAGGTAAGGACTTTTCCTTCTTCTGTTCTCTTCTTCTCTTCCTTTGCAGGTGATCCAGGATGCTGGCAGGTGTGGCAGAAGTCAGGATGCAGGAGCAGACACGGTGAGCGTCCAGCTGCTAGATGCAGAACAACGTGAAGCACGTGTGGCTGTTCGGGTGGGGTTTAAATAGCCTTGGAAGAAGTTCCAGGTATGTATCCTTCCTCCAATCAGGTATGTATCCTTCCCCGACCACGCCCGGATGGTAAATTAGTCCACGTGCAGCATGGTCTGCATCAGGTAAGTGCACCCAAGCATTCCCATAATGAGCCTGGCGCCATTGGTGCCAGGACTGATGTCTTTTATGAGCCTGGCACCATAGGCGCCAGGACACTGTCCAAAGTGCCCTTCTATGGGGTTGCTGGGTCCTTCCTTGGGGACTGGATGTCCGCTTTCGGGGACGCCGGGCTTGAACCGGCTCCCCGGGAGCGGGCATCATGACAGTGCCCAAAAACTGTGCCAGACAGCTCTGAATGTCCCAAAACATTTGCAGCCTGAAAGGGGCATTAACCCGCATCCTAGACCACTGAAATTCCCAACAATATTTTTGGCATGAAAAATGCATCCTACACCCCTGAAAGTTCAGAATATTTTAGAAGCCCAAAAAAGGCCTTAACATGTATCTTAAGCCTGCAAAAATGTAGAAAACTTTGGATGCCCAAAAAATGGGTTTACAGGCATCCTAGACCCCCTAAAGTCCAGAAAATGTTGTTGGGACAAAAACGGTGCTGGAGAGCTCCGAATGTCACAAAAACATTTGCAGCCTGAAAGGGGCATTAACCCGCATCCTAGACCACTGAAATTCCCAACAATATTTTTGGCATGAAAAATGCATCCTACACCCCTGAACGTTCAAAATATGTTAGCATCCCAAAAAAGGACTTAAAATGCATCTTAAGCCTGCAAAAATGTTGAAAACTTTGGAGGCCCAAAACAGGGGTTTACAGGCATCCCAGACCCCCTAAAGTCTAGAAAATTTTGTTGGGCCAAAAACTGTGCCAGAGAGCTCTGAATGTCCCAGAAACAGTTGCAGCCTGAAAGGGGCATTAACCCGCATCCTAAACCACTGAAATTCCCAACAATATTTTTGACACGAAAAAAGCATCCTACACCCCTGAAAGTTCAGAATATGTTAGTAGCCCAAAATGGTCTTAAAATGTATATTAAGCCTGCAAACATATAGAAAACCTTGGAGGCCTCAAAAAGGGGTTTACAGGCATCCTAGACCCCCTAAAGTCTAGAAAATGTTGTTGGCCCAAAAACTGTGCCAAAGAGCTTTGAATGTCCCAGAAACATTTGCAGCCTGAAAGGGGCATTAACCCGCATCCTAGACCACTGAAATTCCCAACAATATTTTTGGCACAAAAAAAAGTATCCTAAACCCCTGAAAATTCAGAATATGTTAGCAGCCCAAAAATAGGCCTTAACTTGCATCCTAAGACTGCAAAGGCATCCTAGACCCCCTTAAGTCCAGAAAATGTTGGTGGCCTAAAAACTATGTCAGAGATCTCTGAATGTCACAACAACATTTGCAGCCTGAAAGGGGCATAAACCCGCATCCTAGACCACTGAAATTCCCAACAATAATTTTGGCATGAAAAATGCATCCTACACCCCTGAAAGTTCAGAATATTTTAGCAGCCCAAAAAAGACCTTAAAATGTATCTTAAGCCTGCAAACATGTAGAAAACTTTGGAGGCCCAAAAAAGGGGTTTACAGCCATCCTAGACCCTCTAAAGTCCAGAAAATTGTGTTGGGACAAAAACTATGCTGGAAAGCTCCGAATGTCCCAAAAATATTTGAAGCCTGAAAGGGGCATTAACCCGCATCCTAGACCACTGAAATTCCCAACAATATTTTTGACACGAAAAAAGCATCCTACACCCCTGAAAGTTCAGAATATGTTAGCAGCCCAAAAAAGGTCTTAAAATGTATATTAAGCCTGCACAAATGTAGAAATCTTTGGAGGCCTCAAAAAGGGGTTTACAGGCATCCTAGACCCCCTAAAGTCCAGAAAATGTTGGTGGCCTAAAAACTGTGTCAGAGAGCTCTGTATGTTCCAAAAATATTTGCAGCCTGAAAGGGGCATTAACCCGCATCCTAGACCACTGAAATTCCCAACAATATTTTTGGCATGAAAAATGCATCCTACACCCCTGAAAGTTCAGAATATGTTAACAGCCCAAAAAAGGCCTTAAAATGTATATTAAGCCTGCAAAAATGTAGAAAACATTAGAGGCCTCAAAAAGGGGTTTACAGGCATCCTAGACCCCCTAAAGTCCAGAAAATGTTGGTGGCCTAAAAACTGTGTCAAAGAGCTCTGAATGTCCCAGAAACATTTGCAGACTGAAAGGGGCACTAACCTGCAAACTAGACCACTGAAATTCCCAGTTATATTTTTGGCACGAAAATTGCATCCTACACCCCTGAAAGTTCAAAATATGTTAGCAGCCAAAAAAGGCCTTAAAATGCATCTTAAGCCTGCAAAAATGTTGAAAACTTTGGTGGCCCAAGCAAGGGGGTTACAGGCATCCTAGACCCCCTAAAGTCCAGAAAATGTTGTTGGGACAAAAACGGTGCTGGAGAGCTCCGAATGTCCCAAAAACATTTGCAGCCTGAAAGGGGCATTAATCCGCATCCTAGACCACTGAAATTCGCAACAATATTTTTGGCATGAAAAAAGCATCCTACACCCCTGAAAGTTCAGAATATGTTAGCAGCCCAAAAAAGGCCTTAAAATGTATATTTAGCCTGCAAAAATGTAGAAAACTTTGGAGTCCTCAAAAGGGGGTTTACAGGCATCCTAGACCACCTAAAGTCCAGAAAATGTTGGTGGCCTAGAAACTTTGTCAGAGATCTCTGAATGTCACAAAAACATTTGCAGCCTGAAAGGGGCATTAACCCGCATCCTAGACCACTGAAATTCCCAACAATATTTTTGGCACAAAAAAAGCATCCTAAACCCCTGAAAATTCAGAATATGTTAGCAGCCCAAAAATAAGCCTTAACATGGATCTTAAGACTGCAAAAATGTAGAAAACTTTGGAGGCCCGAAAAAGGGGTTTACAGGCATCCTAGACCCTCTAAAGTCCAGAAAATTGTGTTGGGACAAAAACTATGCTGGAGTGCTCCGAATGTCCCAAAAATATTTGAAGCCTGAAAGAGGCATTAACCCGCATCCTAGACCACTGAAATTCCCAACAATATTTTTGACACGAAAAAAGCATCCTACACCCCTGAAAGTTCAGAATATGTTAGCAGCCCAAAAAAGGCCTTAAAATGTATATTAAGCTTGCACAAATGTAGATAACTTTGGAGGCCTCAAAAAGGGGTTTACAGACATCCTAGACCCCCTAAAGTCCAGAAAATGTTGGTGGCCTAAAAACGGTGTCAGAGAGCTCTGAATGTTCCAAAAATATTTGCAGCCTGAAAGGGGCATTAACCCGCATCCTAGACCACTGAAATTCCCAACAATATTTTTGGCATGAAAAATGCATCCTACACCCCTGAAAATTCAGAATATGTTAGCAGCCCAAAAAAGGCCTTAAAATGTATATTTAGCCTGCAAAAATGTAGAAAACTTTGGAGTCCTCAAAAAGGGGTTTACAGGCATCCTAGACACCCTAAAGTCCAGAAAATGTTGGTCGCCTATAAACTGTGTCAGAGAGCTCTGAATGCCCCAAAAACATTTGCAGCCTGAAAGGGGCATTAACCCGCATCCTAGACCACTGAAATTCCCAATAATATTTTTGGCACGAAAAATGTATCCTACACTCCTGAAAATTCAGAATATGTTAGCAGCCCAAAAATAGGCCTTAACATGAATTTTAAGACTGCAAAAAATGTTGAAAACTTTGGATGCCCAAAAAAGGGGTTTACAGGCATCCTAGACCCCCTAAAGTCCAGAAAATGCTGGTCGCCTAAAAACGGTGTCAGAGAGCTCTGAATGTCCCAAAAACATTTGCAGCCTGAAAAGGGCATTAACAGGCATCCTAGACCACTGAAATTCCCAACAATATTTTTGGCATGAAAAATGCATCCTACACCCCTGAAAATTCAGAATATGTTAGCAGCCCAAAAATAGGCCTTAACATGCATCTTAAGACTGCAATACATATTGAAAACTTTGGATGCCCAAAAAAGGGTTTTACAGGCATCCTAGAGCACATAAAGTCCAGAAAATGTTGGTGGCCAAAAACTGTGTCAGAGAGCTCTGAATGTCCCAAAAACATTTGCAGCCTGAAAGGGGCGTTAACCTGCATCCAAGACCACTGAAATTCCCAATTACATTTTTGGCAGGAAAAATGCTACACCCCTGAAAGTTCAGAATATGTTAGCAGCCCAAAAAAGGCCTTAAAATGTATATTAAGCCTGCAAAAATGTAGAAAACTTTGGAGGTCTCAAAAAGGGGTTTACAGGCATCCTAGACCCCCTAAAGTCCAGAAAATGTTGGTCACCTAAAAACTGTGTGAGAGAGCTCTCAATGTCCCAAAAACATTTTCAACCTGAAAGGGGCATTAACCCGCATCCTAGACCACTGAAATTCCCAATAATATTTTTGACACGAAAAATGCATCCTACACCCCTGAAAATTCAGAATATGTTAGCAGCCCAAAAATAGGCCTTAACATGTATCTTAAGACTGCAAAAAATGTTGAAAACTTTGGATGCCCAAAAAAGGGGTTTACAGGCATCCTAGACCCCCTAAAGTCCAGAAAATGCTGGTCGCCTAAAAACAGTGTCAGAGAGCTCTGAATGTCCCAAAAACATTTGCAGCCTGAAAAGGGCATTAACAGGCACCCTAGACCACTGAAATTCCCAACAATATTTTTGGCATGAAAAATGCATCCTACACCCCTGAAAATTCAGAATATGTTAGCAGCCCAAAAAAGGACTTAAAATGCATCTTAAGACTGCAATAAATGTTGAAAACTTTGGATGCCCAAAAAAGGGGTTTACAGGCATCCTAGACCCCCTAAAGTCCGGAAAATGCTGGTCGCCTAAAAACTGTGTCAGAGAGCTCTGAATGTCAAACATTTGCAGCCTGAAAAGGGCATTAACAGGCATCCTAGACCACTGAAATTCCCAACAATATTTTTGGCATGAAAAATGCATCCTACACCCCTGAAAATTCAGAATATGTTAGCAGCCCAAAAATAGGCCTTAACATGCCTCTTAAGACTGCAATAAATATTGAAAACTTTGGATGCCCAAAAAAGGGGTTTACAGGCATCCTAGACCCCATAAAGTCCAGAAAATGTTGGTGGCCAAAAACTGTGTCAGAGAGCTCTGAATGTCCCAAAAACCTTTACAGCCTGAAAGGGGCATTAACCTGCATCCTAGACCACTGAAATTCCCAATTACATTTTTGGCATGAAAAATGCTACTCCCCTGAAAGTTCAGAATATGTTAGCAGCCCAAAAAAGGCCTTAAAATGTATATTAAGCCTGCAAAAATGTAGAAAACTTTGGAGGCCTCAAAAAGGGTTTTACACTGCAAAAAATGTTGAAAACTTTGGATGCCCAAAAAAGGGGTTTACAGGCATCCTAGACCCCCTAAAGTCCAGAAAATGCTGGTCGCCTAAAAACGGTGTCAGAGAGCTCTGAATGTCCAAAAAAATGTTGGTCACCTAAAAACTGTGTGAGAGAGCTCTCAATGTCCCAAAAACATTTGCAGCCTTAAAGGGGCATTAACCCGCATCCTAGACCACTGAAATTCCCAATAATATTTTTGGCACGAAAAATGCATCCTAAACCCCTGAAAATTCAGAATATGTTAGCAGCCCAAAAAAGGCCTTAAAATGCATCTTGAGCCTGCAAAAATGTAGACAACTTTGGAGGACCAGAAAAGGGGTTTACAGGCATCCTAGACCCCCTAAACTCCAGAAAATGTTGTTGGGAAAAAACAGTGCTGGAGAGCTCCGAATGTCCCAAAAACATTTGCAGCCTGAAAGGGGCATTAACCCGCATCGTAGACCACTGAAGTTCCCGACAATATTTTTGGCATGAAAAAAGCATCCTACACCCCTGAAAGTTCAGAATATGTTAGCAGCCCAAAAAAGGCCTTAAAATGTATATTAAGCCTGCAAAAATGTAGAAAACTTTGGAGGCCTCAAAATGGGGTATACAGGCATCCTAGACACCCTAAAGTCCAGAAAATGTTGGTCGCCTAAAAAAGAGTCAGGGAGCTCTGAATGTCCCAAAAACATTTGCAGCCTGAAAGGGGCATTAACCCGCATCCTAGACCACTGAAATTCCCAATAATATTTTTGGCACGAAAAATGTATCCTACACCCCTGAAAATTAAGAATATGTTAGCAGCCCAAAAATAGGCCTTAACATGCATTTTACGACTGCAAAAAATGTTGAAAACTTTGGATGCCCAAAAAAGGGGTTTACAGGCATCTTAGACCCCCTAAAGTCCAGAAAATGCTGGTCGCCTAAAAACGGTGTCAGAGAGCTCTGAATGTCCAAAAACATTTGCAGCCTGAAAGGGGCATTAACAGGCATCCTAGACCACTGAAATTCCCAACAATATTTTTGGCATGAAAAATGCATCCTACACCCCTGAAAATTCAGAATATGTTAGCAGCCCAAAAATAGGCCTTAACATACATCTTAAGACTGCAATAAATGTTGAAAACTTTGGATGCCCAAAAAAGGGGTTTACAGGCATCCTAGACCCAATAAAGTCCAGAAAATGTTGGTGGCCAAAAACTGTATCAGAGAGCTCTGAATGTCCCAAAAACATTTGCAGCCCGAAAGGGGCATTAACCTGCATCCAAGACCACTGAAAATCCCAATTACATTTTTGGCACGAAAAATGCTGCACCCCTGAAAGTTCAGAATATGTTAGCAGCCCAAAAAAGCCCATAAAATGTATAATACGCCTGCAAGAATGTAGAAAACTTTGGAGGGCTCAAAAAGGGGTTTACAGGCATCCTAGACCCCCTAAAGTCCAGAAAATGCTGGTCGCCTAAAAACGGTGTCAGAGAGCTCTGAATGTCCCAAAAACATTTGCAGCCTGAAAAGGGCATTAACAGGCATCCTAGACCACTGAAATTCCCAACAATATTTTTGGCATGAAAAATGGATCCTACACCCCTGAAAATTCAGAATATGTTAGCACCCCAAAAATAGGCCTTAACATGCATCTTAGGACTGCAATAAATGTTGAAAACTTTGGATGCCCAAATAAGGGGTTTACAGGTATCCTAGACCCCATAAAGTCCAGAAAATGTTGGTGGCCAAAAACTGTATCAGAGAGCTCTGAATGTCCCAAAAACATTTGCAGCCTGAAAGGGGCGTTAACCTGCATCCAAGACCACTGAAATTCCCAATTACATTTTTGGCAGGAAAAATGCTACACCCCTGAAAGTTCAGAATATGTTAGCAGCCCAAAAAAGGCCTTAAAATGTATATTAAGCCTGCAAAAATATAGAAAACTTTGGAGGTCTCAAAAAGGGGTTTACAGGCATCCTAGACCCCCTAAAGTCCAGAAAATGTTGGTCACCTAAAAACTGTGTGAGAGAGCTCTCAATGTCCCAAAAACATTTGCAACCTGAAAGGGGCATTAACCTGCATCCTAGACCACTGAAATTCCCAATAATATTTTTGACACGAAAAATGCATCCTACACCCCTGAACATTCAGAATATGTTAGCAGCCCAAAAATAGGCCTTAACATGTATCTTAAGACTGCAAAAAATGTTGAAAACTTTGGATGCCCAAAAAAGGGGTAAACAGGCATCCTAGACCCCCTAAAGTCCAGAAAATGCTGGTCGCCTAAAAACGGTATCAGAGAGCTCTGAATGTCCCAAAAACATTTGCAGCCTGAAAAGGGCATTAACAGGCATCCTAGACCACTGAAATTCCCAACAATATTTTTGGCATGAAAAATGCATCCTACACCCCTGAAAATTCAGAATATGTTAGCAGCCCAAAAATAGGCCTTAACATGCATCTTAAGACTGCAATAAATGTTGAAAACTTTGGATGCCCAAAATAGGGGTTTACAGGCATCCTAGACCCCCTAAAGTCCGGAAAATGCTGGTCGCCTAAAAACTGTGTCAGAGAGCTCTGAATGTCAAACATTTGCAGCCTGAAAAGGGCATTAACAGGCATCCTAGACCACTGAAATTCCCAACAATATTTTTGGCATGAAAAATGCATCCTACACCCCTGAAAATTCAGAATATGTTAGCAGCCCAAAAAAAGGCCTTAACATGCCTCTTAAGACTGCAATAAATGTTGAAAACTTTGGATGCCCAAAAAAGGGGTTTACAGGCATCCTAGACCCCATAAAGTCCAGAAAATGTTGGTGGCCAAAAACTGTGTCAGAGAGCTCTGAATGTCCCAAAAACCTTTACAGCCTGAAAGGGGCATTAACCTGCATCCTAGACCACTGAAATTCCCAATTACATTTTTGGCACGAAAAATGCTACTCCCCTGAAAGTTCAGAATATGTTAGCAGCCCAAAAAAGACCTTAAAATGTATATTAAGCCTGCAAAAATGTAGACAACTTTGGAGGCCTCAAAAAGGGTTTTACAGGCATCCTAGACCCCCTAAAGTCCCGAAAATGTTGGTCACCTAAAAACTGTGTGAGAGAGCTCTCAATGTCCCAAAAACATTTGCAGCCTGAAAGGGGCATTAACCCGCATCCTAGACCACTGGAATTCCCAATAATATTTTTGGCACGAAAAATGTATCCTACACCCCTGAAAATTCAGAATATGTTAGCAGCCCAAAAATAGGCCTTAACATGCATTTTAAGACTGCAAAAAATGTTGAAAACTTTGGATGCCCAAAAAAGGGTTTTACAGGCATCCTAGAGCACATAAAGTCCAGAAAATGTTGGTGGCCAAAAACTGTGTCAGAGAGCTCTGAATGTCCCAAAAACATTTGCAGCCTGAAAGGGGCGTTAACCTGCATCCAAGACCACTGAAATTCCCAATTACATTTTTGGCAGGAAAAATGCTACACCCCTGAAAGTTCAGAATATGTTAGCAGCCCAAAAAAGGCCTTAAAAAGTATATTAAGCCTGCAAAAATGTAGAAAACTTTGGAGGTCTCAAAAAGGGGTTTACAGGCATCCTAGACCCCCTAAAGTCCAGAAAATGTTGGTCACCTAAAAACTGTGTGAGAGAGCTCTCAATGTCCCAAAAACATTTGCAACCTGAAAGGGGCATTAACCCGCATCCTAGACCACTGAAATTCCCAATAATATTTTTGACACGAAAAATGCATCCTACACCCCTGAAAGTTCAGAATATGTTAGCAGCCCAAAAAAGGCCTTAAATGTATATTAAGCCTGCAAAAATGTAGAAAACTTTGGAGGCCTCAAAAAGGGGTATACAGGCATCCTAGACACCCTAAAGACCAGAAAATGTTGGTCGCCTAAAAAAGAGTCAGGGAGCTCTGAATGTCCCAAAAACATTTGCAGCCTGAAAGGGGCAATAACCTGCATCCTAGACCACTGAAATTCCCAATAATATTTTTGGCACGAAAAATGTATCCTACACCCCTGAAAATTCAGAATATGTTAGCAGCCCAAAAATAGGCCTTAACATGCATTTTAAGACTGCAAAAAATGTTGAAAACTTTGGATGCCCAAAAAAGGGGTTTACAGGCATCTTAGACCCCCTAAAGTCCAGAAAATGCTGGTCGCCTAAAAACGGTGTCAGAGAGCTCTGAATCTCCAAAAACATTTGCAGCCTGAAAGGGGCATTAACAGGCATCCTAGACCACTGAAATTCCCAACAATATTTTTGGCATGAAAAATGCATCCTACACCCCTGAAAATTCAGAATATGTTAGCAGCCCAAAAATAGGCCTTAACATACATCTTAAGACTGCAATAAATGTTGAAAACTTTGGATGCCCAAAAAAGGGCTTTACAGGCATCCTAGACCCAATAAAGTCCAGAAAATGTTGGTGGCCAAAAACTGTATCAGAGAGCTCTGAATGTCCCAAAAACATTTGCAGCCTGAAAGGGGCATTAACCTGCATCCAAGACCACCGAAAATCCCAATTACATTTTTGGCACGAAAAATGCTGCACCCCTGAAAGTTCAGAATATGTTAGCAGCCCAAAAAAGCCCATAAAATGTATAATACGCCTGCAAAAATGTAGAAAACTTTGGAGGGCTCAAAAAGGGGTTTACAGGCATCCTAGACCCCCTAAAGTCCAGAAAATGCTGGTCGCCTAAAAACGGTGTCAGAGAGCTCTGAATGTCCGAAAAACATTTGCAGCCTGAAAAGGGCATTAACAGGCATCCTAGACCACTGAAATTCCCAACAATATTTTGGCATGAAAAATGGATCCTACACCCCTGAAAATTCAGAATATGTTAGCACCCCAAAAATAGGCCTTAACATGCATCTTAAGACTGCAATAAATGTTGAAAACTTTGGATGCCCAAATAAGGGGTTTACAGGTATCCTAGACCCCATAAAGTCCAGAAAATGTTGGTGGCCAAAAACTGTATCAGAGAGCTCTGAATGTCCCAAAAACATTTGCAGCCTGAAAGGGGCGTTAACCTGCATCCAAGACCACTGAAATTCCCAATTACATTTTTGGCAGGAAAAATGCTACACCCCTGAAAGTTCAGAATATGTTAGCAGCCCAAAAAAGGCCTTAAAATGTATATTACGCCTGCAAAAATATAGAAAACTTTGGAGGCCTCAAAAAGGGGTTTACAGGCATCCTAGACCCCCTAAAGTCCAGAAAATGCTGGTCGCCTAAAAACGGTGTCAGAGAGCTCTGAATGTCCCAAAAACATTTGCACACTGAAAAGGGCATTAACAGGCATCCTAGACCACTGAAATTCCCAACAATATTTTTGGCATGAAAAATGCATCCTACACCCCTGAAAATTCAGAATATGTTAGCAGCCCAAAAATAGGCCTTAACATGTATCTTAAGACTGCAAAAAATGTTGAAAACTTTGGATGCCCAAAAAAGGGGTTTACAGGCATCCTAGACCCCCTAAAGTCCAGAAAATGCTGGTCGCCTAAAAACGGTGTCAGAGAGCTCTGAATGTCCCAAAAACATTTGCAGCCTGAAAAGGGCATTAACAGGCATCCTAGACCACTGAAATTCCCAACAATATTTTTGGCATGAAAAATGCATCCTACACCCCTGAAAATTCAGAATATGTTAGCAGCCCAAAAATAGGCCTTAACATGCCTCTTAAGACTGCAATAAATATTGAAAACTTTGGATGCCCAAAAAAGGGGTTTACAGGCATCCTAGACCCCATAAAGTCCAGAAAATGTTGGTGGCCAAAAACTGTGTCAGAGAGCTCTGAATGTCCCAAAAACCTTTACAGCCTGAAAGGGGCATTAACCTGCATCCTAGACCACTGAAATTCCCAATTACATTTTTGGCATGAAAAATGCTACTCCCCTGAAAGTTCAGAATATGTTAGCAGCCCAAAAAAGGCCTTAAAATGTATATTAAGCCTGCAAAAATGTAGAAAACTTTGGAGGCCTCAAAAAGGGTTTTACACTGCAAAAAATGTTGAAAACTTTGGATGCCCAAAAAAGGGGTTTACAGGCATCCTAGACCCCCTAAAGTCCAGAAAATGCTGGTCGCCTAAAAACGGTGTCAGAGAGCTCTGAATGTCCAAAAAAATGTTGGTCACCTAAAAACTGTGTGAGAGAGCTCTCAATGTCCCAAAAACATTTGCAGCCTTAAAGGGGCATTAACCCGCATCCTAGACCACTGAAATTCCCAATAATATTTTTGGCACGAAAAATGCATCCTAAACCCCTGAAAATTCAGAATATGTTAGCAGCCCAAAAAAGGCCTTAAAATGCATCTTGAGCCTGCAAAAATGTAGACAACTTTGGAGGCCCAGAAAAGGGGTTTACAGGCATCCTAGACCCCCTAAACTCCAGAAAATGTTGTTGGGAAAAAACAGTGCTGGAGAGCTCCGAATGTCCCAAAAACATTTGCAGCCTGAAAGGGGCATTAACCCGCATCCTAGACCACTGAAGTTCCCGACAATATTTTTGGCATGAAAAAAGCATCCTACACCCCTGAAAGTTCAGAATATGTTAGCAGCCCAAAAAAGGCCTTAAAATGTATATTAAGCCTGCAAAAATGTAGAAAACTTTGGAGGCCTCAAAATGGGGTATACAGGCATCCTAGACACCCTAAAGTCCAGAAAATGTTGGTCGCCTAAAAAAGAGTCAGGGAGCTCTGAATGTCCCAAAAACATTTGCAGCCTGAAAGGGGCATTAACCCGCATCCTAGACCACTGAAATTCCCAATAATATTTTTGGCACGAAAAATGTATCCTACACCCCTGAAAATTCAGAATATGTTAGCAGCCCAAAAATAGGCCTTAACATGCATTTTAAGACTGCAAAAAATGTTGAAAACTTTGGATGCCCAAAAAAGGGGTTTACAGGCATCTTAGACCCCCTAAAGTCCAGAAAATGCGGGTCGCCTAAAAACGGTGTCAGAGAGCTCTGAATGTCCAAAAACATTTGCAGCCTGAAAGGGGCATTAACAGGCATCCTAGACCACTGAAATTCCCAACAATATTTTTGGCATGAAAAATGCATCCTACACCCCTGAAAATTCAGAATATGTTAGCAGCCCAAAAATAGGCCTTAACATACATCTTAAGACTGCAATAAATGTTGAAAACTTTGGATGCCCAAAAAAGGGGTTTACAGGCATCCTAGACCCCATAAAGTCCAGAAAATGTTGGTGGCCAAAAACTGTGTCAGAGAGCTCTGAATGTCAAACATTTGCAGCCTGAAAAGGGCATTAACAGGCATCCTAGACCACTGAAATTCCCAACAATATTTTTGGCATGAAAAATGCATCCTACACCCCTGAAAATTCAGAATATGTTAGCAGCCCAAAAAAAGGCCTTAACATGCCTCTTAAGACTGCAATAAATGTTGAAAACTTTGGATGCCCAAAAAAGGGGTTTACAGGCATCCTAGACCCCATAAAGTCCAGAAAATGTTGGTGGCCAAAAACTGTGTCAGAGAGCTCTGAATGTCCCAAAAACCTTTACAGCCTGAAAGGGGCATTAACCTGCATCCTAGACCACTGAAATTCCCAATTACATTTTTGGCACGAAAAATGCTACTCCCCTGAAAGTTCAGAATATGTTAGCAGCCCAAAAAAGACCTTAAAATGTATATTAAGCCTGCAAAAATGTAGACAACTTTGGAGGCCTCAAAAAGGGTTTTACAGGCATCCTAGACCCCCTAAAGTCCCGAAAATGTTGGTCACCTAAAAACTGTGTGAGAGAGCTCTCAATGTCCCAAAAACATTTGCAGCCTGAAAGGGGCATTAACCCGCATCCTAGACCACTGGAATTCCCAATAATATTTTTGGCACGAAAAATGTATCCTACACCCCTGAAAATTCAGAATATGTTAGCAGCCCAAAAATAGGCCTTAACATGCATTTTAAGACTGCAAAAAATGTTGAAAACTTTGGATGCCCAAAAAAGGGTTTTACAGGCATCCTAGAGCACATAAAGTCCAGAAAATGTTGGTGGCCAAAAACTGTGTCAGAGAGCTCTGAATGTCCCAAAAACATTTGCAGCCTGAAAGGGGCGTTAACCTGCATCCAAGACCACTGAAATTCCCAATTACATTTTTGGCAGGAAAAATGCTACACCCCTGAAAGTTCAGAATATGTTAGCAGCCCAAAAAAGGCCTTAAAATGTATATTAAGCCTGCAAAAATGTAGAAAACTTTGGAGGTCTCAAAAAGGGGTTTACAGGCATCCTAGACCCCCTAAAGTCCAGAAAATGTTGGTCACCTAAAAACTGTGTGAGAGAGCTCTCAATGTCCCAAAAACATTTGCAACCTGAAAGGGGCATTAACCCGCATCCTAGACCACTGAAATTCCCAATAATATTTTTGACACGAAAAATGCATCCTACACCCCTGAAAATTCAGAATATGTTAGCAGCCCAAAAATAGGCCTTAACATGTATCTTAAGACTGCAAAAAATGTTGAAAACTTTGGATGCCCAAAAAAGGGGTTTACAGGCATCCTAGACCCCCTAAAGTCCAGAAAATGCTGGTCGCCTAAAAACGGTGTCAGAGAGCTCTGAATGTCCAAAAAAATGTTGGTCACCTAAAAACTGTGTGAGAGAGCTCTCAATGTCCCAAAAACATTTGCAGCCTTAAAGGGGCATTAACCCGCATCCTAGACCACTGAAATTCCCAATAATATTTTTGGCACGAAAAATGCATCCTACACCCCTGAAAATTCAGAATATGTTAGCAGCCCAAAAAAGGCCTTAAATTGCATCTTGAGCCTGCAAAAATGTAGACAACTTTGGTGGCCCAGAAAAGGGGTTTACAGGCATCCTAGACCCCCTAAACTCCAGAAAATGTTGTTGGGAAAAAACAGTGCTGGAGAGCTCCGAATGTCCCAAAAACATTTGCAGCCTGAAAGGGGCATTAACCCGCATCCTAGACCACTGAAGTTCCCGACAATATTTTTGGCATGAAAAAAGCATCCTACACCCCTGAAAGTTCAGAATATGTTAGCAGCCCAAAAAAGGCCTTAAAATGTATATTAAGCCTGCAAAAATGTAGAAAACTTTGGAGGCCTCAAAAAGGGGTATACAGGCATCCTAGACACCCTAAAGATCTGAAAATGTTGGTCGCCTAAAAAAGAGTCAGGGAGCTCTGAATGTCCCAAAAACATTTGCAGCCTGAAAGGGGCAATAACCCGCATCCTAGACCACTGAAATTCCCAATAATATTTTTGGCACGAAAAATGTATCCTACACCCCTGAAAATTCAGAATATGTTAGCAGCCCAAAAATAGGCCTTAACATGCATTTTAAGACTGCAAAAAATGTTGAAAACTTTGGATGCACAAAAAAGGGGTTTACAGGCATCTTAGACCCCCTAAAGTCCAGAAAATGCTGGTCGCCTAAAAACTGTGTCAGAGAGCTCTGAATCTCCAAAAACATTTGCAGCCTGAAAGGGGCATTAACAGGCATCCTAGACCACTGAAATTCCCAACAATATTTTTGGCATGAAAAATGCATCCTACACCCCTGAAAATTCAGAATATGTTAGCAGCCCAAAAATAGGCCTTAACATACATCTTAAGACTGCAATAAATGTTGAAAACTTTGGATGCCCAAAAAAGGGGTTTACAGGCATCCTAGACCCAATAAAGTCCAGAAAATGTTGGTGGCCAAAAACTGTATCAGAGAGCTCTGAATGTCCCAAAAACATTTGCAGCCTGAAAGGGGCATTAACCTGCATCCAAGACCACCGAAAATCCCAATTACATTTTTGGCACGAAAAATGCTGCACCCCTGAAAGTTCAGAATATGTTAGCAGCCCAAAAAAGCCCATAAAATGTATAATACGCCTGCAAAAATGTAGAAAACTTTGGAGGGCTCAAAAAGGGGTTTACAGGCATCCTAGACCCCCTAAAGTCCAGAAAATGCTGGTTGCCTAAAAACGGTGTCAGAGAGCTCTGAATGTCCCAAAAACATTTGCAGCCTGAAAAGGGCATTAACAGGCATCCTAGACCACTGAAATTCCCAACAATATTTTGGCATGAAAAATGGATCCTACACCCCTGAAAATTCAGAATATGTTAGCACCCCAAAAATAGGCCTTAACATGCATCTTAAGACTGCAATAAATGTTGAAAACTTTGGATGCCCAAATAAGGGGTTTACAGGTATCCTAGACCCCATAAAGTCCAGAAAATGTTGGTGGCCAAAAACTGTATCAGAGAGCTCTGAATGTCCCAAAAACATTTGCAGCCTGAAAGGGGCGTTAACCTGCATCCAAGACCACTGAAATTCCCAATTACATTTTTGGCAGGAAAAATGCTACACCCCTGAAAGTTCAGAATATGTTAGCAGCCCAAAAAAGGCCTTAAAATGTATATTAAGCCTGCAAAAATATAGAAAACTTTGGAGGTCTCAAAAAGGGGTTTACAGGCATCCTAGACCCCCTAAAGTCCAGAAAATGTTGGTCACCTAAAAACTGTGTGAGAGAGCTCTCAATGTCCCAAAAACATTTGCAACCTGAAAGGGGCATTAACCCGCATCCTAGACCACTGAAATTCCCAATAATATTTTGGACACGAAAAATGCATCCTACACCCCTGAAAATTCAGAATATGTTAGCAGCCCAAAAATAGGCCTTAACATGTATCTTAAGACTGCAAAAAATGTTGAAAACTTTGGATGCCCAAAAAAGGGGTTTACAGGCATCCTAGACCCCCTAAAGTCCAGAAAATGCTGGTCGCCTAAAAACGGTGTCAGAGAGCTCTGAATGTCCCAAAAACATTTGCAGCCTGAAAAGGGCATTAACAGGCATCCTAGACCACTGAAATTCCCAACAATATTTTTGCCATGAAAAATGCATCCTACACCCCTGAAAATTCAGAATATGTTAGCAGCCCAAAAAAAGGCCTTAACATGCCTCTTAAGACTGCAATAAATGTTGAAAACTTTGGATGCCCAAAAAAGGGGTTTACAGGCATCCTAGACCCCATAAAGTCCAGAAGATGTTGGTGGCCAAAAACTGTGTCAGAGAGCTCTGAATGTCCCAAAAACCTTTACAGCCTGAAAGGGGCATTAACCTGCATCCTAGACCACTAAAATTCCCAATTACATTTTTGGCACGAAAAATGCTACTCCCCTGAAAGTTCAGAATATGTTAGCAGCTCAAAAAAGACCTTAAAATGTATATTAAGCCTGCAAAAATGTAGAAAACTTTGGAGTCCCAGAAAAGGGGTTTACAGGCATCCTAGACCCCCTAAACTCCAGAAAATGTTGTTGGGAAAAAACAGTGCTGGAGAGCTCCGAATGTCCCAGAAACATTTGCAGCCTGAAAGGGACATTAACCCGCATCCTAGACCACTGAAGTTCCCGACAATATTTTTGGCATGAAAAAAGCATCCTACACCCCTGAAAGTTCAGAATATGTTAGCAGCCCAAAAAAGGCCTTAAAATGTATATTAAGCCTGCAAACATGTGGAAAATTTTGTAGGCCTCAAAAAGGGGTTTACAGGCATCCTAGACACCCTAAAGTCCAGAAAATGTTGGTCGCCTAAAAAAAGAGTCAGAGAGCTCTGAATGTCCCAAAAACATTTGCAGCCTGAAAGGGGCATTAACCCGCATCCTAGACCACTGAAATTCCCAATAATATTTTTGGCACGAAAAATGTATCCTACACCCCTGAAAATTCAGAATATGTTAGCAGCCCAAAAATAGGCCTTAACATGCATTTTAAGACTGCAAAAAATGTTGAAAACTTTCGATGCCCAAAAAAGGGGTTCACAGGCATCCTAGACCCCCTAAAGTCCAGAAAATGCTGGTCGCCTAAAAACGGTGTCAGAGAGCTCTGAATGTCCAAAAACATTTGCAGCCTGAAAAGGGCATTAACAGGCATCCTAGACCACTGAAATTCCCAACAATATTTTTGGCATGAAAAATGCATCCTACACCCCTGAAAATTCAGAATATGTTAGCAGCCCAAAAATAGGCCTTAACATACATCTTAAGACTGTAATAAATGTTGAAAACTTTGGATGCCCAAAAAAGGGGTTTACAGGCATCCTAGACCCAATAAAGTCCAGAAAATGTTGGTGGCCAAAAACTGTATCAGAGAGCTCTGAATGTCCCAAAAACATTTGCAGCCTGAAAGGGGCATTAACCTGCATCCAAGACCACTGAAAATCCCAATTACATTTTTGGCACGAAAAATGCTACACCCCTGAAAGTTCAGAATATGTTAGCAGCCCAAAAATAGGCCTTAACATGTATCTTAAGACTGCAAAAAATGTTGAAAACTTTGGATGCCCAAAAAAGGGGTTTACAGGCATCCTAGACCCCCTAAAGTCCAGAAAATGCTGGTCGCCTAAAAACGGTGTCAGAGAGCTCTGAATGTCCAAAAACATTTGCAGCCTGAAAAGGGCATTAACAGGCATCCTAGACCACTGAAAGTCCCAACAATATTTTTGGCATGAAAAATGCATCCTACACCCCTGAAAATTCAGAATATGTTAGCAGCCCAAAAATAGGCCTTAACATGCCTCTTAAGACTGCAAAAAATGTTGAAAACTTTGGACGCCCAAAAAAGGGGTTTACAGGCATCCTAGACCCCCTAAAGTCCAGAAAATGCTGGTCGCCTAAAAACGGTGTCAGAGAGCTCTGAATGTCCAAAAAAATGTTGGTCACCTAAAAACTGTGTGAGAGAGCTCTCAATGTCCCAAAAACATTTGCAGCCTTAAAGGGGCATTAACCCGCATCCTAGACCACTGAAATTCCCAATAATATTTTTGGCACGAAAAATGCATCCTACACCCCTGAAAATTCAGAATATGTTAGCAGCCCAAAAAAGGCCTTAAATTGCATCTTGAGCCTGCAAAAATGTAGACAACTTTGGAGGCCCAGAAAAGGGGTTTACAGGCATCCTAGACCCCCTAAACTCCAGAAAATGTTGTTGGGAAAAAACAGTGCTGGAGAGCTCCGAATGTCCCAAAAACATTTGCAGCCTGAAAGGGGCATTAACCCGCATCCTAGACCACTGAAGTTCCCGACAATATTTTTGGCATGAAAAAAGCATCCTACACCCCTGAAAGTTCAGAATATGTTAGCAGCCCAAAAAAGGCCTTAAAATGTATATTAAGCCTGCAAAAATGTAGAAAACTTTGGAGGCCTCAAAAAGGGGTATACAGGCATCCTAGACACCCTAAAGATCTGAAAATGTTGGTCGCCTAAAAAAGAGTCAGGGAGCTCTGAATGTCCCAAAAACATTTGCAGCCTGAAAGGGGCAATAACCCGCATCCTAGACCACTGAAATTCCCAATAATATTTTTGGCACGAAAAATGTATCCTACACCCCTGAAAATTCAGAATATGTTAGCAGCCCAAAAATAGGCCTTAACATGCATTTTAAGACTGCAAAAAATGTTGAAAACTTTGGATGCACAAAAAAGGGGTTTACAGGCATCTTAGACCCCCTAAAGTCCAGAAAATGCTGGTCGCCTAAAAACTGTGTCAGAGAGCTCTGAATCTCCAAAAACATTTGCAGCCTGAAAGGGGCATTAACAGGCATCCTAGACCACTGAAATTCCCAACAATATTTTTGGCATGAAAAATGCATCCTACACCCCTGAAAATTCAGAATATGTTAGCAGCCCAAAAATAGGCCTTAACATACATCTTAAGACTGCAATAAATGTTGAAAACTTTGGATGCCCAAAAAAGGGGTTTACAGGCATCCTAGACCCAATAAAGTCCAGAAAATGTTGGTGGCCAAAAACTGTATCAGAGAGCTCTGAATGTCCCAAAAACATTTGCAGCCTGAAAGGGGCATTAACCTGCATCCAAGACCACCGAAAATCCCAATTACATTTTTGGCACGAAAAATGCTGCACCCCTGAAAGTTCAGAATATGTTAGCAGCCCAAAAAAGCCCATAAAATGTATAATACGCCTGCAAAAATGTAGAAAACTTTGGAGGGCTCAAAAAGGGGTTTACAGGCATCCTAGACCCCCTAAAGTCCAGAAAATGCTGGTTGCCTAAAAACGGTGTCAGAGAGCTCTGAATGTCCCAAAAACATTTGCAGCCTGAAAAGGGCATTAACAGGCATCCTAGACCACTGAAATTCCCAACAATATTTTGGCATGAAAAATGGATCCTACACCCCTGAAAATTCAGAATATGTTAGCACCCCAAAAATAGGCCTTAACATGCATCTTAAGACTGCAATAAATGTTGAAAACTTTGGATGCCCAAATAAGGGGTTTACAGGTATCCTAGACCCCATAAAGTCCAGAAAATGTTGGTGGCCAAAAACTGTATCAGAGAGCTCTGAATGTCCCAAAAACATTTGCAGCCTGAAAGGGGCGTTAACCTGCATCCAAGACCACTGAAATTCCCAATTACATTTTTGGCAGGAAAAATGCTACACCCCTGAAAGTTCAGAATATGTTAGCAGCCCAAAAAAGGCCTTAAAATGTATATTAAGCCTGCAAAAATATAGAAAACTTTGGAGGTCTCAAAAAGGGGTTTACAGGCATCCTAGACCCCCTAAAGTCCAGAAAATGTTGGTCACCTAAAAACTGTGTGAGAGAGCTCTCAATGTCCCAAAAACATTTGCAACCTGAAAGGGGCATTAACCCGCATCCTAGACCACTGAAATTCCCAATAATATTTTGGACACGAAAAATGCATCCTACACCCCTGAAAATTCAGAATATGTTAGCAGCCCAAAAATAGGCCTTAACATGTATCTTAAGACTGCAAAAAATGTTGAAAACTTTGGATGCCCAAAAAAGGGGTTTACAGGCATCCTAGACCCCCTAAAGTCCAGAAAATGCTGGTCGCCTAAAAACGGTGTCAGAGAGCTCTGAATGTCCCAAAAACATTTGCAGCCTGAAAAGGGCATTAACAGGCATCCTAGACCACTGAAATTCCCAACAATATTTTTGCCATGAAAAATGCATCCTACACCCCTGAAAATTCAGAATATGTTAGCAGCCCAAAAAAAGGCCTTAACATGCCTCTTAAGACTGCAATAAATGTTGAAAACTTTGGATGCCCAAAAAAGGGGTTTACAGGCATCCTAGACCCCATAAAGTCCAGAAGATGTTGGTGGCCAAAAACTGTGTCAGAGAGCTCTGAATGTCCCAAAAACCTTTACAGCCTGAAAGGGGCATTAACCTGCATCCTAGACCACTAAAATTCCCAATTACATTTTTGGCACGAAAAATGCTACTCCCCTGAAAGTTCAGAATATGTTAGCAGCTCAAAAAAGACCTTAAAATGTATATTAAGCCTGCAAAAATGTAGAAAACTTTGGAGTCCCAGAAAAGGGGTTTACAGGCATCCTAGACCCCCTAAACTCCAGAAAATGTTGTTGGGAAAAAACAGTGCTGGAGAGCTCCGAATGTCCCAGAAACATTTGCAGCCTGAAAGGGACATTAACCCGCATCCTAGACCACTGAAGTTCCCGACAATATTTTTGGCATGAAAAAAGCATCCTACACCCCTGAAAGTTCAGAATATGTTAGCAGCCCAAAAAAGGCCTTAAAATGTATATTAAGCCTGCAAACATGTGGAAAATTTTGTAGGCCTCAAAAAGGGGTTTACAGGCATCCTAGACACCCTAAAGTCCAGAAAATGTTGGTCGCCTAAAAAAAGAGTCAGAGAGCTCTGAATGTCCCAAAAACATTTGCAGCCTGAAAGGGGCATTAACCCGCATCCTAGACCACTGAAATTCCCAATAATATTTTTGGCACGAAAAATGTATCCTACACCCCTGAAAATTCAGAATATGTTAGCAGCCCAAAAATAGGCCTTAACATGCATTTTAAGACTGCAAAAAATGTTGAAAACTTTCGATGCCCAAAAAAGGGGTTCACAGGCATCCTAGACCCCCTAAAGTCCAGAAAATGCTGGTCGCCTAAAAACGGTGTCAGAGAGCTCTGAATGTCCAAAAACATTTGCAGCCTGAAAAGGGCATTAACAGGCATCCTAGACCACTGAAATTCCCAACAATATTTTTGGCATGAAAAATGCATCCTACACCCCTGAAAATTCAGAATATGTTAGCAGCCCAAAAATAGGCCTTAACATACATCTTAAGACTGTAATAAATGTTGAAAACTTTGGATGCCCAAAAAAGGGGTTTACAGGCATCCTAGACCCAATAAAGTCCAGAAAATGTTGGTGGCCAAAAACTGTATCAGAGAGCTCTGAATGTCCCAAAAACATTTGCAGCCTGAAAGGGGCATTAACCTGCATCCAAGACCACTGAAAATCCCAATTACATTTTTGGCACGAAAAATGCTACACCCCTGAAAGTTCAGAATATGTTAGCAGCCCAAAAATAGGCCTTAACATGTATCTTAAGACTGCAAAAAATGTTGAAAACTTTGGATGCCCAAAAAAGGGGTTTACAGGCATCCTAGACCCCCTAAAGTCCAGAAAATGCTGGTCGCCTAAAAACGGTGTCAGAGAGCTCTGAATGTCCAAAAACATTTGCAGCCTGAAAAGGGCATTAACAGGCATCCTAGACCACTGAAAGTCCCAACAATATTTTTGGCATGAAAAATGCATCCTACACCCCTGAAAATTCAGAATATGTTAGCAGCCCAAAAATAGGCCTTAACATGCCTCTTAAGACTGCAATAAATGTTGAAAACTTTGGACGCCCAAAAAAGGGGTTTACAGGCATCCTAGACCCCATAAAGTCCAGAAAATGTTGGTGGCCAAAAACTGTGTCAGAGAACTCTGAATGTCCCAAAAACCTTTACAGCCTGAAAGGGGCATTAACCTGCATCCTAGACCACTGAAATTCCCAGTTTCATTTTTGGCACGAAAAATGCTACTCCCCTGAAAGTTCAGAATATGTTAGCAGCCCAAAAAAGGCCTTAAAATGTATATTAAGCCTGCAAAAATGTAGAAAACTTTGGAGGCCTCAAAAAGGGGTTTACAGGCATCCTAGACCCCCTAAAGTCCGGAAAAAATGCTGGTCGCCTGAAAACTGTGCCAGAGAGCTCTGAATGTCAAACATTTGCAGCCTGAAAAGGGCATTAACAGGCATCCTAGACCACTGAAATTCCCAACAATATTTTTGGCGTGAAAAATGCATCCTACACCCCTGAAAATTCAGAATATGTTAGCAGCCCAAAAATAGGCCTTAACATGCCTCTTAAGACTGCAATAAATGTTGAAAACTTTGGATGCCCAAAAAAGGGGTTTACAGGCATCCTAGACCCCATAAAGTCCAGAAAATGTTGGTGGCCAAAAACTGTGTCAGAGAATTCTGAATGTCCCAAAAACCTTTACAGCCTGAAAGGGGCATTAACCTGCATCCTAGACCACTGAAATTCCCAATTACATTTTTGGCACGAAAAATTATACTCCCCTGAAAGTTCAGAATATGTTAGCAGCCCAAAAAAGGCCTTAAAATGTATATTAAGCCTGCAAAAATGTAGAAAACTTTGGAGGCCTCAAAAAGGGGTTTACAGGCATCCTAGACCCCCTAAAGTCCAGAAAATGTTGGTCACCTAAAAACTGTGCGAGAGAGCTCTCAATGTCCCAAAAACATTTGCAACCTGAAAGGGGCATTAACCCGCATCCTAGACCACTGAAATTCCCAATAATATTTTTGACACGAAAAATGCATCCTACACCCCTGAAAATTCAGAATATGTTAGCAGCCCAAAAATAGGCCTTAACATGTATCTTAAGACTGCAAAAAATGTTGAAAACTTTGGATGCCCAAAAAAGGGGTTTACAGGCATCCTAGACCCCCTAAAGTCCAGAAAATGCTGGTCGCCTAAAAACGGTGTCAGAGAGCTCTGAATGTCCCAAAAACATTTGCAGCCTGAAAAGGGCATTAACAGGCATCCTAGACCACTGAAATTCCCAACAATATTTTTGGCATGAAAAATGCATCCTACACCCCTGAAAATTCAGAATATGTTAGCAGCCCAAAAATAGGCCTTAACATACATCTTAAGACTGTAATAAATGTTGAAAACTTTGGATGCCCAAAAAAGGGGTTTACAGGCATCCTAGACCCAATAAAGTCCAGAAAATGTTGGTGGCCAAAAACTGTATCAGAGAGCTCTGAATGTCCCAAAAACATTTGCAGCCTGAAAGGGGCATTAACCTGCATCCAAGACCACTGAAAATCCCAATTACATTTTTGGCACGAAAAATGCTACACCCCTGAAAGTTCAGAATATGTTAGCAGCCCAAAAATAGGCCTTAACATGTATCTTAAGACTGCAAAAAATGTTGAAAACTTTGGATGCCCAAAAAAGGGGTTTACAGGCATCCTAGACCCCCTAAAGTCCAGAAAATGCTGGTCGCCTAAAAACGGTGTCAGAGAGCTCTGAATGTCCAAAAACATTTGCAGCCTGAAAAGGGCATTAACAGGCATCCTAGACCACTGAAATTCCCAACAATATTTTTGGCATGAAAAATGCATCCTACACCCCTGAAAATTCAGAATATGTTAGCAGCCCAAAAATAGGCCTTAACATGCCTCTTAAGACTGCAATAAATGTTGAAAACTTTGGACGCCCAAAAAAGGGGTTTACAGGCATCCTAGACCCCATAAAGTCCAGAAAATGTTGGTGGCCAAAAACTGTGTCAGAGAACTCTGAATGTCCCAAAAACCTTTACAGCCTGAAAGGGGCATTAACCTGCATCCTAGACCACTGAAATTCCCAGTTTCATTTTTGGCACGAAAAATGCTACTCCCCTGAAAGTTCAGAATATGTTAGCAGCCCAAAAAAGGCCTTAAAATGTATATTAAGCCTGCAAAAATGTAGAAAACTTTGGAGGCCTCAAAAAGGGGTTTACAGGCATCCTAGACCCCCTAAAGTCCGTAAAAAATGCTGGTCGCCTGAAAACTGTGCCAGAGAGCTCTGAATGTCAAACATTTGCAGCCTGAAAAGGGCATTAACAGGCATCCTAGACCACTGAAATTCCCAACAATATTTTTGGCGTGAAAAATGCATCCTACACCCCTGAAAATTCAGAATATGTTAGCAGCCCAAAAATAGGCCTTAACATGCCTCTTAAGACTGCAATAAATGTTGAAAACTTTGGATGCCCAAAAAAGGGGTTTACAGGCATCCTAGACCCCATAAAGTCCAGAAAATGTTGGTGGCCAAAAACTGTGTCAGAGAATTCTGAATGTCCCAAAAACCTTTACAGCCTGAAAGGGGCATTAACCTGCATCCTAGACCACTGAAATTCCCAATTACATTTTTGGCACGAAAAATTATACTCCCCTGAAAGTTCAGAATATGTTAGCAGCCCAAAAAAGGCCTTAAAATGTATATTAAGCCTGCAAAAATGTAGAAAACTTTGGAGGCCTCAAAAAGGGGTTTACAGGCATCCTAGACCCCCTAAAGTCCAGAAAATGTTGGTCACCTAAAAACTGTGTGAGAGAGCTCTCAATGTCCCAAAAACATTTGCAACCTGAAAGGGGCATTAACCCGCATCCTAGACCACTGAAATTCCCAATAATATTTTTGACACGAAAAATGCATCCTACACCCCTGAAAATTCAGAATATGTTAGCAGCCCAAAAATAGGCCTTAACATGTATCTTAAGACTGCAAAAAATGTTGAAAACTTTGGATGCCCAAAAAAGGGGTTTACAAGCATCCTAGACCCCCTAAAGTCCAGAAAATGCTGGTCGCCTAAAAACGGTGTCAGAGAGCTCTGAATGTCCCAAAAACATTTGCAGCCTGAAAAGGGCATTAACAGGCATCCTAGACCACTGAAATTCCCAACAATATTTTTGGCATGAAAAATGCATCCTACACCCCTGAAAATTCAGAATATGTTAGCAGCCCAAAAATAGGCCTTAACATACATCTTAAGACTGTAATAAATGTTGAAAACTTTGGATGCCCAAAAAAGGGGTTTACAGGCATCCTAGACCCCCTAAAGTCCAGAAAATGCTGGTCGCCTAAAAACGGTGTCAGAGAGCTCTGAATGTCCCAAAAACATTTGCAGCCTGAAAAGGGCATTAACAGGCATCCTAGACCACTGAAATTCCCAACAATATTTTTGGCATGAAAAATGCATCCTACACCCCTGAAAATTCAGAATATGTTAGCAGCCCAAAAATAGGCCTTAACATGCCTCTTAAGACTGCAATAAAAGTTGAAAACTTTGGACGCCCAAAAAAGGGGTTTACAGGCATCGTAGACCCCATAAAGTCCAGAAAATGTTGGTGGCCAAAAACTGTGTCAGAGAACTCTGAATGTCCCAAAAACCTTTACAGCCTGAAAGGGGCATTAACCTGCATCGTAGACCACTGAAATTCCCAGTTACATTTTTGGCACGAAAAATGCTACTCCCCTGAAAGTTCAGAATATGTTAGCAGCCCAAAAAAGGCCTTAAAATGTATATTAAGCCTGCAAAAATGTAGAAAACTTTGGAGGCCTCAAAAAGGGGTTTACAGGCATCCTAGACCCCCTAAAGTCCAGAAAATGTTGGTCACCTAAAAAATGTGTGAGAGAGCTCTCAATGTCCCAAAAACATTTGCAGCCTTAAAGGGGCATTAACCCGCATCCTAGACTACTGAAATTCCCAATAATATTTTTGGCACGAAAAATGCATCCTACACCCCTGAAAATTCAGAATATGTTAGCAGCCCAAAAAAGGCCTTAATATGCATCTTAAGCCTGCAAAAATGTAGAAAACTTTGGAGGCCCAGAAAAGGGGTTTACAGGCATCCTAGACCCCCTAAACTCCAGAAAATGTTGTTGGGAAAAAACAGTGCTGGAGAGCTCCGAATGTCCCAGAAACATTTGCAGCCTGAAAGGGGCATTAACCCGCATCCTAGACCACTGAAGTTCTCGACAATATTTTTGGCATGAAAAAAGCATCCTACACCCCTGAAAGTTCAGAATATGTTAGCAGCCCAAAAAAGGTCTTAAAATGTATATTAAGCCTGCAAAAATGTAGAAAACTTTGTAGGCCTCAAAAAGGGGTTTACAGGCATCCTAGACACCCTAAAGTCCAGAAAATGTTGGTCGCCTAAAAAAAGAGTCAGAGAGCTCTGAATGTCCCAAAAACATTTGCAGCCTGAAAGGGGCATTAACCCGCATCCTAGACCACTGAAATTCCCAACAATATTTTTGGCATGAAAAATGTATCCTACACCCCTGAAAATTCAGAATATGTTAGCAGCCCAAAAATAGGCCTTAACATGCATTTTAAGACTGCAAAAAATGTTGAAAACTTTCGATGCCCAAAAAAGGGGTTTACAGGCATCCTAGACCCCCTAAAGTCCAGAAAATGCTGGTCGCCTAAAAACGGTGTCAGAGAGCTCTGAATGTCCAAAAACATTTGCAGCCTGAAAAGGGCATTAACAGGCATCCTAGACCACTGAAATTCCCAACAATATTTTTGGCATGAAAAATGCATCCTACACCCCTGAAAATTCAGAATATGTTAGCAGCCCAAAAATAGGCCTTAACATACATCTTAAGACTGTAATAAATGTTGAAAACTTTGGATGCCCAAAAAAGGGGTTTACAGGCATCCTAGACCCAATAAAGTCCAGAAAATGTTGGTGGCCAAAAACTGTGTCAGAGAATTCTGAATGTCCCAAAAACCTTTACAGCCTGAAAGGGGCATTAACCTGCATCCTAGACCACTGAAATTCCCAATTACATTTTTGGCACGAAAAATTATACTCCCCTGAAAGTTCAGAATATGTTAGCAGCCCAAAAAAGGCCTTAAAATGTATATTAAGCCTGCAAAAATGTAGAAAACTTTGGAGGCCTCAAAAAGGGGTTTACAGGCATCCTAGACCCCCTAAAGTCCAGAAAATGTTGGTCACCTAAAAACTGTGTGAGAGAGCTCTCAATGTCCCAAAAACATTTGCAACCTGAAAGGGGCATTAACCCGCATCCTAGACCACTGAAATTCCCAATAATATTTTTGACACGAAAAATGCATCCTACACCCCTGAAAATTCAGAATATGTTAGCAGCCCAAAAATAGGCCTTAACATGTATCTTAAGACTGCAAAAAATGTTGAAAACTTTGGATGCCCAAAAAAGGGGTTTACAGGCATCCTAGACCCCCTAAAGTCCAGAAAATGCTGGTCGCCTAAAAACGGTGTCAGAGAGCTCTGAATGTCCCAAAAACATTTGCAGCCTGAAAAGGGCATTAACAGGCATCCTAGACCACTGAAATTCCCAACAATATTTTTGGCATGAAAAATGCATCCTACACCCCTGAAAATTCAGAATATGTTAGCAGCCCAAAAATAGGCCTTAACATACATCTTAAGACTGTAATAAATGTTGAAAACTTTGGATGCCCAAAAAAGGGGTTTACAGGCATCCTAGACCCAATAAAGTCCAGAAAATGTTGGTGGCCAAAAACTGTATCAGAGAGCTCTGAATGTCCCAAAAACATTTGCAGCCTGAAAGGGGCATTAACCTGCATCCAAGACCACTGAAAATCCCAATTACATTTTTGGCACGAAAAATGCTACACCCCTGAAAGTTCAGAATATGTTAGCAGCCCAAAAATAGGCCTTAACATGTATCTTAAGACTGCAAAAAATGTTGAAAACTTTGGATGCCCAAAAAAGGGGTTTACAGGCATCCTAGACCCCCTAAAGTCCAGAAAATGCTGGTCGCCTAAAAACGGTGTCAGAGAGCTCTGAATGTCCAAAAACATTTGCAGCCTGAAAAGGGCATTAACAGGCATCCTAGACCACTGAAATTCCCAACAATATTTTTGGCATGAAAAATGCATCCTACACCCCTGAAAATTCAGAATATGTTAGCAGCCCAAAAATAGGCCTTAACATGCCTCTTAAGACTGCAATAAATGTTGAAAACTTTGGACGCCCAAAAAAGGGGTTTACAGGCATCCTAGACCCCATAAAGTCCAGAAAATGTTGGTGGCCAAAAACTGTGTCAGAGAACTCTGAATGTCCCAAAAACCTTTACAGCCTGAAAGGGGCATTAACCTGCATCCTAGACCACTGAAATTCCCAGTTTCATTTTTGGCACGAAAAATGCTACTCCCCTGAAAGTTCAGAATATGTTAGCAGCCCAAAAAAGGCCTTAAAATGTATATTAAGCCTGCAAAAATGTAGAAAACTTTGGAGGCCTCAAAAAGGGGTTTACAGGCATCCTAGACCCCCTAAAGTCCGTAAAAAATGCTGGTCGCCTGAAAACTGTGCCAGAGAGCTCTGAATGTCAAACATTTGCAGCCTGAAAAGGGCATTAACAGGCATCCTAGACCACTGAAATTCCCAACAATATTTTTGGCGTGAAAAATGCATCCTACACCCCTGAAAATTCAGAATATGTTAGCAGCCCAAAAATAGGCCTTAACATGCCTCTTAAGACTGCAATAAATGTTGAAAACTTTGGATGCCCAAAAAAGGGGTTTACAGGCATCCTAGACCCCATAAAGTCCAGAAAATGTTGGTGGCCAAAAACTGTGTCAGAGAATTCTGAATGTCCCAAAAAACCTTTACAGCCTGAAAGGGGCATTAACCTGCATCCTAGACCACTGAAATTCCCAATTACATTTTTGGCACGAAAAATTATACTCCCCTGAAAGTTCAGAATATGTTAGCAGCCCAAAAAAGGCCTTAAAATGTATATTAAGCCTGCAAAAATGTAGAAAACTTTGGAGGCCTCAAAAAGGGGTTTACAGGCATCCTAGACCCCCTAAAGTCCAGAAAATGTTGGTCACCTAAAAACTGTGTGAGAGAGCTCTCAATGTCCCAAAAACATTTGCAACCTGAAAGGGGCATTAACCCGCATCCTAGACCACTGAAATTCCCAATAATATTTTTGACACGAAAAATGCATCCTACACCCCTGAAAATTCAGAATATGTTAGCAGCCCAAAAATAGGCCTTAACATGTATCTTAAGACTGCAAAAAATGTTGAAAACTTTGGATGCCCAAAAAAGGGGTTTACAAGCATCCTAGACCCCCTAAAGTCCAGAAAATGCTGGTCGCCTAAAAACGGTGTCAGAGAGCTCTGAATGTCCCAAAAACATTTGCAGCCTGAAAAGGGCATTAACAGGCATCCTAGACCACTGAAATTCCCAACAATATTTTTGGCATGAAAAATGCATCCTACACCCCTGAAAATTCAGAATATGTTAGCAGCCCAAAAATAGGCCTTAACATACATCTTAAGACTGTAATAAATGTTGAAAACTTTGGATGCCCAAAAAAGGGGTTTACAGGCATCCTAGACCCCCTAAAGTCCAGAAAATGCTGGTCGCCTAAAAACGGTGTCAGAGAGCTCTGAATGTCCCAAAAACATTTGCAGCCTGAAAAGGGCATTAACAGGCATCCTAGACCACTGAAATTCCCAACAATATTTTTGGCATGAAAAATGCATCCTACACCCCTGAAAATTCAGAATATGTTAGCAGCCCAAAAATAGGCCTTAACATGCCTCTTAAGACTGCAATAAAAGTTGAAAACTTTGGACGCCCAAAAAAGGGGTTTACAGGCATCGTAGACCCCATAAAGTCCAGAAAATGTTGGTGGCCAAAAACTGTGTCAGAGAACTCTGAATGTCCCAAAAACCTTTACAGCCTGAAAGGGGCATTAACCTGCATCGTAGACCACTGAAATTCCCAGTTACATTTTTGGCACGAAAAATGCTACTCCCCTGAAAGTTCAGAATATGTTAGCAGCCCAAAAAAGGCCTTAAAATGTATATTAAGCCTGCAAAAATGTAGAAAACTTTGGAGGCCTCAAAAAGGGGTTTACAGGCATCCTAGACCCCCTAAAGTCCAGAAAATGTTGGTCACCTAAAAAATGTGTGAGAGAGCTCTCAATGTCCCAAAAACATTTGCAGCCTTAAAGGGGCATTAACCCGCATCCTAGACTACTGAAATTCCCAATAATATTTTTGGCACGAAAAATGCATCCTACACCCCTGAAAATTCAGAATATGTTAGCAGCCCAAAAAAGGCCTTAATATGCATCTTAAGCCTGCAAAAATGTAGAAAACTTTGGAGGCCCAGAAAAGGGGTTTACAGGCATCCTAGACCCCCTAAACTCCAGAAAATGTTGTTGGGAAAAAACAGTGCTGGAGAGCTCCGAATGTCCCAGAAACATTTGCAGCCTGAAAGGGGCATTAACCCGCATCCTAGACCACTGAAGTTCTCGACAATATTTTTGGCATGAAAAAAGCATCCTACACCCCTGAAAGTTCAGAATATGTTAGCAGCCCAAAAAAGGTCTTAAAATGTATATTAAGCCTGCAAAAATGTAGAAAACTTTGTAGGCCTCAAAAAGGGGTTTACAGGCATCCTAGACACCCTAAAGTCCAGAAAATGTTGGTCGCCTAAAAAAAGAGTCAGAGAGCTCTGAATGTCCCAAAAACATTTGCAGCCTGAAAGGGGCATTAACCCGCATCCTAGACCACTGAAATTCCCAATAATATTTTTGGCACGAAAAATGTATCCTACACCCCTGAAAATTCAGAATATGTTAGCAGCCCAAAAATAGGCCTTAACATGCATTTTAAGACTGCAAAAAATGTTGAAAACTTTCGATGCCCAAAAAAGGGGTTTACAGGCATCCTAGACCCCCTAAAGTCCAGAAAATGCTGGTCGCCTAAAAACGGTGTCAGAGAGCTCTGAATGTCCAAAAACATTTGCAGCCTGAAAAGGGCATTAACAGGCATCCTAGACCACTGAAATTCCCAACAATATTTTTGGCATGAAAAATGCATCCTACACCCCTGAAAATTCAGAATATGTTAGCAGCCCAAAAATAGGCCTTAACATACATCTTAAGACTGTAATAAATGTTGAAAACTTTGGATGCCCAAAAAAGGGGTTTACAGGCATCCTAGACCCAATAAAGTCCAGAAAATGTTGGTGGCCAAAAACTGTATCAGAGAGCTCTGAATGTCCCAAAAACATTTGCAGCCTGAAAGGGGCATTAACCTGCATCCAAGACCACTGAAAATCCCAATTACATTTTTGGCACGAAAAATGCTACACCCCTGAAAGTTCAGAATATGTTAGCAGCCCAAAAATAGGCCTTAACATGTATCTTAAGACTGCAAAAAATGTTGAAAACTTTGGATGCCCAAAAAAGGGGTTTACAGGCATCCTAGACCCCCTAAAGTCCAGAAAATGCTGGTCGCCTAAAAACGGTGTCAGAGAGCTCTGAATGTCCAAAAACATTTGCAGCCTGAAAAGGGCATTAACAGGCATCCTAGACCACTGAAATTCCCAACAATATTTTTGGCATGAAAAATGCATCCTACACCCCTGAAAATTCAGAATATGTTAGCAGCCCAAAAATAGGCCTTAACATGCCTCTTAAGACTGCAATAAATGTTGAAAACTTTGGACGCCCAAAAAAGGGGTTTACAGGCATCCTAGACCCCATAAAGTCCAGAAAATGTTGGTGGCCAAAAACTGTGTCAGAGAACTCTGAATGTCCCAAAAACCTTTACAGCCTGAAAGGGGCATTAACCTGCATCCTAGACCACTGAAATTCCCAGTTTCATTTTTGGCACGAAAAATGCTACTCCCCTGAAAGTTCAGAATATGTTAGCAGCCCAAAAAAGGCCTTAAAATGTATATTAAGCCTGCAAAAATGTAGAAAACTTTGGAGGCCTCAAAAAGGGGTTTACAGGCATCCTAGACCCCCTAAAGTCCGGAAAAAATGCTGGTCGCCTGAAAACTGTGCCAGAGAGCTCTGAATGTCAAACATTTGCAGCCTGAAAAGGGCATTAACAGGCATCCTAGACCACTGAAATTCCCAACAATATTTTTGGCGTGAAAAATGCATCCTACACCCCTGATAATTCAGAATATGTTAGCAGCCCAAAAATAGGCCTTAACATGCCTCTTAAGACTGCAATAAATGTTGAAAACTTTGGATGCCCAAAAAAGGGGTTTACAGGCATCCTAGACCCCATAAAGTCCAGAAAATGTTGGTGGCCAAAAACTGTGTCAGAGAATTCTGAATGTCCCAAAAACCTTTACAGCCTGAAAGGGGCATTAACCTGCATCCTAGACCACTGAAATTCCCAATTACATTTTTGGCACGAAAAATTATACTCCCCTGAAAGTTCAGAATATGTTAGCAGCCCAAAAAAGGCCTTAAAATGTATATTAAGCCTGCAAAAATGTAGAAAACTTTGGAGGCCTCAAAAAGGGGTTTACAGGCATCCTAGACCCCCTAAAGTCCAGAAAATGTTGGTCACCTAAAAACTGTGTGAGAGAGCTCTCAATGTCCCAAAAACATTTGCAACCTGAAAGGGGCATTAACCCGCATCCTAGACCACTGAAATTCCCAATAATATTTTTGACACGAAAAATGCATCCTACACCCCTGAAAATTCAGAATATGTTAGCAGCCCAAAAATAGGCCTTAACATGTATCTTAAGACTGCAAAAAATGTTGAAAACTTTGGATGCCCAAAAAAGGGGTTTACAGGCATCCTAGACCCCCTAAAGTCCAGAAAATGCTGGTCGCCTAAAAACGGTGTCAGAGAGCTCTGAATGTCCCAAAAACATTTGCAGCCTGAAAAGGGCATTAACAGGCATCCTAGACCACTGAAATTCCCAACAATATTTTTGGCATGAAAAATGCATCCTACACCCCTGAAAATTCAGAATATGTTAGCAGCCCAAAAATAGGCCTTAACATACATCTTAAGACTGTAATACATGTTGAAAACTTTGGATGCCCAAAAAAGGGGTTTACAGGCATCCTAGACCCAATAAAGTCCAGAAAATGTTGGTGGCCAAAAACTGTATCAGAGAGCTCTGAATGTCCCAAAAACATTTGCAGCCTGAAAGGGGCATTAACCTGCATCCAAGACCACTGAAAATCCCAATTACATTTTTGGCACGAAAAATGCTACACCCCTGAAAGTTCAGAATATGTTAGCAGCCCAAAAATAGGCCTTAACATGTATCTTAAGACTGCAAAAAATGTTGAAAACTTTGGATGCCCAAAAAAGGGGTTTACAGGCATCCTAGACCCCCTAAAGTCCAGAAAATGCTGGTCGCCTAAAAACGGTGTCAGAGAGCTCTGAATGTCCAAAAACATTTGCAGCCTGAAAAGGGCATTAACAGGCATCCTAGACCACTGAAATTCCCAACAATATTTTTGGCATGAAAAATGCATCCTACACCCCTGAAAATTCAGAATATGTTAGCAGCCCAAAAATAGGCCTTAACATGCCTCTTAAGACTGCAATAAATGTTGAAAACTTCGGACGCCCAAAAAAGGGGTTTACAGGCATCCTAGACCCCATAAAGTCCAGAAAATGTTGGTGGCCAAAAACTGTGTCAGAGAACTCTGAATGTCCCAAAAACCTTTACAGCCTGAAAGGGGCATTAACCTGCATCCTAGACCACTGAAATTCCCAGTTTCATTTTTGGCACGAAAAATGCTACTCCCCTGAAAGTTCAGAATATGTTAGCAGCCCAAAAAAGGCCTTAAAATGTATATTAAGCCTGCAAAAATGTAGAAAACTTTGGAGGCCTCAAAAAGGGGTTTACAGGCATCCTAGACCCCCTAAAGTCCGTAAAAAATGCTGGTCGCCTGAAAACTGTGCCAGAGAGCTCTGAATGTCAAACATTTGCAGCCTGAAAAGGGCATTAACAGGCATCCTAGACCACTGAAATTCCCAACAATATTTTTGGCGTGAAAAATGCATCCTACACCCCTGAAAATTCAGAATATGTTAGCAGCCCAAAAATAGGCCTTAACATGCCTCTTAAGACTGCAATAAATGTTGAAAACTTTGGATGCCCAAAAAAGGGGTTTACAGGCATCCTAGACCCCATAAAGTCCAGAAAATGTTGGTGGCCAAAAACTGTGTCAGAGAATTCTGAATGTCCCAAAAACCTTTACAGCCTGAAAGGGGCATTAACCTGCATCCTAGACCACTGAAATTCCCAATTACATTTTTGGCACGAAAAATTATACTCCCCTGAAAGTTCAGAATATGTTAGCAGCCCAAAAAAGGCCTTAAAATGTATATTAAGCCTGCAAAAATGTAGAAAACTTTGGAGGCCTCAAAAAGGGGTTTACAGGCATCCTAGACCCCCTAAAGTCCAGAAAATGTTGGTCACCTAAAAACTGTGTGAGAGAGCTCTCAATGTCCCAAAAACATTTGCAACCTGAAAGGGGCATTAACCCGCATCCTAGACCACTGAAATTCCCAATAATATTTTTGACACGAAAAATGCATCCTACACCCCTGAAAATTCAGAATATGTTAGCAGCCCAAAAATAGGCCTTAACATGTATCTTAAGACTGCAAAAAATGTTGAAAACTTTGGATGCCCAAAAAAGGGGTTTACAAGCATCCTAGACCCCCTAAAGTCCAGAAAATGCTGGTCGCCTAAAAACGGTGTCAGAGAGCTCTGAATGTCCCAAAAACATTTGCAGCCTGAAAAGGGCATTAACAGGCATCCTAGACCACTGAAATTCCCAACAATATTTTTGGCATGAAAAATGCATCCTACACCCCTGAAAATTCAGAATATGTTAGCAGCCCAAAAATAGGCCTTAACATGCATCTTAAGACTGTAATAAATGTTGAAAACTTTGGATGCCCAAAAAAGGGGTTTACAGGCATCCTAGACCCCCTAAAGTCCGGAAAATGCTGGTCGCCTAAAAACTGTGTCAGAGAGCTCTGAATGTCAAACATTTGCAGCCTGAAAAGGGCATTAACAGGCATCCTAGACCACTGAAATTCCCAACAATATTTTTGCCATGAAAAATGCATCCTACGCCCCTGAAAATTCAGAATATGTTAGCAGCCCAAAAAAAGGCCTTAACATGCCTCTTAAGACTGCAATAAATGTTGAAAACTTTGGATGCCCAAAAAAGGGGTTTACAGGCATCCTAGACCCCATAAAGTCCAGAAAATGTTGGTGGCCAAAAACTGTGTCAGAGAGCTCTGAATGTCCCAAAAACCTTTACAGCCTGAAAGTGGCATTAACCTGCATCCTAGACCACTGAAATTCCCAATTACATTTTTGGCACGAAAAATGCTACTCCCCTGAAAGTTCAGAATATGTTAGCAGCCCAAAAAAGACCTTAAAATGTATATTAAGCCTGCAAAAATGTAGACAACTTTGGAGGCCTCAAAAAGGGTTTTACAGGCATCCTAGACCCCCTAAAGTCCCGAAAATGTTGGTCACCTAAAAACTGTGTGAGAGAGCTCTCAATGTCCCAAAAACATTTGCAGCCTTAAAGGGGCATTAACCCGCATCCTAGACCACTGAAATTCCCAATAATATTTTTGGCACGAAAAATGCATCCTACACCCCTGAAAATTCAGAATATGTTAGCAGCCCAAAAAAGGCCTTAAAATGCATCTTAAGCCTGCAAAAATGTAGAAAACTTTGGAGGCCCAGAAAAGGGGTTTACAGGCATCCTAGACCCCCTAAACTCCAGAAAATGTTGTTGGGAAAAAACAGTGCTGGAGAGCTCCGAATGTCCCAGAAACATTTGCAGCCTGAAAGGGACATTAACCCGCATCCTAGACCACTGAAGTTCCCGACAATATTTTTGGCATGAAAAAAGCATCCTTCACCCCTGAAAGTTCAGAATATGTTAGCAGCCCAAAAAAGGCCTTAAAATGTATATTAAGCCTGCAAAAATGTGGAAAATTTTGTAGGCCTCAAAAAGGGGTTTACAGGCATCCTAGACACCCTAAAGTCCAGAAAATGTTGGTCGCCTAAAAAAAGAGTCAGAGAGCTCTGAATGTCCCAAAAACATTTGCAGCCTGAAAGGGGCATTAACCCGCATCCTAGACCACTGAAATTCCCAATAATATTTTTGGCACGAAAAATGTATCCTACACCCCTGAAAATTCAGAATATGTCAGCAGCCCAAAAATAGGCCTTAACATGCATTTTAAGACTGCAAAAAATGTTGAAAACTTTCGATGCCCAAAAAAGGGGTTTACAGGCATCCTAGACCCCCTAAAGTCCAGAAAATGCTGGTCGCCTAAAAACGGTGTCAGAGAGCTCTGAATGTCCAAAAACATTTGCAGCCTGAAAAGGGCATTAACAGGCATCCTAGACCACTGAAATTCCCAACAATATTTTTGGCATGAAAAATGCATCCTACACCCCTGAAAATTCAGAATATGTTAGCAGCCCAAAAATAGGCCTTAACATACATCTTAAGACTGTAATAAATGTTGAAAACTTTGGATGCCCAAAAAAGGGGTTTACAGGCATCCTAGACCCCCTAAAGTCCAGAAAATGCTGGTCGCCTAAAAACGGTGTCAGAGAGCTCTGAATGTCCCAAAAACATTTGCAGCCTGAAAAGGGCATTAACAAGCATCCTAGACCACTGAAATTCCCAACAATATTTTTGGCATGAAAAATGCATCCTACACCCCTGAAAATTCAGAATATGTTAGCAGCCCAAAAATAGGCCTTAACATGCCTCTTAAGACTGCAATAAAAGTTGAAAACTTTGGACGCCCAAAAAAGGGGTTTACAGGCATCGTAGACCCCATAAAGTCCTGAAAATGTTGGTGGCCAAAAACTGTGTCAGAGAACTCTGAATGTCCCAAAAACCTTTACAGCCTGAAAGGGGCATTAACCTGCATCGTAGACCACTGAAATTCCCAGTTACATTTTTGGCACGAAAAATGCTACTCCCCTGAAAGTTCAGAATATGTTAGCAGCCCAAAAAAGGCCTTAAAATGTATATTAAGCCTGCAAAAATGTAGAAAACTTTGGAGGCCTCAAAAAGGGGTTTACAGGCATCCTAGACCCCCTAAAGTCCAGAAAATGTTGGTCACCTAAAAAATGTGTGAGAGAGCTCTCAATGTCCCAAAAACATTTGCAGCCTTAAAGGGGCATTAACCCGCATCCTAGACTACTGAAATTCCCAATAATATTTTTGGCACGAAAAATGCATCCTACACCCCTGAAAATTCAGAATATGTTAGCAGCCCAAAAAAGGCCTTAATATGCATCTTAAGCCTGCAAAAATGTAGAAAACTTTGGAGGCCCAGAAAAGGGGTTTACAGGCATCCTAGACCCCCTAAACTCCAGAAAATGTTGTTGGGAAAAAACAGTGCTGGAGAGCTCCGAATGTCCCAGAAACATTTGCAGCCTGAAAGGGGCATTAACCCGCATCCTAGACCACTGAAGTTCTCGACAATATTTTTGGCATGAAAAAAGCATCCTACACCCCTGAAAGTTCAGAATATGTTAGCAGCCCAAAAAAGGTCTTAAAATGTATATTAAGCCTGCAAAAATGTAGAAAACTTTGTAGGCCTCAAAAAGGGGTTTACAGGCATCCTAGACACCCTAAAGTCCAGAAAATGTTGGTCGCCTAAAAAAAGAGTCAGAGAGCTCTGAATGTCCCAAAAACATTTGCAGCCTGAAAGGGGCATTAACCCGCATCCTAGACCACTGAAATTCCCAATAATATTTTTGGCACGAAAAATGTATCCTACACCCCTGAAAATTCAGAATATGTTAGCAGCCCAAAAATAGGCCTTAACATGCATTTTAAGACTGCAAAAAATGTTGAAAACTTTCGATGCCCAAAAAAGGGGTTTACAGGCATCCTAGACCCCCTAAAGTCCAGAAAATGCTGGTCGCCTAAAAACGGTGTCAGAGAGCTCTGAATGTCCAAAAACATTTGCAGCCTGAAAAGGGCATTAACAGGCATCCTAGACCACTGAAATTCCCAACAATATTTTTGGCATGAAAAATGCATCCTACACCCCTGAAAATTCAGAATATGTTAGCAGCCCAAAAATAGGCCTTAACATACATCTTAAGACTGTAATAAATGTTGAAAACTTTGGATGCCCAAAAAAGGGGTTTACAGGCATCCTAGACCCAATAAAGTCCAGAAAATGTTGGTGGCCAAAAACTGTATCAGAGAGCTCTGAATGTCCCAAAAACATTTGCAGCCTGAAAGGGGCATTAACCTGCATCCAAGACCACTGAAAATCCCAATTACATTTTTGGCACGAAAAATGCTACACCCCTGAAAGTTCAGAATATGTTAGCAGCCCAAAAAACCCCATAAAATGTATATTACGCCTGCAAAAATGTAGAAAACTTTGGAGGCCTCAAAAAGGGGTTTACAGGCATCCTAGACCCCCTAAAGTCCAGAAAATGCTGGTCGCCTAAAAACGGTGTCAGAGAGCTCTGAATGTCCCAAAAACATTTGCAGCCTGAAAAGGGCATTAACAGGCATCCAAGAACACTGAAATTCCCAATTACATTTTTCGCACGAAAAATGCTACACCCCTGAAAGTTCAGAATATGATAGCAGCCCAAAAAAGGCCTTAAAATGTATATTAAGCCTGCAAAAATGTAGAAAACTTTGGAGGCCTCAAAAAGGGGTTTACAGGCATCCTAGACCCCCTAAAGTCCAGAAAATGTTGGTCACTTAAAAACTATGTGAGAGAGCTCTCAATGTCCCAAAAACATTTGCAGCCTGAAAGGGGCATTAACCCGCATCCTACACCACTGAAATTTCCAATAATATTTTTGACACGAAAAATGCATCCTACACCGCTGAAAATTCAGAATATGTTAGCTGCCCAAAAATAGGCCTTAACATGGATCTTAAGACTGCAAAAAATGTTGAAAACTTTGGATGCCCAAAAAAGGGGTTTACAGGCATCCTAGAGCACATAAAGTCCAGAAAATGTTGGTGGCCAAAAACTGTGTCAGAGAGCTCTGAATGTCCCAAAAACATTTGCAGTCTGAAAGGGGCGTTAACCTGCATCCAAGACCACTGAAATTCCCAATTACATTTTTGGCAGGAAAAATGCTACACCCCTGAAAGTTCAGAATATGTTAGCAGCCCAAAAAAGGCCTTAAAATGTATATTAAGCCTGCAAAAATGTAGAAAACTTTGGAGGTCTCAAAAAGGGGTTTACAGGCATCCTAGACCCCCTAAGGTCCAGAAAATGTTGGTCACCTAAAAACTGTGTGAGAGAGCTCTCAATGTCCCAAAAACATTTGCAGCCTGAAAGGGGCATTAACCCGCATCCTAGACCACTGAAATTCCCAATAATATTTTTGACACGAAAAATGCATCCTACACCCCTGAAAATTCAGAATATGTTAGCAGCCCAAAAATAGGCCTTAACATGTATCTTAAGACTGCAAAAAATGTTGAAAACTTTGGATGCCCAAAAAAGGGGTTTACAGGCATCCTAGACCCCCTAAAGTCCAGAAAATGCTGGTCGCCTAAAAACGGTGTCAGAGAGCTCTGAATGTCCCAAAAACATTTGCAGCCTGAAAAGGGCATTAACAGGCATCCTAGACCACTGAAATTCCCAACAATATTTTTGGCATGAAAAATGCATCCTACACCCCTGAAAATTCAGAATATGTTAGCAGCCCAAAAATAGGCCTTAACATGTCTCATTAGACTGCAATAAATGTTGAAAACTTTGGATGCCCAAAAAAGGGGTTTACAGGCATCCTAGACCCCATAAAGTCCAGAAAATGTTGGTGGCCAAAAACTGTGTCAGAGAGCTCTGAATGTCCCAAAAACATTTGCAGCCTGAAAGGGGCATTAACCTGCATCCTAGACCACTGAAATTCCCAATTACATTTTTGGCACGAAAAATGATACTCCCCGGAAAGTTCAGAATATGTTAGCAGCCCAAAAAAGGCCTTAAAATGTATATTAAGCCTGCAAAAATGTAGAAAACTTTGGAGGCCTCAAAAAGGGGTTTACAGGCATCCTAGACCCCCTAAAGTCCAGAAAATGTTGGTCACCTAAAAACTGTGTGAGAGAGCTCTCAATGTCCCAAAAACATTTGCAGCCTTAAAGGGGCATTAACCCGCATCCTAGACCACTGAAATTCCCAATAATATTTTTGGCCCGAAAAATGCATCCTACACCCCTGAAAATTCAGAATATGTTAGCAGCCCAAAAAAGGCCTTAAAATGCATCTTAAGCCTGCAAAAATGTAGAAAACTTTGGAGGCCCAGAAAAGGGGTTTACAAGCATCCTAGACCCCCTAAACTCCAGAAAATGTTGTTGGGAAAAAACAGTGCTGGAGAGCTCCCAATGTCTCAAAAACATTTGCAGCCTGAAAGGGGCATTAACCCGCATCCTAGACCACTGAAGTTCCCGACAATATTTTTGGCATGAAAAAAGCATCCTACACCCCTGAAAGTTCAGAATATGTTAGCAGCCCAAAAAAGGCCTTAAAATGTATATTAAGCCTGCAAAAATGTAGAAAACTTTGGAGGCCTCAAAAAGGGTTTTACAGGCATCCTAGACCCCCTAAAGTCCAGAAAATGTTGGTCACCTAAAAGCTGTGTGAGAGAGCTCTCAATGTCCCAAAAACATTTGCAGCCTTAAAGGGGCATTAACCCGCATCCTAGACCACTGAAATTCCCAATACTATTTTTGGCACTAAAAATGCATCCTACACCCCTGAAAATTCAGAATATGTTAGCAGCCCAAAAAAGGCCTTAAAATGCATCTTAAGCCTGCAAAAATGTAGAAAACTTTGGAGGCCCAGAAAAGGGGTTTACAGGCATCCTAGACCCCCTAAACTCCAGAAAATGTTGTTGGGAAAAAACAGTGCTGGAGAGCTCCGAATGTCCCAAAAACATTTGCAGCCTGAAAGGGGCATTAACCCGCATCCTAGACCACTGAAGTTCCTGACAATATTTTTGGCATGAAAAAAGTATCCTACACCCCTGAAAGTTCAGAATATGTTAGCAGCCCAAAAAAGGCCTTAAAATGTATATTAAGCCTGCAAAAATGTAGAAAACTTTGGAGGCCTCAAAAAGGGGTTTACAGGCATCCTAGACACCCTAAAGTCCAGAAAATGTTGGTCGCCTAAAAAAAGAGTCAGAGAGCTCTGAATGTCCCAAAAACATTTGCAGCCTGAAAGGGGCATTAACCCGCATCCTAGACCACTGAAATTCCCAATAATATTTTTGGCACGAAAAATGTATCCTACACCCCTGAAAATTCAGAATATGTTAGCAGCTCAAAAATAGGCCTTAACATGCATTTTAAGACTGCAAAAAATGTTGAAAACTTTGGATGCCCAAAAAAGGGGTTTACAGGCATCCTAGACCCCCTAAAGTCCAGAAAATGCTGGTCGCCTAAAAACGGTGTCAGAGAGCTCTGAATGTCCCAAAAACATTTGCAGCCTGAAAAGGGCATTAACAGGCATCCTAGACCACTGAAATTCCCAACAATATTTTTGGCATGAAAAATGTATCCTACACCCCTGAAAATTCAGAATATGTTAGCAGCCCAAAAATAGGCCTTAACATACATCTTAAGACTGCAATAAATGTTGAAAACTTTGGATGCCCAAAAAAGGGGTTTACAGGCATCCTAGACCCAATAAAGTCCAGAAAATGTTGGTGGCCAAAAACTGTATCAGAGAGCTCTGAATGTCCCAAAAACATTTGCAGCCTGAAAGGGGCATTAACCTGCATCCAAGACCACTGAAAATCCCAATTACATTTTTGGCACGAAAAATGCTACACCCCTGAAAGTTCAGAATATGTTAGCAGCCCAAAAAAGCCCTTAAAATGTATATTACGCCTGCAAAAATGTAGAAAACTTTGGAGGCCTCAAAAAGGGGTTTACAGGCATCCTAGAGCCCCTAAAGTCCAGAAAATGTTGGTCACTTAAAAACTATGTGAGAGAGCTCTTAATGTCCCAAAAACATTTGCAGCCTGAAAGGGGCATTAACCCGCATCCTACACCACTGAAATTTCCAATAATATTTTTGACACGAAAAATGCATCCTACACCCCTGAAAATTCAGAATATGTTAACTGCCCAAAAATAGGCCTTAACATGGATCTTAAGACTGCAAAAAATGTTGAAAACTTTGGATGCCCACAAAAGGGGTTTACAGGCATCCTAGAGCACATAAAGTCCAGAAAATGTTGGTGGCCAAAAACTGTGTCAGAGAGCTCTGAATGTCCCAAAAACATTTGCAGCCTGAAAGGGGCGTTAACCTGCATCCAAGACCACTGAAATTACCAATTACATTTTTGGCAGGAAAAATGCTACACCCCTGAAAGTTCAGAATATGTTAGCAGCCCAAAAAAGGCCTTAAAATGTATATTAAGCCTGCAAAAATGTAGAAAACTTTGGAGGCCTCAAAAAGGGGTTTACAGGCATCCTAGACCCCCTAAAGTCCAGAAAATGTTGGTCACCTAAAAACTGTGTGAGAGAGCTCTCAATGTCCCAAAAACATTTGCAGCCTGAAAGGGGCATTAACCTGCATCCTAGACCACTGAAATTCCCAATAATATTTTTGACACGAAAAATGCATCCTACACCCCTGAAAATTCAGAATATGTTAGCAGCCCAAAAATAGGCCTTAACATGTATCTTAAGACTGCAAAAAATGTTGAAAACTTTGGATGCCCAAATAAGGGGTTTACAGGCATCCTAGACCCCCTAAAGTCCAGAAAATGCTGGTCACCTAAAAACGGTGTCAGAGAGCTCTGAATGTCCCAAAAACATTTGCAGCCTGAAAGGGGCATTAACCTGCATCCAAGACCACTGAAATTCCCAATTACATTTTTGGCACGAAAAATGCTACACCCCTGAAAGTTCAGAATATGTTAGCAGCCCAAAAAAGCCCTTAAAATGTATATTACGCCTGCAGAAATGTAGAAAACTTTGGAGGCCTCAAAAAGGGGTCTACAGGCATCCTAGACCCCCTAAAGTCCAGAAAATGCTGGTCGCCTAAAAACGGTGTTTTGGCATGAAAAATGCATCCTACACCCCTGAAGATTCAGAATATGTTAGCAGCCCAAAAATAGGCCTTAACATGCATCTCAAGACTGCAATAAATGTTGAAAACTTTGGATGCCCAAAAAAGGGGTTTACAGGCATCCTAGAGCACATAAAGTCCAGAACATGTTGGTGGCCAAAAACTGTGTCAGAGAGCTCTGAATGTCCCAAAAACATTTGCAGCCTGAAAGGGGCGTTAACCTGCATCCAAGACCACTGAAATTCCCAATTACATTTTTGGCAGGAAAAATGCTACACCCCTGAAAGTTCAGAATATGTTAGCAGCCCAAAAAAGGCCTTAAAATGTATATTAAGCCTGCAAAAATGTAGAAAACTTTGGAGGCCTCAAAAAGGGGTTTACAGGCATCCTAGACCCCCTAAAGTCCAGAAAATGTTGGTCACCTAAAAACTGTGTGAGAGAGCTCTCAATGTCCCAAAAACATTTGCAGCCTGAAAGGGGCATTAACCCGCATCCTAGACCACTGAAATTCCCAATAATATTTTTGACACGAAAAATGCATCCTACACCCCTGAAAATTCATAATATGTTAGCAGCCCAAAAATAGGCCTTAACATGTATCTTAAGACTGCAAAAAATGTTGAAAACTTTGGATGCCCAAAAAAGGGGTTTACAGGCATCCTAGACCCCCAAAAGTCCAGAAAATGCTGGTCGCCTAAAAACGGTGTCAGAGAGCTCTGAATGTCCCAAAAACATTTGCAGCCTGAAAGGGGCATTAACCTGCATCCAAGACCACTGAAATTCCCAATTACATTTTTGGCTCGAAAAATGCTACACCCCTGAAAGTTCAGAATATGTTAGCAGCCCAAAAAAGCCCTTAAAATGTATATTACGCCTGCAAAAATGTAGAAAACTTTGGAGGCCTCAAAAAGGGGTTTACAGGCATCCTAGACCCCCTAAAGTCCAGAAAATGCTGGTCGCCTAAAAACGGTGTTTTGGCATGAAAAATGCATCCTACACCCCTGAAAATTCAGAATATGTTAGCAGCCCAAAAATAGGCCTTAACATGCATCGTAAGACTGCAATAAATGTTGAAAACTTTGGATGCCCAAAAAAGGGGTTTACAGGCATCCTAGACCCCATAAAGTCCAGAAAATGTTGGTGGCCAAAAACTGTATCAGAGAGCTCTGAATGTCCCAAAAACATTTGCAGCCTGAAAGGGGCATTAACCTGCATCCAAGACCACTGAAATTCCCAATTACATTTTTGGCACGAAAAATGCTACACCCCTGAAAGTTCAGAATATGATAGCAGCCCAAAAAAGGCCTTAAAATGTATATTAAGCCTGCAAAAATGTAGAAAACTTTGGAGGCCTCAATAAGGGGTTTACAGGCATCCTAGACCCCCTAAAGTCCAGAAAATGTTGGTCACCTAAAAACTGTGTGAGAGAGCTCTCAATGTCCCAAAAACATTTGCAGCCTGAAAGGGGCATTAACCCGCATCCTAGACCACTGAAATTCCCAATAATATTTTTGACACGAAAAATGCATCCTACACCCCTGAAAATTCAGAATATGTTAGCAGCCCAAAAATAGGCCTTAACATGTATCTTAAGACTGCAAAAAATGTTGAAAACTTTGGATGCCCAAAAAAGGGGTTTACAGGCATCCTAGAGCCCATAAAGTCCAGAAAATGTTGGTGGCCAAAAACTGTGTCAGAGAGCTCTGAATGTCCCAAAAACCTTTACAGCCTGAAAGGGGCATTAACCTGCATCCTAGACCACTGAAATTCCCAATTATATTTTTGGCACGAAAAATGCTACACCCCTGAAATTTCAGAATATGTTAGCAGCCCAAAAAAGGCCTTAAAATGCATCTTAAGCCTGCAAAAATGTAGAAAACTTTGGAGGCCCAGAAAAGGGGTTCATAGGCATCCTAGACCCCCTAAACTCCAGAAAATGTTGTTGGGAAAAAACGGTGCTGGAGAGCTCCGAATGTCCCAAAAACATTTGCAGCCTGAAAGGGGCATTAACCCGCATCCTAGACCACTGAAATTCCCAACAATATTTTTGGCATGAAAAAAGCATCCTACACCCCTGAAAGTTCAGAATATGTTAGCAGCCCAAAAAAGGCCTTAAAATGTATATTAAGCCTGCAAAAATGTAGAAAACTTTGGATGCCTCAAAAAGGGGTTTACAGGCATCCTAGACACCCTAAAGTCCAGAAAATGTTGGTCGCCTAAAAACGGGGTCAGAGAGCTCTGAATGTCCCAAAAACATTTGCAGCCTGAAAGGGGCATTAACCCGCATCCAAGACCACTGAAATTCCCAATTACATTTTTGGCTCGAAAAATGCTACACCCCTGAAAGTTCAGAATATGTTAGCAGCCCAAAAAAGCCCTTAAAATGTATATTACGCCTGCAAAAATGTAGAAAACTTTGGAGGCCTCAAAAAGGGGTTTACAGGCATCCTAGACCCCCTAAAGTCCAGAAAATGCTGGTCGCCTAAAAACGGTGTTTTGGCATGAAAAATGCATCCTACACCCCTGAAAATTCAGAATATGTTAGCAGCCCAAAAATAGGCCTTAACATGCATCTTAAGACTGCAATAAATGTTGAAAACTTTGGATGCCCAAAAAAGGGGTTTACAGGCATCCTAGACCCCATAAAGTCCAGAAAATGTTGGTGGCCAAAAACTGTATCAGAGAGCTCTGAATGTCCCAAAAACATTTGCAGCCTGAAAGGGGCATTAACCTGCATCCAAGACCACTGAAATTCCCAATTACATTTTTGGCACGAAAAATGGTACACCCCTGAAAGTTCAGAATATGATAGCAGCCCAAAAAAGGCCTTAAAATGTATATTAAGCCTGCAAAAATGTAGAAAACTTTGGAGGCCTCAATAAGGGGTTTACAGGCATCCTAGACCCCCTAAAGTCCAGAAAATGTTGGTCACCTAAAAACTGTGTGAGAGAGCTCTCAATGTCCCAAAAACATTTGCAGCCTGAAAGGGGCATTAACCCGCATCCTAGACCACTGAAATTCCCAATAATATTTTTGACACGAAAAATGCATCCTACACCCCTGAAAATTCAGAATATGTTAGCAGCCCAAAAATAGGCCTTAACATGTATCTTAAGACTGCAAAAAATGTTGAAAACTTTGGATGCCCAAAAAAGGGGTTTACAGGCATCCTAGACCCCCTAAACTCCAGAAAATGTTGTTGGGAAAAAACGGTGCTGGAGAGCTCCGAATGTCCCAAAAACATTTGCAGCCTGAAAGGGGCATTAACCCGCATCCTAGACCACTGAAATTCCCAACAATATTTTTGGCATGAAAAAAGCATCCTACACCCCTGAAAGTTCAGAATATGTTAGCAGCCCAAAAAAGGCCTTAAAATGTATATTAAGCCTGCAAAAATGTAGAAAACTTTGGATGCCTCAAAAAGGGGTTTACAGGCATCCTAGACACCCTAAAGTCCAGAAAATGTTGGTCGCCTAAAAACGGGGTCAGAGAGCTCTGAATGTCCCAAAAACATTTGCAGCCTGAAAGGGGCATTAACCCGCATCCTAGACCACTGAAATTCCCAATAATATTTTTGGACTGAAAAATGTATCCTACACCCCTGAAAATTCAGAATATGTTAGCAGCCCAAAAATAGGCCTTAACATGCATTTTAAGATTGCAAAAAATGTTGAAAACTTTGGATGTCCAAAAAAGGGGTTTACAGGCATCCTAGACCCCCTAAAGTCCAGAAAATGCTGGACGCCTAAAAACGGTGTCAGAGAGCTCTGAATGTCCCAAAAACATTTGCAGCCTGAAAAGGGCATTAACAGGCATCCTAGACCACTGAAATTCCCAACAATATTTTTGGCATGAAAAATGCATCCTACACCCCTGAAATTCAGAATATGTTAGCAGCCCAAAAATTGGCCTTAACATGCATCTTAAGACTGCAATAAATGTTGAAAACTTTGGATGCCCAAAAAAGGGGTTTACAGGCATCCTAGACCCCCTAAAGTCCAGAAAATGCTGGTCGCCTAAAAACAGTGTTAGAGAGCTCTGAATGTCCCAAAAACATTTGCAGCCTGAAAGGGGCATTAACCCGCATCCTAGACCACTGAAATTCCCAATAATATTTTTGGCACGAAAAATGTATCCTACACCCCTGAAAATTCAGAATATGTTAGCAGCCCAAAAATAGGCCTTAACATGCATTTTAAGATTGCAAAAAATGTTGAATGTCCAGAAAATGTTGGTGGCCAAAAACTGTATCAGAGAGCTCTGAATGTCCCAAAAACATTTGCAGCCTGAAAGGGGCATTAACCCTTATCCTAGACCACTGAAATTCCCAACAATATTTTTGGCATGAAAAAAGCATCCTACACCCCTGAAAGTTCAGAATATGTTAGCAGCCCAAAAAAGGCCTTAAAATGTATATTAAGCCTGCAAAAATGTAGAAAACTTTGGAGGCCTCAAAAAGGGGTTTACAGGCATCCTAGACACCCTAAAGTCCAGAAAATGTTGGTGGCCAAAAACTGTATCAGAGAGCTCTGAATGTCCCAAAAACATTTGCAGCCTGAAAGGGGCTTTAACCTGCATCCAAGACCACTGAAATTCCCAATTACATTTTTGGCACGAAAAATGCTACTCCCCTGAAAGTTCAGAATATGTTAGCAGCCCAAAAAAGGCCTTAAAATGTATATTAAGCCTGCAAAAATGTAGAAAACGTTGGAGGCCTCAAAAAGGGGTTTACAGGCATCCTAGACCCCCTAAAGTCCAGAAAATGCTGGTCGCCTAAAAACGGTGTCAGAGAGCTCTGAATGTCCCAAAAACATTTGCAGCCTGAAAAGGGCATTAACAGGCATCCTAGACCACTGAAATTCCCAACAATATTTTTGGCACGAAAAATGCATCCTACACCCCTGAAAATTCAGAATATGTTAGCAGCCCAAAAATAGGCCTTAACATGCATCTTAAGACTGCAATAAATGTTGAAAACTTTGGATGCCCAAAAAAGGGGTTTACAGGCATCCTAGACCCAATAAAGTCCAGAAAATGTTGGTGGCAAAAAACTGTATCAGAGAGCTCTGAATGTCCCAAAAACATTTGCAGCCTGAAAGGGGCATTAACCTGCATCCAAGACCACTGAAATTCCCAATTACATTTTTGGCACGAAAAATGCTACTCCCCTGAAAGTTCAGAATATGTTAGCAGCCCAAAAAAGGCAATAAAATATATATTAAGCCTGCAAAAATGTATAAAACTTTGGAGGCCTCAAAAAGGAGTTTACAGGCATCCTAGACACCCTAAAGTCCAGAAAATGTTGGTCGCCTAAAAACGGGGTCAGAGAGCTCTGAATGTCCCAAAAACATTTGCAGCCTGAAAAGGGCATTAACAGGCATCCTAGACCACTGAAATTCCCAACAATATTTTTGGCATGAAAAATGCATCCTACACCCCTGAAAATTCAGAATATGTTAGCAGCCCAAAAATAGGCCTTAACATGCATCATAAGACTGCAATAAATGTTGAAAACTTTGGATGCCCAAAAAAGGGGTTTACAGGCATCCTAGTCCCAATAAAGTCCAGAAAATGTTGGTGGCCAAAAACTGTATCAGAGAGCTCTGAATGTCCCAAAAACATTTGCAGCCTGAAAGGGGCATTAACCTGCATCCAAGACCACTGAAATTCCCAATTACATTTTTGGCACGAAAAATGCTACTCCCCTGAAAGTTCAGAATATGTTAGCAGCCCAAAAAAGGCAATAAAATATATATTAAGCCTGCAAAAATGTATAAAACTTTGGAGGCCTCAAAAAGGAGTTTACAGGCATCCTAGACACCCTAAAGTCCAGAAAATGTTGGTCGCCTAAAAACAGAGTCAGAGAGCTCTGAATGTCCCAAAAACATTTGCAGCCTGAAAGGTGCATTAACCCGCATCCTAGACCACTGAAATTCCCAATAATATTTTTGGCACGAAAAATGTATCCTACACTCCTGAAAATTCAGAATATGTTAGCAGCCCAAAAATAGGCCTTAACATGCATTTTAAGACTGCAAAAAATGTTGAAAACTTTGGATGCCCAAAAAAGGGGTTTACAGGCATCCTAGACCCCGTAAAGTCCAGAAAATGCTGGTCGCCTAAAAACGGTGTCAGAGAGCTCTGAATGTCCCAAAAACATTTGCAGCCTGAAAAGGGCATTAACAGGCATCCTAGACCACTGAAATTCCCAACAATATTTTTGGCATGAAAAATGCATCCTACACCCCTGAAAATTCAGAATATGTTAGCAGCCCAAAAATAGGCCTTAACATGCATCTTAAGACTGCAATAAATGTTGAAAACTTTGGATGCCCAAAAAAGGGGTTTACAGGCATCCTAGACCCCATAAAGTCCAGAAAATGTTGGTGGCCAAAAACTGTGTCAGAGAGCTTTGAATGTCCCAAAAACCTTTGCAGCCTGAAAGGGGCATTAACCTGCATCCTAGACCACTGAAATTCCCAATTACATTTTTGGCACGAAAAATGCTACTCCCCTGAAAGTTCAGAATATGTTAGCAGCCCAAAAAAGGCCTTAAAATGTATATTAAGCCTGCAAAAATGTAGAAAACTTTGGAGGCCTCAAAAAGGGGTTTACAGGCATCCTAGACCCCCTAAAGTCCAGAAAATGTTGGTCACCTAAAAACTGTGTGAGAGAGCTCTCAATGTCCCAAAAACATTTGCAGCCTGAAAGGGGCATTAACCCGCATCCTAGACCACTGAAATTCCCAATAATATTTTTGGCACGAAAAATGCATCCTACACCCCTGAAAATTCAGAATATGTTAGCAGCCCAAAAAAGGCCTTAAAATACATCTTAAGACTGCAAAAATGTAGAAAACTTTGGAGGCCCAGAAAAGGGGTTTACAGGCATCCTAGACCCCCTAAACTCCAGAAAATGTTGTTGGGAAAAAACAGTGCTGGAGAGCTCCGAATGTCCCAAAAACATTTGCAGCCTGAAAGGGGCATTAACCCACATCCTAGACCGCTGAAGTTCCCGACAATATTTTATGGCATGAAAAAAGCATCCTACACCCCTGAAAGTTCAGAATATGTTAGCAGCCCAAAAAAGGCCTTAAAATACATCTTAAGACTGCAAAAATGTAGAAAACTTTGGAGGCCCAGAAAAGGGGTTTACAGGCATCCTAGACCCCCTAAACTCCAGAAAATGTTGTTGGGAAAAAACGGTGCTGGAAAGCTCTGAATGTCCCAAAAACATGTGCAGCCTGAAAGGGGCATTAACCCGCATCCTAGACCACTGAAATTCCCAACAATATTTTTGGCATGAAAAAAGCATCCTACACCCCTGAAAGTTCAGAATATGTTAGCAGCCCAAAAAATGCCTCAAAATGTATATTAAGCCTGCAAAAATGTAGAAAACTTTGGAGGCATCGAAAAGGGGTTTACAGGCATCCTAGACCCCCTAAAGTCCAGAAAATGTTGGTCACCTAAAAACTGTGTGAGAGAGCTCTCAATGTCCCAAAAACATTTGCAGCCTGAAAGGGGCATTAACCCGCATCCTAGACCAGTGAAATTCCCAATAATATTTTTGAACCGAAAAATGCATCCTACACCCCTGAAAATTCAGAATATGTTAGCAGCCCAAAAATAGGCCTTAACATGTATCTTAAGACTGCAAAAAATGTTGAAAACTTTGGATGCCCAAAAAAGGGGTTTACAGGCATCCTAGAGCCCATAAAGTCCAGAAAATGTTGGTGGCCAAAAACTGTGTCAGAGAGCTCTGAATGTCCCAAAAACCTTTACAGCCTGAAAGGGGCATTAACCTGCATCCTAGACCACTGAAATTCCCAATTATATTTTTGGCACGAAAAATGCTACACCCCTGAACGTTCAGAATATGTTAGCAGCCCAAAAAAGGCCTTAAAATGCATCTTAAGCCTGCAAAAATGTAGAAAACTTTAGAGGCCCAGAAAAGGGGTTTATAGGCATCCTAGACCACCTAAACTCCAGAAAATGTTGTTGGGAAAAAACGGTGCTGGAAAGCTCCGAATGTCCCAAAAACATTTGCAGACTGAAAGGGGCATTAACCCGCATCCTAGACCACTGAAATTTCCAACAATATTTTTGGCATGAAAAAAGCATCCTACACCCCTGAAAGTTCAGAATATGTTAGCAGCCCAAAAAATGCCTTAAAATGTATATTAAGCCTGCAAAAATGTAGAAAACTTTGGAGGCATCGAAAAGGGGTTTACAGGCATCCTAGACCCGCTAAAGTCCAGAAAATGTTGGTCACCTAAAAACTGTGTGAGAGAGCTCTCAATGTCCCAAAAACATTTGCAGCCTGAAAGGGCCATTAACCCGCATCCTAGACCAGTGAAATTCCCAATAATATTTTTGACACGAAAAATGCATCCTACACCCCTGAAAATTCAGAATATGTTAGCAGCCCAAAAATAAGCCTTAACATGTATCTTAAGACTGCAAAAAATGTTGAAAACTTTGGATGCCCAAAAAAGGGGTTTACAGGCATCCTAGAGCCCATAAAGTCCAGAAAATGTTGGTGGCCAAAAACTGTGTCAGAGAGCTCTGAATGTCCCAAAAACCTTTACAGCCTGAAAGGGGCATTAACCTGCATCCTAGACCACTGAAATTCCCAATTATATTTTTGGCACGAAAAATGCTACACCCCTGAACGTTCAGAATATGTTAGCAGCCCAAAAAAGGCCTTAAAATGCATCTTAAGCCTGCAAAAATGTAGAAAACTTTGGAGGCCCAGAAAAGGGGTTTATAGGCATCCTAGACCACCTAAACTCCAGAAAATGTAGTTGGGAAAAAACGGTGCTGGAGAGCTCCGAATGTCCCAAAAACATTTGCAGCCTGAAAGGGGCATTAACCCGCATCCTAGACCACTGAAATTCCCAACAATATTTTTGGCATGAAAAAAGCATCCTACACCCCTGAAAGTTCAGAATATGTTAGCAGCCCAAAAAATGCCTTAAAATGTATATTAAGCCTGCAAAAATGTAGAAAACTTTGGAGGCCTCAAAAAGGGGTTTACAGGCATCCTAGACACCCTAAAGTCCAGAAAATGTTGGTCGCCTAAAAACGGGGTCAGAGAGCTCTGAATGTCCCAAAAACATTTGCAGCCTGAAAGGGGCATTAACCCGCATCCTAGACCACTGAAATTCCCAATAATATTTTTGGCACGAAAAATGCATCCTACACCCCTGAAAATTCAGAATATGTTAGCAGCCCAAAAAAGGCCTTAAAATACATCTTAAGACTGCAAAAAATGTTGAAAACTTTGGATGCCCAAAAAAGGGGTTTACAGGCATCCTAGAGCCCATAAAGTCCAGAAAATGTTGGTGGCCAAAAACTGTGTCAGAGAGCTCTGAATGTCCCAAAAACATATGCAGCCTGAAAGGGGCATTAACCTGCATCCAAGACCACTGAAATTCCCAATTACATTTTTGGCACGAAAAATGCTACACCCCTGAATGTTCAGAATATGTTAGCAGCCCAAAAAAGGCCTTAAAATGCATCTTAAGCCTGCAAAAATGTAGAAAACTTTGGAGGCCCAGAAAACGGGTTTACAGGCATCCTAGACCCCCTAAACTCCAGAAAATTTTGTTGGGAAAAAACGGTGCTGGAAAGCTCCGAATGTCCCAAAAACATTTGCAGCCTGAAAGGGGCATTAACCCGCATCCTAGACCACTGAAATTCCCAACAATATTTTTGGCATGAAAAATGCATCCTACACCCCTGAAAATTCAGAATATGTTAGCAGCCCAAAAATAGGCCTTAACATGCATCTTAAGACTGCAATAAATGTTGAAAACTTTGGATGCCCAAAAAAGGGGTTTACAGGCATCCTAGACCCCATAAAGTCCAGAAAAAGTTGGTGGCCAAAAACTGTGTCAGAGAGCTCTGAATGTCCCAAAAACCTTTACAGCCTGAAAGGGGCATTAACCTGCATCCTAGACCACTGAAATTCCCAATTATATTTTTGGCACGAAAAATGCTACACCCCTGAACGTTCAGAATATGTTAGCAGCCCAAAAAAGGCCTTAAAATGCATCTTAAGCCTGCAAAAATGTAGAAAACTTTGGAGGCCCAGAAAAGGGGTTTATAGGCATCCTAGACCACCTAAACTCCAGAAAATGTTGTTGGGAAAAAACGGTGCTGGAGAGCTCCGAATGTCCCAAAAACATTTGCAGCCTGAAAGGGGCATTAACCCGCATCCTAGACCACTGAAATTCCCAACAATATTTTTGGCATGAAAAAAGCATCCTACACCCCTGAAAGTTCAGAATATGTTAGCAGCCCAAAAAATGCCTTAAAATGTATATTAAGCCTGCAAAAATGTAGAAAACTTTGGAGGCCTCAAAAAGGGGTTTACAGGCATCCTAGACACCCTAAAGTCCAGAAAATGTTGGTCGCCTAAAAACGGGGTCAGAGAGCTCTGAATGTCCCAAAAACATTTGCAGCCTGAAAGGGGCATTAACCCGCATCCTAGACCACTGAAATTCCCAATAATATTTTGGGCACGAAAAATGTATCCTACACCCCTGAAAATTCAGAATATGTTAGCAGCCCAAAAATAGGCCTTAACATGCATTTTAAGATTGCAAAAAATGTTGAAAACTTTGGATGCCCAAAAAAGGGGTTTACAGGCATCCTAGACCCCCTAAAGTCCAGAAAATGATGGTCGCCTAAAAACGGTGTCAGAGAGCTCTGAATGTCCCTAAAACATTTGCAGCCTGAAAAGGGCATTAACAGGCATCCTAGACCACCGAAATTCTCAACAATATTTTTGGCATGAAAAATGCATCCTACACCCCTGAAAATTCAGAATATGTTAGCAGCCCAAAAATAGGCCTTAACATGCATCTTAAGACTGCAATAAATGTTGAAAACTTTGGATGCCCAAAAAAGGGGTTTACAGGCATCCTAGACCCCATAAAGTCCAGAAAAAGTTGGTGGTCAAAAACTGTGTCAGAGAGCTCTGAATGTCCCAAAAACCTTTACAGCCTGAAAGGGGCATTAACCTGCATCCTAGACCACTGAAATTCCCAATTATATTTTTGGCACGAAAAATGCTACACCCCTGAACGTTCAGAATTTGTTAGCAGCCCAAAAAAGGCCTTAAAATGCATCTTAAGCCTGCAAAAATGTAGAAAACTTTGGAGGTCCAGAAAAGGGGTTTATAGGCATCCTAGACCACCTAAACTCCAGAAAATGTTGTTGGGAAAAAACGGTGCTGAAGAGCTCCGAATGTCCCAAAAACATTTGCAGCCTGAAAGGGGCATTAACCCACATCCTAGACCACTGAAATTCCCAATAATATTTTGGGCACGAAAAATGTATCCTACACCCCTGAAAATTCAGAATATGTTAGCAGCCCAAAAATAGGCCTTAACATGCATCTTAAGACTGCAATAAATGTTGAAAACTTTGGAAGCCCAAAAAAGGGGTTTACAGGCATCCTAGACCCCATAAAGTCCAGAAAATGTTGGTGGCCAAAAACTGTATCAGAGAGCTCTGAATGTCCCAAAAACATTTGCAGCCTGAAAGTGGCATTAACCCGCATCCGAGACCACTGAAATTCCCAATAATATTTTTGGCACGAAAAATGTATCCTACACCCCTGAAAATTCAGAATATGTTAGCAGCCCAAAGATAGGCCTTAACATGCATTTTAAGACTGCAAAAAATGTTGAAAACTTTGGATGCCCAAAAAAGGGGTTTACAGGCATCCTAGACCCCCTAAAGTCCAGAAAATGCTGGTCGCCTAAAAACGGTGTCAGAGAGCTCTGAATGTCCCAAAAACATTTGCAGCCTGAAAAGGGCATTAACAGGCATCCCAGACCACTGAAATTCCCAACAATATTTTTGGCATGAAAAATGCATCCTACACCCCTGAAAATTCAGAATATGTTAGCAGCCCAAAAATAGGCCTTAACAGGCATCTTAAGACTGCAATAAATGTTGAAAACTTTGGATGCCCAAAAAAGGGGTTTACAGGCATCCTAGACCCCCTAAAGTTCGGAAAATGCTGGTCGCCTAAAAACTGTGTCAGAGAGCTCTGAATGTCAAACATTTGCAGCCTGAAAAGGGCATTAACAGGCATCCTAGACCACTGAAATTCCCAACAATATTTTTGGCATGAAAAATGCATCCTACACCCCTGAAAATTCAGAATATGTTAGCAGCCCAAAAATAGGCCTTAACATGCCTCTTAAGACTGCAATAAATGTTGAAAACTTTGGATGCCCAAAAAAGGGGTTTACAGGCATCCTAGACCCCATAAAGTCCAGAAAATGTTGGTGGCCAAAAACTGTGTCAGAGAGCCCTGAATGTCCCAAAAACCTTTGCAGCCTGAAAGGGGCATTAACCTGCATCCTAGACCACTGAAATTCCCAATTACATTTTTGGCACGAAAAATGCTACTCCCCTGAAAGTTCAGAATATGTTAGCAGCCCAAAAAAGGCCTTAAAATGTATATTAAGCCTGCAAAAATGTAGAAAACTTTGGAGGCCTCAAAAAGGGGTTTACAGGCATCCTAGACCCCCTAAAGTCCAGAAAATGTTGGTCACCTAAAAACTGTGTGAGAGAGCTCTCAATGTCCCAAAAACATTTGCAGCCTTAAAGGGGCATTAACCCGCATCCTAGACCACTGAAATTCCCAATAATATTTTTGGCACGAAAAATGCATCCTACACCCCTGAACGTTCAGAATATGTTAGCAGCCCAAAAAAGGCCTTAAAATGCATCTTAAGCCTGCAAAAATGTAGAAAACTTTGGAGGCCCAGAAAAGGGGTTTATAGGCATCCTAGACCACCTAAACTCCAGAAAATGTTGTTGGGAAAAAACGGTGCTGGAGAGCTCCGAATGTCCCAAAAACATTTGCAGCCTGAAAGGGGCATTAACCTGCATCCTAGACCACTGAAATTCCCAACAATATTTTTGGCATGAAAAAAGCATCCTACACCCTAAAAGTTCAGAATATGTTAGCAGCCCAAAAAATGCCTTAAAATGTATATTAAGCCTGCAAAAATGTAGAAAACTTTGGAGGCCCAGAAAAGGGGTTTACAGGCATCCTAGACCCCCTAAACTCCAGAAAATGTTGTTGGGAAAAAACAGTGCTGGAGAGCTCCGAATGTCCCAAAAACATTCGCAGCCTGAAAGGGGCATTAACCCACATCCTAGACCGCTGAAGTTCCCGACAATATTTTATGGCATGAAAAAAGCATCCTACACCCCTGAAAGTTCAGAATATGTTAGCAGCCCAAAAAAGGCCTTAAAATATATATTAAGCCTGCAAAGAGGCCCAGAAAAGGGGTTTACAGGCATCCTAGACCCCCTAAACTCCAGAAAATGTTGTTGGGAAAAAACGGTGCTGGAAAGCTCCGAATGTCCCAAAAACATTTGCAGCCTGAAAGGGGCATTAACCCGCAACCTAGACCACTGAAATTCCCAACAATATTTTTGGCATTTAAAAAGCATCCTACACCCCTGAAAGTTCAGAATATGTTAGCAGCCCAAAAAATGCCTTAAAATGTATATTAAGCCTGCAAAAATGTAGAAAACTTTGGAGGCATCGAAAAGGGGTTTACAGGCATACTAGACCCCCTAAAGTCCAGAAAATGTTGGTCACCTAAAAACTGTGTGAGAGAGCTCTCAATGTCCCAAAAACATTTGCAGCCTGAAAGGGCCATTAACCCGCATCCTAGACCAGTGAAATTCCCAATAATATTTTTGACACGAAAAATGCATACTACAGCCCTGAAAATGCAGAATATGTTAGCAGCCCAAAAATAGGCCTTAACATGTATCTTAAGACTGCAAAAAATGTTGAAAACTTTGGATGCCCAAAAAAGGGGTTTACAGGCATCCTAGAGCCCATAAAGTCCAGAAAATGTTGGTGGCCAAAAACTGTGTCAGAGAGCTCTGAATGTCCCAAAAACCTTTACAGCCTGAAAGGGGCATTAACCTCCATCCTAGACCACTGAAATTCCCAACAATATTTTTGGCATGAAAAAAGCATCCTACACCCCTGAAAGTTCAGAATATGTTAGCAGCCCAAAAAATGCCTTAAAATGTATATTAAGCCTGCAAAAATGTAGAAAACTTTGGAGGCCTCAAAAAGGGGTTTACAGGCATCCTAGACACCCTAAAGTCCAGAAAATGTTGGTCACCTAAAAACGGGGTCAGAGAGCTCTGAATGTCCCAAAAACATTTGCAGCCTGAAAGGGGCATTAACCCGCATCCTAGACCACTGAAATTCCCAATAATATTTTTGGCACGAAAAATGCATCCTACACCCCTGAAAATTCAGAATATGTTAGCAGCCCAAAAAAGGCCTTAAAATACATCTTAAGACTGCAAAAATGTAGAAAACTTTGGAGGCCCAGAAAAGGGGTTTACAGGCATCCTACACCCCCTAAACTCCAGAAAATGTTGTTGGGAAAAAACAGTGCTGGAGAGCTCCGAATGTCCCAAAAACATTTGCGCCTGAAAGGGGCATTAACCTGCATCCAAGACCACTGAAATTCCCAATTATATTTTTGGCACGAAAAATGCTACTCCCCTGAAAGTTCAGAATATGTTAGCACCCCAAAAAAGGCCTTAAAATGTATATTAAGCCTGCAAAAATGTAGAAAACTTTGGAGGCCTCAAAAAGGGGTTTACAGGCATCCTAGACCCCCTAAAGTCCACAAAATGTTGGTCACCTAAAAGCTGTGTGAGAGAGCTCTCAATGTCCCAAAAACATTTGCAGCCTGAAAGGGGCATTAACCCGCATCCTAGACCACTGAAATTCCCAATAATATTTTTGGCACGAAAAATGCATCCTACACCCCTGAAAATTCAGAATATGTTAGCAGCCCAAAAATAGGCCTTAACATGCATCTTAAGACTGCAATACATATTGAAAACTTTGGATGCCCAAAAAAGGGGTTTACAGTCATCCTAGAGCCCATAAAGTTCAGAAAATGTTGGTGGCCAAAAACTGTGTCAGAGAGCTCTGAATGTCCCAAAAACCTTTGCAGCCTGAAAGGGGCATTAACCTGCATCCAAGACCACTGAAATTCCCAATTACATTTTTGGCACGAAAAATGCTACACCCCTGAATGTTCGGAATATGTTAGCAGCCCAAAAAAGGCCTTAAAATGCATCTTAAGCCTGCAAAAATGTAGAAAACTTTGGAGGGCCAGAAAACGGGTTTACAGGCATCCTAGACCCCCTAAACTCCAGAAAATTTTGTTGGGAAAAAACGGTGCTGGAAAGCTCCGAATGTCCCAAAAACATTTGCAGCCTGAAAGGGGCATTAACCCGCATCCTAGACCACTGAAATTCCCAACAATATTTTTGGCATGAAAAAAGCATCCTATACCCCTGAAAGTTCAGAATATGTTAGCCCAAAAAAGGCCTTAAAATGTATGTTAAGCCTGCAAAAATGTTGAAAACTTTGGATGCCCAAAAAAGGGGTTTACAGGCATCCTAGATCCTAGACCCCCTAAAGTCCAGAAAATGCTGGTCGCCTAAAAACAGTGTCAGAGAGCTCTGAATGTCCCAAAAACATTTGCAGCCTGAAAAGGGCATTAACAGGCATCCTAGAACACTGAAATTCCCAACAATATTTTTGGCATGAAAAATGCATCCTACACCCCTGAAAATTCAGAATATGTTAGCAGCCCAAAAATAGGCCTTAACATGCATTTTAAGACTGCAAAAAATGTTGAAAACTTTGGATGCCCAAAAAAGGGGTTTACAGGCATCCTAGACCCCCTAAAGTCCAGAAAATGTTGGTCTCCTAAAAACTGTGTGAGAGAGCTTTCAATGTCCCAAAAACATTTGCAGCCTGAAAGGGGCATTAACCCGCATCCTAGACCACTGAAATTCCCAATAATATTTTTGGCACAAAAAATGCATCCTACACCCCTGAAAATTCAGAATATGTTAGCAGCCCAGAAATAGGCCTTAACATGCATCTTAAGACTGCAAAAAATGTTGAAAACTTTGGATGCCCAAAAAAGGGGTTTGCAGGCATCATAGACCCCCTAAAGTCCAGAAAATGTTGGTGGCCAAAAACTGTATCAGAGAGCTCTGAATGTCCCAAAAACATATGCAGCCTGAAAGGGGCATTAACCTGCATCCAAGACCACTGAAATTCCCAATTACATTTTTGGCACGAAAAATGCTACACCCCTGAATGTTCAGAATATGTTAGCAGCCCAAAAAAGGCCTTAAAATGCATCTTAAGCCTGCAAAAATTTAGAAAACTTTGGAGGCCCAGAAAACGGGTTTACAGGCATCCTAGACCCCCTAAACTCCAGAAAATTTTGTTGGGAAAAAACGGTGCTGGAAAGCTCCGAATGTCCCAAAAACATTTGCAGCCTGAAAGGGGCATTAACCCGCATCCTAGACCACTGAAATTCCCAACAATATTTTTGGCATGAAAAATGCATCCTACACCCCTGGAAATTCAGAATATGTTAGCAGCCCAAAAATAGGCCTTAACATGCATCTTAAGACTGCAATAAATGTTGAAAACTTTGGATGCCCAAAAAAGGGGTTTACAGGCATCCTAGACCCCATAAAGTCCAGAAAAAGTTGGTGGCCAAAAACTGTGTCAGAGAGCTCTGAATGTCCCAAAAACCTTTACAGCCTGAAAGGGGCATTAACCTGCATCCTAGACCACTGAAATTCCCAATTATATTTTTGGCACGAAAAATGCTACACCCCTGAACGTTCAGAATATGTTAGCAGCCCAAAAAAGGCCTTAAAATGCATCTTAAGCCTGCAAAAATGTAGAAAACTTTGGAGGCCCAGAAAAGGGGTTTATAGGCATCCTAGACCACCTAAACTCCAGAAAATGTTGTTGGGAAAAAACGGTGCTGGAGAGCTCCGAATGTCCCAAAAACATTTGCAGCCTGAAAGGGGCATTAACCCGCATCCTAGACCACTGAAATTCCCAACAATATTTTTGGCATGAAAAAAGCATCCTACACCCCTGAAAGTTCAGAATATGTTAGCAGCCCAAAAAATGCCTTAAAATGTATATTAAGCCTGCAAAAATGTAGAAAACTTTGGAGGCCTCAAAAAGGGGTTTACAGGCATCCTAGACACCCTAAAGTCCAGAAAATGTTGGTCGCCTAAAAACGGGGTCAGAGAGCTCTGAATGTCCCAAAAACATTTGCAGCCTGAAAGGGGCATTAACCCGCATCCTAGACCACTGAAATTCCCAGTAATATTTTTGGCACGAAAAATGCATCCTACACCCCGGAAAATTCAGAATATGTTAGCAGCCCAAAAAAGGCCTTAAAATACATCTTAAGACTACAAAAATGTAGAAAACTTTGGAGGCCCAGAAAAGGGGTTTACAGGCATCCTAGACCCCCTAAACTCCAGAAAATGTTGTTGGGAAAAAACAGTGCTGGAGAATGTCCCAAAAACATTTGCAGCCTGAAAGGGGCATTAACCCACATCCTAGACCGCTGAAGTTCCCGACAATATTTTATGGCATGAAAAAAGCATCCTACACCCCTGAAAGTTCAGAATATGTTAGCAGCCCAAAAAAGACCTTAAAATATATATTAAGCCTGCAAAGAGGCCCAGAAAAGGGGTTTACAGGCATCCTAGACCCCCTAAACTCCAGAAAATGTTGTTGGGAAAAAACGGTGCTGGAAAGCTCCGAATGTCCCAAAAACATTTGCAGCCTGAAAGGGGCATTAACCCGCATCCTAGACCACTGAAATTCCCAACAATATTTTTGGCATGAAAAAAGCATCCTACACCCCTGAAAGTTCAGAATATGTTAGCAGCCCAAAAAATGCCTTAAAATGTATATTAAGCCTGCAAAAATGTAGAAAACTTTGGAGGCATCGAAAAGGGGTTTACAGGCATCCTAGACCCCCTAAAGTCCAGAAAATGTTGGTCACCTAAAAACTGTGTGAGAGAGCTCTCAATGTCCCAAAAACATTTGCAGCCTGAAAGGGCCATTAACCCGCATCCTAGACCAGTGAAATTCCCAATAATATTTTTGACACGAAAAATGCATCCTACACCCCTGAAAATTCAGAATATGTTAGCAGCCCAAAAATAGGCCTTAACATGTATCTTAAGACTGCAAAAAATGTTGAAAACTTTGGATGCCCAAAAAAGGGGTTTACAGGCATCCTAGAGCCAATAAAGTCCAGAAAATTTTGGTGGCCAAAAACTGTGTCAGAGAGCTCTGGATGTCCCAAAAACCTTTACAGCCTGAAAGGGGCATTAACCTGCATCCTAGACCACTGAAATTCCCAATTATATTTTTGGCACGAAAAATGCTACACCCCTGAACGTTCAGAATATGTTAGCAGCCCAAAAAAGGCCTTAAAATGCATCTTAAGCCTGCAAAAATGTAGAAAACTTTGGAGGCCCAGAAAAGGGGTTTATAGGCATCCTAGACCACCTAAACTCCAGAAAATGTTGTTGGGAAAAAACGGTGCTGGAGAGCTCCGAATGTCCCAAAAACATTTGCAGCCTGAAATGGGCATTAACCCGCATCCTAGACCACTGAAATTCCCAACAATATTTTTGGCATGAAAAAAGCATCCTACACCCTTGAAAGTTCAGAATATGTTAGCAGCCCAAAAATGCCTTAAAATGTATATTAAGCCTGTAAAAATGTAGAAAACTTTGGAGGCCTCAAAAAGGGGTTTACAGGCATCCTAGACACCCTAAAGTCCAGAAAATGTTGGTCGCCTAAAAACGGGGTCAGAGAGCTCTTAATGTCCCAAAAACATTAGCAGCCTGAAAGGGGCATTAACCCGCATCCTAGACCACTGAAATTCCCAATAATATTTTTGGCACGAAAAATGTATCCTACACCCCTGAAAATTCAGAATATGTTAGCAGCCCAAAAATAGGCCTTAACATGCATCTTAAGACTGCAATAAATGTTGAAAACTTTGGATGCCCAAAAAAGGGGTTTACAGGCATCCTAGACCCCATAAAGTCCAGAAAATGTTGGTGGCCAAAAACTGTATCAGAGAGCTCTGAATGTCCCAAAAACATTTGCAGCCTGAAAGTGGCATTAACCCGCATCCGAGACCACTGAAATTCCCAATAATATTTTTGGCACGAAAAATGTATCCTACACCCCTGAAAATTCAGAATATGTTAGCAGCCCAAAGATAGGCCTTAACATGCATTTTAAGACTGCAAAAAATGTTGAAAACTTTGGATGCCCAAAAAAGGGGTTTACAGGCATCCTAGACCCCCTAAAGTCCAGAAAATGCTGGTCGCCTAAAAACGGTGTCAGAGAGCTCTGAATGTCCCAAAAACATTTGCAGCCTGAAAAGGGCATTAACAGGCATCCTAGACCACTGAAATTCCCAACAATATTTTTGGCATGAAAAATGCATCCTACACCCCTGAAAATTCAGAATATGTTAGCAGCCCAAAAATAGGCCTTAACATGCATCTTAAGACTGCAATAAATGTTGAAAACTTTGGATGCCCAAAAAAGGGGTTTACAGGCATCCTAGACCCCCTAAAGTTCGGAAAATGCTGGTCGCCTAAAAACTGTGTCAGAGAGCTCTGAATGTCAAACATTTGCAGCCTGAAAAGGGCATTAACAGGCATCCTAGACCACTGAAATTCCCAACAATATTTTTGGCATGAAAAATGCATCCTACACCCCTGAAAATTCAGAATATGTTAGCAGCCCAAAAATAGGCCTTAACATGCCTCTTAAGACTGCAATAAATGTTGAAAACTTTGGATGCCCAAAAAAGGGGTTTACAGGTATCCTAGACCCCATAAAGTCCAGAAAATGTTGGTGGCCAAAAACTGTGTCAGAGAGCCCTGAATGTCCCAAAAACCTTTGCAGCCTGAAAGGGGCATTAACCTGCATCCTAGACCACTGAAATTCCCAATTACATTTTTGGCACGAAAAATGCTACTCCCCTGAAAGTTCAGAATATGTTAGCAGCCCAAAAAAGGCCTTAAAATGTATATTAAGCCTGCAAAAATGTAGAAAACTTTGGAGGCCTCAAAAAGGGGTTTACAGGCATCCTAGACCCCCTAAAGTCCAGAAAATGTTGGTCACCTAAAAACTGTGTGAGAGAGCTCTCAATGTCCCAAAAACATTTGCAGCCTGAAAGGGGCATTAACCCGCATCCTAGACCACTGAAATTCCCAATAATATTTTTGGCACGAAAAATGCATCCTACACCCCTGAAAATTCAGAATATGTTAGCAGCCCAAAAAAAGGCCTTAAAATACATCTTAAGACTGCAAAAATGTAGAACACTTTGGAGGCCCAGAAAAGGGGTTTACAGGCATCCTATACCCCCTAAACTCCAGAAAATGTTGTTGGGAAAAAACAGTGCTGGAGAGCTCCGAATGTCCCAAAAACATTTGCAGCCTGAAAGGGGCATTAACCCACATCCTAGACCGCTGAAGTTCCCGACAATATTTTATGGCATGAAAAAAGCATCCTACACCCCTGAAAGTTCAGAATATGTTAGCAGCCCAAAAAAGGCCTTAAAATATATATTAAGCCTGCAAAGAGGCCCAGAAAAGGGGTTTACAGGCATCCTAGACCCCCTAAACTCCAGAAAATGTTGTTGGGAAAAAACGGTGCTGGAAAGCTCCGAATGTCCCAAAAACATTTGCAGCCTGAAAGGGGCATTAACCCGCATCCTAGACCACTGAAATTCCCAACAATATTTTTGGCATGAAAAAAGCATCCTACACCCCTGAAAGTTCAGAATATGTTAGCAGCCCAAAAAATGCCTTAAAATGTATATTAAGCCTGCAAAAATGTAGAAAACTTTGGAGGCATCGAAAAGGGGTTTACAGGCATCCTAGACCCCCTAAAGTCCAGAAAATGTTGGTCACCTAAAAACTGTGTGAGAGAGCTCTCAATGTCCCAAAAACATTTGCAGCCTGAAAGGGGCATTAACCCGCATCCTAGACCATTGAAATTCCCAATAATATTTTTGACACGAAAAATGCATCCTACACCCCTGAAAATTCAGAATATGTTAGCAGCCCAAAAATAGGCCTTAACATGTATCTTAAGACTGCAAAAAATGTTGAAAACTTTGGATGCCCAAAAAAGGGGTTTACAGGCATCCTAGAGCCCATAAAGTCCAGAAAATGTTGGTGGCCAAAAACTGTGTCAGAGAGCTCTGAATGTCCCAAAAACCTTTACAGCCTGAAAGGGGCATTAACCTGCATCCTAGACCACTGAAATTCCCAATTATATTTTTGGCACGAAAAATGCTACACCCCTGAACGTTCAGAATATGTTAGCAGCCCAAAAAAGGCCTTAAAATGCTTCTTAAGCCTGCAAAAATGTAGAAAACTTTGGAGGCCCAGAAAAGGGGTTTATAGGCATCCTAGACCACCTAAACTCCAGAAAATGTTGTTGGGAAAAAACGGTGCTGGAGAGCTCCGAATGTCCCAAAAACATTTGCAGCCTGAAAGGGGCATTAACCTGCATCCTAGACCACTGAAATTCCCAACAATATTTTTGGCATGAAAAAAGCATCCTACACCCTAAAAGTTCAGAATATGTTAGCAGCCCAAAAAATGCCTTAAAATGTATATTAAGCCTGCAAAAATGTAGAAAACTTTGGAGGCCTCAAAAAGGGGTTTACAGGCATCCTAGACACCCTAAAGTCCAGAAAATGTTGGTCGCCTAAAAACGGGGTCAGAGAGCTCTGAATGTCCCAAAAACATTTGCAGCCTGAAAGGGGCATTAACCCGCATCCTAGACCACTGAAATTCCCAATAATATTTTTGGCACGAAAAATGCATCCTACACCCCTGAAAATTCAGAATATGTTAGCAGCCCAAAAAAGGCCTTAAAATACATCTTAAGACTGCAAAAATGTAGAAAACTTTGGAGGCCCAGAAAAGGGGTTTACAGGCATCCTAGACCCCTTAAACTCCAGAAAATGTTGTTGGGAAAAAACAGTGCTGGAGAGCTCCGAATGTCCCAAAAACATTTGCAGCCTGAAAGGGGCATTAACCCACATCCTAGACCGCTGAAGTTCCCGACAATATTTTATGGCATGAAAAAAGCATCCTACACCCCTGAAAGTTCAGAATATGTTAGCAGCCCAAAAAAGGCCTTAAAATATATATTAAGCCTGCAAAGAGGCCCAGAAAAGGGGTTTACAGGCATCCTAGACCCCCTAAACTCCAGAAAATGTTGTTGGGAAAAAACGGTGCTTGAAAGCTCCGAATGTCCCAAAAACATTTGCAGCCTGAAAGGGGCATTAACCCGCATCCTAGACCACTGAAATTCCCAACAATATTTTTGGCATGAAAAAAGCATCCTACACCCCTGAAAGTTCAGAATATGTTAGCAGCCCAAAAAATGCCTTAAAATGTATATTAAGCCTGCAAAAATGTAGAAAACTTTGGAGGCATCGAAAAGGGGTTTACAGGCATCCTAGACCCCCTAAAGTCCAGAAAATGTTGGTCACCTAAAAACTGTGTGAGAGAGCTCTCAATGTCCCAAAAACATTTGCAGCCTGAAAGGGCCATTAACCCGCATCCTAGACCAGTGAAATTCCCAATAATATTTTTGACACGAAAAATGCATACTACACCCCTGAAAATTCAGAATATGTTAGCAGCCCAAAAATAGGCCTTAACATGTATCTTAAGACTGCAAAAAATGTTGAAAACTTTGGATGCCCAAAAAAGGGGTTTACAGGCATCCTAGAGCCCATAAAGTCCAGAAAATGTTGGTGGCCAAAAACTGTGTCAGAGAGCTCTGAATGTCCCAAAAACCTTTACAGCCTGAAAGGGGCATTAACTTCCATCCTAGACCACTGAAATTCCCAATTATATTTGTGGCACGAAAAATGCTACACCCCTGAACGTTCAGAATATGTTAGCAGCCCAAAAAAGGCCTTAAAATGCATCTTAAGCCTGCAAAAATGTAGAAAACTTTGGAGGCCCAGAAAAGGGGTTTATAGGCATCCTAGATCACCTACACTCCAGAAAATGTTGTTGGGAAAAAACGGTGCTGGAGAGCTCCGAATGTCCCAAAAACATTTGCAGCCTGAAAGGGGCATTAACCCGCATCCTAGACCACTGAAATTCCCAACAATATTTTTGGCATGAAAAAAGCATCCTACACCCCTGAAAGTTCAGAATATGTTAGCAGCCCAAAAAATGCCTTAAAATGTATATTAAGCCTGCAAAAATGTAGAAAACTTTGGAGGCCTCAAAAAGGGGTTTACAGGCATCCTAGACACCCTAAAGTCCAGAAAATGTTGGTCGCCTAAAAACGGGGTCAGAGAGCTCTGAATGTCCCAAAAACATTTGCAGCCTGAAAGGGGCATTAACCCGCATCCTAGACCACTGAAATTCCCAATAATATTTTTGGCACGAAAAATGTATCCTACACCCCTGAAAATTCAGAATATGTTAGCAGCCCAAAAATAGGCCTTAACATGCATTTTAAGATTGCAAAAAATGTTGAAAACTTTGGATGCCCAAAAAAGGGGTTTACAGGCATCCTAGACCCCCTAAAGTCCAGAAAATGATGGTCGCCTAAAAACGGTGTCAGAGAGCTCTGAATGTCCCAAAAACATTTGCAGCCTGAAAAGGGCATTAACAGGCATCCTAGACCACTGAAATTCTCAACAATATTTTTGGCATGAAAAATGCATCCTACACCCCTGAAAATTCAGAATATGTTAGCAGCCCAAAAATAGGCCTTAACATGCATCTTAAGACTGCAATAAATGTTGAAAACTTTGGATGCCCAAAAAAGGGGTTTACAGGCATCCTAGACCCCATAAAGTCCAGAAAAAGTTGGTGGCCAAAAACTGTGTCAGAGAGCTCTGAATGTCCCAAAAACCTTTACAGCCTGAAAGGGGCATTAACCTGCATCCTAGACCACTGAAATTCCCAATTATATTTTTGGCACGAAAAATGCTACACCCCTGAACGTTCAGAATATGTTAGCAGCCCAAAAAAGGCCTTAAAATGCATCTTAAGCCTGCAAAAATGTAGAAAACTTTGGAGGCCCTGAAAAGGGGTTTATAGGCATCCTAGACCACCTAAACTCCAGAAAATGTTGTTGGGAAAAAACGGTGCTGGAGAGCTCCGAATGTCCCAAAAACATTTGCAGCCTGAAAGGGGCATTAACCCGCATCCTAGACCATTGAAATTCCCAACAATATTTTTGGCATGAAAAAAGCATCCTACACCCCTGAAAGTTCAGAATATGTTAGCAGCCCAAAAAATGCCTTAAAATGTATATTAAGCCTGCAAAAATGTAGAAAACTTTGGAGGCCTCAAAAAGGGGTTTACAGGCATCCTAGACACCCTAAAGTCCAGAAAATGTTAGTCGCCTAAAAACGGGGTCAGAGAGCTCTGAATGTCCCAAAAACATTTGCAGCCTGAAAGGGGCATTAACCCGCATCCTAGACCACTGAAATTCCCAATAATATTTTTGGCACGAAAAATGCATCCTACACCCCTGAAAATTCAGAATATGTTAGCAGCCCAAAAAATGCCTTAAAATGTATATTAAGCCTGCAAAAATGTAGAAAACTTTGGAGGCCTCAAAAAGGGGTTTACAGGCATCCTAGACACCCTAAAGTCCAGAAAATGTTGGTCGCCTAAAAACGGGGTCAGAGAGCTCTGAATGTCCCAAAAACATTTGCAGCCTGAAAGGGGCATTAACCCGCATCCTAGACCACTGAAATTCCCAATAATATTTTTGGCACGAAAAATGCATCCTACACCCCTGAAAATTCAGAATATGTTAGCAGCCCAAAAAAGGCCTTAAAATACATCTTAAGACTGCAAAAATGTAGAAAACTTTGGAGGCCCAAAAAAGGGGTTTACAGGCATCCTAGACCCCTTAAACTCCAGAAAATGTTGTTGGGAAAAAACAGTGCTGGAGAGCTCCGAATGTCCCAAAAACATTTGCAGCCTGAAAGGGGCATTAACCCACATCCTAGACCGCTGAAGTTCCCGACAATATTTTATGGCATGAAAAAAGCATCCTACACCCCTGAAAGTTCAGAATATGTTAGCAGCCCAAAAAAGGCCTTAAAATATATATTAAGCCTGCAAAGAGGCCCAGAAAAGGGGTTTACAGGCATCCTAGACCCCCTAAACTCCAGAAAATGTTGTTGGGAAAAAACGGTGCTTGAAAGCTCCGAATGTCCCAAAAACATTTGCAGCCTGAAAGGGGCATTAACCCGCATCCTAGACCACTGAAATTCCCAACAATATTTTTGGCATGAAAAAAGCATCCTACACCCCTGAAAGTTCAGAATATGTTAGCAGCCCAAAAAATGCCTTAAAATGTATATTAAGCCTGCAAAAATGTAGAAAACTTTGGAGGCATCGAAAAGGGGTTTACAGGCATCCTAGACCCCCTAAAGTCCAGAAAATGTTGGTCACCTAAAAACTGTGTGAGAGAGCTCTCAATGTCCCAAAAACATTTGCAGCCTGAAAGGGCCATTAACCCGCATCCTAGACCAGTGAAATTCCCAATAATATTTTTGACACGAAAAATGCATACTACACCCCTGAAAATTCAGAATATGTTAGCAGCCCAAAAATAGGCCTTAACATGTATCTTAAGACTGCAAAAAATGTTGAAAACTTTGGATGCCCAAAAAAGGGGTTTACAGGCATCCTAGAGCCCATAAAGTCCAGAAAATGTTGGTGGCCAAAAACTGTGTCAGAGAGCTCTGAATGTCCCAAAAACCTTTACAGCCTGAAAGGGGCATTAACCTCCATCCTAGACCACTGAAATTCCCAATTATATTTGTGGCACGAAAAATGCTACACCCCTGAACGTTCAGAATATGTTAGCAGCCCAAAAAAGGCCTTAAAATGCATCTTAAGCCTGCAAAAATGTAGAAAACTTTGGAGGCCCAGAAAAGGGGTTTATAGGCATCCTAGACCACCTACACTCCAGAAAATGTTGTTGGGAAAAAACGGTGCTGGAGAGCTCCGAATGTCCCAAAAACATTTGCAGCCTGAAAGGGGCATTAACCCGCATCCTAGACCACTGAAATTCCCAACAATATTTTTGGCATGAAAAAAGCATCCTACACCCCTGAAAGTTCAGAATATGTTAGCAGCCCAAAAAATGCCTTAAAATGTATATTAAGCCTGCAAAAATGTAGAAAACTTTGGAGGCCTCAAAAAGGGGTTTACAGGCATCCTAGACACCCTAAAGTCCAGAAAATGTTGGTCGCCTAAAAACGGGGTCAGAGAGCTCTGAATGTCCCAAAAACATTTGCAGCCTGAAAGGGGCATTAACCCGCATCCTAGACCACTGAAATTCCCAATAATATTTTTGGCACGAAAAATGTATCCTACACCCCTGAAAATTCAGAATATGTTAGCAGCCCAAAAATAGGCCTTAACATGCATTTTAAGATTGCAAAAAATGTTGAAAACTTTGGATGCCCAAAAAAGGGGTTTACAGGCATCCTAGACCCCCTAAAGTCCAGAAAATGATGGTCGCCTAAAAACGGTGTCAGAGAGCTCTGAATGTCCCAAAAACATTTGCAGCCTGAAAAGGGCATTAACAGGCATCCTAGACCACTGAAATTCTCAACAATATTTTTGGCATGAAAAATGCATCCTACACCCCTGAAAATTCAGAATATGTTAGCAGCCCAAAAATAGGCCTTAACATGCATCTTAAGACTGCAATAAATGTTGAAAACTTTGGATGCCCAAAAAAGGGGTTTACAGGCATCCTAGACCCCATAAAGTCCAGAAAAAGTTGGTGGCCAAAAACTGTGTCAGAGAGCTCTGAATGTCCCAAAAACCTTTACAGCCTGAAAGGGGCATTAACCTGCATCCTAGACCACTGAAATTCCCAATTATATTTTTGGCACGAAAAATGCTACACCCCTGAACGTTCAGAATATGTTAGCAGCCCAAAAAAGGCCTTAAAATGCATCTTAAGCCTGCAAAAATGTAGAAAACTTTGGAGGCCCAGAAAAGGGGTTTATAGGCATCCTAGACCACCTAAACTCCAGAAAATGTTGTTGGGAAAAAACGGTGCTGGAGAGCTCCGAATGTCCCAAAAACATTTGCAGCCTGAAAGGGGCATTAACCCGCATCCTAGACCATTGAAATTCCCAACAATATTTTTGGCATGAAAAAAGCATCCTACACCCCTGAAAGTTCAGAATATGTTAGCAGCCCAAAAAATGCCTTAAAATGTATATTAAGCCTGCAAAAATGTAGAAAACTTTGGAGGCCTCAAAAAGGGGTTTACAGGCATCCTAGACACCCTAAAGTCCAGAAAATGTTAGTCGCCTAAAAACGGGGTCAGAGAGCTCTGAATATCCCAAAAACATTTGCAGCCTGAAAGGGGCATTAACCCGCATCCTAGACCACTGAAATTCCCAATAATATTTTTGGCACGAAAAATGCATCCTACACCCCTGAAAATTCAGAATATGTTAGCAGCCCAAAAAAGGCCTTAAAATACATCTTAAGACTGCAAAAATGTAGAAAACTTTGGAGGCCCAGAAAAGGGGTTTACAGGCATCCTACACCCCCTAAACTCCAGAAAATGTTGTTGGGAAAAAACAGTGCTGGAGAGCTCCGAATGTCCCAAAAACATTTGCGCCTGAAAGGGGCATTAACCTGCATCCAAGACCACTGAAATTCCCAATTATATTTTTGGCACGAAACATGCTACTCCCCTGAAAGTTCAGAATATGTTAGCACCCCAAAAAAGGCCTTAAAATGTATATTAAGCCTGCAAAAATGTAGAAAACTTTGGAGGCCTCAAAAAGGGGTTTACAGGCATCCTAGACCCCCTAAAGTCCACAAAATGTTGGTCACCTAAAAGCTGTGTGAGAGAGCGCTCAATGTCCCAAAAACATTTGCAGCCTGAAAGGGGCATTAACCCGCATCCTAGACCACTGAAATTCCCAATAATATTTTTGGCACGAAAAATGCATCCTACACCCCTGAAAATTCAGAATATGTTAGCAGCCCAAAAATAGGCCTTAACATGCATCTTAAGACTGCAATACATATTGAAAACTTTGGATGCCCAAAAAAGGGGTTTACAGTCATCCTAGAGCCCATAAAGTTCAGAAAATGTTGGTGGCCAAAAACTGTGTCAGAGAGCTCTGAATGTCCCAAAAACCTTTGCAGCCTGAAAGGGGCATTAACCTGCATCCAAGACCACTGAAATTCCCAATTACATTTTTGGCACGAAAAATGCTACACCCCTGAATGTTCAGAATATGTTAGCAGCCCAAAAAAGGCCTTAAAATGCATCTTAAGCCTGCAAAAATGTAGAAAACTTTGGAGGCCCAGAAAACGGGTTTACAGACATCCTAGACCCCCTAAACTCCAGAAAATCTTGTTGGGAAAAAACGGTGCTGGAAAGCTCCGAATGTCCCAAAAACATTTGCAGCCTGAAAGGGGCATTAACCCGCATCCTAGACCACTGAAATTCCCAACAATATTTTTGGCATGAAAAAAGCATCCTATACCCCTGAAAGTTCAGAATATGTTAGCAGCCCAAAAAAGGCCTTAAAATGTATGTTAAGCCTGCAAAAATGTTGAAAACTTTGGATGCCCAAAAAAGGGGTTTACAGGCATCCTAGACCCCCTAAAGTCCAGAAAATGCTGGTCGCCTACAAACGGTGTCAGAGAGCTCTGAATGTCCCAAAAACATTTGCAGCCTGAAAAGGGCATTAACAGGCATCCTAGAACACTGAAATTCCCAACAATATTTTTGGCATGAAAAATGCATCCTACACCCCTGAAAATTCAGAATATGTTAGCAGCCCAAAAATAGGCCTTAATATGCATTTTAAGACTGCAAAAAATGTTGAAAACTTTGGATGCCCAAAAAAGGGGTTTACAGGCATCCTAGACCCCCTAAAGTCCAGAAAATGTTGGTCTCATAAAAACTGTGTGAGAGAGCTTTCAATGTCCCAAAAACATTTGCAGCCTGAAAGGGGCATTAACCCGCATCCTAGACCACTGAAATTCCCAATAATATTTTTGGCACGAAAAATGCATCCTACACCCCTGAAAATTCAGAATATGTTAGCAGCCCAAAAATAGGCCTTAACATGCATCTTAAGACTGCAAAAAAGTTGAAAACTTTGGATGCCCAAAAAAGGGGTTTACAGGCATCCTAGAGCCCATAAAGTCCAGAAAATGTTGGTGGCCAAAAACTGTGTCAGAGAGCTCTGAATGTCCCAAAACCCAAAAACATTTGCAGCCTGAAAGGGGCATTAACCTGCATCCAAGACCACTGAAATTCCCAATTACATTTTTGGCACGAAAAATGCTACACCCCTGAATGTTCAGAATATGTTAGCAGCCCAAAAAAGGCCTTAAAATGCATCTTAAGCCTGCAAAAATGTAGAAAACTTTGGAGGCCCAGAAAACGGGTTTAAAGGCATCCTAGACCCCCTAAACTCCAGAAAATTTTGTTGGGAAAAAACGGTGCTGGAAAGCTCCGAATGGACCAAAAACATTTGCAGCCTGAAAGGGGCATTAACCCGCATCCTAGACCACTGAAATTCCCAACAATATTTTTGGCATGAAAAAAGCATCCTATACCCCTGAAAGTTCAGAATATGTTAGCAGCCCAAAAAAGGCCTTAAAATGTATGTTAAGCCTGCAAAAATGTAGAAAACTTTGGAGGCCTCAGAAAGGGGTTTACAGGCATCCTAGACCCCCTAAAGTCCAGAAAATGCTGGTCGCCTAAAAACGGTGTCAGAGAGCTCTGAATGTCCCAAAAACATTTGCACACTGAAAAGGGCATTAACAGGCATCCTAGACCACTGAAAGTCCCAACAATATTTTTGGCATGAAAAATGCATCCTACACCCCTGAAAATTCAGAATATGTTAGCAGCCCAAAAATAGGCCTTAACATGCATCTTAAGAGTGAAATAAATGTTGAAAACTTTGGATGCCCAAAAAAGGGGTTTACAGGCATCCTAGACCCCATAAAGTCCAGAAAATGTTGGTGGCCAAAAACTGTATCAGAGAGCTCTGAATGTCCCAAAAACATTTGCAGCCTGAAACCTGCATCCAAGACCACTGAAATTCCCAATTACATTTTTGGCACGAAAAATGCTACACCCCTGAAAGTTCAGAATATGTTAGCAGCCCAAAAAAGGCCTTAAAATGTATATTAAGCCTGCAAAAATGTAGAAAACTTTGGAGGCCTCAAAAAGGGGTTTACAGGCATCCTAGACACCCTAAAGTCCAGAAAATGTTGGTCGCCTAAAAACGGGGTCAGAGAGCTCTGAATGTCCCAAAAACATTTGCAGCCTGAAAGGGGCATTAACCCGCAACCTAGACCACTGAAATTCCCAATAATATTTTTGGCACGAAAAATGTATCCTACACCCCTGAAAATTCAGAATATGTTAGCAGCCCAAAAATAGGCCTTAACATGCATTTTAAGACTGCAAAAAATGTTGAAAACTTTGGATGCCCAAAAAAGGGGTTTACAGGCATCCTAGACCCCATAAAGTCCAGAAAATGTTGGTGGCCAAAAACTGTATCAGAGAGCTCTGAATGTCCCAAAAACATTTGCAGCCTGAAAGGGGCATTAACCTGCATCCAAGACCACTGAAATTCCCAATTACATTTTTGGCACGAAAAATGCTACACCCCTGAAAGTTCAGAATATGTTAGCAGCCCAAAAAAGGCCTTAAAATGTATATTAAGCCTGCAAAAATGTAGAAAACTTTGGAAGCCTCAAAAAGGGGTTTACAGGCATCCTAGACCCCCTAAAGTCCAGAAAATGTTGGTCTCCTAAAAACTGTGTGAGAGAGCTCTCAATGTCCCAAAAACATTTGCAGCCTGAAAGGGGCATTAACCCGCATCCTAGACCACTGAAATTCCCAATAATATTTTTGGCACGAAAAATGCATCCTACACCCCTGAAAATTCAGAATATGTTAGCAGCCCAAAAATAGGCCTTAACATGCATCTTAAGACTGCAAAAAATGTTGAAAACTTTGGATGCCCAAAAAAGGGGTTTACAGGCATCCTAGAGCAGATAAAGTCCAGAAAATGTTGGTGCCCAAAAACTGTGTCAGAGAGCTCTGAATGTCCCAAAAACATTTGCAGCCTGAAAGGGGCATTAACCTGCATCCAAGACCACTGAAATTCCCAATTACATTTTTGGCACGAAAAATGCTACACCCCTGAAAGTTCAGAATATGTTAGCAGCCCAAAAAAGGCCTTAAAATGTATATTAAGCCTGCAAAAATGTAGAAAACTTTGGAGGCCTCAAAAAGGGGTTTACAGGCATCCTAGATCCCCTAAACTCCAGAAAATGTTGTTGGGAAAAAACGGTGCTGGAAAGCTCTGAATGCCCCAAAAACATTTGCAGCCTGAAAGGGGCATTAACCCGCATCCTAGACCACTGAAATTCCCAACAATATTTTTGGCATGAAAAAAGCATCCTACACCCCTGAAAGTTCAGAATATGTTAGCAGCCCAAAAAAGGCCTTAACATGTATATTAAGCCTGCAAAAATGTAGAAAACTTTGGAGGCCTCAAAAAGGGGTTTACAGGCATCCTAGACACCCTAAAGTCCAGAAAATGTTGGTCGCCTAAAAACGGGGTCAGAGAGCTCTGAATGTCCCAAAAACATTTGCAGCCTGAAAGGGGCATTAACCCGCAACCTAGACCACTGAAATTCCCAATAATATTTTTGGCACGAAAAATGTATCCTACACCCCTGAAAATTCAGAATATGTTAGCAGCCCAAAAATAGGCCTTAACATGCATTTTAAGACTGCAAAAAATGTTGAAAACTTTGGATGCCCAAAAAAGGGGTTTACAGGCATCCTAGACCCCATAAAGTCCAGAAAATGTTGGTGGCCAAAAACTGTATCAGAGAGCTCTGAATGTCCCAAAAACATTTGCAGCCTGAAAGGGGCATTAACCTGCATCCAAGACCACTGAAATTCCCAATTACATTTTTGGCACGAAAAATGCTACACCCCTGAAAGTTCAGAATATGTTAGCAGCCCAAAAAAGGCCTTAAAATGTATATTAAGCCTGCAAAAATGTAGAAAACTTTGGAAGCCTCAAAAAGGGGTTTACAGGCATCCTAGACCCCCTAAAGTCCAGAAAATGTTGGTCTCCTAAAAACTGTGTGAGAGAGCTCTCAATGTCCCAAAAACATTTGCAGCCTGAAAGGGGCATTAACCCGCATCCTAGACCACTGAAATTCCCAATAATATTTTTGGCACGAAAAATGCATCCTACACCCCTGAAAATTCAGAATATGTTAGCAGCCCAAAAATAGGCCTTAACATGCATCTTAAGACTGCAAAAAATGTTGAAAACTTTGGATGCCCAAAAAAGGGGTTTACAGGCATCCTAGAGCAGATAAAGTCCAGAAAATGTTGGTGCCCAAAAACTGTGTCAGAGAGCTCTGAATGTCCCAAAAACATTTGCAGCCTGAAAGGGGCATTAACCTGCATCCAAGACCACTGAAATTCCCAATTACATTTTTGGCACGAAAAATGCTACACCCCTGAAAGTTCAGAATATGTTAGCAGCCCAAAAAAGGCCTTAAAATGTATATTAAGCCTGCAAAAATGTAGAAAACTTTGGAGGCCTCAAAAAGGGGTTTACAGGCATCCTAGATCCCCTAAACTCCAGAAAATGTTGTTGGGAAAAAACGGTGCTGGAAAGCTCTGAATGCCCCAAAAACATTTGCAGCCTGAAAGGGGCATTAACCCGCATCCTAGACCACTGAAATTCCCAACAATATTTTTGGCATGAAAAAAGCATCCTACACCCCTGAAAGTTCAGAATATGTTAGCAGCCCAAAAAAGGCCTTAACATGTATATTAAGCCTGCAAAAATGTAGAAAACTTTGGAGGCCTCAAAAAGGGGTTTACAGGCATCCTAGACACCCTAAAGTCCAGAAAATGTTGGTCGCCTAAAAGCAGAGTCAGAGAGCTCTGAATGTCCCAAAAACATTTGCAGCCTGAAAGGGGCATTAACCCGCATCCTAGACCACTGAAATTCCCAATAATATTTTTGGCACGAAAAATGTATCCTACACCCCTGAAAATTCAGAATATGTTAGCAGCCCAAAAATAGGCCTTAACATGCATTTTAAGACTGCAAAAAATGTTGAAAACTTTGGATGCCCAAAAAAGGGGTTTACAGGCATCATAGACCCCCTAAAGTCCAGAAAATGTTGGTGGCCAAAAACTGTATCAGAGAGCTCTGAATGTCCCAAAAACATTTGCAGCCTGAAAGGGGCATTAACCTCCATCCAAGACCACTGAAATTCCCAATTACATTTTTGGCACGAAAAATGCTACACCCCTGAAAGTTCAGAATATGTTAGCAGCCCAGAAAAGGCCTTATAATGTATATTAAGCCTGCAAAAATGTAGAAAACTTTGGAGGCCTCAAAAAGGGGTTTACAGGCATGCTAGACCCCCTAAAGTCCAGAAAATGTTGGTCTCCTAAAAACTGTGTGAGAGAGCTCTCAATGTCCCAAAAACATTTGCAGCCTGAAAGGGGCATTAACCCGCATCCTAGACCACTGAAATTCCCAATAATATTTTTGGCACGAAAAATGCATCCTACACCCCTGAAAATTCAGAATATGTTAGCAGCCCAAAAATAGGCCTTAACATGCATCTTAAGACTGCAAAAAATTTTGAAAACTTTGGATGCCCAAAAAAGGGGTTTACAGGCATCCTAGAGCCCATAAAGTCCAGAAAATGTTGGTGCCCAAAAACTGTGTCAGAGAGCTCTGAATGTCCCAAAAACATTTGCAGTCTGAAAGGTGCATTAACCTGCATCCAAGACCACTGAAATTCCCAATTACATTTTTGGCACGAAAAATGCTACACCCCTAAAAGTTCAGAATATGTTAGCAGCCCAAAAAATACCTTAAAATGTATATTAAGCCTGCAAAAATGTAGAAAACTTTGGAGGCCTCAAAAAGGGGTTTACAGGCATCCTAGATCCCCTAAACTCCAGAAAATGTTGTTGGGGAAAAACGGTGCTGGAAAGCTCTCAATGTCCCAAAAACATTTGCAGCCTGAAAGGGGCATTAACCCGCATCCTAGACCACTGAAATTCCCAACAATATTTTTGGCATGAAAAAAGCATCCTACACCCCTGAAAGTTCAGAATATGTTAGCAGCCCAAAAAAGGCCTTAACATGTATATTAAGCCTGCAAAAATGTAGAAAACTTTGGAGGCCTCAAAAAGGGGTTTACAGGCATCCTAGAGCCCATAAAGTCCAGAAAATGTTTGTGGCCAAAAACTGTGTCAGAGAGCTCTGAATGTCCCAAAAACCTTTACAGCCTGAAAGGGGCATTAACCTCCATCCTAGACCACTGAAATTCCCAATTATATTTTTGGCACGAAAAATGCTACACCCCTGAACGTTCAGAATATGTTAGCAGCCCAAAAAAGGCCTTAAAATGCATCTTAAGCCTGCAAAAATGTAGAAAACTTTGGAGGCCCAGAAAAGGGGTTTATAGGCATCCTAGACCACCTAAACTCCAGAAAATGTTGTTGGGAAAAATCGGTGCTGGAGAGCTCCGAATGTCCCCAAAACATTTGCAGCCTGAAAGGGGCATTAACCCGCATCCTAGACCACTGAAATTCCCAACAATATTTTTGGCATGAAAAAAGCATCCTACACCCCTGAAAGTTCAGAATATGTTAGCAGCCCAAAAAATGCCTTAAAATGTATATTAAGCCTGCAAAAATGTAGAAAACTTTGGAGGCCTCAAAAAGGGGTTTACAGGCATCCTAGACACCCTAAAGTCCAGAAAATGTTGGTCGCCTAAAAACGGGGTCAGAGAGCTCTGAATGTCCCAAAAACATTTGCAGCCTGAAAGGGGCATTAACCCGCATCCTAGACCACTGAAATTCCCAATAATATTTTTGGCACGAAAAATGTATCCTACACCCCTGAAAATTCAGAATATGTTAGCAGCCCAAAAATAGGCCTTAACATGCATTTTAAGATTGCAAAAAATCTTGAAAACTTTGGATGCCCAAAAAAGGGGTTTACAGGCATCCTAGACCCCCTAAAGTCCAGAAAATGATGGTCGCGTAAAAACGGTGTCAGAGAGCTCTGAATGTCCCAAAAACATTTGCAGCCTGAAAAGGGCATTAACAGGCATCCTAGACCACTGAAATTCTCAACAATATTTTTGCCATGAAAAATGCATCCTACACCCCTGAAAATTTAGAATATGTTAGCAGCCCAAAAATAGGCCTTAACATGCATCTTAAGACTGCAATAAATGTTGAAAACTTTGGATGCCCAAAAAAGGGGTTTACAGGCATCCTAGACCCCATAAAGTCCAGAAAAAGTTGGTGGCCAAAAACTGTGTCAGAGAGCTCTGAATGTCCCAAAAACCTTTACAGCCTGAAAGGGGCATTAACCTGCATCCAAGACCACTGAAATTCCCAATTATATTTTTGGCACGAAACATGCTACTCCCCTGAAAGTTCAGAATATGTTAGCACCCCAAAAAAGGCCTTAAAATGTATATTAAGCCTGCAAAAATGTAGAAAACTTTGGAGGCCTCAAAAAGGGGTTTACAGGCATCCTAGACCCCCTAAAGTCCACAAAATGTTGGTCACCTAAAAGCTGTGTGAGAGAGCGCTCAATGTCCCAAAAACATTTGCAGCCTGAAAGGGGCATTAACCCGCATCCTAGACCACTGAAATTCCCAATAATATTTTTGGCACGAAAAATGCATCCTACACCCCTGAAAATTCAGAATATGTTAGCAGCCCAAAAATAGGCCTTAACATGCATCTTAAGAGTGCAATACATATTGAAAACTTTGGATGCCCAAAAAAGGGGTTTACAGTCATCCTAGAGCCCATAAAGTTCAGAAAATGTTGGTGGCCAAAAACTGTGTCAGAGAGCTCTGAATGTCCCAAAAACCTTTGCAGCCTGAAAGGGGCATTAACCTGCATCCAAGACCACTGAAATTCCCAATTACATTTTTGGCACGAAAAATGCTACACCCCTGAATGTTCAGAATATGTTAGCAGCCCAAAAAAGGCCTTAAAATGCATCTTAAGCCTGCAAAAATGTAGAAAACTTTGGAGGCCCAGAAAACGGGTTTACAGGCATCCTAGACCCCCTAAATTCCAGAAAATCTTGTTGGGAAAAAACGGTGCTGGAAAGCTCCGAATGTCCCAAAAACATTTGCAGCCTGAAAGGGGCATTAACCCGCATCCTAGACCACTGAAATTCCCAACAATATTTTTGGCATGAAAAAAGCATCCTATACCCCAGAAAGTTCAGAATATGTTAGCAGCCCAAAAAAGGCCTTAAAATGTATGTTAAGCCTGCAAAAATGTTGAAAACTTTGGATGCCCAAAAAAGGGGTTTACAGGCATCCTAGACCCCCTAAAGTCCAGAAAATGCTGGTCGCCTAAAAACGGTGTCAGAGAGCTCTGAATGTCCCAAAAACATTTGCAGCCTGAAAAGGGCATTAACAGGCATCCTAGAACACTGAAATTCCCAACAATATTTTTGGCATGAAAAATGCATCCTACACCCCTGAAAATTCAGAATATGTTAGCAGCCCAAAAATAGGCCTTAATATGCATTTTAAGACTGCAAAAAATGTTGAAAACTTTGGATGCCCAAAAAAGGGGTTTACAGGCATCCTAGACCCCCTAAAGTCCAGAAAATGTTGGTCTCATAAAAACTGTGTGAGAGAGCTTTCAATGTCCCAAAAACATTTGCAGCCTGAAAGGGGCATTAACCCGCATCCTAGACCACTGAAATTCCCAATAATATTTTTGGCACGAAAAATGCATCCTACACCCCTGAAAATTCAGAATATGTTAGCAGCCCAAAAATAGGCCTTAACATGCATCTTAAGACTGCAAAAAAGTTGAAAACTTTGGATGCCCAAAAAAGGGGTTTACAGGCATCCTAGAGCCCATAAAGTCCAGAAAATGTTGGTGGCCAAAAACTGTGTCAGAGAGCTCTGAATGTCCCAAAACCCAAAAACATTTGCAGCCTGAAAGGGGCATTAACCTGCATCCAAGACCACTGAAATTCCCAATTACATTTTTGGCACGAAAAATGCTACACTCCTGAATGTTCAGAATATGTTAGCAGCCCAAAAAAGGCCTTAAAATGCATCTTAAGCCTGCAAAAATGTAGAAAACTTTGGAGGCCCAGAAAACGGGTTTAAAGGCATCCTAGACCCCCTAAACTCCAGAAAATTTTGTTGGGAAAAAACGGTGCTGGAAAGCTCCGAATGGCCCAAAAACATTTGCAGCCTGAAAGGGGCATTAACCCGCATCCTAGACCACTGAAATTCCCAACAATATTTTTGGCATGAAAAAAGCATCCTATACCCCTGAAAGTTCAGAATATGTTAGCAGCCCAAAAAAGGCCTTAAAATGTATGTTAAGCCTGCAAAAATGTAGAAAATTTTTGGAGGCCTCAGAAAGGGGTTTACAGGCATCCTAGACCCCCTAAAGTCCAGAAAATGCTGGTCGCCTAAAAACGGTGTCAGAGAGCTCTGAATGTCCCAAAAACATTTGCACACTGAAAAGGGCATTAACAGGCATCCTAGACCACTGAAATTCCCAACAATATTTTTGGCATGAAAAATGCATCCTACACCCCTGAAAATTCAGAATATGTTAGCAGCCCAAAAATAGGCCTTAACATGCATCTTAAGAGTGAAATAAATGTTGAAAACTTTGGATGCCCAAAAAAGGGGTTTACAGGCATCCTAGACCCCATAAAGTCTAGAAAATGTTGGTGGCCAAAAACTGTATCAGAGAGCTCTGAATGTCCCAAAAACATTTGCAGCCTGAAACCTGCATCCAAGACCACTGAAATTCCCAATTACATTTTTGGCACGAAAAATGCTACACCCCTGAAAGTTCAGAATATGTTAGCAGCCCAAAAAAGGCCTTAAAATGTATGTTAAGCCTGCAAAAATGTAGAAAACTTTGGAGGCCTCAGAAAGGGGTTTACAGGCATCCTAGACCCCCTAAAGTCCAGAAAATGCTGGTCGCCTAAAAACGGTGTCAGAGAGCTCTGAATGTCCCAAAAACATTTGCACACTGAAAAGGGCATTAACAGGCATCCTAGACCACTGAAATTCCCAACAATATTTTTGGCATGAAAAATGCATCCTACACCCCTGAAAATTCAGAATATGTTAGCAGCCCAAAAATAGGCCTTAACATGCATCTTAAGAGTGAAATAAATGTTGAAAACTTTGGATGCCCAAAAAAGGGGTTTACAGGCATCCTAGACCCCATAAAGTCTAGAAAATGTTGGTGGCCAAAAACTGTATCAGAGAGCTCTGAATGTCCCAAAAACATTTGCAGCCTGAAACCTGCATCCAAGACCACTGAAATTCCCAATTACATTTTTGGCACGAAAAATGCTACACCCCTGAAAGTTCAGAATATGTTAGCAGCCCAAAAAAGGCCTTAAAATGTATATTAAGCCTGCAAAAATGTAGAAAACTTTGGAGGCCTCAAAAAGGGGTTTACAGGCATCCTAGACACCCTAAAGTCCAGAAAATGTTGGTCGCCTAAAAACGGGGTCAGAGAGCTCTGAATGTCCCAAAAACATTTGCAGCCTGAAAGGGGCATTAACCCGCAACCTAGACCACTGAAATTCCCAATAATATTTTTGGCACGAAAAATGTATCCTACACCCCTGAAAATTCAGAATATGTTAGCAGCCCAAAAATAGGCCTTAACATGCATTTTAAGACTGCAAAAAATGTTGAAAACTTTGGATGCCCAAAAAAGGGGTTTACAGGCATCCTAGACCCCATAAAGTCCAGAAAATGTTGGTGGCCAAAAACTGTATCAGAGAGCTCTGAATGTCCCAAAAACATTTGCAGCCTGAAAGGGGCATTAACCTGCATCCAAGTCCACTGAAATTCCCAATTACATTTTTGGCACGAAAAATGCTACACCCCTGAAAGTTCAGAATATGTTAGCAGCCCAAAAAAGGCCTTAAAATGTATATTAAGCCTGCAAAAATGTAGAAAACTTTGGAAGCCTCAAAAAGGGGTTTACAGGCATCCTAGACCCCCTAAAGTCCAGAAAATGTTGGTCTCCTAAAAACTGTGTGAGAGAGCTCTCAATGTCCCAAAAACATTTGCAGCCTGAAAGGGGCATTAACCCGCATCCTAGACCACTGAAATTCCCAATAATATTTTTGGCACGAAAAATGCATCCTACACCCCTGAAAATTCAGAATATGTTAGCAGCCCAAAAATAGGCCTTAACATGCATCTTAAGACTGCAAAAAATGTTGAAAACTTTGGATGCCCAAAAAAGGGGTTTACAGGCATCCTAGAGCAGATAAAGTCCAGAAAATGTTGGTGCCCAAAAACTGTGTCAGAGAGCTCTGAATGTCCCAAAAACATTTGCAGCCTGAAAGGGGCATTAACCTGCATCCAAGACCACTGAAATTCCCAATTACATTTTTGGCACGAAAAATGCTACACCCCTGAAAGTTCAGAATATGTTAGCAGCCCAAAAAAGGCCTTAAAATGTATATTAAGCCTGCAAAAATGTAGAAAACTTTGGAGGCCTCAAAAAGGGGTTTACAGGCATCCTAGATCCCCTAAACTCCAGAAAATGTTGTTGGGAAAAAACGGTGCTGGAAAGCTCTGAATGCCCCAAAAACATTTGCAGCCTGAAAGGGGCATTAACCCGCATCCTAGACCACTGAAATTCCCAACAATATTTTTGGCATGAAAAAAGCATCCTACACCCCTGAAAGTTCAGAATATGTTAGCAGCCCAAAAAAGGCCTTAACATGTATATTAAGCCTGCAAAAATGTAGAAAACTTTGGAGGCCTCAAAAAGGGGTTTACAGGCATCCTAGACACCCTAGAGTCCAGAAAATGTTGGTCGCCTAAAAGCAGAGTCAGAGAGCTCTGAATGTCCCAAAAACATTTGCAGCCTGAAAGGGGCATTAACCCGCATCCTAGACCACTGAAATTCCCAATAATATTTTTGGCACGAAAAATGTATCCTACACCCCTGAAAATTCAGAATATGTTAGCAGCCCAAAAATAGGCCTTAACATGCATTTTAAGACTGCAAAAAATGTTGAAAACTTTGGATGCCCAAAAAAGGGGTTTACAGGCATCATAGACCCCCTAAAGTCCAGAAAATGTTGGTGGCCAAAAACTGTATCAGAGAGCTCTGAATGTCCCAAAAACATTTGCAGCCTGAAAGGGGCATTAACCTCCATCCAAGACCACTGAAATTCCCAATTACATTTTTGGCACGAAAAATGCTACACCCCTGAAAGTTCAGAATATGTTAGCAGCCCAAAAAAGGCCTTATAATGTATATGAAGCCTGCAAAAATGTAGAAAACTTTGGAGGCCTCAAAAAGGGGTTTACAGGCATGCTAGACCCCCTAAAGTCCAGAAAATGTTGGTCTCCTAAAAACTGTGTGAGAGAGCTCTCAATGTCCCAAAAACATTTGCAGCCTGAAAGGGGCATTAACCCGCATCCTAGACCACTGAAATTCCCAATAATATTTTTGGCACGAAAAATGCATCCTACACCCCTGAAAATTCAGAATATGTTAGCAGCCCAAAAATAGGCCTTAACATGCATCTTAAGACTGCAAAAAATGTTGAAAACTTTGGATGCCCAAAAAAGGGGTTTACAGGCATCCTAGAGCCCATAAAGTCCAGAAAATGTTGGTGCCCAAAAACTGTGTCAGAGAGCTCTGAATGTCCCAAAAACATTTGCAGCCTGAAAGGTGCATTAACCTGCATCCAAGACCACTGAAATTCCCAATTACATTTTTGGCACGAAAAATGCTACACCCCTAAAAGTTCAGAATATGTTAGCAGCCCAAAAAATACCTTAAAATGTATATTAAGCCTGCAAAAATGTAGAAAACTTTGGAGGCCTCAAAAAGGGGTTTACAGGCATCCTAGATCCCCTAAACTCCAGAAAATGTTGTTGGGGAAAAACGGCGCTGGAAAGCTCTCAATGTCCCAAAAACATTTGCAGCCTGAAAGGGGCATTAACCCGCATCCTAGACCACTGAAATTCCCAACAATATTTTTGGCATGAAAAAAGCATCCTACACCCCTGAAAGTTCAGAATATGTTAGCAGCCCAAAAAAGGCCTTAACATGTATATTAAGCCTGCAAAAATGTAGAAAACTTTGGAGGCCTCAAAAAGGGGTTTACAGGCATCCTAGAGCCCATAAAGTCCAGAAAATGTTGGTGGCCAAAAACTGTGTCAGAGAGCTCTGAATGTCCCAAAAACCTTTACAGCCTGAAAGGGGCATTAACCTCCATCCTAGACCACTGAAATTCCCAATTATATTTTTGGCACGAAAAATGCTACACCCCTGAACGTTCAGAATATGTTAGCAGCCCAAAAAAGGCCTTAAAATGCATCTTAAGCCTGCAAAAATGTAGAAAACTTTGGAGGCCCAGAAAAGGGGTTTATAGGCATCCTAGACCACCTAAACTCCAGAAAATGTTGTTGGGAAAAAACGGTGCTGGAGAGCTCCGAATGTCCCAAAAACATTTGCAGCCTGAAAGGGGCATTAACCCGCATCCTAGACCACTGAAATTCCCAACAATATTTTTGGCATGAAAAAAGCATCCTACACCCCTGAAAGTTCAGAATATGTTAGCAGCCCAAAAAATGCCTTAAAATGTATATTAAGCCTGCAAAAATGTAGAAAACTTTGGAGACCTCAAAAAGGGGTTTACAGGCATCCTAGACACCCTAAAGTCCAGAAAATGTTGGTCGCCTAAAAACGGGGTCAGAGAGCTCTGAATGTCCCAAAAACATTTGCAGCCTGAAAGGGGCATTAACCCGCATCCTAGACCACTGAAATTCCCAATAATATTTTTGGCACGAAAAATGTATCCTACACCCCTGAAAATTCAGAATATATTAGCAGCCCAAAAATAGGCCTTAACATGCATCTTAAGACTGCAATAAATGTTGAAAACTTTGGATGCCCAAAAAAGGGGTTTACAGGCATCCTAGACCCCCTAAAGTCCAGAAAATGATGGTCGCGTAAAAACGGTGTCAGAGAGCTCTGAATGTCCCAAAAACATTTGCAGCCTGAAAAGGGCATTAACAGGCATCCTAGACCACTGAAATTCTCAACAATATTTTTGGCATGAAAAATGCATCCTACACCCCTGAAAATTTAGAATATGTTAGCAGTCCAGAAATAGGCCTTAACATGCATCTTAAGACTGCAATAAATGTTGAAAACTTTGGATGCCCAAAAAAGGGGTTTACAGGCATCCTAGACCCCATAAAGTCCAGAAAAAGTTGGTGGCCAAAAACTGTGTCAGAGAGCTCTGAATGTCCCAAAAACCTTTACAGCCTGAAAGGGGCATTAACCTGCATCCTAGACCACTGAAATTCCCAATTATATTTTTGGCACGAAAAATGCTACACCCCTGAACGTTCAGAATATGTTAGCAGCCCAAAAAAGGCCTTAAAATGCATCTTAAGCCTGAAAAAATGTAGAAAACTTTGGAGGCCCAGAAAAGGGGTTTATAGGCATCCTAGACCACCTAAACTCCAGAAAATGTTGTTGGGAAAAAACGGTGCTGGAGAGCTCCGAATGTCCCAAAAACATTTGCAGCCTGAAAGGGGCATTAACCCGCATCCTAGACCACTGAAATTCCCAACAATATTTTTGGCATGAAAAAAGCATCCTACACCCCTGAAAGTTCAGAATATGTTAGCAGCCCAAAAAAGGCCTTAACATGTATATTAAGCCTGCAAAAATGTAGAAAACTTTGGAGGCCTCAAAAAGGGGTTTACAGACATCCTAGACACCCTAAAGTCCAGAAAATGTTGGTCGCCTAAAAGCAGAGTCAGAGAGCTCTGAATGTCCCAAAAACATTTGCAGCCTGAAAGGGGCATTAACCCGCATCCTAGACCACTGAAATTCCCAATAATATTTTTGGCACGAAAAATGTATCCTACACCCCTGAAAATTCAGAATATGTTAGCAGCCCAAAAATAGGCCTTAACATGCATTTTAAGACTGCAAAAAATGTTGAAAACTTTGGATGCCCAAAAAAGGGGTTTACAGGCATCATAGACCCCCTAAAGTCCAGAAAATGTTGGTGGCCAAAAACTGTATCAGAGAGCTCTGAATGTCCCAAAAACATTTGCAGCCTGAAAGGGGCATTAACCTGCATCCAAGACCACTGAAATTCCCAATTACATTTTTGGCACGAAAAATGCTACACCCCTGAAAGTTCAGAATATGTTAGCAGCCCAAAAAAGGCCTTAAAATGTATATTAAGCCTGCAAAAATGTAGAAAACTTTGGAGGCCTCAAAAAGGGGTTTACAGGCATGCTAGACCCCCTAAAGTCCAGAAAATGTTGGTCTCCTAAAAACTGTGTGAGAGAGCTCTCAATGTCCCAAAAACATTTGCACCCTGAAAGGGGCATTAACCCGCATCCTAGACCACTGAAATTCCCAATAATATTTTTGGCACGAAAAATGCATCCTACACCCCTGAAAATTCAGAATATGTTAGCAGCCCAAAAATAGGCCTTAACATGCATCTTAAGACTGCAAAAAATGTTGAAAACTTTGGATGCCCAAAAAAGGGGTTTACAGGCATCCTAGAGCCCATAAAGTCCAGAAAATGTTGGTGCCCAAAAACTGTGTCAGAGAGCTCTGAATGTCCCAAAAACATTTGCAGCCTGAAAGGGGCATTAACCTGCATCCAAGACCACTGAAATTCCCAATTACATTTTTGGCACGAAAAATGCTACACCCCTGAAAGTTCAGAATATGTTAGCAGCCCAAAAAATACCTTAAAATGTATATTAAGCCTGCAAAAATGTAGAAAACTTTGGAGGCCTCAAAAAGGGGTTTACAGGCATCCTAGATCCCCTAAACTCCAGAAAATGTTGTTGGGGAAAAACGGTGCTGGAAAGCTCTCAATGTCCCAAAAACATTTGCAGCCTGAAAGGGGCATTAACCCGCATCCTAGACCACTGAAATTCCCAACAATATTTTTGGCATGAAAAAAGCATCCTACACCCCTGAAAGTTCAGAATATGTTAGCAGCCCAAAAAATGCCTTAAAATGTATATTAAGCCTGCAAAAATGTAGAAAACTTTGGAGGCCTCAAAAAGGGGTTTACAGGCATCCTAGACACCCTAAAGTCCAGAAAATGTTGGTCGCCTAAAAACGGGGTCAGAGAGCTCTGAATGTCCCAAAAACATTTGCAGCCTGAAAGGGGCATTAACCCGCATCCTAGACCACTGAAATTCCCAATAATATTTTTGGCACGAAAAATGTATCCTACACCCCTGAAAATTCAGAATATGTTAGCAGCCCAAAAATAGGCCTTAACATGCATTTTAAGATTGCAAAAAATGTTGAAAACTTTGGATGCCCAAAAAAGGGGTTTACAGGCATCCTAGACCCCCTAAAGTCCAGAAAATGATGGTCGCCTAAAAACGGTGTCAGAGAGCTCTGAATGTCCCAAAAACATTTGCAGCCTGAAAAGGGCATTAACAGGCATCCTAGACCACTGAAATTCTCAACAATATTTTTGGCATGAAAAATGCATCCTACACCCCTGAAAATTCAGAATATGTTAGCAGCCCAAAAATAGGCCTTAACATGCATCTTAAGACTGCAATAAATGTTGAAAACTTTGGATGCCCAAAAAAGGGGTTTACAGGCATCCTAGACCCCATAAAGTCCAGAAAAAGTTGGTGGCCAAAAACTGTGTCAGAGAGCTCTGAATGTCCCAAAAACCTTTACAGCCTGAAAGGGGCATTAACCTGCATCCTAGACCACTGAAATTCCCAATTATATTTTTGGCACGAAAAATGCTACACCCCTGAACGTTCAGAATATGTTAGCAGCCCAAAAAAGGCCTTAAAATGCATCTTAAGCCTGCAAAAATGTAGAAAACTTTGGAGGCCCAGAAAAGGGGTTTATAGGCATCCTAGACCACCTAAACTCCAGAAAATGTTGTTGGGAAAAAACGGTGCTGGAGAGCTCCGAATGTCCCAAAAACATTTGCAGCCTGAAAGGGGCATTAACCCGCATCCTAGACCACTGAAATTCCCAACAATATTTTTGGCATGAAAAAAGCATCCTACACCCCTGAAAGTTCAGAATATGTTAGCAGCCCAAAAAATGCCTTAAAATGTATATTAAGCCTGCAAAAATGTAGAAAACTTTGGAGGCCTCAAAAAGGGGTTTACAGGCATCCTAGACACCCTAAAGTCCAGAAAATGTTGGTCGCCTAAAAACGGGGTCAGAGAGCTCTGAATGTCCCAAAAACATTTGCAGCCTGAAAGGGGCATTAACCCGCATCCTAGACCACTGAAATTCCCAATAATATTTTTGGCACGAAAAATGCATCCTACACCCCTTAAAATTCAGAATATGTTAGCAGCCCAAAAAAGGCCTTAAAATACATCTTAAGACTGCAAAAATGTAGAAAACTTTGGAGGCCCAGAAAAGGGGTTTACAGGCATCCTACACCCCCTAAACTCCAGAAAATGTTGTTGGGAAAAAACAGTGCTGGAGAGCTCCAAATGTCCCAAAAACATTTGCGCCTGAAAGGGGCATTAACCTGCATCCAAGACCACTGAAATTCCCAATTATATTTTTGGCACGAAAAATGCTACTCCCCTGAAAGTTCAGAATATGTTAGCATCCCAAAAAAGGCCTTAAAATGTATATTAAGCCTGCAAAAATGTAGAAAACTTTGGAGGCCTCAAAAAGGGGTTTACAGGCATCCTAGACCCCCTAAAGTCCACAAAATGTTGGTCACCTAAAAGCTGTGTGAGAGAGCTCTCAATGTCCCAAAAACATTTGCAGCCTGAAAGGGGCATTAACCCGCATCCTAGACCACTGAAATTCCCAATAATATTTTTGGCACGAAAAATGCATCCTACACCCCTGAAAATTCAGAATATGTTAGCAGCCTAAAAATAGGCCTTAACATGCATCTTAAGACTGCAATACATATTGAAAACTTTGGATGCCCAAAAAAGGGGTTTACAGTCATCCTAGAGCCCATAAAGTTCAGAAAATGTTGGTGGCCAAAAACTGTGTCAGAGAGCTATGAATGTCCCAAAAACCTTTGCAGCCTGAAAGGGGCATTAACCTGCATCCAAGACCACTGCAATTCCCAATTACATTTTTGGCACGAAAAATGCTACACCCCTGAATGTTCAGAATATGTTAGCAGCCCAAAAAAGGCCTTAAAATGCATCTTAAGCCTGCAAAAATGTAGAAAACTTTGGAGGCCCAGAAAACGGGTTTACAGGCATCCTAGACCCCCTAAACTCCAGAAAATTTTGTTGGGAAAAAACGGTGCTGGAAAGCTCTGAATGTCCCAAAAACATTTGCAGCCTGAAAGGGGCATTAACCCGCATCCTAGACCACTGAAATTCCCAACAATATTTTTGGCATGAAAAAAGCATCCTATACCCCTGAAAGTTCAGAATATGTTAGCAGCCCAAATAAGGCCTTAAAATGTATGTTAAGCCTGCAAAAATGTTGAAAACTTTGGATGCCCAAAAAAGGGGTTTACAGGCATCCTAGACCCCCTAAAGTCCAGAAAATGCTGGTCGCCTAAAAACGGTGTCAGAGAGCTCTGAATGTCCCAAAAACATTTGCAGCCTGAAAAGGGCATTAACAGGCATCCTAGAACACTGAAATTCCCAACAATATTTTTGGCATGAAAAATGCATCCTACACCCCTGAAAATTCAGAATATGTTAGCAGCCCAAAAATAGGCCTTAATATGCATTTTAAGACTGCAAAAAATGTTGAAAACTTTGGATGCCCAAAAAAGGGGTTTACAGGCATCCTAGACCCCCTAAAGTCCAGAAAATGTTGGTCTCCTAAAAACTGTGTGAGAGAGCTTTCAATGTCCCAAAAACATTTGCAGCCCGAAAGGGGCATTAACCCGCATCCTAGACCACTGAAATTCCCAATAATATTTTTGGCACGAAAAATGCATCCTACACCCCTGAAAATTCAGAATATGTTAGCAGCCCAAAAATAGGCCTTAACATGCATCTTAAGACTGTAAAAAATGTTGAAAACTTTGGATGCCCAAAAAAGGGGTTTACAGGCATCCTAGAGCCCATAAAGTCCAGAAAATGTTGGTGGCCAAAAACTGTGTCAGAGAGCTCTGAATGTCCCAAAACCCAAAAACATTTGCAGCCTGAAAGGGGCATTAACCTGCATCCAAGACCACTGAAATTCCCAATTACATTTTTGGCACGAAAAATGCTACACCCCTGAATGTTCAGAATATGTTAGCAGCCCAAAAAAGGCCTTAAAATGCATCTTAAGCCTGCAAAAATGTAGAAAACTTTGGAGGCCCAGAAAACGGGTTTAAAGGCATCCTAGACCCCCTAAACTCCAGAAAATTTTGTTGGGAAAAAACGGTGCTGGAAAGCTCCGAATGGCCCAAAAACATTTGCAGCCTGAAAGGGGCATTAACCCGCATCCTAGACCACTGAAATTCCCAACAATATTTTTGGCATGAAAAAAGCATCCTATACCTCTGAAAGTTCAGAATATGTTAGCAGCCCAAAAAAGGCCTTAAAATGTATGTTAAGCCTGCAAAAATGTAGAAAACTTTGGAGGCCTCAGAAAGGGGTTTACAGGCATCCTAGACCCCCTAAAGTCCAGAAAATGCTGGTCGCCTAAAAACGGTGTCAGAGAGCTCTGAATGTCCCAAAAACATTTGCACACTGAAAAGGGCATTAACAGGCATCCTAGACCACTGAAATTCCCAACAATATTTTTGGCATGAAAAATGCATCCTACACCCCTGAAAATTCAGAATATGTTAGCAGCCCAAAAATAGGCCTTAACATGCATCTTAAGAGTGAAATAAATGTTGAAAACTTTGGATGCCCAAAAAAGGGGTTTACAGGCATCCTAGACCCCATAAAGTCCAGAAAATGTTGGTGGCCAAAAACTGTATCAGAGAGCTCTGAATGTCCCAAAAACATTTGCAGCCTGAAAGGGGCATTAACCTGCATCCAAGACCACTGAAATTCCCAATTACATTTTTGGCACGAAAAATGCTACACCCCTGAAAGTTCAGAATATGTTAGCAGCCCAAAAAAGGCCTTAAAATGTATATTAAGCCTGCAAAAATGTAGAAAACTTTGGAGGCCTCAAAAAGGGGTTTACAGGCATCCTAGACACCCTAAAGTCCAGAAAATGTTGGTCGCCTAAAAGCAGAGTCAGAGAGCTCTGAATGTCCCAAAAACATTTGCAGCCTGAAAGGGGCATTAACCCGCATCCTAGACCACTGAAATTCCCAACAATATTTTTGGCATGAAAAAAGCATCCTACACCCCTGAAAGTTCAGAATATGTTAGCAGCCCAAAAAAGGCCTTAACATGTATATTAAGCCTGCAAAAATGTAGAAAACTTTGGAGGCCTCAAAAAGGGGTTTACAGACATCCTAGACACCCTAAAGTCCAGAAAATGTTGGTCGCCTAAAAGCAGAGTCAGAGAGCTCTGAATGTCCCAAAACATTTGCAGCCTGAAATGGCCATTAACCCGCATCCTAGACCACTGAAATTCCCAATAATATTTTTGGCACGAAAAACGTATCCTACACCCCTGAAAATTCAGAATATGTTAGCAGCCCAAAAATAGGCCTTAACATGCATTTTAAGACTGCAAAAAATGTTGAAAACTTTGGATGCCCAAAAAAGGGGTTTACAGGCATCATAGACCCCCTAAAGTCCAGAAAATGTTGGTGGCCAAAAACTGTATCAGAGAGCTCTGAATGTCCCAAAAACATTTGCAGCCTGAAAGGGGCATTAACCTGCATCCAAGACCACTGAAATTCCCAATTACATTTTTGGCACGAAAAATGCTACACCCCTGAAAGTTCAGAATATGTTAGCAGCCCAAAAAAAGGCCTTAAAATGTATATTAAGCCTGCAAAAATGTAGAAAACTTTGGAGGCCTCAAAAAGGGGTTTACAGGCATGCTAGACCCCCTAAAGTCCAGAAAATGTTGGTCTCCTAAAAACTGTGTGAGAGAGCTCTCAATGTCCCAAAAACATTTGCAGCCTGAAAGGGGCATTAACCCGCATCCTAGAGCACTGAAATTCCCAATAATATTTTTGGCACGAAAAATGCATCCTACACCCCTGAAAATTCAGAATATGTTAGCAGCCCAAAAATAGGCCTTAACATGCATCTTAAGACTGCAAAAAATGTTGAAAACTTTGGATGCCCAAAAAAGGGGTTTACAGGCATCCTAGAGCCCATAAAGTCCAGAAAATGTTGGTGCCCAAAAACTGTGTCAGAGAGCTCTGAATGTCCCAAAAACATTTGCAGCCTGAAAGGGGCATTAACCTGCATCCAAGACCACTGAAATTCCCAATTACATTTTTGGCACGAAAAATGCTACACCCCTGAAAGTTCAGAATATGTTAGCAGCCCAAAAAATACCTTAAAATGTATATTAAGCCTGCAAAAATGTAGAAAACTTTGGAGGCCTCAAAAAGGGGTTTACAGGCATCCTAGATCCCCTAAACTCCAGAAAATGTTGTTGGGGAAAAACGGTGCTGGAAAGCTCTCAATGTCCCAAAAACATTTGTAGCCTGAAAGGGGCATTAACCCGCATCCTAGACCACTGAAATTCCCAACAATATTTTTGGCATGAAAAAAGCATCCTACACCCCTGAAAGTTCAGAATATGTTAGCAGCCCAAAAAATGCCTTAAAATGTATATTAAGCCTGCAAAAATGTAGAAAACTTTGGAGGCCTCAAAAAGGGGTTTACAGGCATCCTAGACACCCTAAAGTCCAGAAAATGTTGGTCGCCTAAAAACGGGGTCAGAGAGCTCTGAATGTCCCAAAAACATTTGCAGCCTGAAAGGGGCATTAACCCGCATCCTAGACCACTGAAATTCCCAATAATATTTTTGGCACGAAAAATGCATCCTACACCCCTGAAAATTCAGAATATGTTAGCAGCCCAAAAAAGGCCTTAAAATACATCTTAAGACTGCAAAAATGTAGAAAACTTTGGAGGCCCAGAAAAGGGGTTTACAGGCATCCTAGACCCCCTAAACTCCAGAAAATGTTGTTGGGAAAAAACAGTGCTGGAGAGCTCCGAATGTCCCAAAAACATTTGCGCCTGAAAGGGGCATTAACCTGCATCCAAGACCACTGAAATTCCCAATTATATTTTTGGCACGAAAAATGCTACTCCCCTGAAAGTTCAGAATATGTTAGCACCCCAAAAAAGGCCTTAAAATGTATATTAAGCCTGCAAAAATGTAGAAAACTTTGGAGGCCTCAGAAAGGGGTTTACAGGCATCCTAGACCCCCTAAAGTCCACAAAATGTTGGTCACCTAAAAGCTGTGTGAGAGAGCTCTCAATGTCCCAAAAACATTTGCAGCCTGAAAGGGGCATTAACCCGCATCCTAGACCACTGAAATGCCCAATAATATTTTTGGCACGAAAAATGCATCCTACACCCCTGAAAATTCAGAATATGTTAGCAGCCCAAAAATAGGCCTTAACATGCATCTTAAGACTGCAATACATATTGAAAACTTTGGATGCCCAAAAAAGGGGTTTAAAGTCATCCTAGAGCCCATAAAGTTCAGAAAATGTTGGTGGCCAAAAACTGTGTCAGAGAGCTCTGAATGTCCCAAAAACCTTTACAGCCTGAAAGGGGCATTAACCTGCATCCTAGAACACTGAAATTCCCAATTATATTTTTGGCACGAAAAATGCTACACCCCTGAAAGTTCAGAATATGTTAGCAGCTCAAAAAAGGCCTTAAAATGCATCTGAAGCCTGCAAAAATGTAGAAAACTTTGGAGGCCCAGAAAACGGGTTTACAGGCATCCTAGACCCCCTAAACTCCAGAGAATTTTGTTGGGAAAAAACGGTGCTGGAGAGCTCAGAATGTCCCAAAAACATTTGCAGCCTGAAAGAGGCATTAACCCGCATCCTAGACCACTGAAATTCCCAACAATATTTTTGGCATGAAAAATGCATCCTACACCCCTGAAATTCAGAATATGTTAGCAGCCCAAAAATAGGGCTTAACATGTATCTTAAGACTGCAAAAAATGTTGAAAACTTTGGATGCCCAAAAAATGGGATTTACAGGCATCCTAGAGCCCATAAAGTCCAGAAAATGTTGGTGGCCAAAAACTGTGTCAGAGAGCTCTGAATGTCCCAAAAACCTTTCCAGCCTGAAAGGGGCATTAACCTGCATCCTAGACCACTGAAATTTCCAACAATATTTTTGGCATGTAAAAAGCATCCTACACTCCTGAAAGTTCAGAATATGTTAGCAGCCCAAAAATAGGCCTTAACATGCATTTTAAGACTGCAAAAAATGTTGAAAACTTTGGATGCCCAAAAAAGGGGTTTACAGGCATCCTAGACCCCCTAAAGTCCAGAAAATCTGGTCGCCTAAAAACGGTGTCAGAGAGCTCTGAATGTACCAAAAACATTTGCAGCCTGAAAAGGGCATTAACAGGCATCCTAGAACACTGAAATTCCCAACAATATTTTTGGCATGAAACATGCATCCTACACCCCTGAAAATTCAGAATATGTTAGCAGCCCAAAAATAGGCCTTAATATGCATCTTAAGACTGCAAAAAATGTTGAAAACTTTGGATGCCCAAAAAAGGGGTTTACAGGCATCCTAGAGCCCATAAAGTCCAGAAAATGTTGGTGGCCAAAAACTGTGTCAGAGAGCTCTGAATGTCCCAAAAACCTTTACAGCCTGAAAGGGGCATTAACCTGCATCCAAGACCACTGAAATTCCCAATTACATTTTTGGCGCGAAAAATGCTACACCCCTGAATGTTCAGAATATGTTAGCGGCCCAAAAAAGGCCTTAAAATGCATCTTAAGCCTGCAAAAATGTAGAAAACTTTGGAGGCCCAGAAAACGGGTTTACAGGCATCCTAGACCCCCTAAACTCCAGAAAATTTTGTTGGGAAAAAATGGTGCTGGAAAGCTCCGAATGTCCCAAAAACATTTGCAGCCTGAAAGGGGCATTAACCCGCATCATAGACCACTGAAATTCCCAACAATATTTTTGGCATGAAAAAAGCATCCTATACCCCTGAAAGTTCAGAATATGTTAGCAGCCCAAAAAAGGCCTTAAAATGTATGTTAAGCCTGCAAAAATGTAGAAAACTTTGGAGGCCTCAAAAAGGGGTTTACAGGCATCCTAGACCCCCTAAAGTCCAGAAAATGCTGGTCGCCTAAAAATGGTGTCAGAGAGCTCTGAATGTCCCAAAAACATTTGCACACTGAAAAGGGCAGTAACAGGCATCCTAGACCACTGAAATTCCAAACAATATTTTTGGCATGAAAAATGCATCCTACACCCCTGAATATGTTAGCAGCCCAAAAATAGGCCTTAACATGCATCTTAAGAGTGAAATAAATGTTGAAAACTTTGGATGCCCAAAAAAGGGGTTTACAGGCATCCTAGACCCCATAAAGTCCAGAAAATGTTGGTGGCCAAAAACTGTATCAGAGAGCTCCGAATGTCCCAAAAACATTTGCAGCCTGAAAGGGACATTAACCTGCATCCAAGACCACTGAAATTCCCAATTACATTTTTGGCACGAAAAATGCTACACCCCTGAAAGTTCAGAATATGTTAGCAGCCCAAAAAAGGCCTTAAAATGTATATTAAGCCTGCAAAAATGTAGAAAACTTTGGAGGCCTCAAAAAGGGGTTTACAGGCATCCTAGACCCCCTAAAGTCCAGAAAATGTTGGTCTCCTAAAAACTGTGTGAGAGAGCTCTCAATGTCCCAAAAACATTTGCAGCCTGAAAGGGGCATTAACCCGCATCCTAGACCACTGAAATTCCCAATAATATTTTTGGCACGAAAAATGCATCCTACACCCCTGAAAATTCAGAATATGTTAGCAGCCCAAAAATAGGCCTTAACATGCATCTTAAGAGTGAAATAAATGTTGAAAACTTTGGATGCCCAAAAAAGGGGTTTACAGGCATCCTAGAGCCCATAAAGTCCAGAAAATGTTGGTGCCCAAAAACTGTGTCAGAGAGCTCTGAATGTCCCAAAAACATTTGCAGCCTGAAAGGGGCATTAACCTGCATCCAAGACCACTGAAATTCCCAATTACATTTTTGGCCCGAAAAATGCTACACCCCTGAAAGTTCAGAATATGTTAGCAGCCCAAAAAAGGCCTTAAAATGTATATTAAGCCTGCAAAAATGTAGAAAACTTTGGAGGCCTCAAAAAGGGGTTTACAGGCATCCTAGATCCCCTAAACTCCAGAAAATGTTGTTGGGAAAAAACGGTGCTGGAAAGCTCTGAATGCCCCAAAAACATTTGCAGCCTGAAAGGGGCATTAACCCGCATCCTAGACCACTGAAATTCCCAACAATATTATTGGCATGAAAAAAGCATCCTACACCCCTGAAAGTTCAGAATATGTTAGCAGCCCAAAAAAGGCCTTAACATGTATATTAAGCCTGCAAAAATGTAGAAAACTTTGGAGGCCTCAAAAAGGGGTTTACAGGCATCCTAGACACCCTAAAGTCCAGAAAATGTTGGTCACCTAAAAGCAGAGTCAGAGAGCTCTGAATGTCCCAAAAACATTTGCAGCCTGAAAGGGGCATTAACCCGCATCCTAGACCACTGAAATTCCCAATAATATTTTTGGCACGAAAAATGTATCCTACACCCCTGAAAATTCAGAATATGTTAGCAGCCCAAAAATAGGCCTTAACATGCATTTTAAGACTGCAAAAAATGTTGAAAACTTTGGATGCCCAAAAAAGGGGTTTACAGGCATCATAGACCCCCTAAAGTCCAGAAAATGTTGGTGGCCAAAAACTGTATCAGAGAGCTCTGAATGTCCCAAAAACATTTGCAGCCTGAAAGGGGCATTAACCTGCATCCAAGACCACTGAAATTCCCAATTACATTTTTGGCACGAAAAATGCTACACCCCTGAAAGTTCAGAATATGTTAGCAGCCCAAAAAAGGCCTTAAAATGTATATTAAGCCTGCAAAAATGTAGAAAACTTTGGAGGCCTCAAAAAGGGGTTTACAGGCATGCTAGACCCCCTAAAGTCCAGAAAATGTTGGTCTCCTAAAAACTGTGTGAGAGAGCTCTCAATGTCCCAAAAACATTTGCAGCCTGAAAGGGGCATTAACCCGCATCCTAGACCACTGGAATTCCCAATAATATTTTTGGCACGAAAAATGCATCCTACACCCCTGAAAATTCAGAATATGTTAGCAGCCCAAAAATAGGCCTTAACATGCATCTTAAGACTGCAAAAAATGTTGAAAACTTTGGATGCCCAAAAAAGGGGTTTACAGGCATCCTAGAGCCCATAAAGTCCAGAAAATGTTGGTGCCCAAAAACTGTGTCAGAGAGCTCCGAATGTCCCAAAAACATTTGCAGCCTGAAAGGGGCATTAACCTGCATCCAAGACCACTGAAATTCCCAATTACATTTTTGGCACGAAAAATGCTACACCCCTGAAAGTTCAGAATATGTTAGCAGCCCAAAAAATACCTTAAAATGTATATTAAGCCTGCAAAAATGTAGAAAACTTTGGAGGCCTCAAAAAGGGGTTTACAGGCATCCTAGATCCCCTAAACTCCAGAAAATGTTGTTGGGGAAAAACGGTGCTGGAAAGCTCTCAATGTCCCAAAAACATTTGCAGCCTGAAAGGGGCATTAACCCGCATCCTAGACCACTGAAATTCCCAACAATATTTTTGGCATGAAAAAAGCATCCTACACCCCTGAAAGTTCAGAATATGTTAGCAGCCCAAAAAAGGCCTTAACATGTATATTAAGCCTGCAAAAATGTAGAAAACTTTGGAGGCCTCAAAAAGGGGTTTACAGGCATCCTAGAGCCCAAAAAGGCCAGAAAATGTTGGTGGCCAAAAACTGTGTCAGAGAGCTCTGAATGTCCCAAAAACCTTTACAGCCTGAAAGGGGCATTAACCTCCATCCTAGACCACTGAAATTCCCAAATATATTTTTGGCACGAAAAATGCTACACCCCTGAACGTTCAGAATATGTTAGCAGCCCAAAAAAGGCCTTAAAATGCATCTTAAGCCTGCAAAAATGTAGAAAACTTTGGAGGCCCAGAAAAGGGGTTTATAGGCATCCTAGACCACCTAAACTCCAGAAAATGTTGTTGGGAAAAAACGGTGCTGGAGAGCTCCGAATGTCCCAAAAACATTTGCAGCCTGAAAGGGGCATTAACCCGCATCCTAGACCACTGAAATTCCCAACAATATTTTTGGCATGAAAAAAGCATCCTACACCCCTGAAAGTTCAGAATATGTTAGCAGCCCAAAAAATGCCTTAAAATGTATATTAAGCCTGCAAAAATGTAGAAAACTTTGGAGGCCTCAAAAAGGGGTTTACAGGCATCCTAGACACCCTAAAGTCCAGAAAATGTTGGTCGCCTAAAAACGGGGTCAGAGAGCTCTGAATGTCCCAAAAACATTTGCAGCCTGAAAGGGGCATTAACCCGCATCCTAGACCACTGAAATTCCCAATAATATTTTTGGCACGAAAAATGTATCCTACACCCCTGAAAATTCAGAATATGTTAGCAGCCCAAAAATAGGCCTTAACATGCATTTTAAGATTGCAAAAAATGTTGAAAACTTTGGATGCCCAAAAAAGGGGTTTACAGGCATCCTAGACCCCCTAAAGTCCAGAAAATGATGGTCGCCTAAAAACGGTGTCAGAGAGCTCTGAATGTCCCAAAAACATTTGCAGCCTGAAAAGGGCATTAACAGGCATCCTAGACCACTGAAATTCTCAACAATATTTTTGGCATGAAAAAAGCATCCTACACCCCTGAAAGTTCAGAATATGTTAGCAGCCCAAAAAAGGCCTTAACATGTATATTAAGCCTGCAAAAATGTAGAAAACTTTGGAGGCCTCAAAAAGGGGTTTACAGGCATCATAGACCCCCAAAAGTCCAGAAAATGTTGGTGGCCAAAAACTGTATCAGAGAGCTCTGAATGTCCCAAAAACATTTGCAGCCTGAAAGGGGCATTAACCTGCATCCAAGACCACTGAAATTCCCAATTACATTTTTGGCACGAAAAATGCTACACCCCTGAAAGTTCAGAATATGTTAGCAGCCCAAAAAAGGCCTTAAAATGTATATTAAGCCTGCAAAAATGTAGAAAACTTTGGAGGCCTCAAAAAGGGGTTTACAGGCATGCTAGACCCCCTAAAGTCCAGAAAATGTTGGTCTCCTAAAAACTGTGTGAGAGAGCTCTCAATGTCCCAAAAACATTTGCAGCCTGAAAGGGGCATTAACCCGCATCCTAGACCACTGAAATTCCCAATAATATTTTTGGCACGAAAAATGCATCCTACACCCCTGAAAATTCAGAATATGTTAGCAGCCCAAAAATAGGCCTTAACATGCATCTTAAGAGTGAAATAAATGTTGAAAACTTTGGATGCCCAAAAAAGGGGTTTACAGGCATCCTAGAGCCCATAAAGTCCAGAAAATGTTGGTGCCCAAAAACTGTGTCAGAGAGCTCTGAATGTCCCAAAAACATTTGCAGCCTGAAAGGGGCATTAACCTGCATCCAAGACCACTGAAATTCCCAATTACATTTTTGGCACGAAAAATGCTACACCCCTGAAAGTTCAGAATATGTTAGCAGCCCAAAAAAGGCCTTAAAATGTATATTAAGCCTGCAAAAATGTAGAAAACTTTGGAGGCCTCAAAAAGGGGTTTACAGGCATCCTAGATCCCCTAAACTCCAGAAAATGTTGTTGGGAAAAAACGGTGCTGGAAAGCTCTGAATGCCCCAAAAACATTTGCAGCCTGAAAGGGGCATTAACCCGCATCCTAGACCACTGAAATTCCCAACAATATTTTTGGCATGAAAAAAGCATCCTACACCCCTGAAAGTTCAGAATATGTTAGCAGTCCAAAAAAGGCCTTAACATGTATATTAAGCCTGCAAAAATGTAGAAAACTTTGGAGGCCTCAAAAAGGGGTTTACAGGCATCCTAGACACCCTAAAGTCCAGAAAATGTTGGTCGCCTAAAAGCAGAGTCAGAGAGCTCTGAATGTCCCAAAAACATTTGCAGCCTGAAAGGGGCATTAACCCGCATCCTAGACCACTGAAATTCCCAATAATATTTTTGGCACGAAAAATGTATCCTACACCCCTGAAAATTCAGAATATGTTAGCAGCCCAAAAATAGGCCTTAACATGCATCTTAAGAGTGAAATAAATGTTGAAAACTTTGGATGCCCAAAAAAGGGGTTTACAGGCATCCTAGACCCCATAAAGTCCAGAAAATGTTGGTGGCCAAAAACCGTATCAGAGAGCTCTGAATGTCCCAAAAACATTTGCAGCCTGAAAGAGGCATTAACCTGCATCCAAGACCACTGAAATTCCCAATTACATTTTTGGCACGAAAAATGCTACACCCCTGAAAGTTCAGAATATGTTAGCAGCCCAAAAAAGGCCTTAAAATGTATATTAAGCCTGCAAAAATGTAGAAAACTTTGGAGGCCTCAAAAAGGGGTTTACAGGCATGCTAGACCCCCTAAAGTCCAGAAAATGTTGGTCTCCTAAAAACTGTGTGAGAGAGCTCTCAATGTCCCAAAAACATTTGCAGCCTGAAAGGGGCATTAACCCGCATCCTAGACCACTGGAATTCCCAATAATATTTTTGGCACGAAAAATGCATCCTACACCCCTGAAAATTCAGAATATGTTAGCAGCCCAAAAATAGGCCTTAACATGCATCTTAAGACTGCAAAAAATGTTGAAAACTTTGGATGCCCAAAAAAGGGGTTTACAGGCATCCTAGAGCCCATAAAGTCCAGAAAATGTTGGTGCCCAAAAACTGTGTCAGAGAGCTCTGAATGTCCCAAAAACATTTGCAGCCTGAAAGGGGCATTAACCTGCATCCAAGACCACTGAAATTCCCAATTACATTTTTGGCACGAAAAATGTATCCTACACCCCTGAAAATTCAGAATATGTTAGCAGCCCAAAAATAGGCCTTAACATGCATCTTAAGAGTGAAATAAATGTTGAAAACTTTGGATGCCCAAAAAAGGGGTTTACAGGCATCCTAGACCCCATAAAGTCCAGAAAATGTTGGTGGCCAAAAACCGTATCAGAGAGCTCTGAATGTCCCAAAAACATTTGCAGCCTGAAAGGGGCATTAACCTGCATCCAAGACCACTAAAATTCCCAATTACATTTTTGGCACGAAAAATGCTACACCCCTGAAAGTTCAGAATATGTTAGCAGCCCAAAAAAGGCCTTAAAATGTATATTAAGCCTGCAAAAATGTAGAAAACTTTGGAGGCCTCAAAAAGGGGTTTACAGGCATGCTAGACCCCCTAAAGTCCAGAAAATGTTGGTCTCCTAAAAACTGTGTGAGAGAGCTCTCAATGTCCCAAAAACATTTGCAGCCTGAAAGGGGCATTAACCCGCATCCTAGACCACTGGAATTCCCAATAATATTTTTGGCACGAAAAATGCATCCTACACCCCTGAAAATTCAGAATATGTTAGCAGCCCAAAAATAGGCCTTAACATGCATCTTAAGACTGCAAAAAATGTTGAAAACTTTGGATGCCCAAAAAAGGGGTTTACAGGCATCCTAGAGCCCATAAAGTCCAGAAAATGTTGGTGCCCAAAAACTGTGTCAGAGAGCTCTGAATGTCCCAAAAACATTTGCAGCCTGAAAGGGGCATTAACCTGCATCCAAGACCACTGAAATTCCCAATTACATTTTTGGCACGAAAAATGCTACACCCCTGAAAGTTCAGAATATGTTAGCAGCCCAAAAAATACCTTAAAATGTATATTAAGCCTGCAAAAATGTAGAAAACTTTGGAGGCCTCAAAAAGGGGTTTACAGGCATCCTAGATCCCCTAAACTCCAGAAAATGTTGTTGGGGAAAAACGGTGCTGGAAAGCTCTCAATGTCCCAAAAACATTTGCAGCCTGAAAGGGGCATTAACCCGCATCCTAGACCACTGAAATTCCCAACAATATTTTTGGCATGAAAAAAGCATCCTACACCCCTGAAAGTTCAGAATATGTTAGCAGCCCAAAAAAGGCCTTAACATGTATATTAAGCCTGCAAAAATGTAGAAAACTTTGGAGGCCTCAAAAAGGGGTTTACAGGCATCCTAGAGCCCAAAAAGTCCAGAAAATGTTGGTGGCCGAAAACTGTGTCAGAGAGCTCTGAATGTCCCAAAAACCTTTACAGCCTGAAAGGGGCATTAACCTCCATCCTAGACCACTGAAATTCCCAAATATATTTTTGGCACGAAAAATGCTACACCCCTGAACGTTCAGAATATGTTAGCAGCCCAAAAAAGGCCTTAAAATGCATCTTAAGCCTGCAAAAATGTAGAAAACTTTGGAGGCCCAGAAAAGGGGTTTATAGGCATCCTAGACCACCTAACTCCAGAAAATGTTGTTGGGAAAAAACGGTGCTGGAGAGCTCCGAATGTCCCAAAAACATTTGCAGCCTGAAAGGGGCATTAACCCGCATCCTAGACCACTGAAATTCCCAACAATATTTTTGGCATGAAAAAAGCATCCTACACCCCTGAAAGTTCAGAATATGTTAGCAGCCCAAAAAATGCCTTAAAATGTATATTAAGCCTGCAAAAATGTAGAAAACTTTGGAGGCCTCAAAAAGGGGTTTACAGGCATCCTAGACACCCTAAAGTCCAGAAAATGTTGGTCGCCTAAAAACGGGGTCAGAGAGCTCTGAATGTCCCAAAAACATTTGCAGCCTGAAAGGGGCATTAACCCGCATCCTAGACCACTGAAATTCCCAATAATATTTTTGGCACGAAAAATGTATCCTACACCCCTGAAAATTCAGAATATGTTAGCAGCCCAAAAATAGGCCTTAACATGCATTTTAAGATTGCAAAAAATGTTGAAAACTTTGGATGCCCAAAAAAGGGGTTTACAGGCATCCTAGACCCCCTAAAGTCCAGAAAATGATGGTCGCGTAAAAACGGTGTCAGAGAGCTCTGAATGTCCCAAAAACATTTGCAGCCTGAAAAGGGCATTAACAGGCATCCTAGACCACTGAAATTCTCAACAATATTTTTGGCATGAAAAAAGCATCCTACACCCCTGAAAGTTCAGAATATGTTAGCAGCCCAAAAAAGGCCTTAACATGTATATTAAGCCTGCAAAAATGTAGAAAACTTTGGAGGCCTCAAAAAGGGGTTTACAGGCATCCTAGACACCCTAAAGTCCAGAAAATGTTGGTCGCCTAAAAGCAGAGTCAGAGAGCTCTGAATGTCCCAAAAACATTTGCAGCCTGAAAGGGGCATTAACCCGCATCCTAGACCACTGAAATTCCCAATAATATTTTTGGCACGAAAAATGTATCCTACACCCCTGAAAATTCAGAATATGTTAGCAGCCCAAAAATAGGCCTTAACATGCATTTTAAGACTGCAAAAAATGTTGAAAACTTTGGATGCCCAAAAAAGGGGTTTACAGGCATCATAGACCCCCAAAAGTCCAGAAAATGTTGGTGGCCAAAAACTGTATCAGAGAGCTCTGAATGTCCCAAAAACATTTGCAGCCTGAAAGGGGCATTAACCTGCATCCAAGACCACTGAAATTCCCAATTACATTTTTGGCACGAAAAATGCTACACCCCTGAAAGTTCAGAATATGTTAGCAGCCCAAAAAAGGCCTTAAATGTATATTAAGCCTGCAAAAATGTAGAAAACTTTGGAGGCCTCAAAAAGGGGTTTACAGGCATGCTAGACCCCCTAAAGTCCAGAAAATGTTGGTCTCCTAAAAACTGTGTGAGAGAGCTCTCAATGTCCCAAAAACATTTGCAGCCTGAAAGGGGCATTAACCCGCATCCTAGACCACTGAAATTCCCAATAATATTTTTGGCACGAAAAATGCATCCTACACCCCTGAAAATTCAGAATATGTTAGCAGCCCAAAAATAGGCCTTAACATGCATCTTAAGAGTGAAATAAATGTTGAAAACTTTGGATGCCCAAAAAAGGGGTTTACAGGCATCCTAGAGCCCATAAAGTCCAGAAAATGTTGGTGCCCAAAAACTGTGTCAGAGAGCTCTGAATGTCCCAAAAACATTTGCAGCCTGAAAGGGGCATTAACCTGCATCCAAGACCACTGAAATTCCCAATTACATTTTTGGCACGAAAAATGCTACACCCCTGAAAGTTCAGAATATGTTAGCAGCCCAAAAAAGGCCTTAAAATGTATATTAAGCCTGCAAAAATGTAGAAAACTTTGGAGGCCTCAAAAAGGGGTTTACAGGCATCCTAGATCCCCTAAACTCCAGAAAATGTTGTTGGGAAAAAACGGTGCTGGAAAGCTCTGAATGCCCCAAAAACATTTGCAGCCTGAAAGGGGCATTAACCCGCATCCTAGACCACTGAAATTCCCAACAATATTTTTGGCATGAAAAAAGCATCCTACACCCCTGAAAGTTCAGAATATGTTAGCAGTCCAAAAAAGGCCTTAACATGTATATTAAGCCTGCAAAAATGTAGAAAACTTTGGAGGCCTCAAAAAGGGGTTTACAGGCATCCTAGACACCCTAAAGTCCAGAAAATGTTGGTCGCCTAAAAGCAGAGTCAGAGAGCTCTGAATGTCCCAAAAACATTTGCAGCCTGAAATGGGCATTAACCCGCATCCTAGACCACTGAAATTCCCAATAATATTTTTGGCACGAAAAATGTATCCTACACCCCTGAAAATTCAGAATATGTTAGCAGCCCAAAAATAGGCCTTAACATGCATCTTAAGAGTGAAATAAATGTTGAAAACTTTGGATGCCCAAAAAAGGGGTTTACAGGCATCCTAGACCCCATAAAGTCCAGAAAATGTTGGTGGCCAAAAACCGTATCAGAGAGCTCTGAATGTCCCAAAAACATTTGCAGCCTGAAAGGGGCATTAACCTGCATCCAAGACCACTGAAATTCCCAATTACATTTTTGGCACGAAAATGCTACACCCCTGAAAGTTCAGAATATGTTAGCAGCCCAAAAAAGGCCTTAAAATGTATATTAAGCCTGCAAAAATGTAGAAAACTTTGGAGGCCTCAAAAAGGGGTTTACAGGCATGCTAGACCCCCTAAAGTCCAGAAAATGTTGGTCTCCTAAAAACTGTGTGAGAGAGCTCTCAATGTCCCAAAAACATTTGCAGCCTGAAAGGGGCATTAACCCGCATCCTAGACCACTGGAATTCCCAATAATATTTTTGGCACGAAAAATGCATCCTACACCCCTGAAAATTCAGAATATGTTAGCAGCCCAAAAATAGGCCTTAACATGCATCTTAAGACTGCAAAAAATGTTGAAAACTTTGGATGCCCAAAAAAGGGGTTTACAGGCATCCTAGAGCCCATAAAGTCCAGAAAATGTTGGTGCCCAAAAACTGTGTCAGAGAGCTCTGAATGTCCCAAAAACATTTGCAGCCTGAAAGGGGCATTAACCTGCATCCAAGACCACTGAAATTCCCAATTACATTTTTGGCACGAAAAATGTATCCTACACCCCTGAAAATTCAGAATATGTTAGCAGCCCAAAAATAGGCCTTAACATGCATCTTAAGAGTGAAATAAATGTTGAAAACTTTGGATGCCCAAAAAAGGGGTTTACAGGCATCCTAGACCCCATAAAGTCCAGAAAATGTTGGTGGCCAAAAACCGTATCAGAGAGCTCTGAATGTCCCAAAAACATTTGCAGCCTGAAAGGGGCATTAACCTGCATCCAAGACCACTAAAATTCCCAATTACATTTTTGGCACGAAAAATGCTACACCCCTGAAAGTTCAGAATATGTTAGCAGCCCAAAAAAGGCCTTAAAATGTATATTAAGCCTGCAAAAATGTAGAAAACTTTGGAGGCCTCAAAAAGGGGTTTACAGGCATGCTAGACCCCCTAAAGTCCAGAAAATGTTGGTCTCCTAAAAACTGTGTGAGAGAGCTCTCAATGTCCCAAAAACATTTGCAGCCTGAAAGGGGCATTAACCCGCATCCTAGACCACTGGAATTCCCAATAATATTTTTGGCACGAAAAATGCATCCTACACCCCTGAAAATTCAGAATATGTTAGCAGCCCAAAAATAGGCCTTAACATGCATCTTAAGACTGCAAAAAATGTTGAAAACTTTGGATGCCCAAAAAAGGGGTTTACAGGCATCCTAGAGCCCATAAAGTCCAGAAAATGTTGGTGCCCAAAAACTGTGTCAGAGAGCTCTGAATGTCCCAAAAACATTTGCAGCCTGAAAGGGGCATTAACCTGCATCCAAGACCACTGAAATTCCCAATTACATTTTTGGCACGAAAAATGCTACACCCCTGAAAGTTCAGAATATGTTAGCAGCCCAAAAAATACCTTAAAATGTATATTAAGCCTGCAAAAATGTAGAAAACTTTGGAGGCCTCAAAAAGGGGTTTACAGGCATCCTAGATCCCCTAAACTCCAGAAAATGTTGTTGGGGAAAAACGGTGCTGGAAAGCTCTCAATGTCCCAAAAACATTTGCAGCCTGAAAGGGGCATTAACCCGCATCCTAGACCACTGAAATTCCCAACAATATTTTTGGCATGAAAAAAGCATCCTACACCCCTGAAAGTTCAGAATATGTTAGCAGCCCAAAAAAGGCCTTAACATGTATATTAAGCCTGCAAAAATGTAGAAAACTTTGGAGGCCTCAAAAAGGGGTTTACAGGCATCCTAGAGCCCAAAAAGTCCAGAAAATGTTGGTGGCCGAAAACTGTGTCAGAGAGCTCTGAATGTCCCAAAAACCTTTATAGCCTGAAAGGGGCATTAACCTCCATCCTAGACCACTGAAATTCCCAAATATATTTTTGGCACGAAAAATGCTACACCCCTGAACGTTCAGAATATGTTAGCAGCCCAAAAAAGGCCTTAAAATGCATCTTAAGCCTGCAAAAATGTAGAAAACTTTGGAGGCCCAGAAAAGGGGTTTATAGGCATCCTAGACCACCTAACTCCAGAAAATGTTGTTGGGAAAAAACGGTGCTGGAGAGCTCCGAATGTCCCAAAAACATTTGCAGCCTGAAAGGGGCATTAACCCGCATCCTAGACCACTGAAATTCCCAACAATATTTTTGGCATGAAAAAAGCATCCTACACCCCTGAAAGTTCAGAATATGTTAGCAGCCCAAAAAATGCCTTAAAATGTATATTAAGCCTGCAAAAATGTAGAAAACTTTGGAGGCCTCAAAAAGGGGTTTACAGGCATCCTAGACACCCTAAAGTCCAGAAAATGTTGGTCGCCTAAAAACGGGGTCAGAGAGCTCTGAATGTCCCAAAAACATTTGCAGCCTGAAAGGGGCATTAACCCGCATCCTAGACCACTGAAATTCCCAATAATATTTTTGGCACGAAAAATGTATCCTACACCCCTGAAAATTCAGAATATGTTAGCAGCCCAAAAATAGGCCTTAACATGCATTTTAAGATTGCAAAAAATGTTGAAAACTTTGGATGCCCAAAAAAGGGGTTTACAGGCATCCTAGACCCCCTAAAGTCCAGAAAATGATGGTCGCGTAAAAACGGTGTCAGAGAGCTCTGAATGTCCCAAAAACATTTGCAGCCTGAAAAGGGCATTAACAGGCATCCTAGACCACTGAAATTCTCAACAATATTTTTGGCATGAAAAAAGCATCCTACACCCCTGAAAGTTCAGAATATGTTAGCAGCCCAAAAAAGGCCTTAACATGTATATTAAGCCTGCAAAAATGTAGAAAACTTTGGAGGCCTCAAAAAGGGGTTTACAGGCATCCTAGACACCCTAAAGTCCAGAAAATGTTGGTCGCCTAAAAGCAGAGTCAGAGAGCTCTGAATGTCCCAAAAACATTTGCAGCCTGAAAGGGGCATTAACCCGCATCCTAGACCACTGAAATTCCCAATAATATTTTTGGCACGAAAAATGTATCCTACACCCCTGAAAATTCAGAATATGTTAGCAGCCCAAAAATAGGCCTTAACATGCATTTTAAGACTGCAAAAAATGTTGAAAACTTTGGATGCCCAAAAAAGGGGTTTACAGGCATCATAGACCCCCAAAAGTCCAGAAAATGTTGGTGGCCAAAAACTGTATCAGAGAGCTCTGAATGTCCCAAAAACATTTGCAGCCTGAAAGGGGCATTAACCTGCATCCAAGACCACTGAAATTCCCAATTACATTTTTGGCACGAAAAATGCTACACCCCTGAAAGTTCAGAATATGTTAGCAGCCCAAAAAAGGCCTTAAATGTATATTAAGCCTGCAAAAATGTAGAAAACTTTGGAGGCCTCAAAAAGGGGTTTACAGGCATGCTAGACCCCCTAAAGTCCAGAAAATGTTGGTCTCCTAAAAACTGTGTGAGAGAGCTCTCAATGTCCCAAAAACATTTGCAGCCTGAAAGGGGCATTAACCCGCATCCTAGACCACTGAAATTCCCAATAATATTTTTGGCACGAAAAATGCATCCTACACCCCTGAAAATTCAGAATATGTTAGCAGCCCAAAAATAGGCCTTAACATGCATCTTAAGACTGCAAAAAATGTTGAAAACTTTGGATGCCCAAAAAAGGGGTTTACAGGCATCCTAGAGCCCATAAAGTCCAGAAAATGTTGGTGCCCAAAAACTGTGTCAGAGATCTCTGAATGTCCCAAAAACATTTGCAGCCTGAAAGGGGCATTAACCTGCATCCAAGACCACTGAAATTCCCAATTACATTTTTGGCACGAAAAATGCTACACCCCTGAAAGTTCAGAATATGTTAGCAGCCCAAAAAATACCTTAAAATGTATATTAAGCCTGCAAAAATGTAGAAAACTTTGGAGGCCTCAAAAAGGGGTTTACAGGCATCCTAGATCCCCTAAACTCCAGAAAATGTTGTTGGGGAAAAACGGTGCTGGAAAGCTCTCAATGTCCCAAAAACATTTGCAGCCTGAAAGGGGCATTAACCCGCATCCTAGACCACTGAAATTCCCAACAATATTTTTGGCATGAAAAAAGCATCCTACACCCCTGAAAGTTCAGAATATGTTAGCAGCCCAAAAAAGGCCTTAACATGTATATTAAGCCTGCAAAAATGTAGAAAACTTTGGAGGCCTTAAAAAGGGGTTTACAGGCATCCTAGACACCCTAAAGTCCAGAAAATGTTGGTCACCTAAAAACAGAGTCAGAGATCTCTGAATGTCCCAAAAACATTTGCAGCCTGAAAGGGGCATTAACCTGCATCCTAGACCACTGAAATTCCCAATAATATTTTTGGCACGAAAAATGTATCCTACACCCCTGAAAATTCAGAATATGTTAGCAGTCCAAAAATAGGCCTTAACATGTATCTTAAGACTGCAAAAAATGTTGAAAACTTTGGATGCCCAAAAAAGGGGTTTACAGGCATCCTAGAGCCCATAAAGTCCAAAAAATGTTGGTGGCCAAAAACTGTGTCAGAGAGCTCTGAATGTCCCAAAAACCTTTACAGCCTGAAAGGGGCATTAACCTCCATCCTAGACCACTGAAATTCCCAATTATATTTTTGTCACGAAAAATGCTACACCCCTGAACGTTCAGAATATGTTAGCAGCCCAAAAAAGGCCTTAAAATGCATCCTAAGCCTGCAAAAATGTAGAAAACTTTGGAGGCCCAGAAAAGGGGTTTATAGGCATCCTAGACCACCTAAACTCCAGAAAATGTTGTTGGGAAAAAACGGTGCTGGAGAGCTCCGAATGTCCCAAAAACATTTGCAGCCTGAAAGTGGCATTAACCCGCATCCTAGACCACTGAAATTCCCAACAATATTTTTGGCATGAAAAAAGCATCCTACACCCCTGAAAGTTCAGAATATGTTAGCAGCCCAAAAAATGCCTTAAAATGTATATTAAGCCTGCAAAAATGTAGAAAACTTTGGAGGCCTCAAAAAGGGGTTTACAGGCATCCTAGACACCCTAAAGTCCAGAAAATGTTGGTCGCCTAAAAACGGGGTCAGAGAGCTCTGAATGTCCCAAAAACATTTGCAGCCTGAAAGGGGCATTAACCCGCATCCTAGACCACTGAAATTCCCAATAATATTTTTGGCACGAAAAATGTATCCTACACCCCTGAAAATTCAGAATATGTTAGCAGCCCAAAAATAGGCCTTAACATGCATTTTAAGATTGCAAAAAATGTTGAAAACTTTGGATGCCCAAAAAAGGGGTTTACAGGCATCCTAGACCCCCTAAAGTCCAGAAAATGATGGTCGCCTAAAAACGGTGTCAGAGAGCTCTGAATGTCCCAAAAACATTTGCAGCCTGAAAAGGGCATTAACAGGCATCGTAGACCACTGAAATTCTCAACAATATTTTTGGCATGAAAAATGCATCCTACACCCCTGAAAATTCAGAATATGTTAGCAGCCCTAAAAATAGGCCTTAACATGCATCTTAAGACTGCAATAAATGTTGAAAACTTTGGATGCCCAAAAAAGGGGTTTACAGGCATCCTAGACCCCCTAAACTCCAGAAAATGTTGTTGGGAAAAAACAGTGCTGGAGAGCTCCGAATGTCCCAAAAACATTTGCAGCCTGAAAGGGGCATTAACCCACATCCTAGACCGCTGAAGTTCCCGACAATATTTTATGGCATGAAAAAAGCATCCTACACCCCTGAAAGTTCAGAATATGTTAGCAGCCCAAAAAAGGCCTTAAAATATATATTAAGCCTGCAAAGAGGCCCAGAAAAGGGGTTTACAGGCATCCTAGACCCCCTAAACTCCAGAAAATGTTGTTGGGAAAAAACGGTGCTGGAAAGCTCCGAATGTCCCAAAAACATTTGCAGCCTGAAAGGGGCATTAACCCGCATCCTAGACCACTGAAATTCCCAACAATATTTTTGGCATGAAAAAAGCATCCTACACCCCTGAAAGTTCAGAATATGTTAGCAGCCCAAAAAATGCCTTAAAATGTATATTAAGCCTGCAAAAATGTAGAAAACTTTGGAGGCATCGAAAAGGGGTTTACAGGCATCCTAGACCCCCTAAAGTCCAGAAAATGTTGGTCACCTAAAAACTGTGTGAGAGAGCTCTCAATGTCCCAAAAACATTTGCAGCCTGAAAGGGACATTAACCCGCATCCTAGACCAGTGAAATTCCCAATAATATTTTTGACACGAAAAATGCATCCTACACCCCTGAAAATTCAGAATATGTTAGCAGCCCAAAAATAGGCCTTAACATGTATCTTAAGACTGCAAAAAATGTTGAAAACTTTGGATGCCCAAAAAAGGGGTTTACAGGCATCCTAGACCCCCTAAAGTCCAGAAAATGTTGGTGCCCAAAAACTGTGTCAGAGAGCTCTGAATGTCCCAAAAACCTTTACAGCCTGAAAGGGGCATTAACCTGCATCCTATACCACTGAAATTCCCAATTATATTTTTGGCACGAAAAATGCTACACCCCTGAACGTTCAGAATATGTTAGCAGCCCAAAAAAGGCCTTAAAATGCATCTTAAGCCTGCAAAAATGTAGAAAACTTTGGAGGCCCAGAAAAGGGGTTCATAGGCATCCTAGACCACCTAAACTCCAGAAAATGTTGTTGGGAAAAAACAGTGCTGGAGAGCTCCGAATGTCCCAAAAACATTTGCAGCCTGAAAGGGGCATTAACCCGCATCCTAGACCACTGAAATTCCCAACAATATTTTTGGCATGAAAAAAGCATCCTACACCCCTGAAAGTTCAGAATATGTTAGCAGCCCAAAAAATGCCTTAAAATGTATATTAAGCCTGCAAAAATGTAGAAAACTTTGGAGGCCTCAAAAAGGGGTTTACAGGCATCCTAGATACCCTAAAGTCCAGAAAATGTTGGTCGCCTAAAAACGGGGTCAGAGAGCTCTGAATGTCCCAAAAACATTTGCAGCCTGAAAGGGGCATTAACCCGCATCCTAGACCACTGAAATTCCCAATAATATTTTTGGCACGAAAAATGCATCCTACACCCCTGAAAATTCAGAATATGTTAGCAGCCCAAAAATAGGCCTTAACATGCATCTTAAGCCTGCAAAAATGTAGAAAACTTTGGAGGCCCAGAAAACGGGTTTACAGGCATCCTAGACCCCCTAAACTCCAGAAAATTTTGTTGGGAAAAAACGGTGCTGGAAAGCTCCGAATGTCCCAAAAACATTTGCAGCCTGAAAGGGGCATTAACCCGCATCCTAGACCACTGAAATTCCCAACAATATTTTTGGCATGAAAAAAGCATCCTATACCCCTGAAAGTTCAGAATATGTTAGCAGCCCAAAAAAGACCTTAAAATGTATGTTAAGCCTGCAAAAATGTAGAAAACTTTGGAGGCCTCAAAAAGGGGTTTACAGGCATCCTAGACCCCCTAAAGTCCAGAAAATGCTGGTCGCCTAAAAACGGTGTCAGAGAGCTCTGAATGTCCCAAAAACATTTGCACACTGAAAAGGGCATTAACAGGCATCCTAGACCACTGAAATTCCCAACAATATTTTTGGCATGAAAAATGCATCCTACACCCCTGAAAATTCAGAATATGTTAGCAGCCCAAAAATAGGCCTTAACATGCATCTTAAGAGTGAAATAAATGTTGAAAACTTTGGATGCCCAAAAAAGGGGTTTACAGGCATCCTAGACCCCATAAAGTCCAGAAAATGTTGGTGGCCAAAAACCGTATCAGAGAGCTCTGAATGTCCCAAAAACATTTGCAGCCTGAAAGGGGCATTAACCTGCATCCAAGACCACTGAAATTCCCAATTACATTTTTGGCACGATAAATGCTACACCCCTGAAAGTTCAGAATATGTTAGCAGCCCAAAAAAGGCCTTAAAATGTATATTAAGCCTGCAAAAATGTAGAAAACTTTGGAGGCCTCAAAAAGGGGTTTACAGGCATGCTAGACCCCCTAAAGCCCAGAAAATGTTGGTCTCCTAAAAACTGTGTGAGAGAGCTCTCAATGTCCCAAAAACATTTGCAGCCTGAAAGGGGCATTAACCCGCATCCTAGACCACTGAAATTCCCAATAATATTTTTGGCACGAAAAATGCATCCTACACCCCTGAAAATTCAGAATATGTTAGCAGCCCAAAAATAGGCCTTAACATGCATCTTAAGACTGCAAAAAATGTTGAAAACTTTGGATGCCCAAAAAAGGGGTTTACAGGCATCCTAGAGCCCATAAAGTCCAGAAAATGTTGGTGCCCAAAAACTGTGTCAGAGAGCTCTGAATGTCCCAAAAACATTTGCAGCCTGAAAGGGGCATTAACCTGCATCCAAGACCACTGAAATTCCCAATTACATTTTTGGCACGAAAAATGCTACACCCCTGAAAGTTCAGAATATGTTAGCAGCCCAAAAAATACCTTAAAATGTATATTAAGCCTGCAAAAATGTAGAAAACTTTGGAGGCCTCAAAAAGGGGTTTACAGGCATCCTAGATCCCCTAAACTCCAGAAAATGTTGTTGGGGAAAAACGGTGCTGGAAAGCTCTCAATGTCCCAAAAACATTTGCAGCCTGAAAGGGGCATTAACCCGCATCCTAGACCACTGAAATTCCCAACAATATTTTTGGCATGAAAAAAGCATCCTACACCCCTGAAAGTTCAGAAATTGTTAGCAGCCCAAAAAAGGCCTTAACATGTATATTAAGCCTGCAAAAATGTAGAAAACTTTGGAGGCCTCAAAAAGGGGTTTACAGGCATCCTAGACACCCTAAAGTCCAGAAAATGTTGGTCACCTAAAAACAGAGTCAGAGATCTCTGAATGTCCCAAAAACATTTGCAGCCTGAAAGGGGCATTAACCCGCATCCTAGACCACTGAAATTCCCAACAATATTTTTGGCACGAAAAATGTATCCTACACCCCTGAAAATTCAGAATATGTTAGCAGCCCAAAATAGGCCTTAACATGTATCATAAGACTGCAAAAAATGTTGAAAACTTTGGATGCCCAAAAAAGGGGTTTACAGGCATCCTAGAGCCCATAAAGTCCAGAAAATGTTGGTGGCCAAAAACTGTGTCAGAGAGCTCTGAATGTCCCAAAAACCTTTACAGCCTGAAAGGGGCATTAACCTCCATCCTAGACCACTGAAATTCCCAATTATATTTTTGGCACGAAAAATGCTACACCCCTGAACGTTCAGAATATGTTAGCAGCCCAAAAAAGGCCTTAAAATGCATCTTAAGCCTGCAAAAATGTAGAAAACTTTGGAGGCCCAGAAAAGGGGTTTATAGGCATCCTAGACCACCTAAACTCCAGAAAATGTTGTTGTGAAAAAACGGTGCTGGAGAGCTCCGAATGTCCCAAAAACATTTGCAGCCTGAAAGGGGCATTAACCCGCATCCTAGACCACTGAAATTCCCAACAATATTTTTGGCATGAAAAAAGCATCCTACACCCCTGAAAGTTCAGAATATGTTAGCAGCCCAAAAAATGCCTTAAAATGTATATTAAGCCTGCAAAAATGTAGAAAACTTTGGAGGCCTCAAAAAGGGGTTTACAGGCATCCTAGACACCCTAAAGTCCAGAAAATGTTGGTCGCCTAAAAACGGTGCTGGAGAGCTCCGAATGTCCCAAAAACATTTGCAGCCTGAAAGGGGCATTAACCCGCATCCTAGACCACTGAAATTCCCAACAATATTTTTGGCATGAAAAAAGCATCCTACACCCCTGAAAGTTCAGAATATGTTAGCAGCCCAAAAATAGGCCTTAACATGCATTTTAAAATTGCAAAAAATGTTGAAAACTTTGGATGCCCAAAAAAGGGGTTTACAGGCATCCTAGACCCCCTAAAGTCCAGAAAATGATGGTCGCCTAAAAACGGTGTCAGAGAGCTCTGAATGTCCCAAAAACATTTGCAGCCTGAAAGGGGCATTAACCCGCATTCTAGACCACTGAAATTCCCAATAATATTTTTGGCACGAAAAATGTATCCTACACCCCTGAAAATTCAGAATATGTTAGCAGCCCAAAAATAGGCCTTAACATGTATCTTAAGACTGCAAAAAATGTTGAAAACTTTGGATGCCCAAAAAAGGGGTTTACAGGCATCCTAGAGCCCATAAAGTCCAGAAAATGTTGGTGGCCAAAAACTGTGTCAGAGAGCTCTGAATGTCCCAAAAACATTTGCAGCCTGAAAGGGGCATTAACCCGCATCCTAGACCACTGAAATTCCCAACAATATTTTTGGCATGAAAAAAGCATCCTATACCCCTGAAAGTTCAGAATATGTTAGCAGCCCAAAAAAGACCTTAAAATGTATGTTAAGCCTGCAAAAATGTAGAAAACTTTGGAGGCCTCAAAAAGGGGTTTACAGGCATCCTAGACCCCCTAAAGTCCAGAAAATGCTGGTCGCCTAAAAACGGTGTCAGAGAGCTCTGAATGTCCCAAAAACATTTGCACACTGAAAAGGGCATTAACAGGCATCCTAGACCACTGAAATTCCCAACAATATTTTTGGCATGAAAAATGCATCCTACACCCCTGAAAATTCAGAATATGTTAGCAGCCCAAAAATAGGCCTTAACATGCATCTTAAGAGTGAAATAAATGTTGAAAACTTTGGATGCCCAAAAAAGGGGTTTACAGGCATCCTAGACCCCATAAAGTCCAGAAAATGTTGGTGGCCAAAAACCGTATCAGAGAGCTCTGAATGTCCCAAAAACATTTGCAGCCTGAAAGGGGCATTAACCTGCATCCAAGACCACTGAAATTCCCAATTACATTTTTGGCACGATAAATGCTACACCCCTGAAAGTTCAGAATATGTTAGCAGCCCAAAAAAGGCCTTAAAATGTATATTAAGCCTGCAAAAATGTAGAAAACTTTGGAGGCCTCAAAAAGGGGTTTACAGGCATGCTAGACCCCCTAAAGCCCAGAAAATGTTGGTCTCCTAAAAACTGTGTGAGAGAGCTCTCAATGTCCCAAAAACATTTGCAGCCTGAAAGGGGCATTAACCCGCATCCTAGACCACTGAAATTCCCAATAATATTTTTGGCACGAAAAATGCATCCTACACCCCTGAAAATTCAGAATATGTTAGCAGCCCAAAAATAGGCCTTAACATGCATCTTAAGACTGCAAAAAATGTTGAAAACTTTGGATGCCCAAAAAAGGGGTTTACAGGCATCCTAGAGCCCATAAAGTCCAGAAAATGTTGGTGCCCAAAAACTGTGTCAGAGAGCTCTGAATGTCCCAAAAACATTTGCAGCCTGAAAGGGGCATTAACCTGCATCCAAGACCACTGAAATTCCCAATTACATTTTTGGCACGAAAAATGCTACACCCCTGAAAGTTCAGAATATGTTAGCAGCCCAAAAAATACCTTAAAATGTATATTAAGCCTGCAAAAATGTAGAAAACTTTGGAGGCCTCAAAAAGGGGTTTACAGGCATCCTAGATCCCCTAAACTCCAGAAAATGTTGTTGGGGAAAAACGGTGCTGGAAAGCTCTCAATGTCCCAAAAACATTTGCAGCCTGAAAGGGGCATTAACCCGCATCCTAGACCACTGAAATTCCCAACAATATTTTTGGCATGAAAAAAGCATCCTACACCCCTGAAAGTTCAGAAATTGTTAGCAGCCCAAAAAAGGCCTTAACATGTATATTAAGCCTGCAAAAATGTAGAAAACTTTGGAGGCCTCAAAAAGGGGTTTACAGGCATCCTAGACACCCTAAAGTCCAGAAAATGTTGGTCACCTAAAAACAGAGTCAGAGATCTCTGAATGTCCCAAAAACATTTGCAGCCTGAAAGGGGCATTAACCCGCATCCTAGACCACTGAAATTCCCAACAATATTTTTGGCACGAAAAATGTATCCTACACCCCTGAAAATTCAGAATATGTTAGCAGCCCAAAATAGGCCTTAACATGTATCTTAAGACTGCAAAAAATGTTGAAAACTTTGGATGCCCAAAAAAGGGGTTTACAGGCATCCTAGAGCCCATAAAGTCCAGAAAATGTTGGTGGCCAAAAACTGTGTCAGAGAGCTCTGAATGTCCCAAAAACCTTTACAGCCTGAAAGGGGCATTAACCTCCATCCTAGACCACTGAAATTCCCAATTATATTTTTGGCACGAAAAATGCTACACCCCTGAACGTTCAGAATATGTTAGCAGCCCAAAAAAGGCCTTAAAATGCATCTTAAGCCTGCAAAAATGTAGAAAACTTTGGAGGCCCAGAAAAGGGGTTTATAGGCATCCTAGACCACCTAAACTCCAGAAAATGTTGTTGGGAAAAAACGGTGCTGGAGAGCTCCGAATGTCCCAAAAACATTTGCAGCCTGAAAGGGGCATTAACCCGCATCCTAGACCACTGAAATTCCCAACAATATTTTTGGCATGAAAAAAGCATCCTACACCCCTGAAAGTTCAGAATATGTTAGCAGCCCAAAAAATGCCTTAAAATGTATATTAAGCCTGCAAAAATGTAGAAAACTTTGGAGGCCTCAAAAAGGGGTTTACAGGCATCCTAGACACCCTAAAGTCCAGAAAATGTTGGTCGCCTAAAAACGGTGCTGGAGAGCTCCGAATGTCCCAAAAACATTTGCAGCCTGAAAGGGGCATTAACCCGCATCCTAGACCACTGAAATTCCCAACAATATTTTTGGCATGAAAAAAGCATCCTACACCCCTGAAAGTTCAGAATATGTTAGCAGCCCAAAAATAGGCCTTAACATGCATTTTAAAATTGCAAAAAATGTTGAAAACTTTGGATGCCCAAAAAAGGGGTTTACAGGCATCCTAGACCCCCTAAAGTCCAGAAAATGATGGTCGCCTAAAAACGGTGTCAGAGAGCTCTGAATGTCCCAAAAACATTTGCAGCCTGAAAGGGGCATTAACCCGCATTCTAGACCACTGAAATTCCCAATAATATTTTTGGCACGATAAATGTATCCTACACCCCTGAAAATTCAGAATATGTTAGCAGCCCAAAAATAGGCCTTAACATGTATCTTAAGACTGCAAAAAATGTTGAAAACTTTGGATGCCCAAAAAAGGGGTTTACAGGCATCCTAGAGCCCATAAAGTCCAGAAAATGTTGGTGGCCAAAAACTGTGTCAGAGAGCTCTGAATGTCCCAAAAACCTTTACAGCCTGAAAGGGGCATTAACCTCCATCCTAGACCACTGAAATTCCCAATTATATTTTTGGCACGAAAAATGCTACACCCCTGAACGTTCAGAATATGTTAGCAGCCCAAAAAAGGCCTTAAAATGCATCTTAAGCCTGCAAAAATGTAGAAAACTTTGGAGGCCCAGAAAAGGGGTTTATAGGCATCCTAGACCACCTAAACTCCAGAAAATGTTGTTGGGAAAAAACGGTGCTGGAGAGCTCCGAATGTCCCAAAAACATTTGCAGCCTGAAAGGGGCATTAACCCGCATCCTAGACCACTGAAATTCCCAACAATATTTTTGGCATGAAAAAAGCATCCTACACCCCTGAAAGTTCAGAATATGTTAGCAGCCCAAAAAATGCCTTAAAATGTATATTAAGCCTGCAAAAATGTAGAAAACTTTGGAGGCCTCAAAAAGGGGTTTACAGGCATCCTAGAAACCCTAAAGTCCAGAAAAGGTTGGTCGCCTAAAAACGGTGCTGGAGAGCTCCGAATGTCCCAAAAACATTTGCAGCCTGAAAGGGGCATTAACCCGCATCCTAGACCACTGAAATTCCCAACAATATTTTTGGCATGAAAAAAGCATCCTACACCCCTGAAAGTTCAGAATATGTTAGCAGCCCAAAAATAGGCCTTAACATGCATTTTAAGATTGCAAAAAATGTTGAAAACTTTGGATGCCCAAAAAAGGGGTTTACAGGCATCCTAGACCCCCTAAAGTCCAGAAAATGATGGTCGCCTAAAAACGGTGTCAGAGAGCTCTGAATGTCCCAAAAACATTTGCAGCCTGAAAAGGGCATTAACAGGCATCCTAGACCACTGAAATTCTCAACAATATTTTTGGCATGAAAAATGCATCCTACACCCCTGAAAATTCAGAATATGTTAGCAGCCCAAAAATAGGCCTTAACATGCATTTTAAGATTGCAAAAAATGTAGAAAACTTTGGAGGCCTCAAAAAGGGGTTTACAGGCATGCTAGACCCCCTAAAGTCCAGAAAATGTTGGTCTCCTAAAAACTGTGTGAGAGAGCTCTCAATGTCCCAAAAACATAAGCAGCCTGAAAGGGGCATTAACCCGCATCCTGGACCACTGAAAATCCCAATAATATTTTTGGCACGAAAAATGCATCCTACACCCCTGAAAATTCAGAATATGTTAGCAGCCCAAAAATAGGCCTTAACATGCATCTTAAGACTGCAAAAAATGTTGAAAACTTTGGATGCCCAAAAAAGGGGTTTACAGGCATCCTAGAGCCCATAAAGTCCAGAAAATGTTGGTGCCCAAAAACTGTGTCAGAGAGCTCTGAATGTCCCAAAAACATTTGCAGCCTGAAAGGGGCATTAACCTGCATCCAAGACCACTGAAATTCCCAATTACATTTTTGGCACGAAAAATGCTACACCCCTGAAAGTTCAGAATATGTTAGCAGCCCAAAGAATACCTTAAAATGTATATTAAGCCTGCAAAAATGTAGAAAACTTTGGAGGCATCAAAAAGGGGTTTACAGGCATCCTAGATCCCCTAAACTCCAGAAAATGTTGTTGGGGAAAAACGGTGCTGGAAAGCTCTCAATGTCCCAAAAACATTTGCAGCCTGAAAGGGGCATTAACCCGCATCCTAGACCACTGATATTCCCAATAATATTTTTGGCACGAAAAATGTATCCTACACCCTTGAAAATTCAGAATATGTTAGCAGCCCAAAAATAGGCCTTAACATGCATTTTAAGATTGCAAAAAATGTTGAAAACTTTGGATGCCCAAAAAAGAGGTTTACAGGCATCCTAGACCCCCTAAAGTCCAGAAAATGATGGTCGCCTAAAAACGGTGTCAGAGAGCTCTGAATGTCCCAAAAACATTTGCAGCCTGAAAAGGGCATTAACAGGCATCCTAGACCACTGAAATTCTCAACAATATTTTTGGCATGAAAAATGCATCCTACACCCCTGAAAATTCAGAATATGTTAGCAGCCCAAAAATAGGCCTTAACATGCATCTTAAGACTGCAATAAATGTTGAAAACTTTGGATGCCCAAAAAAGGGGTTTACAGGCATCCTAGACCCCATAAAGTCCAGAAAAAGTTGGTGGCCAAAAACTGTGTCAGAGAGCTCTGAATGTCCCAAAAACCTTTACAGCCTGAAAGGGGCATTAACCTGCATCCTAGACCACTGAAATTCCCAATTATATTTTTGGCACAAAAAATGCTACACCCCTGAACGTTCAGAATATGTTAGCAGCCCAAAAAAGGCCTTAAAATGCATCTTAAGCCTGCAAAAATGTAGAAAACTTTGGAGGCCCAGAAAAGGGGTTTATAGGCATCCTAGACCACCTAAACTCCAGAAAATGTTGTTGGGAAAAAACGGTGCTGGAGAGCTCCGAATGTCCCAAAAACATTTGCAGCCTGAAAGGGGCATTAACCCGCATCCTAGACCACTGAAATTCCCAACAATATTTTTGGCATGAAAAAAGCATCCTACACCCCTGAAAGTTCAGAATATGTTAGCAGCCCAAAAAAGGCCTTAACATGTATATTAAGCCTGCAAAAATGTAGAAAACTTTGGAGGCCTCAAAAAGGGGTTTACAGGCATCCTAGACACCCTAAAGTCCAGAAAATGTTGGTCGCCTAAAAGCAGAGTCAGAGAGCTCTGAATATCCCAAAAACATTTGCAGCCTGAAAGGGGCATTAACCCGCATCCTAGACCACTGAAATTCCCAATAATATTTTTGGCACGAAAAATGTATCCTACACCCCTGAAAATTCAGAATATGTTAGCAGCCCAAAAATAGGCCTTAACATGCATTTTAAGACTGCAAAAAATGTTGAAAACTTTGGATGCCCAAAAAAGGGGTTTACAGGCATCATAGACCCCCTAAAGTCCAGAAAATGTTGGTGGCCAAAAACTGTATCAGAGAGCTCTGAATGTCCCAAAAACATTTGCAGCCTGAAAGGGGCATTAACCCGCATCCTAGACCACTGAAATTCCCAATAATATTTTTGGCACGAAAAATGTATCCTACACCCCTGAAAATTCAGAATATGTTAGCAGCCCAAAAATAGGCCTTAACATGCATTTTAAGACTGCAAAAAATGTTGAAAACTTTGGATGCCCAAAAAAGGGGTTTACAGGCATCATAGACCCCCTAAAGTCCAGAAAATGATGGTCGCCTAAAAACGGTGTCAGAGAGCTCTGAATGTCCCAAAAACATTTGCAGCCTGAAAGGGGCATTAACCCGCATTCTAGACCACTGAAATTCCCAATAATATTTTTGGCACGAAAAATGTATCCTACACCCCTGAAAATTCAGAATATGTTAGCAGCCCAAAAATAGGCCTTAACATGTATCTTAAGACTGCAAAAAATGTTGAAAACTTTGGATGCCCAAAAAAGGGGTTTACAGGCATCCTAGAGCCCATAAACTCCAGAAAATGTTGTTGGGAAAAAACAGTGCTGGAGAGCTCCGAATGTCCCAAAAACATTTGCAGCCTGAAAGGGGCATTAACCCACATCCTAGACCGCTGAAGTTCCCGACAATATTTTATGGCATGAAAAAAGCATCCTACACCCCTGAAAGTTCAGAATATGTTAGCAGCCCAAAAAAGGCCTTAAAATATATATTAAGCCTGCAAAGAGGCCCAGAAAAGGGGTTTACAGGCATCCTAGACCCCCTAAACTCCAGAAAATGTTGTTGGGAAAAAACGGTGCTGGAAAGCTCCGAATGTCCCAAAAACATTTGCAGCCTGAAAGGGGCATTAACCCGCATCCTAGACCACTGAAATTCCCAACAATATTTTTGGCATGAAAAAAGCATCCTACACCCCTGAAAGTTCAGAATATGTTAGCAGCCCAAAAAATGCCTTAAAATGTATATTAAGCCTGCAAAAATGTAGAAAACTTTGGAGGCATCGAAAAGGGGTTTACAGGCATCCTAGACCCCCTAAAGTCCAGAAAATGTTGGTCACCTAAAAACTGTGTGAGAGAGCTCTCAATGTCCCAAAAACATTTGCAGCCTGAAAGGGGCATTAACCCGCATCCTAGACCAGTGAAATTCCCAATAATATTTTTGACACGAAAAATGCATCCTACACCCCTGAAAATTCAGAATATGTTAGCAGCCCAAAAATAGGCCTTAACATGTATCTTAAGACTGCAAAAAATGTTGAAAACTTTGGATGCCCAAAAAAGGGGTTTACAGGCATCCTAGACCCCCTAAAGTCCAGAAAATGTTGGTGCCCAAAAACTGTGTCAGAGAGCTCTGAATGTCCCAAAAACCTTTACAGCCTGAAAGGGGCATTAACCTGCATCCTAGACCACTGAAATTCCCAATTATATTTTTGGCACGAAAAATGCTACACCCCTGAATGTTCAGAATATGTTAGCAGCCCAAAAAAGGCCTTAAAATGCATCTTAAGCCTGCAAAAATGTAGAAAACTTTGGAGGCCCAGAAAAGGGGTTCATAGGCATCCTAGACCACCTAAACTCCAGAAAATGTTGCTGCGAAAAAACGGTGCTGGAGAGCTCCTAATGTCCCAAAAACATTTGCAGCCTGAAAGGGGCATTAACCCGCATCCTAGACCACTGAAATTCCCAACAATATTTTTGGCATGAAAAAAGCATCCTACACCCCTGAAAGTTCAGAATATGTTAGCAGCCCAAAAAATGCCTTAAAATGTATATTAAGCCTGCAAAAATGTAGAAAACTTTGGAGGCCTCAAAAAGGGGTTTACAGGCATCCTAGACACCCTAAAGTCCAGAAAATGTTGGTCGCCTAAAAACGGGGTCAGAGAGCTCTGAATGTCCCAAAAACATTTGCAGCCTGAAAGGGGCATTAACCCGCATCCTACACCCCTGAAAATTCAGAATATGTTAGCAGCCCAAAAATAGGCCTTAACATGCATTTTAAGACTGCAAAAAATGTTGAAAACTTTGGATGCCCAAAAAAGGGGTTTACAGGCATCCTAGACCCCATAAAGTCCAGAAAATGTTGGTGGCCAAATACTGTGTCAGAGAGCTCTGAATGTCACAAAAACATTTGCAGCCTGAAAGGGGCATTAACCTGCATCCAAGACCACTGAAATTCCCAATTACATTTTTGGCACGAAAAATGCTACACCCCTGAATGTTCAGAATATGTTAGCAGCCCAAAAAAGGCCTTAAAATGCATCTTAAGCCTGCAAAAATGTAGAAAACTTTGGAGGCCCAGAAAACGGGTTTACAGGCATCCTAGACCCCCTAAACTCCAGAAAATTTTGTTGGGAAAAAACGGTGCTGGAAAGCTCCGAATGTCCCAAAAACATTTGCAGCCTGAAAGGGGCATTAACCCGCATCCTAGACCACTGAAATTCCCAACAATATTTTTGGCATGAAAAAAGCATCCTATACCCCTGAAAGTTCAGAATATTTTAGCAGCCCAAAAAAGACCTTAAAATGTATGTTAAGCCTGCAAAAATGTAGACAACTTTGGAGGCCTCAAAAAGGGGTTTACAGGCATCCTAGACCCCCTAAAGTCCAGAAAATGCTGGTCGCCTAAAAACGGTGTCAGAGAGCTCTGAATGTCCCAAAAACATTTGCACACTGAAAAGGGCATTAACAGGCATCCTAGACCACTGAAATTCCCAACAATATTTTTGGCATGAAAAATGCATCCTACACCCCTGAAAATTCAGAATATGTTAGCAGCCCAAAAATAGGCCTTAACATGCATCTTAAGAGTGAAATAAATGTTGAAAACTTTGGATGCCCAAAAAAGGGGTTTACAGGCATCCTAGACCCCATAAAGTCCAGAAAATGTTGGTGGCCAAAAACCGTATCAGAGAGCTCTGAATGTCCCAAAAACATTTGCAGCCTGAAAGGGGCATTAACCTGCATCCAAGACCACTGAAATTCCCAATTACATTTTTGGCACGATAAATGCTACACCCCTGAAAGTTCAGAATATGTTAGCAGCCCAAAAAAGGCCTTAAAATGTATATTAAGCCTGCAAAAATGTAGAAAACTTTGGAGGCCTCAAAAAGGGGTTTACAGGCATGCTAGACCCCCTAAAGCCCAGAAAATGTTGGTCTCCTAAAAACTGTGTGAGAGAGCTCTCAATGTCCCAAAAACATTTGCAGCCTGAAAGGGGCATTAACCCGCATCCTAGACCACTGAAATTCCCAATAATATTTTTGGCACGAAAAATGCATCCTACACCCCTGAAAATTCAGAATATGTTAGCAGCCCAAAAATAGGCCTTAACATGCATCTTAAGACTGCAAAAAATGTTGAAAACTTTGGATGCCCAAAAAAGGGGTTTACAGGCATCCTAGAGCCCATAAAGTCCAGAAAATGTTGGTGCCCAAAAACTGTGTCAGAGAGCTCTGAATGTCCCAAAAACATTTGCAGCCTGAAAGGGGCATTAACCTGCATCCAAGACCACTGAAATTCCCAATTACATTTTTGGCACGAAAAATGCTACACCCCTGAAAGTTCAGAATATGTTAGCAGCCCAAAAAATACCTTAAAATGTATATTAAGCCTGCAAAAATGTAGAAAACTTTGGAGGCCTCAAAAAGGGGTTTACAGGCATCCTAGATCCCCTAAACTCCAGAAAATGTTGTTGGGGAAAAACGGTGCTGGAAAGCTCTCAATGTCCCAAAAACATTTGCAGCCTGAAAGGGGCATTAACCCGCATCCTAGACCACTGAAATTCCCAACAATATTTTTGGCATGAAAAAAGCATCCTACACCCCTGAAAGTTCAGAAATTGTTAGCAGCCCAAAAAAGGCCTTAACATGTATATTAAGCCTGCAAAAATGTAGAAAACTTTGGAGGCCTCAAAAAGGGGTTTACAGGCATCCTAGACACCCTAAAGTCCAGAAAATGTTGGTCACCTAAAAACAGAGTCAGAGATCTCTGAATGTCCCAAAAACATTTGCAGCCTGAAAGGGGCATTAACCCGCATCCTAGACCACTGAAATTCCCAACAATATTTTTGGCACGAAAAATGTATCCTACACCCCTGAAAATTCAGAATATGTTAGCAGCCCAAAAATAGGCCTTAACATGTATCTTAAGACTGCAAAAAATGTTGAAAACTTTGGATGCCCAAAAAAGGGGTTTACAGGCATCCTAGAGCCCATAAAGTCCAGAAAATGTTGGTGGCCAAAAACTGTGTCAGAGAGCTCTGAATGTCCCAAAAACCTTTACAGCCTGAAAGGGGCATTAACCTCCATCCTAGACCACTGAAATTCCCAATTATATTTTTGGCACGAAAAATGCTACACCCCTGAACGTTCAGAATATGTTAGCAGCCCAAAAAAGGCCTTAAAATGCATCTTAAGCCTGCAAAAATGTAGAAAACTTTGGAGGCCCAGAAAAGGGGTTTATAGGCATCCTAGACCACCTAAACTCCAGAAAATGTTGTTGGGAAAAAACGGTGCTGGAGAGCTCCGAATGTCCCAAAAACATTTGCAGCCTGAAAGGGGCATTAACCCGCATCCTAGACCACTGAAATTCCCAACAATATTTTTGGCATGAAAAAAGCATCCTACACCCCTGAAAGTTCAGAATATGTTAGCAGCCCAAAAAATGCCTTAAAATGTATATTAAGCCTGCAAAAATGTAGAAAACTTTGGAGGCCTCAAAAAGGGGTTTACAGGCATCCTAGACACCCTAAAGTCCAGAAAAGGTTGGTCGCCTAAAAACGGTGCTGGAGAGCTCCGAATGTCCCAAAAACATTTGCAGCCTGAAAGGGGCATTAACCCGCATCCTAGACCACTGAAATTCCCAACAATATTTTTGGCATGAAAAAAGCATCCTACACCCCTGAAAGTTCAGAATATGTTAGCAGCCCAAAAATAGGCCTTAACATGCATTTTAAGATTGCAAAAAATGTTGAAAACTTTGGATGCCCAAAAAAGGGGTTTACAGGCATCCTAGACCCCCTAAAGTCCAGAAAATGATGGTCGCCTAAAAACGGTGTCAGAGAGCTCTGAATGTCCCAAAAACATTTGCAGCCTGAAAAGGGCATTAACAGGCATCCTAGACCACTGAAATTCTCAACAATATTTTTGGCATGAAAAATGCATCCTACACCCCTGAAAATTCAGAATATGTTAGCAGCCCAAAAATAGGCCTTAACATGCATTTTAAGATTGCAAAAAATGTAGAAAACTTTGGAGGCCTCAAAAAGGGGTTTACAGGCATGCTAGACCCCCTAAAGTCCAGAAAATGTTGGTCTCCTAAAAACTGTGTGAGAGAGCTCTCAATGTCCCAAAAACATAAGCAGCCTGAAAGGGGCATTAACCCGCATCCTGGACCACTGAAAATCCCAATAATATTTTTGGCACGAAAAATGCATCCTACACCCCTGAAAATTCAGAATATGTTAGCAGCCCAAAAATAGGCCTTAACATGCATCTTAAGACTGCAAAAAATGTTGAAAACTTTGGATGCCCAAAAAAGGGGTTTACAGGCATCCTAGAGCCCATAAAGTCCAGAAAATGTTGGTGCCCAAAAACTGTGTCAGAGAGCTCTGAATGTCCCAAAAACATTTGCAGCCTGAAAGGGGCATTAACCTGCATCCAAGACCACTGAAATTCCCAATTACATTTTTGGCACGAAAAATGCTACACCCCTGAAAGTTCAGAATATGTTAGCAGCCCAAAGAATACCTTAAAATGTATATTAAGCCTGCAAAAATGTAGAAAACTTTGGAGGCCTCAAAAAGGGGTTTACAGGCATCCTAGATCCCCTAAACTCCAGAAAATGTTGTTGGGGAAAAACGGTGCTGGAAAGCTCTCAATGTCCCAAAAACATTTGCAGCCTGAAAGGGGCATTAACCCGCATCCTAGACCACTGAAATTCCCAATAATATTTTTGGCACGAAAAATGTATCCTACACCCCTGAAAATTCAGAATATGTTAGCAGCCCAAAAATAGGCCTTAACATGCATTTTAAGATTGCAAAAAATGTTGAAAACTTTGGATGCCCAAAAAAGGGGTTTACAGGCATCCTAGACCCCCTAAAGTCCAGAAAATGATGGTCGCCTAAAAACGGTGTCAGAGAGCTCTGAATGTCCCAAAAACATTTGCAGCCTGAAAAGGGCATTAACAGGCATCCTAGACCACTGAAATTCTCAACAATATTTTTGGCATGAAAAATGCATCCTACACCCCTGAAAATTCAGAATATGTTAGCAGCCCAAAAATAGGCCTTAACATGCATCTTAAGACTGCAATAAATGTTGAAAACTTTGGATGCCCAAAAAAGGGGTTTACAGGCATCCTAGACCCCATAAAGTCCAGAAAAAGTTGGTGGCCAAAAACTGTGTCAGAGAGCTCTGAATGTCCCAAAAACCTTTACAGCCTGAAAGGGGCATTAACCTGCATCCTAGACCACTGAAATTCCCAATTATATTTTTGGCACAAAAAATGCTACACCCCTGAACGTTCAGAATATGTTAGCAGCCCAAAAAAGGCCTTAAAATGCATCTTAAGCCTGCAAAAATGTAGAAAACTTTGGAGGCCCAGAAAAGGGGTTTATAGGCATCCTAGACCACCTAAACTCCAGAAAATGTTGTTGGGAAAAAACGGTGCTGGAGAGCTCCGAATGTCCCAAAAACATTTGCAGCCTGAAAGGGGCATTAACCCGCATCCTAGACCACTGAAATTCCCAACAATATTTTTGGCATGAAAAAAGCATCCTACACCCCTGAAAGTTCAGAATATGTTAGCAGCCCAAAAAAGGCCTTAACATGTATATTAAGCCTGCAAAAATGTAGAAAACTTTGGAGGCCTCAAAAAGGGGTTTACAGGCATCCTAGACACCCTAAAGTCCAGAAAATGTTGGTCGCCTAAAAGCAGAGTCAGAGAGCTCTGAATATCCCAAAAACATTTGCAGCCTGAAAGGGGCATTAACCCGCATCCTAGACCACTGAAATTCCCAATAATATTTTTGGCACGAAAAATGTATCCTACACCCCTGAAAATTCAGAATATGTTAGCAGCCCAAAAATAGGCCTTAACATGCATTTTAAGACTGCAAAAAATGTTGAAAACTTTGGATGCCCAAAAAAGGGGTTTACAGGCATCATAGACCCCCTAAAGTCCAGAAAATGTTGGTGGCCAAAAACTGTATCAGAGAGCTCTGAATGTCCCAAAAACATTTGCAGCCTGAAAGGGGCATTAACCCGCATCCTAGACCACTGAAATTCCCAATAATATTTTTGGCACGAAAAATGTATCCTACACCCCTGAAAATTCAGAATATGTTAGCAGCCCAAAAATAGGCCTTAACATGCATTTTAAGACTGCAAAAAATGTTGAAAACTTTGGATGCCCAAAAAAGGGGTTTACAGGCATCATAGACCCCCTAAAGTCCAGAAAATGATGGTCGCCTAAAAACGGTGTCAGAGAGCTCTGAATGTCCCAAAAACATTTGCAGCCTGAAAGGGGCATTAACCCGCATTCTAGACCACTGAAATTCCCAATAATATTTTTGGCACGAAAAATGTATCCTACACCCCTGAAAATTCAGAATATGTTAGCAGCCCAAAAATAGGCCTTAACATGTATCTTAAGACTGCAAAAAATGTTGAAAACTTTGGATGCCCAAAAAAGGGGTTTACAGGCATCCTAGAGCCCATAAAGTCCAGAAAATGTTGGTGGCCAAAAACTGTGTCAGAGAGCTCTGAATGTCCCAAAAACCTTTACAGCCTGAAAGGGGCATTAACCTCCATCCTAGACCACTGAAATTCCCAATTATATTTTTGGCACGAAAAATGCTACACCCCTGAACGTTCAGAATATGTTAGCAGCCCAAAAAAGGCCTTAAAATGCATCTTAAGCCTGCAAAAATGTAGAAAACTTTGGAGGCCCAGAAAAGGGGTTTATAGGCATCCTAGACCACCTAAACTCCAGAAAATGTTGTTGGGAAAAAACGGTGCTGGAGAGCTCCGAATGTCCCAAAAACATTTGCAGCCTGAAAGGGGCATTAACCCGCATCCTAGACCACTGAAATTCCCAACAATATTTTTGGCATGAAAAAAGCATCCTACACCCCTGAAAGTTCAGAATATGTTAGCAGCCCAAAAAATGCCTTAAAATGTATATTAAGCCTGCAAAAATGTAGAAAACTTTGGAGGCCTCAAAAAGGGGTTTACAGGCATCCTAGACACCCTAAAGTCCAGAAAAGGTTGGTCGCCTAAAAACGGTGCTGGAGAGCTCCGAATGTCCCAAAAACATTTGCAGCCTGAAAGGGGCATTAACCCACATCCTAGACCACTGAAATTCCCAACAATATTTTTGGCATGAAAAAAGCATCCTACACCCCTGAAAATTCAGAATATGTTAGCAGCCCAAAAATAGGCCTTAACATGCATTTTAAGATTGCAAAAAATTTTGAAAACTTTGGATGCCCAAAAAAGGGGTTTACAGGCATCCTAGACCCCCTAAAGTCCAGAAAATGATGGTCGCCTAAAAACGGTGTCAGAGAGCTCTGAATGTCCCAAAAACATTTGCAGCCTGAAAAGGGCATTAACAGGCATCCTAGACCACTGAAATTCTCAACAATATTTTTGCCATGAAAAATGCATCCTACACCCCTGAAAATTCAGAATATGTTAGCAGCCCAAAAATAGGCCTTAACATGCATTTTAAGATTGAAAAAATGTAGAAAACTTTGGAGGCCTCAAAAAGGGGTTTACAGGCATGCTAGACCCCCTAAAGTCCAGAAAATGTTGGTCTCCTAAAAACTGTGTGAGAGAGCTCTCAATGTCCCAAAAACATAAGCAGCCTGAAAGGGGCATTAACCCGCATCCTGGACCACTGAAAATCCCAATAATATTTTTGGCACGAAAAATGCATCCTACACCCCTGAAAATTCAGAATATGTTAGCAGCCCAAAAATAGGCCTTAACATGCATCTTAAGACTGCAAAAAATGTTGAAAACTTTGGATGCCCAAAAAAGGGGTTTACAGGCATCCTAGAGCCCATAAAGTCCAGAAAATGCTGGTGCCCAAAAACTGTGTCAGAGAGCTCTGAATGTCCCAAAAACATTTGCAGCCTGAAAGGGGCATTAACCTGCATCCAAGACCACTGAAATTCCCAATTACATTTTTGGCACGAAAAATGCTACACCCCTGAAAGTTCAGAATATGTTAGCAGCCCAAAGAATACCTTAAAATGTATATTAAGCCTGCAAAAATGTAGAAAACTTTGGAGGCCTCAAAAAGGGGTTTACAGGCATCCTAGATCCCCTAAACTCCAGAAAATGTTGTTGGGGAAAAACGGTGCTGGAAAGCTCTCAATGTCCCAAAAACATTTGCAGCCTGAAAGGGGCATTAACCCGCATCCTAGACCACTGAAATTCCCAATAATATTTTTGGCACGAAAAATGTATCCTACACCCCTGAAAATTCAGAATATGTTAGCAGCCCAAAAATAGGCCTTAACATGCATTTTAAGATTGCAAAAAATGTTGAAAACTTTGGATGCCCAAAAAAGGGGTTTACAGGCATCCTAGACCCCCTAAAGTCCAGAAAATGATGGTCGCCTAAAAACGGTGTCAGAGAGCTCTGAATGTCCCAAAAACATTTGCAGCCTGAAAAGGGCATTAACAGGCATCCTAGACCACTGAAATTCTCAACAATATTTTTGGCATGAAAAATGCATCCTACACCCCTGAAAATTCAGAATATGTTAGCAGCCCAAAAATAGGCCTTAACATGCATCTTAAGACTGCAATAAATGTTGAAAACTTTGGATGCCCAAAAAAGGGGTTTACAGGCATCCTAGACCCCATAAAGTCCAGAAAAAGTTGGTGGCCAAAAACTGTGTCAGAGAGCTCTGAATGTCCCAAAAACCTTTACAGCCTGAAAGGGGCATTAACCTGCATCCTAGACCACTGAAATTCCCAATTATATTTTTGGCACAAAAAATGCTACACCCCTGAACGTTCAGAATATGTTAGCAGCCCAAAAAAGGCCTTAAAATGCATCTTAAGCCTGCAAAAATGTAGAAAACTTTGGAGGCCCAGAAAAGGGGTTTATAGGCATCCTAGACCACCTAAACTCCAGAAAATGTTGTTGGGAAAAAACGGTGCTGGAGAGCTCCGAATGTCCCAAAAACATTTGCAGCCTGAAAGGGGCATTAACCCGCATCCTAGACCACTGAAATTCCCAACAATATTTTTGGCATGAAAAAAGCATCCTACACCCCTGAAAGTTCAGAATATGTTAGCAGCCCAAAAAAGGCCTTAACATGTATATTAAGCCTGCAAAAATGTAGAAAACTTTGGAGGCCTCAAAAAGGGGTTTACAGGCATCCTAGACACCCTAAAGTCCAGAAAATGTTGGTCGCCTAAAAGCAGAGTCAGAGAGCTCTGAATATCCCAAAAACATTTGCAGCCTGAAAGGGGCATTAACCCGCATCCTAGACCACTGAAATTCCCAATAATATTTTTGGCACGAAAAATGTATCCTACACCCCTGAAAATTCAGAATATGTTAGCAGCCCAAAAATAGGCCTTAACATGCATTTTAAGACTGCAAAAAATGTTGAAAACTTTGGATGCCCAAAAAAGGGGTTTACAGGCATCATAGACCCCCTAAAGTCCAGAAAATGTTGGTGGCCAAAAACTGTATCAGAGAGCTCTGAATGTCCCAAAAACATTTGCAGCCTGAAAGGGGCATTAACCTGCATCCAAGACCACTGAAATTCCCAATTACATTTTTGGCACGAAAAATGCTACACCCCTGAAAGTTCAGAATATGTTAGCAGCCCAAAAAAGGCCTTAAAATGTATATTAAGCCTGCAAAAATGTAGAAAACTTTGGAGGCCTCAAAAAGGGGTTAACAGGCATGCTAGACCCCCTAAAGTCCAGAAAATGTTGGTCTCCTAAAAACTGTGTGAGAGAGCTCTCAATGTCCCAAAAACATTTGCAGCCTGAAAGGGGCATTAACCCGCATCCTAGACCACTGAAATTCCCAATAATATTTTTGGCACGAAAAATGCATCCTACACCCCTGAAAATTCAGAATATGTTAGCAGCCCAAAAATAGGCCTTAACATGCATCTTAAGACTGCAAAAAATGTTGAAAACTTTGGATGCCCAAAAAAGGGGTTTACAGGCATCCTAGAGCCCATAAAGTCCAGAAAATGTTGGTGCCCAAAAACTGTGTCAGAGAGCTCTGAATGTCCCAAAAACATTTGCAGCCTGAAAGGGGCATTAACCTGCATCCAAGACCACTGAAATTCCCAATTACATTTTTGGCACGAAAAATGCTACACCCCTGAAAGTTCAGAATATGTTAGCAGCCCAAAAAATACCTTAAAATGTATATTAAGCCTGCAAAAATGTAGAAAACTTTGGAGGCCTCAAAAAGGGGTTTACAGGCATCCTGGATCCCCTAAACTCCAGAAAATGTTGTTGGGGAAAAACGGTGCTGGAAAGCTCTCAATGTCCCAAAAACATTTGCAGCCTAAAAGGGGCATTAACCCGCATCCTAGACCACTGAAATTCCCAACAATATTTTTGGCATGAAAAAAGCATCCTACACCCCTGAAAGTTCAGAATATGTTAGCAGCCCAAAAAAGGCCTTAACATGTATATTAAGCCTGCAAAAATGTAGAAAACTTTGGAGGCCTCAAAAAGGGGTTTACAGGCATCCTAGACACCCTAAAGTCCAGAAAATGTTGGTCACCTAAAAACAGAGTCAGAGATCTCTGAATGTCCCAAAAACATTTGCAGCCTGAAAGGGGCATTAACCCGCATCCTAGACCACTGAAATTCCCAATAATATTTTTGGCACGAAAAATGTATCCTACACCCCTGAAAATTCAGAATATGTTAGCAGCCCAAAAATAGGCCTTAACATGTATCTTAAGACTGCAAAAAATGTTGAAAACTTTGGATGCCCAGAAAAGGGGTTTACAGGCATCCTAGAGACCATAAAGTCCAGAAAATGTTGGTGGCCAAAAACTGTGTCAGAGAGCTCTGAATGTCCCAAAAACCTTTACAGCCTGAAAGGGGCATTAACCTCCATCCTAGACCACTGAAATTCCCAATTATATTTTTGGCACAAAAAATGCTACACCCCTGAATGTTCAGAATATGTTAGCAGCCCAAAAAAGGCCTTAAAATGCATCTTAAGCCTGCAAAAATGTAGAAAACTTTGGAGGCCCAGAAAAGGGGTTTATAGGCATCCTAGACCACCTAAACTCCAGAAAATGTTGTTGGGAAAAAACGGTGCTGGAGAGCTCCGAATGTCCCAAAAACATTTGCAGCCTGAAAGGGGCATTAACCCGCATCCTAGACCACTGAAATTCCCAACAATATTTTTGGCATGAAAAAAGCATCCTACACCCCTGAAAGTTCAGAATATGTTAGCAGCCCAAAAAATGCCTTAAAATGTATATTAAGCCTGCAAAAATGTAGAAAACTTTGGAGGCCTCAAAAAGGGGTTTACAGGCATCCTAGACACCCTAAAGTCCAGAAAAGGTTGGTCGCCTAAAAACGGTGCTGGAGAGCTCCGAATGTCCCAAAAACATTTGCAGCCTGAAAGGGGCATTAACCCGCATCCTAGACCACTGAAATTCCCAACAATATTTTTGGCATGAAAAAAGCATCCTACACCCCTGAAAGTTCAGAATATGTTAGCAGCCCAAAAATAGGCCTTAACATGCATTTTAAGATTGCAAAAAATGTTGAAAACTTTGGATGCCCAAAAAAGGGGTTTACAGGCATCATAGACCCCCTAAAGTCCAGAAAATGATGGTCGCCTTAAAACGGTGTCAGAGAGCTCTGAATGTCCCAAAAACATTTGCAGCCTGAAAGGGGCATTAACCCGCATTCTAGACCACTGAAATTCCCAATAATATTTTTGGCACGAAAAATGTATCCTACACCCCTGAAAATTCAGAATATGTTAGCAGCCCAAAAATAGGCCTTAACATGTATCTTAAGACTGCAAAAAATATTGAAAACTTTGGATGCCCAAAAAAGGGGTTTACAGGCATCCTAGAGCCCATAAAGTCCAGAAAATGTTGGTGGCCAAAAACTGTGCCAGAGAGCTCTGAATGTCCCAAAAACCTTTACAGCCTGAAAGGGGTATTAACCTCCATCCTAGACCACTGAAATTCCCAATTATATTTTTGGCACGAAAAATGCTACACCCCTGAACGTTCAGAATATGTTAGCAGCCCAAAAAAGGCCTTAAAATGCATCTTAAGCCTGCAAAAATGTAGAAAACTTTGGAGGCCCAGAAAAGGGGTTTATAGGCATCCTAGACCACCTAAACTCCAGAAAATGTTGTTGGGAAAAAACGGTGCTGGAGAGCTCCGAATGTCCCAAAAACATTTGCAGCCTGAAAGGGGCATTAACCCGCATCCTAGACCACTGAAATTCCCAACAATATTTTTGGCATGAAAAAAGCATCCTACACCCCTGAAAGTTCAGAATATGTTAGCAGCCCAAAAAATGCCTTAAAATGTATATTAAGCCTGCAAAAATGTAGAAAACTTTGGAGGCCTCAAAAAGGGGTTTACAGGCATCCTAGACCCCCTAAAGTCCAGAAAATGATGGTCGCCTAAAAACGGTGTCAGAGAGCTCTGAATGTCCCAAAAACATTTGCAGCCTGAAAAGGGCATTAACAGGCATCCTAGACCACTGAAATTCTCAACAATATTTTTGGCATGAAAAATGCATCCTACACCCCTGAAAATTCAGAATATGTTAGCAGCCCAAAAATAGGCCTTAACATGCATTTTAAGATTGCAAAAAATGTAGAAAACTTTGGAGGCCTCAAAAAGGGGTTTACAGGCATGCTAGACCCCCTAAAGTCCAGAAAATGTTGGTCTCCTAAAAACTGTGTGAGAGAGCTCTCAATGTCCCAAAAACATAAGCAGCCTGAAAGGGGCATTAACCCGCATCCTGGACCACTGAAAATCCCAATAATATTTTTGGCACGAAAAATGCATCCTACACCCCTGAAAATTCAGAATATGTTAGCAGCCCAAAAATAGGCCTTAACATGCATCTTAAGACTGCAAAAAATGTTGAAAACTTTGGATGCCCAAAAAAGGGGTTTACAGGCATCCTAGAGCCCATAAAGTCCAGAAAATGTTGGTGCCCAAAAACTGTGTCAGAGAGCTCTGAATGTCCCAAAAACATTTGCAGCCTGAAAGGGGCATTAACCTGCATCCAAGACCACTGAAATTCCCAATTACATTTTTGGCACGAAAAATGCTACATCCCTGAAAGTTCAGAATATGTTAGCAGCCCAAAGAATACCTTAAAATGTATATTAAGCCTGCAAAAATGTAGAAAACTTTGGAGGCCTCAAAAAGGGGTTTACAGGCATCCTAGATCCCCTAAACTCCAGAAAATGTTGTTGGGGAAAAACGGTGCTGGAAAGCTCTCAATGTCCCAAAAACATTTGCAGCCTGAAAGGGGCATTAACCCGCATCCTAGACCACTGAAATTCCCAATAATATTTTTGGCACGAAAAATGTATCCTACACCCCTGAAAATTCAGAATATGTTAGCAGCCCAAAAATAGGCCTTAACATGCATTTTAAGATTGCAAGAAATGTTGAAAACTTTGGATGCCCAAAAAAGGGGTTTACAGGCATCCTAGACCCCCTAAAGTCCAGAAAATGATGGTCGCCTAAAAACGGTGTCAGAGAGCTCTGAATGTCCCAAAAACATTTGCAGCCTGAAAAGGGCATTAACAGGCATCCTAGACCACTGAAATTCTCAACAATATTTTTGGCATGAAAAATGCATCCTACACCCCTGAAAATTCAGAATATGTTAGCAGCCCAAAAATAGGCCTTAACATGCATCTTAAGACTGCAATAAATGTTGAAAACTTTGGATGCCCAAAAAAGGGGTTTACAGGCATCCTAGACCCCATAAAGTCCAGAAAAAGTTGGTGGCCAAAAACTGTGTCAGAGAGCTCTGAATGTCCCAAAAACCTTTACAGCCTGAAAGGGGCATTAACCTGCATCCTAGACCACTGAAATTCCCAGTTATATTTTTGGCACGAAAAATGCTACACCCCTGAACGTTCAGAATATGTTAGCAGCCCAAAAAAGGCCTTAAAATGCATCTTAAGCCTGCAAAAATGTAGAAAACTTTGGAGGCCCAGAAAAGGGGTTTATAGGCATCCTAGACCACCTAAACTCCAGAAAATGTTGTTGGGAAAAAACGGTGCTGGAGAGCTCCGAATGTCCCAAAAACATTTGCAGCCTGAAAGGGGCATTAACCCGCATCCTAGACCACTGAAATTCCCAACAATATTTTTGGCATGAAAAAAGCATCCTACACCCCTGAAAGTTCAGAATATGTTAGCTGCCCAAAAAATGCCTTAAAATGTATATTAAGCCTGCAAAAATGTAGAAAACTTTGGAGGCCTCAAAAAGGGGTTTACAGGCATCCTAGACACCCTAAAGTCCAGAAAATGTTGGTCGCCTAAAAACGGGGTCAGAGAGCTCTGAATGTCCCAAAAACATTTGCAGCCTGAAAGGGGCATTAACCCGCATCCTAGACCACTGAAATTCCCAATAATATTTTTGGCACGAAAAATGCATCCTACACCCCTGAAAATTCAGAATATGTTAGCAGCCCAAAAACAGGCCTTAACATGCATCTTAAGACTGCAAAAAATGTTGAAAACTTTGGATGCCCAAAAAAGGGGTTTACAGGCATCCTAGAGCCCATAAAGTCCAGAAAATGTTGGTGCCCAAAAACTGTGTCAGAGAGCTCTGAATGTCCCAAAAACATTTGCAGCCTGAAAGGGGCATTAACCTGCATCCAAGACCACTGAAATTCCCAATTACATTTTTGGCACGAAAAATGCTACACCCCTGAAAGTTCAGAATATGTTAGCAGCCCAAAAAAGGCCTTAAAATGTATTCTAAGCCTGCAAAAATGTAGAAAACTTTGGAGGCCTCAAAAAGGGGTTTACAGGCATCCTAGACACCCTAAAGTCCAGAAAATGTTGGTCACCTAAAAACAGAGTCAGAGATCTCTGAATGTCCCAAAAACATTTGCAGCCTGAAAGGGGCATTAACCCGCATCCTAGACCACTGAAATTCCCAATAATATTTTTGGCACGAAAAATGTATCCTACACCCCTGAAAATTCAGAATATGTTAGCAGCCCAAAAATAGGCCTTAACATGTATCTTAAGACTGCAAAAAATGTTGAAAACTTTGGATGCCCAAAAAAGGGGTTTACAGGCATCCTAGAGCCCATAAAGTCCAGAAAATGTTGGTGGCCAAAAACTGTGTCAGAGAGCTCTGAATGTCCCAAAAACCTTTACAGCCTGAAAGGGGCATTAACCTCCATCCTAGACCACTGAAATTCCCAATTATATTTTTGGCACGAAAAATGCTACACCCCTGAACGTTCAGAATATGTTAGCAGCCCAAAAAAGGCCCTAAAATGCATCTTAAGCCTGCACAAATGTAGAAAACTTTGGAGGCCCAGAAAAGGGGTTTATAGGCATCCTAGACCACCTAAACTCCAGAAAATGTTGTTGGGAAAAAACGGTGCTGGAGAGCTCCGAATGTCCCAAAAACATTTGCAGCCTGAAAGGGGCATTAACCCGCATCCTAGACCACTGAAATTCCCAACAATATTTTTGGCATGAAAAAAGCATCCTACACCCCTGAAAGTTCAGAATATGTTAGCAGCCCAAAAAATGCCTTAAAATGTATATTAAGCCTGCAAAAATGTAGAAAACTTTGGAGGCCTCAAAAAGGGGTTTACAGGCATCCTAGACACCCTAAAGTCCAGAAAATGTTGGTCGCCGAAAAACGGGGTCAGAGAGCTCTGAATGTCCCAAAAACATGTGCAGCCTGAAAGGGGCATTAACCCGCATCCTAGACCACTGAAATTCCCAATAATATTTTTGGCATGAAAAATGCATCCTACACCCCTGAAAGTTCAGAATATGTTAGCAGCCCAAAAATAGGCCTTAACATGCATTTTAAGATTGCAAAAAATGTTGAAAACTTTGGATGCCCAAAAAAGGGGTTTACAGGCATCCTAGACCCCCTAAAGTCCAGAAAATGATGGTCGCCTAAAAACGGTGTCAGAGAGCTCTGAATGTCCCAAAAACATTTGCAGCCTGAAAAGGGCATTAACAGGCATCCTAGACCACTGAAATTCTCAACAATATTTTTGGCATGAAAAATGCATCCTACACCCCTGAAAATTCAGAATATGTTAGCAGCCCAAAAATAGGCCTTAACATGCATCTTAAGACTGCAATAAATGTTGAAAACTTTGGATGCCCAAAAAAGGGGTTTACAGGCATCCTAGACCCCCTAAAGTCTACAAAAGTTTGTTGGCCCAAAAACTGTGCCAGAGACCTCTGCATGTCCCAAAAACATTTGCAGCCTGAAAGGGGCATTAACCCGCATCCTAGACCACTGAAATTCCCAATAATATTTTTGGCACGAAAAATGCATCCTACACCCCTGAAAATTCAGAATATGTTAGCAGCCCAAAAAAGGCCTTAAAATACATCTTAAGACTGCAAAAATGTAGAAAACTTTGGAGGCCCAGAAAAGGGGTTTACAGGCATCCTAGACCCCCTAAACTCCAGAAAATGTTGTTGGGAAAAAACAGTGCTGGAGAGCTCCGAATGTCCCAAAAACATTTGCAGCCTGAAAGGGGCATTAACCCACATCCTAGACCGCTGAAGTTCCCGACAATATTTTATGGCATGAAAAAAGCATCCTACACCCCTGAAAGTTCAGAATATGTTAGCAGCCCAAAAAAGGCCTTAAAATATATATTAAGCCTGCAAAGAGGCCCAGAAAAGGGGTTTACAGGCATCCTAGACCCCCTAAACTCCAGAAAATGTTGTTGGGAAAAAACGGTGCTGGAAAGCTCCGAATGTCCCAAAAACATTTGCAGCCTGAAAGGGGCATTAACCTGCATCCTAGACCACTGAAATTCCCAACAATATTTTTGGCATGAAAAAAGCATCCTACACCCCTGAAAGTTCAGAATATGTTAGCAGCCCAAAAAATGCCTTAAAATGTATATTAAGCCTGAAAAATTTAGAAAACTTTGGAGGCATCGAAAAGGGGTTTACAGGCATCCTAAACCCCCTAAAGTCCAGAAAATGTTGGTCACCTAAAAACTGTGTGAGAGAGCTCTCAATGTCCCAAAAAACATTTGCAGCCTGAAAGGGGCATTAACCTGCAAACTAGACCAGTGAAATTCCCAATAATATTTTTGACACGAAAAATGCATCCTACACCCCTGAAAATTCAGAATATGTTAGCAGCCCAAAAATAGGCCTTAACATGTATCTTAAGACTGCAAAAAATGTTGAAAACTTTGGATGCCCAAAAAAGGGGTTTACAGGCATCCTAGAGCCCATAAAGTCCAGAAAATGTTGGTGGCCAAAAACTGTGTCAGAGAGCTCTGAATGTCCCAAAAACCTTTACAGCCTGAAAGGGGCATTAACCTGCCTCCTAGACCACTGAAATTCCCAATTATATTTTTGGCACGAAAAATGCTACACCCCTGAACGTTCAGAATATGTTAGCAGCCCAAAAAAGGCCTTAAAATGCATCTTAAGCCTGCAAAAATGTAGAAAACTTTGGAGGCCCAGAAAAGGGGTTTATAGGCATCCTAGACCACCTAAACTCCAGAAAATGTTGTTGGGAAAAAACGGTGCTGGAGAGCTCCGAATGTCCCAAAAACATTTGCAGCCTGAAAGGGGCATTAACCCGCATCCTAGACCACTGAAATTCCCAACAATATTTTTGGCATGAAAAAAGCATCCTACACCCCTGAAAGTTCAGAATATGTTAGCAGCCCAAAAAATGCCTTAAAATGTATATTAAGCCTGCAAAAATGTAGAAAACTTTGGATGCCCAAAAAAGGGGTTTACAGGCATCCTAGACCCCCTAAAGTCCAGAAAATGATGGTCGCCTAAAAACGGTGTCAGAGAGCTCTGAATGTCCCAAAAACATTTGCAGCCTGAAAAGGGCATTAACAGGCATCCTAGACCACTGAAATTCTCAACAATATTTTTGGCATGAAAAATGCATCCTACACCCCTGAAAGTTCAGAATATGTTAGCAGCCCAAAAATAGGCCTTAACATGCATTTTAAGATTGCAAAAAATGTTGAAAACTTTGGATGCCCAAAAAAGGGGTTTACAGGCATCCTAGACCCCCTAAAGTCCAGAAAATGATGGTCGCCTAAAAACGGTGTCAGAGAGCTCTGAATGTCCCAAAAACATTTGCAGCCTGAAAAGGGCATTAACAGGCATCCTAGACCACTGAAATTCTCAACAATATTTTTGGCATGAAAAATGCATCCTACACCCCTGAAAATTCAGAATATGTTAGCAGCCCAAAAATAGGCCTTAACATGCATCTTAAGACTGCAATAAATGTTGAAAACTTTGGATGCCCAAAAAAGGGGTTTACAGGCATCCTAGACCCCCTAAAGTCTACAAAAGTTTGTTGGCCCAAAAACTGTGCCAGAGACCTCTGCATGTCCCAAAAACATTTGCACACTGAAAAGGGCATTAACAGGCATCCTAGACCACTGAAATTCCCAATAATATTTTTGGCACGAAAAATGCATCCTACACCCCTGAAAATTCAGAATATGTTAGCAGCCCAAAATAGGCCTTAACATGCATCTTAAGAGTGAAATAAATGTTGAAAACTTTGGATGCCCAAAAAAGGGGTTTACAGGCATCCTAGACCCCATAAAGTCCAGAAGATGTTGGTGGCCAAAAACTGTATCAGAGAACTCTGAATGTCCCAAAAACATTTGCAGCCTGAAAGGGGCATTAACCTGCATCCAAGACCACTGAAATTCCCAATTACATTTTTGGCACGAAAAATGCTACACCCCTGAAAGTTCAGAATATGTTAGCAGCCCAAAAAAGGCCTTAACATGTATATTAAGCCTGCAAAAATGTAGAAAACTTTGGAGGCCTCAAAAAGGGGTTTACAGGCATCCTAGACACCCTAAAATCCAGAAAATGTTGGTCACCTAAAAACAGAGTCAGAGATCTCTGAATGTCCCAAAAACATTTGCAGCCTGAAAGGGGCATTAACCCGCATCCTAGACCACTGAAATTCCCAATAATATTTTTGGCACGAAAAATGTATCCTACACCCCTGAAAATTCAGAATGTTAGCAGCCCAAAAATAGGCCTTAACATGTATCTTAAGACTGCAAAAAATGTTGAAAACTTTGGATGCCCAAAAAAGGGGTTTACAGGCATCCTAGAGCCCATAAAGTCCAGAAAATGTTGGTGGCCAAAAACTGTGTCAGAGAGCTCTGAATGTCCCAAAAACCTTTACAGCCTGAAAGGGGCATTAACCTCCATCCTAGACCACTGAAATTCCCAATTATATTTTTGGCACGAAAAATGCTACACCCCTGAACGTTCAGAATATGTTAGCAGCCCAAAAAAGGCCTTAAAATGCATCTTAAGCCTGCAAAAATGTAGAAAACTTTGGAGGCCCAGAAAAGGGGTTTATAGGCATCCTAGACCACCTAAACTTCAGAAAATGTTGTTGGGAAAAAACGGTGCTGGAGAGCTCCGAATGTCCCAAAAACATTTGCAGCCTGAAAGGGGCATTAACCCGCATCCTAGACCACTGAAATTCCCAACAATATTTTTGGCATGAAAAAAGCATCCTACACCCCTGAAAGTTCAGAATATGTTAGCAGCCCAAAAAATGCCTTAAAATGTATATTAAGCCTGCAAAAATGTAGAAAACTTTGGAGGCCTCAAAAAGGGGTTTACAGGCATCCTAGACACCCTAAAGTCCAGAAAATGTTGGTCGCCTAAAAACGGGGTCAGAGAGCTCTGAATGTCCCATAAACATTTGCAGCCTGAAAGGGGCATTAACCCGCATCCTAGACCACTGAAATTCCCAATAATATTTTTGGCACGAAAAATGTATCCTACACCCCTGAAAATTCAGAATATGTTAGCAGCCCAAAAATAGGCCTTAACATGCATTTTAAGATTGCAAAAAATGTTGAAAACTTTGGATGCCCAAAAAAGGGGTTTACAGGCATCCTAGACCCCCTAAAGTCCAGAAAATGATGGTCGCCTAAAAACGGTGTCAGAGAGCTCTGAATGTCCCAAAAACATTTGCAGCCTGAAAAGGGCATTAACAGGCATCCTAGACCACTGAAATTCTCAACAATATTTTTGGCATGAAAAATGCTACACCCCTGAACGTTCAGAATATGTTAGCAGCCCAAAAAAGGCCTTAAAATGCATCTTAAGCCTGCAAAAATGTAGCAAACTTTGGAGGCCCAGAAAAGGGGTTTATAGGCATCCTAGACCACCTAAACTCCAGAAAATGTTGTTGGGAAAAAACGGTGCTGGAGAGCTCCGAATGTCCCAAAAACATTTGCAGCCTGAAAGGGGCATTAACCCGCATCCTAGACCACTGAAATTCCCAACAATATTTTTGGCATGAAAAAAGCATCCTACACCCCTGAAAGTTCAGAATATGTTAGCAGCCCAAAAAATGCCTTAAAATGTATATTAAGCCTGCAAAAATGTAGAAAACTTTGGAGGCCTCAAAAAGGGGTTTACAGGCATCCTAGACACCCTAAAGTCCAGAAAATGTTGGTCGCCGAAAAACGGGGTCAGAGAGCTCTGAATGTCCCAAAAACATGTGCAGCCTGAAAGGGGCATTAACCCGCATCCTAGACCACTGAAATTCCCAATAATATTTTTGGCATGAAAAATGCATCCTACACCCCTGAAAGTTCAGAATATGTTAGCAGCCCAAAAATAGGCCTTAACATGCATTTTAAGATTGCAAAAAATGTTGAAAACTTTGGATGCCCAAAAAAGGGGTTTACAGGCATCCTAGACCCCCTAAAGTCCAGAAAATGATGGTCGCCTAAAAACGGTGTCAGAGAGCTCTGAATGTCCCAAAAACATTTGCAGCCTGAAAAGGGCATTAACAGGCATCCTAGACCACTGAAATTCTCAACAATATTTTTGGCATGAAAAATGCATCCTACACCCCTGAAAATTCAGAATATGTTAGCAGCCCAAAAATAGGCCTTAACATGCATCTTAAGACTGCAATAAATGTTGAAAACTTTGGATGCCCAAAAAAGGGGTTTACAGGCATCCTAGACCCCCTAAAGTCTACAAAAGTTTGTTGGCCCAAAAACTGTGCCAGAGACCTCTGCATGTCCCAAAAACATTTGCACACTGAAAAGGGCATTAACAGGCATCCTAGACCACTGAAATTCCCAATAATATTTTTGGCACGAAAAATGCATCCTACACCCCTGAAAATTCAGAATATGTTAGCAGCCCAAAATAGGCCTTAACATGCATCTTAAGAGTGAAATAAATGTTGAAAACTTTGGATGCCCAAAAAAGGGGTTTACAGGCATCCTAGACCCCATAAAGTCCAGAAGATGTTGGTGGCCAAAAACTGTATCAGAGAACTCTGAATGTCCCAAAAACATTTGCAGCCTGAAAGGGGCATTAACCTGCATCCAAGACCACTGAAATTCCCAATTACATTTTTGGCACGAAAAATGCTACACCCCTGAAAGTTCAGAATATGTTAGCAGCCCAAAAAAGGCCTTAACATGTATATTAAGCCTGCAAAAATGTAGAAAACTTTGGAGGCCTCAAAAAGGGGTTTACAGGCATCCTAGACACCCTAAAATCCAGAAAATGTTGGTCACCTAAAAACAGAGTCAGAGATCTCTGAATGTCCCAAAAACATTTGCAGCCTGAAAGGGGCATTAACCCGCATCCTAGACCACTGAAATTCCCAATAATATTTTTGGCACGAAAAATGTATCCTACACCCCTGAAAATTCAGAATGTTAGCAGCCCAAAAATAGGCCTTAACATGTATCTTAAGACTGCAAAAAATGTTGAAAACTTTGGATGCCCAAAAAAGGGGTTTACAGGCATCCTAGAGCCCATAAAGTCCAGAAAATGTTGGTGGCCAAAAACTGTGTCAGAGAGCTCTGAATGTCCCAAAAACCTTTACAGCCTGAAAGGGGCATTAACCTCCATCCTAGACCACTGAAATTCCCAATTATATTTTTGGCACGAAAAATGCTACACCCCTGAACGTTCAGAATATGTTAGCAGCCCAAAAAAGGCCTTAAAATGCATCTTAAGCCTGCAAAAATGTAGAAAACTTTGGAGGCCCAGAAAAGGGGTTTATAGGCATCCTAGACCACCTAAACTTCAGAAAATGTTGTTGGGAAAAAACGGTGCTGGAGAGCTCCGAATGTCCCAAAAACATTTGCAGCCTGAAAGGGGCATTAACCCGCATCCTAGACCACTGAAATTCCCAACAATATTTTTGGCATGAAAAAAGCATCCTACACCCCTGAAAGTTCAGAATATGTTAGCAGCCCAAAAAATGCCTTAAAATGTATATTAAGCCTGCAAAAATGTAGAAAACTTTGGAGGCCTCAAAAAGGGGTTTACAGGCATCCTAGACACCCTAAAGTCCAGAAAATGTTGGTCGCCTAAAAACGGGGTCAGAGAGCTCTGAATGTCCCATAAACATTTGCAGCCTGAAAGGGGCATTAACCCGCATCCTAGACCACTGAAATTCCCAATAATATTTTTGGCACGAAAAATGTATCCTACACCCCTGAAAATTCAGAATATGTTAGCAGCCCAAAAATAGGCCTTAACATGCATTTTAAGATTGCAAAAAATGTTGAAAACTTTGGATGCCCAAAAAAGGGGTTTACAGGCATCCTAGACCCCCTAAAGTCCAGAAAATGATGGTCGCCTAAAAACGGTGTCAGAGAGCTCTGAATGTCCCAAAAACATTTGCAGCCTGAAAAGGGCATTAACAGGCATCCTAGACCACTGAAATTCTCAACAATATTTTTGGCATGAAAAATGCTACACCCCTGAACGTTCAGAATATGTTAGCAGCCCAAAAAAGGCCTTAAAATGCATCTTAAGCCTGCAAAAATGTAGCAAACTTTGGAGGCCCAGAAAAGGGGTTTATAGGCATCCTAGACCACCTAAACTCCAGAAAATGTTGTTGGGAAAAAACGGTGCTGGAGAGCTCCGAATGTCCCAAAAACATTTGCAGCCTGAAAGGGGCATTAACCCGCATCCTAGACCACTGAAATTCCCAACAATATTTTTGGCATGAAAAAAGCATCCTACACCCCTGAAAGTTCAGAATATGTTAGCAGCCCAAAAAATGCCTTAAAATGTATATTAAGCCTGCAAAAATGTAGAAAACTTTGGAGGCCTCAAAAAGGGGTTTACAGGCATCCTAGACACCCTAAAGTCCAGAAAATGTTGGTCGCCGAAAAACGGGGTCAGAGAGCTCTGAATGTCCCAAAAACATGTGCAGCCTGAAAGGGGCATTAACCCGCATCCTAGACCACTGAAATTCCCAATAATATTTTTGGCATGAAAAATGCATCCTACACCCCTGAAAGTTCAGAATATGTTAGCAGCCCAAAAATAGGCCTTAACATGCATTTTAAGATTGCAAAAAATGTTGAAAACTTTGGATGCCCAAAAAAGGGGTTTACAGGCATCCTAGACCCCCTAAAGTCCAGAAAATGATGGTCGCCTAAAAACGGTGTCAGAGAGCTCTGAATGTCCCAAAAACATTTGCAGCCTGAAAAGGGCATTAACAGGCATCCTAGACCACTGAAATTCTCAACAATATTTTTGGCATGAAAAATGCATCCTACACCCCTGAAAATTCAGAATATGTTAGCAGCCCAAAAATAGGCCTTAACATGCATCTTAAGACTGCAATAAATGTTGAAAACTTTGGATGCCCAAAAAAGGGGTTTACAGGCATCCTAGACCCCCTAAAGTCTACAAAAGTTTGTTGGCCCAAAAACTGTGCCAGAGACCTCTGCATGTCCCAAAAACATTTGCACACTGAAAAGGGCATTAACAGGCATCCTAGACCACTGAAATTCCCAATAATATTTTTGGCACGAAAAATGCATCCTACACCCCTGAAAATTCAGAATATGTTAGCAGCCCAAAATAGGCCTTAACATGCATCTTAAGAGTGAAATAAATGTTGAAAACTTTGGATGCCCAAAAAAGGGGTTTACAGGCATCCTAGACCCCATAAAGTCCAGAAGATGTTGGTGGCCAAAAACTGTATCAGAGAACTCTGAATGTCCCAAAAACATTTGCAGCCTGAAAGGGGCATTAACCTGCATCCAAGACCACTGAAATTCCCAATTACATTTTTGGCACGAAAAATGCTACACCCCTGAAAGTTCAGAATATGTTAGCAGCCCAAAAAAGGCCTTAACATGTATATTAAGCCTGCAAAAATGTAGAAAACTTTGGAGGCCTCAAAAAGGGGTTTACAGGCATCCTAGACACCCTAAAATCCAGAAAATGTTGGTCACCTAAAAACAGAGTCAGAGATCTCTGAATGTCCCAAAAACATTTGCAGCCTGAAAGGGGCATTAACCCGCATCCTAGACCACTGAAATTCCCAATAATATTTTTGGCACGAAAAATGTATCCTACACCCCTGAAAATTCAGAATGTTAGCAGCCCAAAAATAGGCCTTAACATGTATCTTAAGACTGCAAAAAATGTTGAAAACTTTGGATGCCCAAAAAAGGGGTTTACAGGCATCCTAGAGCCCATAAAGTCCAGAAAATGTTGGTGGCCAAAAACTGTGTCAGAGAGCTCTGAATGTCCCAAAAACCTTTACAGCCTGAAAGGGGCATTAACCTCCATCCTAGACCACTGAAATTCCCAATTATATTTTTGGCACGAAAAATGCTACACCCCTGAACGTTCAGAATATGTTAGCAGCCCAAAAAAGGCCTTAAAATGCATCTTAAGCCTGCAAAAATGTAGAAAACTTTGGAGGCCCAGAAAAGGGGTTTATAGGCATCCTAGACCACCTAAACTTCAGAAAATGTTGTTGGGAAAAAACGGTGCTGGAGAGCTCCGAATGTCCCAAAAACATTTGCAGCCTGAAAGGGGCATTAACCCGCATCCTAGACCACTGAAATTCCCAACAATATTTTTGGCATGAAAAAAGCATCCTACACCCCTGAAAGTTCAGAATATGTTAGCAGCCCAAAAAATGCCTTAAAATGTATATTAAGCCTGCAAAAATGTAGAAAACTTTGGAGGCCTCAAAAAGGGGTTTACAGGCATCCTAGACACCCTAAAGTCCAGAAAATGTTGGTCGCCTAAAAACGGGGTCAGAGAGCTCTGAATATCCCATAAACATTTGCAGCCTGAAAGGGGCATTAACCCGCATCCTAGACCACTGAAATTCCCAATAATATTTTTGGCACGAAAAATGTATCCTACACCCCTGAAAATTCAGAATATGTTAGCAGCCCAAAAATAGGCCTTAACATGCATTTTAAGATTGCAAAAAATGTTGAAAACTTTGGATGCCCAAAAAAGGGGTTTACAGGCATCCTAGACCCCCTAAAGTCCAGAAAATGATGGTCGCCTAAAAACGGTGTCAGAGAGCTCTGAATGTCCCAAAAACATTTGCAGCCTGAAAAGGGCATTAACAGGCATCCTAGACCACTGAAATTCTCAACAATATTTTTGGCATGAAAAATGCTACACCCCTGAACGTTCAGAATATGTTAGCAGCCCAAAAAAGGCCTTAAAATGCATCTTAAGCCTGCAAAAATGTAGCAAACTTTGGAGGCCCAGAAAAGGGGTTTATAGGCATCCTAGACCACCTAAACTCCAGAAAATGTTGTTGGGAAAAAACGGTGCTGGAGAGCTCCGAATGTCCCAAAAACATTTGCAGCCTGAAAGGGGCATTAACCCGCATCCTAGACCACTGAAATTCCCAACAATATTTTTGGCATGAAAAAAGCATCCTACACCCCTGAAAGTTCAGAATATGTTAGCAGCCCAAAAAATGCCTTAAAATGTATATTAAGCCTGCAAAAATGTAGAAAACTTTGGAGGCCTCAAAAAGGGGTTTACAGGCATCCTAGACACCCTAAAGTCCAGAAAATGTTGGTCGCCTAAAAACGGGGTCAGAGAGCTCTGAATGTCCCAAAAACATTTGCAGCCTGAAAGGGGCATTAACCCGCATCCTAGACCACTGAAATTCCCAATAATATTTTTGGCACGAAAAATGCATCCTACACCCCTGAAAATTCAGAATATGTTAGCAGCCCAAAAAAGGCCTTAAAATACATCTTAAGACTGCAAAAATGTAGAAAACTTTGGAGGCCCAGAAAAGGGGTTTACAGGCATCCTAGGCCCCCTAAACTCCAGAAAATGTTGTTGGGAAAAAACAGTGCTGGAGAGCTCCGAATGTCCCAAAAACATTTGCGCCTGAAAGGGGCATTAACCTGCATCCAAGACCACTGAAATTCCCAATTATATTTTTGCCACGAAAAATGCTACTCCCCTGAAAGTTCAGAATATGTTAGCACCCCAAAAAAGGCCTTAAAATGTATATTAAGCCTGCAAAAATGTAGAAAACTTTGGAGGCCTCAAAAAGGGGTTTACAGGCATCCTAGACCCCCTAAAGTCCACAAAATGTTGGTCACCTAAAAGCTGTGTGAGAGAGCTCTCAATGTCCCAAAAACATTTGCAGCCTGAAAGGGGCATTAACCCGCATCCTAGACCACTGAAATTCCCAATAATATTTTTGGCACGAAAAATGCATCCTACACCCCTGAAAATTCAGAATATGTTAGCAGCCCAAAAATAGGCCTTAACATGCATCTTAAGACTGCAATACATATTGAAAACTTTGGATGCCCAAAAAAGGGGTTTACAGTCATCCTAGAGCCCATAAAGTTCAGAAAATGTTGGTGGCCAAAAACTGTGTCAGAGAGCTCTGAATGTCCCAAAAACCTTTACAGCCTGAAAGGGGCATTAACCTGCATCCTAGAACACTGAAATTCCCAATTATATTTTTGGCACGAAAAATGCTACACCCCTGAAAGTTCAGAATATGTTAGCAGCTCAAAAAAGGCCTTAAAATGCATCTGAAGCCTGCAAAAATGTAGAAAACTTTGGAGGCCCAGAAAACGGGTTTACAGGCATCCTAGACCCCCTAAACTCCAGAAAATTTTGTTGGGAAAAAACGGTGCTGGAGAGCTCAGAATGTCCCAAAAACATTTGCAGCCTGAAAGAGGCATTAACCTGCATCCTAGACCACTGAAATTCCCAACAATATTTTTGGCATGAAAAATGCATCCTACACCCCTGAAATTCAGAATATGTTAGCAGCCCAAAAATAGGCCTTAACATGCATTTTAAGACTGCAAAAAATGTTGAAAACTTTGGATGCCCAGAAAAGGGGTTTACAGGCATCATAGACCCCCTAAAGTCCAGAAAATGTTGGTGGCCAAAAACTGTATCAGAGAGCTCTGAATGTCCCAAAAACATTTGCAGCCTGAAAGGGGCATTAACCTGCATCCAAGACCACTGAAATTCCCAATTACATTTTTGGCACGAAAAATGCTACACCCCTGAAAGTTCAGAATATGTTAGCAGCCCAAAAAAGGCCTTAAAATGTATATTAAGCCTGCAAAAATGTAGAAAACTTTGGAGGCCTCAAAAAGGGGTTTACAGGCATGCTAGACCCCCTAAAGTCCAGAAAATGTTGGTCTCCTAAAAACTGTGTGAGAGAGCTCTCAATGTCCCAAAAACATTTGCAGTCTGAAAGGGGCATTAACCCGCATCCTAGACCACTGAAATTCCCAATAATATTTTTGGCACGAAAAATGCATCCTACACCCCTGAAAATTCAGAATATGTTAGCAGCCCAAAAATAGGCCTTAACATGCATCTTAAGACTGCAAAAAATGTTGAAAACTTTGGATGCCCAAAAAAGGGGTTTACAGGCATCCTAGAGCCCATAAAGTCCAGAAAATGTTGGTGCCCAAAAACTGTGTCAGAGAGCTCTGAATGTCCCAAAAACATTTGCAGCCTGAAAGGGGCATTAACCTGCATCCAAGACCACTGAAATTCCCAATTACATTTTTGGCACGAAAAATGCTACACCCCTGAAAGTTCAGAATATGTTAGCAGCCCAAAAAATACCTTAAAATGTATATTAAGCCTGCAAAAATGTAGAAAACTTTGGAGGCCTCAAAAAGGGGTTTACAGGCATCCTAGATCCCCTAAACTCCAGAAAATGTTGTTGGGGAAAAACGGTGCTGGAAAGCTCTCAATGTCCCAAAAACATTTGCAGCCTGAAAGGGGCATTAACCCGCATCCTAGACCACTGAAATTCCCAACAATATTTTTGGCATGAAAAAAGCATCCTACACCCCTGAAAGTTCAGAATATGTTAGCAGCCCAAAAAAGGCCTTAACATGTATATTAAGCCTGCAAAAATGTAGAAAACTTTGGAGGCCTCAAAAAGGGGTTTACAGGCATCCTAGACACCCTAAAGTCCAGAAAATGTTGGTCACCTAAAAACAGAGTCAGAGATCTCTGAATGTCCCAAAAACATTTGCAGCCTGAAAGGGGCATTAACCCGCATCCTAGACCACTGAAATTCCCAATAATATTTTTGGCACGAAAAATGTATCCTACACCCCTGAAAATTCAGAATATGTTAGCAGCCCAAAAATAGGCCTTAACATGTATCTTAAGACTGCAAAAAATGTTGAAAACTTTGGATGCCCAAAAAAGGGGTTTACAGGCATCCTAGAGCCCATAAAGTCCAGAAAATGTTGGTGGCCAAAAACTGTGTCAGAGAGCTCTGAATGTCCCAAAAACCTTTACGGCCTGAAAGGGGCATTAACCTCCATCCTAGACCACTGAAATTCCCAATTATATTTTTGGCACGAAAAATGCTACACCCCTGAACGTTCAGAATATGTTAGCAGCCCAAAAAAGGTCTTAAATGCATCTTAAGCCTGCAAAAATGTAGAAAACTTTGGAGGCCCAGCAAAGGGGTTTATAGGCATCCTAGACCACCTAAACTCCAGAAAATGTTGTTGGGAAAAAACGGTGCTGGAGAGCTCCGAATGTCCCAAAAACATTTGCAGCCTGAAAGGGGCATTAACCCGCATCCTAGACCACTGAAATTCCCAACAATATTTTTGGCATGAAAAAAGCATCCTACACCCCTGAAAGTTCAGAATATGTTAGCAGCCCAAAAAATGCCTTAAAATGTATATTAAGCCTGCAAAAATGTAGAAAACTTTGGAGGCCTCAAAAAGGGGTTTACAGGCATCCTAGACACCCTAAAGTCCAGAAAATGTTGGTCGCCTAAAAACGGGGTCAGAGAGCTCTGAATGTCCCAAAAACATTTGCAGCCTGAAAGGGGCATTAACCCGCATCCTAGACCACTGAAATTCCCAATAATATTTTTGGCACGAAAAATGTATCCTACACCCCTGAAAATTCAGAATATGTTAGCAGCCCAAAAATAGGCCTTAACATGCATTTTAAGATTGTAAAAAATGTTGAAAACTTTGGATGCCCAAAAAAGGGGTTTACAGGCATCCTAGACCCCCTAAAGTCCAGAAAATGATGGTCGCCTAAAAACGGTGTCAGAGAGCTCTGAATGTCCCAAAAACATTTGCAGCCTGAAAAGGGCATTAACAGGCATCCTAGACCACTGAAATTCTCAACAATATTTTTGGCATGAAAAATGCATCCTACACCCCTGAAAATTCAGAATATGTTAGCAGCCCAAAAATAGGCCTTAACATGCATCTTAAGACTGCAATAAATGTTGAAAACTTTGGATGCCCAAAAAAGGGGTTTACAGGCATCCTAGACCCCATAAAGTCCAGAAAAAGTTGGTGGCCAAAAACTGTGTCAGAGAGCTCTGAATGTCCCAAAAACCTTTACAGCCTGAAAGGGGCATTAACCTGCATCCTAGACCACTGAAATTCCCAATTATATTTTTGGCACGAAAAATGCTACACCCCTGAACGTTCACAATATGTTAGCAGCCCAAAAAAGGCCTTAAAATGTATATTAAGCCTGCAAAAATGTAGAAAACTTTGGAGGCCTCAAAAAGGGGTTTACAGGCATCCTAGACACCCTAAAGTCCAGAAAATGTTGGTCGCCTAAAAACGGGGTCAGAGAGCTCTGAATGTCCCAAAAACATTTGCAGCCTGAAAGGGCCATTAACCCGCATCCTAGACCACTGAAATTCCCAATAATATTTTTGGCACGAAAAATGCATCCTACACCCCTGAAAATTCAGAATATGTTAGCAGCCCAAAAAAGGCCTTAAAATACATCTTAAGACTGCAAAAATGTAGAAAACTTTGGAGGCCCAGAAAAGGGGTTTACAGGCATCCTAGACCCCCTAAACTCCAGAAAATTTTGTTGGGAAAAAACAGTGCTGGAGAGCTCCGAATGTCCCAAAAACATTTGCGCCTGAAAGGGGCATTAACCTGCATCCAAGACCACTGAAATTCCCAATTATATTTTTGCCACGAAAAATACTACTCCCCTGAAAGTTCAGAATATGTTAGCACCCCAAAAAAGGCCTTAAAATGTATATTAAGCCTGCAAAAATGTAGAAAACTTTGGAGGCCTCAAAAAGGGGTTTACAGGCATCCTAGACCCCCTAAAGTCCACAAAATGTTGGTCACCTAAAAGCTGTGTGAGAGAGCTCTCAATGTCCCAAAAACATTTGCAGCCTGAAAGGGGCATTAACCCGCATCCTAGACCACTGAAATTCCCAATAATATTTTTGGCACGAAAAATGCATCCTACACCCCTGAAAATTCAGAATATGTTAGCAGCCCAAAAATAGGCCTTAACATGCATCTTAAGACTGCAATACATATTGAAAACTTTGTATGCCCAAAAAAGGGGTTTACAGTCATCCTAGAGCCCATAAAGTTCAGAAAATGTTGGTGGCCAAAAACTGTGTCAGAGAGCTCTGAATGTCCCAAAAACCTTTACAGCCTGAAAGGGGCATTAACCTGCATCCTAGACCACTGAAATTCCCAATTACATTTTTGGCACGAAAAATGCTACTCCCCTGAAAGTTCAGAATATGTTAGCAGCTCAAAAAAGGCCTTAAAATGCATCTGAAGCCTGCAAAAATGTAGAAAACTTTGGAGGCCCAGAAAACGGGTTTACAGGCATCCTAGACCCCCTAAACTCCATAAAATTTTGTTGGGAAAAAACGGTGCTGGAGAGCTCAGAATGTCCCAAAAACATTTGCAGCCTGAAAGAGGCATTAACCCGCATCCTAGACCACTGAAATTCCCAACAATATTTTTGGCATGAAAAATGCATCCTACACCCCTGAAATTCAGAATATGTTAGCAGCCCAAAAATAGGGCTTAACATGTATCTTAAGACTGCAAAAAATGTTGAAAACTTTGGATGCCCAAAAAATGGGGTTTACAGGCATCCTAGAGCCCATAAAGTCCAGAAAATGTTGGTGGCCAAAAACTGTGTCAGAGAGCTCTGAATGTCCCAAAAACATTTGCAGCCTGAAAGGGGCATTAACCCGCATCCTAGACCATTGAAATTTCCAACAATATTTTTGGCATGAAAAAAGCATCCTACACTCCTGAAAGTTCAGAATATGTTAGCAGCCCAAAAATAGGCCTTAACATGCATTTTAAGACTGCAAAAAATGTTGAAAACTTTGGATGCCCAAAAAAGGGGTTTACAGGCATCCTAGACCCCATAAGGTCCAGAAAATGTTGGTGGCCAAAAACTGTATCAGAGAGCTCTGAATGTCCCAAAAACATTTGCAGCCTGAAAGGGGCATTAACCTGCATCCAAGACCACTGAAATTCCCAATTACATTTTTGGCACGAAAAATGCTACACCCCTGAAAGTTCAGAATATGTTAGCAGCCCAAAAAAGGCCTTAAAATGTATATTAAGCCTGCAAAAATGTAGAAAACTTTGGAGGCCTCAAAAAGGGGTTTACAGGCATCCTAGACCCCCTAAAGTCCAGAAAATGTTGGTCTCCTAAAAACTGTGTGAGAGAGCTCTCAATGTCCCAAAAACATTTGCAGCCTGAAAGGGGCATTAACCCGCATCCTAGACCACTGAAATTCCCAATAATATTTTTGGCACGAAAAATGCATCCTACACCCCTGAAAATTCAGAATATGTTAGCAGCCCAAAAATAGGCCTTAACATGCATCTTAAGACTGCAAAAAATGTTGAAAACTTTGGATGCCCAAAAAAGGGGTTTACAGGCATCCTAGAGCCCATAAAGTCCAGAAAATGTTGGTGCCCAAAAACTGTGTCAGAGAGCTCTGAATGTCCCAAAAACATTTGCAGCCTGAAAGGGGCATTAACCTGCATCCAAGACCACTGAAATTCCCAATTACATTTTTGGCACGAAAAATGCTACACCCCTGAAAGTTCAGAATATGTTAGCAGCCCAAAAAAGGCCTTAAAATGTATATTAAGCCTGCAAAAATGTAGAAAACTTTGGAGGCCTCAAAAAGGGGTTTACAGGCATCCTAGATCCCCTAAACTCCAGAAAATGTTGTTGGGAAAAAATGGTGCTGGAAAGCTCTGAATGCCCCAAAAACATTTGCAGCCTGAAAGGGGCATTAACCCGCATCATAGACCACTGAAATTCCCAACAATATTTTTGGCATGAAAAAAGCATCCTACACCCCTGAAAGTTCAGAATATGTTAGCAGCCCAAAAAAGGCCTTAACATGTATATTAAGCCTGCAAAAATGTAGAAAACTTTGGAGGCCTCAAAAAGGGGTTTACAGGCATCCTAGACACCCTAAAGTCCAGAAAATGTTGGTCGCCTAAAAGCAGAGTCAGAGAGCTCTGAATGTCCCAAAAACATTTGCAGCCTGAAAGGGGCATTAACCCGCATCCTAGACCACTGAAATTCCCAATAATATTTTTGGCACGAAAAATGTATCCTGCACCCCTGAAAATTCAGAATATGTTAGCAGCCCAAAAATAGGCCTTAACATGCATTTTAAGACTGCAAAAAATGTTGAAAACTTTGGATGCCCAAAAAAGGGGTTTACAGGCATCATAGACCCCCTAAAGTCCAGAAAATGTTGGTGGCCAAAAACTGTATCAGAGAGCTCTGAATGTCCCAAAAACATTTGCAGCCTGAAAGGGGCATTAACCTGCATCCAAGACCACTGAAATTCCCAATTACATTTTTGGCACGAAAAATGCTACACCCCTGAAAGTTCAGAATATGTTAGCAGCCCAAAAAAGGCCTTAAAATGTATATTAAGCCTGCAAAAATGTAGAAAACTTTGGAGGCCTCAAAAAGGGGTTTACAGGCATGCTAGACCCCCTAAAGTCCAGAAAATGTTGGTCTCCTAAAAACTGTGTGAGAGAGCTCTCAATGTCCCAAAAACATTTGCAGCCTGAAAGGGGCATTAACCCGCATCCTAGACCACTGAAATTCCCAATAATATTTTTGGCACGAAAAATGCATCCTACACCCCTGAAAATTCAGAATATGTTAGCAGCCCAAAAATAGGCCTTAACATGCATCTTAAGACGGCAAAAAATGTTGAAAACTTTGGATGCCCAAAAAAGGGGTTTACAGGCATCCTAGAGCCCATAAAGTCCAGAAAATGTTGGTGCCCAAAAACTGTGTCAGAGAGCTCTGAATGTCCCAAAAACATTTGCAGCCTGAAAGGGGCATTAACCTGCATCCAAGACCACTGAAATTCCCAATTACATTTTTGGCACGAAAAATGCTACACCCCTGAAAGTTCAGAATATGTTAGCAGCCCAAAAAATACCTTAAAATGTATATTAAGCCTGCAAAAATGTAGAAAACTTTGGAGGCCTCAAAAAGGGGTTTACAGGCATCCTAGATCCCCTAAACTCCAGAAAATGTTGTTGGGGAAAAACGGTGCTGGAAAGCTCTCAATGTCCCAAAAACATTTGCAGCCTGAAAGGGGCATTAACCCGCATCCTAGACCACTGAAATTCCCAACAATATTTTTGGCATGAAAAAAGCATCCTACACCCCTGAAAGTTCAGAATATGTTAGCAGCCCAAAAAAGGCCTTAACATGTATATTAAGCCTGCAAAAATGTAGAAAACTTTGGGGGCCTCAAAAAGGGGTTCACAGGCATCCTAGACACCCTAAAGTCCAGAAAATGTTGGTCACCTAAAAACAGAGTCAGAGATCTCTGAATGTCCCAAAAACATTTGCAGCCTGAAAGGGGCATTAACCCGCATCCTAGACCACTGAAATTCCCAATAATATTTTTGGCACGAAAAATGTATCCTACACCCCTGAAAATTCAGAATATGTTAGCAGCCCAAAAATAGGCCTTAACATGTATCTTAAGACTGCAAAAAATGTTGAAAACTTTGGATGCCCAAAAAGGGGTTTACAGGCATCCTAGAGCCCATAAAGTCCAGAAAATGTTGGTGGCCAAAAACGGTGTCAGAGAGCTCTGAATGTCCCAAAAACCTTTACAGCCTGAAAGGGGCATTAACCTCCATCCTAGACCACTGAAATTCCCAATTATATTTTTGGCACGAAAAATGCTACACCCCTGAACGTTCAGAATATGTTAGCAGCCCAAAAAAGGCCTTAAAATGCATCTTAAGCCTGCAAAAATGTAGAAAACTTTGGAGGCCCAGAAAAGGGGTTTACAGGCATCCTAGACCACCTAAACTCCAGAAAATGTTGTTGGGAAAAAACGGTGCTGGAGAGCTCCGAATGTCCCAAAAACATTTGCAGCCTGAAAGGGGCATTAACCCGCATCCTAGACCACTGAAATTCCCAACAATATTTTTGGCATGAAAAAAGCATCCTACACCCCTGAAAGTTCAGAATATGTTAGCAGCCCAAAAAATGCCTTAAAATGTATATTAAGCCTGCAAAAATGTAGAAAACTTTGGAGGCCTCAAAAAGGGGTTTACAGGCATCCTAGACACCCTAAAGTCCAGAAAATGTTGGTTGCCTAAAAACGGGGTCAGAGAGCTCTGAATGTCCCAAAAACATTTGCAGCCTGAAAGGGGCATTAACCCGCATCCTAGACCACTGAAATTCCCAATAATATTTTTGGCACGAAAAATGTATCCTACACCCCTGAAAATTCAGAATATGTTAGCAGCCCAAAAATAGGCCTTAACATGCATTTTAAGATTGCAAAAAATGTTGAAAACTTTGGATGCCCAAAAAAGGGGTTTACAGGAATCCTAGACCCCCTAAAGTCCAGAAAATGATGGTCGCCTAAAAACGGTGTCAGAGAGCTCTGAATGTCCCAAAAATATTTGCAGCCTGAAAAGGGCATTAACAGGCATCCTAGACCACTGAAATTCTCAACAATATTTTTGGCATGAAAAATGCATCCTAAACCCCTGAAAATTCAGAATATGTTAGCAGCCCAAAAAAGGCCTTAAAATATATATTAAGCCTGCAAAGAGGCCCAGAAAAGGGGTTTACAGGCATCCTAGACCCCCTAAACTCCAGAAAATGTTGTTGGGAAAAAACGGTGCTGGAAAGCTCCGAATGTCCCAAAAACATTTGCAGCCTGAAAGGGGCATTAACCTGCATCCTAGACCACTGAAATTCCCAACAATATTTTTGGCATGAAAAAAGCATCCTACACCCCTGAAAGTTCAGAATATGTTAGCAGCCCAAAAAATGCCTTAAAATGTATATTAAGCCTGCAAAAATGTAGAAAACTTTGGAGGCATCGAAAAGGGGTTTACAGGCATCCTAGACCCCCTAAAGTCCAGAAAATGTTGGTCACCTAAAAACTGTGTGAGAGAGCTCTCAATGTCCCAAAAACATTTGCAGCCTGAAAGGGGCATTAACCCGCATCCTAGACCAGTGAAATTCCCAATAATATTTTTGACACGAAAAATGCATCCTACACCCCTGAAAATTCAGAATATGTTAGCAGCCCAAAAATAGGCCTTAACATGTATCTTAAGACTGCAAAAAATGTTGAAAACTTTGGATGCCCAAACAAGGGGTTTACAGGCATCCTAGAGCCCATAAAGTCCAGAAAATGTTGGTGGCCAAAAACTGTGTCAGAGAGCTCTGAATGTACCAAAAACCTTTACAGCCTGAAAGGGGCATTAACCTGCATCCTAGACCACTGAAATTCCCAATTATATTTTTGGCACGAAAAATGCTACACCCCTGAACGTTCAGAATATGTTAGCAGCCCAAAAAAGGCCTTAAAATGCATCTTAAGCCTGCAAAAATGTAGAAAACTTTGGAGGCCCAGAAAAGGGGTTTATAGGCATCCTAGACCACCTAAACTCCAGAAAATGTTGTTGGGAAAAAACGGTGCTGGAGAGCTCCGAATGTCCCAAAAACATTTGCAGCCTGAAAGGGGCATTAACCCGCATCCTAGACCACTGAAATTCCCAACAATATTTTTGGCATGAAAAAAGCATCCTACACCCCTGAAAGTTCAAAATATGTTAGCAGCCCAAAAAATGCCTTAAAATGTATATTAAGCCTGCAAAAATGTAGAAAACTTTGGAGGCCTCAAAAAGGGGTTTACAGGCATCCTAGATAGACACCCTAAAGTCCAGAAAATGTTTGTCGCCTAAAAACGGGGTCAGAGAGCTCTGAATGTCCCAAAAACATTTGCAGCCTGAAAGGGGCATTAACCCGCATCCTAGACCACTGAAATTCCCAATAATATTTTGGCACGAAAAATGCATCCTACACCCCTGAAAATTCAGAATATGTTAGCAGCCCAAAAATAGGCCTTAACATGCATCTTAAGACTGCAAAAAATGTTGAAAACTTTGGATGCCCAAAAAAGGGGTTTACAGGCATCCTAGAGCCCATAAAGTCCAGAAAATGTTGGTGGCCAAAAACTGTGTCAGAGAGCTCTGAATGTCCCAAAAACATTTGCAGCCTGAAAGGGGCATTAACCTGCATCCAAGACCACTGAAATTCCCAATTACATTTTTGGCACGAATAATGCTACACCCCTGAATGTTCAGAATATGTTAGCAGCCCAAAAAAGGCCTTAAAATGCATCTTAAGCCTGCAAAAATGTAGAAAACTTTGGAGGCCCAGAAAACGGGTTTACAGGCATCCTAGACCCCCTAAACTCCAGAAAATTTTGTTGGGAAAAAACGGTGCTGGAAAGCTCCGAATGTCCCAAAAACATTTGCAGCCTGAAAGGGGCATTAACCCGCATCCTAGACCACTGAAATTCCCAACAATATTTTTGGCATGAAAAAAGCATCCTATACCCCTGAAAGTTCAGAATATGTTAGCAGCCCAAAAAAGGCCTTAAAATGTATGTTAAGCCTGCAAAAATGTAGAAAACTTTGGAGGCCTCAAAAAGGGGTTTACAGGCATCCTAGACCCCCTAAAGTCCAGAAAATGCTGGTCGCCTAAAAACGGTGTCAGAGAGCTCTGAATGTCCCAAAAACATTTGCACACTGAAAAGGGCATTAACAGGCATCCTAGACCACTGAAATTCCCAACAATATTTTTGGCATGAAAAATGCATCCTACACCCCTGAAAATTCAGAATATGTTAGCAGCCCAAAAATAGGCCTTAACATGCATCTTAAGAGTGAAATAAATGTTGAAAACTTTGGATGCCCAAAAAAGGGGTTTACAGGCATCCTAGACCCCATAAAGTCCAGAAAATGTTGGTGGCGAAAAACTGTATCAGAGAGCTCTGAATGTCCCAAAAACATTTGCAGCCTGAAAGGGGCATTAACCTGCATCCAAGACCACTGAAATTCCCAATTACATTTTTGGCACGAAAAATGCTACACCCCTGAAAGTTCAGAATATGTTAGCAGCCCAAAAAAGGCCTTAAAATGTATATTAAGCCTGCAAAAATGTAGAAAACTTTGGAGGCCTCAAAAAGGGGTTTACAGGCATCCTAGACACCCTAAAGTCCAGAAAATGTTGGTCGCCTAAAAACGGGGTCAGAGAGCTCTGAATGTCCCAAAAACATTTGCAGCCTGAAAGGGGCATTAACCCGCAACCTAGACCACTGAAATTCCCAATAATATTTTTGGCACGAAAAATGTATCCTACACCCCTGAAAATTCAGAATATGTTAGCAGCCCAAAAATAGGCCTTAACATGCATTTTAAGACTGCAAAAAATGTTGAAAACTTTGGATGCCCAAAAAAGGGGTTTACAGGCATCCTAGACCCCATAAAGTCCAGAAAATGTTGGTGGCCAAAAACTGTATCAGAGAGCTCTGAATGTCCCAAAAACATTTGCAGCCTGAAAGGGGCATTAACCTGCATCCAAGACCACTGAAATTCCCAATTACATTTTTGGCACGAAAAATGCTACACCCCTGAAAGTTCAGAATATGTTAGCAGCCCAAAAAAGGCCTTAAAATGTATATTAAGCCTGCAAAAATGTAGAAAACTTTGGAGGCCTCAAAAAGGGGTTTACAGGCATCCTAGACACCCTAAAGTCCAGAAAATGTTGGTCGCCTAAAAGCAGAGTCAGAGAGCTCTGAATGTCCCAAAAACATTTGCAGCCTGAAAGGGGCATTAACTCGCATCCTAGACCACTGAAATTCCCAATAATATTTTTGGCACGAAAAATGTATCCTACACCCCTGAAAATTCAGAATATGTTAGCAGCCCAAAAATAGGCCTTAACATGCATTTTAAGACTGCAAAAAATGTTGAAAACTTTGGATGCCCAAAAAAGGGGTTTACAGGCATCATAGACCCCCTAAAGTCCAGAAAATGTTGGTGGCCAAAAACTGTATCAGAGAGCTCTGAATGTCCCAAAAACATTTGCAGCCTGAAAGGGGCATTAACCTGCATCCAAGACCACTGAAATTCCCAATTACATTTTTGGCACGAAAAATGCTACACCCCTGAAAGTTCAGAATATGTTAGCAGCCCAAAAAAGGCCTTAAAATGTATATTAAGCCTGCAAAAATGTAGAAAACTTTGGAGGCCTCAAAAAGGGGTTTACAGGCATGCTAGACCCCCTAAAGTCCAGAAAATGTTGGTCTCCTAAAAACTGTGTGAGAGAGCTCTCAATGTCCCAAAAACATTTGCAGCCTGAAAGGGGCATTAACCCGCATCTTAGACCACTGAAATTCCCAATAATATTTTTGGCACCAAAAATGCATCCTACACCCCTGAAAATTCAGAATATGTTAGCAGCCCAAAAATAGGCCTTAACATGCATCTTAAGACTGCAAAAAATGTTGAAAACTTTGGATGCCCAAAAAAGGGGTTTACAGGCATCCTAGAGCCCATAAAGTCCAGAAAATGTTGGTGCCCAAAAACTGTGTCAGAGAGCTCTGAATGTCCCAAAAACATTTGCAGCCTGAAAGGGGCATTAACCTGCATCCAAGACCACTGAAATTCCCAATTACATTTTTGGCACGAAAAATGCTACACCCCTGAAAGTTCAGAATATGTTAGCAGCCCAAAAAATACCTTAACATGCATCTTAAGCCTGCAAAAATGTAGAAAACTTTGGAGGCCTCAAAAAGGGGTTTACAGGCATCCTAGATCCCCTAAACTCCAGAAAATGTTGTTGGGGAAAAACGGTGCTGGAAAGCTCTCAATGTCCCAAAAACATTTTCAGCCTGAAAGGGGCATTAACCCGCATCCTAGACCACTGAAATTCCCAACAATATTATTGGCATGAAAAAAGCATCCTACACCCCTGAAAGTTCAGAATATGTTAGCAGCCCAAAAAAGGCCTTAACATTTATATTAAGCCTGCAAAAATGTAGAAAACTTTGGAGGCCTCAAAAAGGGGTTTACAGGCATCCTAGACACCCTAAAGTCCAGAAAATGTTGGTCACCTAAAAACAGAGTCAGAGATCTCTGAATGTCCCAAAAACATTTGCAGCCTGAAAGGGGCATTAAACCGCATCCTAGACCACTGAAATTCCCAATAATATTTTTGGCACGAAAAATGTATCCTACACCCCTGAAAATTCAGAATATGTTAGCAGCCCAAAAATAGGCCTTAACATGTATCTTAAGACTGCAAAAAATGTTGAAAACTTTGGATGCCCAAAAAAGGGGTTTACAGGCATCCTAGAGCCAATAAAGTCCAGAAAATGTTGGTGGCCAAAAACTGTGTCAGAGAGCTCTGAATGTCCCAAAAACCTTTACAGCCTGAAAGGGGCATTAACCTCCATCCTAGACCACTGAAATTCCCAATTATATTTTTGTCACGAAAAATGCTACACCCCTGAACGTTCAGAATATGTTAGCAGCCCAAAAAAGGCCTTAAAATGCATCTTAAGCCTGCAAAAATGTAGAAAACTTTGGAGGCCCAGAAAAGGGGTTTATAGGCATCCTAGACCACCTAAACTCCAGAAAATGTTGTTGGGAAAAAACGGTGCTGGAGGGCTCCGAATGTCCCAAAAACATTTGTAGCCTGAAAGGGGCATTAACCCGCATCCTAGACCACTGAAATTCCCAACAATATTTTTGGCATGAAAAAAGCATCCTACACCCCTGAAAGTTCAGAATATGTTAGCAGCCCAAAAAATGCCTTAAAATGTATATTAAGCCTGCAAAAATGTAGAAAACTTTGGAGGCCTCAAAAAGGGGTTTGCAGGCATCCTAGACACCCTAAAGTCCAGAAAATGTTGGTCGCCTAAAAACGGGGTCAGAGAGCTCTGAATGTCCCAAAAACATTTGCAGCCTGAAAGGGGCATTAACCCGCATCCTAGACCACTGAAATTCCCAACAATATTTTTGGCATGAAAAAAGCATCCTACACCCCTGAAAATTCAGAATATGTTAGCAGCCCAAAAAAGGCCTTAAAATACATCTTAAGACTGCAAAAATGTAGAAAACTTTGGAGGCCCAGAAAGGGGGTTTACAGGCATCCTAGACCCCCTAAACTCCAGAAAATGTTGTTGGGAAAAAACAGTGCTGGAGAGCTCCGAATGTCCCAAAAACATTTGCGCCTGAAAGGGGCATTAACCTGCATCCAAGACCACTGAAATTCCCAATTATATTTTTGGCACGAAAAATGCTACTCCCCTGAAAGTTCAGAATATGTTAGCACCCCAAAAAAGGCCTTAAAATGTATATTAAGCCTGCAAAAAAGTAGAAAACTTTGGAGGCCTCAAAAAGGGGTTTACAGGCATCCTAGACCCCCTAAAGTCCACAAAATGTTGGTCATCTAAAAGCTGTGTGAGAGAGCTCTCAATGTCCCAAAAACATTTGCAGCCTGAAAGGGGCATTAACCCGCATCCTAGACCACTGAAATTCCCAATAATATTTTTGGCACGAAAAATGCATCCTACACCCCTGAAAATTCAGAATATGTTAGCAGCCCAAAAATAGGCCTTAACATGCATCTTAAGACTGCAATACATATTGAAAACTTTGGATGCCCAAAAAAGGGTTTTACAGTCATCCTAGAGCCCATAAAGTTCAGAAAATGTTGGTGGCCAAAAACTGTGTCAGAGAGCTCTGAATGTCCCAAAAACCTTTACAGCCTGAAAGGGGCATTAACCTGCATCCTAGAACACTGAAATTCCCAATTATATTTTTGGCACGAAAAATGCTACACCCCTGAAAGTTCAGAATATGTTAGCAGCTCAAAAAAGGCCTTAAAATGCATCTGAAGCCTGCAAAAATGTAGAAAACTTTGGAGGCGCAGAAAACGGGTTTACAGGCATCCTAGACCCCCTAAACTCCAGAAAATTTTGTTGGGAAAAAACGGTGCTGGAGAGCTCAGAATGTCCCAAAAACATTTGCAGCCTGAAATAGGCATTAACCCGCATCCTAGACCACTGAAATTCCCAACAATATTTTTGGCATGAAAAATGCATCCTACACCCCTGAAATTCAGAATATGTTAGCAGCCCAAAAATAGGGCTTAACATGTATCTTAAGACTGCAAAAAATGTTGAAAACTTTGGATGCCCAAAAAATGGGGTTTACAGGCATCCTAGAGCCCATAAAGTCCAGAAAATGTTGGTGGCCAAAAACTGTGTCAGAGAGCTCTGAATGTCCCAAAAACCTTTACAGCCTGAAAGGGGCATTAACCTGCATCCTAGACCACTGAAATTCCCAATTATATTTTTGGCACGAAAAATGCTACACCCCTGTAAGTTCAGAATATGTTAGCAGCCCAAAAAAGGCCTTAATATGCATCTTAAGCCTGCAAAAATGTAGAAAACTTTGGAGGCCCAGAACAGTGGTTTACAGGCATCCTAGACCCCCTAAACTCCAGAAAATGTTGTTGGGAAAAAACGGTGCTGGAGAGCTCCGAATGTCCCAAAAACATTTGCAGCCTGAAAGGGGCATTAACCCGCATCCTAGACCACTGAAATTCCCAACAATATTTTTGGCATGAAAAAAGCATCCTATACCCCTGAAAGTTCAGAATATGTTAGCAGCCCAAAAAAGGCCTTAAAATGTATGTTAAGCCTGCAAAAATGTAGAAAACTTTGGAGGCCTCAAAAAGGGGTTTACAGGCATCCTAGACCCCCTAAAGTCCAGAAAATGCTGGTCGCCTAAAAACGGTGTCAGAGAGCTCTGAATGTCCCAAAAACATTTGCACACTGAAAAGGGCATTAACAGGCATCCTAGACCACTGAAATTCCCAACAATATTTTTGGCATGAAAAATGTATCCTACACCCCTGAAAATTCAGAATATGTTAGCAGCCCAAAAATAGGCCTTAACATGTACCTTAAGACTGCAAAAAATGTTGAAAACTTTGGATGCCCAAAAAAGGGGTTTACAGGCATCCTAGAGCCCATAAAGTCCAGAAAATGTTGGTGGCCAAAAACTGTGTCAGAGAGCTCTGAATGTCCCAAAAACCTTTACAGCCTGAAAAGGGCATTAACCTCCATCCTAGACCACTGAAATTCCCAATTATATTTTTGTCACGAAAAATGCTACACCGCTGAACGTTCAGAATATGTTAGCAGCCCAAAAAAGGCCTTAAAATGCATTTTAAGCCTGCAAAAATGTAGAAAACTTTGGAGGCCCAGAAAAGGGGTTTATAGGCATCCTAGACCACCTAAACTCCAGAAAATGTTGTTGGGAAAAAACGGTGCTGGAGAGCTCCGAATGTCCCAAAAACATTTGCAGCCTGAAAGGGGCATTAACCCGCATCCTAGACCACTGAAATTCCCAACAATATTTTTGGCATGAAAAAAGCATCCTACACCCCTGAAAGTTCAGAATATGTTAGCAGCCCAAAAAATGCCTTAAAATGTATATTAAGCCTGCAAAAATGTAGAAAACTTTGGAGGCCTCAAAAAGGGGTTTACAGGCATCCTAGACACCCTAAAGTCCAGAAAATGTTGGTCGCCTAAAAACGGGGTCAGAGAGCTCTGAATGTCCCAAAAACATTTGCAGCCTGAAAAGGGCATTAACAGGCATCCTACACCACTGAAATTCTCAACAATATTTTTGGCATGAAAAATACATCCTACACCCCTGAAAATTCAGAATATGTTAGCAGCCCAAAAATAGGCCTTAACATGCATCTTAAGACTGCAATAAATGTTGAAAACTTTGGATGCCCAAAAAAGGGGTTTACAGGCATCCTAGACCCCATAAAGTCCAGAAAAAGTTGGTGGCCAAAAACTGTGTCAGAGAGCTCTGAATGTCTCAAAAACCTTTACAGCCTGAAAGGGGCATTAACCTGCATCCTAGACCACTGAAATTCCCAATTATATTTTTGGCACGAAAAATGCTACACCCCTGAACGTTCAGAATATGTTAGCAGCCCAAAAAAGGCCTTAAAATGCATCTTAAGCCTGCAAAAATGTAGAAAACTTTGGAGGCCCAGAAAAGGGGTTTATAGGCATCCTAGACCACCTAAACTCCAGAAAATGTTGTTGGGAAAAAACGGTGCTGGAGAGCTCCGAATGTCCCAAAAACATTTGCAGCCTGAAAGGGGCATTAACCCGCATCCTAGACCACTGAAATTCCCAACAATATTTTTGGCATGAAAAAAGCATCCTACACCCCTGAAAGTTCAGAATATGTTAGCAGCCCAAAAAATGCCTTAAAATGTATATTAAGCCTGCAAAAATGTAGAAAACTTTGGAGGCCCAGAAAAGGGGTTTACAGGCATCCTAGACCCCCTAAACTCAAGAAAATGTTGTTGGGAAAAAACAGTGCTGGAGAGCTCCGAATGTCCCAAAAACATTTGCGCCTGAAAGGGGCATTAACCTGCATCCAAGACCACTGAAATTCCCAATTATATTTTTGGCACGAAAAATGCTACTCCCCTGAAAGTTCAGAATATGTTAGCACCCCAAAAAAGGCCTTAAAATGTATATTAAGCCTGCAAAAATGTAGAAAACTTTGGAGGCCTCAAAAAGGGGTTTACAGGCATCCTAGACCCCCTAAAGTCCACAAAATGTTGGTCACCTAAAAGCTGTGTGAGAGAGCTCTCAATGTCCCAAAAACATTTGCAGCCTGAAAGGGGCATTAACCCGCATCCTAGACCACTGAAATTCCCAATAATATTTTTGGCACGAAAAATGCATCCTACACCCCTGAAAATTCAGAATATGTTAGCAGCCCAAAAATAGGCCTTAACATGCATCTTAAGACTGCAATACATATTGAAAACTTTGGATGCCCGAAAAAGGGGTTTACAGTCATCCTAGAGCCCATAAAGTTCAGAAAATGTTGGTGGCCAAAAACTGTGTCAGAGAGCTCTGAATGTCCCAAAAACCTTTACAGCCTGAAAGGGGCATTAACCTGCATCCTAGAACACTGAAATTCCCAATTATATTTTTGGCACGAAAAATGATACACCCCTGAAAGTTCAGAATATGTTAGCAGCTCAAAAAAGGCCTTAAAATGCATCTGAAGCCTGCAAAAATGTAGAAAACTTTGGAGGCCCAGAAAACGGGTTTACAGGCATCCTAGACCCCCTGAACTCCAGAAAATTTTGTTGGGAAAAAACGGTGCTGGAGAGCTCAGAATGTCCCAAAAACATGTGCAGCCTGAAAGAGGCATTAACCCGCATCCTAGACCACTGAAATTCCCAACAATATTTTTGGCATGAAAAATGCATCCTACACCCCTGAAAATTCAGAATATGTTAGCAGCCCAAAAATAGGCCTTAACATGCATCTTAAGACTGCAATACATATTGAAAACTTTGGATGCCCGAAAAAGGGGTTTACAGTCATCCTAGAGCCCATAAAGTTCAGAAAATGTTGGTGGCCAAAAACTGTGTCAGAGAGCTCTGAATGTCCCAAAAACCTTTACAGCCTGAAAGGGGCATTAACCTGCATCCTAGACCACTGAAATTCCCAATTATATTTTTGGCACGAAAAATGCTACACCCCTGAACGTTCAGAATATGTTAGCAGCCCAAAAAAGGCCTTAATATGCATCTTAAGCCTGCAAAAATGTAGAAAACTTTGGAGGCCCAGAACAGTGGTTTACAGGCATCCTAGACCCCCTAAACTCCAGAAAATGTTGTTGGGAAAAAACGGTGCTGGAGAGCTCCGAATGTCCCAAAAACATTTGCAGCCTGAAAGGGGCATTAACCCGCATCCTAGACCACTGAAATTCCCAACAATATTTTTGCCATGAAAAAAGCATCCTATAGCACTGAAAGTTCAGAATATGTTAGCAGCCCAAAAAAGGCCTTAAAATGTATGTTAAGCCTGCAAAAATGTAGAAAACTTTGGAGGCCTCAAAAAGGGGTTTACAGGCATCCTAGACCCCCTAAAGTCCAGAAAATGCTGGTCGCCTAAAAACGGTGTCAGAGAGCTCTGAATGTCCCAAAAACATTTGCACACTGAAAAGGGCATTAACAGGCATCCTAGACCAGTGAAATTCCCAACAATATTTTTGGCATGAAAAATGCATCCTACACCCCTGAAAATTCAGAATATGTTAGCAGCCCAAAAATAGGCCTTAACATGCATCTTAAGAGTGAAATAAATGTTGAAAACTTTGGATGCCCAAAAAAGGGGTTTACAGGCATCCTAGACCCCATAAAGTCCAGAAAAAGTTGGTGGCCAAAAACTGTGTCAGAGAGCTCTGAATGTCTCAAAAACCTTTACAGCCTGAAAGGGGCATTAACCTGCATCCTAGACCACTGAAATTCCCAATTATATTTTTGGCACGAAAAATGCTACACCCCTGAACGTTCAGAATATGTTAGCAGCCCAAAAAAGGCCTTAAAATGCATCTTAAGCCTGCAAAAATGTAGAAAACTTTGGAGGCCCAGAAAAGGGGTTTATAGGCATCCTAGACCACCTAAACTCCAGAAAATGTTGTTGGGAAAAAACGGTGCTGGAGAGCTCCGAATGTCCCAAAAACATTTGCAGCCTGAAAGGGGCATTAACCCGCATCCTAGACCACTGAAATTCCCAACAATATTTTTGGCATGAAAAAAGCATCCTACACCCCTGAAAGTTCAGAATATGTTAGCAGCCCAAAAAATGCCTTAAAATGTATATTAAGCCTGCAAAAATGTAGAAAACTTTGGAGGCCCAGAAAAGGGGTTTACAGGCATCCTAGACCCCCTAAACTCAAGAAAATGTTGTTGGGAAAAAACAGTGCTGGAGAGCTCCGAATGTCCCAAAAACATTTGCGCCTGAAAGGGGCATTAACCTGCATCCAAGACCACTGAAATTCCCAATTATATTTTTGGCACGAAAAATGCTACTCCCCTGAAAGTTCAGAATATGTTAGCACCCCAAAAAAGGCCTTAAAATGTATATTAAGCCTGCAAAAATGTAGAAAACTTTGGAGGCCTCAAAAAGGGGTTTACAGGCATCCTAGACCCCCTAAAGTCCACAAAATGTTGGTCACCTAAAAGCTGTGTGAGAGAGCTCTCAATGTCCCAAAAACATTTGCAGCCTGAAAGGGGCATTAACCCGCATCCTAGACCACTGAAATTCCCAATAATATTTTTGGCACGAAAAATGCATCCTACACCCCTGAAAATTCAGAATATGTTAGCAGCCCAAAAATAGGCCTTAACATGCATCTTAAGACTGCAATACATATTGAAAACTTTGGATGCCCGAAAAAGGGGTTTACAGTCATCCTAGAGCCCATAAAGTTCAGAAAATGTTGGTGGCCAAAAACTGTGTCAGAGAGCTCTGAATGTCCCAAAAACCTTTACAGCCTGAAAGGGGCATTAACCTGCATCCTAGAACACTGAAATTCCCAATTATATTTTTGGCACGAAAAATGATACACCCCTGAAAGTTCAGAATATGTTAGCAGCTCAAAAAAGGCCTTAAAATGCATCTGAAGCCTGCAAAAATGTAGAAAACTTTGGAGGCCCAGAAAACGGGTTTACAGGCATCCTAGACCCCCTGAACTCCAGAAAATTTTGTTGGGAAAAAACGGTGCTGGAGAGCTCAGAATGTCCCAAAAACATGTGCAGCCTGAAAGAGGCATTAACCCGCATCCTAGACCACTGAAATTCCCAACAATATTTTTGGCATGAAAAATGCATCCTACACCCCTGAAAATTCAGAATATGTTAGCAGCCCAAAAATAGGCCTTAACATGCATCTTAAGACTGCAATACATATTGAAAACTTTGGATGCCCGAAAAAGGGGTTTACAGTCATCCTAGAGCCCATAAAGTTCAGAAAATGTTGGTGGCCAAAAACTGTGTCAGAGAGCTCTGAATGTCCCAAAAACCTTTACAGCCTGAAAGGGGCATTAACCTGCATCCTAGACCACTGAAATTCCCAATTATATTTTTGGCACGAAAAATGCTACACCCCTGAACGTTCAGAATATGTTAGCAGCCCAAAAAAGGCCTTAATATGCATCTTAAGCCTGCAAAAATGTAGAAAACTTTGGAGGCCCAGAACAGTGGTTTACAGGCATCCTAGACCCCCTAAACTCCAGAAAATGTTGTTGGGAAAAAACGGTGCTGGAGAGCTCCGAATGTCCCAAAAACATTTGCAGCCTGAAAGGGGCATTAACCCGCATCCTAGACCACTGAAATTCCCAACAATATTTTTGCCATGAAAAAAGCATCCTATAGCCCTGAAAGTTCAGAATATGTTAGCAGCCCAAAAAAGGCCTTAAAATGTATGTTAAGCCTGCAAAAATGTAGAAAACTTTGGAGGCCTCAAAAAGGGGTTTACAGGCATCCTAGACCCCCTAAAGTCCAGAAAATGCTGGTCGCCTAAAAACGGTGTCAGAGAGCTCTGAATGTCCCAAAAACATTTGCACACTGAAAAGGGCATTAACAGGCATCCTAGACCAGTGAAATTCCCAACAATATTTTTGGCATGAAAAATGCATCCTACACCCCTGAAAATTCAGAATATGTTAGCAGCCCAAAAATAGGCCTTAACATGCATCTTAAGAGTGAAATAAATGTTGAAAACTTTGGATGCCCAAAAAAGGGGTTTACAGGCATCCTAGACCCCATAAAGTCCAGAAAATGTTGGTGGCCAAAAACTGTATCAGAGAGCTCTGAATGTCCCAAAAACATTTGCAGCCTGAAAGGGGCATTAACCTGCATCCAAGACCACTGAAATTCCCAATTACATTTTTGGCACGAAAAATGCTACACCCCTGAAAGTTCACAATATGTTAGCAGCCCAAAAAAGGCCTTAAAATGTATATTAAGCCTGCAAAAATGTAGAAAACTTTGGAGGCCTCAAAAAGGGGTTTACAGGCATCCTAGACCCCCTAAAGTCCAGAAAATGTTGGTCTCCTAAAAACTGTGTGAGAGAGCTCTCAATGTCCCAAAAACATTTGCAGCCTGAAAGGGGCATTAACCCGCATCCTAGACCACTGAAATTCCCAATAATATTTTTGGCACGAAAAATGCATCCTACACCCCTGAAAATTCAGAATATGTTAGCAGCCCAAAAATAGGCCTTAACATGCATCTTAAGACTGCAAAAAATGTTGAAAACTTTGGATGCCCAAAAAAGGGGTTTACAGGCATCCTAGAGCCCATAATGTCCAGAAAATGTTGGTGGCCAAAAACTGTATCAGAGAGCTCTGAATGTCCCAAAAACATTTGCAGCCTGAAAGGGGCATTAACCTGCATCCAAGACCACTGAAATTCCCAATTACATTTTTGGCACGAAAAATGCTACACCCCTGAAAGTTCAGAATATGTTAGCAGCCCAAAAAAGGCCTTAAAATGTATATTAAGCCTGCAAAAATGTAGAAAACTTTGGAGGCCTCAAAAAGGGGTTTACAGGCATCCTAGACCCCCTAAAGTCCACAAAATGTTGGTCACCTAAAAGCTGTGTGAGAGAGCTCTCAATGTCCCAAAAACATTTGCAGCCTGAAAGGGGCATTAACCCGCATCCTAGACCACTGAAATTCCCAATAATATTTTTGGCACGAAAAATGCATCCTACACCCCTGAAAATTCAGAATATGTTAGCAGCCCAAAAATAGGCCTTAACATGCATCTTAAGAGTGAAATAAATGTTGAAAACTTTGGATGCCCAAAAAAGGGGTTTACAGGCATCCTAGACCCCATGAAGTCCAGAAAATGTTGGTGGCCAAAAACTGTATCAGAGAGCTCTGAATGTCCCAAAAACATTTGCAGCCTGAAAGGGGCATTAACCTGCATCCAAGACCACTGAAATTCCCAATTACATTTTTGGCACGAAAAATGCTACACCCCTGAAAGTTCAGAATATGTTAGCAGCCCAAAAAAGGCCTTAAAATGTATATTAAGCCTGCAAAAATGTAGAAAACTTTGGAGGCCTCAAAAAGGGGTTTACAGGCATCCTAGACACCCTAAAGTCCAGAAAATGTTGGTCGCCTAAAAACGGGGTCAGAGAGCTCTGAATGTCCCAAAAACATTTGCAGCCTGAAAGGGGCATTAACCCGCAACCTAGACCACTGAAATTCCCAATAATATTTTTGGCACGAAAAATGTATCCTACACCCCTGAAAATTCAGAATATGTTAGCAGCCCAAAAATAGGCCTTAACATGCATTTTAAGACTGCAAAAAATGTGGAAAACTTTGGATGCCCAAAAAAGGGGTTTACAGGCATCCTAGACCCCATAAAGTCCAGAAAATGTTGGTGGCCAAAAACTGTATCAGAGAGCTCTGAATGTCCCAAAAACATTTGCAGCCTGAAAGGGGCATTAACCTGCATCCAAGACCACTGAAATTCCCAATTACATTTTTGGCACGAAAAATGCTACACCCCTGAAAGTTCAGAATATGTTAGCAGCCCAAAAAAGGCCTTAACATGTATATTAAGCCTGCAAAAATGTAGAAAACTTTGGAGGCCTCAAAAAGGGGTTTACAGGCATCCTAGACCCCCTAAAGTCCAGAAAATGTTGGTCTCCTAAAAACTGTGTGAGAGAGCTCTCAATGTCCCAAAAACATTTGCAGCCTGAAAGGGGCATTAACCCGCATCCTAGACCACTGAAATTCCCAATAATATTTTTGGCACGAAAAATGCATCCTACACCCCTGAAAATTCAGAATATGTTAGCAGCCCAAAAATAGGCCTTAACATGCATCTTAAGACTGCAAAAAATGTCGAAAACTTTGGATGCCCAAAAAAGGGGTTTACAGGCATCCTAGAGCCCATAATGTCCAGAAAATGTTGGTGGCCAAAAACTGTATCAGAGAGCTCTGAATGTCCCAAAAACATTTGCAGCCTGAAAGGGGCATTAACCTGCATCCAAGACCACTGAAATTCCCAATTACATTTTTGGCACGAAAAATGCTACACCCCTGAAAGTTCAGAATATGTTAGCAGCCCAAAAAAGGCCTTAAAATGTATATTAAGCCTGCAAAAATGTAGAAAACTTTGGAGGCCTCAAAAAGGGGTTTACAGGCATCCTAGATCCCCTAAACTCCAGAAAATGTTGTTGGGAAAAAACGGTGCTGGAAAGCTCTGAATGCCCCAAAAACATTTGCAGCCTGAAAGGGGCATTAACCCGCATCCTAGACCACTGAAATTCCCAACAATATTTTTGGCATGAAAAAAGCATCCTACACCCCTGAAAGTTCAGAATATGTTAGCAGCCCAAAAAAGGCCTTACCATGTATATTAAGCCTGCAAAAATGTAGAAAACTTTGGAGGCCTCAAAAAGGGGTTTACAGGCATCCTAGACACCCTAAAGTCCAGAAAATGTTGGGCGCCTAAAAGCAGAGTCAGAGAGCTCTGAATGTCCCAAAAACATTTGCAGCCTGAAAGGGGCATTAACCCGCATCCTAGACCACTGAAATTCCCAATAATATTTTTGGCACGAAAAATGTATCCTACACCCCTGAAAATTCAGAATATGTTAGCAGCCCAAAAATAGGCCTTAACATGCATTTTAAGACTGCAAAAAATGTTGAAAACTTTGGATGCCCAAAAAAGGGGTTTACAGGCATCATAGACCCCCTAAAGTCCAGAAAATGTTGGTGGCCAAAAACTGTGTCAGAGAGCTCTGAATGTCCCAAAAACCTTTACAGCCTGAAAGGGGCATTAACCTGCATCCTAGACCACTGAAATTCCCAATTATATTTTTGGCATGAAAAATGCTACACCCCTGAACGTTCAGAATATGTTAGCAGCCCAAAAAAGGCCTTAAAATGCATCTTAAGCCTGCAAAAATGTAGAAAACTTTGGAGGCCCAGAAAAGGGGTTTATAGGCATCCTAGACCACCTAAACTCCAGAAAATGTTGTTGGGAAAAAACGGTGCTGGAGAGCTCCGAATGTCCCAAAAACATTTGCAGCCTGAAAGGGGCATTAACCCGCATCCTAGACCACTGAAATTCCCAACAATATTTTTGGCATGAAAAAAGCATCCTACACCCCTGAAAGTTCAGAATATGTTAGCAGCCCAAAAAATGCCTTAAAATGTATATTAAGCCTGCAAAAATGTAGAAAACTTTGGAGGCCTCAAAAAGGGGTTTACAGGCATCCTAGACACCCTAAAGTCCAGAAAATGTTGGTCGCCTAAAAACGGGGTCAGAGAGCTCTGAATGTCCCAAAAACATTTGCAGCCTGAAAGGGGCATTAACCCGCATCCTAGACCACTGAAATTCCCAATAATATTTTTGGCACGAAAAATGCATCCTACACCCCTGAAAATTCAGAATATGTTAGCAGCCCAAAAATAGGCCTTAACATGCATCTTAAGACTGCAAAAAATGTTGAAAACTTTGGATGCCCAAAAAAGGGGTTTACAGGCATCCTAGAGCCCATAAAGTCCAGAAAATGTTGGTGGCCAAAAACTGTGTCAGAGAGCTCTGAATGTCCCAAAAACATTTGCAGCCTGAAAGGGGCATTAACCTGCATCCAAGACCACTGAAATTCCCAATTACATTTTTGGCACGAAAAATGCTACACCCCTGAATGTTCAGAATATGTTAGCAGCCCAAAAAAGGCCTTAAAATGCATCTTAAGCCTGCAAAAATGTAGAAAACTTTGGAGGCCCAGAAAACGGGTTTACAGGCATCCTAGACCCCCTAAAGTCCAGAAAATGATGGTCGCCTAAAAACGGTGTCAGAGAGCTCTGAATGTCCCAAAAACATTTGCAGCCTGAAAAGGGCATTAACAGGCATCCTAGACCACTGAAATTCTCAACAATATTTTTGGCATGAAAAATGCATCCTACACCCCTGAAAATTCAGAATATGTTAGCAGCCCAAAAATAGGCCTTAACATGCATCTTAAGACTGCAATAAATGTTGAAAACTTTGGATGCCCAAAAAAGGGGTTTACAGGCATCCTAGACCCCATAAAGTCCAGAAAAAGTTGGTGGCCAAAAACTGTGTCAGAGAGCTCTGAATGTCCCAAAAACCTTTACAGCCTGAAAGGGGCATTAACCTGCATCCTAGACCACTGACATTCCCAATTATATTTTTGGCACGAAAAATGCTACACCCCTGAACGTTCACAATATGTTAGCAGCCCAAAAAAGGCCTTAAAATGCATCTTAAGCCTGCAAAAATGTAGAAAACTTTGGAGGCCCAGAAAAGGGGTTGATAGGCATCCTAGACCACCTAAACTCCAGAAAATGTTGTTGGGAAAAAACGGTGCTGGAGAGCTCCGAATGTCCCAAAAACATTTGCAGCCTGAAAGGGGCATTAACCCGCATCCTAGACCACTGAAATTCCCAACTATATTTTTGGCATGAAAAAAGCATCCTACACCCCTGAAAGTTCAGAATATGTTAGCAGCCCAAAAAATGCCTTAAAATGTATATTAAGCCTGCAAAAATGTAGAAAACTTTGGAGGCCTCAAAAAGGGGTTTACAGGCATCCTAGACACCCTAAAGTCCAGAAAATGTTGGTCGCCTAAAAACGGGGTCAGAGAGCTCTGAATGTCCCAAAAACATTTGCAGCTTGAAAGGGGCATTAACCCGCATCCTAGACCACTGAAATTCCCAATAATATTTTTGGCACGAAAAATGCATCCTACACCCCTGAAAATTCAGAATATGTTAGCAGCCCAAAAAAGGCCTTAAAATACATCTTAAGACTGCAAAAATGTAGAAAACTTTGGAGGCCCAGAAAAGGGGTTTACAGGCATCCTAGACCCCCTAAACTCCAGAAAATTTTGTAGGGAAAAAACAGTGCTGGAGAGCTCCGAATGTCCCAAAAACATTTGCGCCTGAAAGGGGCATTAACCTGCATCCAAGACCACTGAAATTCCCAATTATATTTTTGCCACGAAAAATGCTACTCCCCTGAAAGTTCAGAATATGTTAGCACCCCAAAAAAGGCCTTAAAATGTATATTAAGCCTGCAAAAATGTAGAAAACTTTGTAGGCCTCAAAAAGGGGTTTACAGGCATCCTAGACACCCTAAAGTCCAGAAAATGTTGGTCGCCTAAAAACGGGGTCAGAGAGCTCTGAATGTCCCAAAAACATTTGCAGCCTGAAAGGGGCATTAACCCGCATCCTAGACCACTGAAATTCCCAATAATATTTTTGGCACGAAAAATGCATCCTACACCCCTGAAAATTCAGAATATGTTAGCAGCCCAAAAATAGGCCTTAACATGCATCTTAAGACTGCAATACATTTTGAAAACTTTGGATGCCCAAAAAATGGGGTTTACCGGCATCCTAGAGCCCATACAGTCCAGAAAATGTTGGTGGCCAAAAACTGTGTCAGAGAGCTCTGAATGTCCCAAAAACATTTGCAGCCTGAAAGGGGCATTAACCCGCATCCTAGACCATTGAAATTTCCAACAATATTTTTGGCATGAAAAAAGCATCCTACACTCCTGAAAGTTCAGAATATGTTAGCAGCCCAAAAATAGGCCTTAACATGCATTTTAAGACTGCAAAAAATGTTGAAAACTTTGGATGCCCAAAAAAGGGGTTTACAGGCATCCTAGACCCCATAAGGTCCAGAAAATGTTGGTGGCCAAAAACTGTATCAGAGAGCTCTGAATGTCCCAAAAACATTTGCAGCCTGAAAGGGGCATTAACCTGCATCCAAGACCACTGAAATTCCCAATTACATTTTTGGCACGAAAAATGCTACACCCCTGAAAGTTCAGAATATGTTAGCAGCCCAAAAAAGGCCTTAAAATGTATATTAAGCCTGCAAAAATGTAGAAAACTTTGGAGGCCTCAAAAAGGGGTTTACAGGCATCCTAGACCCCCTAAAGTCCAGAAAATGTTGGTCTCCTAAAAACTGTGTGAGCGAGCTCTCAATGTCCCAAAAACATTTGCAGCCTGAAAGGGGCATTAACCCGCATCCTAGACCACTGAAATTCCCAATAATATTTTTGGCACGAAAAATGCATCCTACACCCCTGAAAATTCAGAATATGTTAGCAGCCCAAAAATAGGCCTTAACATGCATCTTAAGACTGCAAAAAATGTTGAAAACTTTGGATGCCCAAAAAAGGGGTTTACAGGCATCCTAGAGCCCATAAAGTCCAGAAAATGTTGGTGCCCAAAAACTATGTCAGAGAGCTCTGAATGTCCCAAAAACATTTGCAGCCTGAAAGGGGCATTAACCTGCATCCAAGACCACTGAAATTCCCAATTACATTTTTGGCACGAAAAATGCTACACCCCTGAAAGTTCAGAATATGTTAGCAGCCCAAAAAGGCCTTAAAATGTATATTAAGCCTGCAAAAATGTAGAAAACTTTGGAGGCCTCAAAAAGGGGTTTACAGGCATCCTAGATCCCCTAAACTCCAGAAAATGTTGTTGGGAAAAAACGGTGCTGGAAAGCTCTGAATGCCCCAAAAACATTTGCAGCCTGAAAGGGGCATTAACCCGCATCCTAGACCACTGAAATTCCCAACAATATTTTTGGCATGAAAAAAGCATCCTACACCCCTGAAATTCAGAATATGTTAGCAGCCCAAAAATAGGGCTTAACATGTATCTTAAGACTGCAAAAAATGTTGAAAACTTTGGATGCCCAAAAAATGGGGTTTACAGGCATCCTAGAGCCCATAAAGTCCAGAAAATGTTGGTGGCCAAAAACTGTGTCAGAGAGCTCTGAATGTCCCAAAAACATTTGCAGCCTGAAAGGGGCATTAACCCGCATCCTAGACCACTGAAATTTCCAACAATATTTTTGGCATGAAAAAAGCATCCTACACTCCTGAAAGTTCAGAATATGTTAGCAGCCCAAAAAAGGCCTTAACATGTATATTAAGCCTGCAAAAATGTAGAAAAATTTGGAGGCCTCAAAAAGGGGTTTACAGGCATCCTAGACACCCTAAAGTCCAGAAAATGTTGGTCGCCTAAAAGCAGAGTCAGAGAGCTCTGAATGTCCCAAAAACATTTGCAGCCTGAAAGGGGCATTAACCCGCATCCTAGACCACTGAAATTCCCAATAATATTTTTGGCACGAAAAATGTATCCTACACCCCTGAAAATTCAGAATATGTTAGCAGCCCAAAAATAGGCCTTAACATGCATTTTAAGACTGCAAAAAATGTTGAAAACTTTGGATGCCCAAAAAAGGGGTTTACAGGCATCATAGACACCCTAAAGTCCAGAAAATGTTGGTGGCCAAAAACTGTATCAGAGAGCTCTGAATGTCCCAAAAACATTTGCAGCCTGAAAGGGGCATTAACCTGCATCCAAGACCACTGAAATTCCCAATTACATTTTTGGCACGAAAAATGCTACACCCCTGAAAGTTCAGAATATGTTAGCAGCCCAAAAAAGGCCTTAAAATGTATATTAAGCCTGCAAAAATGTAGAAAACTTTGGAGGCCTCAAAAAGGGGTTTACAGGCATGCTAGACCCCCTAAAGTCCAGAAAATGTTGGTCTCCTAAAAACTGTGTGAGAGAGCTCTCAATGTCCCAAAAACATTTGCAGCCTGAAAGGGGCATTAACCCGCATCCTAGACCACTGAAATTCCCAATAATATTTTTGGCACGAAAAATGCATCCTACACCCCTGAAAATTCAGAATATGTTAGCAGCCCAAAAATAGGCCTTAACATGCATCTTAAGACGGCAAACAATGTTGAAAACTTTGGATGCCCAAAAAAGGGGTTTACAGGCATCCTAGAGCCCATAAAGTCCAGAAAATGTTGGTGCCCAAAAACTGTGTCAGAGAGCTCTGAATGTCCCAAAAACATTTGCAGCCTGAAAGGGGCATTAACCGGCATCCAAGACCACTGAAATTCCCAATTACATTTTTGGCACGAAAAATGCTACACCCCTGAAAGTTCAGAATATGTTAGCAGCCCAAAAAATACCTTAAAATGTATATTAAGCCTGCAAAAATGTAGAAAACTTTGGAGGCCTCAAAAAGGGGTTTACAGGCATCCTAGATCCCCTAAACTCCAGAAAATGTTGTTGGGGAAAAACGGTGCTGGAAAGCTCTCAATGTCCCAAAAACATTTGCAGCCTGAAAGGGGCATTAACCCGCATCCTAGACCACTGAAATTCCCAACAATATTTTTGGCATGAAAAAAGCATCCTACACCCCTGAAAGTTCAGAATATGTTAGCAGCCCAAAAAAGGCCTTAACATGTATATTAAGCCTGCAAAAATGTAGAAAACTTTGGAGGCCTCAAAAAGGGCTTTACAGGCATCCTAGACACCCTAAAGTCCAGAAAATGTTGGTCACCTAAAAACAGAGTCAGAGATCTCTGAATGTCCCAAAAACATTTGCAGCCTGAAAGGGGCATTAACCCGCATCCTAGACCACTGAAATTCCCAATAATATTTTTGGCACGAAAAATGTATCCTACACCCCTGAAAATTCAGAATATGTTAGCAGCCCAAAAATAGGCCTTAACATGTATCTTAAGACTGCAAAAAATGTTGAAAACTTTGGATGCCCAAAAAAGGGGTTTACAGGCATCCTAGAGCCCATAGAGTCCAGAAAATGTTGGTGGCCAAAAACTGTGTCAGAGAGCTCTGAATGTCCCAAAAACCTTTACAGCCTGAAAGGGGCATTAACCTCCATCCTAGACCACTGAAATTCCCAATTATATTTTTGGCACGAAAAATGCTACACCCCTGAACGTTCAGAATATGTTAGCAGCCCAAAAAAGGCCTTAAAATGCATCTTAAGCCTGCAAAAATGTAGAAAACTTTGGAGGCCCAGAAAAGGGGTTTATAGGCATCCTAGACCACCTAAACTCCAGAAAATGTTGTTGGGAAAAAACGGTGCTGGAGAGCTCCGAATGTCCGAAAAACATTTGCAGCCTGAAAGGGGCATTAACCCGCATCCTAGACCACTGAAATTCCCAACAATATTTTTGGCATGAAAAAAGCATCCTACACCCCTGAGAGTTCAGAATATGTTAGCAGCCCAAAAAATGCCTTAAAATGTATATTAAGCCTGCAAAAATGTAGAAAACTTTGGAGGCATCGAAAAGGGGTTTACAGGCATCCTAGACCCCCTAAAGTCCAGAAAATGTTGGTCACCTAAAAACTGTGTGAGAGAGCTCTCAATGTCTCAAAAACATTTGCAGCCTGAAAGGGGCATTAACCCGCATCCTAGACCAGTGAAATTCCCAATAATATTTTTGACACGAAAAATGCATCCTACACCCCTGAAAATTCAGAATATGTTAGCAGCCCAAAAATAGGCCTTAACATGTATCTTAAGACTGCAAAAAATGTTGAAAACTTTGGATGCCCAAAAAAGGGGTTTACAGGCATCCTAGAGCCCATAAAGTCCAGAAAATGTTGGTGGCCAAAAACTGTGTCAGAGAGCTCTGAATGTCCCTAAAACCTTTACAGCCTGAAAGGGGCATTAACCTGCATCCTAGACCACTGAAATTCCCAATTATATTTTTGGCACGAAAAATGCTACACCCCTGAACGTTCAGAATATGTTAGCAGCCCAAAAAAGGCCTTAAAATGCATCTTAAGCCTGCAAAAATGTAGAAAACTTTGGAGGCCCAGAAAAGGGGTTTATAGGCATCCTAGACCACCTAAACTCCAGAAAATGTTGTTGGGAAAAAACGGTGCTGGAGAGCTCCGAATGTCCCAAAAACATTTGCAGCCTGAAAGGGGCATTAACCCGCATCCTAGACCACTGAAATTCCCAACAATATTTTTGGCATGAAAAAAGCATCCTACACCCCTGAAAGTTCAGAATATGTTAGCAGCCCAAAAAATGCCTTAAAATGTATATTAAGCCTGCAAAAATGTAGAAAACTTTGGAGGCCTCAAAAAGGGGTTGACAGGCATCCTAGACACCCTAAAGTCCAGAAAATGTTGGTCGCCTAAAAACGGGGTCAGAGAGCTCTGAATGTCCCAAAAACATTTGCAGCCTGAAAGGGGCATTAACCCGCATCCTAGACCACTGAAATTCCCAATAATATTTTTGGCACGAAAAATGCATCCTACACCCCTGAAAATTCAGAATATGTTAGCAGCCCAAAAATAGGCCTTAACATGCATCTTAAGACTGCAAAAAATATTGAAAACTTTGGATGCCCAAAAAAGGGGTTTACAGGCATCCTAGAGCCCATAAAGTCCAGAAAATGTTGGTGGCCAAAAACTGTGTCAGAGAGCTCTGAATGTCCCAAAAACATTTGCAGCCTGAAAGGGGCATTAACCTGCATCCAAGACCACTGAAATTCCCAATTACATTTTTGGCACGAAAAATGCTACACCCCTGAATGTTCAGAATATGTTAGCAGCCCAAAAAAGGTCTTAAAATGCATCTTAAGCCTGCAAAAATGTAGAAAACTTTGGAGGCCCAGAAAACGGGTTTACAGGCATCCTAGACCCCCTAAACTCCAGAAAATTTTGTTGGGAAAAAACGGTGCTGGAAAGCTCCGAATGTCCCAAAAACATTTGCAGCCTGAAAGGGGCATTAACCCGCATCCTAGACCACTGAAATTCCCAACAATATTTTTGGCATGAAAAAAGCATCCTACACCCCTGAAAGTTCAGAATATGTTAGCAGCCCAAAAAATGCCTTAAAATGTATATTAAGCCTGCAAAAATGTAGAAAACTTTGGAGGCCTCAAAAAGGGGTTTACAGGCATCCTAGACCCCCTAAAGTCCAGAAAATGCTGGTCGCCTAAAAACGGGGTCAGAGAGCTCTGAATGTCCCAAAAACATTTGCACACTGAAAAGGGCATTAACAGGCATCCTAGACCACTGAAATTCCCAATAATATTTTTGGCACGAAAAATGTATCCTACACCCCTGAAAATTCAGAATATGTTAGTAGCCCAAAAATAGGCCTTAACATGCATTTTAAGACTGCAAAAAATGTTGAAAACTTTGGATGCCCAAAAAAGGGGTTTACAGGCATCCTAGACCCCATAGAGTCCAGAAAATGTTGGTGGCCAAAAACTGTATCAGAGAGCTCTGAATGTCCCAAAAACATTTGCAGCCTGAAAGGGGCATTAACCTGCATCCAAGACCACTGAAATTCCCAATTACATTTTTGGCACGAAAAATGCTACATCCCTGAAAGTTCAGAATATGTTAGCAGCCCAAAAAAGGCCTTAAAATGTATATTAAGCCTGCAAAAATGTAGAAAACTTTGGAGGCCTCAAAAAGGGGTTTACAGGCATCCTAGACCCCCTAAAGTCCAGAAAATGTTGGTCTCCTAAAAACTGTGTGAGAGAGCTCTCAATGTCCCAAAAACATTTGCAGCCTGAAAGGGGCATTAACCCGCATCCTAGACCACTGAAATTCCCAATAATATTTTTGGCACGAAAAATGCATCCTACACCCCTGAAAATTCAGAATATGTTAGCAGCCCAAAAATAGGCCTTAACATGCATCTTAAGACTGCAAAAAATGTTGAAAACTTTGGATGCCCAAAATAGGGGTTTACAGGCATCCTAGAGCCCATAAAGTCCAGAAAATGTTGGTGCCCAAAAACTGTGTCAGAGAGCTCTGAATGTCCCAAAAACATTTGCAGATGAAAGGGGCATTAACCTGCATCCAAGACCACTGAAATTCCCAATTACATTTTTGGGACGAAAAATGCTACACCCCTGAAAGTTCAGAATATGTTAGCAGCCCAAAAAATGCCTTAAAATGTATATTAAGCCTGCAAAAATGTAGAAAACTTTGGAGGCCTCAAAAAGGGGTTTACAGGCATCCTAGACACCCTAAAGTCCAGAAAATGTTGGTCGCCTAAAAACGGGGTCAGAGAGCTTTGAATGTCCCAAAAACATTTGCAGCCTGAAAAGGGCATTAACAGGCATCCTACACCACTGAAATTCTCAACAATATTTTTGGCATGAAAAATACATCCTACACCCCTGAAAATTCAGAATATGTTAGCAGCCCAAAAATAGGCCTTAACATGCATCTTAAGACTGCAATAAATGTTGAAAACTTTGGATGCCCAAAAAAGGGGTTTACAGGCATCCTAGACCCCATAAAGTCCAGAAAATGTTGGTGGCCAAAAACTGTATCAGAGAGCTCTGAATGTCCCAAAAACATTTGCAGCCTGAAAGGGGCATTAACCTGCATCCAAGACCACTGAAATTCCCAATTACATTTTTGGCACGAAAAATGCTACACCCCTGAAAGTTCAGAATATGTTAGCAGCCCAAAAAAGGCCTTAAAATGTATATTAAGCCTGCAAAAATGTAGAAAACTTTGGAGGCCTCAAAAAGGGGTTTACAGGCATCCTAGACCCCCTAAAGTCCAGAAAATGTTGGTCTCCTAAAAACTGTGTGAGAGAGCTCTCAATGTCCCAAAAACATTTGCAGCAGGAAAGGGGCATTAACCCGCATCCTAGACCACTGAAATTCCCAATAATATTTTTGGCACGAAAAATGCATCCTACACCCCTGAAAATTCAGAATATGTTAGCAGCCCAAAAATAGGCCTTAACATGCATCTTAAGACTGCAAAAAATGTTGAAAACTTTGGATGCCCAAAAAAGGGGTTTACAGGCATCCTAGAGCCCATAAAGTCCAGAAAATGTTGGTGCCCAAAAACTGTGTCAGAGAGCTCTGAATGTCCCAAAAACATTTGCAGCCTGAAAGGGGCATTAACCTGCATCCAAGACCACTGAAATTCCCAATTACATTTTTGGCACGAAAAATGCTACACCCCTGAAAGTTCAGAATATGTTAGCAGCCCAAAAAATGCCTTAAAATGTATATTAAGCCTGCAAAAATGTAGAAAACTTTGGAGGCCTCAAAAAGGGGTTTACAGGCATCCTAGACACCCTAAAGTGCAGAAAATGTTGGTCGCCTAAAAACGGGGTCTGAGAGCTTTGAATGTCCCAAAAACATTTGCAGCCTGAAAAGGGCATTAACAGGCATCCTACACCACTGAAATTCTCAACAATATTTTTGGCATGAAAAATACATCCTACACCCCTGAAAATTCAGAATATGTTAGCAGCCCAAAAATAGACCTTAACATGCATCTTAAGACTGCAATAAATGTTGAAAACTTTGGATGCCCAAAAAAGGGGTTTACAGGCATCCTAGACCCCATAAAGTCCAGAAAAAGTTGGTGGCCAAAAACTGTGTCAGAGAGCTCTGAATGTCTCAAAAACCTTTACAGCCTGAAAGGGGCATTAACCTGCATCCTAGACCACTGAAATTCCCAATTATATTTTTGGCACGAAAAATGCTACACCCCTGAACGTTCAGAATATGTTAGCAGCCCAAAAAAGGCCGTAAAATGCATCTTAAGCCTGCAAAAATGTAGAAAACTTTGGAGGCCCAGAAAAGGGGTTTATAGGCATCCTAGACCACCTAAACTCCAGAAAATGTTGTTGGGAAAAAACGGTGCTAGAGAGCTCCGAATGTCCCAAAAACATTTGCAGCCTGAAAGGGGCATTAACCCGCATCCTAGACCACTGAAATTCCCAACAATATTTTTGGCATGAAAAAAGCATCCTACACCCCTGAAAGTTCAGAATATGTTAGCAGCCCAAAAAATGCCTTAAAATGTATATTAAGCCTGCAAAAATGTAGAAAACTTTGGAGGCCTCAAAAAGGGGTTTACAGGCATCCTAGACACCCTAAAGTCCAGAAAATGTTGGTCGCCTAAAAACGGGGTCAGAGAGCTCTGAATGTCCCAAAAACATTTGCAGCCTGAAAGGGGCATTAACCCGCATCCTAGACCACTGAAATTCCCAACAATATTTTTGGCATGAAAAAAGCATCCTACACCCCTGAAAATTCAGAATATGTTAGCAGCCCAAAAAAGGCCTTAAAATACATCTTAAGACTGCAAAAATGTAGAAAACTTTGGAGGCCCAGAAAAGGGGTTTACAGGCATCCTAGACCCCCTAAACTCCAGAAAATGTTGTTGGGAAAAAACAGTGCTGGAGAGCTCCGAATGTCCCAAAAACATTTGCGCCTGAAAGGGGCATTAACCTGCATCCAAGACCACTGAAATTCCCAATTATATTTTTGGCACGAAAAATGCTACTCCCCTGAAAGTTCAGAATATGTTAGCACCCCAAAAAAGGCCTTAAAATGTATATTAAGCCTGCAAAAATGTAGAAAACTTTGGAGGCCTCAAAAAGGGGTTTACAGGCATCCTAGACCCCCTAAAGTCCACAAAATGTTGGTCACCTAAAAGCTGTGTGAGAGAGCTCTCAATGTCCCAAAAACATTTGCAGCCTGAAAGGGGCATTAACCCGCATCCTAGACCACTGAAATTCCCAATAATATTTTTGGCACGAAAAATGCTACACCCCTGAAAATTCAGAATATGTTAGCAGCCCAAAAATAGGCCTTAACATGCATCTTAAGACTGCAATACATATTGAAAACTTTGGATGCCCAAAAAAGGGGTTTACAGTCATCCTAGAGCCCATAAAGTTCAGAAAATGTTGGTGGCCAAAAACTGTGTCAGAGAGCTCTGAATGTCCCAAAAACCTTTACAGCCTGAAAGGGGCATTAACCTGCATCCTAGAACACTGAAATTCCCAATTATATTTTTGGCACGAAAAATGCTACACCCCTGAAAGTTCAGAATATGTTAGCAGCTCAAAAAAGGCCTTAAAATGCATCTGAAGCCTGCAAAAATGTAGAAAACTTTGGAGGCCCAGAAACCGGGTTTACAGGCATCCTAGACCCTCTAAACTCCAGAAAATTTTGTTGGGAAAAAACGGTGCTGGAGAGCTCAGAATGTCCCAAAAACATTTGCACCCTGAAAGAGGCATTAACCCGCATCCTAGACCACTGAAATTCCCAACAATATTTTTGGCATGAAAAATGCATCCTACACCCCTGAAATTCAGAATATGTTAGCAGCCCAAAAATAGGGCTTAACATGTATCTTAAGACTGCAAAAAATGTTGAAAACTTTGGATGCCCAAAAAATGGAGTTTACAGGCATCCTAGAGCCCATAAAGTCCAGAAAATGTTGGTGGCCAAAAACTGTGTCAGAGAGCTCTGAATGTCCCAAAAACCTTTACAGCCTGAAAGGGGCATTAACCTTCATCCTAGACCACTGAAATTCTCAATTATATTTTTGGCACGAAAAATGCTACACCCCTGAAAGTTCAGAATATGTTAGCAGCCCAAAAAAGGCCTTAATATGCATCTTAAGCCTGCAAAAATGTAGAACACTTTGGAGGCCCAGAACAGTGGTTTACAGGCATCCTAGACCCCCTAAACTCCAGAAAATGTTGTTGGGAAAAAACGGTGCTGGAGAGCTCCGAATGTCCCAAAAACATTTGCAGCCTGAAAGGGGCATTAACCCGCATCCTAGACCACTGAAATTCCCAACAATATTTTTGGCATGAAAAAAGCATCCTATACCCCTGAAAGTTCAGAATATGTTAGCAGCCCAAAAAAGGCCTTAAAATGTATGTTAAGCCTGCAAAAATGTAGAAAACTTTGGAGGCCTCAAAAAGGGGTTTACAGGCATCCTAGACCCCCTAAAGTCCAGAAAATGCTGGTCGCCTAAAAACGGTGTCAGAGAGCTCTGAATGTCCCAAAAACATTTGCACACTGAAAAGGGCATTAACAGCCATCCTAGACCACTGAAATTCCCAACAATATTTTTGGCATGAAAAATGCATCCTACACCCCTGAAAATTCAGAATATGTTAGCAGCCCAAAAATAGGCCTTAACATGCATCTTAAGAGTGAAATAAATGTTGAAAACTTTGGATGCCCAAAAAAGGGGTTTACAGGCATCCTAGACCCCATAAAGTCCAGAAAATGTTGGTGGCCAAAAACTGTATCAGAGAGCTCTGAATGTCCCAAAAACATTTGCAGCCTGAAAGGGGCATTAACCTGCATCCAAGACCACTGAAATTCCCAATTACATTTTTGGCACGAAAAATGCTACACCCCTGAAAGTTCAGAATATGTTAGCAGCCCAAAAAAGGCCTTAAAATGTATATTAAGCCTGCAAAAATGTAGAAAACTTTGGAGGCCTCAAAAAGGGGTTTACAGGCATCCTAGACCCCCTAAAGTCCAGAAAATGTTGGTCGCCTAAAAACGGGGTCAGAGAGCTCTGAATGTCCCAAAAACATTTGCAGCCTGAAAGGGGCATTAACCCGCAACCTAGACCACTGAAATTCCCAATAATATTTTTGGCACAAAAAATGTATCCTACACACCTGAAAATTCAGAATATGTTAGCAGCCCAAAAATAGGCCTTAAAATGCATCTTAAGCCTGCAAAAATGTAGAAAACTTTGGAGGCCCAGAAAAGGGGTTTATAGGCATCCTAGACCACCTAAACTCCAGAAATGTTGTTGGGAAAAAACGGTGCTGGAGAGCTCCGAATGTCCCAAAAACATTTGCAGCCTGAAAGGGGCATTAACCCGCATCCTAGACCACTGAAATTCCCAACAATATTTTTGGCATGAAAAAAGCATCCTACACCCCTGAAAGTTCAGAATATGTTAGCAGCCCAAAAAATGCCTTAAAATGTATATTAAGCCTGCAAAAATGTAGAAAACTTTGGAGGCCTCAAAAAGGGGTTTACAGGCATGCTAGACCCCCTAAAGTCCAGAAAATGTAGGTCTCCTAAAAACTGTGTGAGAGAGCTCTCAATGTCCCAAAAACATTTGCAGCCTGAAAGGGGCATTAACCCGCATCCTAGACCACTGAAATTCCCAATAATATTTTTGGCACGAAAAATGCATCCTACACCCCTGAAAATTCAGAATATGTTAGCAGCCCAAAAATAGGCCTTAACATGCATCTTAAGACTGCAAAAAATGTTGAAAACTTTGGATGCCCAAAAAAGGGGTTTACAGGCATCCTAGAGCCCATAAAGTCCAGAAAATGTTGGTGCCCAAAAACTGTGTCAGAGAGCTCTGAATGTCCCAAAAACATTTGCAGCCTGAAAGGGGCATTAACCTGCATCCAAGACCACTGAAATTCCCAATTACATTTTTGGCACGAAAAATGCTACACCCCTGAAAGTTCAGAATATGTTAGCAGCCCAAAAAATACCTTAAAATGTATATTAAGCCTGCAAAAATGTAGAAAACTTTGGAGGCCTCAAAAAGGGGTTTACAGGCATCCTAGATCCCCTTAACTCCAGAAAATGTTGTTGGGGAAAAACGGTGCTGGAAAGCTCTCAATGTCCCAAAAACATTTGCAGCCTGAAAGGGGCATTAACCCGCATCCTAGACCACTGAAATTCCCAACAATATTTTTGGCATGAAAAAAGCATCCTACACCCCTGAAAGTTCAGAATATGTTAGCAGCCCAAAAAAGGCCTTAACATGTATATTAAGCCTGCAAAAATGTAGAAAACTTTGGAGGCCTCAAAAAGGGGTTTACAGGCATCCTAGACACCCTAAAGTCCAGAAAATGTTGGTCGCCTAAAAGCAGAGTCAGAGAGCTCTGAATGTCCCAAAAACATTTGCAGCCTGAAAGGGGCATTAACCCGCATCCTAGACCACTGAAATTCCCAATAATATTTTTGGCACGAAAAATGTATCCTACACCCCTGAAAATTCAGAATATGTTAGCAGCCCAAAAATAGGCCTTAACATGCATTTTAAGACTGCAAAAAATGTTGAAAACTTTGGATGCCCAAAAAAGGGGTTTACAGGCATCATAGACCCCCTAAAGTCCAGAAAATGTTGGTGGCCAAAAACTGTATCAGAGAGCTCTGAATGTCCCAAAAACATTTGCAGCCTGAAAGGGGCATTAACCTGCATCCAAGACCACTGAAATTCCCAATTACATTTTTGGCACGAAAAATGCTACACCCCTGAAAGTTCAGAATATGTTAGCAGCCCAAAAAAGGCCTTAAAATGTATATTAAGCCTGCAAAAATGTAGAAAACTTTGGAGGCCTCAAAAAGGGGCTTACAGGCATGCTAGACCCCCTAAAGTCCCGAAAATGTAGGTCTCCTAAAAACTGTGTGAGAGAGCTCTCAATGTCCCAAAAACATTTGCAGCCTGAAAGGGGCATTAACCCGCATCCTAGACCACTGAAATTCCCAATAATATTTTTGGCACGAAAAATGCATCCTACACCCCTGAAAATTCAGAATATGTTAGCAGCCCAAAAATAGGCCTTAACATGCATCTTAAGACTGCAAAAAATGTTGAAAACTTTGGATGCCCAAAATAGGGGTTTACAGGCATCCTAGAGCCCATAAAGTCCAGAAAATGTTGGTGCCCAAAAACTGTGTCAGAGAGCTCTGAATGTCCCAAAAACATTTGCAGCCTGAAAGGGGCATTAACCTGCATCCAAGACCACTGAAATTCCCAATTACATTTTTGGCACGAAAAATGCTACACCCCTGAAAGTTCAGAATATGTTAGCAGCCCAAAAAATACCTTAAAATGTATATTAAGCCTGCAAAAATGTAGAAAACTTTGGAGGCCTCAAAAAGGGGTTTACAGGCATCCTAGATCCCCTTAACTCCAGAAAATGTTGTTGGGGAAAAACGGTGCTGGAGAGCTCCGAATGTCCCAAAAACATTTGCAGCCTGAAAGGGGCATTAACCCGCATCCTAGACCACTGAAATTCCCAACAATATTTTTGGCATGAAAAAAGCATCCTACACCCCTGAAAGTTCAGAATATGTTAGCAGCCCAAAAAATGCCTTAAAATGTATATTAAGCCTGCAAAAATGTAAAAAACTTTGGAGGCCTCAAAAAGGGGTTTACAGGCATCCTAGACACCCTAAAGTCCAGAAAATGTTGGTCGCCTAAAAACGGGGTCAGAGAGCTCTGAATGTCCCAAAAACATTTGCAGCCTGAAAGGGGCATTAACCCGCATCCTAGACCACTGAAATTCCCAATAATATTTTTGGCACGAAAAATGTATCCTACACCCCTGAAAATTCAGAATATGTTAGCAGCCCAAAAATAGGCCTTAACATGCATTTTACGATTGCAAAAAATGTTGAAAACTTTGGATGCCCAAAAAAGGGGTTTACAGGCATCCTAGACCCCCTAAAGTCCAGAAAATGATGGTCGCCTAAAAACGGTGTCAGAGAGCTCTGAATGTCCCAAAAACATTTGCAGCCTGAAAAGGGCATTAACAGGCATCCTAGACCACTGAAATTCTCAACATATTTTTGGCATGAAAAATGCATCCTACACCCCTGAAAATTCAGAATATGTTAGCAGCCAAAAAATAGGCCTTAACATGCATCTTAAGACTGCAATAAATGTTGAAAACTTTGGATGCCCAAAAAAGGGGTTTGCAGGCATCCTAGACCCCATAAAGTCCAGAAAAAGTTGGTGGCCAAAAACTGTGTCAGAGAGCTCTGAATGTCCCAAAAACCTTTACAGCCTGAAAGGGGCATTAACCTGCATCCTAGACCACTGAAATTCCCAATTATATTGTTGGCACGAAAAATGCTACACCCCTGAACGTTCAGAATATGTTAGCAGCCCAAAAAAGGCCTTAAAATACATCTTAAGACTGCAAAAATGTAGAAAACTTTGGAGGCCCAGAAAAGGGGTTTACAGGCATCCTAGACCCCCTAAACTCCAGAAAATGTTGTTGGGAAAAAACAGTGCTGGAGAGCTCCGAATGTCCCAAAAACATTTGCAGCCTGAAAGGGGCATTAACCCTCATCCTAGACCGCTGAAGTTCCCGACAATATTTTATGGCATGAAAAAAGCATCCTACACCCCTGAAAGTTCAGAATATGTTAGCAGCCCAACCAAAAAAGGCCTTAAAATATATATTAAGCCTGCAAAGAGGCCCAGAAAAGGGGTTTACAGGCATCCTAGACCCCTTAAACTCCAGAAAATGTTGTTGGGAAAAAACGGTGCTGGAAAGCTCCGAATGTCCCAAAAACATTTGCAGCCTGAAAGGGGCATTAACCCGCATCTTAGACCACTGAAATTCCCAACAATATTTTTGGCATGAAAAAAGCATCCTACACCCCTGAAAGTTCAGAATATGTTAGCAGCCCAAAAAATGCCTTAAAATGTATATTAAGCCTGCAAAAATGTAGAAAACTTTGGAGGCATCGAAAAGGGGTTTACAGGCATCCTAGACCCCCTAAAGTCCAGAAAATGTTGGTCACCTAAAAACTGTGTGAGAGAGCTCTCAATGTCCCAAAAACATTTGCAGCTTGAAAGGGGCATTAACCCGCATCCTAGACCAGTGAAATTCCCAATAATATTATTGACACGAAAAATGCATCCTACACCCCTGAAAATTCAGAATATGTTAGCAGCCCAAAAATAGGCCTTAAAATGCATCTTAAGCCTGCAAAAATGTAGAAAACTTTGGAGGCCCAGAAAAGGGGTTTATAGGCATCCTAGACCACCTAAACTCCAGAAAATGTTGTTGGGAAAAAACGGTGCTGGAGAGCTCCGAATGTCCCAAAAACATTTGCAGCCTGAAAGGGGCATTAACCCGCATCCTAGACCACTGAAATTCCCAACAATATTTTTGGCATGAAAAAAGCATCCTACACCCCTGAAAGTTCAGAATATGTTAGCAGCCCAAAAAATGCCTTAAAATGTATATTAAGCCTGCAAAAATGTAGAAAACTTTGGAGGCCTCAAAAAGGGGTTTACAGGCATGCTAGACCCCCTAAAGTCCAGAAAATGTAGGTCTCCTAAAAACTGTGTGAGAGAGCTCTCAATGTCCCAAAAACATTTGCAGCCTGAAAGGGGCATTAACCCGCATCCTAGACCACTGAAATTCCCAATAATATTTTTGGCACGAAAAATGCATCCTACACCCCTGAAAATTCAGAATATGTTAGCAGCCCAAAAATAGGCCTTAACATGCATCTTAAGACTGCAAAAAATGTTGAAAACTTTGGATGCCCAAAAAAGGGGTTTACAGGCATCCTAGAGCCCATAAAGTCCAGAAAATGTTGGTGCCCAAAAACTGTGTCAGAGAGCTCTGAATGTCCCAAAAACATTTGCAGCCTGAAAGGGGCATTAACCTGCATCCAAGACCACTGAAATTCCCAATTACATTTTTGGCACGAAAAATGCTACACCCCTGAAAGTTCAGAATATGTTAGCAGCCCAAAAAATACCTTAAAATGTATATTAAGCCTGCAAAAATGTAGAAAACTTTGGAGGCCTCAAAAAGGGGTTTACAGGCATCCTAGATCCCCTTAACTCCAGAAAATGTTGTTGGGGAAAAACGGTGCTGGAAAGCTCTCAATGTCCCAAAAACATTTGCAGCCTGAAAGGGGCATTAACCCGCATCCTAGACCACTGAAATTCCCAACAATATTTTTGGCATGAAAAAAGCATCCTACACCCCTGAAAGTTCAGAATATGTTAGCAGCCCAAAAAAGGCCTTAACATGTATATTAAGCCTGCAAAAATGTAGAAAACTTTGGAGGCCTCAAAAAGGGGTTTACAGGCATCCTAGACACCCTAAAGTCCAGAAAATGTTGGTCACCTAAAAACAGAGTCAGAGATCTCTGAATGTCCCAAAAACATTTGCAGCCTGAAAGGGGCATTAACCCGCATCCTAGACCACTGAAATTCCCAATAATATTTTTGGCACGAAAAATGTATCCTACACCCCTGAAAATTCAGAATATGTTAGCAGCCCAAAAATAGGCCTTAACATGCATTTTAAGATTGCAAAAAAATGTTGAAAACTTTGGATGCCCAAAAAAGGGGTTTACAGGCATCCTAGAGCCCATAAAGTCCAGAAAATGTTGGTGCCCAAAAACTATGTCAGAGAGCTCTGAATGTCCCAAAAACATTTGCAGCCTGAAAGGGGCATTAACCTGCATCCAAGACCACTGAAATTCCCAATTACATTTTTGGCACGAAAAATGCTACACCCCTGAAAGTTCAGAATATGTTAGCAGCCCAAAAAGGCCTTAAAATGTATATTAAGCCTGCAAAAATGTAGAAAACTTTGGAGGCCTCAAAAAGGGGTTTACAGGCATCCTAGATCCCCTAAACTCCAGAAAATGTTGTTGGGAAAAAACGGTGCTGGAAAGCTCTGAATGCCCCAAAAACATTTGCAGCCTGAAAGGGGCATTAACCCGCATCCTAGACCACTGAAATTCCCAACAATATTTTTGGCATGAAAAAAGCATCCTACACCCCTGAAATTCAGAATATGTTAGCAGCCCAAAAATAGGGCTTAACATGTATCTTAAGACTGCAAAAAATGTTGAAAACTTTGGATGCCCAAAAAATGGGGTTTACAGGCATCCTAGAGCCCATAAAGTCCAGAAAATGTTGGTGGCCAAAAACTGTGTCAGAGAGCTCTGAATGTCCCAAAAACATTTGCAGCCTGAAAGGGGCATTAACCCGCATCCTAGACCACTGAAATTTCCAACAATATTTTTGGCATGAAAAAAGCATCCTACACTCCTGAAAGTTCAGAATATGTTAGCAGCCCAAAAAAGGCCTTAACATGTATATTAAGCCTGCAAAAATGTAGAAAAATTTGGAGGCCTCAAAAAGGGGTTTACAGGCATCCTAGACACCCTAAAGTCCAGAAAATGTTGGTCGCCTAAAAGCAGAGTCAGAGAGCTCTGAATGTCCCAAAAACATTTGCAGCCTGAAAGGGGCATTAACCCGCATCCTAGACCACTGAAATTCCCAATAATATTTTTGGCACGAAAAATGTATCCTACACCCCTGAAAATTCAGAATATGTTAGCAGCCCAAAAATAGGCCTTAACATGCATTTTAAGACTGCAAAAAATGTTGAAAACTTTGGATGCCCAAAAAAGGGGTTTACAGGCATCATAGACACCCTAAAGTCCAGAAAATGTTGGTGGCCAAAAACTGTATCAGAGAGCTCTGAATGTCCCAAAAACATTTGCAGCCTGAAAGGGGCATTAACCTGCATCCAAGACCACTGAAATTCCCAATTACATTTTTGGCACGAAAAATGCTACACCCCTGAAAGTTCAGAATATGTTAGCAGCCCAAAAAAGGCCTTAAAATGTATATTAAGCCTGCAAAAATGTAGAAAACTTTGGAGGCCTCAAAAAGGGGTTTACAGGCATGCTAGACCCCCTAAAGTCCAGAAAATGTTGGTCTCCTAAAAACTGTGTGAGAGAGCTCTCAATGTCCCAAAAACATTTGCAGCCTGAAAGGGGCATTAACCCGCATCCTAGACCACTGAAATTCCCAATAATATTTTTGGCACGAAAAATGCATCCTACACCCCTGAAAATTCAGAATATGTTAGCAGCCCAAAAATAGGCCTTAACATGCATCTTAAGACGGCAAACAATGTTGAAAACTTTGGATGCCCAAAAAAGGGGTTTACAGGCATCCTAGAGCCCATAAAGTCCAGAAAATGTTGGTGCCCAAAAACTGTGTCAGAGAGCTCTGAATGTCCCAAAAACATTTGCAGCCTGAAAGGGGCATTAACCGGCATCCAAGACCACTGAAATTCCCAATTACATTTTTGGCACGAAAAATGCTACACCCCTGAAAGTTCAGAATATGTTAGCAGCCCAAAAAATACCTTAAAATGTATATTAAGCCTGCAAAAATGTAGAAAACTTTGGAGGCCTCAAAAAGGGGTTTACAGGCATCCTAGATCCCCTAAACTCCAGAAAATGTTGTTGGGGAAAAACGGTGCTGGAAAGCTCTCAATGTCCCAAAAACATTTGCAGCCTGAAAGGGGCATTAACCCGCATCCTAGACCACTGAAATTCCCAACAATATTTTTGGCATGAAAAAAGCATCCTACACCCCTGAAAGTTCAGAATATGTTAGCAGCCCAAAAAAGGCCTTAACATGTATATTAAGCCTGCAAAAATGTAGAAAACTTTGGAGGCCTCAAAAAGGGCTTTACAGGCATCCTAGACACCCTAAAGTCCAGAAAATGTTGGTCACCTAAAAACAGAGTCAGAGATCTCTGAATGTCCCAAAAACATTTGCAGCCTGAAAGGGGCATTAACCCGCATCCTAGACCACTGAAATTCCCAATAATATTTTTGGCACGAAAAATGTATCCTACACCCCTGAAAATTCAGAATATGTTAGCAGCCCAAAAATAGGCCTTAACATGTATCTTAAGACTGCAAAAAATGTTGAAAACTTTGGATGACCAAAAAAGGGGTTTACAGGCATCCTAGAGCCCATAGAGTCCAGAAAATGTTGGTGGCCAAAAACTGTGTCAGAGAGCTCTGAATGTCCCAAAAACCTTTACAGCCTGAAAGGGGCATTAACCTCCATCCTAGACCACTGAAATTCCCAATTATATTTTTGGCACGAAAAATGCTACACCCCTGAACGTTCAGAATATGTTAGCAGCCCAAAAAAGGCCTTAAAATGCATCTTAAGCCTGCAAAAATGTAGAAAACTTTGGAGGCCCAGAAAAGGGGTTTATAGGCATCCTAGACCACCTAAACTCCAGAAAATGTTGTTGGGAAAAAACGGTGCTGGAGAGCTCCGAATGTCCGAAAAACATTTGCAGCCTGAAAGGGGCATTAACCCGCATCCTAGACCACTGAAATTCCCAACAATATTTTTGGCATGAAAAAAGCATCCTACACCCCTGAGAGTTCAGAATATGTTAGCAGCCCAAAAAATGCCTTAAAATGTATATTAAGCCTGCAAAAATGTAGAAAACTTTGGAGGCATCGAAAAGGGGTTTACAGGCATCCTAGACCCCCTAAAGTCCAGAAAATGTTGGTCACCTAAAAACTGTGTGAGAGAGCTCTCAATGTCTCAAAAACATTTGCAGCCTGAAAGGGGCATTAACCCGCATCCTAGACCAGTGAAATTCCCAATAATATTTTTGACACGAAAAATGCATCCTACACCCCTGAAAATTCAGAATATGTTAGCAGCCCAAAAATAGGCCTTAACATGTATCTTAAGACTGCAAAAAATGTTGAAAACTTTGGATGCCCAAAAAAGGGGTTTACAGGCATCCTAGAGCCCATAAAGTCCAGAAAATGTTGGTGGCCAAAAACTGTGTCAGAGAGCTCTGAATGTCCCTAAAACCTTTACAGCCTGAAAGGGGCATTAACCTGCATCCTAGACCACTGAAATTCCCAATTATATTTTTGGCACGAAAAATGCTACACCCCTGAACGTTCAGAATATGTTAGCAGCCCAAAAAAGGCCTTAAAATGCATCTTAAGCCTGCAAAAATGTAGAAAACTTTGGAGGCCCAGAAAAGGGGTTTATAGGCATCCTAGACCACCTAAACTCCAGAAAATTTTGTTGGGAAAAAACGGTGCTGGAGAGCTCCGAATGTCCCAAAAACATTTGCAGCCTGAAAGGGGCATTAACCCGCATCCTAGACCACTGAAATTCCCAACAATATTTTTGGCATGAAAAAAGCATCCTACACCCCTGAAAGTTCAGAATATGTTAGCAGCCCAAAAAATGCCTTAAAATGTATATTAAGCCTGCAAAAATGTAGAAAACTTTGGAGGCCTCAAAAAGGGGTTGACAGGCATCCTAGACACCCTAAAGTCCAGAAAATGTTGGTCGCCTAAAAACGGGGTCAGAGAGCTCTGAATGTCCCAAAAACATTTGCAGCCTGAAAGGGGCATTAACCCGCATCCTAGACCACTGAAATTCCCAATAATATTTTTGGCACGAAAAATGCATCCTACACCCCTGAAAATTCAGAATATGTTAGCAGCCCAAAAATAGGCCTTAACATGCATCTTAAGACTGCAAAAAATATTGAAAACTTTGGATGCCCAAAAAAGGGGTTTACAGGCATCCTAGAGCCCATAAAGTCCAGAAAATGTTGGTGGCCAAAAACTGTGTCAGAGAGCTCTGAATGTCCCAAAAACATTTGCAGCCTGAAAGGGGCATTAACCTGCATCCAAGACCACTGAAATTCCCAATTACATTTTTGGCACGAAAAATGCTACACCCCTGAATGTTCAGAATATGTTAGCAGCCCAAAAAAGGTCTTAAAATGCATCTTAAGCCTGCAAAAATGTAGAAAACTTTGGAGGCCCAGAAAACGGGTTTACAGGCATCCTAGACCCCCTAAACTCCAGAAAATTTTGTTGGGAAAAAACGGTGCTGGAAAGCTCCGAATGTCCCAAAAACATTTGCAGCCTGAAAGGGGCATTAACCCGCATCCTAGACCACTGAAATTCCCAACAATATTTTTGGCATGAAAAAAGCATCCTACACCCCTGAAAGTTCAGAATATGTTAGCAGCCCAAAAAATGCCTTAAAATGTATATTAAGCCTGCAAAAATGTAGAAAACTTTGGAGGCCTCAAAAAGGGGTTTACAGGCATCCTAGACCCCCTAAAGTCCAGAAAATGCTGGTCGCCTAAAAACGGGGTCAGAGAGCTCTGAATGTCCCAAAAACATTTGCACACTGAAAAGGGCATTAACAGGCATCCTAGACCACTGAAATTCCCAATAATATTTTTGGCACGAAAAATGTATCCTACACCCCTGAAAATTCAGAATATGTTAGTAGCCCAAAAATAGGCCTTAACATGCATTTTAAGACTGCAAAAAATGTTGAAAACTTTGGATGCCCAAAAAAGGGGTTTACAGGCATCCTAGACCCCATAGAGTCCAGAAAATGTTGGTGGCCAAAAACTGTATCAGAGAGCTCTGAATGTCCCAAAAACATTTGCAGCCTGAAAGGGGCATTAACCTGCATCCAAGACCACTGAAATTCCCAATTACATTTTTGGCACGAAAAATGCTACACCCCTGAAAGTTCAGAATATGTTAGCAGCCCAAAAAAGGCCTTAAAATGTATATTAAGCCTGCAAAAATGTAGAAAACTTTGGAGGCCTCAAAAAGGGGTTTACAGGCATCCTAGACCCCCTAAAGTCCAGAAAATGTTTGTCTCCTAAAAACTGTGTGAGAGAGCTCTCAATGTCCCAAAAACATTTGCAGCCTGAAAGGGGCATTAACCCGCATCCTAGACCACTGAAATTCCCAATAATATTTTTGGCACGAAAAATGCATCCTACACCCCTGAAAATTCAGAATATGTTAGCAGCCCAAAAATAGGCCTTAACATGCATCTTAAGACTGCAAAAAATGTTGAAAACTTTGGATGCCCAAAATAGGGGTTTACAGGCTTCCTAGAGCCCATAAAGTCCAGAAAATGTTGGTGCCCAAAAACTGTGTCAGAGAGCTCTGAATGTCCCAAAAACATTTGCAGCCTGAAAGGGGCATTAACCTGCATCCAAGACCACTGAAATTCCCAATTACATTTTTGGCACGAAAAATGCTACACCCCTGAAAGTTCAGAATATGTTAGCAGCCCAAAAAAGGCCTTAAAATGTATATTAAGCCTGCAAAAATGTAGAAAACTTTGGAGGCCTCAAAAAGGGGTTTACAGGCATCCTAGACCCCCTAAAGTCCAGAAAATGTTTGTCTCCTAAAAACTGTGTGAGAGAGCTCTCAATGTCCCAAAAACATTTGCAGCCTGAAAGGGGCATTAACCCGCATCCTAGACCACTGAAATTCCCAATAATATTTTTGGCACGAAAAATGCATCCTACACCCCTGAAAATTCAGAATATGTTAGCAGCCCAAAAATAGGCCTTAACATGCATCTTAAGACTGCAAAAAATGTTGAAAACTTTGGATGCCCAAAATAGGGGTTTACAGGCTTCCTAGAGCCCATAAAGTCCAGAAAATGTTGGTGCCCAAAAACTGTGTCAGAGAGCTCTGAATGTCCCAAAAACATTTGCAGATGAAAGGGGCATTAACCTGCATCCAAGACCACTGAAATTCCCAATTACATTTTTGGGACGAAAAATGCTACACCCCTGAAAGTTCAGAATATGTTAGCAGCCCAAAAAATGCCTTAAAATGTATATTAAGCCTGCAAAAATGTAGAAAACTTTGGAGGCCTCAAAAAGGGGTTTACAGGCATCCTAGACACCCTAAAGTCCAGAAAATGTTGGTCGCCTAAAAACGGGGTCAGAGAGCTTTGAATGTCCCAAAAACATTTGCAGCCTGAAAAGGGCATTAACAGGCATCCTACACCACTGAAATTCTCAACAATATTTTTGGCATGAAAAATACATCCTACACCCCTGAAAATTCAGAATATGTTAGCAGCCCAAAAATAGGCCTTAACATGCATCTTAAGACTGCAATAAATGTTGAAAACTTTGGATGCCCAAAAAAGGGGTTTACAGGCATCCTAGACCCCATAAAGTCCAGAAAATGTTGGTGGCCAAAAACTGTATCAGAGAGCTCTGAATGTCCCAAAAACATTTGCAGCCTGAAAGGGGCATTAACCTGCATCCAAGACCACTGAAATTCCCAATTACATTTTTGGCACGAAAAATGCTACACCCCTGAAAGTTCAGAATATGTTAGCAGCCCAAAAAAGGCCTTAAAATGTATATTAAGCCTGCAAAAATGTAGAAAACTTTGGAGGCCTCAAAAAGGGGTTTACAGGCATCCTAGACCCCCTAAAGTCCAGAAAATGTTGGTCTCCTAAAAACTGTGTGAGAGAGCTCTCAATGTCCCAAAAACATTTGCAGCAGGAAAGGGGCATTAACCCGCATCCTAGACCACTGAAATTCCCAATAATATTTTTGGCACGAAAAATGCATCCTACACCCCTGAAAATTCAGAATATGTTAGCAGCCCAAAAATAGGCCTTAACATGCATCTTAAGACTGCAAAAAATGTTGAAAACTTTGGATGCCCAAAAAAGGGGTTTACAGGCATCCTAGAGCCCATAAAGTCCAGAAAATGTTGGTGCCCAAAAACTGTGTCAGAGAGCTCTGAATGTCCCAAAAACATTTGCAGCCTGAAAGGGGCATTAACCTGCATCCAAGACCACTGAAATTCCCAATTACATTTTTGGCACGAAAAATGCTACACCCCTGAAAGTTCAGAATATGTTAGCAGCCCAAAAAATGCCTTAAAATGTATATTAAGCCTGCAAAAATGTAGAAAACTTTGGAGGCCTCAAAAAGGGGTTTACAGGCATCCTAGACACCCTAAAGTGCAGAAAATGTTGGTCGCCTAAAAACGGGGTCTGAGAGCTTTGAATGTCCCAAAAACATTTGCAGCCTGAAAAGGGCATTAACAGGCATCCTACACCACTGAAATTCTCAACAATATTTTTGGCATGAAAAATACATCCTACACCCCTGAAAATTCAGAATATGTTAGCAGCCCAAAAATAGGCCTTAACATGCATCTTAAGACTGCAATAAATGTTGAAAACTTTGGATGCCCAAAAAAGGGGTTTACAGGCATCCTAGACCCCATAAAGTCCAGAAAAAGTTGGTGGCCAAAAACTGTGTCAGAGAGCTCTGAATGTCTCAAAAACCTTTACAGCCTGAAAGGGGCATTAACCTGCATCCTAGACCACTGAAATTCCCAATTATATTTTTGGCACGAAAAATGCTACACCCCTGAACGTTCAGAATATGTTAGCAGCCCAAAAAAGGCCGTAAAATGCATCTTAAGCCTGCAAAAATGTAGAAAACTTTGGAGGCCCAGAAAAGGGGTTTATAGGCATCCTAGACCACCTAAACTCCAGAAAATGTTGTTGGGAAAAAACGGTGCTAGAGAGCTCCGAATGTCCCAAAAACATTTGCAGCCTGAAAGGGGCATTAACCCGCATCCTAGACCACTGAAATTCCCAACAATATTTTTGGCATGAAAAAAGCATCCTACACCCCTGAAAGTTCAGAATATGTTAGCAGCCCAAAAAATGCCTTAAAATGTATATTAAGCCTGCAAAAATGTAGAAAACTTTGGAGGCCTCAAAAAGGGGTTTACAGGCATCCTAGACACCCTAAAGTCCAGAAAATGTTGGTCGCCTAAAAACGGGGTCAGAGAGCTCTGAATGTCCCAAAAACATTTGCAGCCTGAAAGGGGCATTAACCCGCATCCTAGACCACTGAAATTCCCAACAATATTTTTGGCATGAAAAAAGCATCCTACACCCCTGAAAATTCAGAATATGTTAGCAGCCCAAAAAAGGCCTTAAAATACATCTTAAGACTGCAAAAATGTAGAAAACTTTGGAGGCCCAGAAAAGGGGTTTACAGGCATCCTAGACCCCCTAAACTCCAGAAAATGTTGTTGGGAAAAAACAGTGCTGGAGAGCTCCGAATGTCCCAAAAACATTTGCGCCTGAAAGGGGCATTAACCTGCATCCAAGACCACTGAAATTCCCAATTATATTTTTGGCACGAAAAATGCTACTCCCCTGAAAGTTCAGAATATGTTAGCACCCCAAAAAAGGCCTTAAAATGTATATTAAGCCTGCAAAAATGTAGAAAACTTTGGAGGCCTCAAAAAGGGGTTTACAGGCATCCTAGACCCCCTAAAGTCCACAAAATGTTGGTCACCTAAAAGCTGTGTGAGAGAGCTCTCAATGTCCCAAAAACATTTGCAGCCTGAAAGGGGCATTAACCCGCATCCTAGACCACTGAAATTCCCAATAATATTTTTGGCACGAAAAATGCTACACCCCTGAAAATTCAGAATATGTTAGCAGCCCAAAAATAGGCCTTAACATGCATCTTAAGACTGCAAAAAATGTTGAAAACTTTGGATGCCCAAAAAAGGGGTTTACAGGCATCCTAGAGCCCATAAAGTCCAGAAAATGTTGGTGCCCAAAAACTGTGTCAGAGAGCTCTGAATGTCCCAAAAACCTTTACAGCCTGAAAGGGGCATTAACCTGCATCCTAGAACACTGAAATTCCCAATTATATTTTTGGCACGAAAAATGCTACACCCCTGAAAGTTCAGAATATGTTAGCAGCTCAAAAAAGGCCTTAAAATGCATCTGAAGCCTGCAAAAATGTAGAAAACTTTGGAGGCCCAGAAACCGGGTTTACAGGCATCCTAGACCCTCTAAACTCCAGAAAATTTTGTTGGGAAAAAACGGTGCTGGAGAGCTCAGAATGTCCCAAAAACATTTGCACCCTGAAAGAGGCATTAACCCGCATCCTAGACCACTGAAATTCCCAACAATATTTTTGGCATGAAAAATGCATCCTACACCCCTGAAATTCAGAATATGTTAGCAGCCCAAAAATAGGGCTTAACATGTATCTTAAGACTGCAAAAAATGTTGAAAACTTTGGATGCCCAAAAAATGGAGTTTACAGGCATCCTAGAGCCCATAAAGTCCAGAAAATGTTGGTGGCCAAAAACTGTGTCAGAGAGCTCTGAATGTCCCAAAAACCTTTACAGCCTGAAAGGGGCATTAACCTTCATCCTAGACCACTGAAATTCTCAATTATATTTTTGGCACGAAAAATGCTACACCCCTGAAAGTTCAGAATATGTTAGCAGCCCAAAAAAGGCCTTAATATGCATCTTAAGCCTGCAAAAATGTAGAACACTTTGGAGGCCCAGAACAGTGGTTTACAGGCATCCTAGACCCCCTAAACTCCAGAAAATGTTGTTGGGAAAAAACGGTGCTGGAGAGCTCCGAATGTCCCAAAAACATTTGCAGCCTGAAAGGGGCATTAACCCGCATCCTAGACCACTGAAATTCCCAACAATATTTTTGGCATGAAAAAAGCATCCTATACCCCTGAAAGTTCAGAATATGTTAGCAGCCCAAAAAAGGCCTTAAAATGTATGTTAAGCCTGCAAAAATGTAGAAAACTTTGGAGGCCTCAAAAAGGGGTTTACAGGCATCCTAGACCCCCTAAAGTCCAGAAAATGCTGGTCGCCTAAAAACGGTGTCAGAGAGCTCTGAATGTCCCAAAAACATTTGCACACTGAAAAGGGCATTAACAGCCATCCTAGACCACTGAAATTCCCAACAATATTTTTGGCATGAAAAATGCATCCTACACCCCTGAAAATTCAGAATATGTTAGCAGCCCAAAAATAGGCCTTAACATGCATCTTAAGAGTGAAATAAATGTTGAAAACTTTGGATGCCCAAAAAAGGGGTTTACAGGCATCCTAGACCCCATAAAGTCCAGAAAATGTTGGTGGCCAAAAACTGTATCAGAGAGCTCTGAATGTCCCAAAAACATTTGCAGCCTGAAAGGGGCATTAACCTGCATCCAAGACCACTGAAATTCCCAATTACATTTTTGGCACGAAAAATGCTACACCCCTGAAAGTTCAGAATATGTTAGCAGCCCAAAAAAGGCCTTAAAATGTATATTAAGCCTGCAAAAATGTAGAAAACTTTGGAGGCCTCAAAAAGGGGTTTACAGGCATCCTAGACCCCCTAAAGTCCAGAAAATGTTGGTCGCCTAAAAACGGGGTCAGAGAGCTCTGAATGTCCCAAAAACATTTGCAGCCTGAAAGGGGCATTAACCCGCAACCTAGACCACTGAAATTCCCAATAATATTTTTGGCACAAAAAATGTATCCTACACACCTGAAAATTCAGAATATGTTAGCAGCCCAAAAATAGGCCTTAAAATGCATCTTAAGCCTGCAAAAATGTAGAAAACTTTGGAGGCCCAGAAAAGGGGTTTATAGGCATCCTAGACCACCTAAACTCCAGAAAATGTTGTTGGGAAAAAACGGTGCTGGAGAGCTCCGAATGTCCCAAAAACATTTGCAGCCTGAAAGGGGCATTAACCCGCATCCTAGACCACTGAAATTCCCAACAATATTTTTGGCATGAAAAAAGCATCCTACACCCCTGAAAGTTCAGAATATGTTAGCAGCCCAAAAAATGCCTTAAAATGTATATTAAGCCTGCAAAAATGTAGAAAACTTTGGAGGCCTCAAAAAGGGGTTTACAGGCATGCTAGACCCCCTAAAGTCCAGAAAATGTAGGTCTCCTAAAAACTGTGTGAGAGAGCTCTCAATGTCCCAAAAACATTTGCAGCCTGAAAGGGGCATTAACCCGCATCCTAGACCACTGAAATTCCCAATAATATTTTTGGCACGAAAAATGCATCCTACACCCCTGAAAATTCAGAATATGTTAGCAGCCCAAAAATAGGCCTTAACATGCATCTTAAGACTGCAAAAAATGTTGAAAACTTTGGATGCCCAAAAAAGGGGTTTACAGGCATCCTAGAGCCCATAAAGTCCAGAAAATGTTGGTGCCCAAAAACTGTGTCAGAGAGCTCTGAATGTCCCAAAAACATTTGCAGCCTGAAAGGGGCATTAACCTGCATCCAAGACCACTGAAATTCCCAATTACATTTTTGGCACGAAAAATGCTACACCCCTGAAAGTTCAGAATATGTTAGCAGCCCAAAAAATACCTTAAAATGTATATTAAGCCTGCAAAAATGTAGAAAACTTTGGAGGCCTCAAAAAGGGGTTTACAGGCATCCTAGATCCCCTTAACTCCAGAAAATGTTGTTGGGGAAAAACGGTGCTGGAAAGCTCTCAATGTCCCAAAAACATTTGCAGCCTGAAAGGGGCATTAACCCGCATCCTAGACCACTGAAATTCCCAACAATATTTTTGGCATGAAAAAAGCATCCTACACCCCTGAAAGTTCAGAATATGTTAGCAGCCCAAAAAAGGCCTTAACATGTATATTAAGCCTGCAAAAATGTAGAAAACTTTGGAGGCCTCAAAAAGGGGTTTACAGGCATCCTAGACACCCTAAAGTCCAGAAAATGTTGGTCGCCTAAAAGCAGAGTCAGAGAGCTCTGAATGTCCCAAAAACATTTGCAGCCTGAAAGGGGCATTAACCCGCATCCTAGACCACTGAAATTCCCAATAATATTTTTGGCACGAAAAATGTATCCTACACCCCTGAAAATTCAGAATATGTTAGCAGCCCAAAAATAGTCCTTAACATGCATTTTAAGACTGCAAAAAATGTTGAAAACTTTGGATGCCCAAAAAAGGGGTTTACAGGCATCATAGACCCCCTAAAGTCCAGAAAATGTTGGTGGCCAAAAACTGTATCAGAGAGCTCTGAATGTCCCAAAAACATTTGCAGCCTGAAAGGGGCATTAACCTGCATCCAAGACCACTGAAATTCCCAATTACATTTTTGGCACGAAAAATGCTACACCCCTGAAAGTTCAGAATATGTTAGCAGCCCAAAAAAGGCCTTAAAATGTATATTAAGCCTGCAAAAATGTAGAAAACTTTGGAGGCCTCAAAAAGGGGCTTACAGGCATGCTAGACCCCCTAAAGTCCCGAAAATGTAGGTCTCCTAAAAACTGTGTGAGAGAGCTCTCAATGTCCCAAAAACATTTGCAGCCTGAAAGGGGCATTAACCCGCATCCTAGACCACTGAAATTCCCAATAATATTTTTGGCACGAAAAATGCATCCTACACCCCTGAAAATTCAGAATATGTTAGCAGCCCAAAAATAGGCCTTAACATGCATCTTAAGACTGCAAAAAATGTTGAAAACTTTGGATGCCCAAAATAGGGGTTTACAGGCATCCTAGAGCCCATAAAGTCCAGAAAATGTTGGTGCCCAAAAACTGTGTCAGAGAGCTCTGAATGTCCCAAAAACATTTGCAGCCTGAAAGGGGCATTAACCTGCATCCAAGACCACTGAAATTCCCAATTACATTTTTGGCACGAAAAATGCTACACCCCTGAAAGTTCAGAATATGTTAGCAGCCCAAAAAATACCTTAAAATGTATATTAAGCCTGCAAAAATGTAGAAAACTTTGGAGGCCTCAAAAAGGGGTTTACAGGCATCCTAGATCCCCTTAACTCCAGAAAATGTTGTTGGGGAAAAACGGTGCTGGAAAGCTCTCAATGTCCCAAAAAAATTTGCAGCCTGAAAGGGGCATTAACCCGCATCCTAGACCACTGAAATTCCCAACAATATTTTTGGCATGAAAAAAGCATCCTACACCCCTGAAAGTTCAGAATATGTTAGCAGCCCAAAAAAGGCCTTAACATGTATATTAAGCCTGCAAAAATGTAGAAAACTTTGGAGGCCTCAAAAAGGGGTTTACAGGCATCCTAGACACCCTAAAGTCCAGAAAATGTTGGTCACCTAAAAACAGAGTCAGAGATCTCTGAATGTCCCAAAAACATTTGCAGCCTGAAAGGGGCATTAACCCGCATCCTAGACCACTGAAATTCCCAATAATATTTTTGGCACGAAAAATGTATCCTACACCCCTGAAAATTCAGAATATGTTAGCAGCCCAAAAATAGGCCTTAACATGTATCTTAAGACTGCAAAAAATGTTGAAAACTTTGGATGCCCAAAAAAGGGGTTTACAGGCATCCTAGAGCCCATGAAGTCCAGAAAATGTTGGTGGCCAAAAACTGTGTCAGAGAGCTCTGAATGTCCTAAAAACCTTTACAGCCTGAAAGGGGCATTAACCTCCATCCTAGACCACTGAAATTCCCAATTATATTTTTGGCACGAAAAATGCTACACCCCTGAACGTTCAGAATATGTTAGCAGCCCAAAAAAGGCCTTAAAATGCATCTTAATCCTGCAAAAATGTAGAAAACTTTGGAGGCCCAGAAAAGGGGTTTATAGGCATCCTAGACCACCTAAACTCCAGAAAATGTTGTTGGGAAAAAACGGTGCTGGAGAGCTCCGAATGTCCCAAAAACATTTGCAGCCTGAAAGGGGCATTAACCCGCATCCTAGACCACTGAAATTCCCAACAATATTTTTGGCATGAAAAAAGCATCCTACACCCCTGAAAGTTCAGAATATGTTAGCAGCCCAAAAAATGCCTTAAAATGTATATTAAGCCTGCAAAAATGTAAAAAACTTTGGAGGCCTCAAAAAGGGGTTTACAGGCATCCTAGACACCCTAAAGTCCAGAAAATGTTGGTCGCCTAAAAACGGGGTCAGAGAGCTCTGAATGTCCCAAAAACATTTGCAGCCTGAAAGGGGCATTAACCCGCATCCTAGACCACTGAAATTCCCAATAATATTTTTGGCACGAAAAATGTATCCTACACCCCTGAAAATTCAGAATATGTTAGCAGCCCAAAAATAGGCCTTAACATGCATTTTACGATTGCAAAAAATGTTGAAAACTTTGGATGCCCAAAAAAGGGGTTTACAGGCATCCTAGACCCCCTAAAGTCCAGAAAATGATGGTCGCCTAAAAACGGTGTCAGAGAGCTCTGAATGTCCCAAAAACATTTGCAGCCTGAAAAGGGCATTAACAGGCATCCTAGACCACTGAAATTCTCAACAATATTTTTGGCATGAAAAATGCATCCTACACCCCTGAAAATTCAGAATATGTTAGCAGCCAAAAAATAGGCCTTAACATGCATCTTAAGACTGCAATAAATGTTGAAAACTTTGGATGCCCAAAAAAGGGGTTTGCAGGCATCCTAGACCCCATAAAGTCCAGAAAAAGTTGGTGGCCAAAAACTGTGTCAGAGAGCTCTGAATGTCCCAAAAACCTTTACAGCCTGAAAGGGGCATTAACCTGCATCCTAGACCACTGAAATTCCCAATTATATTGTTGGCACGAAAAATGCTACACCCCTGAACGTTCAGAATATGTTAGCAGCCCAAAAAAGGCCTTAAAATACATCTTAAGACTGCAAAAATGTAGAAAACTTTGGAGGCCCAGAAAAGGGGTTTACAGGCATCCTAGACCCCCTAAACTCCAGAAAATGTTGTTGGGAAAAAACAGTGCTGGAGAGCTCCGAATGTCCCAAAAACATTTGCAGCCTGAAAGGGGCATTAACCCTCATCCTAGACCGCTGAAGTTCCCGACAATATTTTATGGCATGAAAAAAGCATCCTACACCCCTGAAAGTTCAGAATATGTTAGCAGCCCAAAAAAGGCCTTAAAATATATATTAAGCCTGCAAAGAGGCCCAGAAAAGGGGTTTACAGGCATCCTAGACCCCTTAAACTCCAGAAAATGTTGTTGGGAAAAAACGGTGCTGGAAAGCTCCGAATGTCCCAAAAACATTTGCAGCCTGAAAGGGGCATTAACCCGCATCTTAGACCACTGAAATTCCCAACAATATTTTTGGCATGAAAAAAGCATCCTACACCCCTGAAAGTTCAGAATATGTTAGCAGCCCAAAAAATGCCTTAAAATGTATATTAAGCCTGCAAAAATGTAGAAAACTTTGGAGGCATCGAAAAGGGGTTTACAGGCATCCTAGACCCCCTAAAGTCCAGAAAATGTTGGTCACCTAAAAACTGTGTGAGAGAGCTCTCAATGTCCCAAAAACATTTGCAGCCTGAAAGGGGCATTAACCCGCATCCTAGACCAGTGAAATTCCCAATAATATTATTGACACGAAAAATGCATCCTACACCCCTGAAAATTCAGAATATGTTAGCAGCCCAAAAATAGGCCTTAAAATGCATCTTAAGCCTGCAAAAATGTAGAAAACTTTGGAGGCCCAGAAAAGGGGTTTATAGGCATCCTAGACCACCTAAACTCCAGAAAATGTTGTTGGGAAAAAACGGTGCTGGAGAGCTCCGAATGTCCCAAAAACATTTGCAGCCTGAAAGGGGCATTAACCCGCATCCTAGACCACTGAAATTCCCAACAATATTTTTGGCATGAAAAAAGCATCCTACACCCCTGAAAGTTCAGAATATGTTAGCAGCCCAAAAAATGCCTTAAAATGTATATTAAGCCTGCAAAAATGTAGAAAACTTTGGAGGCCTCAAAAAGGGGTTTACAGGCATGCTAGACCCCCTAAAGTCCAGAAAATGTAGGTCTCCTAAAAACTGTGTGAGAGAGCTCTCAATGTCCCAAAAACATTTGCAGCCTGAAAGGGGCATTAACCCGCATCCTAGACCACTGAAATTCCCAATAATATTTTTGGCACGAAAAATGCATCCTACACCCCTGAAAATTCAGAATATGTTAGCAGCCCAAAAATAGGCCTTAACATGCATCTTAAGACTGCAAAAAATGTTGAAAACTTTGGATGCCCAAAAAAGGGGTTTACAGGCATCCTAGAGCCCATAAAGTCCAGAAAATGTTGGTGCCCAAAAACTGTGTCAGAGAGCTCTGAATGTCCCAAAAACATTTGCAGCCTGAAAGGGGCATTAACCTGCATCCAAGACCACTGAAATTCCCAATTACATTTTTGGCACGAAAAATGCTACACCCCTGAAAGTTCAGAATATGTTAGCAGCCCAAAAAATACCTTAAAATGTATATTAAGCCTGCAAAAATGTAGAAAACTTTGGAGGCCTCAAAAAGGGGTTTACAGGCATCCTAGATCCCCTTAACTCCAGAAAATGTTGTTGGGGAAAAACGGTGCTGGAAAGCTCTCAATGTCCCAAAAACATTTGCAGCCTGAAAGGGGCATTAACCCGCATCCTAGACCACTGAAATTCCCAACAATATTTTTGGCATGAAAAAAGCATCCTACACCCCTGAAAGTTCAGAATATGTTAGCAGCCCAAAAAAGGCCTTAACATGTATATTAAGCCTGCAAAAATGTAGAAAACTTTGGAGGCCTCAAAAAGGGGTTTACAGGCATCCTAGACACCCTAAAGTCCAGAAAATGTTGGTCACCTAAAAACAGAGTCAGAGATCTCTGAATGTCCCAAAAACATTTGCAGCCTGAAAGGGGCATTAACCCGCATCCTAGACCACTGAAATTCCCAATAATATTTTTGGCACGAAAAATGTATCCTACACCCCTGAAAATTCAGAATATGTTAGCAGCCCAAAAATAGGCCTTAACATGCATTTTAAGATTGCAAAAAAATGTTGAAAACTTTGGATGCCCAAAAAAGGGGTTTACAGGCATCCTAGACCCCCTAAAGTCCAGAAAATGATGGTCGCCTAAAAACGGTGTCAGAGAGCTCTGAATGTCCCAAAAACATTTGCAGCCTGAAAAGGGCATTAACAGGCATCCTAGACCACTGAAATTCTCAACAATATTTTTGGCATGAAAAATGCATCCTACACCCCTGAAAATTCAGAATATGTTAGCAGCCCAAAAGTAGGCCTTAACATGCATCTTAAGACTGCAATAAATGTTGAAAACTTTGGATGCCCAAAAAAGGGGTTTGCAGGCATCCTAGACCCCATAAAGTCCAGAAAAAGTTGGTGGCCAAAAACTGTGTCAGAGAGCTCTGAATGTCCCAAAAACCTTTACAGCCTGAAAGGGGCATTAACCTGCATCCTAGACCACTGAAATTCCCAATTATATTTTTGGCACGAAAAATGCTACACCCCTGAACGTTCAGAATATGTTAGCAGCCCAAAAAAGGCCTTAAAATACATCTTAAGACTGCAAAAATGTAGAAAACTTTGGAGGCCCAGAAAAGGGGTTTACAGGCATCCTAGACCCCCTAAACTCCAGAAAATGTTGTTGGGAAAAAACAGTGCTGGAGAGCTCCGAATGTCCCAAAAACATTTGCAGCCTGAAAGGGGCATTAACCCACATCCTAGACCGCTGAAGTTCCCGACAATATTTTATGGCATGAAAAAAGCATCCTACACCCCTGAAAGTTCAGAATATGTTAGCAGCCCAAAAAAGGCCTTAAAATATATATTAAGCCTGCAAAGAGGCCCAGAAAAGGGGTTTACAGGCATCCTAGACCCCCTAAACTCCAGAAAATGTTGTTGGGAAAAAACGGTGCTGGAAAGCTCCGAATGTCCCAAAAACATTTGCAGCCTGAAAGGGGCATTAACCCGCATCCTAGACCACTGAAATTCCCAACAATATTTTTGGCATGAAAAAAGCATCCTACACCCCTGAAAGTTCAGAATATGTTAGCAGCCCAAAAAATGCCTTAAAATGTATATTAAGCCTGCAAAAATGTAGAAAACTTTGGAGGCATCGAAAAGGGGTTTACAGGCATCCTAGACCCCCTAACGTCCAGAAAATGTTGGTCACCTAAAAACTGTGTGAGAGAGCTCTCAATGTCCCAAAAACATTTGCAGCCTGAAAGGGGCATTAACCCGCATCCTAGACCAGTGAAATTCCCAATAATATTATTGACACGAAAAATGCATCCTACACCCCTGAAAATTCAGAATATGTTAGCAGCCCAAAAATAGGCCTTAAAATGCATCTTAAGCCTGCAAAAATGTAGAAAACTTTGGAAGCCCAGAAAACGGGTTTACAGGCATCCTAGACCCCCTAAACTCCAGAAAATTTTGTTGGGAAAAAACGGTGCTGGAAAGCTCCGAATGTCCCAAAAACATTTGCAGCCTGAAAGGGGCATTAACCCGCATCCTAGACCACTGAAATTCCCAACAATATTTTTGGCATGAAAAAAGCATCCTATACCCCTGAAAGTTCAGAATATGTTAGCAGCCCAAAAAAGGCCTTAAAATGTATGTTAAGCCTGCAAAAATGTAGAAAACTTTGGAGGCCTCAAAAAGGGGTTTACAGGCATCCTAGACCCCCTAAAGTCCAGAAAATGCTGGTCGCCTAAAAACGGTGTCAGGCAGCTCTGAATGTCCCAAAAACATTTGCACACTGAAAAGGGCATTAACAGGCATCCTAGACCACTGAAATTCCCAACAATATTTTTGGCATGAAAAATGTATCCTACACCCCTGAAAATTCAGAATATGTTAGCAGCCCAAAAATAGGCCTTAACATACATCTTAAGACTGCAATAAATGTTGAAAACTTTGGATGCCCAAAAAAGGGGTTTACAGGCATCCTAGACCCAATAAAGTCCAGAAAATGTTGGTGGCCAAAAACTGTATCAGAGAGCTCTGAATGTCCCAAAAACATTTGCAGCCTGAAAGGGGCGTTAACCTGCATCCAAGACCACTGAAATTCCCAATTACATTTTTGGCAGGAAAAATGCTACACCCCTGAAAGTTCAGAATATGTTAGCAGCCCAAAAAAGGCCTAAAAATGTATATTAAGCCTGCAAAAATATAGAAAACTTTGGAGGTCTCAAAAAGGGGTTTACAGGCATCCTAGACCCCCTAAAGTCCAGAAAATGTTGGTCACCTAAAAACTGTGTGAGAGAGCTCTCAATGTCCCAAAAACATTTGCAACCTGAAAGGGGCATTAACCCGCATCCTAGACCACTGAAATTCCCAATAATATTTTTGACACGAAAAATGCATCCTACACCCCTGAAAATTCAGAATATGTTAGCAGCCCAAAAATAGGCCTTAACATGTATCTTAAGACTGCAAAAAATGTTGAAAACTTTGGATGCCCAAAAAAGGGGTTTACAGGCATCCTAGACCCCCTAAAGTCCAGAAAATGCTGGTCGCCTAAAAACGGTGTCAGAGAGCTCTGAATGTAACAAAAACATTTGCAGCCTGAAAGGGGCATTAACCTGCATCCTAGACCACTGAAATTCCCAATTATATTTTTGGCATGAAAAATGCTACACCCCTGAACGTTCAGAATATGTTAGCAGCCCAAAAAAGGCCTTAAAATGCATCTTAAGCCTGCAAAAATGTAGAAAACTTTGGAGGCCCAGAAAAGGGGTTTATAGGCATCCTAGACCGCCTAAACTCCAGAAAATGTTGTTGGGAAAAAACGGTGCTGGAGAGCTCCGAATGTCCCAAAAACATTTGCAGCCTGAAAGGGGCATTAACCCGCATCCTAGACCACTGAAATTCCCAACAATATTTTTGGCATGAAAAAAGCATCCTACACCCCTGAAAGTTCAGAATATGTTAGCAGCCCAAAAAATGCCTTAAAATGTATATTAAGCCTGCAAAAATGTAGAAAACTTTGGAGGCCTCAAAAAGGGGTTTACAGGCATCCTAGACACCCTAAAGTCCAGAAAATGTTGGTCGCCTAAAAACGGGGTCAGAGAGCTCTGAATGTCCCAAAAACATTTGCAGCCTGAAAGGGGCATTAACCCGCATCCTAGACCACTGAAATTCCCAATAATATCTTTGGCACGAAAAATGCATCCTACACCCCTGAAAATTCAGAATATGTTAGCAGCCCAAAAATAGGCCTTAACATGCATCTTAAGACTGCAAAAAATGTTGAAAACTTTGGATGCCCAAAAAAGGGGTTTACAGGCATCCTAGAGCCCATAAAGTCCAGAAAATGTTGGTGGCCAAAAACTGTGTCAGAGAGCTCTGAATGTCCCAAAAACATTTGCAGCCTGAAAGGGGCATTAACCTGCATCCAAGACCACTGAAATTCCCAATTACATTTTTGGCACGAAAAATGCTACACCCCTGAATGTTCAGAATATGTTAGCAGCCCAAAAAAGGCCTTAAAATGCATCTTAAGCCTGCAAAAATGTAGAAAACTTTGGAGGCCCAGAAAACGGGTTTACAGGCATCCTAGACCCCCTAAACTCCAGAAAATTTTGTTGGGAAAAAACGGTGCTGGAAAGCTCCGAATGTCCCAAAAACATTTGCAGCCTGAAAGGGGCATTAACCCGCATCCTAGACCACTGAAATTCCCAACAATATTTTTGGCATGAAAAAAGCATCCTATACATCTGAAAGTTCAGAATATGTTAGCAGCCCAAAAAAGGCCTTAAAATGTATGTTAAGCCTGCAAAAATGTAGAAAACTTTGGAGGCCTCAAAAAGGGGTTTACAGGCATCCTAGACCCCCTAAAGTCCAGAAAATGCTGGTCGCCTAAAAACGGTGTCAGAGAGCTCTGAATGTCCCAAAAACATTTGCACACTGAAAAGGGCATTAACAGGCATCCTAGACCACTGAAATTCCCAACAATATTTTTGGCATGAAAAATGTATCCTACACCCCTGAAAATTCAGAATATGTTAGCAGCCCAAAAATAGGCCTTAACATACATCTTAAGACTGCAATAAATGTTGAAAACTTTGGATGCCCAAAAAAGGGGTTTACAGGCATCCTAGACCCAATAAAGTCCAGAAAATGTTGGTGGCCAAAAACTGTATCAGAGAGCTCTGAATGTCCCAAAAACATTTGCAGCCTGAAAGTGGCGTTAACCTGCATCCAAGACCACTGAAATTCCCAATTACATTTTTGGCAGGAAAAATGCTACACCCCTGAAAGTTCAGAATATGTTAGCAGCCCAAAAAAGGCCTTAAAATGTATATTAAGCTTGCAAAAATATAGAAAACTTTGGAGGTCTCAAAAAGGGGTTTACAGGCATCCTAGACCCCCTAAAGTCCAGAAAATGTTGGTCACCTAAAAACTGTGTGAGAGAGCTCTCAATGTCCCAAAAACATTTGCAACCTGAAAGGGGCATTAACCCGCATCCTAGACCACTGAAATTCCCAATAATATTTTTGGCACGAAAAATGTATCCTACACCCCTAAAAATTCAGAATATGTTAGCAGCCCAAAAATAGGCCTTAACATGCATTTTAAGATTGCAAAAAATGTTGAAAACTTTGGAGGCCCAGAAAAGGGGTTTACAGGCATCCTAGACCCCCTAAACTCCAGAAAATGTTGTTGGGAAAAAACAGTGCTGGAGAGCTCCGAATGTCCCAGAAACATTTGCAGCCTGAAAGGGGCATTAACCCGCCTCCTAGACCACTGAAGTTCCCGACAATATTTTTGGCATGAAAAAAGCATCCTACACCCCTGAATGTTCAGAATATGTTAGCAGCCCAAAAAAGGCCTTAAAATGTATATTAAGCCTGCAAAAATGTAGAAAACTTTGTAGGCCTCAAAAAGGGGTTTACAGGCATCCTAGACACCCCAAAGTCCAGAAAATGTTGGTCACCTAAAAAAAGAGTCAGAGAGCTCTGAATGTCCCAAAAACATTTGCAGCCTGAAAGGGGCATTAACCCGCATCCTAGACCACTGAAATTCCCAATAATATTTTTGGCACGAAAAATGTATCCTACACCCCTGAAAATTCAGAATATGTTAGCAGCCCAAAAATAGGCCTTAACATGCATTTTAAGATTGCAAAAAATGTTGAAAACTTTGGATGCCCAAAAAAGGGGTTTACAGGCATCCTAGACCCCCTAAAGTCCAGAAAATGATGGTCGCCTAAAAACGGTGTCAGAGAGCTCTGAATGTCCCAAAAACATTTGCAGCCTGAAAAGGGCATTAACAGGCATCCTAGACCACTGAAATTCTCAACAATATTTTTGGCATGAAAAATGCATCCTACACCCCTGAAAATTCAGAATATGTTAGCAGCCCAAAAATAGGCCTTAACATGCATTTTAAGACTGCAATAAATGTTGAAAACTTTGGATGCCCAAAAAAGGGGTTTGCAGGCATCCTATACCCCATAAAGTCCAGAAAAAGTTGGTGGCCAAAAACTGTGTCAGAGAGCTCTGAATGTCCCAAAAACCTTTAAAGCCTGAAAGGGGCATTAACCTGCATCCTAGACCACTGAAATTCCCAATTATATTTTTGGCACGAAAAATGCTACACCCCTGAACGTTCAGAATATGTTAGCAGCCCAAAAAAGGCCTTAAAATGCATCTTAAGCCTGCAAAAATGTAGAAAACTTTGGAGGCCCAGAAAAGGGGTTTATAGGCATCCTAGACCACCTAAACTCCAGTAAATGTTGTTGGGAAAAAACGGTGCTGGAGAGCTCCGAATGTCCCAAAAACATTTGCAGCCTGAAAGGGGCATTAACCCGCATCCTAGACCACTGAAATTCCCAACAATATTTTTGGCATGAAAAAAGCATCCTACACCCCTGAAAGTTCAGAATATGTTAGCAGCCCAAAAAATGCCTTAAAATGTATATTAAGCCTGCAAAAATGTAGAAAACTTTGGAGGCCTCAAAAAGGGGTTTACAGGCATCCTAGACACCCTAAAGTCCAGAAAATGTTGGTCTCCTAAAAACGGGGTCAGAGAGCTCTGAATGTCCCAAAAACATTTGCAGCCTGAAAGGGGCATTAACCCGCATCCTAGACCACTGAAATTCCCAATAATATTTTTGGCACGAAAAATGCATCCTACACCCCTGAAAATTTAGAATATGTTAGCAGCCCAAAAAAGGCCTTAAAATACATCTTAAGACTGCAAAAATGTAGAAAACTTTGGAGGCCCAGAAAAGGGGTTTACAGGCATCCTAGACCCCCTAAACTCCAGAAAATGTTGTTGGGAAAAAACAGTGCTGGAGAGCTCCGAATGTCCCAAAAACATTTGCAGCCTGAAAGGGGCATTAACCCGCATCCTAGACCACTGAAATTCCCAACAATATTTTTGGCATGAAAAAAGCATCCTACACCCCTGAAAGTTCAGAATATGTTAGCAGCCCAAAAAATGCCTTAAAATGTATATTAAGCCTGCAAAAATGTAGAAAACTTTGGAGGCATCGAAAAGGGGTTTACAGGCATCCTAGACACCCTAAAGTCCAGAAAATGTTGGTCGCCTAAAAACGGGGTCAGAGAGCTCTGAATGTCCCAAAAACATTTGCAGCCTGAAAGGGGCATTAACCCGCATCCTAGACCACTGAAATTCCCAATAATATCTTTGGCACGAAAAATGCATCCTACACCCCTGAAAATTCAGAATATGTTAGCAGCCCAAAAATAGGCCTTAACATGCATCTTAAGACTGCAAAAAATGTTGAAAACTTTGGATGCCCAAAAAAGGGGTTTACAGGCATCCTAGAGCCCATAAAGTCCAGAAAATGTTGGTGGCCAAAAACTATGTCAGAGAGCTCTGAATGTCCCAAAAACATTTGCAGCCTGAAAGGTGCATTAACCTGCATCCAAGACCACTGAAATTCCCAATTACATTTTTGGCACGAAAAATGCTACACCCCTGAATGTTCAGAATATGTTAGCAGCCCAAAAAAGGCCTTAAAATGCATCTTAAGCCTGCAAAAATGTAGAAAACTTTGGAGGCCCAGAAAACGGGTTTACAGGCATCCTAGACCCCCTAAACTCCAGAAAATTTTGTTGGGAAAAAACGGTGCTGGAAAGCTCCGAATGTCCCAAAAACATTTGCAGCCTGAAAGGGGCATTAACCCGCATCCTAGACCACTGAAATTCCCAACAATATTTTTGGCATGAAAAAAGCATCCTATACATCTGAAAGTTCAGAATATGTTAGCAGCCCAAAAAAGGCCTTAAAATGTATGTTAAGCCTGCAAAAATGTAGAAAACTTTGGAGGCCTCAAAAAGGGGTTTACAGGCATCCTAGACCCCCTAAAGTCCAGAAAATGCTGGTCGCCTAAAAACGGTGTCAGAGAGCTCTGAATGTCCCAAAAACATTTGCACACTGAAAAGGGCATTAACAGGCATCCTAGACCACTGAAATTCCCAACAATATTTTTGGCATGAAAAATGTATCCTACACCCCTGAAAATTCAGAATATGTTAGCAGCCCAAAAATAGGCCTTAACATACATCTTAAGACTGCAATAAATGTTGAAAACTTTGGATGCCCAAAAAAGGGGTTTACAGGCATCCTAGACCCAATAAAGTCCAGAAAATGTTGGTGGCCAAAAACTGTATCAGAGAGCTCTGAATGTCCCAAAAACATTTGCAGCCTGAAAGGGGCGTTAACCTGCATCCAAGACCACTGAAATTCCCAATTACATTTTTGGCAGGAAAAATGCTACACCCCTGAAAGTTCAGAATATGTTAGCAGCCCAAAAAAGGCCTTAAAATGTATATTAAGCCTGCAAAAATATAGAAAACTTTGGAGGTCTCAAAAAGGGGTTTACAGGCATCCTAGACCCCCTAAAGTCCAGAAAATGTTGGTCACCTAAAAACTGTGTGAGAGAGCTCTCAATGTCCCAAAAACATTTGCAACCTGAAAGGGGCATTAACCCGCATCCTAGACCACTGAAATTCCCAATAATATTTGTGGCACGAAAAATGTATCCTACACCCCTGAAAATTCAGAATATGTTAGCAGCCCAAAAATAGGCCTTAACATGCATTTTAAGATTGCAAAAAATGTTGAAAACTTTGGATGCCCAAAAAAGGGGTTTACAGGCATCCTAGACCCCCTAAACTCCAGAAAATGTTGTTGGGAAAAAACAGTGCTGGAGAGCTCCGAATGTCCCAGAAACATTTGCAGCCTGAAAGGGGCATTAACCCGCATCCTAGACCACTGAAGTTCCCGACAATATTTTTGGCATGAAAAAAGCATCCTACACCCCTGAATGTTCAGAATATGTTAGCAGCCCAAAAAAGGCCTTAAAATGTATATTAAGCCTGCAAAAATGTAGAAAACTTTGTAGGCCTCAAAAAGGGGTTTACAGGCATCCTAGACACCCCAAAGTCCAGAAAATGTTGGTCGCCTAAAAAAAGAGTCAGAGAGCTCTGAATGTCCCAAAAACATTTGCAGCCTGAAAGGGGCATTAACCCGCATCCTAGACCACTAAAATTCCCAATAATATTTTTGGCACGAAAAATGTATCCTACACCCCTGAAAATTCAGAATATGTTAGCAGCCCAAAAATAGGCCTTAACATGCATTTTAAGATTGCAAAAAATGTTGAAAACTTTGGATGCCCAAAAAAGGGGTTTACAGGCATCCTAGACCCCCTAAAGTCCAGAAAATGATGGTCGCCTAAAAACGGTGTCAGAGAGCTCTGAATGTCCCAAAAACATTTGCAGCCTGAAAAGGGCATTAACAGGCATCCTAGACCACTGAAATTCTCAACAATATTTTTGGCATGAAAAATGCATCCTACACCCCTGAAAATTCAGAATATGTTAGCAGCCCAAAAATAGGCCTTAACATGCATTTTAAGACTGCAATAAATGTTGAAAACTTTGGATGCCCAAAAAAGGGGTTTGCAGGCATCCTAGACCCCATAAAGTCCAGAAAAAGTTGGTGGCCAAAAACTGTGTCAGAGAGCTCTGAATGTCCCAAAAACCTTTACAGCCTGAAAGGGGCATTAACCTGCATCCTAGACCACTGAAATTCCCAATTATATTTTTGGCACGAAAAATGCTACACCCCTGAACGTTCAGAATATGTTAGCAGCCCAAAAAAGGCCTTAAAATGCATCTTACGCCTGCAAAAATGTAGAAAACTTTGGAGGCCCAGAAAAGGGGTTTATAGGCATCCTAGACCACCTAAACTCCAGTAAATGTTGTTGGGAAATAACGGTGCTGGAGAACTCCGAATGTCCCAAAAACATTTGCAGCCTGAAAGGGGCATTAACCCGCATCCTAGACCACTGAAATTCCCAACAATATTTTTGGCATGAAAAAAGCATCCTACACCCCTGAAAGTTCAGAATATGTTAGCAGCCCAAAAAATGCCTTAAAATGTATATTAAGCCTGCAAAAATGTAGAAAACTTTGGAGGCCTCAAAAAGGGGTTTACAGGCATCCTAGACACCCTAAAGTCCAGAAAATGTTGGTCGCCTAAAAACGGGGTCAGAGAGCTCTGAATGTCCCAAAAACATTTGCAGCCTGAAAGGGGCATTAACCCGCATCCTAGACCACTGAAATTCCCAATAATATTTTTGGCACGAAAAATGCATCCTACACCCCTGAAAATTCAGAATATGTTAGCAGCCCAAAAAAGGCCTTAAAATACATCTTAAGACTGCAAAAATGTAGAAAACTTTGGAGGCCCAGAAAAGGGGTTTACAGGCATCCTAGACCCCCTAAACTCCAGAAAATGTTGTTGGGAAAAAACAGTGCTGGAGAGCTCCGAATGTCCCAAAAACATTTGCAGCCTGAAAGGGGCATTAACCCACATCCTAGACCGCTGAAGTTCCCGACAATATTTTATGGCATGAAAAAAGCATCCTACACCCCTGAAAGTTCAGAATATGTTAGCAGCCCAAAAAAGGCCTTAAAATATATATTAAGCCTGCAAAGAGGCCCAGAAAAGGGGTTTACAGGCATCCTAGACCCCCTAAACTCCAGAAAATGTTGTTGGGAAAAAACGGTGCTGGAAAGCTCCAAATGTCCCAAAAACATTTGCAGCCTGAAAGGGGCATTAACCCGCATCCTAGACCACTGAAATTCCCAACAATATTTTTGGCATGAAAAAAGCATCCTACACCCCTGAAAGTTCAGAATATGTTAGCAGCCCAAAAAATGCCTTAAAATGTATATTAAGCCTGCAAAAATGTAGAAAACTTTGGAGGCCTCAAAAAGGGGTTTACAGGCATGCTAGACCCCCTAAAGTCCAGAAAATGTAGGTCTCCTAAAAACTGTGTGAGAGAGCTCTCAATGTCCCAAAAACATTTGCAGCCTGAAAGGGGCATTAACCCGCATCCTAGACCACTGAAATTCCCAATAATATTTTTGGCACGAAAAATGCATCCTACACCCCTGAAAATTCAGAATATGTTAGCAGCCCAAAAATAGGCCTTAACATGCATCTTAAGACTGCAAAAAATGTTGAAAACTTTGGATGCCCAAAAAAGGGGTTTACAGGCATCCTAGAGCCCATAAAGTCCAGAAAATGTTGGTGCCCAAAAACTGTGTCAGAGAGCTCTGAATGTCCCAAAAACATTTGCAGCCTGAAAGGGGCATTAACCTGCATCCAAGACCACTGAAATTCCCAATTACATTTTTGGCACGAAAAATGCTACACCCCTGAAAGTTCAGAATATGTTAGCAGCCCAAAAAATACCTTAAAATGTATATTAAGCCTGCAAAAATGTAGAAAACTTTGGAGGCCTCAAAAAGGGGTTTACAGGCATCCTAGATCCCCTTAACTCCAGAAAATGTTGTTGGGGAAAAACGGTGCTGGAAAGCTCTCAATGTCCCAAAAACATTTGCAGCCTGAAAGGGGCATTAACCCGCATCCTAGACCACTGAAATTCCCAACAATATTTTTGGCATGAAAAAAGCATCCTACACCCCTGAAAGTTCAGAATATGTTAGCAGCCCAAATAAGGCCTTAACATGTATATTAAGCCTGCAAAAATGTAGAAAACTTTGGAGGCCTCAAAAAGGGGTTTACAGGCATCCTAGACACCCTAAAGTCCAGAAAATGTTGGTCACCTAAAAACAGAGTCAGAGATCTCTGAATGTCCCAAAAACATTTGCAGCCTGAAAGGGGCATTAACCCGCATCCTAGACCACTGAAATTCCCAATAATATTTTGGCACGAAAAATGTATCCTACACCCCTGAAAATTCAGAATATGTTAGCAGCCCAAAAATAGGCCTTAACATGTATCTTAAGACTGCAAAAAATGTTGAAAACTTTGGATGCCCAAAAAAGGGGTTTACAGGCATCCTAGAGCCCATAAAGTCCAGAAAATGTTGGTGGCCAAAAACTGTGTCAGAGAGCTCTGAATGTCCTAAAAACCTTTACAGCCTGAAAGGGGCATTAACCTCCATCCTAGACCACTGAAATTCCCAATTATATTTTTGGCACGAAAAATGCTACACCCCTGAACGTTCAGAATATGTTAGCAGCCCAAAAAAGGCCTTAAAATGCATCTTAAGCCTGCAAAAATGTAGAAAACTTTGGAGGCCCAGAAAAGGGGTTTATAGGCATCCTAGACCACCTAAACTCCAGAAACTGTTGTTGGGAAAAAATGGTGCTGGAGAGCTCCGAATGTCCCAAAAACATTTGCAGCCTGAAAGGGGCATTAACCCGCATCCTAGACCACTGAAATTCCCAACAATATTTTTGGCATGAAAAAAGCATCCTACACCCCTGAAAGTTCAGAATATGTTAGCAGCCCAAAAAATGCCTTAAAATGTATATTAAGCCTGCAAAAATGTAGAAAACTTTGGAGGCCTCAAAAAGGGGTTTACAGTCATCCTAGACACCCTAAAGTCCAGAAAATGTTGGTCGCCTAAAAACGGGGTCAGAGAGCTCTGAATGTCCCAAAAACATTTGCAGCCTGAAAGGGGCATTAACCCGCATCCTAGACCACTGAAATTCCCAATAATATTTTTGGCACGAAAAATGTATCCTACACCCCTGAAAATTCAGAATATGTTAGCAGCCCAAAAATAGGCCTTAACATGCATTTTAAGATTGCAAAAAATGTTGAAAACTTTGGATGCCCAAAAAAGGGGTTTACAGGCATCCTAGACCCCCTAAAGTCCAGAAAATGATGGTCGCCTAAAAACGGTGTCAGAGAGCTCTGAATGTCCCAAAAACATTTGCAGCCTGAAAAGGGCATTAACAGGCATCCTAGACCACTGAAATTCTCAACAATATTTTTGGCATGAAAAATGCATCCTACACCCCTGAAAATTCATAATATGTTAGCAGCCCAAAAATAGGCCTTAACATGCATCTTAAGACTGCAATAAATGTTGAAAACTTTGGATGCCCAAAAAAGGGGTTTGCAGGCATCCTAGACCCCATAAAGTCCAGAAAAAGTTGGTGGCCAAAAACTGTGTCAGAGAGCTCTGAATGTCCCAAAAACATTTGCAGCCTGAAAAGGGCATTAACAGGCATCCTAGACCACTGAAATTCCCAATTATATTTTTGGCACGAAAAATGCTACACCCCTGAACGTTCAGAATATGTTAGCAGCCCAAAAAAGGCCTTAAAATACATCTTAAGACTGCAAAAATGTAGAAAACTTTGGAGGCCCAGAAAAGGGGTTTACAGGCATCCTAGACCCCCTAAACTCCAGAAAATGTTGTTGGGAAAAAACAGTGCTGGAGAGCTCCGAATGTCCCAAAAACATTTGCAGCCTGAAAGGGGCATTAACCCACATCCTAGACCGCTGAAGTTCCCGACAATATTTTATGGCATGAAAAAAGCATCCTACACCCCTGAAAGTTCAGAATATGTTAGCAGCCCAAAAAAGGCCTTAAAATATATATTAAGCCTGCAAAGAGGCCCAGAAAAGGGGTTTACAGGCATCCTAGACCCCCTAAACTCCAGAAAATGTTGTTGGGAAAAAACGGTGCTGGAAAGCTCCGAATGTCCCAAAAACATTTGCAGCCTGAAAGGGGCATTAACCCGCATCCTAGACCACTGAAATTCCCAACAATATTTTTGGCATGAAAAAAGCATCCTACACCCCTGAAAGTTCAGAATATGTTAGCAGCCCAAAAAATGCCTTAAAATGTATATTAAGCCTGCAAAAATGTAGAAAACTTTGGAGGCATCGAAAAGGGGTTTACAGGCATCCTAGACCCCCTAAAGTCCAGAAAATGTTGGTCACCTAAAAACTGTGTGAGAGAGCTCTCAATGTCCCAAAAACATTTGCAGCCTGAAAGGGGCATTAACCCGCATCCTAGACCAGTGAAATTCCCAATAATATTATTGACACGAAAAATGCATCCTACACCCCTGAAAATTCAGAATATGTTAGCAGCCCAAAAATAGGCCTTAAAATGCATCTTAAGCCTGCAAAAATGTAGAAAACTTTGGAGGCCCAGAAAACGGGTTTACAGGCATCCTAGACCCCCTAAACTCCAGAAAATGTTGGTGGCCAAAAACTGTGTCAGAGAGCTCTGAATGTCCCAAAAACATTTGCAGCCTGAAAGGGGCATTAACCTGCATCCAAGACCACTGAAATTCCCAATTACATTTTTGGCACGAAAAATGCTACACCCCTGAATGTTCAGAATATGTTAGCAGCCCAAAAAAGGCCTTAAAATGCATCTTAAGCCTGCAAAAATGTAGAAAACTTTGGAGGCCCAGAAAACGGGTTTACAGGCATCCTAGACCCCCTAAACTCCAGAAAATTTTGTTGGGAAAAAACGGTGCTGGAAAGCTCCGAATGTCCCAAAAACATTTGCAGCCTGAAAGGGGCATTAACCCGCATCCTAGACCACTGAAATTCCCAACAATATTTTTGGCATGAAAAATGTATCCTACACCCCTGAAAATTCAGAATATGTTAGCAGCCCAAAAATAGGCCTTAACATACATCTTAAGACTGCAATAAATGTTGAAAACTTTGGATGCCCAAAAAAGGGGTTTACAGGCATCCTAGACCCAATAAAGTCCAGAAAATGTTGGTGGCCAAAAACTTTATCAGAGAGCTCTGAATGTCCCAAAAACATTTGCAGCCTGAAAGGGGCGTTAACCTGCATCCAAGACCACTGAAATTCCCAATTACATTTTGGGCAGGAAAAATGCTACACCCCTGAAAGTTCAGAATATGTTAGCAGCCCAAAAAAGGCCTTAAAATGTATATTAAGCCTGCAAAAATATAGAAAACTTTGGAGGTCTCAAAAAGGGGTTTACAGGCATCCTAGACCCCCTAAAGTCCAGAAAATGTTGGTCACCTAAAAACTGTGTGAGAGAGCTCTCAATGTCCCAAAAACATTTGCAACCTGAAAGGGGCATTAACCCGCATCCTAGACCACTGAAATTCCCAATAATATTTTTGGCACGAAAAATGTATCCTACACCCCTGAAAATTCAGAATATGTTAGCAGCCCAAAAAAGGCCTTAAAATGTATATTAAGCCTGCAAAAATATAGAAAACTTTGGAGGTCTCAAAAAGGGGTTTACAGGCATCCTAGACCCCCTAAACTCCAGAAAATGTTGTTGGGAAAAAACAGTGCTGGAGAGCTCCGAATGTCCCAGAAACATTTGCAGCCTGAAAGGGGCATTAACCCGCATCCTAGACCACTGAAGTTCCCGACAATATTTTTGGCATGAAAAAAGCATCCTACACCCCTGAATGTTCAGAATATGTTAGCATCCCAAAAAAGGCCTTAAAATGTATATTAAGCCTGCAAAAATGTAGAAAACTTTGTAGGCCTCAAAAAGGGGTTTACAGGCATCCTAGACACCCCAAAGTCCAGAAAATGTTGGTCGCCTAAAAAAAGAGTCAGAGAGCTCTGAATGTCCCAAAAACATTTGCAGCCTGAAAGGGGCATTAACCCGCATCCTAGACCACTGAAATTCCCAATAATATTTTTGGCACGAAAAATGTATCCTACACCCCTGAAAATTCAGAATATGTTAGCAGCCCAAAAATAGGCCTTAACATGCATTTTAAGATTGCAAAAAATGTTGAAAACTTTGGATGCCCAAAAAAGGGGTTTACAGGCATCCTAGACCCCCTAAAGTCCAGAAAATGATGGTCGCCTAAAAACGGTGTCAGAGAGCTCTGAATGTCCCAAAAACATTTGCAGCCTGAAAAGGGCATTAACAGGCATCCTAGACCACTGAAATTCTCAACAATATTTTTGGCATGAAAAATGCATCCTACACCCCTGAAAATTCAGAATATGTTAGCAGCCCAAAAATAGGCCTTAACATGCATCTTAAGACTGCAATAAATGTTGAAAACTTTGGATGCCCAAAAAAGGGGTTTGCAGGCATCCTAGACCCCATAAAGTCCAGAAAATGATGGTCGCCTAAAAACGGTGTCAGAGAGCTCTGAATGTCCCAAAAACATTTGCAGCCTGAAAAGGGCATTAACAGGCATCCTAGACCACTGAAATTCTCAACAATATTTTTGGCATGAAAAATGCATCCTACACCCCTGAAAATTCAGAATATGTTAGCAGCCCAAAAATAGGCCTTAACATGCATCTTAAGACTGCAATAAATGTTGAAAACTTTGGATGCCCAAAAAAGGGGTTTGCAGGCATCCTAGACCCCATAAAGTCCAGAAAAAGTTGGTGGCCAAAAACTGTGTCAGAGAGCTCTGAATGTCCCAAAAACCTTTACAGCCTGAAAGGGGCATTAACCTGCATCCTAGACCACTGAAATTCCCAATTATATTTTTGGCACGAAAAATGCTACACCCCTGAACGTTCAGAATATGTTAGCAGCCCAAAAAAGGCCTTAAAATGCATCTTAAGCCTGCAAAAATGTAGAAAACTTTGGAGGCCCAGAAAAGGGGTTTATAGGCATCCTAGACCACCTAAACTCCAGTAAATGTTGTTGGGAAAAAACGGTGCTGGAGAGCTCCGAATGTCCCAAAAACATTTGCAGCCTGAAAGGGGCATTAACCCGCATCCTAGACCACTGAAATTCCCAACAATATTTTTGGCATGAAAAAAGCATCCTACACCCCTGAAAGTTCAGAATATGTTAGCAGCCCAAAAAATGCCTTAAAATGTATATTAAGCCTGCAAAAATGTAGAAAACTTTGGAGGCCTCAAAAAGGGGTTTACAGGCATCCTAGACACCCTAAAGTCCAGAAAATGTTGGTCGCCTAAAAACGGGGTCAGAGAGCTCTGAATGTCCCAAAAACATTTGCAGCCTGAAAGGGGCATTAACCCGCATCCTAGACCACTGAAATTCCCAATAATATTTTTGGCACGAAAAATGCATCCTACACCCCTGAAAATTCAGAATATGTTAGCAGCCCAAAAAAGGCCTTAAAATACATCTTAAGACTGCAAAAATGTAGAAAACTTTGGAGGCCCAGAAAAGGGGTTTACAGGCATCCTAGACCCCCTAAACTCCAGAAAATGTTGTTGGGGAAAAAACAGTGCTGGAGAGCTCCGAATGTCCCAAAAACATTTGCAGCCTGAAAGGGGCATTAACCCACATCCTAGACCGCTGAAGTTCCCGACAATATTTTATGGCATGAAAAAAGCATCCTACACCCCTGAAAGTTCAGAATATGTTAGCAGCCCAAAAAAGGCCTTAAAATATATATTAAGCCTGCAAAGAGGCCCAGAAAAGGGGTTTACAGGCATCCTAGACCCCCTAAACTCCAGAAAATATTGTTGGGAAAAAACGGTGCTGGAAAGCTCCGAATGTCCCAAAAACATTTGCAGCCTGAAAGGGGCATTAACCCGCATCCTAGACCACTGAAATTCCCAACAATATTTTTGGCATGAAAAAAGCATCCTACACCCCTGAAAGTTCAGAATATGTTAGCAGCCCAAAAAATGCCTTAAAATGTATATTAAGCCTGCAAAAATGTAGAAAACTTTGGAGGCATCGAAAAGGGGTTTACAGGCATCCTAGACCCCCTAAAGTCCAGAAAATGTTGGTCACCTAAAAACTGTGTGAGAGAGCTCTCAATGTCCCAAAAACATTTGCAGCCTGAAAGGGGCATTAACCCGCATCATAGACCAGTGAAATTCCCAATAATATTTTTGACACGAAAAATGCATCCTACACCCCTGAAAATTCAGAATATGTTAGCAGCCCAAAAATAGGCCTTAACATGTATCTTAAGACTGCAAAAAATGTTGAAAACTTTGGATGCCCAAAAAAGGGGTTTACAGGCATCCTAGAGCCCATAAAGTCCAGAAAATGTTGGTGGCCAAAAACTGTGTCAGAGAGCTCTGAATGTCCCAAAAACCTTTACAGCCTGAAAGGGGCATTAACCTGCATCCTAGACCACTGAAATTCCCAATTATATTTTTGGCATGAAAAATGCTACACCCCTGAACGTTCAGAATATGTTAGCAGCCCAAAAAAGGCCTTAAAATGCATCTTAAGCCTGCAAAAATGTAGAAAACTTTGGAGGCCCAGAAAAGGGGTTTATAGACATCCTAGACCACCTAAACTCCAGAAAATGTTGTTGGGAAAAAACGGTGCTGGAGAGCTCCGAATGTCCCAAAAACATTTGCAGCCTGAAAGGGGCATTAACCCGCATCCTAGACCACTGAAATTCCCAACAATATTTTTGGCATGAAAAAAGCATCCTACACCCCTGAAAGTTCAGAATATGTTAGCAGCCCAAAAAATGCCTTAAAATGTATATTAAGCCTGCAAAAATGTAGAAAACTTTGGAGGCCTCAAAAAGGGGTTTACAGGCATCCTAGACACCCTAAAGTCCAGAAAATGTTGGTCGCCTAAAAACGGTGTCAGAGAGCTCTGAATGTCCCAAAAACATTTGCAGCCTGAAAGGGGCATTAACCCGCATCCTAGACCACTGAAATTCCCAATAATATTTTTGGCACGAAAAATGCATCCTACACCCCTGAAAATTCAGAATATGTTAGCAGCCCAAAAATAGGCCTTAACATGCATCTTAAGACTGCAAAAAATGTTGAAAACTTTGGATGCCCAAAAAAGGGGTTTACAGGCATCCTAGAGCCCATAAAGTCCAGAAAATGTTGGTGGCCAAAAACTGTGTCAGAGAGCTCTGAATGTCCCAAAAACATTTGCAGCCTGAAAGGGGAATTAACCTGCATCCAAGACCACTGAAATTCCCAATTACATTTTTGGCACGAAAAATGCTACACCCCTGAATGTTCAGAATATGTTAGCAGCCCAAAAAAGGCCTTAAAATGCATCTTAAGCCTGCAAAAATGTAGAAAACTTTGGAGGCCCAGAAAACGGGTTTACAGGCATCCTAGACCCCCTAAACTACAGAAAATTTTGTTGGGAAAAAACGGTGCTGGAAAGCTCCGAATGTCCCAAAAACATTTGCAGCCTGAAAGGGGCATTAACCCGCATCCTAGACCACTGAAATTCCCAACAATATTTTTGGCATGAAAAAAGCATCCTATACCCCTGAAAGTTCAGAATATGTTAGCAGCCCAATAAAGGCCTTAAAATGTATGTTAAGCCTGCAAAAATGTAGAAAACTTTGGAAGCCTCAAAAAGGGGTTTACAGGCATCCTAGACCCCCTAAAGTCCAGAAAATGCTGGTCGCCTAAAAACGGTGTCAGAGAGCTCTGAATGTCCCAAAAACATTTGCACACTGAAAAGGGCATTAACAGGCATCCTAGACCACTGTAATTCCCAACAATATTTTTGGCATGAAAAATGCATCCTACACCCCTGAAAATTCAGAATATGTTAGCAGCCCAAAAATAGGCCTTAACATGCATCTTAAGAGTGAAATAAATGTTGAAAACTTTGGATGCCCAAAAAAGGGGTTTACAGGCATCCTAGACCCCATAAAGTCCAGAAAATGTTGGTGGCCAAAAACTGTGTCAGAGAACTCTGAATGTCCCAAAAACCTTTACAGCCTGAAAGGGGCATTAACCTGCATCCTAGACCACTGAAATTCCCAATTACATTTTTGGCACGAAAAATTATACTCCCCTGAAAGTTCAGAATATGTTAGCAGCCCAAAAAAGGCCTTAAAATGTATATTAAGCCTGCAAAAATGTAGAAAACTTTGGAGGCCTCAAAAAGGGGTTTACAGGCATCCTAGACCCCCTAAAGTCCAGAAAATGTTGGTCACCTAAAAACTGTGTGAGGGAGCTCTCAATGTCCCAAAAACATTTGCAGCCTTAAAGGGGCATTAACCCGCATCCTAGACCACTGAAATTCCCAATAATATTTTTGGCACGAAAAATGCATCCTACACCCCTGAAAATTCAGAATATGTTAGCAGCCCAAAAAAGGCCTTAAAATGCATCTTAAGCCTGCAAAAATGTAGAAAACTTTGGAGGCCCAGAAAAGGGGTTTACAAGCATCCTAGACCCCCTAAACTCCAGAAAATGTTATTGGGAAAAAACAGTGCTGGAGAGCTCCCAATGCCTCAAAAACATTTGCAGCCTGAAAGGAGCATTAACCCGCATCCTAGACCACTGAAGTTCCCGACAATATTTTTGGCATGAAAAAAGCATCCTACACCCCTGAAAGTTCAGAATATGTTAACAGCCCAAAAAAGGCCTTAAAATGTATATTAAGCCTGCAAAAATGTAGAAAACTTTGGAGGCCTCAAAAAGGGTTTTACAGGCATCCTAGACCCCCTAAAGTCCAGAAAATGTTGGTCACCTAAAAGCTGTGTGAGCGAGCTCTCAATGTCCCAAAAACATTTGCAGCCTTAAAGGGGCATTAACCCGCATCCTAGACCACTGAAATTCCCAATACTATTTTTGGCACTAAAAATGCATCCTACACCCCTGAAAATTCAGAATATGTTAGCAGCCCAAAAAAGGCCTTAAAATGCATCTTAAGCCTGCAAAAATGTAGAAAACTTTGGAGGCCCAGAAAATGGGTTTACAGGCATCCTAGACCCCCTAAAGTCCGGAAAAAATGCTGGTCGCCTAAAAACTGTGTCAGAGAGCTCTGAATGTCAAACATTTGCAGCCTGAAAAGGGCATTAACAGGCATCCTAACCACTGAAATTCCCAACAATATTTTTGGCGTGAAAAATGCATCCTACACCCCTGAAAATTCAGAATATGTTAGCAGCCCAAAAATAGGCCTTAACATGCCTCTTATGACTGCAATAAATGTTGAAAACTTTGGATGCCCAAAAAAGGGGTTTACAGGCATCCTAGACCCCATAAAGTCCAGAAAATGTTGGTGGCCAAAAACTGTGTCAGAGAACTCTGAATGTCCCAAATACCTTTACAGCCTGAAAGGGGCATTAACCTGCATCCTAGACCACTGAAATTCCCAATTACATTTTTGGCACGAAAAATTATACTCCCCTGAAAGTTCAGAATATGTTAGCAGCCCAAAAAAGGCCTTAAAATGTATATTAAGCCTGCAAAAATGTAGAAAACTTTGGAGGCCTCAAAAAGGGGTTTACAGGCATCCTAGACCCCCTAAAGTCCAGAAAATGTTGGTCACCTAAAAACTGTGTGAGAGAGCTCTCAATGTCCCAAAAACATTTGCAGCCTTAAAGGGGCATTAACCCGCATCCTAGACCACTGAAATTCCCAATAATATTTTTGGCATGAAAAATGCATCCTACACCCCTGAAAATTCAGAATATGTTAGCAGCCCAAAAAAGGCCTTAAAATGCATCTTAAGCCTGCAAAAATGTAGAAAACTTTGGAGGCCCAGAAAAGGGGTTTACAAGCATCCTAGACCCCCTAAACTCCAGAAAATGTTGTTGGGAAAAAACAGTGCTGGAGAGCTCCCAATGCCTCAAAAACATTTGCAGCCTGAAAGGAGCATTAACCCGCATCCTAGACCACTGAAGTTCCCGACAATATTTTTGGCATGAAAAAAGCATCCTACACCCCTGAAAGTTCAGAATATGTTAGCAGCCCAAAAAAGGCCTTAAAATGTATATTAAGCCTGCAAAAATGTAGAAAACATTGGAGGCCTCAAAAAGGGTTTTACAGGCATCCTAGACCCCCTAAAGTCCAGAAAATGTTGGTCACCTAAAAGCTGTGTGAGAGAGCTCTCAATGTCCCAAAAACATTTGCAGCCTTAAAGGGGCATTAACCCGCATCCTAGACCACTGAAATTCCCAATACTATTTTTGGCACTAAAAATGCATCCTACACCCCTGAAAATTCAGAATATGTTAGCAGCCCAAAAAAGGCCTTAAAATGCATCTTAAGCCTGCAAAAATGTAGAAAACTTTGGAGGCCCAGAAAAGGGGTTTACAGGCATCCTAGACCCCCTAAACTCCAGAAAATGTTGTTGGGAAAAAACAGTGCTGGAGAGCTCCGAATGTCCCAAAAACATTTGCAGCCTGAAAGGGGCATTAACCCGCATCCTAGACCACTGAAGTTCCTGACAATATTTTTGGCATGAAAAAAGTATCCTACACCCCTGAAAGTTCAGAATATGTTAGCAGCCCAAAAAAGGCCTTAAAATGTATATTAAGCCTGCAAAAATGTAGAAAACTTTGGAGGCCTCAAAAAGGGGTTTACAGGCATCCTAGACACCCTAAAGTCCAGAAAATGTTGGTCGCCTAAAAAAAGAGTCAGAGAGCTCTGAATGTCCCAAAAACATTTGCAGCCTGAAAGGGGCATTAACCCGCATCCTAGACCACTGAAATTCCCAATAATATTTTTGGCACAAAAAATGTATCCTACACCCCTGAAAATTCAGAATATGTTAGCAGCTCAAAAATAGGCCTTAACATGCATTTTAAGACTGCAAAAAATGTTGAAAACTTTGGATGCCCAAAAAAGGGGTTTACAGGCATCCTAGACCCCCTAAAGTCCAGAAAATGCTGGTCGCCTAAAAAGGGTGTCAGAGAGCTCTGAATGTCCCAAAAACATTTGCAGCCTGAAAAGGGCATTAACAGGCATCCTAGACCACTGAAATTCCCAACAATATTTTTGGCATGAAAAATGTATCCTACACCCCTGAAAATTCAGAATATGTTAGCAGCCCAAAAATAGGCCTTAACATACATCTTAAGACTGCAATAAATGTTGAAAACTTTGGATGCCCAAAAAAGGGGTTTACAGGCATCCTAGACCCAATAAAGTCCAGAAAATGTTGGTGGCCAAAAACTGTATCAGAGAGCTCTGAATGTCCCAAAAACATTTGCAGCCTGAAAGGGGCGTTAACCTGCATCCAAGACCACTGAAATTCCCAATTACATTTTTGGCAGGAAAAATGCTACACCCCTGAAAGTTCAGAATATGTTAGCATCCCAAAAAAGGCCTTAAAATGTATATTAAGCCTGCAAAAATATAGAAAACTTTGGAGGTCTCAAAAAGGGGTTTACAGGCATCCTAGACCCCCTAAAGTCCAGAAAATGTTGGTCACCTAAAAACTGTGTGAGAGAGCTCTCAATGTCCCAAAAACATTTGCAACCTGAAAGGGGCATTAACCCGCATCCTAGACCACTGAAATTCCCAATAATATTTTTGACACGAAAAATGCATCCTACACCCCTGAAAATTCAGAATATGTTAGCAGCCCAAAAATAGGCCTTAACATGTATCTTAAGACTGCAAAAAATGTTGAAAACTTTGGATGCCCAAAAAAGGGGTTTACAGGCATCCTAGACCCCCTAAAGTCCAGAAAATGCTGGTCGCCTAAAAACGGTGTCAGAGAGCTCTGAATGTCCCAAAAACATTTGCAGCCTGAAAAGGGCATTAACAGGCATCCTAGACCACTGAAATTCCCAACAATATTTTTGGCATGAAAAATGCATCCTACACCCCTGAAAATTCAGAATATGTTAGCAGCCCAAAAATAGGCCTTAACATGCATCTTAAGACTGCAATAAATGTTGAAAACTTTGGATGCCCAAAAAAGGGGTTTACAGGCATCCTAGACCCCCTAAAGTCCGGAAAATGCTGGTCGCCTAAAAACTGTGTCAGAGAGCTCTGAATGTCAAACATTTGCACCTGAAAAGGGCATTAACAGGCATCCTAGACCACTGAAATTCCCAACAATATTTTTGGCATGAAAAATGCATCCTACACCCCTGAAAATTCAGAATATGTTAGCAGCCCAAAAAAAGGCCTTAACATGCCTCTTAAGACTGCAATAAATGTTGAAAACTTTGGATGCCCAAAAAAGGGGTTTACAGGCATCCTAGACCCCATAAAGTCCAGAAAATTTTGGTGGCCAAAAACTGTGTCAGAGAGCTCTGAATGTCCCAAAAACCTTTACAGCCTGAAAGGGGCATTAACCTGCATCCTAGACCACTGAAATTCCCAATTACATTTTTGGCACGAAAAATGCTACTCCCCTGAAAGTTCAGAATATGTTAGCAGCCCAAAAAAGGCCTTAAAATGTATATTAAGCCTGCAAAAATGTAGACAACTTTGGAGGCCTCAAAAAGGGTTTTACAGGCATCCTAGACCCCCTAAAGTCCCGAAAATGTTGGTCACCTAAAAACTGTGTGAGAGAGCTCTCAATGTCCCAAAAACATTTGCAGCCTTAAAGGGGCATTAACCCGCATCCTAGACCACTGAAATTCCCAATAATATTTTTGGCACGAAAAATGCATCCTACACCCCTGAAAATTCAGAATATGTTAGCAGCCCAAAAAAGGCCTTAAAATGCATCTTAAGCCTGCAAAAATGTAGAAAACTTTGGAGGCCCAGAAAAGGGGTTTACAGGCATCCTAGACCCCCTAAACTCCAGAAAATGTTGTTGGGAAAAAACAGTGCTGGAGAGCTCCGAATGTCCAAGAAACATTTGCAGCCTGAAAGGGGCATTAACCCGCATCCTAGACCACTGAAGTTCCCGACAATATTTTTGGCATGAAAAAAGCATCCTACACCCCTGAAAGTTCAGAATATGTTAGCAGCCCAAAAAAGGCCTTAAAATGCATCTTAAGCCTGCAAAAATGTAGAAAACTTTGGAGGCCCAGAAAAGGGGTTTATAGGCATCCTAGACCACCTAAACTCCAGAAAATGTTGTTGGGAAAAAACGGTGCTGGAGAGCTCCGAATGTCCCAAAAACATTTGCAGCCTGAAAGGGGCATTAACCCGCATCCTAGACCACTGAAATTCCCAACAATATTTTTGGCATGAAAAAAGCATCCTACACCCCTGAAAGTTCAGAATATGTTAGCCGCCCAAAAAATGCCTTAAAATGTATATTAAGCCTGCAAAAATGTAGAAAACTTTGGAGGCCTCAAAAAGGGGTTTACAGGCATCCTAGACACCCTAAAGTCCAGAAAATGTTGGTCGCCTAAAAACGGGGTCAGAGAGCTCTGAATGTCCCAAAAACATTTGCAGCCTGAAAGGGGCATTAACCCGCATCCTAGACCACTGAAATTCCCAATAATATTTTTGGCACGAAAAATGCATCCTACACCCCTGAAAATTCAGAATATGTTAGCAGCCCAAAAAAGGCCTTAAAATACATCTTAAGACTGCAAAAATGTAGAAAACTTTGGAGGCCCAGAAAAGGGGTTTACAGGCATCCTAGACCCCCTAAACTCCAGAAAATGTTGTTGGGAAAAAACAGTGCTGGAGAGCTCCGAATGTCCCAAAAACATTTGCAGCCTGAAAGGGGCATTAACCCGCATCCTAGACCACTGAAGTTCCCGACAATATTTTATGGCATGAAAAAAGCATCCTACACCCCTGAAAGTTCAGAATATGTTAGCAGCCCAAAAAAGGCCTTAAAATTTATATTAAGCCTGCAAAGAGGCCCAGAAAAGGGGTTTACAGGCATCCTAGACCCCCTAAACTCCAGAAAATGTTGTTGGGAAAAAACGGTGCTGGAAAGCTCCGAATGTCCCAAAATCATTTGCAGCCTGAAAGGGGCATTAACCCGCATCCTAGACCACTGAAATTCCCAACAATATTTTTGGCATGAAAAAAGCATCCTACACCCCTGAAAGTTCAGAATATGTTAGCAGCCCAAAAAATGCCTTAAAATGTATATTAAGCCTGCAAAAATGTAGAAAACTTTGGAGGCATCGAAAAGGGGTTTACAGGCATCCTAGACCCCCTAAAGTCCAGAAAATGTTGGTCACCTAAAAACTGTGTGAGAGAGCTCTCAATGTCCCAAAAACATTTGCAGCCTGAAAGGGGCATTAACCCGCATCCTAGACCAGTGAAATTCCCAATAATATTTTTGACACGAAAAATGCATCCTACACCCCTGAAAATTCAGAATATGTTAGCAGCCCAAAAATAGGCCTTAACATGTATCTTAAGACTGCAAAAAATGTTGAAAACTTTGGATGCCCAAAAAAGGGGTTTACAGGCATCCTAGAGCCCATAAAGTCCAGAAAATGTTGGTGGCCAAAAACTGTGTCAGAGAGCTCTGAATGTCCCAAAAACCTTTACAGCCTGAAAGGGGCATTAACCTGCATCCTAGACCACTGAAATTCCCAATTATATTTTTGTCATGAAAAATGCTACACCCCTGAACGTTCAGAATATGTTAGCAGCCCAAAAAAGGCCTTAAAATGCATCTTAAGCCTGCAAAAATGTAGAAAACTTTGGAGGCCCAGAAAAGGGGTTTATAGGCATCCTAGACCACCTAAACTCCAGAAAATGTTGTTGGGAAAAAACGGTGCTGGAGAGCTCCGAATGTCCCAAAAACATTTGCAGCCTGAAAGGTGCATTAACCCGCATCCTAGACCACTGAAATTCCCAACAATATTTTTGGCATGAAAAAAGCATCCTACACCCCTGAAAGTTCAGAATATGTTAGCAGCCCAAAAAATGCCTTAAAATGTATATTAAGCCTGCAAAAATGTAGAAAACTTTGGAGGCCTCAAAAAGGGGTTTACAGGCATCCTAGACACCCTAAAGTCCAGAAAATGTTGGTCGCCTAAAAACGGGGTCAGAGAGCTCTGAATGTCCCAAAAACATTTGCAGCCTGAAAGGGGCATTAACCCGCATCCTAGACCACTGAAATTCCCAATAATATTTTTGGCACGAAAAATGCATCCTACACCCCTGAAAATTCAGAATATGTTAGCAGCCCAAAAATAGGCCTTAACATGCATCTTAAGACTGCAAAAAATGTTGAAAACTTTGGATGCCCAAAAAAGGGGTTTACAGGCATCCTAGAGCCCATAAAGTCCAGAAAATGTTGGTGGCCAAAAACTGTGTCAGAGAGCTCTGAATGTCCCAAAAACATTTGCAGCCTGAAAGGGGCATTAACCTGCATCCAAGACCACTGAAATTCCCAATTACATTTTTGGCACGAAAAATGCTACACCCCTGAATGTTCAGAATATGTTAGCAGCCCAAAAAAGGCCTTAAAATGCATCTTAAGCCTGCAAAAATGTAGACAACTTTGGAGGCCCAGAAAACGGGTTTACAGGCATCCTAGACCCCCTAAACTCCAGAAAATTTTGTTGGGAAAAAACGGTGCTGGAAAGCTCCGAATGTCCCAAAAACATTTGCAGCCTGAAAGGGGCATTAACCTGCATCCTAGACCACTGAAATTCCCAACAATATTTTTGGCATGAAAAAAGCATCCTATACCCCTGAAAGTTCAGAATATGTTAGCAGCCCAAAAAAGGCCTTAAAATGTATGTTAAGCCTGCAAAAATGTAGACAACTTTGGAGGCCTCAAAAAGGGGTTTACAGGCATCCTAGACCCCCTAAAGTCCAGAAAATGCTGGTCGCCTAAAAACGGTGTCAGAGAGCTCTGAATGTCCCAAAAACATTTGCACACTGAAAAGGGCATTAACAGGCATCCTAGACCACTGAAATTCCCAACAATATTTTGGGCATGAAAAATGCATCCTACACCCCTGAAAATTCAGAATATGTTAGCAGCCCAAAAATAGGCCTTAACATGCATCTAAAGAGTGAAATAAATGTTGAAAACTTTGGATGCCCAAAAAAGGGGTTTACAGGCATCCTAGACCCCATAAAGTCCAGAAAATGTTGGTGGCCAAAAACTGTGTCAGAGAACTCTGAATGTCCCAAAAACCTTTACAGCCTGAAAGGGGCATTAACGTGCATCCTAGACCACTGAAATTCCCAATTACATTTTTGGCACGAAAAATTATACTCCCCTGAAAGTTCAGAATATGTTAGCAGCCCAAAAAAGGCCTTAAAATGTATATTAAGCCTGCAAAAATGTAGAAAACTTTGGAGGCCTCAAAAAGGGGTTTACAGGCATCCTAGACCCCCTAAAGTCCAGAAAATGTTGGTCACCTAAAAACTGTGTGAGAGAGCTCTCAATGTCCCAAAAACATTTGCAGCCTTAAAGGGGCATTAACCCGCATCCTAGACCACTGAAATTCCCAATAATATTTTTGGCACGAAAAATGCATCCTACACCCCTGAAAATTCAGAATATGTTAGCAGCCCAAAAAAGGCCTTAAAATGCATCTTAAGCCTGCAAAAATGTAGAAAACTTTGGAGGCCCAGAAAAGGGGTTTACAAGCATCCTAGACCCCCTAAACTCCAGAAAATGTTGTTGGGAAAAAACAGTGCTGGAGAGCTCCCAATGCCTCAAAAACATTTGCAGCCTGAAAGGAGCATTAACCCGCATCCTAGACCACTGAAGTTCCCGACAATATTTTTGGCATGAAAAAAGCATCCTACACCCCTGAAAGTTCAGAATATGTTAGCAGCCCAAAAAAGGCCTTAAAATGTATATTAAGCCTGCAAAAATGTAGAAAACTTTGGAGGCCTCAAAAAGGGTTTTACAGGCATCCTAGACCCCCTAAAGTCCAGAAAATGTTGGTCACCTAAAAGCTGTGTGAGAGAGCTCTCAATGTCCCAAAAACATTTGCAGCCTTAAAGGGGCATTAACCCGAATCCTAGACCACTGAAATTACCAATACTATTTTTGGCACTAAAAATGCATCCTACACCCCTGAAAATTCAGAATATGTTAGCAGCCCAAAAAAGGCCTTAAAATGCATCTTAAGCCTGCAAAAATGTAGAAAACTTTGGAGGCCCAGAAAAGGGGTTTACAGGCATCCTAGACCCCCTAAACTCCAGAAAATGTTGTTGGGAAAAAACAGTGCTGGAGAGCTCCGAATGTCCCAAAAACATTTGCAGCCTGAAAGAGGCATTATCCCGCATTCTAGACCACTGAAGTTCCTGACAATATTTTTGGCATGAAAAAAGTATCCTACACCCCTGAAAGTTCAGAATATGTTAGCAGCCCAAAAAAGGCCTTAAAATGTATATTAAGCCTGCAAAAATGTAGAAAACTTTGGAGGCCTCAAAAAGGGGTTTACAGGCATCCTAGACACCCTAAAGTCCAGAAAATGTTGGTCGCCTAAAAAAAGAGTCAGAGAGCTCTGAATGTCCCAAAAACATTTGCAGCCTGAAAGGGGCATTAACCCGCATCCTAGACCACTGAAATTCCCAACAATATTTTTGGCATGAAAAATGCATCCTACACCCCTGAAAGTTCAGAATATTTTAGCAGCCCAAAAAAGGCCTTAAAATGCATCTTAAGCCTGCAAAAATGTAGAAAACTTTGGAGGCCCAGAAAATGGGTTTACAGGCATCCTAGACCCCCTAAAGTCCGGAAAAAATGCTGGTCGCCTAAAAACTGTGTCAGAGAGCTCTGAATGTCAAACATTTGCAGCCTGAAAAGGGCATTAACAGGCATCCTAACCACTGAAATTCCCAACAATATTTTTGGCGTGAAAAATGCATCCTACACCCCTGAAAATTCAGAATATGTTAGCAGCCCAAAAATAGGCCTTAACATGCCTCTTATGACTGCAATAAATGTTGAAAACTTTGGATGCCCAAAAAAGGGGTTTACAGGCATCCTAGACCCCATAAAGTCCAGAAAATGTTGGTGGCCAAAAACTGTGTCAGAGAACTCTGAATGTCCCAAATACCTTTACAGCCTGAAAGGGGCATTAACCTGCATCCTAGACCACTGAAATTCCCAATTACATTTTTGGCACGAAAAATTATACTCCCCTGAAAGTTCAGAATATGTTAGCAGCCCAAAAAAGGCCTTAAAATGTATATTAAGCCTGCAAAAATGTAGAAAACTTTGGAGGCCTCAAAAAGGGGTTTACAGGCATCCTAGACCCCCTAAAGTCCAGAAAATGTTGGTCACCTAAAAACTGTGTGAGAGAGCTCTCAATGTCCCAAAAACATTTGCAGCCTTAAAGGGGCATTAACCCGCATCCTAGACCACTGAAATTCCCAATAATATTTTTGGCATGAAAAATGCATCCTACACCCCTGAAAATTCAGAATATGTTAGCAGCCCAAAAAAGGCCTTAAAATGCATCTTAAGCCTGCAAAAATGTAGAAAACTTTGGAGGCCCAGAAAAGGGGTTTACAAGCATCCTAGACCCCCTAAACTCCAGAAAATGTTGTTGGGAAAAAACAGTGCTGGAGAGCTCCCAATGCCTCAAAAACATTTGCAGCCTGAAAGGAGCATTAACCCGCATCCTAGACCACTGAAGTTCCCGACAATATTTTTGGCATGAAAAAAGCATCCTACACCCCTGAAAGTTCAGAATATGTTAGCAGCCCAAAAAAGGCCTTAAAATGTATATTAAGCCTGCAAAAATGTAGAAAACATTGGAGGCCTCAAAAAGGGTTTTACAGGCATCCTAGACCCCCTAAAGTCCAGAAAATGTTGGTCACCTAAAAGCTGTGTGAGAGAGCTCTCAATGTCCCAAAAACATTTGCAGCCTTAAAGGGGCATTAACCCGCATCCTAGACCACTGAAATTCCCAATACTATTTTTGGCACTAAAAATGCATCCTACACCCCTGAAAATTCAGAATATGTTAGCAGCCCAAAAAAGGCCTTAAAATGCATCTTAAGCCTGCAAAAATGTAGAAAACTTTGGAGGCCCAGAAAGGGGTTTACAGGCATCCTAGACCCCCTAAACTCCAGAAAATGTTGTTGGGAAAAAACAGTGCTGGAGAGCTCCGAATGTCCCAAAAACATTTGCAGCCTGAAAGGGGCATTAACCCGCATCCTAGACCACTGAAGTTCCTGACAATATTTTTGGCATGAAAAAAGTATCCTACACCCCTGAAAGTTCAGAATATGTTAGCAGCCCAAAAAAGGCCTTAAAATGTATATTAAGCCTGCAAAAATGTAGAAAACTTTGGAGGCCTCAAAAAGGGGTTTACAGGCATCCTAGACACCCTAAAGTCCAGAAAATGTTGGTCGCCTAAAAAAAGAGTCAGAGAGCTCTGAATGTCCCAAAAACATTTGCAGCCTGAAAGGGGCATTAACCCGCATCCTAGACCACTGAAATTCCCAATAATATTTTTGGCACAAAAAATGTATCCTACACCCCTGAAAATTCAGAATATGTTAGCAGCTCAAAAATAGGCCTTAACATGCATTTTAAGACTGCAAAAAATGTTGAAAACTTTGGATGCCCAAAAAAGGGGTTTACAGGCATCCTAGACCCCCTAAAGTCCAGAAAATGCTGGTCGCCTAAAAAGGGTGTCAGAGAGCTCTGAATGTCCCAAAAACATTTGCAGCCTGAAAAGGGCATTAACAGGCATCCTAGACCACTGAAATTCCCAACAATATTTTTGGCATGAAAAATGTATCCTACACCCCTGAAAATTCAGAATATGTTAGCAGCCCAAAAATAGGCCTTAACATACATCTTAAGACTGCAATAAATGTTGAAAACTTTGGATGCCCAAAAAAGGGGTTTACAGGCATCCTAGACCCAATAAAGTCCAGAAAATGTTGGTGGCCAAAAACTGTATCAGAGAGCTCTGAATGTCCCAAAAACATTTGCAGCCTGAAAGGGGCGTTAACCTGCATCCAAGACCACTGAAATTCCCAATTACATTTTTGGCAGGAAAAATGCTACACCCCTGAAAGTTCAGAATATGTTAGCATCCCAAAAAAGGCCTTAAAATGTATATTAAGCCTGCAAAAATATAGAAAACTTTGGAGGTCTCAAAAAGGGGTTTACAGGCATCCTAGACCCCCTAAAGTCCAGAAAATGTTGGTCACCTAAAAACTGTGTGAGAGAGCTCTCAATGTCCCAAAAACATTTGCAACCTGAAAGGGGCATTAACCCGCATCCTAGACCACTGAAATTCCCAATAATATTTTTGACACGAAAAATGCATCCTACACCCCTGAAAATTCAGAATATGTTAGCAGCCCAAAAATAGGCCTTAACATGTATCTTAAGACTGCAAAAAATGTTGAAAACTTTGGATGCCCAAAAAAGGGGTTTACAGGCATCCTAGACCCCCTAAAGTCCAGAAAATGCTGGTCGCCTAAAAACGGTGTCAGAGAGCTCTGAATGTCCCAAAAACATTTGCAGCCTGAAAAGGGCATTAACAGGCATCCTAGACCACTGAAATTCCCAACAATATTTTTGGCATGAAAAATGCATCCTACACCCCTGAAAATTCAGAATATGTTAGCAGCCCAAAAATAGGCCTTAACATGCATCTTAAGACTGCAATAAATGTTGAAAACTTTGGATGCCCAAAAAAGGGGTTTACAGGCATCCTAGACCCCCTAAAGTCCGGAAAATGCTGGTCGCCTAAAAACTGTGTCAGAGAGCTCTGAATGTCAAACATTTGCACCTGAAAAGGGCATTAACAGGCATCCTAGACCACTGAAATTCCCAACAATATTTTTGGCATGAAAAATGCATCCTACACCCCTGAAAATTCAGAATATGTTAGCAGCCCAAAAAAAGGCCTTAACATGCCTCTTAAGACTGCAATAAATGTTGAAAACTTTGGATGCCCAAAAAAGGGGTTTACAGGCATCCTAGACCCCATAAAGTCCAGAAAATTTTGGTGGCCAAAAACTGTGTCAGAGAGCTCTGAATGTCCCAAAAACCTTTACAGCCTGAAAGGGGCATTAACCTGCATCCTAGACCACTGAAATTCCCAATTACATTTTTGGCACGAAAAATGCTACTCCCCTGAAAGTTCAGAATATGTTAGCAGCCCAAAAAAGGCCTTAAAATGTATATTAAGCCTGCAAAAATGTAGACAACTTTGGAGGCCTCAAAAAGGGTTTTACAGGCATCCTAGACCCCCTAAAGTCCCGAAAATGTTGGTCACCTAAAAACTGTGTGAGAGAGCTCTCAATGTCCCAAAAACATTTGCAGCCTTAAAGGGGCATTAACCCGCATCCTAGACCACTGAAATTCCCAATAATATTTTTGGCACGAAAAATGCATCCTACACCCCTGAAAATTCAGAATATGTTAGCAGCCCAAAAAAGGCCTTAAAATGCATCTTAAGCCTGCAAAAATGTAGAAAACTTTGGAGGCCCAGAAAAGGGGTTTACAGGCATCCTAGACCCCCTAAACTCCAGAAAATGTTGTTGGGAAAAAACAGTGCTGGAGAGCTCCGAATGTCCAAGAAACATTTGCAGCCTGAAAGGGGCATTAACCCGCATCCTAGACCACTGAAGTTCCCGACAATATTTTTGGCATGAAAAAAGCATCCTACACCCCTGAAAGTTCAGAATATGTTAGCAGCCCAAAAAAGGCCTTAAAATGCATCTTAAGCCTGCAAAAATGTAGAAAACTTTGGAGGCCCAGAAAAGGGGTTTATAGGCATCCTAGACCACCTAAACTCCAGAAAATGTTGTTGGGAAAAAACGGTGCTGGAGAGCTCCGAATGTCCCAAAAACATTTGCAGCCTGAAAGGGGCATTAACCCGCATCCTAGACCACTGAAATTCCCAACAATATTTTTGGCATGAAAAAAGCATCCTACACCCCTGAAAGTTCAGAATATGTTAGCCGCCCAAAAAATGCCTTAAAATGTATATTAAGCCTGCAAAAATGTAGAAAACTTTGGAGGCCTCAAAAAGGGGTTTACAGGCATCCTAGACACCCTAAAGTCCAGAAAATGTTGGTCGCCTAAAAACGGGGTCAGAGAGCTCTGAATGTCCCAAAAACATTTGCAGCCTGAAAGGGGCATTAACCCGCATCCTAGACCACTGAAATTCCCAATAATATTTTTGGCACGAAAAATGCATCCTACACCCCTGAAAATTCAGAATATGTTAGCAGCCCAAAAAAGGCCTTAAAATACATCTTAAGACTGCAAAAATGTAGAAAACTTTGGAGGCCCAGAAAAGGGGTTTACAGGCATCCTAGACCCCCTAAACTCCAGAAAATGTTGTTGGGAAAAAACAGTGCTGGAGAGCTCCGAATGTCCCAAAAACATTTGCAGCCTGAAAGGGGCATTAACCCGCATCCTAGACCACTGAAGTTCCCGACAATATTTTATGGCATGAAAAAAGCATCCTACACCCCTGAAAGTTCAGAATATGTTAGCAGCCCAAAAAAGGCCTTAAAATTTATATTAAGCCTGCAAAGAGGCCCAGAAAAGGGGTTTACAGGCATCCTAGAACCCCTAAACTCCAGAAAATGTTGTTGGGAAAAAACGGTGCTGGAAAGCTCCGAATGTCCCAAAATCATTTGCAGCCTGAAAGGGGCATTAACCCGCATCCTAGACCACTGAAATTCCCAACAATATTTTTGGCATGAAAAAAGCATCCTACACCCCTGAAAGTTCAGAATATGTTAGCAGCCCAAAAAATGCCTTAAAATGTATATTAAGCCTGCAAAAATGTAGAAAACTTTGGAGGCATCGAAAAGGGGTTTACAGGCATCCTAGACCCCCTAAAGTCCAGAAAATGTTGGTCACCTAAAAACTGTGTGAGAGAGCTCTCAATGTCCCAAAAACATTTGCAGCCTGAAAGGGGCATTAACCCGCATCCTAGACCAGTGAAATTCCCAATAATATTTTTGACACGAAAAATGCATCCTACACCCCTGAAAATTCAGAATATGTTAGCAGCCCAAAAATAGGCCTTAACATGTATCTTAAGACTGCAAAAAATGTTGAAAACTTTGGATGCCCAAAAAAGGGGTTTACAGGCATCCTAGAGCCCATAAAGTCCAGAAAATGTTGGTGGCCAAAAACTGTGTCAGAGAGCTCTGAATGTCCCAAAAACCTTTACAGCCTGAAAGGGGCATTAACCTGCATCCTAGACCACTGAAATTCCCAATTATATTTTTGTCATGAAAAATGCTACACCCCTGAACGTTCAGAATATGTTAGCAGCCCAAAAAAGGCCTTAAAATGCATCTTAAGCCTGCAAAAATGTAGAAAACTTTGGAGGCCCAGAAAAGGGGTTTATAGGCATCCTAGACCACCTAAACTCCAGAAAATGTTGTTGGGAAAAAACGGTGCTGGAGAGCTCCGAATGTCCCAAAAACATTTGCAGCCTGAAAGGTGCATTAACCCGCATCCTAGACCACTGAAATTCCCAACAATATTTTTGGCATGAAAAAAGCATCCTACACCCCTGAAAGTTCAGAATATGTTAGCAGCCCAAAAAATGCCTTAAAATGTATATTAAGCCTGCAAAAATGTAGAAAACTTTGGAGGCCTCAAAAAGGGGTTTACAGGCATCCTAGACACCCTAAAGTCCAGAAAATGTTGGTCGCCTAAAAACGGGGTCAGAGAGCTCTGAATGTCCCAAAAACATTTGCAGCCTGAAAGGGGCATTAACCCGCATCCTAGACCACTGAAATTCCCAATAATATTTTTGGCACGAAAAATGCATCCTACACCCCTGAAAATTCAGAATATGTTAGCAGCCCAAAAATAGGCCTTAACATGCATCTTAAGACTGCAAAAAATGTTGAAAACTTTGGATGCCCAAAAAAGGGGTTTACAGGCATCCTAGAGCCCATAAAGTCCAGAAAATGTTGGTGGCCAAAAACTGTGTCAGAGAGCTCTGAATGTCCCAAAAACATTTGCAGCCTGAAAGGGGCATTAACCTGCATCCAAGACCACTGAAATTCCCAATTACATTTTTGGCACGAAAAATGCTACACCCCTGAATGTTCAGAATATGTTAGCAGCCCAAAAAAGGCCTTAAAATGCATCTTAAGCCTGCAAAAATGTAGAAAACTTTGGAGGCCCAGAAAACGGGTTTACAGGCATCCTAGACCCCCTAAACTCCAGAAAATTTTGTTGGGAAAAAACGGTGCTGGAAAGCTCCGAATGTCCCAAAAACATTTGCAGCCTGAAAGGGGCATTAACCTGCATCCTAGACCACTGAAATTCCCAACAATATTTTTGGCATGAAAAAAGCATCCTATACCCCTGAAAGTTCAGAATATGTTAGCAGCCCAAAAAAGGCCTTAAAATGTATGTTAAGCCTGCAAAAATGTAGACAACTTTGGAGGCCTCAAAAAGGGGTTTACAGGCATCCTAGACCCCCTAAAGTCCAGAAAATGCTGGTCGCCTAAAAACGGTGTCAGAGAGCTCTGAATGTCCCAAAAACATTTGCACACTGAAAAGGGCATTAACAGGCATCCTAGACCACTGAAATTCCCAACAATATTTTGGGCATGAAAAATGCATCCTACACCCCTGAAAATTCAGAATATGTTAGCAGCCCAAAAATAGGCCTTAACATGCCTCTTATGACTGCAATAAATGTTGAAAACTTTGGATGCCCAAAAAAGGGGTTTACAGGCATCCTAGACCCCATAAAGTCCAGAAAATGTTGGTGGCCAAAAACTGTGTCAGAGAACTCTGAATGTCCCAAAAACCTTTACAGCCTGAAAGGGGCATTAACGTGCATCCTAGACCACTGAAATTCCCAATTACATTTTTGGCACGAAAAATTATACTCCCCTGAAAGTTCAGAATATGTTAGCAGCCCAAAAAAGGCCTTAAAATGTATATTAAGCCTGCAAAAATGTAGAAAACTTTGGAGGCCTCAAAAAGGGGTTTACAGGCATCCTAGACCCCCTAAAGTCCAGAAAATGTTGGTCACCTAAAAACTGTGTGAGAGAGCTCTCAATGTCCCAAAAACATTTGCAGCCTTAAAGGGGCATTAACCCGCATCCTAGACCACTGAAATTCCCAATAATATTTTTGGCACGAAAAATGCATCCTACACCCCTGAAAATTCAGAATATGTTAGCAGCCCAAAAAAGGCCTTAAAATGCATCTTAAGCCTGCAAAAATGTAGAAAACTTTGGAGGCCCAGAAAAGGGGTTTACAAGCATCCTAGACCCCCTAAACTCCAGAAAATGTTGTTGGAAAAAACAGTGCTGGAGAGCTCCCAATGCCTCAAAAACATTTGCAGCCTGAAAGGAGCATTAACCCGCATCCTAGACCACTGAAGTTCCCGACAATATTTTTGGCATGAAAAAAGCATCCTACACCCCTGAAAGTTCAGAATATGTTAGCAGCCCAAAAAAGGCCTTAAAATGTATATTAAGCCTGCAAAAATGTAGAAAACTTTGGAGGCCTCAAAAAGGGTTTTACAGGCATCCTAGACCCCCTAAAGTCCAGAAAATGTTGGTCACCTAAAAGCTGTGTGAGAGAGCTCTCAATGTCCCAAAAACATTTGCAGCCTTAAAGGGGCATTAACCCGCATCCTAGACCACTGAAATTCCCAATACTATTTTTGGCACTAAAAATGCATCCTACACCCCTGAAAATTCAGAATATGTTAGCAGCCCAAAAAAGGCCTTAAAATGCATCTTAAGCCTGCAAAAATGTAGAAAACTTTGGAGGCCCAGAAAAGGGGTTTACAGGCATCCTAGACCCCCTAAACTCCAGAAAATGTTGTTGGGAAAAAACAGTGCTGGAGAGCTCCGAATGTCCCAAAAACATTTGCAGCCTGAAAGGGGCATTAACCCGCATCCTAGACCACTGAAGTTCCTGACAATATTTTTGGCATGAAAAAAGTATCCTACACCCCTGAAAGTTCAGAATATGTTAGCAGCCCAAAAAAGGCCTTAAAATGTATATTAAGCCTGCAAAAATGTAGAAAACTTTGGAGGCCTCAAAAAGGGGTTTACAGGCATCCTAGACACCCTAAAGTCCAGAAAATGTTGGTCGCCTAAAAAAAGAGTCAGAGAGCTCTGAATGTCCCAAAAACATTTGCAGCCTGAAAGGGGCATTAACCCGCATCCTAGACCACTGAAATTCCCAATAATATTTTTGGCACAAAAAATGTATCCTACACCCCTGAAAATTCAGAATATGTTAGCAGCTCAAAAATAGGCCTTAACATGCATTTTAAGACTGCAAAAAATGTTGAAAACTTTGGATGCCCAAAAAAGGGGTTTACAGGCATCCTAGACCCCCTAAAGTCCAGAAAATGCTGGTCGCCTAAAAAGGGTGTCAGAGAGCTCTGAATGTCCCAAAAACATTTGCAGCCTGAAAAGGGCATTAACAGGCATCCTAGACCACTGAAATTCCCAACAATATTTTTGGCATGAAAAATGTATCCTACACCCCTGAAAATTCAGAATATGTTAGCAGCCCAAAAATAGGCCTTAACATACATCTTAAGACTGCAATAAATGTTGAAAACTTTGGATGCCCAAAAAAGGGGTTTACAGGCATCCTAGACCCAATAAAGTCCAGAAAATGTTGGTGGCCAAAAACTGTATCAGAGAGCTCTGAATGTCCCAAAAACATTTGCAGCCTGAAAGGGGCGTTAACCTGCATCCAAGACCACTGAAATTCCCAATTACATTTTTGGCAGGAAAAATGCTACACCCCTGAAAGTTCAGAATATGTTAGCATCCCAAAAAAGGCCTTAAAATGTATATTAAGCCTGCAAAAATATAGAAAACTTTGGAGGTCTCAAAAAGGGGTTTACAGGCATCCTAGACCCCCTAAAGTCCAGAAAATGTTGGTCACCTAAAAACTGTGTGAGAGAGCTCTCAATGTCCCAAAAACATTTGCAACCTGAAAGGGGCATTAACCCGCATCCTAGACCACTGAAATTCCCAATAATATTTTTGACACGAAAAATGCATCCTACACCCCTGAAAATTCAGAATATGTTAGCAGCCCAAAAATAGGCCTTAACATGTATCTTAAGACTGCAAAAAATGTTGAAAACTTTGGATGCCCAAAAAAGGGGTTTACAGGCATCCTAGACCCCCTAAAGTCCAGAAAATGCTGGTCGCCTAAAAACGGTGTCAGAGAGCTCTGAATGTCCCAAAAACATTTGCAGCCTGAAAAGGGCATTAACAGGCATCCTAGACCACTGAAATTCCCAACAATATTTTTGGCATGAAAAATGCATCCTACACCCCTGAAAATTCAGAATATGTTAGCAGCCCAAAAATAGGCCTTAACATGCATCTTAAGACTGCAATAAATGTTGAAAACTTTGGATGCCCAAAAAAGGGGTTTACAGGCATCCTAGACCCCCTAAAGTCCGGAAAATGCTGGTCGCCTAAAAACTGTGTCAGAGAGCTCTGAATGTCAAACATTTGCACCTGAAAAGGGCATTAACAGGCATCCTAGACCACTGAAATTCCCAACAATATTTTTGGCATGAAAAATGCATCCTACACCCCTGAAAATTCAGAATATGTTAGCAGCCCAAAAAAAGGCCTTAACATGCCTCTTAAGACTGCAATAAATGTTGAAAACTTTGGATGCCCAAAAAAGGGGTTTACAGGCATCCTAGACCCCATAAAGTCCAGAAAATTTTGGTGGCCAAAAACTGTGTCAGAGAGCTCTGAATGTCCCAAAAACCTTTACAGCCTGAAAGGGGCATTAACCTGCATCCTAGACCACTGAAATTCCCAATTACATTTTTGGCACGAAAAATGCTACTCCCCTGAAAGTTCAGAATATGTTAGCAGCCCAAAAAAGGCCTTAAAATGTATATTAAGCCTGCAAAAATGTAGACAACTTTGGAGGCCTCAAAAAGGGTTTTACAGGCATCCTAGACCCCCTAAAGTCCCGAAAATGTTGGTCACCTAAAAACTGTGTGAGAGAGCTCTCAATGTCCCAAAAACATTTGCAGCCTTAAAGGGGCATTAACCCGCATCCTAGACCACTGAAATTCCCAATAATATTTTTGGCATGAAAAATGCATCCTACACCCCTGAAAATTCAGAATATGTTAGCAGCCCAAAAAAGGCCTTAAAATGCATCTTAAGCCTGCAAAAATGTAGAAAACTTTGGAGGCCCAGAAAAGGGGTTTACAGGCATCCTAGACCCCCTAAACTCCAGAAAATGTTGTTGGGAAAAAACAGTGCTGGAGAGCTCCGAATGTCCAAGAAACATTTGCAGCCTGAAAGGGGCATTAACCCGCATCCTAGACCACTGAAGTTCCCGACAATATTTTTGGCATGAAAAAAGCATCCTACACCCCTGAAAGTTCAGAATATGTTAGCAGCCCAAAAAAGGCCTTAAAATGCATCTTAAGCCTGCAAAAATGTAGAAAACTTTGGAGGCCCAGAAAAGGGGTTTATAGGCATCCTAGACCACCTAAACTCCAGAAAATGTTGTTGGGAAAAAACGGTGCTGGAGAGCTCCGAATGTCCCAAAAACATTTGCAGCCTGAAAGGGGCATTAACCCGCATCCTAGACCACTGAAATTCCCAACAATATTTTTGGCATGAAAAAAGCATCCTACACCCCTGAAAGTTCAGAATATGTTAGCCGCCCAAAAAATGCCTTAAAATGTATATTAAGCCTGCAAAAATGTAGAAAACTTTGGAGGCCTCAAAAAGGGGTTTACAGGCATCCTAGACACCCTAAAGTCCAGAAAATGTTGGTCGCCTAAAAACGGGGTCAGAGAGCTCTGAATGTCCCAAAAACATTTGCAGCCTGAAAGGGGCATTAACCCGCATCCTAGACCACTGAAATTCCCAATAATATTTTTGGCACGAAAAATGCATCCTACACCCCTGAAAATTCAGAATATGTTAGCAGCCCAAAAAAGGCCTTAAAATACATCTTAAGACTGCAAAAATGTAGAAAACTTTGGAGGCCCAGAAAAGGGGTTTACAGGCATCCTAGACCCCCTAAACTCCAGAAAATGTTGTTGGGAAAAAACAGTGCTGGAGAGCTCCGAATGTCCCAAAAACATTTGCAGCCTGAAAGGGGCATTAACCCGCATCCTAGACCACTGAAGTTCCCGACAATATTTTATGGCATGAAAAAAGCATCCTACACCCCTGAAAGTTCAGAATATGTTAGCAGCCCAAAAAAGGCCTTAAAATTTATATTAAGCCTGCAAAGAGGCCCAGAAAAGGGGTTTACAGGCATCCTAGACCCCCTAAACTCCAGAAAATGTTGTTGGGAAAAAACGGTGCTGGAAAGCTCCGAATGTCCCAAAATCATTTGCAGCCTGAAAGGGGCATTAACCCGCATCCTAGACCACTGAAATTCCCAACAATATTTTTGGCATGAAAAAAGCATCCTACACCCCTGAAAGTTCAGAATATGTTAGCAGCCCAAAAAATGCCTTAAAATGTATATTAAGCCTGCAAAAATGTAGAAAACTTTGGAGGCATCGAAAAGGGGTTTACAGGCATCCTAGACCCCCTAAAGTCCAGAAAATGTTGGTCACCTAAAAACTGTGTGAGAGAGCTCTCAATGTCCCAAAAACATTTGCAGCCTGAAAGGGGCATTAACCCGCATCCTAGACCAGTGAAATTCCCAATAATATTTTTGACACGAAAAATGCATCCTACACCCCTGAAAATTCAGAATATGTTAGCAGCCCAAAAATAGGCCTTAACATGTATCTTAAGACTGCAAAAAATGTTGAAAACTTTGGATGCCCAAAAAAGGGGTTTACAGGCATCCTAGAGCCCATAAAGTCCAGAAAATGTTGGTGGCCAAAAACTGTGTCAGAGAGCTCTGAATGTCCCAAAAACCTTTACAGCCTGAAAGGGGCATTAACCTGCATCCTAGACCACTGAAATTCCCAATTATATTTTTGTCATGAAAAATGCTACACCCCTGAACGTTCAGAATATGTTAGCAGCCCAAAAAAGGCCTTAAAATGCATCTTAAGCCTGCAAAAATGTAGAAAACTTTGGAGGCCCAGAAAAGGGGTTTATAGGCATCCTAGACCACCTAAACTCCAGAAAATGTTGTTGGGAAAAAACGGTGCTGGAGAGCTCCGAATGTCCCAAAAACATCTGCAGCCTGAAAGGTGCATTAACCCGCATCCTAGACCACTGAAATTCCCAACAATATTTTTGGCATGAAAAAAGCATCCTACACCCCTGAAAGTTCAGAATATGTTAGCAGCCCAAAAAATGCCTTAAAATGTATATTAAGCCTGCAAAAATGTAGAAAACTTTGGAGGCCTCAAAAAGGGGTTTACAGGCATCCTAGACACCCTAAAGTCCAGAAAATGTTGGTCGCCTAAAAACGGGGTCAGAGAGCTCTGAATGTCCCAAAAACATTTGCAGCCTGAAAGGGGCATTAACCCGCATCCTAGACCACTGAAATTCCCAATAATATTTTTGGCACGAAAAATGCATCCTACACCCCTGAAAATTCAGAATATGTTAGCAGCCCAAAAATAGGCCTTAACATGCATCTTAAGACTGCAAAAAATGTTGAAAACTTTGGATGCCCAAAAAAGGGGTTTACAGGCATCCTAGAGCCCATAAAGTCCAGAAAATGTTGGTGGCCAAAAACTGTGTCAGAGAGCTCTGAATGTCCCAAAAACATTTGCAGCCTGAAAGGGGCATTAACCTGCATCCAAGACCACTGAAATTCCCAATTACATTTTTGGCACGAAAAATGCTACACCCCTGAATGTTCAGAATATGTTAGCAGCCCAAAAAAGGCCTTAAAATGCATCTTAAGCCTGCAAAAATGTAGAAAACTTTGGAGGCCCAGAAAACGGGTTTACAGGCATCCTAGACCCCCTAAACTCCAGAAAATTTTGTTGGGAAAAAACGGTGCTGGAAAGCTCCGAATGTCCCAAAAACATTTGCAGCCTGAAAGGGGCATTAACCTGCATCCTAGACCACTGAAATTCCCAACAATATTTTTGGCATGAAAAAAGCATCCTATACCCCTGAAAGTTCAGAATATGTTAGCAGCCCAAAAAAGGCCTTAAAATGTATGTTAAGCCTGCAAAAATGTAGACAACTTTGGAGGCCTCAAAAAGGGGTTTACAGGCATCCTAGACCCCCTAAAGTCCAGAAAATGCTGGTCGCCTAAAAACGGTGTCAGAGAGCTCTGAATGTCCCAAAAACATTTGCACACTGAAAAGGGCATTAACAGGCATCCTAGACCACTGAAATTCCCAACAATATTTTGGGCATGAAAAATGCATCCTACACCCCTGAAAATTCAGAATATGTTAGCAGCCCAAAAATAGGCCTTAACATGCATCTAAAGAGTGAAATAAATGTTGAAAACTTTGGATGCCCAAAAAAGGGGTTTACAGGCATCCTAGACCCCATAAAGTCCAGAAAATGTTGGTGGCCAAAAACTGTGTCAGAGAACTCTGAATGTCCCAAAAACCTTTACAGCCTGAAAGGGGCATTAACGTGCATCCTAGACCACTGAAATTCCCAATTACATTTTTGGCACGAAAAATTATACTCCCCTGAAAGTTCAGAATATGTTAGCAGCCCAAAAAAGGCCTTAAAATGTATATTAAGCCTGCAAAAATGTAGAAAACTTTGGAGGCCTCAAAAAGGGGTTTACAGGCATCCTAGACCCCCTAAAGTCCAGAAAATGTTGGTCACCTAAAAACTGTGTGAGAGAGCTCTCAATGTCCCAAAAACATTTGCAGCCTTAAAGGGGCATTAACCCGCATCCTAGACCACTGAAATTCCCAATAATATTTTTGGCACGAAAAATGCATCCTACACCCCTGAAAATTCAGAATATGTTAGCAGCCCAAAAAAGGCCTTAAAATGCATCTTAAGCCTGCAAAAATGTAGAAAACTTTGGAGGCCCAGAAAAGGGGTTTACAAGCATCCTAGACCCCCTAAACTCCAGAAAATGTTGTTGGGAAAAAACAGTGCTGGAGAGCTCCCAATGCCTCAAAAACATTTGCAGCCTGAAAGGAGCATTAACCCGCATCCTAGACCACTGAAGTTCCCGACAATATTTTTGGCATGAAAAAAGCATCCTACACCCCTGAAAGTTCAGAATATGTTAGCAGCCCAAAAAAGGCCTTAAAATGTATATTAAGCCTGCAAAAATGTAGAAAACTTTGGAGGCCTCAAAAAGGGTTTTACAGGCATCCTAGACCCCCTAAAGTCCAGAAAATGTTGGTCACCTAAAAGCTGTGTGAGAGAGCTCTCAATGTCCCAAAAACATTTGCAGCCTTAAAGGGGCATTAACCCGCATCCTAGACCACTGAAATTACCAATACTATTTTTGGCACTAAAAATGCATCCTACACCCCTGAAAATTCAGAATATGTTAGCTGCCCAAAAAAGGCCTTAAAATGCATCTTAAGCCTGCAAAAATGTAGAAAACTTTGGAGGCCCAGAAAAGGGGTTTACAGGCATCCTAGACCCCCTAAACTCCAGAAAATGTTGTTGGGAAAAAACAGTGCTGGAGAGCTCCGAATGTCCCAAAAACATTTGCAGCCTGAAAGAGGCATTATCCCGCATTCTAGACCACTGAAGTTCCTGACAATATTTTTGGCATGAAAAAAGTATCCTACACCCCTGAAAGTTCAGAATATGTTAGCAGCCCAAAAAAGGCCTTAAAATGTATATTAAGCCTGCAAAAATGTAGAAAACTTTGGAGGCCTCAAAAAGGGGTTTACAGGCATCCTAGACACCCTAAAGTCCAGAAAATGTTGGTCGCCTAAAAAAAGAGTCAGAGAGCTCTGAATGTCCCAAAAACATTTGCAGCCTGAAAGGGGCATTAACCCGCATCCTAGACCACTGAAATTCCCAACAATATTTTTGGCATGAAAAATGCATCCTACACCCCTGAAAGTTCAGAATATTTTAGCAGCCCAAAAAAGGCCTTAAAATGCATCTTAAGCCTGCAAAAATGTAGAAAACTTTGGAGGCCCAGAAAATGGGTTTACAGGCATCCTAGACCCCCTAAAGTCCGGAAAAAATGCTGGTCGCCTAAAAACTGTGTCAGAGAGCTCTGAATGTCAAACATTTGCAGCCTGAAAAGGGCATTAACAGGCATCCTAACCACTGAAATTCCCAACAATATTTTTGGCGTGAAAAATGCATCCTACACCCCTGAAAATTCAGAATATGTTAGCAGCCCAAAAATAGGCCTTAACATGCCTCTTATGACTGCAATAAATGTTGAAAACTTTGGATGCCCAAAAAAGGGGTTTACAGGCATCCTAGACCCCATAAAGTCCAGAAAATGTTGGTGGCCAAAAACTGTGTCAGAGAACTCTGAATGTCCCAAATACCTTTACAGCCTGAAAGGGGCATTAACCTGCATCCTAGACCACTGAAATTCCCAATTACATTTTTGGCACGAAAAATTATACTCCCCTGAAAGTTCAGAATATGTTAGCAGCCCAAAAAAGGCCTTAAAATGTATATTAAGCCTGCAAAAATGTAGAAAACTTTGGAGGCCTCAAAAAGGGGTTTACAGGCATCCTAGACCCCCTAAAGTCCAGAAAATGTTGGTCACCTAAAAACTGTGTGAGAGAGCTCTCAATGTCCCAAAAACATTTGCAGCCTTAAAGGGGCATTAACCCGCATCCTAGACCACTGAAATTCCCAATAATATTTTTGGCATGAAAAATGCATCCTACACCCCTGAAAATTCAGAATATGTTAGCAGCCCAAAAAAGGCCTTAAAATGCATCTTAAGCCTGCAAAAATGTAGAAAACTTTGGAGGCCCAGAAAAGGGGTTTACAAGCATCCTAGACCCCCTAAACTCCAGAAAATGTTGTTGGGAAAAAACAGTGCTGGAGAGCTCCCAATGCCTCAAAAACATTTGCAGCCTGAAAGGAGCATTAACCCGCATCCTAGACCACTGAAGTTCCCGACAATATTTTTGGCATGAAAAAAGCATCCTACACCCCTGAAAGTTCAGAATATGTTAGCAGCCCAAAAAAGGCCTTAAAATGTATATTAAGCCTGCAAAAATGTAGAAAACATTGGAGGCCTCAAAAAGGGTTTTACAGGCATCCTAGACCCCCTAAAGTCCAGAAAATGTTGGTCACCTAAAAGCTGTGTGAGAGAGCTCTCAATGTCCCAAAAACATTTGCAGCCTTAAAGGGGCATTAACCCGCATCCTAGACCACTGAAATTCCCAATACTATTTTTGGCACTAAAAATGCATCCTACACCCCTGAAAATTCAGAATATGTTAGCAGCCCAAAAAAGGCCTTAAAATGCATCTTAAGCCTGCAAAAATGTAGAAAACTTTGGAGGCCCAGAAAAGGGGTTTACAGGCATCCTAGACCCCCTAAACTCCAGAAAATGTTGTTGGGAAAAAACAGTGCTGGAGAGCTCCGAATGTCCCAAAAACATTTGCAGCCTGAAAGGGGCATTAACCCGCATCCTAGACCACTGAAGTTCCTGACAATATTTTTGGCATGAAAAAAGTATCCTACACCCCTGAAAGTTCAGAATATGTTAGCAGCCCAAAAAAGGCCTTAAAATGTATATTAAGCCTGCAAAAATGTAGAAAACTTTGGAGGCCTCAAAAAGGGGTTTACAGGCATCCTAGACACCCTAAAGTCCAGAAAATGTTGGTCGCCTAAAAAAAGAGTCAGAGAGCTCTGAATGTCCCAAAAACATTTGCAGCCTGAAAGGGGCATTAACCCGCATCCTAGACCACTGAAATTCCCAATAATATTTTTGGCACAAAAAATGTATCCTACACCCCTGAAAATTCAGAATATGTTAGCAGCTCAAAAATAGGCCTTAACATGCATTTTAAGACTGCAAAAAATGTTGAAAACTTTGGATGCCCAAAAAAGGGGTTTACAGGCATCCTAGACCCCCTAAAGTCCAGAAAATGCTGGTCGCCTAAAAAGGGTGTCAGAGAGCTCTGAATGTCCCAAAAACATTTGCAGCCTGAAAAGGGCATTAACAGGCATCCTAGACCACTGAAATTCCCAACAATATTTTTGGCATGAAAAATGTATCCTACACCCCTGAAAATTCAGAATATGTTAGCAGCCCAAAAATAGGCCTTAACATACATCTTAAGACTGCAATAAATGTTGAAAACTTTGGATGCCCAAAAAAGGGGTTTACAGGCATCCTAGACCCAATAAAGTCCAGAAAATGTTGGTGGCCAAAAACTGTATCAGAGAGCTCTGAATGTCCCAAAAACATTTGCAGCCTGAAAGGGGCGTTAACCTGCATCCAAGACCACTGAAATTCCCAATTACATTTTTGGCAGGAAAAATGCTACACCCCTGAAAGTTCAGAATATGTTAGCATCCCAAAAAAGGCCTTAAAATGTATATTAAGCCTGCAAAAATATAGAAAACTTTGGAGGTCTCAAAAAGGGGTTTACAGGCATCCTAGACCCCCTAAAGTCCAGAAAATGTTGGTCACCTAAAAACTGTGTGAGAGAGCTCTCAATGTCCCAAAAACATTTGCAACCTGAAAGGGGCATTAACCCGCATCCTAGACCACTGAAATTCCCAATAATATTTTTGACACGAAAAATGCATCCTACACCCCTGAAAATTCAGAATATGTTAGCAGCCCAAAAATAGGCCTTAACATGTATCTTAAGACTGCAAAAAATGTTGAAAACTTTGGATGCCCAAAAAAGGGGTTTACAGGCATCCTAGACCCCCTAAAGTCCGGAAAATGCTGGTCGCCTAAAAACTGTGTCAGAGAGCTCTGAATGTCAAACATTTGCACCTGAAAAGGGCATTAACAGGCATCCTAGACCACTGAAATTCCCAACAATATTTTTGGCATGAAAAATGCATCCTACACCCCTGAAAATTCAGAATATGTTAGCAGCCCAAAAAAAGGCCTTAACATGCCTCTTAAGACTGCAATAAATGTTGAAAACTTTGGATGCCCAAAAAAGGGGTTTACAGGCATCCTAGACCCCATAAAGTCCAGAAAATTTTGGTGGCCAAAAACTGTGTCAGAGAGCTCTGAATGTCCCAAAAACCTTTACAGCCTGAAAGGGGCATTAACCTGCATCCTAGACCACTGAAATTCCCAATTACATTTTTGGCACGAAAAATGCTACTCCCCTGAAAGTTCAGAATATGTTAGCAGCCCAAAAAAGGCCTTAAAATGTATATTAAGCCTGCAAAAATGTAGACAACTTTGGAGGCCTCAAAAAGGGTTTTACAGGCATCCTAGACCCCCTAAAGTCCCGAAAATGTTGGTCACCTAAAAACTGTGTGAGAGAGCTCTCAATGTCCCAAAAACATTTGCAGCCTTAAAGGGGCATTAACCCGCATCCTAGACCACTGAAATTCCCAATAATATTTTTGGCACGAAAAATGCATCCTACACCCCTGAAAATTCAGAATATGTTAGCAGCCCAAAAAAGGCCTTAAAATGCATCTTAAGCCTGCAAAAATGTAGAAAACTTTGGAGGCCCAGAAAAGGGGTTTACAGGCATCCTAGACCCCCTAAACTCCAGAAAATGTTGTTGGGAAAAAACAGTGCTGGAGAGCTCCGAATGTCCAAGAAACATTTGCAGCCTGAAAGGGGCATTAACCCGCATCCTAGACCACTGAAGTTCCCGACAATATTTTTGGCATGAAAAAAGCATCCTACACCCCTGAAAGTTCAGAATATGTTAGCAGCCCAAAAAAGGCCTTAAAATGCATCTTAAGCCTGCAAAAATGTAGAAAACTTTGGAGGCCCAGAAAAGGGGTTTATAGGCATCCTAGACCACCTAAACTCCAGAAAATGTTGTTGGGAAAAAACGGTGCTGGAGAGCTCCGAATGTCCCAAAAACATTTGCAGCCTGAAAGGGGCATTAACCCGCATCCTAGACCACTGAAATTCCCAACAATATTTTTGGCATGAAAAAAGCATCCTACACCCCTGAAAGTTCAGAATATGTTAGCCGCCCAAAAAATGCCTTAAAATGTATATTAAGCCTGCAAAAATGTAGAAAACTTTGGAGGCCTCAAAAAGGGGTTTACAGGCATCCTAGACACCCTAAAGTCCAGAAAATGTTGGTCGCCTAAAAACGGGGTCAGAGAGCTCTGAATGTCCCAAAAACATTTGCAGCCTGAAAGGGGCATTAACCCGCATCCTAGACCACTGAAATTCCCAATAATATTTTTGGCACGAAAAATGCATCCTACACCCCTGAAAATTCAGAATATGTTAGCAGCCCAAAAAAGGCCTTAAAATACATCTTAAGACTGCAAAAATGTAGAAAACTTTGGAGGCCCAGAAAAGGGGTTTACAGGCATCCTAGACCCCCTAAACTCCAGAAAATGTTGTTGGGAAAAAACAGTGCTGGAGAGCTCCGAATGTCCCAAAAACATTTGCAGCCTGAAAGGGGCATTAACCCGCATCCTAGACCACTGAAGTTCCCGACAATATTTTATGGCATGAAAAAAGCATCCTACACCCCTGAAAGTTCAGAATATGTTAGCAGCCCAAAAAAGGCCTTAAAATTTATATTAAGCCTGCAAAGAGGCCCAGAAAAGGGGTTTACAGGCATCCTAGACCCCCTAAACTCCAGAAAATGTTGTTGGGAAAAAACGGTGCTGGAAAGCTCCGAATGTCCCAAAATCATTTGCAGCCTGAAAGGGGCATTAACCCGCATCCTAGACCACTGAAATTCCCAACAATATTTTTGGCATGAAAAAAGCATCCTACACCCCTGAAAGTTCAGAATATGTTAGCAGCCCAAAAAATGCCTTAAAATGTATATTAAGCCTGCAAAAATGTAGAAAACTTTGGAGGCATCGAAAAGGGGTTTACAGGCATCCTAGACCCCCTAAAGTCCAGAAAATGTTGGTCACCTAAAAACTGTGTGAGAGAGCTCTCAATGTCCCAAAAACATTTGCAGCCTGAAAGGGGCATTAACCCGCATCCTAGACCAGTGAAATTCCCAATAATATTTTTGACACGAAAAATGCATCCTACACCCCTGAAAATTCAGAATATGTTAGCAGCCCAAAAATAGGCCTTAACATGTATCTTAAGACTGCAAAAAATGTTGAAAACTTTGGATGCCCAAAAAAGGGGTTTACAGGCATCCTAGAGCCCATAAAGTCCAGAAAATGTTGGTGGCCAAAAACTGTGTCAGAGAGCTCTGAATGTCCCAAAAACCTTTACAGCCTGAAAGGGGCATTAACCTGCATCCTAGACCACTGAAATTCCCAATTATATTTTTGTCATGAAAAATGCTACACCCCTGAACGTTCAGAATATGTTAGCAGCCCAAAAAAGGCCTTAAAATGCATCTTAAGCCTGCAAAAATGTAGAAAACTTTGGAGGCCCAGAAAAGGGGTTTATAGGCATCCTAGACCACCTAAACTCCAGAAAATTTTGTTGGGAAAAAACGGTGCTGGAGAGCTCCGAATGTCCCAAAAACATTTGCAGCCTGAAAGGTGCATTAACCCGCATCCTAGACCACTGAAATTCCCAACAATATTTTTGGCATGAAAAAAGCATCCTACACCCCTGAAAGTTCAGAATATGTTAGCAGCCCAAAAAATGCCTTAAAATGTATATTAAGCCTGCAAAAATGTAGAAAACTTTGGAGGCCTCAAAAAGGGGTTTACAGGCATCCTAGACACCCTAAAGTCCAGAAAATGTTGGTCGCCTAAAAACGGGGTCAGAGAGCTCTGAATGTCCCAAAAACATTTGCAGCCTGAAAGGGGCATTAACCCGCATCCTAGACCACTGAAATTCCCAATAATATTTTTGGCACGAAAAATGCATCCTACACCCCTGAAAATTCAGAATATGTTAGCAGCCCAAAAATAGGCCTTAACATGCATCTTAAGACTGCAAAAAATGTTGAAAACTTTGGATGCCCAAAAAAGGGGTTTACAGGCATCCTAGAGCCCATAAAGTCCAGAAAATGTTGGTGGCCAAAAACTGTGTCAGAGAGCTCTGAATGTCCCAAAAACATTTGCAGCCTGAAAGGGGCATTAACCTGCATCCAAGACCACTGAAATTCCCAATTACATTTTTGGCACGAAAAATGCTACACCCCTGAATGTTCAGAATATGTTAGCAGCCCAAAAAAGGCCTTAAAATGCATCTTAAGCCTGCAAAAATGTAGAAAACTTTGGAGGCCCAGAAAAGGGGTTTATAGGCATCCTAGACCACCTAAACTCCAGAAAATTTTGTTGGGAAAAAACGGTGCTGGAGAGCTCCGAATGTCCCAAAAACATTTGCAGCCTGAAAGGTGCATTAACCCGCATCCTAGACCACTGAAATTCCCAACAATATTTTTGGCATGAAAAAAGCATCCTACACCCCTGAAAGTTCAGAATATGTTAGCAGCCCAAAAAATGCCTTAAAATGTATATTAAGCCTGCAAAAATGTAGAAAACTTTGGAGGCCTCAAAAAGGGGTTTACAGGCATCCTAGACACCCTAAAGTCCAGAAAATGTTGGTCGCCTAAAAACGGGGTCAGAGAGCTCTGAATGTCCCAAAAACATTTGCAGCCTGAAAGGGGCATTAACCCGCATCCTAGACCACTGAAATTCCCAATAATATTTTTGGCACGAAAAATGCATCCTACACCCCTGAAAATTCAGAATATGTTAGCAGCCCAAAAATAGGCCTTAACATGCATCTTAAGACTGCAAAAAATGTTGAAAACTTTGGATGCCCAAAAAAGGGGTTTACAGGCATCCTAGAGCCCATAAAGTCCAGAAAATGTTGGTGGCCAAAAACTGTGTCAGAGAGCTCTGAATGTCCCAAAAACATTTGCAGCCTGAAAGGGGCATTAACCTGCATCCAAGACCACTGAAATTCCCAATTACATTTTTGGCACGAAAAATGCTACACCCCTGAATGTTCAGAATATGTTAGCAGCCCAAAAAAGGCCTTAAAATGCATCTTAAGCCTGCAAAAATGTAGAAAACTTTGGAGGCCCAGAAAACGGGTTTACAGGCATCCTAGACCCCCTAAACTCCAGAAAATTTTGTTGGGAAAAAACGGTGCTGGAAAGCTCCGAATGTCCCAAAAACATTTGCAGCCTGAAAGGGGCATTAACCTGCATCCTAGACCACTGAAATTCCCAACAATATTTTTGGCATGAAAAAAGCATCCTATACCCCTGAAAGTTCAGAATATGTTAGCAGCCCAAAAAAGGCCTTAAAATGTATGTTAAGCCTGCAAAAATGTAGACAACTTTGGAGGCCTCAAAAAGGGGTTTACAGGCATCCTAGACCCCCTAAAGTCCAGAAAATGCTGGTCGCCTAAAAACGGTGTCAGAGAGCTCTGAATGTCCCAAAAACATTTGCACACTGAAAAGGGCATTAACAGGCATCCTAGACCACTGAAATTCCCAACAATATTTTGGGCATGAAAAATGCATCCTACACCCCTGAAAATTCAGAATATGTTAGCAGCCCAAAAATAGGCCTTAACATGCATCTTAAGAGTGAAATAAATGTTGAAAACTTTGGATGCCCAAAAAAGGGGTTTACAGGCATCCTAGACCCCATAAAGTCCAGAAAATGTTGGTGGCCAAAAACTGTGTCAGAGAACTCTGAATGTCCCAAAAACCTTTACAGCCTGAAAGGGGCATTAACGTGCATCCTAGACCACTGAAATTCCCAATTACATTTTTGGCACGAAAAATTATACTCCCCTGAAAGTTCAGAATATGTTAGCAGCCCAAAAAAGGCCTTAAAATGTATATTAAGCCTGCAAAAATGTAGAAAACTTTGGAGGCCTCAAAAAGGGGTTTACAGGCATCCTAGACCCCCTAAAGTCCAGAAAATGTTGGTCACCTAAAAACTGTGTGAGAGAGCTCTCAATGTCCCAAAAACATTTGCAGCCTTAAAGGGGCATTAACCCGCATCCTAGACCACTGAAATTCCCAATAATATTTTTGGCACGAAAAATGCATCCTACACCCCTGAAAATTCAGAATATGTTAGCAGCCCAAAAAAGGCCTTAAAATGCATCTTAAGCCTGCAAAAATGTAGAAAACTTTGGAGGCCCAGAAAAGGGGTTTACAAGCATCCTAGACCCCCTAAACTCCAGAAAATGTTGTTGGGAAAAAACAGTGCTGGAGAGCTCCCAATGCCTCAAAAACATTTGCAGCCTGAAAGGAGCATTAACCCGCATCCTAGACCACTGAAGTTCCCGACAATATTTTTGGCATGAAAAAAGCATCCTACACCACTGAAAGTTCAGAATATGTTAGCAGCCCAAAAAAGGCCTTAAAATGTATATTAAGCCTGCAAAAATGTAGAAAACTTTGGAGGCCTCAAAAAGGGTTTTACAGGCATCCTAGACCCCCTAAAGTCCAGAAAATGTTGGTCACCTAAAAGCTGTGTGAGAGAGCTCTCAATGTCCCAAAAACATTTGCAGCCTTAAAGGGGCATTAACCCGCATCCTAGACCACTGAAATTACCAATACTATTTTTGGCACTAAAAATGCATCCTACACCCCTGAAAATTCAGAATATGTTAGCAGCCCAAAAAAGGCCTTAAAATGCATCTTAAGCCTGCAAAAATGTAGAAAACTTTGGTAGCCCAGAAAAGGGGTTTACAGGCATCCTAGACCCCCTAAACTCCAGAAAATGTTGTTGGGAAAAAACAGTGCTGGAGAGCTCCGAATGTCCCAAAAACATTTGCAGCCTGAAAGAGGCATTATCCCGCATTCTAGACCACTGAAGTTCCTGACAATATTTTTGGCATGAAAAAAGTATCCTACACCCCTGAAAGTTCAGAATATGTTAGCAGCCCAAAAAAGGCCTTAAAATGTATATTAAGCCTGCAAAAATGTAGAAAACTTTGGAGGCCTCAAAAAGGGGTTTACAGGCATCCTAGACACCCTAAAGTCCAGAAAATGTTGGTCGCCTAAAAAAAGAGTCAGAGAGCTCTGAATGTCCCAAAAACATTTGCAGCCTGAAAGGGGCATTAACCCGCATCCTAGACCACTGAAATTCCCAATAATATTTTTGGCACGAAAAATGTATCCTACACCCCTGAAAATTCAGAATATGTTAGCAGCTCAAAAATAGGCCTTAACATGCATTTTAAGACTGCAAAAAATGTTGAAAACTTTGGATGCCCAAAAAAGGGGTTTACAGGCATCCTAGACCCCCTAAAGTCCAGAAAATGCTGGTCGCCTAAAAACGGTGTCAGAGAGCTCTGAATGTCCCAAAAACATTTGCAGCCTGAAAAGGGCATTAACAGGCATCCTAGACCACTGAAATTCCCAACAATATTTTTGGCATGAAAAATGTATCCTACACCCCTGAAAATTCGGAATATGTTAGCAGCCCAAAAATAGGCCTTAACATACATTTTAAGACTGCAATAAATGTTGAAAACTTTGGATGCCCAAAAAAGGGGTTTACAGGCATCCTAGACCCAATAAAGTCCAGAAAATATTGGTGGCCAAAAACTGTATCAGAGAGCTCTGAATGTCCCAAAAACATTTGCAGCCTGAAAGGGGCGTTAACCTGCATCCAAGACCACTGAAATTCCCAATTACATTTTTGGCAGGAAAAATGCTACACCCCTGAAAGTTCAGAATATGTTAGCAGCCCAAAAAAGGCCTTAAAATGTATATTAAGCCTGCAAAAATATAGAAAACTTTGGAGGTCTCAAAAAGGGGTTTACAGGCATCCTAGACCCCCTAAAGTCCAGAAAATGTTGGTCACCTAAAAACTGTGTGAGAGAGCTCTCAATGTCCCAAAAACATTTGCAACCTGAAAGGGGCATTAACCCGCATCCTAGACCACTGAAATTCCCAATAATATTTTTGACACGAAAAATGCATCCTACACCCCTGAAAATTCAGAATATGTTAGCAGCCCAAAAATAGGCCTTAACATGTATCTTAAGACTGCAAAAAATGTTGAAAACTTTGGATGCCCAAAAAAGGGGTTTACAGGCATCCTAGACCCCCTAAAGTCCAGAAAATGCTGGTCGCCTAAAAACGGTGTCAGAGAGCTCTGAATGTCCCAAAAACATTTGCAGCCTGAAAAGGGCATTAACAGGCATCCTAGACCACTGAAATTCCCAACAATATTTTTGTCATGAAAAATGCATCCTACACCCCTGAAAATTCAGAATATGTTAGCAGCCCAAAAATAGGCCTTAACATGCATCTTAAGACTGCAATAAATGTTGAAAACTTTGGATGCCCAAAAAAGGGGTTTACAGGCATCCTAGACCCCCTAAAGTCCGGAAAATGCTGGTCGCCTAAAAACTGTGTCAGAGAGCTCTGAATGTCAAACATTTGCAGCCTGAAAAGGGCATTAACAGGCATCCTAGACCACTGAAATTCCCAACAATATTTTTGGCATGAAAAATGCATCCTACACCCCTGAAAATTCAGAATATGTTAGCAGCCCAAAAAAAGGCCTTAACATGCCTCTTAAGACTGCAATAAATGTTGAAAACTTTGGATGCCCAAAAAAGGGGTTTACAGGCATCCTAGACCCCATAAAGTCCAGAAAATGTTGGTGGCCAAAAACTGTGTCAGAGAGCTCTGAATGTCCCAAAAACCTTTACAGCCTGAAAGGGGCATTAACCTGCATCCTAGACCACTGAAATTCCCAATTACATTTTTGGCACGAAAAATGCTACTCCCCTGAAAGTTCAGAATATGTTAGCAGCCCAAAAAAGGCCTTAAAATGTATATTAAGCCTGCAAAAATGTAGACACCTTTGGAGGCCTCAAAAAGGGTTTTACAGGCATCCTAGACCCCCTAAAGTCCCGAAAATGTTGGTCACCTAAAAACTGTGTGAGAGAGCTCTCAATGTCCCAAAAACATTTGCAGCCTTAAAGGGGCATTAACCCGCATCCTAGACCACTGAAATTCCCAATAATATTTTTGGCACGAAAAATGCATCCTACACCCCTGAAAATTCAGAATATGTTAGCAGCCCAAAAAAGGCCTTAAAATGCATCTTAAGCCTGCAAAAATGTAGAAAACTTTGGAGGCCCAGAAAAGGGGTTTACAGGCATCCTAGACCCCCTAAACTCCGGAAATGTTGTTGGGAAAAAACAGTGCTGGAGAGCTCCGAATGTCCCAGAAACATTTGCAGCCTGAAAGGGGCATTAACCCGCATCCTAGACCACTGAAGTTCCCGACAATATTTTTGGCATGAAAAAAGCATCCTACACCCCTGAAAGTTCAGAATATGTTAGCAGCCCAAAAAAGGCCTTAAAATGTATATTAAGCCTGCAAAAATGTAGAAAACTTTGTAGGCCTCAAAAAGGGGTTTACAGGCATCCTAGACACCCTAAAGTCCAGAAAATGTTGGTCGCCTAAAAAAAGAGTCAGAGAGCTCTGAATGTCCCAAAAACATTTGCAGCCTGAAAGGGGCATTAACCCGCATTCTAGACCACTGAAATTCCCAATAATATTTTTGGCACGAAAAATGTATCCTACACCCCTGAAAATTCAGAATATGTTAGCAGCCCAAAAATAGGCCTTAACATGCATTTTAAGATTGCAAAAAATGTTGAAAACTTTGGATGCCCAAAAAAGGGGTTTACAGGAATCCTAGACCCCCTAAAGTCCAGAAAATGATGGTTGCCTAAAAACGGTGTCAGAGAGCTCTGAATGTCCCAAAAACATTTGCAGCCTGAAAAGGGCATTAACAGGCATCCTAGACCACTGAAATTCTCAACAATATTTTTGGCATGAAAAATGCATCCTACACCCCTGAAAATTCAGAATATGTTAGCAGCCCAAAAATAGGCCTTAACATGCATCTTAAGACTGCAATAAATGTTGAAAACTTTGGATGCCCAAAAAAGGGGTTTGCAGGCATCCTAGACCCCATAAAGTCCAGAAAAAGTTGGTGGCCAAAAACTGTGTCAGAGAGCTCTGAATGTCCCAAAAATCTTTACAGCCTGAAAGGGGCATTAACCTGCATCCTAGACCACTGAAATTCCCAATTATATTTTTGGCACGAAAAATGCTACACCACTGAACGTTCAGAATATGTTAGCAGCCCAAAAAAGGCCTTAAAATGCATCTTTAGCCTGCAAAAATGTAGAAAACTTTGGAGGCCCAGAAAAGGGGTTTATAGGCATCCTAGACCACCTAAACTCCAGAAAATGTTGTTGGGAAAAAACGGTGCTGAAGAGCTCCGAATGTCCCAAAAACATTTGCAGCCTGAAAGGGGCATTAACCCGCATCCTAGACCACTGAAATTCCCAACAATATTTTTGGCATGAAAAAAGCATCCTACACCCCTGAAAATTCAGAATATGTTAGCAGCCCAAAAAAGGCCTTAAAATACATCTTAAGACTGCAAAAATGTAGAAAACTTTGGAGGCCCAGAAAAGGGGTTTACAGGCATCCTAGACCCCCTAAACTCCAGAAAATGTTGTTGGGAAAAACAGTGCTGGAGAGCTCCGAATGTCCCAAAAACATTTGCAGCCTGAAAGGGGCATTAACCCACATCCTAGACCGCTGAAGTTCCCGACAATATTTTATGGCATGAAAAAAGCATCCTACACCCCTGAAAGTTCAGAATATGTTAGCAGCCCAAAAAAGGCCTTAAAATATATATTAAGCCTGCAAAGAGGCCCAGAAAAGGGGTTTACAGGCATCCTAGACCCCCTAAACTCCAGAAAATGTTGTTGGGAAAAAACGGTGCTGGAAAGCTCCGAATGTCCCAAAAACATTTGCAGCCTGAAAGGGGCATTAACCCGCATCCTAGACCACTGAAATTCCCAACAATATTTTTGGCATGAAAAAAGCATCCTACACCCCTGAAAGTTCAGAATATGTTTGCAGCCCAAAAAATGCCTTAAAATGTATATTAAGCCTGCAAAAATGTAGAAAACTTTGGAGGCATCGAAAAGGGGTTTACAGGCATCCTAGACCCCCTAAAGTCCAGAAAATGTTGGTCACCTAAAAACTGTGTGAGAGAGCTCTCAATGTCCCAAAAACATTTGCAGCCTGAAAGGGGCATTAACCCGTATCCAAGACCAGTGAAATTCCCAATAATATTTTTGACACGAAAAATGCATCCTACACCCCTGAAAATTCAGAATATGTTAGCAGCCCAAAAATAGGCCTTAACATGTATCTTAAGACTGCAAAAAATGTTGAAAACTTTGGATGCCCAAAAAAGGGGTTTACAGGCATCCTAGAGCCCATAAAGTCCAGAAAATGTTGGTGGCCAAAAACTGTGTCAGAGAGCTCTGAATGTCCCAAAAATCTTTACAGCCTGAAAGGGGCATTAACCTGCATCCTAGACCACTGAAAGTCCCAATTATATTTTTGGCATGAAAAATGCTACACCCCTGAACGTTCAGAATATGTTAGCAGCCCAAAAAAGGCCTTAAAATGCATCTTAAGCCTGCAAAAATGTAGAAAACTTTGGAGGCCCAGAAAAGGGGTTTATAGGCATCCTAGACCACCTAAACTCCAGAAAATGTTGTTGGGAAAAAACGGTGCTGGAGAGCTCCGAATGTCCCAAAAACATTTGCAGCCTGAAAGGGGCATTAACCCGCATCCTAGACCACTGAAATTCACAACAATATTTTTGGCATGAAAAAAGCATCCTACACCCCTGAAAGTTCAGAATATGTTAGCAGCCCAAAAAATGCCTTAAAATGTATATTAAGCCTGCAAAAATGTAGAAAACTTTGGAGGCCTCAAAAAGGGTTTTACAGGCATCCTAGACACCCTAAAGTTCAGAAAATGTTGGTCGCCTAAAAGCTGTGTGAGAGAGCTCTCAATGTCCCAAAAACATTTGCTGCCTTAAAGGGGCATTAACCCGCATCCTAGACCACTGAAATTCCCAATACTATTTTTGGCACTAAAAATGCATCCTACACCCCTGAAAATTCAGAATATGTTAGCAGCCCAAAAAAGGCCTTAAAATGCATCTTAAGCCTGCAAAAATGTAGAAAACTTTGGAGGCCCAGAAAAGGGGTTTACAGGCATCCTAGACCCCCTAAACTCCAGAAAATGTTGTTGGGAAAAAACAGTGCTGGAGAGCTCCGAATGTCCCAAAAACATTTGCAGCCTGAAAGGGGCATTAACCCGCATCCTAGACCACTGAAGTTCCTGACAATATTTTTGGCATGAAAAAAGTATCCTACACCCCTGAAAGTTCAGAATATGTTAGCAGCCCAAAAAAGGCCTTAAAATGTATATTAAGCCTGCAAAAATGTAGACAACTTTGGAGGCCTCAAAAAGGGGTTTACAGGCATCCTAGACACCCTAAAGTCCAGAAAATGTTGGTCGCCTAAAAAAAGAGTCAGAGAGCTCTGAATGTCCCAAAAACATTTGCAGCCTGAAAGGGGCATTAACCCGCATCCTAGACCACTGAAATTCCCAATAATATTTTTGGCACGAAAAATGTATCCTACACCCCTGAAAATTCAGAATATGTTAGCAGCTCAAAAATAGGCCTTAACATGCATTTTAAGACTGCAAAAAATGTTGAAAACTTTGGATGCCCAAAAAAGGGGTTTACAGGCATCCTAGACCCCCTAAAGTCCAGAAAATGCTGGTCGCCTAAAAACAGTGTCAGAGAGCTCTGAATGTCCCAAAAACATTTGCAGCCTGAAAAGGGCATTAACAGGCATCCTAGACCACTGAAATTCCCAACAATATTTTTGGCATGAAAAATGTATCCTACACCCCTGAAAATTCAGAATATGTTAGCAGCCCAAAAATAGGCCTTAACATACATCTTAAGACTGCAATAAATGTTGAAAACTTTGGATGCCCAAAAAAGGGGTTTACAGGCATCCTAGACCCAATAAAGTCCAGAAAATGTTGGTGGCCAAAAACTGTATCAGAGAGCTCTGAATGTCCCAAAAACATTTGCAGCCTGAAAGGGGCGTTAACCTGCATCCAAGACCACTGAAATTCCCAATTACATTTTTGGCAGGAAAAATGCTACACCCCTGAAAGTTCAGAATATGTTAGCAGCCCAAAAAAGGCCTTCAAATGTATATTAAGCCTGCAAAAATGTAGAAAACTTTGGAGGCATCGAAAAGGGGTTTACAGGCATCCTAGACCCCCTAAAGTCCAGAAAATGTGGGTCGCCTAAAAACGGGGTCAGAGAGCTCTGAATGTCCCAAAAACATTTGCAGCCTGAAAGGGGCATTAACCCGCATCCTAGACCACTGAAATTCCCAATAATATTTTTGGCACGAAAAATGCATCCTACACCCCTGAAAATTCAGAATATGTTAGCAGCCCAAAAATAGGCCTTAACATGCATCTTAAGACTGCAAAAAATGTTGAAAACTTTGGATGCCCAAAAAAGGGGTTTACAGGCATCCTAGAGCCCATAAAGTCCAGAAAATGTTGGTGGCCAAAAACTGTGTCAGAGAGCTCTGAATGTGCCAAAAACATTTGCAGCCTGAAAGGGGCATTAACCTGCATCCAAGACCACTGAAATTCCCAATTACATTTTTGGCACGAAAAATGCTACACCCCTGAATGTTCAGAATATGTTAGCAGCCCAAAAAAGGCCTTAAAATGCATCTTAAGCCTGCAAAAATGTAGAAAACTTTGGAGGCCCAGAAAACGGGTTTACAGGCATCCTAGACCCCCTAAACTCCAGAAAATTTTGTTGGAAAAAAACGGTGCTGGAAAGCTCCGAATGTCCCAAAAACATTTGCAGCCTGAAAGGGGCATTAACCCGCATCCTAGACCACTGAAATTCCCAACAATATTTTTGCCATGAAAAAAGCATCCTATACCCCTGAAAGTTCAGAATATGTTAGCAGCCCAAAAAAGGCCTTAAAATGTATGTTAAGCCTGCAAAAATGTAGAAAACTTTGGAGGCCTCAAAAAGGGTTTTACAGGCATCCTAGACACCCTAAAGTTCAGAAAATGTTGGTCGCCTAAAAGCTGTGTGAGAGAGCTCTCAATGTCCCAAAAACATTTGCTGCCTTAAAGGGGCATTAACCCGCATCCTAGACCACTGAAATTCCCAATACTATTTTTGGCACTAAAAATGCATCCTACACCCCTGAAAATTCAGAATATGTTAGCAGCCCAAAAAAGGCCTTAAAATGCATCTTAAGCCTGCAAAAATGTAGAAAACTTTGGAGGCCCAGAAAAGGGGTTTACAGGCATCCTAGACCCCCTAAACTCCAGAAAATGTTGTTGGGAAAAAACAGTGCTGGAGAGCTCCGAATGTCCCAAAAACATTTGCAGCCTGAAAGGGGCATTAACCCGCATCCTAGACCACTGAAGTTCCTGACAATATTTTTGGCATGAAAAAAGTATCCTACACCCCTGAAAGTTCAGAATATGTTAGCAGCCCAAAAAAGGCCTTAAAATGTATATTAAGCCTGCAAAAATGTAGACAACTTTGGAGGCCTCAAAAAGGGGTTTACAGGCATCCTAGACACCCTAAAGTCCAGAAAATGTTGGTCGCCTAAAAAAAGAGTCAGAGAGCTCTGAATGTCCCAAAAACATTTGCAGCCTGAAAGGGGCATTAACCCGCATCCTAGACCACTGAAATTCCCAATAATATTTTTGGCACGAAAAATGTATCCTACACCCCTGAAAATTCAGAATATGTTAGCAGCTCAAAAATAGGCCTTAACATGCATTTTAAGACTGCAAAAAATGTTGAAAACTTTGGATGCCCAAAAAAGGGGTTTACAGGCATCCTAGACCCCCTAAAGTCCAGAAAATGCTGGTCGCCTAAAAACAGTGTCAGAGAGCTCTGAATGTCCCAAAAACATTTGCAGCCTGAAAAGGGCATTAACAGGCATCCTAGACCACTGAAATTCCCAACAATATTTTTGGCATGAAAAATGTATCCTACACCCCTGAAAATTCAGAATATGTTAGCAGCCCAAAAATAGGCCTTAACATACATCTTAAGACTGCAATAAATGTTGAAAACTTTGGATGCCCAAAAAAGGGGTTTACAGGCATCCTAGACCCAATAAAGTCCAGAAAATGTTGGTGGCCAAAAACTGTATCAGAGAGCTCTGAATGTCCCAAAAACATTTGCAGCCTGAAAGGGGCGTTAACCTGCATCCAAGACCACTGAAATTCCCAATTACATTTTTGGCAGGAAAAATGCTACACCCCTGAAAGTTCAGAATATGTTAGCAGCCCAAAAAAGGCCTTCAAATGTATATTAAGCCTGCAAAAATATAGAAAACTTTGGAGGTCTCAAAAAGGGGTTTACAGGCATCCTAGACCCCCTAAAGTCCAGAAAATGTTGGTCACCTAAAAACTATGTGAGAGAGCTCTCAATGTCCCAAAAACATTTGCAACCTGAAAGGGGCGTTAACCTGCATCCAAGACCACTGAAATTCCCAATTACATTTTTGGCAGGAAAAATGCTACACCCCTGAAAATTCAGAATATGTTAGCAGCCCAAAAATAGGCCTTAACATGTATCTTAAGACTGCAAAAAATGTTGAAAACTTTGGATGCCCAAAAAGGGGTTTACAGGCATCCTAGACCCCCTAAAGTCCAGAAAATGCTGGTCGCCTAAAAACGGTGTCAGAGAGCTCTGAATGTCAAACATTTGCAGCCTGAAAAGGGCATTAACAGGCATCCTAGACCACTGAAATTCCCAACAATATTTTTGGCATGAAAAATGCATCCTACACCCCTGAAAATTCAGAATATGTTAGCAGCCCAAAAAAGGCCTTAACATGCCTCTTAAGACTGCAATAAATGTTGAAAACTTTGGATGCCCAAAAAAAGGGGTTTACAGACATCCTAGACCCCATAAAGTCCAGAAAATGTTGGTGGCCAAAAACTGTGTCAGAGAGCTCTGAATGTCCCAAAAACCTTTACAGCCTGAAAGGGGCATTAACCTGCATCCTAGACCACTGAAATTCCCAATTACATGTTTGGCACGAAAAATGCTACTCCCCTGAAAGTTCAGAATATGTTAGCAGCCCAAAAAAGGCCTTAAAATGTATATTAAGCCTGCAAAAATGTAGACAACTTTGGAGGCCTCAAAAAGGGTTTTACAGGCATCCTAGACCCCCTAAAGTCCCGAAAATGTTGGTCACCTAAAAACTGTGTGAGAGAGCTCTCAATGTCCCAAAAACATTTGCAGCCTTAAAGGGGCATTAACCCACATCCTAGACCACTGAAATTCCCAATAATATTTTTGGCACGAAAAATGCATCCTACACCCCTGAAAATTCAGAATATGTTAGCAGCCCAAAAAAGGCCTTAAAATGCATCTTAAGCCTGCAAAAATGTAGAAAACTTTGGAGGCCCAGAAAAGGGGTTTACAGGCATCCTAGACCCCCTAAACTCCAGAAAATGTTGTTGGGAAAAAACAGTGCTGGAGAGCTCCGAATGTCCCAGAAACATTTGCAGCCTGAAAGGGGCATTAACCCGCATCCTAGACCACTGAAGTTCCCGACAATATTTTTGGCATGAAAAAAGCATCCTACACCCCTGAAAGTTCAGAATATGTTAGCAGCCCAAAAAAGGCCTTAAAATGTATATTAAGCCTGCAAAAATGTAGAAAACTTTGTAGGCCTCAAAAAGGGGTTTACAGGCATCCTAGACACCCTAAAGTCCAGAAAATGTTGGTCGCCTAAAAAAAGAGTCAGAGAGCTCTGAATGTCCCAAAAACATTTGCAGCCTGAAAGGGGCATTAACCCGCATCCTAGACCACTGAAATTCCCAATAATATTTTTGGCACGAAAAATGTATCCTACACCCCTGAAAATTCAGAATATGTTAGCAGCCCAAAAATAGGCCTTAACATGCATTTTAAGATTGCAAAAAATGTTGAAAACTTTGGATGCCCAAAAAAGGGGTTTACAGGCATCCTAGACCCCTAAAGTCCAGAAAATGATGGTCGCCTAAAAACGGTGTCAGAGAGCTCTGAATGTCCCAAAAACATTTGCAGCCTGAAAAGGGCATTAACAGGCATCCTAGACCACTGAAATTCTCAACAATATTTTTGGCATGAAAAATGCATCCTACACCCCTGAAAATTCAGAATATGTTAGCAGCCCAAAAATAGGCCTTAACATGCATCTTAAGACTGCAATAAATGTTGAAAAGTTTGGATGCCCAAAAAAGGGGTTTGCAGGCATCCTAGACCCCATAAAGTCCAGAAAAAGTTGGTGGCCAAAAACTGTGTCAGAGAGCTCTGAATGTCCCAAAAACCTTTACAGCCTGAAAGGGGCATTAACCTGCATCCTAGACCACTGAAATTCCCAATTATATTTTTGGCACGAAAAATGCTACACCCCTGAACGTTCAGAATATGTTAGCAGCCCAAAAAAGGCCTTAAAATGCATCTTAAGCCTGCAAAAATGTAGAAAACTTTGGAGGCCCAGAAAAGGGGTTTATAGGCATCCTAGACCACCTAAACTCCAGAAAATGTTGTTGGGAAAAAACGGTGCTGGAGAGCTCCGAATGTCCCAAAAACATTTGCAGCCTGAAAGGGGCATTAACCCGCATCCTAGACCACTGAAATTCCCAACAATATTTTTGGCATGAAAAAAGCATCCTACACCCCTGAAAGTTCAGAATATGTTAGCCGCCCAAAAAATGCCTTAAAATTTATATTAAGCCTGCAAAAATGTAGAAAACTTTGGAGGCCTCAAAAAGGGGTTTACAGGCATCCTAGACACCCTAAAGTCCAGAAAATGTTGGTCGCCTAAAAACGGGGTCAGAGAGCTCTGAATGTCCCAAAAACATTTGCAGCCTGAAAGGGGCATTAACCCGCATCCTAGACCACTGAAATTCCCAATAATATTTTTGGCACGAAAAATGCATCCTACACCCCTGAAAATTCAGAATATGTTAGCAGCCCAAAAAAGGCCTTAAAATGCATCTTAAGACTGCAAAAATGTAGAAAACTTTGGAGGCCCAGAAAAGGGGTTTACAGGCATCCTAGACCCCCTAAACTCCAGAAAATGTTGTTGGGAAAAAACAGTGCTGGAGAGCTCCGAATGTCCCAAAAACATTTGCAGCCTGAAAGGGGCATTAACCCGCATCCTAGACCACTGAAGTTCCCGACAATATTTTATGGCATGAAAAAAGCATCCTACACCCCTGAAAGTTCAGAATATGTTAGCAGCCCAAAAAAGGCCTTAAAATTTATATTAAGCCTGCAAAGAGGCCCAGAAAAGGGGTTTACAGGCATCCTAGACCCCCTAAACTCCAGAAAATGTTGTTGGGAAAAAACGGTGCTGGAAAGCTCCGAATGTCCCAAAATCATTTGCAGCCTGAAAGGGGCATTAACCCGCATCCTAGACCACTGAAATTCCCAACAATATTTTTGGCATGAAAAAAGCATCCTACACCCCTGAAAGTTCAGAATATGTTAGCAGCCCAAAAAATGCCTTAAAATGTATATTAAGCCTGCAAAAATGTAGAAAACTTTGGAGGCCTCAAAAAGGGGTTTACAGGCATCCTAGACACCCTAAAGTCCAGAAAATGTTGATCGCCTAAAAACAGGGTCAGAGAGCTCTGAATGTCCCAAAAACATTTGCAGCCTGAAAGGGGCATTAACCCGCATCCTAGACCACTGAAATTCCCAATAATATTTTTGGCACGAAAAATGCATCCTACACCCCTGAAAATTCAGAATATGTTAGCAGCCCAAAAATAGGCCTTAACATGCATCTTAAGACTGCAAAAAATGTTGAAAACTTTGGATGCCCAAAAAAGGGGTTTACAGGCATCCTAGAGCCCATAAAGTCCAGAAAATGTTGGTGGCCAAAAACTGTGTCAGAGAGCTCTGAATGTCCCAAAAACATTTGCAGCCTGAAAGGGGCATTAACCTGCATCCAAGACCACTGAAATTCCCAATTACATTTTTGGCACGAAAAATGCTACACCCCTGAATGTTCAGAATATGTTAGCAGCCCAAAAAAGGCCTTAAAATGCATCTTAAGCCTGCAAAAATGTAGAAAACTTTGGAGGCCCAGAAAACGGGTTTACAGGCATCCTAGATCCCCTAAACTCCAGAAAATTTTGTTGGGAAAAAACAGTGCTGGAAAGCTCCGAATGTCCCAAAAACATTTGCAGCCTGAAAGGGGCATTAACCTGCATCCTAGACCACTGAAATTCCCAACAATATTTTTGGCATGAAAAAAGCATCCTATACCCCTGAAAGTTCAGAATATGTTAGCAGCCCAAAAAAGGCCTTAAAATGTATGTTAAGCCTGCAAAAATGTAGACAACTTTGGAGGCCTCAAAAAGGGGTTTACAGGCATCCTAGACCCCCTAAAGTCCAGAAAATGCTGGTCGTCTAAAAACGGTGTCAGAGAGCTCTGAATGTCCCAAAAACATTTGCACACTGAAAAGGGCATTAACAGGCATCCTAGACCACTGAAATTCCCAACAATATTTTGGGCATGAAAAATGCATCCTACACCCCTGAAAATTCAGAATATGTTAGCAGCCCAAAAATAGGCCTTAACATGCATCTTAAGAGTGAAATAAATGTTGAAAACTTTGGATGCCCAAAAAAGGGGTTTACAGGCATCCTAGACCCCATAAAGTCCAGAAAATGTTGGTGGCCAAAAACTGTGTCAGAGAACTCTGAATGTCCCAAAAACCTTTACAGCCTGAAAGGGGCATTAACCTGCATCCTAGACCACTGAAATTCCCAATTACATTTTTGGCACGAAAAATTATACTCCCCTGAAAGTTCAGAATATGTTAGCAGCCCAAAAAAGGCCTTAAAATGTGTATTAAGCCTGCAAAAATGTAGAAAACTTTGGAGGCCTCAAAAAGGGGTTTACAGGCATCCTAGACCCCCTAAAGTCCAGAAAATGTTGGTCACCTAAAAACTGTGTGAGAGAGCTCTCAATGTCCCAAAAACATTTGCAGCCTTAAAGGGGCATTAACCCGCATCCTAGACCACTGAAATTCCCAATATTATTTTTGGCACGAAAAATGCATCCTACACCCCTGAAAATTCAGAATATGTTAGCAGCCCAAAAAAGGCCTTAAAATGCATCTTAAGCCTGCAAAAATGTAGAAAACTTTGGAGGCCCAGAAAAGGGGTTTACAAGCATCCTAGACCCCCTAAACTCCAGAAAATGTTGTTGGGAAAAAACGGTGCTGGAGAGCTCCCAATGTCTCAAAAACATTTGCAGCCTGAAAGGGGCATTAACCCGCATCCTAGACCACTGAAGTTCCCGACAATATTTTTGGCATGAAAAAAGCATCCTACACCCCTGAAAGTTCAGAATATGTTAGCAGCCCAAAAAAGGCCTTAAAATGTATATTAAGCCTGCAAAAATGTAGAAAACTTTGGAGGCCTCAAAAAGGGTTTTACAGGCATCCTAGACCCCCTAAAGTCCAGAAAATGTTGGTCACCTAAAAGCTGTGTGAGAGAGCTCTCAATGTCCCAAAAACATTTGCAGCCTTAAAGGGGCATTAACCCGCATCCTAGACCACTGAAATTCCCAATACTATTTTTGGCACTAAAAATGCATCCTACACCCCTGAAAATTCAGAATATGTTAGCAGCCCAAAAAAGGCCTTAAAATGCATCTTAAGCCTGCAAAAATGTAGAAAACTTTGGAGGCCCAGAAAAGGGGTTTACAGGCATCCTAGACCCCCTAAACTCCAGAAAATGTTGTTGGGAAAAAACAGTGCTGGAGAGCTCCGAATGTCCCAAAAACATTTGCAGCCTGAAAGAGGCATTATCCCGCATCCTAGACCACTGAAGTTCCTGACAATATTTTTGGCATGAAAAAAGTATCCTACACCCCTGAAAGTTCAGAATATGTTAGCAGCCCAAAAAAGGCCTTAAAATGTATATTAAGCCTGCAAAAATGTAGAAAACTTTGGAGGCCTCAAAAAGGGGTTTACAGGCATCCTAGACACCCTAAAGTCCAGAAAATGTTGGTCGCCTAAAAAAAGAGTCAGAGAGCTCTGAATGTCCCAAAAACATTTGCAGCCTGAAAGGGGCATTAACCCGCATCCTAGACCACTGAAATTCCCAATAATATTTTTGGCACGAAAAATGTATCCTACACCCCTGAAAATTCAGAATATGTTAGCAGCTCAAAATTAGGCCTTAACATGCATTTTAAGACTGCAAAAAATGTTGAAAACTTTGGATGCCCAAAAAAGGGGTTTACAGGCATCCTAGACCCCCTAAAGTCCAGAAAATGCTGGTCGCCTAAAAACGGTGTCAGAGAGCTCTGAATGTCCCAAAAACATTTGCAGCCTGAAAAGGGCATTAACAGGCATCCTAGACCACTGAAATTCCCAACAATATTTTTGGCATGAAAAATGTATCCTACACCCCTGAAAATTCGGAATATGTTAGCAGCCCAAAAATAGGCCTTAACATACATCTTAAGACTGCAATAAATGTTGAAAACTTTGGATGCCCAAAAAAGGGGTTTACAGGCATCCTAGACCCAATAAAGTCCAGAAAATGTTGGTGGCCAAAAACTGTATCAGAGAGCTCTGAATGTCCCAAAAACATTTGCAGCCTGAAAGGGGCGTTAACCTGCATCCAAGACCACTGAAATTCCCAATTACATTTTTGGCAGGAAAAATGCTACACCCCTGAAAGTTCAGAATATGTTAGCAGCCCAAAAAAGGCCTTAAAATGTATATTAAGCCTGCAAAAATATAGAAAACTTTGGAGGTCTCAAAAAGGGGTTTACAGGCATCCTAGACCCCCTAAAGTCCAGAAAATGTTGGTCACCTAAAAACTGTGTGAGAGAGCTCTCAATGTCCCAAAAACATTTGCAACCTGAAAGGGGCATTAACCCGCATCCTAGACCACTGAAATTCCCAATAATATTTTTGACACGAAAAATGCATCCTACACCCCTGAAAATTCAGAATATGTTAGCAGCCCAAAAATAGGCCTTAACATGTATCTTAAGACTGCAAAAAATGTTGAAAACTTTGGATGCCCAAAAAAGGGGTTTACAGGCATCCTAGACCCCCTAAAGTCCGGAAAATGCTGGTCGCCTAAAAACTGTGTCAGAGAGCTCTGAATGTCAAACATTTGCAGCCTGAAAAGGGCATTAACAGGCATCCTAGACCACTGAAATTCCCAACAATATTTTTGGCATGAAAAATGCATCCTACACCCCTGAAAATTCAGAATATGTTAGCAGCCCAAAAAAAGGCCTTAACATGCCTCTTAAGACTGCAATAAATGTTGAAAACTTTGGATGCCCAAAAAAGGGGTTTACAGGCATCCTAGACCCCATAAAGTCCAGAAAATGTTGGTGGCCAAAAACTGTGTCAGAGAGCTCTGAATGTCCCAAAAACCTTTGCAGCCTGAAAGGGGCATTAACCTGCATCCTAGACCACTGAAATTCCCAATTACATTTTTCGCACGAAAAATGCTACTCCCCTGAAAGTTCAGAATATGTTAGCAGCCCAAAAAAGGCCTTAAAATGTATATTAAGCCTGCAAAAATGTAGACAACTTTGGAGGCCTCAAAAAGGGTTTTACAGGCATCCTAGACCCCCTAAAGTCCCGAAAATGTTGGTCACCTAAAAACTGTGTGAGAGAGCTCTCAATGTCCCAAAAACATTTGCAGCCTTAAAGGGGCATTAACCCGCATCCTAGACCACTGAAATTCCCAATAATATTTTTGGCACGAAAAATGCATCCTACACCCCTGAAAATTCAGAATATGTTAGCAGCCCAAAAAAGGCCTTAAAATGCATCTTAAGCCTGCAAAAATGTAGAAAACTTTGGAGGCCCAGAAAAGGGGTTTACAGGCATCCTAGACCCCCTAAACTCCAGAAAATGTTGTTGGGAAAAAACAGTGCTGGAGAGCTCCGAATGTCCCAGAAACATTTGCAGCCTGAAAGGGGCATTAACCCGCATCCTAGACCACTGAAGTTCCCGACAATATTTTTGGCATGAAAAAAGCATCCTACACCCCTGAAAGTTCAGAATATGTTAGCAGCCCAAAAAAGGCCTTAAAATGTATATTAAGCCTGCAAAAATGTAGAAAACTTTGTAGGCCTCAAAAAGGGGTTTACAGGCATCCTAGACACCCTAAAGTCCAGAAAATGTTGGTCGCCTAAAAAAAGAGTCAGAGAGCTCTGAATGTCCCAAAAACATTTGCAGCCTGAAAGGGGCATTAACCCGCATTCTAGACCACTGAAATTCCCAATAATATTTTTGGCACGAAAAATGTATCCTACACCCCTGAAAATTCAGAATATGTTAGCAGCCCAAAAATAGGCCTTAACATGCATTTTAAGATTGCAAAAAATGTTGAAAACTTTGGATGCCCAAAAAGGGGGTTTACAGGCATCCTAGACCCCCTAAAGTCCAGAAAATGATGGTTGCCTAAAAACGGTGTCAGAGAGCTCTGAATGTCCCAAAAACATTTGCAGCCTGAAAAGGGCATTAACAGGCATCCTAGACCACTGAAATTCTCAACAATATTTTTGGCATGAAAAATGCATCCTACACCCCTGAAAATTCAGAATATGTTAGCAGCCCAAAAATAGGCCTTAACATGCATCTTAAGACTGCAATAAATGTTGAAAACTTTGGATGCCCAAAAAAGGGGTTTACAGGCATCCTAGACCCCATAAAGTCCAGAAAATGTTGGTGGCCAAAAACTGTGTCAGAGAACTCTGAATGTCCCAAAAACCTTTACAGCCTGAAAGGGGCATTAACCTGCATCCTAGACCACTGAAATTCCCAATTACATTTTTGGCACGAAAAATTATACTCCCCTGAAAGTTCAGAATATGTTAGCAGCCCAAAAAAGGCCTTAAAATGTGTATTAAGCCTGCAAAAATGTAGAAAACTTTGGAGGCCTCAAAAAGGGGTTTACAGGCATCCTAGACCCCCTAAAGTCCAGAAAATGTTGGTCACCTAAAAACTGTGTGAGAGAGCTCTCAATGTCCCAAAAACATTTGCAGCCTTAAAGGGGCATTAACCCGCATCCTAGACCACTGAAATTCCCAATATTATTTTTGGCACGAAAAATGCATCCTACACCCCTGAAAATTCAGAATATGTTAGCAGCCCAAAAAAGGCCTTAAAATGCATCTTAAGCCTGCAAAAATGTAGAAAACTTTGGAGGCCCAGAAAAGGGGTTTACAAGCATCCTAGACCCCCTAAACTCCAGAAAATGTTGTTGGGAAAAAACGGTGCTGGAGAGCTCCCAATGTCTCAAAAACATTTGCAGCCTGAAAGGGGCATTAACCCGCATCCTAGACCACTGAAGTTCCCGACAATATTTTTGGCATGAAAAAAGCATCCTACACCCCTGAAAGTTCAGAATATGTTAGCAGCCCAAAAAAGGCCTTAAAATGTATATTAAGCCTGCAAAAATGTAGAAAACTTTGGAGGCCTCAAAAAGGGTTTTACAGGCATCCTAGACCCCCTAAAGTCCAGAAAATGTTGGTCACCTAAAAGCTGTGTGAGAGAGCTCTCAATGTCCCAAAAACATTTGCAGCCTTAAAGGGGCATTAACCCGCATCCTAGACCACTGAAATTCCCAATACTATTTTTGGCACTAAAAATGCATCCTACACCCCTGAAAATTCAGAATATGTTAGCAGCCCAAAAAAGGCCTTAAAATGCATCTTAAGCCTGCAAAAATGTAGAAAACTTTGGAGGCCCAGAAAAGGGGTTTACAGGCATCCTAGACCCCCTAAACTCCAGAAAATGTTGTTGGGAAAAAACAGTGCTGGAGAGCTCCGAATGTCCCAAAAACATTTGCAGCCTGAAAGAGGCATTATCCCGCATCCTAGACCACTGAAGTTCCTGACAATATTTTTGGCATGAAAAAAGTATCCTACACCCCTGAAAGTTCAGAATATGTTAGCAGCCCAAAAAAGGCCTTAAAATGTATATTAAGCCTGCAAAAATGTAGAAAACTTTGGAGGCCTCAAAAAGGGGTTTACAGGCATCCTAGACACCCTAAAGTCCAGAAAATGTTGGTCGCCTAAAAAAAGAGTCAGAGAGCTCTGAATGTCCCAAAAACATTTGCAGCCTGAAAGGGGCATTAACCCGCATCCTAGACCACTGAAATTCCCAATAATATTTTTGGCACGAAAAATGTATCCTACACCCCTGAAAATTCAGAATATGTTAGCAGCTCAAAATTAGGCCTTAACATGCATTTTAAGACTGCAAAAAATGTTGAAAACTTTGGATGCCCAAAAAAGGGGTTTACAGGCATCCTAGACCCCCTAAAGTCCAGAAAATGCTGGTCGCCTAAAAACGGTGTCAGAGAGCTCTGAATGTCCCAAAAACATTTGCAGCCTGAAAAGGGCATTAACAGGCATCCTAGACCACTGAAATTCCCAACAATATTTTTGGCATGAAAAATGTATCCTACACCCCTGAAAATTCGGAATATGTTAGCAGCCCAAAAATAGGCCTTAACATACATCTTAAGACTGCAATAAATGTTGAAAACTTTGGATGCCCAAAAAAGGGGTTTACAGGCATCCTAGACCCAATAAAGTCCAGAAAATGTTGGTGGCCAAAAACTGTATCAGAGAGCTCTGAATGTCCCAAAAACATTTGCAGCCTGAAAGGGGCGTTAACCTGCATCCAAGACCACTGAGATTCCCAATTACATTTTTGGCAGGAAAAATGCTACACCCCTGAAAGTTCAGAATATGTTAGCAGCCCAAAAAAGGCCTTAAAATGTATATTAAGCCTGCAAAAATATAGAAAACTTTGGAGGTCTCAAAAAGGGGTTTACAGGCATCCTAGACCCCCTAAAGTCCAGAAAATGTTGGTCACCTAAAAACTGTGTGAGAGAGCTCTCAATGTCCCAAAAACATTTGCAACCTGAAAGGGGCATTAACCCGCATCCTAGACCACTGAAATTCCCAATAATATTTTTGACACGAAAAATGCATCCTACACCCCTGAAAATTCAGAATATGTTAGCAGCCCAAAAATAGGCCTTAACATGTATCTTAAGACTGCAAAAAATGTTGAAAACTTTGGATGCCCAAAAAAGGGGTTTACAGGCATCGTAGACCCCCTAAAGTCCGGAAAATGCTGGTCGCCTAAAAACTGTGTCAGAGAGCTCTGAATGTCAAACATTTGCAGCCTGAAAAGGGCATTAACAGGCATCCTAGACCACTGAAATTCCCAACAATATTTTTGGCATGAAAAATGCATCCTACACCCCTGAAAATTCAGAATATGTTAGCAGCCCAAAAAAGGCCTTAAAATGCATCTTAAGCCTGCAAAAATGTAGAAAACTTTGGAGGCCCAGAAAAGGGGTTTACAGGCATCCTAGACCCCCTAAACTCCAGAAAATGTTGTTGGGAAAAAACAGTGCTGGAGAGCTCTGAATGTCCCAGAAACCTTTGCAGCCTGAAAGGGGCATTAACCTGCATCCTAGACCACTGAAGTTCCCGACAATATTTTTGGCATGAAAAAAGCATCCTACACCCCTGAAAGTTCAGAATATGTTAGCAGCCCAAAAAAGGCCTTAAAATGTATATTAAGCCTGCAAAAATGTAGAAAACTTTGTAGGCCTCAAAAAGGGGTTTACAGGCATCCTAGACACCCTAAAGTCCAGAAAATGTTGGTCGCCTAAAAAAAGAGTCAGAGAGCTCTGAATGTCCCAAAAACATTTGCAGCCTGAAAGGGGCATTAACCCGCATTCTAGACCACTGAAATTCCCAATAATATTTTTGGCACGAAAAATGTATCCTACACCCCTGAAAATTCAGAATATGTTAGCAGCCCAAAAATAGGCCTTAACATGCATTTTAAGATTGCAAAAAATGTTGAAAACTTTGGATGCCCAAAAAGGGGGTTTACAGGCATCCTAGACCCCCTAAAGTCCAGAAAATGATGGTTGCCTAAAAACGGTGTCAGAGAGCTCTGAATGTCCCAAAAACATTTGCAGCCTGAAAAGGGCATTAACAGGCATCCTAGACCACTGAAATTCTCAACAATATTTTTGGCATGAAAAATGCATCCTACACCCCTGAAAATTCAGAATATGTTAGCAGCCCAAAAATAGGCCTTAACATGCATCTTAAGACTGCAATAAATGTTGAAAACTTTGGATGCCCAAAAAAGGGGTTTGCAGGCATCCTAGACCCCATAAAGTCCAGAAAAAGTTGGTGGCCAAAAACTGTGTCAGAGAGCTCTGAATGTCCCAAAAATCTTTACAGCCTGAAAGGGGCATTAACCTGCATCCTAGACCACTGAAATTCCCAATTATATTTTTGGCACGAAAAATGCTACACCACTGAACGTTCAGAATATGTTAGCAGCCCAAAAAAGGCCTTAAAATGCATCTTAAGCCTGCAAAAATGTAGAAAACTTTGGAGGCCCAGAAAAGGGGTTTATAGGCATCCTAGACCACCTAAACTCCAGAAAATGTTGTTGGGAAAAAACGGTGCTGAAGAGCTCCGAATGTCCCAAAAACATTTGCAGCCTGAAAGGGGCATTAACCCGCATCCTAGACCACTGAAATTCCCAACAATATTTTTGGCATGAAAAAAGCATCCTACACCCCTGAAAGTTCAGAATATGTTAGCAGCCCAAAAAAATGCCTTAAAATGTATATTAAGCCTGCAAAAATGTAGAAAACTTTGGAGGCCTCAAAAAGGGGTTTACAGGCATCCTAGACACCCTAAAGTCCAGAAAATGTTGGTGGCCTAAAAACGGGGTCAGAGAGCTCTGAATGTCCCAAAAACATTTGCAGCCTGAAAGGGGCATTAACCCGCATCCTAGACCACTGAAATTCCCAATAATATTTTTGGCACGAAAAATGCATCCTACACCCCTGAAAATTCAGAATATGTTAGCAGCCCAAAAAAGGCCTTAAAATACATCTTAAGACTGCAAAAATGTAGAACACTTTGGAGGCCCAGAAAAGGGGTTTACAGGCATCCTAGACCCCCTAAACTCCAGAAAATGTTGTTGGGAAAAACAGTGCTGGAGAGCTCCGAATGTCCCAAAAACATTTGCAGCCTGAAAGGGGCATTAACCCACATCCTAGACCGCTGAAGTTCCCGACAATATTTTATGGCATGAAAAAAGCATCCTACACCCCTGAAAGTTCAGAATATGTTAGCAGCCCAAAAAAGGCCTTAAAATATATATTAAGCCTGCAAAGAGGCCCAGAAAAGGGGTTTACAGGCATCCTAGACCCCCTAAACTCCAGAAAATGTTGTTGGGAAAAAACGGTGCTGGAAAGCTCCGAATGTCCCAAAAACATTTGCAGCCTGAAAGGGGCATTAACCCGCATCCTAGACCACTGAAATTCCCAACAATATTTTTGGCATGAAAAAAGCATCCTACACCCCTGAAAGTTCAGAATATGTTAGCAGCCCAAAAAATGCCTTAAAATGTATATTAAGCCTGCAAAAATGTAGAAAACTTTGGAGGCATCGAAAAGGGGTTTACAGGCATCCTAGACCCCCTAAAGTCCAGAAAATGTTGGTCACCTAAAAACTGTGTGAGAGAGCTCTCAATGTCCCAAAAACATTTGCAGCCTGAAAGGGGCATTAACCCGTATCCTAGACCAGTTAAATTCCCAATAATATTTTTGACAAGAAAAATGCATCCTACACCCCTGAAAATTCAGAATATGTTAGCAGCCCAAAAATAGGCCTTAACATGTATCTTAAGACTGCAAAAAATGTTGAAAACTTTGGATGCCCAAAAAAGGGGTTTACAGGCATCCTAGAGCCCATAAAGTCCAGAAAATGTTGGTGGCCAAAAACTGTGTCAGAGAGCTCTGAATGTCCCAAAAATCTTTACAGCCTGAAAGGGGCATTAACCTGCATCCTAGACCACTGAAAGTCCCAATTATATTTTTGGCATGAAAAATGCTACACCCCTGAACGTTCAGAATATGTTAGCAGCCCAAAAAAGGCCTTAAAATGCATCTTAAGCCTGCAAAAATGTAGAAAACTTTGGAGGCCCAGAAAAGGGGTTTATAGGCATCCTAGACCACCTAAACTCCAGAAAATGTTGTTGGGAAAAAACGGTGCTGGAGAGCTCCGAATGTCCCAAAAACATTTGCAGCCTGAAAGGGGCATTAACCCGCATCCTAGACCACTGAAATTCACAACAATATTTTTGGCATGAAAAAAGCATCCTACACCCCTGAAAGTTCAGAATATGTTAGCAGCCCAAAAAATGCCTTAAAATGTATATTAAGCCTGCAAAAATGTAGAAAACTTTGGAGGCCTCAAAAAGGGGTTTACAGGCATCCTAGACACCCTAAAGTCCAGAAAATGTGGGTCGCCTAAAAACGGGGTCAGAGAGCTCTGAATGTCCCAAAAACATTTGCAGCCTGAAAGGGGCATTAACCCGCATCCTAGACCACTGAAATTCCCAATAATATTTTTGGCACGAAAAATGCATCCTACACCCCTGAAAATTCAGAATATGTTAGCAGCCCAAAAATAGGCCTTAACATGCATCTTAAGACTGCAAAAAATGTTAAAAACTTTGGATGCCCAAAAAAGGGGTTTACAGGCATCCTAGAGCCCATAAAGTCCAGAAAATGTTGGTGGCCAAAAACGGTGCTGGAAAGCTCCGAATGTCCCAAAAACATTTGCAGCCTGAAAGGGGCATTAACCCGCATCCTAGACCACTGAAATTCCCAACAATATTTTTGCCATGAAAAAAGCATCCTATACCCCTGAAAGTTCAGAATATGTTAGCAGCCCAAAAAAGGCCTTAAAATGTATGTTAAGCCTGCAAAAATGTAGAAAACTTTGGAGGCCTCAAAAAGGGGTTTACAGGCATCCTAGACCCCCTAAAGTCCAGAAAATGCTGGTCGCCTAAAAACGGTGTCAGAGAGCTCTGAATGTCCCAAAAACATTTGCACACTGAAAAGGGCATTAACAGGCATCCTAGACCACTGAAATTCCCAACAATATTTTTGGCATGAAAAATGCATCCTACACCCCTAAAAATTCAGAATATGTTAGCAGCCCAAAAATAGGCCTAAACATGCATCTTAAGAGTGAAATAAATGTTGAAAACTTTGGATGCCCAAAAAAGGGGTTTACAGGCATCCTAGACCCCATAAAGTCCAGAAAATGTTGGTGGCCAAAAACTGTGTCAGAGAACTCTGAATGTCCCAAAAACCTTTACAGCCTGAAAGGGGCATTAACCTGCATCCTAGACCACTGAAATTCCCAATTACATTTTTGGCACGAAAAATTATACTCCCCTGAAAGTTCAGAATATGTTAGCAGCCCAAAAAAGGCCTTAAAATGGATATTAAGCCTGCAAAAATGTAGAAAACTTTGGAGGCCTCAAAAAGGGGTTTACAGGCATCCTAGACCCCCTAAAGTCCAGAAAATGTTGGTCACCTAAAAACTGTGTGAGAGAGCTCTCAATGTCCCAAAAACATTTGCAGCCTTAAAGGGGCATTAACCCGCATCCTAGACCACTGAAATTCCCAATAATATTTTTGGCACGAAAAATGCATCCTACACCCCTGAAAATTCAGAATATGTTAGCAGCCCAAAAAAGGCCTTAAAATGCATCTTAAGCCTGCAAAAATGTAGAAAACTTTGGAGGCCCAGAAAAGGGGTTTACAAGCATCCTAGACCCCCTAAACTCCAGAAAATGTTGTTGGGAAAAAACAGTGCTGGAGAGCTCCCAATGCCTCAAAAACATTTGCAGCCTGAAAGGAGCATTAACCCGCATCCTAGACCACTGAAGTTCCCGACAATATTTTTGGCATGAAAAAAGCATCCTACACCCCTGAAAGTTCAGAATATGTTAGCAGCCCAAAAAAGGCCTTAAAATGTATATTAAGCCTGCAAAAATGTAGAAAACCTTGGAGGCCTCAAAAAGGGTTTTACAGGCATCCTAGACCCCCTAAAGTCCAGAAAATGTTGGTCACCTAAAAGCTGTGTGAGAGAGCTCTCAATGTCCCAAAAACATTTGCAGCCTTAAAGGGGCATTAACCCGCATCCTAGACCACTGAAATTCCCAATACTATTTTTGGCACTAAAAATGCATCCTACACCCCTGAAAATTCAGAATATGTTAGCAGCCCAAAAAAGGCCTTAAAATGCATCTTAAGCCTGCAAAAATGTAGAAAACTTTGGAGGCCCAGAAAAGGGGTTTACAGGCATCCTAGACCCCCTAAACTCCAGAAAATGTTGTTGGGAAAAAACAGTGCTGGAGAGCTCCGAATGTCCCAAAAACATTTGCAGCCTGAAAGGGGCATTAACCTGCATGCAAGACCACTGAAATTCCCAATTACATTTTTGGCAGGAAAAATGCTACACCCCTGAAAGTTCAGAATATGTTAGCAGCCCAAAAAAGGCCTTAAAATGTATATTAAGCCTGCAAAAATATAGAAAACTTTGGAGGTCTCAAAAAGGGGTTTACAGGCATCCTAGACCCCCTAAAGTCCAGAAAATGTTGGTCACCTAAAAACTATGTGAGAGAGCTCTCAATGTCCCAAAAACATTTGCAACCTGAAAGGGGCGTTAACCTGCATCCAAGACCACTGAAATTCCCAATTACATTTTTGGCAGGAAAACTGCTACACCCCTGAAAATTCAGAATATGTTAGCAGCCCAAAAATAGGCCTTAACATGTATCTTAAGACTGCAAAAAATGTTGAAAACTTTGGATGCCCAAAAAAGGGGTTTACAGGCATCCTAGACCCCCTAAAGTCCAGAAAATGCTGGTCGCCTAAAAACGGTGTCAGAGAGCTCTGAATGTTCCAAAAACATTTGCAGCCTGAAAAGGGCATTAACAGGCATCCTAGACCACTGAAATTCCCAACAATATTTTTGGCATGAAAAATGCATCCTACACCCCTGAAAATTCAGAATATGTTAGCAGCCCAAAAATAGGCCTTAACATGCATCTTAAGACTGCAATAAATGTTGAAAACTTTGGATGCCCAAAAAAGGGGTTTACAGGCATCCTAGACCCCCTAAAGTCCGGAAAATGCTGGTCGCCTAAAAACTGTGTCAGAGAGCTCTGAATGTCAAACATTTGCAGCCTGAAAAGGGCATTAACAGGCATCCTAGACCACTGAAATTCCCAACAATATTTTTGGCATGAAAAATGCATCCTACACCCCTGAAAATTCAGAATATGTTAGCAGCCCAAAAAAGGCCTTAACATGCCTCTTAAGACTGCAATAAATGTTGAAAACTTTGGATGCCCAAAAAAAGGGGTTTACAGACATCCTAGACCCCATAAAGTCCAGAAAATGTTGGTGGCCAAAAACTGTGTCAGAGAGCTCTGAATGTCCCAAAAAACTTTACAGCCTGAAAGGGGCATTAACCTGCATCCTAGACCACTGAAATTCCCAATTACATTTTTGGCACGAAAAATGCTACTCCCCTGAAAGTTCAGAATATGTTAGCAGCCCAAAAAAGGCCTTAAAATGTATATTAAGCCTGCAAAAATGTAGACAACTTTGGAGGCCTCAAAAAGGGTTTTACAGGCATCCTAGACCCCCTAAAGTCCCGAAAATGTTGGTCACCTAAAAACTGTGTGAGAGAGCTCTCAATGTCCCAAAAACATTTGCAGCCTTAAAGGGGCATTAACCCGCATCCTAGACCACTGAAATTCCCAATAATATTTTTGGCACGAAAAATGCATCCTACACCCCTGAAAATTCAGAATATGTTAGCAGCCCAAAAAAGGCCTTAAAATGCATCTTAAGCCTGCAAAAATGTAGAAAACTTTGGAGGCCCAGAAAAGGGGTTTACAGGCATCCTAGACCCCCTAAACTCCAGAAAATGTTGTTGGGAAAAAACAGTGCTGGAGAGCTCCGAATGTCCCAGAAACATTTGCAGCCTGAAAGGGGCATTAACCCGCATCCTAGACCACTGAAGTTCCCGACAATATTTTTGGCATGAAAAAAGCATCCTACACCCCTGAAAGTTCAGAATATGTTAGCAGCCCAAAAAAGGCCTTAAAATGTATATTAAGCCTGCAAAAATGTAGAAAACTTTGTAGGCCTCAAAAAGGGGTTTACAGGCATCCTAGACACCCTAAAGTCCAGAAAATGTTGGTCGCCTAAAAAAAGAGTCAGAGAGCTCTGAATGTCCCAAAAACATTTGCAGCCTGAAAGGGGCATTAACCCGCATCCTAGACCACTGAAATTCCCAATAATATTTTTGGCACGAAAAATGTATCCTACACCCCTGAAAATTCAGAATATGTTAGCAGCCCAAAAATAGGCCTTAACATGCATTTTAAGATTGCAAAAAATGTTGAAAACTTTGGATGCCCAAAAAAGGGGTTTACAGGCATCCTAGACCCCCTAAAGTCCAGAAAATGATGGTCGCCTAAAAACGGTGTCAGAGAGCTCTGAATGTCCCAAAAACATTTGCACACTGAAAAGGGCATTAACAGGCATCCTAGACCACTGTAATTCCCAACAATATTTTTGGCATGAAAAATGCATCCTACACCCCTGAAAATTCAGAATATGTTAGCAGCCCAAAAATAGGCCTTAACATGCATCTTAAGAGTGAAATAAATGTTGAAAACTTTGGATGCCCAAAAAAGGGGTTTACAGGCATCCTAGACCCCATAAAGTCCAGAAAATGTTGGTGGCCAAAAACTGTGTCAGAGAACTCTGAATGTCCCAAAAACCTTTACAGCCTGAAAGGGGCATTAACCTGCATCCTAGACCACTGAAATTCCCAATTACATTTTTGGCACGAAAAATTATACTCCCCTGAAAGTTCAGAATATGTTAGCAGCCCAAAAAAGGCCTTAAAATGTATATTAAGCCTGCAAAAATGTAGAAAACTTTGGAGGCCTCAAAAAGGAGTTTACAGGCATCCTAGACCCCCTAAAGTCCAGAAAATGTTGGTCACCTAAAAACTGTGTGAGGGAGCTCTCAATGTCCCAAAAACATTTGCAGCCTTAAAGGGGCATTAACCCGCATCCTAGACCACTGAAATTCCCAATAATATTTTTGGCACGAAAAATGCATCCTACACCCCTGAAAATTCAGAATATGTTAGCAGCCCAAAAAAGGCCTTAAAATGCATCTTAAGCCTGCAAAAATGTAGAAAACTTTGGAGGCCCAGAAAAGGGGTTTACAAGCATCCTAGACCCCCAAAACTCCAGAAAATGTTATTGGGAAAAAACAGTGCTGGAGAGCTCCCAATGCCTCAAAAACATTTGCAGCCTGAAAGGAGCATTAACCCGCATCCTAGACCACTGAAGTTCCCGACAATATTTTTGGCATGAAAAAAGCATCCTACACCCCTGAAAGTTCAGAATATGTTAACAGCCCAAAAAAGGCCTTAAAATGTATATTAAGCCTGCAAAAATGTAGAAAACTTTGGAGGCCTCAAAAAGGGTTTTACAGGCATCCTAGACCCCCTAAAGTCCAGAAAATGTTGGTCACCTAAAAGCTGTGTGAGAGAGCTCTCAATGTCCCAAAAACATTTGCAGCCTTAAAGGGGCATTAACCCGCATCCTAGACCACTGAAATTCCCAATACTATTTTTGGCACTAAAAATGCATCCTACACCCCTGAAAATTCAGAATATGTTAGCAGCCCAAAAAAGGCCTTAAAATGCATCTTAAGCCTGCAAAAATGTAGAAAACTTTGGAGGCCCAGAAAAGGGGTTTACAGGCATCCTAGACCCCCTAAACTCCAGAAAATGTTGTTGGGAAAAAACAGTGCTGGAGAGCTCCGAATGTCCCAAAAACATTTGCAGCCTGAAAGGGGCATTAACCCGCATCCTAGACCACTGAAGTTCCTGACAATATTTTTGGCATGAAAAAAGTATCCTACACCCCTGAAAGTTCAGAATATGTTAGCAGCCCAAAAAAGGCCTTAAAATGTATATTAAGCCTGCAAAAATGTAGAAAACTTTGGAGGCCTCAAAAAGGGTTTTACAGGCATCCTAGACCCCCTAAAGTCCAGAAAATGTTGGTCACCTAAAAGCTGTGTGAGAGAGCTCTCAATGTCCCAAAAACATTTGCAGCCTTAAAGGGGCATTAACCCGCATCCTAGACCACTGAAATTCCCAATAATATTTTTGGCACTAAAAATGCATCCTACACCCCTGAAAATTCAGAATATGTTAGCAGCCCAAAAAAGGCCTTAAAATGCATCTTAAGCCTGCAAAAATGTAGAAAACTTTGGAGGCCTAGAAAAGGGGTTTACAGGCATCCTAGACCCCCTAAAGTCCGAAAAAAATGCTGGTCGCCTAAAAACTGTGTCAGAGAGCTCTGAATGTCAAACATTTGCAGCCTGAAAAGGGCATTAACAGGCATCCTGGACCACTGAAATTCCCAACAATATTTTTGGCGTGAAAAATGCATCCTACACCCCTGAAAATTCAGAATATGTTAGCAGCCCAAAAATAGGCCTTAACATGCCTCTTATGACTGCAATAAATGTTGAAAACTTTGGATGCCCAAAAAAGGGGTTTACAGGCATCCTAGACCCCATAAAGTCCAGAAAATGTTGGTGGCCAAAAACTGTGTCAGAGAACTCTGAATGTCCCAAATACCTTTACAGCCTGAAAGGGGCATTAACCTGCATCCTAGACCACTGAAGTTCCCAATTACATTTTTGGCACGAAAAATTATACTCCCCTGAAAGTTCAGAATATGTTAGCAGCCCAAAAAAGGCCTTAAAATGTATATTAAGCCTGCAAAAATGTAGAAAACTTTGGAGGCCTCAAAAAGGGGTTTACAGGCATCCTAGACCCCCTAAAGTCCAGAAAATGTTGGTCACCTAAAAACTGTGTGAGAGAGCTCTCAATGTCCCAAAAACATTTGCAGCCTTAAAGGGGCATTAACCCGCATCCTAGACCACTGAAATTCCCAATAATATTTTTGGCACGAAAAATGCATCCTACACCCTTGAAAATTCAGAATATGTTAGCAGCCCAAAAAAGGCCTTAAAATGCATCTTAAGCCTGCAAAAATGTAGAAAACTTTGGAGGCCCAGAAAAGGGGTTTACAAGCATCCTAGACTCCCTAAACTCCAGAAAATGTTGTTGGGAAAAAACAGTGCTGGAGAGCTCCCAATGCCTCAAAAACATTTGCAGCCTGAAAGGGGCATTAACCCGCATCCTAGACCACTGAAGTTCCCGACAATATTTTTGGCATGAAAAAAGCATCCTACACCCCTGAAAGTTCAGAATATGTTAGCAGCCCAAAAAAGGCCTTAAAATGTATATTAAGCCTGCAAAAATGTAGAAAACTTTGGAGGCCTCAAAAAGGGTTTTACAGGCATCCTAGACCCCCTAAAGTCCAGAAAATGTTGGTCACCTAAAAGCTGTGTGAGAGAGCTCTCAATGTCCCAAAAACATTTGCAGCCTTAAAGGGGCATTAACCCGCATCCTAGACCACTGAAATTCCCAATACTATTTTTGGCACTAAAAATGCATCCTACACCCCTGAAAATTCAGAATATGTTAGCAGCCCAAAAAAGGCCTTAAAATGCATCTTAAGCCTGCAAAAATGTAGAAAACTTTGGAGGCCCAGAAAAGGGGTTTACAGGCATCCTAGACCCCCTAAACTCCAGAAAATGTTGTTGGGAAAAAACAGTGCTGGAGAGCTCCGAATGTCCCAAAAACATTTGCAGCCTGAAAGGGGCATTAACCCGCATCCTAGACCACTGAAGTTCCTGACAATATTTTTGGCATGAAAAAAGTATCCTACACCCCTGAAAGTTCAGAATATGTTAGCAGCCCAAAAAAGGCCTTAAAATGTATATTAAGCCTGCAAAAATGTAGAAAACTTTGGAGGCCTCAAAAAGGGGTTTACAGGCATCCTAGACACCCTAAAGTCCAGAAAATGTTGGTCGCCTAAAAAAAGAGTCAGAGAGCTCTGAATGTCCCAAAAACATTTGCAGCCTGAAAGGGGCATTAACCCGCATCCTAGACCACTGAAATTCCCAATAATATTTTTGGCACAAAAAATGTATCCTACACCCCTGAAAATTCAGAATATGTTAGCAGCTCAAAAATAGGCCTTAACATACATCTTAAGACTGCAATAAATGTTGAAAACTTTGGATGCCCAAAAAAGGGGTTTACAGGCATCCTAGACCCAATAAAGTCCAGAAAATGCTGGTCGCCTAAAAACGGTGTCAGAGAGCTCTGAATGTCCCAAAAACATTTGCAGCCTGAAAAGGGCATTAACAGGCATCCTAGACCACTGAAATTCCCAACAATATTTTTGGCATGAAAAATGTATCCTACACCCCTGAAAATTCAGAATATGTTAGCAGCCCAAAAATAGGCCTTAACATACATCTTAAGACTGCAATAAATGTTGAAAACTTTGGATGCCCAAAAAAGGGGTTTACAGGCATCCTAGACCCAATAAAGTCCAGAAAATGTTGGTGGCCAAAAACTGTATCAGAGAGCTCTGAATGTCCCAAAAACATTTGCAGCCTGAAAGGGGCATTAACCTGCATCCAAGACCACTGAAATTCCCAATTACATTTTTGGCAGGAAAAATGCTACACCCCTGAAAGTTCAGAATATGTTAGCATCCCAAAAAAGGCCTTAAAATGTATATTAAGCCTGCAAAAATATAGAAAACTTTGGAGGTCTCAAAAAGGGGTTTACAGGCATCCTAGACCCCCTAAAGTCCAGAAAATGTTGGTCACCTAAAAACTGTGTGAGAGAGCTCTCAATGTCCCAAAAACATTTGCAACCTGAAAGGGGCATTAACCCGCATCCTAGACCACTGAAATTCCCAATAATATTTTTGACACGAAAAATGCATCCTACACCCCTGAAAATTCAGAATATGTTAGCAGCCCAAAAATAGGCCTTAACATGTATCTTAAGACTGCAAAAAATGTTGAAAACTTTGGATGCCCAAAAAAGGGGTTTACAGGCATCCTAGACCCCCTAAAGTCCAGAAAATGCTGGTCGCCTAAAAACGGTGTCAGAGAGCTCTGAATGTCCCAAAAACATTTGCAGCCTGAAAAGGGCATTAACAGGCATCCTAGACCACTGAAATTCCCAACAATATTTTTGGCATGAAAAATGCATCCTACACCCCTGAAAATTCAGAATATGTTAGCAGCCCAAAAATAGGCCTTAACATGCATCTTAAGACTGCAATAAATGTTGAAAACTTTGGATGCCCAAAAAAGGGGTTTACAGGCATCCTAGACCCCCTAAAGTCCGGGAAATATTGGTCGCCTAAAAACTGTGTCAGAGAGCTCTGAATGTCAAACATTTGCACCTGAAAAGGGCATTAACAGGCATCCTAGACCACTGAAATTCCCAACAATATTTTTGGCATGAAAAATGCATCCTACACCCCTGAAAATTCAGAATATGTTAGCAGCCCAAAAAAAGGCCTTAACATGCCTCTTAAGACTGCAATAAATGTTGAAAACTTTGGATGCCCAAAAAAGGGGTTTACAGGCATCCTAGACCCCATAAAGTCCAGAAAATTTTGGTGGCCAAAAACTGTGTCAGAGAGCTCTGAATGTCCCAAAAACCTTTACAGCCTGAAAGGGGCATTAACCTGCATCCTAGACCACTGAAATTCCCAATTACATTTTTGGCACGAAAAATGCTACTCCCCTGAAAGTTCAGAATATGTTAGCAGCCCAAAAAAGGCCTTAAAATGTATATTAAGCCTGCAAAAATGTAGACAACTTTGGAGGCCTCAAAAAGGGTTTTACAGGCATCCTAGACCCCCTAAAGTCCCGAAAATGTTGGTCACCTAAAAACTGTGTGAGAGAGCTCTCAATGTCCCAAAAACATTTGCAGCCTTAAAGGGGCATTAACCCGCATCCTAGACCACTGAAATTCCCAATAATATTTTTGGCATGAAAAATGCATCCTACACCCCTGAAAATTCAGAATATGTTAGCAGCCCAAAAAAGGCCTTAAAATGCATCTTAAGCCTGCAAAAATGTAGAAAACTTTGGAGGCCCAGAAAAGGGGTTTACAGGCATCCTAGACCCCCTAAACTCCAGAAAATGTTGTTGGGAAAAAACAGTGCTGGAGAGCTCCGAATGTCCCAGAAACATTTGCAGCCTGAAAGGGGCATTAACCCGCATCCTAGACCACTGAAGTTCCCGACAATATTTTTGGCATGAAAAAAGCATCCTACACCCCTGAAAGTTCAGAATATGTTAGCAGCCCAAAAAAGGCCTTAAAATGTATATTAAGCCTGCAAAAATGTAGAAAACTTTGTAGGCCTCAAAAAGGGGTTTACAGGCATCCTAGACACCCTAAAGTCCAGAAAATGTTGGTCGCCTAAAAAAAGAGTCAGAGAGCTCTGAATGTCCCAAAAACATTTGCAGCCTGAAAGGGGCATTAACCCGCATCCTAGACCACTGAAATTCCCAATAATATTTTTGGCACGAAAAATGTATCCTACACCCCTGAAAATTCAGAATATGTTAGCAGCCCAAAAATAGGCCTTAACATGCATTTTAAGATTGCAAAAAATGTTGAAAACTTTGGATGCCCAAAAAAGGGGTTTACAGGCATCCTAGACCCCCTAAAGTCCAGAAAATGATGGTCGCCTAAAAACGGTGTCAGAGAGCTCTGAATGTCCCAAAAACATTTGCAGCCTGAAAAGGGCATTAACAGGCATCCTAGACCACTGAAATTCTCAACAATATTTTTGGCATGAAAAATGCATCCTACACCCCTGAAAATTCAGAATATGTTAGCAGCCCAAAAATAGGCCTTAACATGCATCTTAAGACTGCAATAAATGTTGAAAACTTTGGATGCCCAAAAAAGGGGTTTGCAGGCATCCTAGACCCCATAAAGTCCAGAAAAAGTTGGTGGCCAAAAACTGTGTCAGAGAGCTCTGAATGTCCCAAAAACCTTTACAGCCTGAAAGGGGCATTAACCTGCATCCTAGACCACTGAAATTCCCAATTATATTTTTGGCACGAAAAATGCTACACCCCTGAACGTTCAGAATATGTTAGCAGCCCAAAAAAGGCCTTAAAATGCATCTTAAGCCTGCAAAAATGTAGAAAACTTTGGAGGCCCAGAAAAGGGGTTTATAGGCATCCTAGACCACCTAAACTCCAGAAAATGTTGTTGGGAAAAAACGGTGCTGGAGAGCTCCGAATGTCCCAAAAACATTTGCAGCCTGAAAGGGGCATTAACCCGCATCCTAGACCACTGAAATTCCCAACAATATTTTTGGCATGAAAAAAGCATCCTACACCCCTGAAAGTTCAGAATATGTTAGCCGCCCAAAAAATGCCTTAAAATGTATATTAAGCCTGCAAAAATGTAGAAAACTTTGGAGGCCTCAAAAAGGGGTTTACAGGCATCCTAGACACCCTAAAGTCCAGAAAATGTTGGTCGCCTAAAAACGGGGTCAGAGAGCTCTGAATGTCCCAAAAACATTTGCAGCCTGAAAGGGGCATTAACCCGCATCCTAGACCACTGAAATTCCCAATAATATTTTTGGCACGAAAAATGCATCCTACACCCCTGAAAATTCAGAATATGTTAGCAGCCCAAAAAAGGCCTTAAAATACATCTTAAAACTGCAAAAATGTAGAAAACTTTGGAGGCCCAGAAAAGGGGTTTACAGGCATCCTAGACCCCCTAAACTCCAGAAAATGTTATTGGGAAAAAACAGTGCTGGAGAGCTCCGAATGTCCCAAAAACATTTGCAGCCTGAAAGGGGCATTAACCCGCATCCTAGACCACTGAAGTTCCCGACAATATTTTATGGCATGAAAAAAGCATCCTACACCCCTGAAAGTTCAGAATATGTTAGCAGCCCAAAAAAGGCCTTAACATTTATATTAAGCCTGCAAAGAGGCCCAGAAAAGGGGTTTACAGGCATCCTAGACCCCCTAAACTCCAGAAAATGTTGTTGGGAAAAAACGGTGCTGGAAAGCTCCGAATGTCCCAAAATCATTTGCAGCCTGAAAGGGGCATTAACCCGCATCCTAGACCACTGAAATTCCCAACAATATTTGTGGCATGAAAAAAGCATCCTACACCCCTGAAAGTTCAGAATATGTTAGCAGCCTAAAAAATGCCTTAAAATGTATATTAAGCCTGCAAAAATGTAGAAAACTTTGGAGGCATCGAAAAGGGGTTTACAGGCATCCTAGACCCCCTAAAGTCCAGAAAATGTTGGTCACCTAAAAACTGTGTGAGAGAGCTCTCAATGTCCCAAAAACATTTGCAGCCTGAAAGGGGCATTAACCCGCATCCTAGACCAGTGAAATTCCCAATAATATTTTTGACACGAAAAATGCATCCTACACCCCTGAAAATTCAGAATATGTTAGCAGCCCAAAAATAGGCCTTAACATGTATCTTAAGACTGCAAAAAATGTTGAAAACTTTGGATGCCCAAAAAAGGGGTTTACAGGCATCCTAGAGCCCATAAAGTCCAGAAAATGTTGGTGGCCAAAAACTGTGTCAGAGACCTCTGAATGTCCCAAAAACCTTTACAGCCTGAAAGGGGCATTAACCTGCATCCTAGACCACTGAAATTCCCAATTATATTTTTGGCATGAAAAATGCTACACCCCTGAACGTTCAGAATATGTTAGCAGCCCAAAAAAGGCCTTAAAATGCATCTTAAGCCTGCAAAAATGTAGAAAACTTTGGAGGCCCAGAAAAGGGGTTTATAGGCATCCTAGACCACCTAAACTCCAGAAAATGTTGTTGGGAAAAAACGGTGCTGGAGAGCTCCGAATGTCCCAAAAACATTTGCAGCCTGAAAGGTGCATTAACCCGCATCCTAGACCACTGAAATTCCCAACAATATTTTTGGCATGAAAAAAGCATCCTACACCCCTGAAAGTTCAGAATATGTTAGCAGCCCAAAAAATGCCTTAAAATGTATATTAAGCCTGCAAAAATGTAGAAAACTTTGGAGGCCTCAAAAAGGGGTTTACAGGCATCCTAGACACCCTAAAGTCCAGAAAATGTTGGTCGCCTAAAAACGGGGTCAGAGAGCTCTGAATGTCCCAAAAACATTTGCAGCCTGAAAGGGGCATTAACCCGAATCCTATGCCACTGAAATTCCCAATAATATTTTTGGCACGAAAAATGCATCCTACACCCCTGAAAATTCAGAATATGTTAGCAGCCCAAAAATAGGCCTTAACATGCATCTTAAGACTGCAAAAAATGTTGAAAACTTTGGATGCCCAAAAAAGGGGTTTACAGGCATCCTAGAGCCCATAAAGTCCAGAAAATGTTGGTGGCCAAAAACTGTGTCAGAGAGCTCTGAATGTCCCAAAAACATTTGCAGCCTGAAAGGGGCATTAACCTGCATCCAAGACCACTGAAATTCCCAATTACATTTTTGGCACGAAAAATGCTACACCCCTGAATGTTCAGAATATGTTAGCAGCCCAAAAAAGGCCTTAAAATGCATCTTAAGCCTGCAAAAATGTAGAAAACTTTGGAGGCCCAGAAAACGGGTTTACAGGCATCCTAGACCCCCTAAACTCCAGAAAATTTTGTTGGGAAAAAACGGTGCTGGAAAGCTCCGAATGTCCCAAAAACATTTGCAGCCTGAAAGGGGCATTAACCTGCATCCTAGACCACTGAAATTCCCAACAATATTTTTGGCATGAAAAAAGCATCCTACACCCCTGAAAATTCAGAATATGTTAGCAGCCCAAAAAAGGCCTTAAAATACATCTTAAAACTGCAAAAATGTAGAAAACTTTGGAGGCCCAGAAAAGGGGTTTACAGGCATCCTAGACCCCCTAAACTCCAGAAAATGTTATTGGGAAAAAACAGTGCTGGAGAGCTCCGAATGTCCCAAAAACATTTGCAGCCTGAAAGGGGCATTAACCCGCATCCTAGACCACTGAAGTTCCCGACAATATTTTATGGCATGAAAAAAGCATCCTACACCCCTGAAAGTTCAGAATATGTTAGCAGCCCAAAAAAGGCCTTAACATTTATATTAAGCCTGCAAAGAGGCCCAGAAAAGGGGTTTACAGGCATCCTAGACCCCCTAAACTCCAGAAAATGTTGTTGGGAAAAAACGGTGCTGGAAAGCTCCGAATGTCCCAAAATCATTTGCAGCCTGAAAGGGGCATTAACCCGCATCCTAGACCACTGAAATTCCCAACAATATTTGTGGCATGAAAAAAGCATCCTACACCCCTGAAAGTTCAGAATATGTTAGCAGCCTAAAAAATGCTTTAAAATGTATATTAAGCCTGCAAAAATGTAGAAAACTTTGGAGGCATCGAAAAGGGGTTTACAGGCATCCTAGACCCCCTAAAGTCCAGAAAATGTTGGTCACCTAAAAACTGTGTGAGAGAGCTCTCAATGTCCCAAAAACATTTGCAGCCTGAAAGGGGCATTAACCCGCATCCTAGACCAGTGAAATTCCCAATAATATTTTTGACACGAAAAATGCATCCTACACCCCTGAAAATTCAGAATATGTTAGCAGCCCAAAAATAGGCCTTAACATGTATCTTAAGACTGCAAAAAATGTTGAAAACTTTGGATGCCCAAAAAAGGGGTTTACAGGCATCCTAGAGCCCATAAAGTCCAGAAAATGTTGGTGGCCAAAAACTGTGTCAGAGACCTCTGAATGTCCCAAAAACCTTTACAGCCTGAAAGGGGCATTAACCTGCATCCTAGACCACTGAAATTCCCAATTATATTTTTGGCATGAAAAATGCTACACCCCTGAACGTTCAGAATATGTTAGCAGCCCAAAAAAGGCCTTAAAATGCATCTTAAGCCTGCAAAAATGTAGAAAACTTTGGAGGCCCAGAAAAGGGGTTTATAGGCATCCTAGACCACCTAAACTCCAGAAAATGTTGTTGGGAAAAAACGGTGCTGGAGAGCTCCGAATGTCCCAAAAACATTTGCAGCCTGAAAGGTGCATTAACCCGCATCCTAGACCACTGAAATTCCCAACAATATTTTTGGCATGAAAAAAGCATCCTACACCCCTGAAAGTTCAGAATATGTTAGCAGCCCAAAAAATGCCTTAAAATGTATATTAAGCCTGCAAAAATGTAGAAAACTTTGGAGGCCTCAAAAAGGGGTTTACAGGCATCCTAGACACCCTAAAGTCCAGAAAATGTTGGTCGCCTAAAAACGGGGTCAGAGAGCTCTGAATGTCCCAAAAACATTTGCAGCCTGAAAGGGGCATTAACCCGAATCCTATGCCACTGAAATTCCCAATAATATTTTTGGCACGAAAAATGCATCCTACACCCCTGAAAATTCAGAATATGTTAGCAGCCCAAAAATAGGCCTTAACATGCATCTTAAGACTGCAAAAAATGTTGAAAACTTTGGATGCCCAAAAAAGGGGTTTACAGGCATCCTAGAGCCCATAAAGTCCAGAAAATGTTGGTGGCCAAAAACTGTGTCAGAGAGCTCTGAATGTCCCAAAAACATTTGCAGCCTGAAAGGGGCATTAACCTGCATCCAAGACCACTGAAATTCCCAATTACATTTTTGGCACGAAAAATGCTACACCCCTGAATGTTCAGAATATGTTAGCAGCCCAAAAAAGGCCTTAAAATGCATCTTAAGCCTGCAAAAATGTAGAAAACTTTGGAGGCCCAGAAAACGGGTTTACAGGCATCCTAGACCCCCTAAACTCCAGAAAATTTTGTTGGGAAAAAACGGTGCTGGAAAGCTCCGAATGTCCCAAAAACATTTGCAGCCTGAAAGGGGCATTAACCTGCACCCTAGACCACTGAAATTCCCAACAATATTTTTGGCATGAAAAAAGCATCCTATACCCCTGAAAGTTCAGAATATGTTAGCAGCCCAAAAAAGGCCTTAAAATGTATGTTAAGCCTGCAAAAATGTAGACAACTTTGGAGGCCTCAAAAAGGGGTTTACAGGCATCCTAGACCCCCTAAAGTCCAGAAAATGCTGGTCGCCTAAAAACGGTGTCAGAGAGCTCTGAATGTCCCAAAAACATTTGCACACTGAAAAGGGCATTAACAGGCATCCTAGACCACTGAAATTCCCAACAATATTTTGGGCATGAAAAATGCATCCTACACCCCTGAAAATTCAGAATATGTTAGCAGCCCAAAAATAGGCCTTAACATGCATCTTAAGAGTGAAATAAATGTTGAAAACTTTGGATGCCCAAAAAAGGGGTTTACAGGCATCCTAGACCCCATAAAGTCCAGAAAATGTTGGTGGCCAAAAACTGTGTCAGAGAACTCTGAATGTCCCAAAAACCTTTACAGCCTGAAAGGGGCATTAACCTGCATCCTAGACCACTGAAATTCCCAATTACATTTTTGACACGAAAAATTATACTCCCCTGAAAGTTCAGAATATGTTAGCAGCCCAAAAAAGGCCTTAAAATGTATATTAAGCCTGCAAAAATGTAGAAAACTTTGGAGGCCTCAAAAAGGGGTTTACAGGCATCCTAGACCCCCTGAAGTCCAGAAAATGTTGGTCACCTAAAAACTGTGTGAGAGAGCTCTCAATGTCCCAAAAACATTTGCAGCCTTAAAGGGGCATTAACCCGCATCCTAGACCACTGAAATTCCCAATATTATTTTTGGCACGAAAAATGCATCCTACACCCCTGAAAATTCAGAATATGTTAGCAGCCCAAAAAAGGCCTTAAAATGCATCTTAAGCCTGCAAAAATGTAGAAAACTTTGGAGGCCCAGAAAAGGGGTTTACAAGCATCCTAGACCCCCTAAACTCCAGAAAATGTTGTTGGGAAAAAACAGTGCTGGAGAGCTCCCAATGTCTCAAAAACATTTGCAGCCTGAAAGAGGCATTATCCCGCATCCTAGACCACTGAAGTTCCTGACAATATTTTTGGCATGAAAAAAGTATCCTACACCCCTGAAAGTTCAGAATATGTTAGCAGCCCAAAAAAGGCCTTAAAATGTATATTAAGCCTGCAAAAATGTAGAAAACTTTGGAGGCCTCAAAAAGGGGTTTACAGGCATCCTAGACACCCTAAAGTCCAGAAAATGTTGGTCGCCTAAAAAAAGAGTCAGAGAGCTCTGAATGTCCCAAAAACATTTGCAGCCTGAAAGGGGCATTAACCCGCATCCTAGACCACTGAAATTCCCAATAATATTTTTGGCACGAAAAATGTATCCTACACCCCTGAAAATTCAGAATATGTTAGCAGCCCAAAAATAGGCCTTAACATGCATTTTAAGATTGCAAAAAATGTTGAAAACTTTGGATGCCCAAAAAAGGGGTTTACAGGCATCCTAGACCCCCTAAAGTCCAGAAAATGATGGTCGCCTAAAAACGGTGTCAGAGAGCTCTGAATGTCCCAAAAACATTTGCAGCCTGAAAAGGGCATTAACAGGCATCCTAGACCACTGAAATTCTCAACAATATTTTTGGCATGAAAAATGCATCCTACACCCCTGAAAATTCAGAATATGTTAGCAGCCCAAAAATAGGCCTTAACATGCATCTTAAGACTGCAATAAATGTTGAAAACTTTGGATGCCCAAAAAAGGGGTTTGCAGGCATCCTAGACCCCATAAAGTCCAGAAAAAGTTGGTGGCCAAAAACTGTGTCAGAGAGCTCTGAATGTCCCAAAAACCTTTACAGCCTGAAAGGGGCATTAACCTGCATCCTAGACCACTGAAATTCCCAATTATATTTTTGGCACGAAAAATGCTACACCCCTGAACGTTCAGAATATGTTAGCAGCCCAAAAAAGGCCTTAAAATGCATCTTAAGCCTGCAAAAATGTAGAAAACTTTGGAGGCCCAGAAAAGGGGTTTATAGGCATCCTAGACCACCTAAACTCCAGAAAATGTTGTTGGGAAAAAACGGTGCTGGAGAGCTCCGAATGTCCCAAAAACATTTGCAGCCTGAAAGGGGCATTAACCCGCATCCTAGACCACTGAAATTCCCAACAATATTTTTGGCATGAAAAAAGCATCCTACACCCCTGAAAGTTCAGAATATGTTAGCCGCCCAAAAAATGCCTTAAAATGTATATTAAGCCTGCAAAAATGTAGAAAACTTTGGAGGCCTCAAAAAGGGGTTTACAGGCATCCTAGACACCCTAAAGTCCAGAAAATGTTGGTCGCCTAAAAACGGGGTCAGAGAGCTCTGAATGTCCCAAAAACATTTGCAGCCTGAAAGGGGCATTAACCCGCATCCTAGACCACTGAAATTCCCAATAATATTTTTGGCACGAAAAATGCATCCTACACCCCTGAAAATTCAGAATATGTTAGCAGCCCAAAAAAGGCCTTAAAATACATCTTAAGACTGCAAAAATGTAGAAAACTTTGGAGGCCCAGAAAAGGGGTTTACAGGCATCCTAGACCCCCTAAACTCCAGAAAATGTTATTGGGAAAAAACAGTGCTGGAGAGCTCCGAATGTCCCAAAAACATTTGCAGCCTGAAAGGGGCATTAACCCGCATCCTAGACCACTGAAGTTCCCGACAATATTTTATGGCATGAAAAAAGCATCCTACACCCCTGAAAGTTCAGAATATGTTAGCAGCCCAAAAAAGGCCTTAACATTTATATTAAGCCTGCAAAGAGGCCCAGAAAAGGGGTTTACAGGCATCCTAGACCCCCTAAACTCCAGAAAATGTTGTTGGGAAAAAACGGTGCTGGAAAGCTCCGAATGTCCCAAAATCATTTGCAGCCTGAAAGGGGCATTAACCCGCATCCTAGACCACTGAAATTCCCAACAATATTTGTGGCATGAAAAAAGCATCCTACACCCCTGAAAGTTCAGAATATGTTAGCAGCCTAAAAAATGCCTTAAAATGTATATTAAGCCTGCAAAAATGTAGAAAACTTTGGAGGCATCGAAAAGGGGTTTACAGGCATCCTAGACCCCCTAAAGTCCAGAAAATGTTGGTCACCTAAAAACTGTGTGAGAGAGCTCTCAATGTCCCAAAAACATTTGCAGCCTGAAAGGGGCATTAACCCGCATCCTAGACCAGTGAAATTCCCAATAATATTTTTGACACGAAAAATGCATCCTACACCCCTGAAAATTCAGAATATGTTAGCAGCCCAAAAATAGGCCTTAACATGTATCTTAAGACTGCAAAAAATGTTGAAAACTTTGGATGCCCAAAAAAGGGGTTTACAGGCATCCTAGAGCCCATAAAGTCCAGAAAATGTTGGTGGCCAAAAACTGTGTCAGAGACCTCTGAATGTCCCAAAATCCTTTACAGCCTGAAAGGGGCATTAACCTGCATCCTAGACCACTGAAATTCCCAATTATATTTTTGGCATGAAAAATGCTACACCCCTGAACGTTCAGAATATGTTAGCAGCCCAAAAAAGGCCTTAAAATGCATCTTAAGCCTGCAAAAATGTAGAAAACTTTGGAGGCCCAGAAAAGGGGTTTATAGGCATCCTAGACCACCTAAACTCCAGAAAATGTTGTTGGGAAAAAACGGTGCTGGAGAGCTCCGAATGTCCCAAAAACATTTGCAGCCTGAAAGGTGCATTAACCCGCATCCTAGACCACTGAAATTCCCAACAATATTTTTGGCATGAAAAAAGCATCCTACACCCCTGAAAGTTCAGAATATGTTAGCAGCCCAAAAAATGCCTTAAAATGTATATTAAGCCTGCAAAAATGTAGAAAACTTTGGAGGCCTCAAAAAGGGGTTTACAGGCATCCTAGACACCCTAAAGTCCAGAAAATGTTGGTCGCCTAAAAACGGGGTCAGAGAGCTCTGAATGTCCCAAAAACATTTGCAGCCTGAAAGGGGCATTAACCCGAATCCTATGCCACTGAAATTCCCAATAATATTTTTGGCACGAAAAATGCATCCTACACCCCTGAAAATTCAGAATATGTTAGCAGCCCAAAAATAGGCCTTAACATGCATCTTAAGACTGCAAAAAATGTTGAAAACTTTGGATGCCCAAAAAAGGGGTTTACAGGCATCCTAGAGCCCATAAAGTCCAGAAAATGTTGGTGGCCAAAAACTGTGTCAGAGAGCTCTGAATGTCACAAAAACATTTGCAGCCTGAAAGGGGCATTAACCTGCATCCAAGACCACTGAAATTCCCAATTACATTTTTGGCACGAAAAATGCTACACCCCTGAATGTTCAGAATATGTTAGCAGCCCAAAAAAGGCCTTAAAATGCATCTTAAGCCTGCAAAAATGTAGAAAACTTTGGAGGCCCAGAAAACGGGTTTACAGGCATCCTAGACCCCCTAAACTCCAGAAAATTTTGTTGGGAAAAAACGGTGCTGGAAAGCTCCGAATGTCCCAAAAACATTTGCAGCCTGAAAGGGGCATTAACCTGCATCCTAGACCACTGAAATTCCCAACAATATTTTTGGCATGAAAAAAGCATCCTATACCCCTGAAAGTTCAGAATATGTTAGCAGCCCAAAAAAGGCCTTAAAATGTATGTTAAGCCTGCAAAAATGTAGACAACTTTGGAGGCCTCAAAAAGGGGTTTACAGGCATCCTAGACCCCCTAAAGTCCAGAAAATGCTGGTCGCCTAAAAACGGTGTCAGAGAGCTCTGAATGTCCCAAAAACATTTGCACACTGAAAAGGGCATTAACAGGCATCCTAGACCACTGAAATTCCCAACAATATTTTGGGCATGAAAAATGCATCCTACACCCCTGAAAATTCAGAATATGTTAGCAGCCCAAAAATAGGCCTTAACATGCATCTTAAGAGTGAAATAAATGTTGAAAACTTTGGATGCCCAAAAAAGGGGTTTACAGGCATCCTAGACCCCATAAAGTCCAGAAAATGTTGGTGGCCAAAAACTGTGTCAGAGAACTCTGAATGTCCCAAAAACCTTTACAGCCTGAAAGGGGCATTAACCTGCATCCTAGACCACTGAAATTCCCAATTACATTTTTGGCACGAAAAATTATACTCCCCTGAAAGTTCAGAATATGTTAGCAGCCCAAAAAAGGCCTTAAAATGTATATTAAGCCTGCAAAAATGTAGAAAACTTTGGAGGCCTCAAAAAGGGGTTTACAGGCATCCTAGACCCCCTGAAGTCCAGAAAATGTTGGTCACCTAAAAACTGTGTGAGAGAGCTCTCAATGTCCCAAAAACATTTGCAGCCTTAAAGGGGCATTAACCCGCATCCTAGACCACTGAAATTCCCAATATTATTTTTGGCACGAAAAATGCATCCTACACCCCTGAAAATTCAGAATATGTTAGCAGCCCAAAAAAGGCCTTAAAATGCATCTTAAGCCTGCAAAAATGTAGAAAACTTTGGAGGCCCAGAAAAGGGGTTTACAAGCATCCTAGACCCCCTAAACTCCAGAAAATGTTGTTGGGAAAAAACAGTGCTGGAGAGCTCCCAATGTCTCAAAAACATTTGCAGCCTGAAAGAGGCATTATCCCGCATCCTAGACCACTGAAGTTCCTGACAATATTTTTGGCATGAAAAAAGTATCCTACACCCCTGAAAGTTCAGAATATGTTAGCAGCCCAAAAAAGGCCTTAAAATGTATATTAAGCCTGCAAAAATGTAGAAAACTTTGGAGGCCTCAAAAAGGGGTTTACAGGCATCCTAGACACCCTAAAGTCCAGAAAATGTTGGTCGCCTAAAAAAAGAGTCAGAGAGCTCTGAATGTCCCAAAAACATTTGCAGCCTGAAAGGGGCATTAACCCGCATCCTAGACCACTGAAATTCCCAATAATATTTTTGGCACAAAAAATGTATCCTACACCCCTGAAAATTCAGAATATGTTAGCAGCTCAAAAATAGGCCTTAACATACATCTTAAGACTGCAATAAATGTTGAAAACTTTGGATGCCCAAAAAAGGGGTTTACAGGCATCCTAGACCCAATAAAGTCCAGAAAATGCTGGTCGCCTAAAAACGGTGTCAGAGAGCTCTGAATGTCCCAAAAACATTTGCAGCCTGAAAAGGGCATTAACAGGCATCCTAGACCACTGAAATTCCCAACAATATTTTTGGCATGAAAAATGTATCATACACCCCTGAAAATTCAGAATATGTTAGCAGCCCAAAAATAGGCCTTAACATACATCTTAAGACTGCAATAAATGTTGAAAACTTTGGATGCCCAAAAAAGGGGTTTACAGGCATCCTAGACCCAATAAAGTCCAGAAAATGTTGGTGGCCAAAAACTGTATCAGAGAGCTCTGAATGTCCCAAAAACATTTGCAGCCTGAAAGGGGCATTAACCTGCATCCAAGACCACTGAAATTCCCAATTACATTTTTGGCAGGAAAAATGCTACACCCCTGAAAGTTCAGAATATGTTAGCATCCCAAAAAAGGCCTTAAAATGTATATTAAGCCTGCAAAAATATAGAAAACTTTGGAGGTCTCAAAAAGGGGTTTACAGGCATCCTAGACCCCCTAAAGTCCAGAAAATGTTGGTCACCTAAAAACTGTGTGAGAGAGCTCTCAATGTCCCAAAAACATTTGCAACCTGAAAGGGGCATTAACCCGCATCCTAGACCACTGAAATTCCCAATAATATTTTTGACACGAAAAATGCATCCTACACCCCTGAAAATTCAGAATATGTTAGCAGCCCAAAAATAGGCCTTAACATGTATCTTAAGACTGCAAAAAATGTTGAAAACTTTGGATGCCCAAAAAAGGGGTTTACAGGCATCCTAGACCCCCTAAAGTCCAGAAAATGCTGGTCGCCTAAAAACGGTGTCAGAGAGCTCTGAATGTCCCAAAAACATTTGCAGCCTGAAAAGGGCATTAACAGGCATCCTAGACCACTGAAATTCCCAACAATATTTTTGGCATGAAAAATGCATCCTACACCCCTGAAAATTCAGAATATGTTAGCAGCCCAAAAATAGGCCTTAACATGCATCTTAAGACTGCAATAAATGTTGAAAACTTTGGATGCCCAAAAAAGGGGTTTACAGGCATCCTAGACCCCCTAAAGTCCGGAAAATGCTGGTCGCCTAAAAACTGTGTCAGAGAGCTCTGAATGTCAAACATTTGCACCTGAAAAGGGCATTAACAGGCATCCTAGACCACTGAAATTCCCAACAATATTTTTGGCATGAAAAATGCATCCTACACCCCTGAAAATTCAGAATATGTTAGCAGCCCAAAAAAGGCCTTAAAATGCATCTTAAGCCTGCAAAAATGTAGAAAACTTTGGAGGCCCAGAAAAGGGGTTTACAGGCATCCTAGACCCCCTAAACTCCAGAAAATGTTGTTGGGAAAAAACAGTGCTGGAGAGCTCCGAATGTCCCAGAAACATTTGCAGCCTGAAAGGGGCATTAACCCGCATCCTAGACCACTGAAGTTCCCGACAATATTTTTGGCATGAAAAAAGCATCCTACACCCCTGAAAGTTCAGAATATGTTAGCAGCCCAAAAAAGGCCTTAAAATGTATATTAAGCCTGCAAAAATGTAGAAAACTTTGTAGGCCTCAAAAAGGGGTTTACAGGCATCCTAGACACCCTAAAGTCCAGAAAATGTTGGTCGCCTAAAAAAAGAGTCAGAGAGCTCTGAATTTCCCAAAAACATTTGCAGCCTGAAAGGGGCATTAACCCGCATCCTAGACCACTGAAATTCCCAATAATATTTTTGGCACGAAAAATGTATCCTACACCCCTGAAAATTCAGAATATGTTAGCAGCCCAAAAATAGGCCTTAACATGCATTTTAAGATTGCAAAAAATGTTGAAAACTTTGGATGCCCAAAAAAGGGGTTTACAGGCATCCTAGACCCCCTAAAGTCCAGAAAATGATGGTCGCCTAAAAACAGTGTCAGAGAGCTCTGAATGTCCCAAAAACATTTGCAGCCTGAAAAGGGCATTAACAGGCATCCTAGACCACTGAAATTCTCAACAATATTTTTGGCATGAAAAATGCATCCTACACCCCTGAAAATTCAGAATATGTTAGCAGCCCAAAAATAGGCCTTAACATGCATCTTAAGACTGCAATAAATGTTGAAAACTTTGGATGCCCAAAAAAGGGGTTTGCAGGCATCCTAGACCCCATAAAGTCCAGAAAAAGTTGGTGGCCAAAAACTGTGTCAGAGAGCTCTGAATGTCCCAAAAACCTTTACAGCCTGAAAGGGGCATTAACCTGCATCCTAGACCACTGAAATTCCCAATTATATTTTTGGCACGAAAAATGCTACACCCCTGAACGTTCAGAATATGTTAGCAGCCCAAAAAAGGCCTTAAAATGCATCTTAAGCCTGCAAAAATGTAGAAAACTTTGGAGGCCCAGAAAAGGGGTTTATAGGCATCCTAGACCACCTAAACTCCAGAAAATGTTGTTGGGAAAAAACGGTGCTGGAGAGCTCCGAATGTCCCAAAAACATTTGCAGCCTGAAAGGGGCATTAACCCGCATCCTAGACCACTGAAATTCCCAACAATATTTTTGGCATGAAAAAAGCATCCTACACCCCTGAAAGTTCAGAATATGTTAGCCGCCCAAAAAATGCCTTAAAATGTATATTAAGCCTGCAAAAATGTAGAAAACTTTGGAGGCCTCAAAAAGGGGTTTACAGGCATCCTAGACACCCTAAAGTCCAGAAAATGTTGGTCGCCTAAAAACGGGGTCAGAGAGCTCTGAATGTCCCAAAAACATTTGCAGCCTGAAAGGGGCATTAACCCGCATCCTAGACCACTGAAATTCCCAATAATATTTTTGGCACGAAAAATGCATCCTACACCCCTGAAAATTCAGAATATGTTAGCAGCCCAAAAAAGGCCTTAAAATACATCTTAAGACTGCAAAAATGTAGAAAACTTTGGAGGCCCAGAAAAGGGGTTTACAGGCATCCTAGACCCCCTAAACTCCAGAAAATGTTGTTGGGAAAAAACAGTGCTGGAGAGCTCCGAATGTCCCAAAAACATTTGCAGCCTGAAAGGGGCATTAACCCGCATCCTAGACCACTGAAGTTCCCGACAATATTTTATGGCATGAAAAAAGCATCCTACACCCCTGAAAGTTCAGAATATGTTAGCAGCCCAAAAAAGGCCTTAACATTTATATTAAGCCTGCAAAGAGGCCCAGAAAAGGGGTTTACAGGCATCCTAGACCCCCTAAACTCCAGAAAATGTTGTTGGGAAAAAACGGTGCTGGAAAGCTCCGAATGTCCCAAAATCATTTGCAGCCTGAAAGGGGCATTAACCCGTATCCTAGACCACTGAAATTCCCAACAATATTTGTGGCATGAAAAAAGCATCCTACACCCATGAAAGTTCAGAATATGTTAGCAGCCTAAAAAATGCCTTAAAATGTATATTAAGCCTGCAAAAATGTAGAAAACTTTGGAGGCATCGAAAAGGGGTTTACAGGCATCCTAGACCCCCTAAAGTCCAGAAAATGTTGGTCAACTAAAAACTGTGTGAGAGAGCTCTCAATGTCCCAAAAACATTTGCAGCCTGAAAGGGGCATTAACCCGCATCCTAGACCAGTGAAATTCCCAATAATATTTTTGACACGAAAAATGCATCCTACACCCCTGAAAATTCAGAATATGTTAGCAGCCCAAAAATAGGCCTTAACATGTATCTTAAGACTGCAAAAAATGTTGAAAACTTTGGATGCCCAAAAAAGGGGTTTACAGGCATCCTAGAGCCCATAAAGTCCAGAAAATGTTGGTGGCCAAAAACTGTGTCAGAGAGCTCTGAATGTCCCAAAAACCTTTACAGCCTGAAAGGGGCATTAACCTGCATCCTAGACCACTGAAATTCCCAATTATATTTTTGGCATGAAAAATGCTACACCCCTGAACGTTCAGAATATGTTAGCAGCCCAAAAAAGGCCTTAAAATGCATCTTAAGCCTGCAAAAATGTAGAAAACTTTGGAGGCCCAGAAAAGGGGTTTATAGGCATCCTAGACCACCTAAACTCCAGAAAATGTTGTTGGGAAAAAACGGTGCTGGAGAGCTCCGAATGTCCCAAAAACATTTGCAGCCTGAAAGGTGCATTAACCCGCATCCTAGACCACTGAAATTCCCAACAATATTTTTGGCATGAAAAAAGCATCCTACACCCCTGAAAGTTCAGAATATGTTAGCAGCCCAAAAAATGCCTTAAAATGTATATTAAGCCTGCAAAAATGTAGAAAACTTTGGAGGCCTCAAAAAGGGGTTTACAGGCATCCTAGACACCCTAAAGTCCAGAAAATGTTGGTCGCCTAAAAACGGGGTCAGAGAGCTCTGAATGTCCCAAAAACATTTGCAGCCTGAAAGGGGCATTAACCCGAATCCTATGCCACTGAAATTCCCAATAATATTTTTGGCACGAAAAATGCATCCTACACCCCTGAAAATTCAGAATATGTTAGCAGCCCAAAAATAGGCCTTAACATGCATCTTAAGACTGCAAAAAATGTTGAAAACTTTGGATGCCCAAAAAAGGGGTTTACAGGCATCCTAGAGCCCATAAAGTCCAGAAAATGTTGGTGGCCAAAAACTGTGTCAGAGAGCTCTGAATGTCCCAAAAACATTTGCAGCCTGAAAGGGGCATTAACCTGCATCCAAGACCACTGAAATTCCCAATTACATTTTTGGCACGAAAAATGCTACACCCCTGAATGTTCAGAATATGTTAGCAGCCCAAAAAAGGCCTTAAAATGCATCTTAAGCCTGCAAAAATGTAGAAAACTTTGGAGGCCCAGAAAACGGGTTTACAGGCATCCTAGACCCCCTAAACTCCAGAAAATTTTGTTGGGAAAAAACGGTGCTGGAAAGCTCCGAATGTCCCAAAAACATTTGCAGCCTGAAAGGGGCATTAACCTGCATCCTAGACCACTGAAATTCCCAACAATATTTTTGGCATGAAAAAAGCATCCTATACCCCTGAAAGTTCAGAATATGTTAGCAGCCCAAAAAAGGCCTTAAAATGTATGTTAAGCCTGCAAAAATGTAGACAACTTTGGAGGCCTCAAAAAGGGGTTTACAGGCATCCTAGACCCCCTAAAGTCCGGAAAATGCTGGTCGCCTAAAAACTGTGTCAGAGAGCTCTGAATGTCAAACATTTGCACCTGAAAAGGGCATTAACAGGCATCCTAGACCACTGAAATTCCCAACAATATTTTTGGCATGAAAAATGCATCCTACACCCCTGAAAATTCAGAATATGTTAGCAGCCCAAAAAAAGGCCTTAACATGCCTCTTAAGACTGCAATAAATGTTGAAAACTTTGGATGCCCAAAAAAGGGGTTTACAGGCATCCTAGACCCCATAAAGTCCAGAAAATGTTGGTGGCCAAAAACTGTGTCAGAGAACTCTGAATGTCCCAAAAACCTTTACAGCCTGAAAGGGGCATTAACCTGCATCCTAGACCACTGAAATTCCCAATTACATTTTTGGCACGAAAAATTATACTCCCCTGAAAGTTCAGAATATGTTAGCAGCCCAAAAAAGGCCTTAAAATGTATATTAAGCCTGCAAAAATGTAGAAAACTTTGGAGGCCTCAAAAAGGGGTTTACAGGCATCCTAGACCCCCTAAAGTCCAGAAAATGTTGGTCACCTAAAAACTGTGTGAGAGAGCTCTCAATGTCCCAAAAACATTTGCAGCCTTAAAGGGGCATTAACCCGCATCCTAGACCACTGAAATTCCCAATATTATTTTTGGCACGAAAAATGCATCCTACACCCCTGAAAATTCAGAATATGTTAGCAGCCCAAAAAAGGCCTTAAAATGCATCTTAAGCCTGCAAAAATGTAGAAAACTTTGGAGGCCCAGAAAAGGGGTTTACAAGCATCCTAGACCCCCTAAACTCCAGAAAATGTTGTTGGGAAAAAACAGTGCTGGAGAGCTCCCAATGTCTCAAAAACATTTGCAGCCTGAAAGAGGCATTATCCCGCATCCTAGACCACTGAAGTTCCTGACAATATTTTTGGCATGAAAAAAGTATCCTACACCCCTGAAAGTTCAGAATATGTTAGCAGCCCAAAAAAGGCCTTAAAATGTATATTAAGCCTGCAAAAATGTAGAAAACTTTGGAGGCCTCAAAAAGGGGTTTACAGGCATCCTAGACACCCTAAAGTCCAGAAAATGTTGGTCGCCTAAAAACGGGGTCAGAGAGCTCTGAATGTCCCAAAAACATTTGCAGCCTGAAAGGGGCATTAACCCGAATCCTATGCCACTGAAATTCCCAATAATATTTTTGGCACGAAAAATGCATCCTACACCCCTGAAAATTCAGAATATGTTAGCAGCCCAAAAATAGGCCTTAACATGCATCTTAAGACTGCAAAAAATGTTGAAAACTTTGGATGCCCAAAAAAGGGGTTTACAGGCATCCTAGAGCCCATAAAGTCCAGAAAATGTTGGTGGCCAAAAACTGTGTCAGAGAGCTCTGAATGTCCCAAAAACATTTGCAGCCTGAAAGGGGCATTAACCTGCATCCAAGACCACTGAAATTCCCAATTACATTTTTGGCACGAAAAATGCTACACCCCTGAATGTTCAGAATATGTTAGCAGCCCAAAAAAGGCCTTAAAATGCATCTTAAGCCTGCAAAAATGTAGAAAACTTTGGAGGCCTAGAAAACGGGTTTACAGGCATCCTAGACCCCCTAAACTCCAGAAAATTTTGTTGGGAAAAAACGGTGCTGGAAAGCTCCGAATGTCCCAAAAACATTTGCAGCCTGAAAGGGGCATTAACCTGCATCCTAGACCACTGAAATTCCCAACAATATTTTTGGCATGAAAAAAGCATCCTATACCCCTGAAAGTTCAGAATATGTTAGCAGCCCAAAAAAGGCCTTAAAATGTATGTTAAGCCTGCAAAAATGTAGACAACTTTGGGGGCCTCAAAAAGGGGTTTACAGGCATCCTAGACCCCCTAAAGTCCGGAAAATGCTGGTCGCCTAAAAACTGTGTCAGAGAGCTCTGAATGTCAAACATTTGCACCTGAAAAGGGCATTAACAGGCATCCTAGACCACTGAAATTCCCAACAATATTTTTGGCATGAAAAATGCATCCTACACCCCTGAAAAAATTCAGAATATGTTAGCAGCCCAAAAAAAGGCCTTAACATGCCTCTTAAGACTGCAATAAATGTTGAAAACTTTGGATGCCCAAAAAAGGGGTTTACAGGCATCCTAGACCCCATAAAGTCCAGAAAATGTTGGTGGCCAAAAACTGTGTCAGAGAACTCTGAATGTCCCAAAAACCTTTACAGCCTGAAAGGGGCATTAACCTGCATCCTAGACCACTGAAATTCCCAATTACATTTTTGGCACGAAAAATTATACTCCCCTGAAAGTTCAGAATATGTTAGCAGCCCAAAAAAGGCCTTAAAATGTATATTAAGCCTGCAAAAATGTAGAAAACTTTGGAGGCCTCAAAAAGGGGTTTACAGGCATCCTAGACCCCCTAAAGTCCAGAAAATGTTGGTCACCTAAAAACTGTGTGAGAGAGCTCTCAATGTCCCAAAAACATTTGCAGCCTTAAAGGGGCATTAACCCGCATCCTAGACCACTGAAATTCCCAATATTATTTTTGGCACGAAAAATGCATCCTACACCCCTGAAAATTCAGAATATGTTAGCAGCCCAAAAAAGGCCTTAAAATGCATCTTAAGCCTGCAAAAATGTAGAAAACTTTGGAGGCCCAGAAAAGGGGTTTACAAGCATCCTAGACCCCCTAAACTCCAGAAAATGTTGTTGGGAAAAAACAGTGCTGGAGAGCTCCCAATGTCTCAAAAACATTTGCAGCCTGAAAGAGGCATTATCCCGCATCCTAGACCACTGAAGTTCCTGACAATATTTTTGGCATGAAAAAAGTATCCTACACCCCTGAAAGTTCAGAATATGTTAGCAGCCCAAAAAAGGCCTTAAAATGTATATTAAGCCTGCAAAAATGTAGAAAACTTTGGAGGCCTCAAAAAGGGGTTTACAGGCATCCTAGACACCCTAAAGTCCAGAAAATGTTGGTCGCCTAAAAAAAGAGTCAGAGAGCTCTGAATGTCCCAAAAACATTTGCAGCCTGAAAGGGGCATTAACCCGCATCCTAGACCACTGAAATTCCCAATAATATTTTTGGCACGAAAAATGTATCCTACACCCCTGAAAATTCAGAATATGTTAGCAGCTCAAAAATAGGCCTTAACATGCATTTTAAGACTGCAAAAAATGTTGAAAACTTTGGATGCCCAAAAAAGGGGTTTACAGGCATCCTAGACCCCCTAAAGTCCAGAAAATGCTGGTCGCCTAAAAACGGTGTCAGAGAGCTCTGAATGTCCCAAAAACATTTGCAGCCTGAAAAGGGCATTAACAGGCATCCTAGACCACTGAAATTCCCAACAATATTTTTGGCATGAAAAATGTATCCTACACCCCTGAAAATTCGGAATATGTTAGCAGCCCAAAAATAGGCCTTAACATACATCTTAAGACTGCAATAAATGTTGAAAACTTTGGATGCCCAAAAAAGGGGTTTACAGGCATCCTAGACCCAATAAAGTCCAGAAAATGTTGGTGGCCAAAAACTGTATCAGAGAGCTCTGAATGTCCCAAAAACATTTGCAGCCTGAAAGGGGCGTTACCCTGCATCCAAGACCACTGAAATTCCCAATTACATTTTTGGCAGGAAAAATGCTACACCCCTGAAAGTTCAGAATATGTTAGCAGCCCAAAAAAGGCCTTAAAATGTATATTAAGCCTGCAAAAATATAGAAAACTTTGGAGGTCTCAAAAAGGGGTTTACAGGCATCCTAGACCCCCTAAAGTCCAGAAAATGTTGGTCACCTAAAAACTGTGTGAGAGAGCTCTCAATGTCCCAAAAACATTTGCAACCTGAAAGGGGCATTAACCCGCATCCTAGACCACTGAAATTCCCAATAATATTTTTGACACGAAAAATGCATCCTACACCCCTGAAAATTCAGAATATGTTAGCAGGCCAAAAATAGGCCTTAACATGTATCTTAAGACTGCAAAAAATGTTGAAAACTTTGGATGCCCAAAAAAGGGGTTTACAGGCATCCTAGACCCCCTAAAGTCCAGAAAATGCTGGTCGCCTAAAAACGGTGTCAGAGAGCTCTGAATGTCCCAAAAACATTTGCAGCCTGAAAAGGGCATTAACAGGCATCCTAGACCACTGAAATTCCCAACAATATTTTTGGCATGAAAAATGCATCCTACACCCCTGAAAATTCAGAATATGTTAGCAGCCCAAAAATAGGCCTTAACATGCATCTTAAGACTGCAATAAATGTTCAAAACTTTGGATGCCCAAAAAAGGGGTTTACAGGCATCCTAGACCCCATAAAGTCCAGAAAATGTTGGTGGCCAAAAACTGTGTCAGAGAGCTCTGAATGTCCCAAAAACCTTTACAGCCTGAAAGGGGCATTAACCTGCATCCTAGACCACTGAAATTCCCAATTACATTTTTGGCACGAAAAATGCTACTCCCCGGAAAGTTCAGAATATGTTAGCAGCCCAAAAAAGGCCTTAAAATGTATATTAAGCCTGCAAAAATGTAGACAACTTTGGAGGCCTCAAAAAGGGTTTTACAGGCATCCTAGACCCCCTAAAGTCCCGAAAATGTTGGTCACCTAAAAACTGTGTGAGAGAGCTCTCAATGTCCCAAAAACATTTGCAGCCTTAAAGGGGCATTAACCCGCATCCTAGACCACTGAAATTCCCAATAATATTTTTGGCACGAAAAATGCATCCTACACCCCTGAAAATTCAGAATATGTTAGCAGCCCAAAAAAGGCCTTATAATGCATCTTAAGCCTGCAAAAATGTAGAAAACTTTGGAGGCCCAGAAAAGGGGTTTACAGGCATCCTAGACCCCCTAAACTCCAGAAAATGTTGTTGGGAAAAAACAGTGCTGGAGAGCTCCGAATGTCCCAGAAACATTTGCAGCCTGAAAGGGGCATTAACCCTCATCCTAGACCACTGAAGTTCCCGACAATATTTTTGGCATGAAAAAAGCATCCTACACCCCTGAAAGTTCAGAATATGTTAGCAGCCCAAAAAAGGCCTTAAAATGTATATTAAGCCTGCAAAAATGTAGAAAACTTTGTAGGCCTCAAAAAGGCGTTTACAGGCATCCTAGACACCCTAAAGTCCAGAAAATGTTGGTCGCCTAAAAAAAGAGTCAGAGAGCTCTGAATGTCCCAAAAACATTTGCAGCCTGAAAGGGGCATTAACCCGCATTCTAGACCACTGAAATTCCCAATAATATTTTTGGCACGAAAAATGTATCCTACACCCCTGAAAATTCAGAATATGTTAGCAGCCCAAAAATAGGCCTTAACATGCATTTTAAGATTGCAAAAAATGTTGAAAACTTTGGATGCCCAAAAAAGGGGTTTACAGGCATCCTAGACCCCCTAAAGTCCAGAAAATGATGGTTGCCTAAAAACGGTGTCAGAGAGCTCTGAATGTCCCAAAAACATTTGCAGCCTGAAAAGGGCATTAACAGGCATCCTAGACCACTGAAATTCTCAACAATATTTTTGGCATGAAAAATGCATCCTACACCCCTGAAAATTCAGAATATGTTAGCAGCCCAAAAATAGGCCTTAACATGCATCTTAAGACTGCAATAAATGTTGAAAACTTTGGATGCCCAAAAAAGGGGTTTGCAGGCATCCTAGACCCCATAAAGTCCAGAAAAAGTTGGTGGCCAAAAACTGTGTCAGAGAGCTCTGAATGTCCCAAAAATCTTTACAGCCTGAAAGGGGCATTAACCTGCATCCTAGACCACTGAAATTCCCAATTATATTTTTGGCACGAAAAATGCTACACCACTGAACGTTCAGAATATGTTAGCAGCCCAAAAAAGGCCTTAAAATGCATCTTAAGCCTGCAAAAATGTAGAAAACTTTGGAGGCCCAGAAAAGGGGTTTATAGGCATCCTAGACCACCTAAACTCCAGAAAATGTTGTTGGGAAAAAACGGTGCTGAAGAGCTCCGAATGTCCCAAAAACATTTGCAGCCTGAAAGGGGCATTAACCCGCATCCTAGACCACTGAAATTCCCAACAATATTTTTGGCATGAAAAAAGCATCCTACACCCCTGAAAGTTCAGAATATGCTAGCAGCCCAAAAAAATGCCTTAAAATGTATATTAAGCCTGCAAAAATGTAGAAAACTTTGGAGGCCTCAAAAAGGGGTTTACAGGCATCCTAGACACCCTAAAGTCCAGAAAATGTTGGTCGCCTAAAAACGGGGTCAGAGAGCTCTGAATGTCCCAAAAACATTTGCAGCCTGAAAGGGGCATTAACCCGCATCCTAGACCACTGAAATTCCCAATAATATTTTTGGCACGAAAAATGCATCCTACACCCCTGAAAATTCAGAATATGTTAGCAGCCCAAAGAAGGCCTTAAAATACATCTTAAGACTGCAAAAATGTAGAACACTTTGGAGGCCCAGAAAAGGGGTTTACAGGCATCCTAGACCCCCTAAACTCCAGAAAATGTTGTTGGGAAAAACAGTGCTCGAGAGCTCCGAATGTCCCAAAAACATTTGCAGCCTGAAAGGGGCATTAACCCACATCCTAGACCGCTGAAGTTCCCGACAATATTTTATGGCATGAAAAAAGCATCCTACACCCCTGAAAGTTCAGAATATGTTAGCAGCCCAAAAAAGGCCTTAAAATATATATTAAGCCTGCAAAGAGGCCCAGAAAAGGGGTTTACAGGCATCCTAGACCCCCTAAACTCCAGAAAATGTTGTTGGGAAAAAACGGTGCTGGAAAGCTCCGAATGTCCCAAAAACATTTGCAGCCTGAAAGGGGCATTAACCCGCATCCTAGACCACTGAAATTCCCAACAATATTTTTGGCATGAAAAAAGCATCCTACACCCCTGAAAGTTCAGAATATGTTAGCAGCCCAAAAAATGCCTTAAAATGTATATTAAGCCTGCAAAAATGTAGAAAACTTTGGAGGCATCGAAAAGGGGTTTACAGGCATCCTAGACCCCCTAAAGTCCAGAAAATGTTGGTCACCTAAAAACTGTGTGAGAGAGCTCTCAATGTCCCAAAAACATTTGCAGCCTTAAAGGGGCATCAACCCGTATCCTAGACCAGTGAAATTCCCAATAATATTTTTGACACGAAAAATGCATCCTACACCCCTGAAAATTCAGAATATGTTAGCAGCCCAAAAATAGGCCTTAACATGTATCTTAAGACTGCAAAAAATGTTGAAAACTTTGGATGCCCAAAAAAGGGGTTTACAGGCATCCTAGAGCCCATAAAGTCCAGAAAATGTTGGTGGCCAAAAACTGTGTCAGAGAGCTCTGAATGTCCCAAAAATCTTTACAGCCTGAAAGGGGCATTAACCTGCATCCTAGACCACTGAAAGTCCCAATTATATTTTTGGCATGAAAAATGCTACACCCCTGAACGTTCAGAATATGTTAGCAGCCCAAAAAAGGCCTTAAAATGCATCTTAAGCCTGCAAAAATGTAGAAAACTTTGGAGGCCCAGAAAAGGGGTTTATAGGCATCCTAGACCACCTAAACTCCAGAAAATGTTGTTGGGAAAAAACAGTGCTGGAGAGCTCCGAATGTCCCAAAAACATTTGCAGCCTGAAAGGGGCATTAACCCGCATCCTAGACCACTGAAATTCACAACAATATTTTTGGCATGAAAAAAGCATCCTACACCCCTGAAAGTTCAGAATATGTTAGCAGCCCAAAAAATGCCTTAAAATGTATATTAAGCCTGCAAAAATGTAGAAAACTTTGGAGGCCTCAAAAAGGGGTTTACAGGCATCCTAGACACCCTAAAGTCCAGAAAATGTGGGTCGCCTAAAAACGGGGTCAGAGAGCTCTGAATGTCCCAAAAACATTTGCAGCCTGAAAGGGGCATTAACCCGCATCCTAGACCACTGAAATTCCCAATAATATTTTTGGCACGAAAAATGCATCCTACACCCCTGAAAATTCAGAATATGTTAGCAGCCCAAAAATAGGCCTTAACATGCATCTTAAGACTGCAAAAAATGTTAAAAACTTTGGATGCCCAAAAAAGGGGTTTACAGGCATCCTAGAGCCCATAAAGTCCAGAAAATGTTGGTGGCCAAAAACTGTGTCAGAGAGCTCTGAATGTGCCAAAAACATTTGCAGCCTGAAAGGGGCATTAACCTGCATCCAAGACCACTGAAATTCCCAATTACATTTTTGGCACGAAAAATGCTACACACCTGAATGTTCAGAATATGTTAGCAGCCCAAAAAAGGCCTTGAAATGCATCTTAAGCCTGCAAAAATGTAGAAAACTTTGGAGGCCCAGAAAACGGGTTTACAGGCATCCTAGACCCCCTAAACTCCAGAAAATTTTGTTGGGAAAAAACGGTGCTGGAAAGCTCCGAATGTCCCAAAAACATTTGCAGCCTGAAAGGGGCTTTAACCCGCATCCTAGACCACTGAAATTCCCAACAATATTTTTGCCATGAAAAAAGCATCCTATACCCCTGAAAGTTCAGAATATGTTAGCAGCCCAAAAAAGGCCTTAAAATGTATGTTAAGCCTGCAAAAATGTAGAAAACTTTGGAGGCCTCAAAAAGGGGTTTACAGGCATCCTAGACCCCCTAAAGTCCAGAAAATGCTGGTCGCCTAAAAACGGTGTCAGAGAGCTCTGAATGTCCCAAAAACATTTGCACACTGAAAAGGGCATTAACAGGCATCCTAGACCACTGAAATTCCCAACAATATTTTTGGCATGAAAAATGCATCCTACACCCCTAAAAATTCAGAATATGTTAGCAGCCCAAAAATAGGCCTAAACATGCATCTTAAGAGTGAAATAAATGTTGAAAACTTTGGATGCCCAAAAAAGGGGTTTACAGGCATCCTAGACCCCATAAAGTCCAGAAAATGTTGGTGGCCAAAAACTGTGTCAGAGAACTCTGAATGTCCCAAAAACCTTTACAGCCTGAAAGGGGCATTAACCTGCATCCTAGACCACTGAAATTCCCAATTACATTTTTGGCACGAAAAATTATACTCCCCTGAAAGTTCAGAATATGTTAGCAGCCCAAAAAAGGCCTTAAAATGTATATTAAGCCTGCAAAAATGTAGAAAACTTTGGAGGCCTCAAAAAGGGGTTTACAGGCATCCTAGACCCCCTAAAGTCCAGAAAATGTTGGTCACCTAAAAACTGTGTGAGAGAGCTCTCAATGTCCCAAAAACATTTGCAGCCTTAAAGGGGCATTAACCCGCATCCTAGACCACTGAAATTCCCAATAATATTTTTGGCACGAAAAATGCATCCTACACCCCTGAAAATTCAGAATATGTTGGCAGCCCAAAAAAGGCCTTAAAATGCATCTTAAGCCTGCAAAAATGTAGAAAACTTTGGAGGCCCAGAAAAGGGGTTTACAAGCATCCTAGACCCCCTAAACTCCAGAAAATGTTGTTGGGAAAAAACAGTGCTGGAGAGCTCCCAATGCCTCAAAAACATTTGCAGCCTGAAAGGAGCATTAACCCGCATCCTAGACCACTGAAGTTCCCGACAATATTTTTGGCATGAAAAAAGCATCCTACACCCCTGAAAGTTCAGAATATGTTAGCAGCCCAAAAAAGCCCTTAAAATGTATATTAAGCCTGCAAAAATGTAGAAAACTTTGGAGGCCTCAAAAAGGGTTTTACAGGCATCCTAGACCCCCTAAAGTCCAGAAAATGTTGGTCACCTAAAAGCTGTGTGAGAGAGCTCTCAATGTCCCAAAAACATTTGCAGCCTTAAAGGGGCATTAACCCGCATCCTAGACCACTGAAATTCCCAATACTATTTTTGGCACTAAAAATGCATCCTACACCCCTGAAAATTCAGAATATGTTAGCAGCCCAAAAAAGGCCTTAAAATGCATCTTAAGCCTGCAAAAATGTAGAAAACTTTGGAGGCCCAGAAAAGGGGTTTACAGGCATCCTAGACCCCCTAAACTCCAGAAAATGTTGTTGGGAAAAAACAGTGCTGGAGAGCTCCGAATGTCCCAAAAACATTTGCAGCCTGAAAGGGGCATTAACCCGCATCCTAGACCACTGAAGTTCCTGACAATATTTTTGGCATGAAAAAAGTATCCTACACCCCTGAAAGTTCAGAATATGTTAGCAGCCCAAAAAAGGCCTTAAAATGTATATAAAGCCTGCAAAAATGTAGAAAACTTTGGAGGCCTCAAAAAGGGGTTTACAGGCATCCTAGACACCCTAAAGTCCAGAAAATGTTGGTCGCCTAAAAAAAGAGTCAGAGAGCTCTGAATGTCCCAAAAACATTTGCAGCCTGAAAGGGGCATTAACCCGCATCCTAGACCACTGAAATTCCCAATAATATTTTTGGCACGAAAAATGTATCCTACACCCCTGAAAATTCAGAATATGTTAGCAGCTCAAAAATAGGCCTTAACATGCATTTTAAGACTGCAAAAAATGTTGAAAACTTTGGATGCCCAAAAAAGGGGTTTACAGGCATCCTAGACCCCCTAAAGTCCAGAAAATGCTGGTCGCCTAAAAACGGTGTCAGAGAGCTCTGAATGTCCCAAAAACATTTGCAGCCTGAAAAGGGCATTAACAGGCATCCTAGACCACTGAAAGTCCCAACAATATTTTTGGCATGAAAAATGTATCCTACACCCCTGAAAATTCAGAATATGTTAGCAGCCCAAAAATAGGCCTTAACATACATCTTAAGACTGCAATAAATGTTGAAAACTTTGGATGCCCAAAAAAGGGGTTTACAGGCATCCTAGACCCAATAAAGTCCAGAAAATGTTGGTGGCCAAAAACTGTATCAGAGAGCTCTGAATGTCCCAAAAACATTTGCAGCCTGAAAGGGGCGTTAACCTGCATCCAAGACCACTGAAATTCCCAATTACATTTTTGGCAGGAAAAATGCTACACCCCTGAAAGTTCAGAATATGTTAGCAGCCCAAAAAAGGCCTTAAAATGTATATTAAGCCTGCAAAAATATAGAAAACTTTGGAGGTCTCAAAAAGGGGTTTACAGGCATCCTAGACCCCCTAAAGTCCAGAAAATGTTGGTCACCTAAAAACTATGTGAGAGAGCTCTCAATGTCCCAAAAACATTTGCAACCTGAAAGGGGCGTTAACCTGCATCCAAGACCACTGAAATTCCCAATTACATTTTTGGCAGGAAAAATGCTACACCCCTGAAAATTCAGAATATGTTAGCAGCCCAAAAATAGGCCTTAACATGTATCTTAAGACTGCAAAAAATGTTGAAAACTTTGGATGCCCAAAAAAAGGGTTTACAGGCATCCTAGACCCCCTAAAGTCCAGAAAATGCTGGTCGCCTAAAAACGGTGTCAGAGAGCTCTGAATGTCCCAAAAACATTTGCAGCCTGAAAAGGGCATTAACAGGCATCCTAGACCACTGAAATTCCCAACAATATTTTTGGCATGAAAAATGCATCCTACACCCCTGAAAATTCAGAATATGTTAGCAGCCCAAAAATAGGCCTTAACATGCATCTTAAGACTGCAATAAATGTTGAAAACTTTGGATGCCCAAAAAAGGGGTTTACAGGCATCCTAGACCCCCTAAAGTCCGGAAAATGCTGGTCGCCTAAAAACTGTGTCAGAGATCTCTGAATGTCAAACATTTGCAGCCTGAAAAGGGCATTAACAGGCATCCTAGACCACTGAAATTCCCAACAATATTTTTGGCATGAAAAATGCATCCTACACCCCTGAAAATTCAGAATATGTTAGCAGCCCAAAAAAGGCCTTAACATGCCTCTTAAGACTGCAATAAATGTTGAAAACTTTGGATGCCCAAAAAAAGGGGTTTACAGACATCCTAGACCCCATAAAGTCCAGAAAATGTTGGTGGCCAAAAACTGTGTCAGAGAGCTCTGAATGTCCCAAAAACCTTTACAGCCTGAAAGGGGCATTAACCTGCATCCTAGACCACTGAAATTCCCAATTACATTTTTGGCACGAAAAATGCTACTCCCCTGAAAGTTCAGAATATGTTAGCAGCCCAAAAAAGGCCTTAAAATGTATATTAAGCCTGCAAAAATGTAGACAACTTTGGAGGCCTCAAAAAGGGTTTTACAGGCATCCTAGACCCCCTAAAGTCCCGAAAATGTTGGTCACCTAAAAACTGTGTGAGAGAGCTCTCAATGTCCCAAAAACATTTGCAGCCTTAAAGGGGCATTAACCCGCATCCTAGACCACTGAAATTCCCAATAATATTTTTGGCACGAAAAATGCATCCTACACCCCTGAAAATTCAGAATATGTTAGCAGCCCAAAAAAGGCCTTAAAATGCATCTTAAGCCTGCAAAAATGTAGAAAACTTTGGAGGCCCAGAAAAGGGGTTTACAGGCATCCTAGACCCCCTAAACTCCAGAAAATGTTGTTGGGAAAAAACAGTGCTGGAGAGCTCCGAATGTCCCAGAAACATTTGCAGCCTGAAAGGGGCATTAACCCGCATCCTAGACCACTGAAGTTCCCGACAATATTTTTGGCATGAAAAAAGCATCCTACACCCCTGAAAGTTCAGAATATGTTAGCAGCCCAAAAAAGGCCTTAAAATGTATATTAAGCCTGCAAAAATGTAGAAAACTTTGTAGGCCTCAAAAAGGGGTTTACAGGCATCCTAGACACCCTAAAGTCCAGAAAATGTTGGTCGCCTAAAAAAAGAGTCAGAGAGCTCTGAATGTCCCAAAAACATTTGCAGCCTGAAAGGGGCATTAACCCGCATCCTAGACCACTGAAATTCCCAATAATATTTTTGGCACGAAAAATGTATCCTACACCCCTGAAAATTCAGAATATGTTAGCAGCCCAAAAATAGGCCTTAACATGCATTTTAAGATTGCAAAAAATGTTGAAAACTTTGGATGCCCAAAAAAGGGGTTTACAGGCATCCTAGACCCCCTAAAGTCCAGAAAATGATGGTCGCCTAAAAACGGTGTCAGAGAGCTCTGAATGTCCCAAAAACATTTGCAGCCTGAAAAGGGCATTAACAGGCATCCTAGACCACTGAAATTCTCAACAATATTTTTGGCATGAAAAATGCATCCTACACCCCTGAAAATTCAGAATATGTTAGCAGCCCAAAAATAGGCCTTAACATGCATCTTAAGACTGCAATAAATGTTGAAAAGTTTGGATGCCCAAAAAAGGGGTTTGCAGGCATCCTAGACCCCATAAAGTCCAGAAAAAGTTGGTGGCCAAAAACTGTGTCAGAGATGTAGGGTATTTTATGGAGATTTGGGGCCTGACGGTATTTTATTACCGCCGAAAAATAACTTAGCAATAATCACTCTTTGTATTCAGATTTGGCCATGTGCAACAATAATACAATGGACATGCATTATTTCAGCACCCAGACCTGCATATTTGGTATACGTGGTTGGTGGTATTTTGGTGAGCATAATTCCCTTGTTTTATTTGTGGCCCCAATGTCCAGAATCCCTTATCTTTGCTTAGATTTTTCGTGTGATCACTAGAGAGACCTCAGACCTGCATTCTAGGAATACCACATTTTCCAGTGATAGTGTTGGTGTGCCACCATGGGCGAACTCACTGACTTATTTACGACATAGAGCTATATGTGGTAGTCTTGTGGTAATTTCCACTACCTTATATACGGTATGGAGCTATGTTCAGAGAGTCTCTCTTCCCGTTGGCTCATGTACCTCCAACAAGCTATGCTACAGTCACTCACAATTATTCATACTGATTTTGACATGCACACATCTGTCTTAAAATGACCATTGCACTGTTTAAAAATCTCCCCACATCATCAGCATTGTAATGGTAAACAATAAACATCACCCGTCTGTTTTCAAATATTTTTCTGTATTATAAAAGTTGTATTTAAAAACGATCTCATTCTTTACAGAAATAAAATGGTACAGTCAAAGCATTGTCTGTGACACTCTGCAAAGATAGTGGCGGAGAACAGAATTCAAATTGCAACATTAGCACTTGATTAAGACACGCACAGGAATCCTACACTGACTGCATATTACCGTACACACTCAGCTCCCACACTTCTCATTACCTTATCTTTTTAGTTGTTCTCTTTGTGAATGTGGCTCTCTTGGATTAACTCCAGCAAAAAGGAACGCTTGCCTTCTCAAACCGGGGTCATTGCCTGGAATTCTCAGCTTTTGCAGATAGGAATGCCTCAGCCAGTGGAAAGGTCCTTCTTTCAGCTCTCCCCAATCTCGACTGCAGCAGGACACAGGAATCTGCATTCAGTCAGGAGCCCCACAGCCAGGTCTTCTCCCCAATAGTGCAGAAAGATGTCTGCCTGTCTTTTTCCCTGATACTGCCCACTAAAACTTTCCTCTCAGCCCTCTGTATGACGTGTCCCAATGAAATCCATCATCTCTCATCCTCCTACTCTTCAACAATAGCTTCGCTTATACATTTGCAATTGTTGCAAATCTGACTTCCTTCTTCCTGCAGTTACTGTGCACAAAAACACGGAGAATCAGGCAGAGAAGAGAAGAAAAAATCTCTGCACACGCATTTAAATGGTTTTCAGAGTATGCCTAATTCTGCAGTGGAGAACACATTTTATTAGTGGGTTATGTTAAATAAGGTTTTATTAGTCAGGTTAATTGTTAATAGGTTAGCTGTTAATTTTCAAATGTGTCTCTAGCAATATAGGCATTTCAGGTGAAAAATAGTGTGCATTTTTAAATGAGCACGTGTGCTTTTAACTGTAAAAATAGATTTGCATCTTATATGTTAAAATCGTTTTTTGACTGAATAGCCTGTCTTTCCTTGTTAATCTGGCAACCCATATAGCAATGCACCGCACCCTTGTGGTGGTGCTGCAAAAAAATGTGCTACTTGTGCAGTAGTGCTGTACTCTGTACTGTAACACGCCAAATATCCTTACATATACCCTCCTTTTGTTTTTAGAATCTGACCACGATTCAAGCCAATTCCTAAAAACAACTTGTTCTTTCTTTTTCTTTTAAAATGCATGTGTATTGGGATATCTTTCTCTTCCTGACGTAGTCAGTAAAATCAGTAACATTTTCATTTTTACTGATAGCACAATCAACCATCCACCCATGATTAGCACCAGGATAGCCAAACCCACTATTGAGCGTTCCCCCCAGGTTCCCCAATTAAATCTTTCCACTTCTATTATGCCCAGATTACTAATTGTAATATTGTTTTTTCGCAAATTCATTTTCATAACATGTCTTTCTTTGTGATTCAATAAATATTCCACATCTGGATCTATTGGAAAAGTATCCCTTTGAAAAAAATCGATATTTTCCACTTGGCTTTCCCAAACATCATTTGTTACATGAAACAATGTTAATCCCCCAATTGACACAATTGCATCCTTTGGAACCTGTAAATAAAAAACATTATATTTTACCTGTTTAACCAAGTATGTTCCATGGTTTAAATGTACTACCGTCATGTTCTTTAAACAGGTGCTGACCAGCCATTTACCTCTGACCATCTTAGCCTGTGCCATTTCTTCACTCCCCATATTACTAATAATCACTTCACATCCCTCTGATATATTTGGGTCAGATTTCAATCCACAAATAGCATCTGTGGCATCAGGAACAAACGGTTTACCTGGACACATATAATTTTGTTCTTTAAATGTTACACATGTTTCCAGGTTTGGTATTAAATAAACTTCAGGTTCCCATGACTGAAATGCCACCACTTTTGGAGTCTTAATCTTAATGAATTTGTCCTCTTGCCAAAATCCCACGTTGTGTACCCACTTCGTTTGATAAATAAGTTCAGGGGCTACAAATGGGATGCATAGCAAAAATCCGATCTCTAGTCTTTCCAAGTCCACATATAACGGCACTGCATTCCCCATTTCGAATGCAATTTTTACCTTTATAAGGTCAATTTCCCTCCTGGTCAATCTTTCTATCATTTGACGAATGATATCCTGCGAAACAAAATACAAGGGAATATGTCCTTGAATCAATTGTGAAACTGCAGTTTGAACTTCTCTCATATAATTCGTTAATAGTCTATCAACAGGACTCATTATGTTCAATATTTCATTTAAAGTTCTGTCATGCTTAAGTATTATTTTAGTCGCCCGTTGCATCACATCCGCTTGTTCATTTAGAATGATTGCAGTTTCATTTATGAATCTTACTTGTTCATCCAGTCCCCCTCTAATTCCATCTAATGTCTTTTGTATTATTTCTAGGTCAATACTTAGTTGTTGTGCTTTAGTACTCAGTGTTCCTACCGAAATAGAATTGGCTGTTGATATTGTGGTACCTATTATTGCTCCAATTATAGACATTACCATTGATATCGCGAGCATCACCGCACCTCTCTTTCCTCTCTTCTTCTTAATGTCTGCTGAATTCACGAATGTTTTTTCCAATTGCATTAATATATCTCTTATTGACTGCTTAGTGTCCTCTTTTCTTATTTCCAGCCACTCTTTAGTCTGTTCAATCTTAATTCCGGTATTGTTCAAGTGTTTTTCAATCAAAATCTCAGGATTTAACGGAATGTATATATTTTGGAAAATCATCCTTCTATCACTCATGATGAATCCTGGTGCCTCTTCCACCGCGATACCAGATGCTGGTCCAGGTTCAATGACAACCTGTGCTTCTGAATTCTTGAAGATCCCTCCAAATATCATCATCATTAAACAGATCATTGGTATCATCTTCAATGCTGATCGCTTTGTAGCCTTGGTCTTCACCCCTCTTTGGGGCTTTCCCGGAATCCGTCCTCGTGGGCTCCAGGACTCCATCGTCTCCCGTGGGCTCTGATCCCAGAACCTCCGACCAAATAATGTTAATTGTCTAAATCAAAATAGAAAATAAACAGATTAAGTACATAGCACAATACTAACTTCCTCCTTTTGCCAAAAATAAAACATGCTTGGTAAAAATATTTCGTTTTTTTTTTTCTTTCTTCTGAAATTAAACACAAGTTAAAAGAAAACAAACACATATAAAACAGCATTCAATATTTAATACACTTTCTCTCTGCACACCAACCATGAGCTTCCATTATATGTGCATTTATTTATTTATTTATTTATTTATATTTATTTTATATTGTATTTTACATATACTAGAGTGTTTATGTGCCATCATAACAATCAACTTTTTAACTTCTTTGTCACTGCCTCCTGATTGTACCCATTTATTTTCTCTTTTTGTGTTCAAGTGATTTTATCTGTTTCTACATGCTCAAGCCGCCTGATCTCATGTCTGGGATGGCATGGTTTGATTTGATTTACATGGACAAACTGCTCTATTGCTGTTTCACCTTCATTTTTCAAAATTTTATACACTACAGGAGAAACCTTATCTATAATTCGAAATGGCCCCTGCCAGGCTGCTAGAAATTTAGAATTTTTCTGTTTACTTTTTCCAAAATGAAACTTGTACACCTGATCCCCTACATTGTATTCCTTTACTGATGTCTTTTTGTCATAATATGACTTAGCACTGTCAGCAGCCCTTTCCAGATTTCTCTGCACAAAAGCAAATGCATGTTGCAAATGCCTCCTCAGTTCATCAATATATTCATGAACCGTGGATGCACTCACTAGAGTTTGCTCATGTGTTCTGTATAGTAGGTGTTGTGGTAACACCATTTTCCTACCTGTCAAGACCTCATGGGGGCTAACACCTGTTGCTTTGGCAGGAGTCGACCTGATTGCCATCAGAACCAACGGTAAACGTAAATCCCAGCTGGAACCTGCTTCTGCCACAAATTTCTTTAAAATATCCACAACAGACCTATTGCTTCTTTCAACTGTACCTGAAGACGCCGCCCGATATGCGATATGTAGTTTCCTTTTCACACCTAGTATTTGCCATACCTTACTCATTAGAGTACTTGTGAAATGACTTCCTCTGTCTGACTCAATTCTTTGTGGCAACCCAAACCTTGAGAACACATGGTTCACCAGCAATGTGGCTGCTGTTTGCGCACTACAATCTGGTGCAGGAACGCATTCAATCCACTTTGACATCAAACATACCACACTCAAAATATAACGGTGTCCCCTGCTCGACCTTTTTAAAGGACCTACATAGTCTATTTGCAAATCTGACCATGGGAGAGTTAGGCCTCTTTTCATCAATGGTGCTCTATGCATTGGTGAAGCAGGTTTAAATTGGGCGCATACTAGACATCCTCTAGTATATAATTCCACATCTTGGGACATATGAGGCCAGTAAGCATAATCTTTTAGTATTTCTAATGTTTTTTTGTGAACCTCTATGGCCTGCAGTTATGGCATCGTGTGCATGGTGTAGCATTAGTCCTCTGAATGAAAGGGGTACTACCCACTGTATTTGCCCTGTTATGGACTCTCTAATCATGAGTCCATCCTGTAATCTAATTCGTGTTTTGTTCTTTAATAACACCCTCAACTCTTCTTTTCCCATACAATCATTTTCTGTTAAAGGATTTTGTTCAGGATCTTTCAAATGATTATAATAGATTCCCAAAATTTGATCATTCTTTTGTGCCTCAATCAAATCTTGGTCTGGCGTGTCATGACTCCACTGCACCACCGGTTGATCTACCTCCTTTGGTGCTTTAGAACGTGTGACTGCATCAATTTGTATTTCACCCATTAAATAATCAATAGGTAGCAATTCTCCCATCACAGCCCCAATCTTAGCCAGATGGTCTGCCTTATCATTTCCCTCCTTATCCTCTCCTGGTGTTTTTAAATGCCCACAAATTTTTCTCCAGTATATTGTTAAATTATTTTCTGACACCAATTTGTCTATGGCTTGTATCATTTTTCCATGTTTAAGTGGCTTTTTGTTGTATGTAACCATGCCTCTTGCTTTCCAACCAGGCAAATACTCCACAAAGCTATTCCGTGCATAGTCAGAATCAGTCACCAGGACAATTTCACTGAACTTTTTATCAACTGCAGTAGCAATTGCTTTATAGATGGCTGCCAATTCCGCCACCTGACTGCTCCTATCTCCAATCCTCATCCCTATACTAGGAACGCCTTCACATTTCAACCAGACATTTCCTATTCCTGCCACTAATTGTTTATTACTGTCATTTTCAATGTGAAAAGCACAACCATCCACATATACAGTTGGCAAATCCTTGCATGTTTTTTCATCAAAAGCTTTGTGTGGTGATTGTTCAAATTCCTGTAAACTAGCTTCCACTTCCATTTCATTTGGTATTTGTTCAGCTGCACAGTCATGTAAGTCAGCTAACCCTTGAGCAATTGGGCTCTTTTTATTTTGTCCATATCTCACTTCTACGGGAAAACCTTGTAATGCCAGCGTCCATGAAGTGATTCTGGATTGCGCTAGATTGCCTGATGTAATTCTTTTACTCTCTAAAAATTGCAAAGGTTGATGATTTGTTTCAATAATCACCTTTTCTCCCTGAACAATGGGGCGAAAATGTTGTAGCGCCCACACAGTGGTTAATAGGGCCTTCTCACATTCATTAAATTTCATTTCAACTTGGGAAAATGCCTTACTTGCATATGCAATGGTTTTGTGATTCAAATTGTGTTTTTGTGATAACACTGCTGACATACAATGTTCAGAAAAGCCTATTTCTATAAAGAAATCCCTGTCCTTTATGGGGTATGCTAAACATGGTGCCTTTACAAGACATTCCTTCAATCTAGCCACTGCATCAGACTGCTCTCTTTCCCATCTCCAGGGAGTATTTAGTTTAAGCAGTTTAGTCAATGGTTGAGTGATTTCTGCATAATTCTCAATGAACTTTCTGTTATAGCCTGTCATCCCTAATAAACTTTTTACTCCTTTCACATTTTTAGGATCTTTTAATCTTTGTATGGCCTCTATTTTCTTCCTTTGTGGATTTAGCCCATGTTCAGTCACTTCATGCCCTAGAAAGTTCACTTTTTTCTTGCACCATTGTGCTTTTTGCAAAGATACTTTGGCGCCTGCTTTCTGCAATTGGCCAAGCACATGTCTTATTTCATCAAAATGGCTTTTAAGGTTTTCATTTTTTATCAGGACATCATCCACATAAACTATTGTTCCTCTTTCCGCTGCATCCGGCATGGCCTTTCTCAAAAATATGCCAAATTCACTCCCACTATTGATGTACCCGAACGGAGCTCTAAGCCAGGCGTATTGAGTCCTGTCAAATGTAAAGGAAAATACGTGTTGTATCTCCTCTGCCAATGGCACACACCAATATCCAGAGGTGAGATCTAACGTGGTAAATACATTTGAACCATGTATCTGAGCTAGGCCCTGATCAATGAATGGTAGTGGCCATCTAGATACTGGTACTCTTTTATTTAACTCTCTTAAGTCTGCACACAGCCGCCATTGACCATTTGGCTTTAACACACCTAAAATAGGCGTATTGGATGTGCTATGAATGGGCCTAATTATTCCCCGTGATTCCAAATTTTTAATAATCTCTGCCAATGATTCTAAACATGCCAGCGGTAGTCTATACTGGCGTACAAACACTGGATTTCTGCTACAACCTTCTGGTAGTGTGGCCACATGTAAATCAGTTAAACCACAATCATAAGCATCTTTTGCAAATACATCCTTAAACTCCATAAATATTTCCCTCAGGTCGTTTCGATCCCCATCGCTGTCACATGCATCCGCTAAGGAGATCTGCTCTTCTACCATTCTGGAAAATTCTGGAAACTCTTCTGGTAAAGGAATCTCAGCGCTTTCCTCTAACTGTGTGGCTGTGTCTTTTTGTAGAGCTGCCACTTTTAAATATTTTGCCATATCAGCTTCCACTTCAATGGGCTGATTTCCTGTTTCATTTTCATTTAAATTAAATATTATGCAATCCTCTTGATGGCAGCACACTGTCTCATTTGAATCATAAGGATACACAGAATGAATTTTAAATATTCCTTTGGGCTGAGAGTCCAGGTGTTCTGGCAACTCGCCCTTGGCATCTACATATTTTTCAGGAATATTCCCAATCACCATGTTATTTAAATCTGCCGTATAATGTGATTATTGTATGGCCATTCCTAATGGGGAGTTTTCCTCTAAATGAATATCCTGACAACCTTTATTATTTACCATGATTTTTACAGATCCCTCACCAATGTCTACCAATGGAATGTATTCATAATCCAGGCCTTGCTGTTTTATGGATTCATTCAGGCATACAAATGCATCAGAGCCTTTCATCTGCTGCCCATTTTTGCATTTCAGTGTTATTGCAAACTGTTTTGTAAATGCAGGAATAATAGTATCTTTCCTTATTTGTAATTCGATGGCATAAGGAACCAGTTGTGCACAATGATAAGCCCTTCTTTTGTCTTCAAATTCAGGTGCCGGCCCACCTAGGCGTGACCATATTTTTTGATTAAGGAAATCTAACACCATACACATTCTGTGCATGATGTCATTGCCCATGTAAAATTCATTTTGTGCTCCATTCACTATCCATACATTATGGTAAATTGTTTTCTGCCCAATGCTAATTTTAAGCATGCATCTGCCTGTAATTCGGTTTTCAAAGTCTGGACTGTCCAACCCAGAAACATATTGGTTTTTAATCCTAAATTTCGGGATTTCTTCCCTCTCCATAATTTTTTGCAACAATTTCTCATTAATGAAACTCCTTTCATGTTCAAGCGCTAAAGTGGCTTTTATTGTTTTAAGATAATCATTTATACCAACGTGAACCCATGGTTGCTCATCTTCCATGTGTATTTCTGCCAGAGTGGTAATGTGTTTTTCTGAATCTGTTTTAGGAACAGTATTCTGTTTGCATGTATTCTCTTTTAAATAGAAACGTAATGTGTGCTCATTTATAGCAGTCTGCCAATCTTTCCTTGGGTCCAAGTATATTTGTACAGGAAGTTTTTCATTGTCGCTCTGATCTTTGTCTTGACACATTAATATAACAGTGACACTAGGTATGCAGCTATTCAGGAGATATACCTCCACAGCATCATTTGTTTTGGCAACGGTGTGACATTCATTTATATTGCTGTTTTGTGATTTTAGTTTCTTAGGCCTCAATGGTTTTTTGGTTAAGGACCACAGCACTCCATTCACCCCATCTATGAGAGGAGACAATCTTTTCAGGCAATCTGTCCCCATCAGAAATGGAATTTCACAAATAGATGTGATCAATACCTCTTGTTTCATTCTGTGCTTTCCTATTTTTATGTCAACCTCAGTTACACCTATGATGGGCACCTCCTCCCCATTAAAGTTATGCACTGGGCCTTGATTTGCCTTCACTGTGATCTGACTCTGTGGAGGCCTCCCTTCATTGATACTCTTTACCAGCTCCTTGGACATAATTGTGGCCTGTGCGCCAGTGTCAATCATAGCGAAGGTGTGGCATTTTTCTTCTACAGTGATGGGTGCATAATATCTGTCCTCAACTTCCTCTAATACACATAAGAAATGTGAATTCTTACTGATTTCAGGGCTCACCTTTCTCAGGTCTTTTTCACTTTTGGCTAAGCACATTGGTAAATGAAAAGACATTTTTCCCTCCTTTTTACCCATTTCTGTGCGAGATATTTTATTCATTTCTCCATGTTCAGAGGTTTTTTGGAGTGTGGCCACTGTTCGCCCATCCATCTGGGTAACATCAGAGACCCCATTACAACCTTCCAACTGAACATGTGTAACAACATCATTCAGCAATTTGTCATTTTTTAATTCTGTGCATTTGTGATCATTTAGTGTAATACCAGCCCTTGCAGCCTCGTCAAGAATATGTGGCTCAAAGAATTCTTCAGGTGATTGACTTGTACCCTCCCTGTGAGTATTTCCTTTTTCTGTCTGTGTTTGGTCATTGTTTTGCTTGCCCAGGGAAGGAGCTATGGCATCCCCACTTACTCCCTGTTCACTGGTATTCCCCATGCATGAGTCATTTTTCTTAAATCTGTTCCTTTGTTCTTTTGGAATTTCTAATGTTTCTTTTTCATTTGTGCAAATCTTTACTGTTTTATTTAGCTCTAAGTTAAACCGTACCTCTTTTTTAGAAGTATTTGCACTTTCTGTCACAATTTCATTTACTGGTACTTTCATTTTTAATCCATTAGGCATCTCAGAGTCGTTATGCAAAATTATATCAGAGCAATCTGTCATTTTGGCACTGCAGTTATCATGAGTACTTAGTCACTTTTCGGAAGCCCCCCGGTCATTGCTATGGCCATCAGCCCCCTCTTTGGAAGGTTGTTTTTGCGCTGTATAGAGCTTTCCTATTTGCTCAGCTAACATTTTCACTTGGGCCTCAAGGCACTGGAACCTTTCCATCTCTCTAGGATCCTCTTTCTGTGGCCTAGGTCGATATTGGTTGTTTTCCCCCTGATTGGATCTATTCTGATACCTCTCAGGTGATTGATACCGGTTGGGATGGTTTCTGAACTCTTGATTCATTTGTGGAGGGGAGCGGGTTGCACCCATCCTTTGATTATAGTCCCTTGGTGGGGAATCATTGTACTGGCGTGGACTGTAGTTCACGTTTTGCCTCATGTCCTGTCTCTCAGATTGTGGGTACTGGCCCCTATATTGATTTCCATTATCAGTAAATCGATCCACATATTGGGGCCTATCCTGATTACCATATATCATGGTGTTGGGATCAAATCTGCTCTGTGTCCCCAATGACTGGTAGGGACCATCATTTCTTTGATCTTGATTTTGTCTCTGGTTATTGTTCATACCTGCCATATCAGACCGGTATCTTACCCGGGGTCTATCCCCTAAATATCTAGGGCTGATGTAGCTCTCTCTATTACTAGGATCATGTGATTGGAACATTGGTACAGGAAATGGCGATCTTTGTTGGTTACCCCTTTGTTCAGGTGTCACATTTTTACCTTGACTTTGAGCAGACTCAAGGGACATTTTGGCTGACCTGATTTCCATTACTGTGGCTGAGGGTTCTTTAGATTTAGGCCTAGTATCTTTCATTTTATCACTTTCTCTACCCTGACAATAGAGTACCTCATATAGCTTTGTGCTTTGATGTACAATCCATTCAAGGGACTTGTCACGGTCAAATTCACGGACCAATTGGGATATGATGTCTTTCTGTAGCCCATAGAAGTATGCAGTTTTAAACTCATTGGAATTTGAGTCAAAAGATACATCAAAACGAGAGAATGCTCTTCTTAAGTCTTGTAAAAATTGGCGAGGGGATGTATTAGGTCCAGCAGTAATTGTGTACGCGACTTTCTTTGCCTCCTGCAATGACTGAAAAGGAGAAAAATGACGCCTAATTTCTTTTTCAAACTCCAGCCATGTCATATTCTGCTGTTCATTTAATCCCCTTATGATGCTGGCCGTCGGGGCATCTAAAGTTAAATGAAAATATTGTCTGTACTGTTCCTTAGGTATCTGGAGCGCTTTAAAAATGTCATGCACCGCTTCTAAGTGATCCTCAATGCACCTCCCTTTTTAAATGGTTTGATCAGGGCTTTAATGGATTTCATTATTTTTATGGGGCTACTTGTTGCAATACATGGAATTGCACTATTTTGTGAGTCAATCCTGTTTTCAGGTGTATGAGATTGGTGACTGCCCCCAATGGGAGTATCAAATCCCCCAAGGGCGCTGCAACCAAGTTCAGTCACCGGCCCAGTCACTGGGGCACTAGCTCTTTGGGCAGAGCTAGAATTCACCTCCACTCCATTGAATGTGGTACCCTGCCGCCTCTCTTGGGACCTGGGAATGCACATTTGCTGTTCTAAGTCCTTACACTTTTTAAGGAGTCTGGTTGCTTCATTCTGCAAATAATTATTTTCATCGCTCATTTTATTAATCGCCTCCTGCATGTCGCACATTTGCATTTGGCATTCATTGAACTCTTTATTTCTTTTGTCTCTTTCTTGAATCATTTTAATCATTTCTTGTTCTGCACTCTGGAGATCACCTTCTTTTTCACAATGTTCTTTTTGTAAAATCTGCATTTCTGAAACAACCTCATCTTTATCCTGCCTAATGTGATCCACTAAGGCTTTTAAGTGTGTCAATTCTTGCTCACTATCTTCAAATTGTTTCTTGCTTTTGGATAACTGAGTATCAAAGTCTCTGCATTTTAATTGCATGTCTTTTTTGGCATACATCCAATTCTGCTCTCAACATTTCCTGATTTTTACTTGCCCCCTCTAATTCAGTCTTTAACCTGTTAATTAGCTGAGTATCATTCTCTTGCATTCGCAGGGATTTGTTTAAAATAAACCATATTTTGCCGCATAACAGTCTTTCTCTGCACTTTTATCGGCTGCATTCAATAATCTTGTAAGGCAGACCTGGATTATGCTGCCTTCTGCAAAAATATTGTCTAGTTTTTCTTTCTGCACCTCACCCTGAATGCGGTTACTCCATTCTAACGTGCTATTCGAAGACCAATTCCCATGTGCAAATAACTTTGCCTCTAAATATTGCACTAGATCTGAGAATGTGGTTTCCCTTTGTGACATTCTGAAATTCGTTTTTAGTGGCACACTGCTATTATAAAATGGGTTCCCTTTAATGTGCAAATGGCAGTGTGAGACACACTTGCCACGCCCAGTAGGTACTCTATGATCACTTTCCCGGCCTGCAACGCACCATAAATATGTAGGGTATTTTGTGGAGATTTGGGGCCTGACGGTATTTTATTACCGCCGAAAAATAACTTAGCAATAATCACTCTTTGTATTCAGATTTGGCCATGTGCAACAATAATACAATGGACATGCATTATTTCAGCACCCAGACCTGCATATTTGGTATACGTGGTTGGTGGTATTTTGGTGAGCATAATTCCCTTGTTTTATTTGTGGCCCCAATGTCCAGAATCCCTTATCTTTGCTTAGATTTTTCGTGTGATCACTAGAGAGACCTCAGACCTGCATTCTAGGAATACCACATTTTCCAGTGATAGTGTTGGTGTGCCACCATGGGCGAACTCACTGACTTATTTACGACAGAGAGCTATATGTGGTAGTCTTGTGGTAATTTCCACTACCTTATATACGGTATGGAGCTATGTTCAGAGAGTCTCTCTTCCCGTTGGCTCATGTACCTCCAACAAGCTATGCTACAGTCACTCACAATTATTCATACTGATTTTGACATGCACACATCTGTCTTAAAATGACCATTGCACTGTTTAAAAATCTCCCCACATCATCAGCATTGTAATGGTAAACAATAAACATCACCCGTCTGTTTTCAAATATTTTTCTGTATTATAAAAGTTGTATTTAAAAACGATCTCATTCTTTACAGAAATAAAATGGTACAGTCAAAGCATTGTCTGTGACACTCTGCAAAGATAGTGGCGGAGAACAGAATTCAAATTGCAACATTAGCACTTGATTAAGACACGCACAGGAATCCTACACTGACTGCATATTACCGTACACACTCAGCTCCCACACTTCTCATTACCTTATCTTTTTAGTTGTTCTCTTTGTGAATGTGGCTCTCTTGGATTAACTCCAGCAAAAAGGAACGCTTGCCTTCTCAAACCGGGGTCATTGCCTGGAATTCTCAGCTTTTGCAGATAGGAATGCCTCAGCCAGTGGAAAGGTCCTTCTTTCAGCTCTCCCCAATCTCGACTGCAGCAGGACACAGGAATCTGCATTCAGTCAGGAGCCCCACAGTCAGGTCTTCTCCCCAATAGTGCAGAAAGATGTCTGCCTGTCTTTTTCCCTGATACTGCCCACTAAAACTTTCCTCTCAGCCCTCTGTATGACGTGTCCCAATGAAATCCATCATCTCTCATCCTCCTACTCTTCAACAATAGCTTCGCTTATACATTTGCAATTGTTGCAAATCTGACTTCCTTCTTCCTGCAGTTACTGTGCACAAAAACACGGAGAATCAGGCAGAGAAGAGAAGAAAAAATCTCTGCACACGCATTTAAATGGTTTTCAGAGTATGCCTAATTCTGCAGTGGAGAACACATTTTATTAGTGGGTTATGTTAAATAAGGTTTTATTAGTCAGGTTAATTGTTAATAGGTTAGCTGTTAATTTTCAAATGTGTCTCTAGCAATATAGGCATTTCAGGTGAAAAATAGTGTGCATTTTTAAATGAGCACGTGTGCTTTTAACTGTAAAAATAGATTTGCATCTTATATGTTAAAATCGTTTTTTGACTGAATAGCCTGTCTTTCCTTGTTAATCTGGCAACCCATATAGCAATGCACCGCACCCTTGTGGTGGTGCTGCAAAAAAATGTGCTACTTGTGCAGTAGTGCTGTACTCTGTACTGTAACACGCCAAATATCCTTACATATACCCTCCTTTTGTTTTTAGAATCTGACCACGATTCAAGCCAATTCCTAAAAACAACTTGTTCTTTCTTTTTCTTTTAAAATGCATGTGTATTGGGATATCTTTCTCTTCCTGACGTAGTCAGTAAAATCAGTAACATTTTCATTTTTACTGATAGCACAATCAACCATCCACCCATGATTAGCACCAGGATAGCCAAACCCACTATTGAGCGTTCCCCCCAGGTTCCCCAATTAAATCTTTCCACTTCTATTATGCCCAGATTACTAATTGTAATATTGTTTTTTCGCAAATTCATTTTCATAACATGTCTTTCTTTGTGATTCAATAAATATTCCACATCTGGATCTATTGGAAAAGTATCCCTTTGAAAAAAATCAATATTTTCCACTTGGCTTTCCCAAACATCATTTGTTACATGAAACAATGTTAATCCCCCAATTGACACAATTGCATCCTTTGGAACCTGTAAATAAAAAACATTATATTTTACCTGTTTAACCACGTATGTTCCATGGTTTAAATGTACTACCGTCATGTTCTTTAAACAGGTGCTGACCAGCCATTTACCTCTGACCATCTTAGCCTGTGCCATTTCTTCACTCCCCATATTACTAATAATCACTTCACATCCCTCTGATATATTTGGGTCAGATTTCAATCCACAAATAGCATCTGTGGCATCAGGAACAAACGGTTTACCTGGACACATATAATTTTGTTCTTTAAATGTTACACATGTTTCCAGGTTTGGTATTAAATAAACTTCAGGTTCCCATGACTGAAATGCCACCACTTTTGGAGTCTTAATCTTAATGAATTTGTCCTCTTGCCAAAATCCCACGTTGTGTACCCACTTCGTTTGATAAATAAGTTCAGGGGCTACAAATGGGATGCATAGCAAAAATCCGATCTCTAGTCTTTCCAAGTCCACATATAACGGCACTGCATTCCCCATTTCGAATGCAATTTTTACCTTTATAAGGTCAATTTCCCTCCTGGTCAATCTTTCTATCATTTGACGAATGATATCCTGCGAAACAAAATACAAGGGAATATGTCCTTGAATCAATTGTGAAACTGCAGTTTGAACTTCTCTCATATAATTCGTTAATAGTCTATCAACAGGACTCATTATGTTCAATATTTCATTTAAAGTTCTGTCATGCTTAAGTATTATTTTAGTCGCCCGTTGCATCACATCCGCTTGTTCATTTAGAATGATTGCAGTTTCATTTATGAATCTTACTTGTTCATCCAGTCCCCCTCTAATTCCATCTAATGTCTTTTGTATTATTTCTAGGTCAATACTTAGTTGTTGTGCTTTAGTACTCAGTGTTCCTACCGAAATAGAATTGGCTGTTGATATTGTGGTACCTATTATTGCTCCAATTATAGACATTACCATTGATATCGCGAGCATCACCGCACCTCTCTTTCCTCTCTTCTTCTTAATGTCTGCTGAATTCACGAATGTTTTTTCCAATTGCATTAATATATCTCTTATTGACTGCTTAGTGTCCTCTTTTCTTATTTCCAGCCACTCTTTAGTCTGTTCAATCTTAATTCCGGTATTGTTCAAGTGTTTTTCAATCAAAATCTCAGGATTTAACGGAATGTATATATTTTGGAAAATCATCCTTCTATCACTCATGATGAATCCTGGTGCCTCTTCCACCGCGATACCAGATGCTGGTCCAGGTTCAATGACAACCTGTGCTTCTGAATTCTTGAAGATCCCTCCAAATATCATCATCATTAAACAGATCATTGGTATCATCTTCAATGCTGATCGCTTTGTAGCCTTGGTCTTCACCCCTCTTTGGGGCTTTCCCGGAATCCGTCCTCGTGGGCTCCAGGACTCCATCGTCTCCCGTGGGCTCTGATCCCAGAACCTCCGACCAAATAATGTTAATTGTCTAAATCAAAATAGAAAATAAACAGATTAAGTACATAGCACAATACTAACTTCCTCCTTTTGCCAAAAATAAAACATGCTTGGTAAAAATATTTCGTTTTTTTTTTCTTTCTTCTGAAATTAAACACAAGTTAAAAGAAAACAAACACATATAAAACAGCATTCAATATTTAATACACTTTCTCTCTGCACACCAACCATGAGCTTCCATTATATGTGCATTTATTTATTTATTTATTTATTTATTTATTTATATTTATTTTATATTTATTTTACATATACTAGAGTGTTTATGTGCCATCATAACAATCAACTTTTTAACTTCTTTGTCACTGCCTCCTGATTGTACCCATTTATTTTCTCTTTTTGTGTTCAAGTGATTTTATCTGTTTCTACATGCTCAAGCCGCCTGATCTCATGTCTGGGATGGCATGGTTTGATTTGATTTACATGGACAAACTGCTCTATTGCTGTTTCACCTTCATTTTTCAAAATTTTATACACTACAGGAGAAACCTTATCTATAATTCGAAATGGCCCCTGCCAGGCTGCTAGAAATTTAGAATTTTTCTGTTTACTTTTTCCAAAATGAAACTTGTACACCTGATCCCCTACATTGTATTCCTTTACTGATGTCTTTTTGTCATAATATGACTTAGCACTGTCAGCAGCCCTTTCCAGATTTCTCTGCACAAAAGCAAATGCATGTTGCAAATGCCTCCTCAGTTCATCAATATATTCATGAACCGTGGATGCACTCACTAGAGTTTGCTCATGTGTTCTGTATAGTAGGTGTTGTGGTAACACCATTTTCCTACCTGTCAAGACCTCATGGGGGCTAACACCTGTTGCTTTGGCAGGAGTCGACCTGATTGCCATCAGAACCAACGGTAAACGTAAATCCCAGCTGGAACCTGCTTCTGCCACAAATTTCTTTAAAATATCCACAACAGACCTATTGCTTCTTTCAACTGTACCTGAAGACGCCGCCCGATATGCGATATGTAGTTTCCTTTTCACACCTAGTATTTGCCATACCTTACTCATTAGAGTACTTGTGAAATGACTTCCTCTGTCTGACTCAATTCTTTGTGGCAACCCAAACCTTGAGAACACATGGTTCACCAGCAATGTGGCTGCTGTTTGCGCACTACAATCTGGTGCAGGAACGCATTCAATCCACTTTGACATCAAACATACCACACTCAAAATATAACGGTGTCCCCTGCTCGACCTTTTTAAAGGACCTACATAGTCTATTTGCAAATCTGACCATGGGAGAGTTAGGCCTCTTTTCATCAATGGTGCTCTATGCATTGGTGAAGCAGGTTTAAATTGGGCGCATACTAGACATCCTCTAGTATATAATTCCACATCTTGGGACATATGAGGCCAGTAAGCATAATCTTTTAGTATTTCTAATGTTTTTTTGTGAACCTCTATGGCCTGCAGTTATGGCATCGTGTGCATGGTGTAGCATTAGTCCTCTGAATGAAAGGGGTACTACCCACTGTATTTGCCCTGTTATGGACTCTCTAATCATGAGTCCATCCTGTAATCTAATTCGTGTTTTGTTCTTTAATAACACCCTCAACTCTTCTTTTCCCATACAATCATTTTCTGTTAAAGGATTTTGTTCAGGATCTTTCAAATGATTATAATAGATTCCCAAAATTTGATCATTCTTTTGTGCCTCAATCAAATCTTGGTCTGGCGTGTCATGACTCCACTGCACCACCGGTTGATCTACCTCCTTTGGTGCTTTAGAACGTGTGACTGCATCAATTTGTATTTCACCCATTAAATAATCAATAGGTAGCAATTCTCCCATCACAGCCCCAATCTTAGCCAGATGGTCTGCCTTATCATTTCCCTCCTTATCCTCTCCTGGTGTTTTTAAATGCCCACAAATTTTTCTCCAGTATATTGTTAAATTATTTTCTGACACCAATTTGTCTATGGCTTGTATCATTTTTCCATGTTTAAGTGGCTTTTTGTTGTATGTAACCATGCCTCTTGCTTTCCAACCAGGCAAATACTCCACAAAGCTATTCCGTGCATAGTCAGAATCAGTCACCAGGACAATTTCACTGAACTTTTTATCAACTGCAGTAGCAATTGCTTTATAGATGGCTGCCAATTCCGCCACCTGACTGCTCCTATCTCCAATCCTCATCCCTATACTAGGAACGCCTTCACATTTCAACCAGACATTTCCTATTCCTGCCACTAATTGTTTATTACTGTCATTTTCAATGTGAAAAGCACAACCATCCACATATACAGTTGGAAATCCTTGCATGTTTTTTCATCAAAAGCTTTGTGTGGTGATTGTTCAAATTCCTGTAAACTAGCTTCCACTTCCATTTCATTTGGTATTTGTTCAGCTGCACAGTCATGTAAGTCAGCTAACCCTTGAGCAATTGGGCTCTTTTTATTTTGTCCATATCTCACTTCTACGGGAAAACCTTGTAATGCCAGCGTCCATGAAGTGATTCTGGATTGCGCTAGATTGCCTGATGTAATTCTTTTACTCTCTAAAAATTGCAAAGGTTGATGATTTGTTTCAATAATCACCTTTTCTCCCTGAACAATGGGGCGAAAATGTTGTAGCGCCCACACAGTGGTTAATAGGGCCTTCTCACATTCATTAAATTTCATTTCAACTTGGGAAAATGCCTTACTTGCATATGCAATGGTTTTGTGATTCAAATTGTGTTTTTGTGATAACACTGCTGACATACAATGTTCAGAAAAGCCTATTTCTATAAAGAAATCCCTGTCCTTTATGGGGTATGCTAAACATGGTGCCTTTACAAGACATTCCTTCAATCTAGCCACTGCATCAGACTGCTCTCTTTCCCATCTCCAGGGAGTATTTAGTTTAAGCAGTTTAGTCAATGGTTGAGTGATTTCTGCATAATTCTCAATGAACTTTCTGTTATAGCCTGTCATCCCTAATAAACTTTTTACTCCTTTCACATTTTTAGGATCTTTTAATCTTTGTATGGCCTCTATTTTCTTCCTTTGTGGATTTAGCCCATGTTCAGTCACTTCATGCCCTAGAAAGTTCACTTTTTTCTTGCACCATTGTGCTTTTTGCAAAGATACTTTGGCGCCTGCTTTCTGCAATTGGCCAAGCACATGTCTTATTTCATCAAAATGGCTTTTAAGGTTTTCATTTTTTATCAGGACATCATCCACATAAACTATTGTTCCTCTTTCCGCTGCATCCGGCATGGCCTTTCTCAAAAATATGCCAAATTCACTCCCACTATTGATGTACCCGAACGGAGCTCTAAGCCAGGCGTATTGAGTCCTGTCAAATGTAAAGGAAAATACGTGTTGTATCTCCTCTGCCAATGGCACACACCAATATCCAGAGGTGAGATCTAACGTGGTAAATACATTTGAACCATGTATCTGAGCTAGGCCCTGATCAATGAATGGTAGTGGCCATCTAGATACTGGTACTCTTTTATTTAACTCTCTTAAGTCTGCACACAGCCGCCATTGACCATTTGGCTTTAACACACCTAAAATAGGCGTATTGGATGTGCTATGAATGGGCCTAATTATTCCCCGTGATTCCAAATTTTTAATAATCTCTGCCAATGATTCTAAACATGCCAGCGGTAGTCTATACTGGCGTACAAACACTGGATTTCTGCTACAACCTTCTGGTAGTGTGGCCACATGTAAATCAGTTAAACCACAATCATAAGCATCTTTTGCAAATACATCCTTAAACTCCATAAATATTTCCCTCAGGTCGTTTCGATCCCCATCGCTGTCACATGCATCCGCTAAGGAGATCTGCTCTTCTACCATTCTGGAAAATTCTGGAAACTCTTCTGGTAAAGGAATCTCAGCGCTTTCCTCTAACTGTGTGGCTGTGTCTTTTTGTAGAGCTGCCACTTTTAAATATTTTGGCATATCAGCTTCCACTTCAATGGGCTGATTTCCTGTTTCATTTTCATTTAAATTAAATATTATGCAATCCTCTTGATGGCAGCACACTGTCTCATTTGAATCATAAGGATACACAGAATGAATTTTAAATATTCCTTTGGGCTGAGAGTCCAGGTGTTCTGGCAACTCGCCCTTGGCATCTACATATTTTTCAGGAATATTCCCAATCACCATGTTATTTAAATCTGCCGTATAATGTGATTATTGTATGGCCATTCCTAATGGGGAGTTTTCCTCTAAATGAATATCCTGACAACCTTTATTATTTACCATGATTTTTACAGATCCCTCACCAATGTCTACCAATGGAATGTATTCATAATCCAGGCCTTGCTGTTTTATGGATTCATTCAGGCATACAAATGCATCAGAGCCTTTCATCTGCTGCCCATTTTTGCATTTCAGTGTTATTGCAAACTGTTTTGTAAATGCAGGAATAATAGTATCTTTCCTTATTTGTAATTCGATGGCATAAGGAACCAGTTGTGCACAATGATAAGCCCTTCTTTTGTCTTCAAATTCAGGTGCCGGCCCACCTAGGCGTGACCATATTTTTTGATTAAGGAAATCTAACACCATACACATTCTGTGCATGATGTCATTGCCCATGTAAAATTCATTTTGTGCTCCATTCACTATCCATACATTATGGTAAATTGTTTTCTGCCCAATGCTAATTTTAAGCATGCATCTGCCTGTAATTCGGTTTTCAAAGTCTGGACTGTCCAACCCAGAAACATATTGGTTTTTAATCCTAAATTTCGGGATTTCTTCCCTCTCCATAATTTTTTGCAACAATTTCTCATTAATGAAACTCCTTTCATGTTCAAGCGCTAAAGTGGCTTTTATTGTTTTAAGATAATCATTTATACCAACGTGAACCCATGGTTGCTCATCTTCCATGTGTATTTCTGCCAGGGTGGTAATGTGTTTTTCTGAATCTGTTTTAGGAACAGTATTCTGTTTGCATGTATTCTCTTTTAAATAGAAACGTAATGTGTGCTCATTTATAGCAGTCTGCCAATCTTTCCTTGGGTCCAAGTATATTTGTACAGGAAGTTTTTCATTGTCGCTCTGATCTTTGTCTTGACACATTAATATAACAGTGACACTAGGTATGCAGCTATTCAGGAGATATACCTCCACAGCATCATTTGTTTTGGCAACGGTGTGACATTCATTTATATTGCTGTTTTGTGATTTTAGTTTCTTAGGCCTCAATGGTTTTTTGGTTAAGGACCACAGCACTCCATTCACCCCATCTATGAGAGGAGACAATCTTTTCAGGCAATCTGTCCCCATCAGAAATGGAATTTCACAAATAGATGTGATCAATACCTCTTGTTTCATTCTGTGCTTTCCTATTTTTATGTCAACCTCAGTTACACCTATGATGGGCACCTCCTCCCCATTAAAGTTATGCACTGGGCCTTGATTTGCCTTCACTGTGATCTGACTCTGTGGAGGCCTCCCTTCATTGATACTCTTTACCAGCTCCTTGGACATAATTGTGGCCTGTGCGCCAGTGTCAATCATAGCGAAGGTGTGGCATTTTTCTTCTACAGTGATGGGTGCATAATATCTGTCCTCAACTTCCTCTAATACACATAAGAAATGTGAATTCTTACTGATTTCAGGGCTCACCTTTCTCAGGTCTTTTTCACTTTTGGCTAAGCACATTGGTAAATGAAAAGACATTTTTCCCTCCTTTTTACCCATTTCTGTGCGAGATATTTTATTCATTTCTCCATGTTCAGAGGTTTTGGCCACTGTTCGCCCATCCATCTGGGTAACATCAGAGACCCCATTACAACCTTCCAACTGAACATGTGTAACAACATCATTCAGCAATTTGTCATTTTTTAATTCTGTGCATTTGTGATCATTTAGTGTAATACCAGCCCTTGCAGCCTCGTCAAGAATATGTGGCTCAAAGAATTCTTCAGGTGATTGACTTGTACCCTCCTTGTGAGTATTTCCTTTTTCTGTCTGTGTTTGGTCATTGTTTTGCTTGCCCAGGGAAGGAGCTATGGCATCCCCACTTACTCCCTGTTCACTGGTATTCCCCATGCATGAGTCATTTTTCTTAAATCTGTTCCTTTGTTCTTTTGGAATTTCTAATGTTTCTTTTTCATTTGTGCAAATCTTTACTGTTTTATTTAGCTCTAAGTTAAACCGTACCTCTTTTTTAGAAGTATTTGCACTTTCTGTCACAATTTAATTTACTGGTACTTTCATTTTTAATCCATTAGGCATCTCAGAGTCGTTATGCAAAATTATATCAGAGCAATCTGTCATTTTGGCACTGCAGTTATCATGAGTACTTAGTCACTTTTCGGAAGCCCCCCGGTCATTGCTATGGCCATCAGCCCCCTCTTTGGAAGGTTGTTTTTGCGCTGTATAGAGCTTTCCTATTTGCTCAGCTAACATTTTCACTTGGGCCTCAAGGCACTGGAACCTTTCCATCTCTCTAGGATCCTCTTTCTGTGGCCTAGGTCGATATTGGTTGTTTTCCCCCTGATTGGATCTATTCTGATACCTCTCAGGTGATTGATACCGGTTGGGATGGTTTCTGAACTCTTGATTCATTTGTGGAGGGGAGCGGGTTGCACCCATCCTTTGATTATAGTCCCTTGGTGGGGAATCATTGTACTGGCGTGGACTGTAGTTCACGTTTTGCCTCATGTCCTGTCTCTCAGATTGTGGGTACTGGCCCCTATATTGATTTCCATTATCAGTAAATCGATCCACATATTGGGGCCTATCCTGATTACCATATATCATGGTGTTGGGATCAAATCTGCTCTGTGTCCCCAATGACTGGTAGGGACCATCATTTCTTTGATCTTGATTTTGTCTCTGGTTATTGTTCATACCTGCCATATCAGACCGGTATCTTACCCGGGGTCTATCCCCTAAATATCTAGGGCTGATGTAGCTCTCTCTATTACTAGGATCATGTGATTGGAACATTGGTACAGGAAATGGCGATCTTTGTTGGTTACCCCTTTGTTCAGGTGTCACATTTTTACCTTGACTTTGAGCAGACTCAAGGGACATTTTGGCTGACCTGATTTCCATTACTGTGGCTGAGGGTTCTTTAGATTTAGGCCTAGTATCTTTCATTTTATCACTTTCTCTACCCTGACAATAGAGTACCTCATATAGCTTTGTGCTTTGATGTACAATCCATTCAAGGGACTTGTCACGGTCAAATTCACGGACCAATTGGGATATGATGTCTTTCTGTAGCCCATAGAAGTATGCAGTTTTAAACTCATTGGAATTTGAGTCAAAAGATACATCAAAACGAGAGAATGCTCTTCTTAAGTCTTGTAAAAATTGGCGAGGGGATGTATTAGGTCCAGCAGTAATTGTGTACGCGACTTTCTTTGCCTCCTGCAATGACTGAAAAGGAGAAAAATGACGCCTAATTTCTTTTTCAAACTCCAGCCATGTCATATTCTGCTGTTCATTTAATCCCCTTATGATGCTGGCCGTCGGGGCATCTAAAGTTAAATGAAAATATTGTCTGTACTGTTCCTTAGGTATCTGGAGCGCTTTAAAAATGTCATGCACCGCTTCTAAGTGATCCTCAATGCACCTCCCTTTTTAAATGGTTTGATCAGGGCTTTAATGGATTTCATTATTTTTATGGGGCTACTTGTTGCAATACATGGAATTGCACTATTTTGTGAGTCAATCCTGTTTTCAGGTGTATGAGATTGGTGACTGCCCCCAATGGGAGTATCAAATCCCCCAAGGGCGCTGCAACCAAGTTCAGTCACCGGCCCAGTCACTGGGGCACTAGCTCTTTGGGCAGAGCTAGAATTCACCTCCACTCCATTGAATGTGGTACCCTGCCGCCTCTCTTGGGACCTGGGAATGCACATTTGCTGTTCTAAGTCCTTACACTTTTTAAGGAGTCTGGTTGCTTCATTCTGCAAATAATTATTTTCATCGCTCATTTTATTAATCGCCTCCTGCATGTCGCACATTTGCATTTGGCATTCATTGAACTCTTTATTTCTTTTGTCTCTTTCTTGAATCATTTTAATCATTTCTTGTTCTGCACTCTGGAGATCACCTTCTTTTTCACAATGTTCTTTTTGTAAAATCTGCATTTCTGAAACAACCTCATCTTTATCCTGCCTAATGTGATCCACTAAGGCTTTTAAGTGTGTCAATTCTTGCTCACTATCTTCAAATTGTTTCTTGCTTTTGGATAACTGAGTATCAAAGTCTCTGCATTTTAATTGCATGTCTTTTTTGGCATACATCCAATTCTGCTCTCAACATTTCCTGATTTTTACTTGCCCCCTCTAATTCAGTCTTTAACCTGTTAATTAGCTGAGTATCATTCTCTTGCATTCGCAGGGATTTGTTTAAAATAAACCATATTTTGCCGCATAACAGTCTTTCTCTGCACTTTTATCGGCTGCATTCAATAATCTTGTAAGGCAGACCTGGATTATGCTGCCTTCTGCAAAAATATTGTCTAGTTTTTCTTTCTGCACCTCACCCTGAATGCGGTTACTCCATTCTAACGTGCTATTCGAAGACCAATTCCCATGTGCAAATAACTTTGCCTCTAAATATTGCACTAGATCTGAGAATGTGGTTTCCCTTTGTGACATTCTGAAATTCGTTTTTAGTGGCACACTGCTATTATAAAATGGGTTCCCTTTAATGTGCAAATGGCAGTGTGAGACACACTTGCCACGCCCAGTAGGTACTCTATGATCACTTTCCCGGCCTGCAACGCACCATAAATATGTAGGGTATTTTGTGGAGATTTGGGGCCTGACGGTATTTTATTACCGCCGAAAAATAACTTAGCAATAATCACTCTTTGTATTCAGATTTGGCCATGTGCAACAATAATACAATGGACATGCATTATTTCAGCACCCAGACCTGCATATTTGGTATACGTGGTTGGTGGTATTTTGGTGAGCATAATTCCCTTGTTTTATTTGTGGCCCCAATGTCCAGAATCCCTTATCTTTGCTTAGATTTTTCGTGTGATCACTAGAGAGACCTCAGACCTGCATTCTAGGAATACCACATTTTCCAGTGATAGTGTTGGTGTGCCACCATGGGCGAACTCACTGACTTATTTACGACAGAGAGCTATATGTGGTAGTCTTGTGGTAATTTCCACTACCTTATATACGGTATGGAGCTATGTTCAGAGAGTCTCTCTTCCCGTTGGCTCATGTACCTCCAACAAGCTATGCTACAGTCACTCACAATTATTCATACTGATTTTGACATGCACACATCTGTCTTAAAATGACCATTGCACTGTTTAAAAATCTCCCCACATCATCAGCATTGTAATGGTAAACAATAAACATCACCCGTCTGTTTTCAAATATTTTTCTGTATTATAAAAGTTGTATTTAAAAACGATCTCATTCTTTACAGAAATAAAATGGTACAGTCAAAGCATTGTCTGTGACACTCTGCAAAGATAGTGGCGGAGAACAGAATTCAAATTGCAACATTAGCACTTGATTAAGACACGCACAGGAATCCTACACTGACTGCATATTACCGTACACACTCAGCTCCCACACTTCTCATTACCTTATCTTTTTAGTTGTTCTCTTTGTGGATGTGGCTCTCTTGGATTAACTCCAGCAAAAAGGAACGCTTGCCTTCTCAAACCGGGGTCATTGCCTGGAATTCTCAGCTTTTGCAGATAGGAATGCCTCAGCCAGTGGAAAGGTCCTTCTTTCAGCTCTCCCCAATCTCGACTGCAGCAGGACACAGGAATCTGCATTCAGTCAGGAGCCCCACAGCCAGGTCTTCTCCCCAATAGTGCAGAAAGATGTCTGCCTGTCTTTTTCCCTGATACTGCCCACTAAAACTTTCCTCTCAGCCCTCTGTATGACGTGTCCCAATGAAATCCATCATCTCTCATCCTCCTACTCTTCAACAATAGCTTCACTTATACATTTGCAATTGTTGCAAATCTGACTTCCTTCTTCCTGCAGTTACTGTGCACAAAAACACGGAGAATCAGGCAGAGAAGAGAAGAAAAAATCTCTGCACACGCATTTAAATGGTTTTCAGAGTATGCCTAATTCTGCAGTGGAGAACACATTTTATTAGTGGGTTATGTTAAATAAGGTTTATTAGTCAGGTTAATTGTTAATAGGTTAGCTGTTAATTTTCAAATGTGTCTCTAGCAATATAGGCATTTCAGGTGAAAAATAGTGTGCATTTTTAAATGAGCACGTGTGCTTTTAACTGTAAAAATAGATTTGCATCTTATATGTTAAAATCGTTTTTTGACTGAATAGCCTGTCTTTCCTTGTTAATCTGGCAACCCATATAGCAATGCACCGCACCCTTGTGGTGGTGCTGCAAAAAAATGTGCTACTTGTGCAGTAGTGCTGTACTCTGTACTGTAACATGCCAAATATCCTTACATATAGCTCTGAATGTCCCAAAAACATTTACAGCCTGAAAGGGGCATTAACCTGCATCCTAGACCACTGAAATTCCCAATTATATTTTTGGCACGAAAAATGCTACACCCCTGAACGTTCAGAATATGTTAGCAGCCCAAAAAAGGCCTTAAAATGCATCTTAAGCCTGCAAAAATGTAGAAAACTTTGGAGGCCCAGAAAAGGGGTTTATAGGCATCCTAGACCACCTAAACTCCAGAAAATGTTGTTGGGAAAAAACGGTGCTGGAGAGCTCTGAATGTCCCAAAAACATTTGCAGCCTGAAAGGGGCATTAACCCGCATCCTAGACCACTGAAATTCCCAACAATATTTTTGGCATGAAAAAAGCATCCTACACCCCTGAAAGTTCAGAATATGTTAGCAGCCCAAAAAAGGCCTTAAAATGTATATTAAGCCTGCAAAAATGTAGAAAACTTTGGAGGCCTCAAAAAGGGTTTTACAGGCATCCTAGACCCCCTAAAGTCCAGAAAATGTTGGTCACCTAAAAGCTGTGTGAGAGAGCTCTCAATGTCCCAAAAACATTTGCAGCCTTAAAGGGGCATTAACCCGCATCCTAGACCACTGAAATTCCCAATAATATTTTTGGCACTAAAAATGCATCCTACACCCCTGAAAATTCAGAATATGTTAGCAGCCCAAAAAAGGCCTGAAAATGCATCTTAAGCCTGCAAAAATGTAGAAAACTTTGGAGGCCCAGAAAAGGGGTTTACAGGCATCCTAGACCCCCTAAAGTCCGGAAAAAATGCTGGTCGCCTAAAAACTGTGTCAGAGAGCTCTGAATGTCAAACATTTGCAGCCTGAAAAGGGCATTAACAGGCATCCTAGACCACTGAAATTCCCAACAATATTTTTGGCGTGAAAAATGCATCCTACACCCCTGAAAATTCAGAATATGTTAGCAGCCCAAAAATAGGCCTTAACATGCCTCTTAAGACTGCAATAAATGTTGAAAACTTTGGATGCCCAAAAAAGGGGTTTACAGGCATCCTAGACCCCATAAAGTCCAAAAAATGTTGGTGGCCAAAAACTGTGTCAGAGAACTCTGAATGTCCCAAAAACCTTTACAGCCTGAAAGGGGCATTAACCTGCATCCTAGACCACTGAAATTCCCAATTACATTTTTGGCACGAAAAATTATACTACCCTGAAAGTTCAGAATATGTTAGCAGCCCAAAAAAGGCCTTAAAATGTATATTAAGCCTGCAAAAATGTAGAAAACTTTGGAGGCCTCAAAAAGGGGTTTACAGGCATCCTAGACCCCCTAAAGTCCAGAAAATGTTGGTCACCTAAAAACTGTGTGAGAGAGCTCTGAATGTCCCAAAAACATTTGCAGCCTGAAAGGGGCATTAACCCGCATCCTAGACCACTGAAATTCCCAATAATATTTTTGGCACGAAAAATGTATCCTACACCCCTGAAAATTCAGAATATGTTAGCAGCTCAAAAATAGGCCTTAACATGCATTTTAAGACTGCAAAAAATGTTGAAAACTTTGGATGCCCAAAAAAGGGGTTTACAGGCATCCTAGACCCCCTAAAGTCCAGAAAATGCTGGTCGCCTAAAAACGGTGTCAGAGAGCTCTGAATGTCCCAAAAACATTTGCAGCCTTAAAGGGGCATTAACCCGCATCCTAGACCACTGAAATTCCCAATAATATTTTTGGCACGAAAAATGCATCCTACACCCCTGAAAATTCAGAATATGTTAGCAGCCCAAAAAAGGCCTTAAAATGCATCTTAAGCCTGCAAAAATGTAGAAAACTTTGGAGGCCCAGAAAAGGGGTTTACAAGCATCCTAGACCCCCTAAACTCCAGAAAATGTTGTTGGGAAAAAACAGTGCTGGAGAGCTCCCAATGCCTCAAAAACATTTGCAGCCTGAAAGGAGCATTAACCCGCATCCTAGACCACTGAAGTTCCCGACAATATTTTTGGCATGAAAAAAGCATCATACACCCCTGAAAGTTCAGAATATGTTAGCAGCCCAAAAAAGGCCTTAAAATGTATATTAAGCCTGCAAAAATGTAGAAAACTTTGGAGGCCTCAAAAAGGGTTTTACAGGCATCCTAGACCACCTAAAGTCCAGAAAATGTTGGTCACCTAAAAGCTGTGTGAGAGAGCTCTCAATGTCCCAAAAACATTTGCAGCCTTAAAGGGGCATTAACCCGCATCCTAGACCACTGAAATTCCCAATACTATTTTTGGCACTAAAAATGCATCCTACACCCCTGAAAATTCAGAATATGTTAGCAGCCCAAAAAAGGCCTTAACATGCATCTTAAGCCTGCAAAAATGTAGAAAACTTTGGAGGCCCAGAAAAGGGGTTTACAGGCATCCTAGACCCCCTAAACTCCAGAAAATGTTGTTGGGAAAAAACAGTGCTGGAGAGCTCCGAATGTCCCAAAAACATTTGCAGCCTGAAAGGGGCATTAACCCGCATCCTAGACCACTGAAGTTCCTGACAATATTTTTGGCATGAAAAAAGTATCCTACACCCCTGAAAGTTCAGAATGTGTTAGCAGCCCAAAAAAGGCCTTAAAATGTATATTAAGCCTGCAAAAATGTAGAAAACTTTGGAGGCCTCAAAAAGGGGTTTACAGGCATCCTAGACACCCTAAAGTCCAGAAAATGTTGGTCGCCTAAAAAAAGAGTCAGAGAGCTCTGAATGTCCCAAAAACATTTGCAGCCTGAAAGGGGCATTAACCCGCATCCTAGACCACTGAAATTCCCAATAATATTTTTGGCACGAAAAATGTATCCTACACCCCTGAAAATTGAGAATATGTTAGCAGCTCAAAAATAGGCCTTAACATGCATTTTAAGACTGCAAAAAATGTTGAAAACTTTGGATGCCCAAAAAAAGGGGTTTACAGGCATCATAGACCGCCTAAAGTCCAGAAAATGCTGGTCGCCTAAAAACGGTGTCAGAGAGCTCTGAATGTCCCAAAAACATTTGCAGCCTGAAAAGGGCATTAACAGGCATCCTAGACCACTGAAATTCCCAACAATATTTTTGGCATGAAAAATGTATCCTACACCCCTGAAAATTCAGAATATGTTAGCAGCCCAAAAATAGGCCTTAACATACATCTTAAGACTGCAATAAATGTTGAAAACTTTGGATGCCCAAAAAAGGGGTTTACAGGCATCCTAGACCCCCTAAAGTCCGGAAAATGCTGGTCGCCTAAAAACTGTGTCAGAGAGCTCTGAATGTCAAACATTTGCAGCCTGAAAAGGGCATTAACAGGCATCCTAGACCACTGAAATTCCCAACAATATTTTTGGCATGAAAAATGCATCCTACACCCCTGAAAATTCAGAATATGTTAGCAGCCCAAAAAAAGGCCTTAACATGCCTCTTAAGACTGCAATAAATGTTGAAAACTTTGGATGCCCAAAAAAGGGGTTTACAGGCATCCTAGACCCCATAAAGTCCAGAAAATGTTGGTGGCCAAAAACTGTGTCAGAGAGCTCTGAATGTCCCAAAAACCTTTACAGCCTGAAAGGGGCATTAACCTGCATCCTAGACCACTGAAATTCCCAATTACATTTTTGGCACGAAAAATGCTACTCCCCTGAAAGTTCAGAATATGTTAGCAGCCCAAAAAAGGCCTTAAAATGTATATTAAGCCTGCAAAAATGTAGACAACTTTGGAGGCCTCAAAAAGGGTTTTACAGGCATCCTAGACCCCCTAAAGTCCCGAAAATGTTGGTCACCTAAAAACTGTGTGAGAGAGCTCTCAATGTCCCAAAAACATTTGCAGCCTTAAAGGGGCATTAACCCGGATCCTAGACCACTGAAATTCCCAATAATATTTTTGGCACGAAAAATGCATCCTACACCCCTGAAAATTCAGAATATGTTAGCAGCTCAAAAATAGGACTTAACATGCATTTTAAGATTGCAAAAAATGTTGAAAGTTTTGGATGCCCAAAAAAGGGGTTTACTGGCATCCTAGACCCCCTAAAGTCCAGAAAATGATGGTCGCCTAAAAACGGTGTCAGAGAGCTCTGAATGTCCCAAAAACATTTGCAGCCTGAAAAGGGCATTAACAGGCATCCTAGACCACTGAAATTCTCAACAATATTTTTGGCATGAAAAATGCATCCTACACCCCTGAAAATTCAGAATATGTTAGCAGCCCAAAAATAGGCCTTAACATGCATCTTAAGACTGCAATAAATGTTGAAAACTTTGGATGCCCAAAAAAGGGGTTTGCAGGCATCCTAGACCCCATACAGTCCAGAAAAAGTTGGTGGCCAAAAACTGTGTCAGAGAGCTCTGAATGTCCCAAAAACCTTTACAGCCTGAAAGGGGCATTAACCTGCATCCTATACCACTGAAATTCCCAATTATATTTTTGGCACGAAAAATGCTACACCCCTGAACGTTCAGAATATGTTAGCAGCCCAAAAAAGGCCTTAAAATGCATCTTAAGCCTGCAAAAATGTAGAAAACTTTGGAGGCCCAGAAAAGGGGTTTATAGGCATCCTAGACCACCTAAACTCCAGAAAATGTTGTTGGGAAAAAACGGTGCTGGAGAGCTCCGAATGTCCCAAAAACATTTGCAGCCTGAAAGGGGCATTAACCCGCATCCTAGACCACTGAAATTCCCAACAATATTTTTGGCATGAAAAAAGCATCCTACACCCCTGAAAGTTCAGAATATGTTAGCAGCCCAAAAAATGCCTTAAAATGTATATTAAGCCTGCAAAAATGTAGAAAACTTTGGAGGCCTCAAAAAGGGGTTTACAGGCATCCTAGACACCCTAAAGTCCAGAAAATGTTGGTCGCCTAAAAACGGGGTCAGAGAGCTCTGAATGTCCCAAAAACATTTGCAGCCTGAAAGGGGCATTAACCCGCATCCTAGACCACTGAAATTCCCAATAATATTTTTGGCACGAAAAATGCATCCTACACCCCTGAAAATTCAGAATATGTTAGCAGCCCAAAAAAGGCCTTAAAATACATCTTAAGACTGCAAAAATGTAGAAAACTTTGGAGGCCCAGAAAAGGGGTTTACAGGCATCCTAGACCCCCTAAACTCCAGAAAATGTTGTTGGGAAAAAACAGTGCTGGAGAGCTCCGAATGTCCCAAAAACATTTGCAGCCTGAAAGGGGCATTAACCCACATCCTAGACCGCTGAAGTTCCCGACAATATTTTATGGCATGAAAAAAGCATCCTACACCCCTGAAAGTTCGGAATATGTTAGCAGCCCAAAAAAGGCCTTAAAATATATATTAAGCCTGCAAAGAGGCCCAGAAAAGGGGTTTACAGGCATCCTAGACCCCCTAAACTCCAGAAAATGTTGTTGGGAAAAAACGGTGCTGGAAAGCTCCGAATGTCCCAAAAACATTTGCAGCCTGAAAGGGGCATTAACCCGCATCCTAGACCACTGAAATTCCCAACAATATTTTTGGCATGAAAAAAGCATCCTACACCCCTGAAAGTTCAGAATATGTTAGCAGCCCAAAAAATGCCTTAAAATGTATATTAAGCCTGCAAAAATGTAGAAAACTTTGGAGGCATCGAAAAGGGGTTTACAGGCATCCTAGACCCCATAAAGTCCAGAAAATGTTGGTCACCTAAAAACTGTGTGAGAGAGCTCTCAATGTCCCAAAAACATTTGCAGCCTGAAAGGGCCATTAACCCGCATCCTAGACCAGTGAAATTCCCAATAATATTTTTGACACGAAAAATGCATCCTACACCCCTGAAAATTCAGAATATGTTAGCAGCCCAAAAATAGGCCTTAACATGTATCTTAAGACTGCAAAAAATGTTGAAAACTTTGGATGCCCAAAAAAGGGGTTTACAGGCATCCTAGACCCCCTAAAGTCCAGAAAATGCTGGTCGCCTAAAAACGGTGTCAGAGAGCTCTGAATGTCCCAAAAACATTTGCAGCCTGAAAAGGGCATTAACAGGCATCCTAGACCACTGAAATTCCCAACAATATTTTTGGCATGAAAAATGTATCCTACACCCCTGAAAATTCAGAATATGTTAGCAGCCCAAAAATAGGCCTTAACATACATCTTAAGACTGCAATAAATGTTGAAAACTTTGGATGCCCAAAAAAGGGGTTTACAGGCATCCTAGACCCCCTAAAGTCCGGAAAATGCTGGTCGCCTAAAAACTGTGTCAGAGAGCTCTGAATGTCAAACATTTGCAGCCTGAAAAGGGCATTAACAGGCATCCTAGACCACTGAAATTCCCAACAATATTTTTGGCATGAAAAATGCATCCTACACCCCTGAAAATTCAGAATATGTTAGCAGCCCAAAAAAAGGCCTTAACATGCCTCTTAAGACTGCAATAAATGTTGAAAACTTTGGATGCCCAAAAAAGGGGTTTACAGGCATCCTAGACCCCATAAAGTCCAGAAAATGTTGGTGGCCAAAAACTGTGTCAGAGAGCTCTGAATGTCCCAAAAACCTTTACAGCCTGAAAGGGGCATTAACCTGCATCCTAGACCACTGAAATTCCCAATTACATTTTTGGCACGAAAAATGCTACTCCCCTGAAAGTTCAGAATATGTTAGCAGCCCAAAAAAGGCCTTAAAATGTATATTAAGCCTGCAAAAATGTAGACAACTTTGGAGGCCTCAAAAAGGGTTTTACAGGCATCCTAGACCCCCTAAAGTCCCGAAAATGTTGGTCACCTAAAAACTGTGTGAGAGAGCTCTCAATGTCCCAAAAACATTTGCAGCCTTAAAGGGGCATTAACCCGGATCCTAGACCACTGAAATTCCCAATAATATTTTTGGCACGAAAAATGCATCCTACACCCCTGAAAATTCAGAATATGTTAGCAGCCCAAAAATAGGCCTTAACATGCATTTTAAGATTGCAAAAAATGTTGAAAACTTTGGATGCCCAAAAAAGGGGTTTACAGGCATCCTAGACCCCCTAAAGTCCAGAAAATGATGGTCGCCTAAAAACGGTGTCAGAGAGCTCTGAATGTCCCAAAAACATTTGCAGCCTGAAAAGGGCATTAACAGGCATCCTAGACCACTGAAATTCTCAACAATATTTTTGGCATGAAAAATGCATCCTACACCCCTGAAAATTCAGAATATGTTAGCAGCCCAAAAATAGGCCTTAACATGCATCTTAAGACTGCAATAAATGTTGAAAACTTTGGATGCCCAAAAAAGGGGTTTGCAGGCATCCTAGACCCCATACAGTCCAGAAAAAGTTGGTGGCCAAAAACTGTGTCAGAGAGCTCTGAATGTCCCAAAAACCTTTACAGCCTGAAAGGGGCATTAACTTGCATCCTATACCACTGAAATTCCCAATTATATTTTTGGCACGAAAAATGCTACACCCCTGAACGTTCAGAATATGTTAGCAGCCCAAAAAAGGCCTTAAAATGCATCTTAAGCCTGCAAAAATGTAGAAAACTTTGGAGGCCCAGAAAAGGGGTTTATAGGCATCCTAGACCACCTAAACTCCAGAAAATGTTGTTGGGAAAAAACGGTGCTGGAGAGCTCCGAATGTCCCAAAAACATTTGCAGCCTGAAAGGGGCATTAACCCGCATCCTAGACCACTGAAATTCCCAACAATATTTTTGGCATGAAAAAAGCATCCTACACCCCTGAAAGTTCAGAATATGTTAGCAGCCCAAAAAATGCCTTAAAATGTATATTAAGCCTGCAAAAATGTAGAAAACTTTGGAGGCCTCAAAAAGGGGTTTACAGGCATCCTAGACACCCTAAAGTCCAGAAAATGTTGGTCGCCTAAAAACGGGGTCAGAGAGCTCTGAATGTCCCAAAAACATTTGCAGCCTGAAAGGGGCATTAACCTGCATCCTAGACCACTGAAATTCCCAATAATATTTTTGGCACGAAAAATGCATCCTACACCCCTGAAAATTCAGAATATGTTAGCAGCCCAAAAAAGGCCTTAAAATACATCTTAAGACTGCAAAAATGTAGAAAACTTTGGAGGCATCGAAAAGGGGTTTACAGGCATCCTAGACCCCATAAAGTCCAGAAAATGTTGGTCACCTAAAAACTGTGTGAGAGAGCTCTCAATGTCCCAAAAACATTTGCAGCCTGAAAGGGGCATTAACCCGCATCCTAGACCAGTGAAATTCCCAATAATATTTTTGACACGAAAAATGCATCCTACACCCCTGAAAATTCAGAATATGTTAGCAGCCCAAAAATAGGCCTTAACATGTATCTTAAGACTGCAAAAAATGTTGAAAACTTTGGATGCCCAAAAAAGGGGTTTACAGGCATCCTAGAGCCCATAAAGTCCAGAAAATGTTGGTGGCCAAAAACTGTGTCAGAGAGCTCTGAATGTCCCAAAAATCTTTACAGCCTGAAAGGGGCATTAACCTGCATCCTAGACCACTGAAAGTCCCAATTATATTTTTGGCATGAAAAATGCTACACCCCTGAACGTTCAGAATATGTTAGCAGCCCAAAAAAGGCCTTAAAATGCATCTTAAGCCTGCAAAAATGTAGAAAACTTTGGAGGCCCAGAAAAGGGGTTTATAGGCATCCTAGACCACCTAAACTCCAGAAAATGTTGTTGGGAAAAAACGGTGCTGGAGAGCTCCGAATGTCCCAAAAACATTTGAAGCCTGAAAGGGGCATTAACCCGCATCCTAGACCACTGAAATTCCCAACAATATTTTTGGCATGAAAAAAGCATCCTACACCCCTGAAAGTTCAGAATATGTTAACAGCCCAAAAAATGCCTTAAAATGTATATTAAGCCTGCAAAAATGTAGAAAACTTTGGAGGCCTCAAAAAGGGGTTTACAGGCATCCTAGACACCCTAAAGTCCAGAAAATGTGGGTCGCCTAAAAACGGGGTCAGAGAGCTCTGAATGTCCCAAAAACATTTGCAGCCTGAAAGGGGCATTAGCCCGCATCCTAGACCACTGAAATTCCCAATAATATTTTTGGCACGAAAAATGCATCCTACACCCCTGAAAATTCAGAATATGTTAGCAGCCCAAAAAAGGCCTTAAAATACATCTTAAGACTGCAAAAATGTAGAAAACTTTGGAGGCCCAGAAAAGGGGTTTACAGGCATCCTAGACCCCCTAAACTCCAGAAAATGTTGTTGGGAAAAAACAGTGCTGGAGAGCTCCGAATGTCCCAAAAACATTTGCAGCCTGAAAGGGGCATTAACCCACATCCTAGACCGCTGAAGTTCCCGACAATATTTTATGGCATGAAAAAAGCATCCTACACCCCTGAAAGTTCAGAATATGTTAGCAGCCCAAAAAAGGCCTTAAAATATATATTAAGCCTGCAAAGAGGCCCAGAAAAGGGGTTTACAGGCATCCTAGACCCCCTAAACTCCAGAAAATGTTGTTGGGAAAAAACGGTGCTGGAAAGCTCCGAATGTCCCAAAAACATTTGCAGCCTGAAAGGGGCATTAACCCGCATCCTAGACCACTGAAATTCCCAACAATATTTTTGGCATGAAAAAAGCATCCTACACCCCTGAAAGTTCAGAATATGTTAGCAGCCCAAAAAATGCCTTAAAATGTATATTAAGCCTGCAAAAATGTAGAAAACTTTGGAGGCATCGAAAAGGGGTTTACAGGCATCCTAGACCCCATAAAGTCCAGAAAATGTTGGTCACCTAAAAACTGTGTGAGAGAGCTCTCAATGTCCCAAAAACATTTGCAGCCTGAAAGGGGCATTAACCCGCATCCTAGACCAGTGAAATTCCCAATAATATTTTTGACACGAAAAATGCATCCTACACCCCTGAAAATTCAGAATATGTTAGCAGCCCAAAAATAGGCCTTAACATGTATCTTAAGACTGCAAAAAATGTTGAAAACTTTGGATGCCCAAAAAAGGGGTTTACAGGCATCCTAGAGCCCATAAAGTCCAGAAAATGTTGGTGGCCAAAAACTGTGTCAGAGAGCTCTGAATGTCCCAAAAACCTTTACAGCCTGAAAGGGGCATTAACTTGCATCCTATACCACTGAAATTCCCAATTATATTTTTGGCACGAAAAATGCTACACCCCTGAACGTTCAGAATATGTTAGCAGCCCAAAAAAGGCCTTAAAATGCATCTTAAGCCTGCAAAAATGTAGAAAACTTTGGAGGCCCAGAAAAGGGGTTTATAGGCATCCTAGACCACCTAAACTCCAGAAAATGTTGTTGGGAAAAAACGGTGCTGGAGAGCTCCGAATGTCCCAAAAACATTTGCAGCCTGAAAGGGGCATTAACCCGCATCCTAGACCACTGAAATTCCCAACAATATTTTTGGCATGAAAAAAGCATCCTACACCCCTGAAAGTTCAGAATATGTTAGCAGCCCAAAAAATGCCTTAAAATGTATATTAAGCCTGCAAAAATGTAGAAAACTTTGGAGGCCTCAAAAAGGGGTTTACAGGCATCCTAGACACCCTAAAGTCCAGAAAATGTTGGTCGCCTAAAAACGGGGTCAGAGAGCTCTGAATGTCCCAAAAACATTTGCAGCCTGAAAGGGGCATTAACCTGCATCCTAGACCACTGAAATTCCCAATAATATTTTTGGCACGAAAAATGCATCCTACACCCCTGAAAATTCAGAATATGTTAGCAGCCCAAAAAAGGCCTTAAAATACATCTTAAGACTGCAAAAATGTAGAAAACTTTGGAGGCATCGAAAAGGGGTTTACAGGCATCCTAGACCCCATAAAGTCCAGAAAATGTTGGTCACCTAAAAACTGTGTGAGAGAGCTCTCAATGTCCCAAAAACATTTGCAGCCTGAAAGGGGCATTAACCCGCATCCTAGACCAGTGAAATTCCCAATAATATTTTTGACACGAAAAATGCATCCTACACCCCTGAAAATTCAGAATATGTTAGCAGCCCAAAAATAGGCCTTAACATGTATCTTAAGACTGCAAAAAATGTTGAAAACTTTGGATGCCCAAAAAAGGGGTTTACAGGCATCCTAGAGCCCATAAAGTCCAGAAAATGTTGGTGGCCAAAAACTGTGTCAGAGAGCTCTGAATGTCCCAAAAATCTTTACAGCCTGAAAGGGGCATTAACCTGCATCCTAGACCACTGAAAGTCCCAATTATATTTTTGGCATGAAAAATGCTACACCCCTGAACGTTCAGAATATGTTAGCAGCCCAAAAAAGGCCTTAAAATGCATCTTAAGCCTGCAAAAATGTAGAAAACTTTGGAGGCCCAGAAAAGGGGTTTATAGGCATCCTAGACCACCTAAACTCCAGAAAATGTTGTTGGGAAAAAACGGTGCTGGAGAGCTCCGAATGTCCCAAAAACATTTGAAGCCTGAAAGGGGCATTAACCCGCATCCTAGACCACTGAAATTCCCAACAATATTTTTGGCATGAAAAAAGCATCCTACACCCCTGAAAGTTCAGAATATGTTAACAGCCCAAAAAATGCCTTAAAATGTATATTAAGCCTGCAAAAATGTAGAAAACTTTGGAGGCCTCAAAAAGGGGTTTACAGGCATCCTAGACACCCTAAAGTCCAGAAAATGTGGGTCGCCTAAAAACGGGGTCAGAGAGCTCTGAATGTCCCAAAAACATTTGCAGCCTGAAAGGGGCATTAGCCCGCATCCTAGACCACTGAAATTCCCAATAATATTTTTGGCACGAAAAATGCATCCTACACCCCTGAAAATTCAGAATATGTTAGCAGCCCAAAAAAGGCCTTAAAATACATCTTAAGACTGCAAAAATGTAGAAAACTTTGGAGGCCCAGAAAAGGGGTTTACAGGCATCCTAGACCCCCTAAACTCCAGAAAATGTTGTTGGGAAAAAACAGTGCTGGAGAGCTCCGAATGTCCCAAAAACATTTGCAGCCTGAAAGGGGCATTAACCCACATCCTAGACCGCTGAAGTTCCCGACAATATTTTATGGCATGAAAAAAGCATCCTACACCCCTGAAAGTTCAGAATATGTTAGCAGCCCAAAAAAGGCCTTAAAATATATATTAAGCCTGCAAAGAGGCCCAGAAAAGGGGTTTACAGGCATCCTAGACCCCCTAAACTCCAGAAAATGTTGTTGGGAAAAAACGGTGCTGGAAAGCTCCGAATGTCCCAAAAACATTTGCAGCCTGAAAGGGGCATTAACCCGCATCCTAGACCACTGAAATTCCCAACAATATTTTTGGCATGAAAAAAGCATCCTACACCCCTGAAAGTTCAGAATATGTTAGCAGCCCAAAAAATGCCTTAAAATGTATATTAAGCCTGCAAAAATGTAGAAAACTTTGGAGGCATCGAAAAGGGGTTTACAGGCATCCTAGACCCCATAAAGTCCAGAAAATGTTGGTCACCTAAAAACTGTGTGAGAGAGCTCTCAATGTCCCAAAAACATTTGCAGCCTGAAAGGGGCATTAACCCGCATCCTAGACCAGTGAAATTCCCAATAATATTTTTGACACGAAAAATGCATCCTACACCCCTGAAAATTCAGAATATGTTAGCAGCCCAAAAATAGGCCTTAACATGTATCTTAAGACTGCAAAAAATGTTGAAAACTTTGGATGCCCAAAAAAGGGGTTTACAGGCATCCTAGAGCCCATAAAGTCCAGAAAATGTTGGTGGCCAAAAACTGTGTCAGAGAGCTCTGAATGTCCCAAAAATCTTTACAGCCTGAAAGGGGCATTAACCTGCATCCTAGACCACTGAAAGTCCCAATTATATTTTTGGCATGAAAAATGCTACACCCCTGAACGTTCAGAATATGTTAGCAGCCCAAAAAAGGCCTTAAAATGCATCTTAAGCCTGCAAAAATGTAGAAAACTTTGGAGGCCCAGAAAAGGGGTTTATAGGCATCCTAGACCACCTAAACTCCAGAAAATGTTGTTGGGAAAAAACGGTGCTGGAGAGCTCCGAATGTCCCAAAAACATTTGAAGCCTGAAAGGGGCATTAACCCGCATCCTAGACCACTGAAATTCCCAACAATATTTTTGGCATGAAAAAAGCATCCTACACCCCTGAAAGTTCAGAATATGTTAACAGCCCAAAAAATGCCTTAAAATGTATATTAAGCCTGCAAAAATGTAGAAAACTTTGGAGGCCTCAAAAAGGGGTTTACAGGCATCCTAGACACCCTAAAGTCCAGAAAATGTGGGTCGCCTAAAAACGGGGTCAGAGAGCTCTGAATGTCCCAAAAACATTTGCAGCCTGAAAGGGGCATTAACCCGCATCCTAGACCACTGAAATTCCCAATAATATTTTTGGCACGAAAAATGCATCCTACACCCCTGAAAATTCAGAATATGTTAGCAGCCCAAAAATAGGCCTTAACATGCATCTTAAGACTGCAAAAAATGTTGAAAACTTTGGATACCCAAAAAAGGGGTTTACAGGCATCCTAGAGCCCATAAAGTCCAGAAAATGTTGGTGGCCAAAAACTGTGTCAGAGAGCTCTGAATGTCCCAAAAACATTTGCAGCCTGAAAGGGGCATTAACCTGCATCCAAGACCACTGAAATTCCCAATTACATTTTTGGCACGAAAAATGCTACACCCCTGAATGTTCAGAATATGTTAGCAGCCCAAAAAAGGCCTTAAAATGCATCTTAAGCCTGCAAAAATGTAGAAAACTTTGGAGGCCCAGAAAACGGGTTTACAGGCATCCTAGACCCCCTAAACTCCAGAAAATTTTGTTGGGAAAAAACGGTGCTGGAAAGCTCCGAATGTCCCAAAAACATTTGCAGCCTGAAAGGGGCATTAACCCGCATCCTAGACCACTGAAATTCCCAACAATATTTTTGGCATGAAAAAAGCATTCTATACCCCTGAAAGTTCAGAATATGTTAGCAGCCCAAAAAAGGCCTTAAAATGTATGTTAAGCCTGCAAAAATGTAGAAAACTTTGGAGGCCTCAAAAAGGGGTTTACAGGCATCCTAGACCCCCTAAAGTCCAGAAAATGCTGGTCGCCTAAAAACGGTGTCAGAGAGCTCTGAATGTCCCAAAAACATTTGCACACTGAAAAGGGCATTAACAGGCATCCTAGACCACTGAAATTCCCAACAATATTTTTGGCATGAAAAATGCATCCTACACCCCTGAAAATTCAGAATATGTTAGCAGCCCAAAAATAGGCCTTAACATGCATCTTAAGAGTGAAATAAATGTTGAAAACTTTGGATGCCCAAAAAAGGGGTTTACAGGCATCCTAGACCCCATAAAGTCCAGAAAATGTTGGTGGCCAAAAACTGTGTCAGAGAACTCTGAATGTCCCAAAAACCTTTACAGCCTGAAAGGGGCATTAACCTGCATCCTAGACCACTGAAATTCCCAATTACATTTTTGGCACGAAAAATTATACTCCCCTGAAAGTTCAGAATATGTTAGCAGCCCAAAAAAGGCCTTAAAATGTATATTAAGCCTGCAAAAATGTAGAAAACTTTGGAGGCCTCAAAAAGGGGTTTACAGGTATCCTAGACCCCCTAAAGTCCAGAAAATGTTGGTCACCTAAAAACTGTGTGAGAGAGCTCTCAATGTCCCAAAAACATTTGCAGCCTTAAAGGGGCATTAACCCGCATCCTAGACCACTGAAATTCCCAATAATATTTTTGGCACGAAAAATGCATCCTACACCCCTGAAAATTCAGAATATGTTAGCAGCCCAAAAAAGGCCTTAAAATGCATCTTAAGCCTGCAAAAATGAAGAAAACTTTGGAGGCCCAGAAAAGGGGTTTACAAGCATCCTAGACCCCCTAAACTCCAGAAAATGTTGTTGGGAAAAAACAGTGCTGGAGAGCTCCTAATGCCTCAAAAACATTTGCAGCCTGAAAGGAGCATTAACCCGCATCCTAGACCACTGAAGTTCCCGACAATATTTTTGGCATGAAAAAAGCATCCTACACCCCTGAAAGTTCAGAATATGTTAGCAGCCCAAAAAAGGCCTTAAAATGTATATTAAGCCTGCAAAAATGTAGAAAACTTTGGAGGCCTCAAAAAGGGTTTTACAGGCATCCTAGACCCCCTAAAGTCCAGAAAATGTTGGTCACCTAAAAGCTGTGTGAGAGAGCTCTCAATGTCCCAAAAACATTTGCAGCCTTAAAGGGGCATTAACCCGCATCCTAGACCACTGAAATTCCCAATACTATTTTTGGCACTAAAAATGCATCCTACACCCCTGAAAATTCAGAATATGTTAGCAGCCCAAAAAAGGCCTTAAAATGCATCTTAAGCCTGCAAAAATGTAGAAAACTTTGGAGGCCCAGAAAAGGGGTTTACAGGCATCCTAGACCCCCTAAACTCCAGAAAATGTTGTTGGGAAAAAACAGTGCTGGAGAGCTCCGAATGTCCGAAAAATCATTTGCAGCCTGAAAGGGGCATTAACCCGCATCCTAGACCACTGAAGTTCCTGACAATATTTTTGGCATGAAAAAAGTATCCTACACCCCTGAAAGTTCAGAATATGTTAGCAGCCCAAAAAAGGCCTTAAAATGTATATTAAGCCTGCAAAAATGTAGAAAACTTTGGAGGCCTCAAAAAGGGGTTTACAGGCATCCTAGACACCCTAAAGTCCAGAAAATGTTGGTCGCCTAAAAAAAGAGTCAGAGAGCTCTGAATGTCCCAAAAACATTTGCAGCCTGAAAGTGGCATTAACCCGCATCCTAGACCACTGAAATTCCCAATAATATTTTTGGCACGAAAAATGTATCCTACACCCCTAAAAATTCAGAATATGTTAGCAGCTCAAAAATAGGCCTTAACATGCATTTTAAGATTGCAAAAAATGTTGAAAACTTTGGATGCCCAAAAAAGGGGTTTACAGGCATCCTAGACCCCCTAAAGTCCAGAAAATGCTGGTCGCCTAAAAACGGTGTCAGAGAGCTCTGAATGTCCCAAAAACATTTGCAGCCTGAAAAGGGCATTAACAGGCATCCTAGACCACTGAAATTCCCAACAATATTTTTGGCATGAAAAATGTATCCTACACCCCTGAAAATTCAGAATATGTTAGCAGCCCAAAAATAGGCCTTAACATACATCTTAAGACTGCAATAAATGTTGAAAACTTTGGATGCCCAAAAAAGGGGTTTACAGGCATCCTAGACCCAATAAAGTCCAGAAAATGTTGGTGGCCAAAAACTGTATCAGAGAGCTCTGAATGTCCCAAAAACATTTGCAGCCTGAAAGGGGCGTTAACCTGCATCCAAGACCACTGAAATTCCCAATTACATTTTTGGCAGGAAAAATGCTACACCCCTGAAAGTTCACAATATGTTAGCAGCCCAAAAAAGGCCTTAAAATGTATATTAAGCCTGCAAAAATATAGAAAACTTTGGAGGTCTCAAAAAGGGGTTTACAGGCATCCTAGACCCCCTAAAGTCCAGAAAATGTTGGTCACCTAAAAACTATGTGAGAGAGCTCTCAATGTCCCAAAAACATTTGCAACCTGAAAGGGGCATTAACCCGCATCCTAGACCACTGAAATTCCCAATAATATTTTTGACACGAAAAATGCATCCTACACCCCTGAAAATTCAGAATATGTTAGCAGCCCAAAAATAGGCCTTAACATGTATCTTAAGACTGCAAAAAATGTTGAAAACTTTGGACGTCTCAAAAAGGGGTTTACAGGCATCCTAGACCCCCTAAAGTCCAGAAAATGTTGGTCACCTAAAAACTATGTGAGAGAGCTCTCAATGTCCCAAAAACATTTGCAACCTGAAAGGGGCATTAACCCGCATCCTAGACCACTGAAATTCCCAATAATATTTTTGACACGAAAAATGCATCCTACACCCCTGAAAATTCAGAATATGTTAGCAGCCCAAAAATAGGCCTTAACATGTATCTTAAGACTGCAAAAAATGTTGAAAACTTTGGATGCCCAAAAAAGGGGTTTATAGGCATCCTAGACCACCTAAACTCCAGAAAATGTTGTTGGGAAAAAACGGTGCTGGAGAGCTCCGAATGTCCCAAAAACATTTGCAGCCTGAAAGGGGCATTAACCCGCATCCTAGACCACTGAAATTCCCAACAATATTTTTGGCATGAAAAAAGCATCCTACACCCCTGAAAGTTCAGAATATGTTAGCAGCCCAAAAAGGCCTTAAAATGTATATTAAGCCTGCAAAAATGTAGAAAACTTTGGAGGCCTCAAAAAGGGTTTTACAGGCATCCTAGACCCCCTAAAGTCCAGAAAATGTTGGTCACCTAAAAGCTGTGTGAGAGAGCTCTCAATGTCCCAAAAACATTTGCAGCCTTAAAGGGGCATTAACCCGCATCCTAGACCACTGAAATTCCCAATAATATTTTTGGCACTAAAAATGCATCCTACACCCCTGAAAATTCAGAATTTGTTAGCAGCCCAAAAAAGGCCTGAAAATGCATCTTAAGCCTGCAAAAATGTAGAAAACTTTGGAGGCCCAGAAAAGGGGTTTACAGGCATCCTAGACCCCCTAAAGTCCGGAAAAAATGCTGGTCGCCTAAAAACTGTGTCAGAGAGCTCTGAATGTCAAACATTTGCAGCCTGAAAAGGGCATTAACAGGCATCCTAGACCACTGAAATTCCCAACAATATTTTTGGCACGAAAAATGCATCCTACACCCCTGAAAATTCAGAATATGTTAGCAGCCCAAAAAAGGCCTTAAAATGCATCTTAAGCCTGCAAAAATGTAGAAAACTTTGGAGGCCCAGAAAAGGGGTTTACAAGCATCCTAGACCCCCTAAACTCCAGAAAATGTTGTTGGGAAAAAACAGTGCTGGAGAGCTCCCAATGCCTCAAAAACATTTGCAGCCTGAAAGGAGCATTAACCTGCATCCTAGACCACTGAAGTTCCCGACAATATTTTTGGCATGAAAAAAGCATCCTACACCCCTGAAAGTTCAGAATATGTTAGCAGCCCAAAAAAGGCCTTAAAATGTATATTAAGCCTGCAAAAATGTAGAAAACTTTGGAGGCCTCAAAAAGGGTTTTACAGGCATCCTAGACCACCTAAAGTCCAGAAAATGTTGGTCACCTAAAAGCTGTGTGAGAGAGCTCTCAATGTCCCAAAAACATTTGCAGCCTTAAAGGGGCATTAACCCGCATCCTAGACCACTGAAATTCCCAATACTATTTTTGGCACTAAAAATGCATCCTACACCCCTGAAAATTCAGAATATGTTAGCAGCCCAAAAAAGGCCTTAAAATGCATCTTAAGCCTGCAAAAATGTAGAAAACTTTGGAGGCCCAGAAAAGGGGTTTACAGGCATCCTAGACCCCCTAAACTCCAGAAAATGTTGTTGGGAAAAAACAGTGCTGGAGAGCTCCGAATGTCCCAAAAACATTTGCAGCCTGAAAGGGGCATTAACCCGCATCCTAGACCACTGAAGTTCCTGACAATATTTTTGGCATGAAAAAAGTATCCTACACCCCTGAAAGTTCAGAATGTGTTAGCAGCCCAAAAAAGGCCTTAAAATGTATATTAAGCCTGCAAAAATGTAGAAAACTTTGGAGGCCTCAAAAAGGGGTTTACAGGCATCCTAGACACCCTAAAGTCCAGAAAATGTTGGTCGCCTAAAAAAAGAGTCAGAGAGCTCTGAATGTCCCAAAAACATTTGCAGCCTGAAAGGGGCATTAACCCGCAGCCTAGACCACTGAAATTCCCAATAATATTTTTGGCACGAAAAATGTATCCTACACCCCTGAAAATTGAGAATATGTTAGCAGCTCAAAAATAGGCCTTAACATGCATTTTAAGACTGCAAAAAATGTTGAAAACTTTGGATGCCCAAAAAAGGGGTTTACAGGCATCCTAGACCCCCTAAAGTCCAGAAAATGCTGGTCGCCTAAAAACGGTGTCAGAGAGCTCTGAATGTCCCAAAAACATTTGCAGCCTGAAAAGGGCATTAACAGGCATCCTAGACCACTGAAATTCCCAACAATATTTTTGGCATGAAAAATGTATCCTACACCCCTGAAAATTCAGAATATGTTAGCAGCCCAAAAATAGGCCTTAACATACATCTTAAGACTGCAATAAATGTTGAAAACTTTGGATGCCCAAAAAAGGGGTTTACAGGCATCCTAGACCCAATAAAGTCCAGAAAATGTTGGTGGCCAAAAACTGTATCAGAGAGCTCTGAATGTCCCAAAAACATTTGCAGCCTGAAAGGGGCGTTAACCTGCATCCAAGACCACTGAAATTCCCAATTACATTTTTGGCAGGAAAAATGCTACACCCCTGAAAGTTCAGAATATGTTAGCAGCCCAAAAAAGGCCTTAAAATGTATATTAAGCCTGCAAAAATATAGAAAACTTTGGAGGTCTCAAAAAGGGGTTTACAGGCATCCTAGACCCCCAAAGTCCAGAAAATGTTGGTCACCTAAAAACTATGTGAGAGAGCTCTCAATGTCCCAAAAACATTTGCAACCTGAAAGGGGCATTAACCCGCATCCTAGACCACTGAAATTCCCAATAATATTTTTGACACGAAAAATGCATCCTACACCCCTGAAAATTCAGAATATGTTAGCAGCCCAAAAATAGGCCTTAACATGTATCATAAGACTGCAAAAAATGTTGAAAACTTTGGATGCCCAAAAAAGGGGTTTACAGGCATCCTAGACCCCCTAAAGTCCAGAAAATGCTGGTCGCCTAAAAACGGTGTCAGAGAGCTCTGAATGTCCCAAAAACATTTGCAGCCTGAAAAGGGCATTAACAGGCATCCTAGACCACTGAAATTCCCAACAATATTTTTGGCATGAAAAATGCATCCTACACCCCTGAAAATTCAGAATATGTTAGCAGCCCAAAAATAGGCCTTAACATGCATCTTAAGACTGCAATAAATGTTGAAAACTTTGGATGCCCAAAAAAGGGGTTTATAGGCATCCTAGACCACCTAAACTCCAGAAAATGTTGTTGGGAAAAAACGGTGCTGGAGAGCTCCGAATGTCCCAAAAACATTTGCAGCCTGAAAGGGGCATTAACCCGCATCCTAGACCACTGAAATTCCCAACAATATTTTTGGCATGAAAAAAGCATCCTACACCCCTGAAAGTTCAGAATATGTTAGCAGCCCAAAAAAGGCCTTAAAATGTATATTAAGCCTGCAAAAATGTAGAAAACTTTGGAGGCCTCAAAAAGGGTTTTACAGGCATCCTAGACCCCCTAAAGTCCAGAAAATGTTGGTCACCTAAAAGCTGTGTGAGAGAGCTCTCAATGTCCCAAAAACATTTGCAGCCTTAAAGGGGCATTAACCCGCATCCTAGACCACTGAAATTCCCAATAATATTTTTGGCACTAAAAATGCATCCTACACCCCTGAAAATTCAGAATATGTTAGCAGCCCAAAAAAGGCCTGAAAATGCATCTTAAGCCTGCAAAAATGTAGAAAACTTTGGAGGCCCAGAAAAGGGGTTTACAGGCATCCTAGACCCCCTAAAGTCCGGAAAAAATGCTGGTCGCCTAAAAACTGTGTCAGAGAGCTCTGAATGTCAAACATTTGCAGCCTGAAAAGGGCATTAACAGGCATCCTAGACCACTGAAATTCCCAACAATATTTTTGGCGTGAAAAATGCATCCTACACCCCTGAAAATTCAGAATATGTTAGCAGCCCAAAAATAGGCCTTAACATGCCTCTTAAGACTGCAATAAATGTTGAAAACTTTGGATGCCCAAAAAAGGGGTTTACAGGCATCCTAGACCCCATAAAGTCCAAAAAATGTTGGTGGCCAAAAACTGTGTCAGAGAACTCTGAATGTCCCAAAAACCTTTACAGCCTGAAAGGGGCATTAACCTGCATCCTAGACCACTGAAATTCCCAATTACATTTTTGGCACGAAAAATTATACTACCCTGAAAGTTCAGAATATGTTAGCAGCCCAAAAAAGGCCTTAAAATGTATATTAATCCTGCAAAAATGTAGAAAACTTTGGAGGCCTCAAAAAGGGGTTTACAGGCATCCTAGACCCCCTAAAGTCCAGAAAATTTTGGTCACCTAAAAACTGTGTGAGAGAGCTCTCAATGTCCCAAAAACATTTGCAGCCTTAAAGGGGCATTAACCCGCATCCTAGACCACTGAAATTCCCAATAATATTTTTGGCACGAAAAATGCATCCTACACCCCTGAAAATTCAGAATATGTTAGCAGCCCAAAAAAGGCCTTAAAATGCATCTTAAGCCTGCAAAAATGTAGAAAACTTTGGAGGCCCAGAAAAGGGGTTTACAAGCATCCTAGACCCCCTAAACTCCAGAAAATGTTGTTGGGAAAAAACAGTGCTGGAGAGCTCCCAATGCCTCAAAAACATTTGCAGCCTGAAAGGAGCATTAACCCGCATCCTAGACCACTGAAGTTCCCGACAATATTTTTGGCATGAAAAAAGCATCCTACACCCCTGAAAGTTCAGAATATGTTAGCAGCCCAAAAAAGGCCTTAAAATGTATATTACGCCTGCAAAAATGTAGAAAACTTTGGAGGCCTCAAAAAGGGTTTTACAGGCATCCTAGACCACCTAAAGTCCAGAAAATGTTGGTCACCTAAAAGCTGTGTTAGAGAGCTCTCAATGTCCCAAAAACATTTGCAGCCTTAAAGGGGCATTAACCCGCATCCTAGACCACTGAAATTCCCAATACTATTTTTGGCACTAAAAATGCATCCTACACCCCTGAAAATTCAGAATATGTTAGCAGCCCAAAAAAGGCCTTAAAATGCATCTTAAGCCTGCAAAAATGTAGAAAACTTTGGAGGCCCAGAAAAGGGGTTTACAGGCATCCTAGACCCCCTAAACTCCAGAAAATGTTGTTGGGAAAAAACAGTGCTGGAGAGCTCCGAATGTCCCAAAAACATTTGCAGCCTGAAAGGGGCATTAACCCGCATCCTAGACCACTGAAGTTCCTGACAATATTTTTGGCATGAAAAAAGTATCCTACACCCCTGAAAGTTCAGAATGTGTTAGCAGCCCAAAAAAGGCCTTAAAATGTATATTAAGCCTGCAAAAATGTAGAAAACTTTGGAGGCCTCAAAAAGGGGTTTACAGGCATCCTAGACACCCTAAAGTCCAGAAAATGTTGGTCGCCTAAAGAAAGAGTCAGAGAGCTCTGAATGTCCCAAAAACATTTGCAGCCTGAAAGGGGCATTAACCCGCATCCTAGACCACTGAAATTCCCAATAATATTTTTGGCACGAAAAATGTATCCTACACCCCTGAAAATTGAGAATATGTTAGCAGCTCAAAAATAGGCCTTAACATGCATTTTAAGACTGCAAAAAATGTTGAAAACTTTGGATGCCCAAAAAAGGGGTTTACAGGCATCCTAGACCCCCTAAAGTCCAGAAAATGCTGGTCGCCTAAAAACGGTGTCAGAGAGCTCTGAATGTCCCAAAAACATTTGCAGCCTGAAAAGGGCATTAACAGGCATCCTAGACCACTGAAATTCCCAACAATATTTTTGGCATGAAAAATGTATCCTACACCCCTGAAAATTCAGAATATGTTAGCAGCCCAAAAATAGGCCTTAACATACATCTTAAGACTGCAATAAATGTTGAAAACTTTGGATGCCCAAAAAAGGGGTTTACAGGCATCCTAGACCCCCTAAAGTCCGGAAAATGCTGGTCGCCTAAAAACTGTGTCAGAGAGCTCTGAATGTCAAACATTTGCAGCCTGAAAAGGGCATTAACAGGCATCCTAGACCACTGAAATTCCCAACAATATTTTTGGCATGAAAAATGCATCCTACACCCCTGAAAATTCAGAATATGTTAGCAGCCCAAAAAAAGGCCTTAACATGCCTCTTAAGACTGCAATAAATGTTGAAAACTTTGGATGCCCAAAAAAGGGGTTTACAGGCATCCTAGACCCCATAAAGTCCAGAAAATGTTGGTGGCCAAAAACTGTGTCAGAGAGCTCTGAATGTCCCAAAAACCTTTACAGCCTGAAAGGGGCATTAACCTGCATCCTAGACCACTGAAATTCCCAATTACATTTTTGGCACGAAAAATGCTACTCCCCTGAAAGTTCAGAATATGTTAGCAGCCCAAAAAAGGCCTTAAAATGTATATTAAGCCTGCAAAAATGTAGACAACTTTGGAGGCCTCAAAAAGGGTTTTACAGGCATCCTAGACCCCCTAAAGTCCCGAAAATGTTGGTCACCTAAAAACTGTGTGAGAGAGCTCTCAATGTCCCAAAAACATTTGCAGCCTTAAAGGGGCATTAACCCGGATCCTAGACCACTGAAATTCCCAATAATATTTTTGGCACGAAAAATGCATCCTACACCCCTGAAAATTCAGAATATGTTAGCAGCCCAAAAATAGGCCTTAACATGCATTTTAAGATTGCAAAAAATGTTGAAAACTTTGGATGCCCAAAAAAGGGGTTTACAGGCATCCTAGACCCCTAAAGTCCAGAAAATGATGGTCGCCTAAAAACGGTGTCAGAGAGCTCTGAATGTCCCAAAAACATTTGCAGCCTGAAAAGGGCATTAACAGGCATCCTAGACCACTGAAATTCTCAACAATATTTTTGGCATGAAAAATGCATCCTACACCCCTGAAAATTCAGAATATGTTAGCAGCCCAAAAATAGGCCTTAACATGCATCTTAAGACTGCAATAAATGTTGAAAACTTTTGATGCCCAAAAAAGGGGTTTGCAGGCATCCTAGACCCCATACAGTCCAGAAAAAGTTGGTGGCCAAAAACTGTGTCAGAGAGCTCTGAATGTCCCAAAAACCTTTACAGCCTGAAAGGGGCATTAACCTGCATCCTATACCACTGAAATTCCCAATACAGGCATCCTAGACCCCCTAAAGTCCGGAAAAAATGCTGGTCGCCTAAAAACTGTGTCAGAGAGCTCTGAATGTCAAACATTTGCAGCCTGAAAAGGGCATTAACAGGCATCCTAGACCACTGAAATTCCCAACAATATTTTTGGCGTGAAAAATGCATCCTACACCCCTGAAAATTCAGAATATGTTAGCAGCCCAAAAATAGGCCTTAACATGCCTCTTAAGACTGCAATAAATGTTGAAAACTTTGGATGCCCAAAAAAGGGGTTTACAGGCATCCTAGACCCCATAAAGTCCAAAAAATGTTGGTGGCCAAAAACTGTGTCAGAGAACTCTGAATGTCCCAAAAACCTTTACAGCCTGAAAGGGGCATTAACCTGCATCCTAGACCACTGAAATTCCCAATTACATTTTTGGCACGAAAAATGCTACTCCCCTGAAAGTTCAGAATATGTTAGCAGCCCAAAAAAGGCCTTAAAATGTATATTAAGCCTGCAAAAATGTAGACAACTTTGGAGGCCTCAAAAAGGGTTTTACAGGCATCCTAGACCCCCTAAAGTCCCGAAAATGTTGGTCACCTAAAAACTGTGTGAGAGAGCTCTCAATGTCCCAAAAACATTTGCAGCCTTAAAGGGGCATTAACCCGGATCCTAGACCACTGAAATTCCCAATAATATTTTTGGCACGAAAAATGCATCCTACACCCCTGAAAATTCAGAATATGTTAGCAGCCCAAAAATAGGCCTTAACATGCATTTTAAGATTGCAAAAAATGTTGAAAACTTTGGATGCCCAAAAAAGGGGTTTACAGGCATCCTAGACCCCTAAAGTCCAGAAAATGATGGTCGCCTAAAAACGGTGTCAGAGAGCTCTGAATGTCCCAAAAACATTTGCAGCCTGAAAAGGGCATTAACAGGCATCCTAGACCACTGAAATTCTCAACAATATTTTTGGCATGAAAAATGCATCCTACACCCCTGAAAATTCAGAATATGTTAGCAGCCCAAAAATAGGCCTTAACATGCATCTTAAGACTGCAATAAATGTTGAAAACTTTGGATGCCCAAAAAAGGGGTTTGCAGGCATCCTAGACCCCATACAGTCCAGAAAAAGTTGGTGGCCAAAAACTGTGTCAGAGAGCTCTGAATGTCCCAAAAACCTTTACAGCCTGAAAGGGGCATTAACCTGCATCCTATACCACTGAAATTCCCAATTATATTTTTGGCACGAAAAATGCTACACCCCTGAACGTTCAGAATATGTTAGCAGCCCAAAAAAGGCCTTAAAATGCATCTTAAGCCTGCAAAAATGTAGAAAACTTTGGAGGCCCAGAAAAGGGGTTTATAGGCATCCTAGACCACCTAAACTCCAGAAAATGTTGTTGGGAAAAAACGGTGCTGGAGAGCTCCGAATGTCCCAAAAACATTTGCAGCCTGAAAGGGGCATTAACCCGCATCCTAGACCACTGAAATTCCCAACAATATTTTTGGCATGAAAAAAGCATCCTACACCCCTGAAAGTTCAGAATATGTTAGCAGCCCAAAAAATGCCTTAAAATGTATATTAAGCCTGCAAAAATGTAGAAAACTTTGGAGGCCTCAAAAAGGGGTTTACAGGCATCCTAGACACCCTAAAGTCCAGAAAATGTTGGTCGCCTAAAAACGGGGTCAGAGAGCTCTGAATGTCCCAAAAACATTTGCAGCCTGAAAGGGGCATTAACCCGCATCCTAGACCACTGAAATTCCCAATAATATTTTTGGCACGAAAAATGCATCCTACACCCCTGAAAATTCAGAATATGTTAGCAGCCCAAAAAAGGCCTTAAAATACATCTTAAGACTGCAAAAATGTAGAAAACTTTGGAGGCCCAGAAAAGGGGTTTACAGGCATCCTAGACCCCCTAAACTCCAGAAAATGTTGTTGGGAAAAAACAGTGCTGGAGAGCTCCGAATGTCCCAAAAACATTTGCAGCCTGAAAGGGGCATTAACCCACATCCTAGACCGCTGAAGTTCCCGACAATATTTTATGGCATGAAAAAAGCATCCTACACCCCTGAAAGTTCAGAATATGTTAGCAGCCCAAAAAAGGCCTTAAAATATATATTAAGCCTGCAAAGAGGCCCAGAAAAGGGGTTTACAGGCATCCTAGACCCCCTAAACTCCAGAAAATGTTGTTGGGAAAAAACGGTGCTGGAAAGCTCCGAATGTCCCAAAAACATTTTCAGCCTGAAAGGGGCATTAACCCGCATCCTAGACCACTGAAATTCCCAACAATATTTTTGGCATGAAAAAAGCATCCTACACCCCTGAAAGTTCAGAATATGTTAGCAGCCCAAAAAATGCCTTAAAATGTATATTAAGCCTGCAAAAATGTAGAAAACTTTGGAGGCATCGAAAAGGGGTTTACAGGCATCCTAGACCCCATAAAGTCCAGAAAATGTTGGTCACCTAAAAACTGTGTGAGAGAGCTCTCAATGTCCCAAAAACATTTGCAGCCTGAAAGGGGCATTAACCCGCATCCTAGACCAGTGAAATTCCCAATAATATTTTTGACACGAAAAATGCATCCTACACCCCTGAAAATTCAGAATATGTTAGCAGCCCAAAAATAGGCCTTAACATGTATCTTAAGACTGCAAAAAATGTTGAAAACTTTGGATGCCCAAAAAAGGGGTTTACAGGCATCCTAGAGCCCATAAAGTCCAGAAAATGTTGGTGGCCAAAAACTGTGTCAGAGAGCTCTGAATGTCCCAAAAATCTTTACAGCCTGAAAGGGGCATTAACCTGCATCCTAGACCACTGAAAGTCCCAATTATATTTTTGGCATGAAAAATGCTACACCCCTGAACGTTCAGAATATGTTAGCAGCCCAAAAAAGGCCTTAAAATGCATCTTAAGCCTGCAAAAATGTAGAAAACTTTGGAGGCCCAGAAAAGGGGTTTATAGGCATCCTAGACCACCTAAACTCCAGAAAATGTTGTTGGGAAAAAACGGTGCTGGAGAGCTCCGAATGTCCCAAAAACATTTGAAGCCTGAAAGGGGCATTAACCCGCATCCTAGACCACTGAAATTCCCAACAATATTTTTGGCATGAAAAAAGCATCCTACACCCCTGAAAGTTCAGAATATGTTAGCAGCCCAAAAAATGCCTTAAAATGTATATTAAGCCTGCAAAAATGTAGAAAACTTTGGAGGCCTCAAAAAGGGGTTTACAGGCATCCTAGACACCCTAAAGTCCAGAAAATGTGGGTCGCCTAAAAATGGAGTCAGAGAGCTCTGAATGTCCCAAAAACATTTGCAGCCTGAAAGGGGCATTAACACGCATCCTAGACCACTGAAATTCCCAATAATATTTTTGGCACGAAAAATGCATCCTACACCCCTGAAAATTCAGAATATGTTAGCAGCCCAAAAATAGGCCTTAACATGCATCTTAAGACTGCAAAAAATGTTGAAAACTTTGGATACCCAAAAAAGGGGTTTACAGGCATCCTAGAGCCCATAAAGTCCAGAAAATGTTGGTGGCCAAAAACTGTGTCAGAGAGCTCTGAATGTCCCAAAAACATTTGCAGCCTGAAAGGGGCATTAACCTGCATCCAAGACCACTGAAATTCCCAATTACATTTTTGGCACGAAAAATGCTACACCCCTGAATGTTCAGAATATGTTAGCAGCCCAAAAAAGGCCTTAAAATGCATCTTAAGCCTGCAAAAATGTAGAAAACTTTGGAGGCCCAGAAAACGGGTTTACAGGCATCCTAGACCCCCTAAACTCCAGAAAATTTTGTTGGGAAAAAACGGTGCTGGAAAGCTCCGAATGTCCCAAAAACATTTGCAGCCTGAAAGGGGCATTAACCCGCATCCTAGACCACTGAAATTCCCAACAATATTTTTGGCATGAAAAAAGCATTCTATACCCCTGAAAGTTCAGAATATGTTAGCAGCCCAAAAAAGGCCTTAAAATGTATGTTAAGCCTGCAAAAATGTAAAAAACTTTGGAGGCCTCAAAAAGGGGTTTACAGGCATCCTAGACCCCCTAAAGTCCAGAAAATGCTGGTCGCCTAAAAACGGTGTCAGAGAGCTCTGAATGTCCCAAAAACATTTGCACACTGAAAAGGGCATTAACAGGCATCCTAGACCACTGAAATTCCCAACAATATTTTTGGCATGAAAAATGCATCCTACACCCCTGAAAATTCAGAATATGTTAGCAGCCCAAAAATAGGCCTTAACATGCATCTTAAGAGTGAAATAAATGTTGAAAACTTTGGATGCCCAAAAAAGGGGTTTACAGGCATCCTAGACCCCATAAAGTCCAGAAAATGTTGGTGGCCAAAAACTGTGTCAGAGAACTCTGAATGTCCCAAAAACCTTTACAGCCTGAAAGGGGCATTAACCTGCATCCTAGACCACTGAAATTCCCAATTACATTTTTGGCACGAAAAATTATACTCCCCTGAAAGTTCAGAATATGTTAGCAGCCCAAAAAAGGCCTTAAAATGTATATTAAGCCTGCAAAAATGTAGAAAACTTTGGAGGCCTCAAAAAGGGGTTTACAGGCATCCTAGACCCCCTAAAGTCCAGAAAAGTTTGGTCACCTAAAAGCTGTGTGAGAGAGCTCTCAATGTCCCAAAAACATTTGCAGCCTTAAAGGGGCATTAACCCGCATCCTAGACCACTGAAATTCCCAATACTATTTTTGGCACTAAAAATGCATCCTACACCCCTGAAAATTCAGAATATGTTAGCAGCCCAAAAAAGGCCTTAAAATGCATCTTAAGCCTGCAAAAATGTAGAAAACTTTGGAGGCCCAGAAAAGGGGTTTACAGGCATCCTAGACCCCCTAAACTCCAGAAAATGTTGTTGGGAAAAAACAGTGCTGGAGAGCTCCGAATGTCCCAAAATCATTTGCAGCCTGAAAGGGGCATTAACCCGCATCCTAGACCACTGAAGTTCCTGACAATATTTTTGGCATGAAAAAAGTATCCTACACCCCTGAAAGTTCAGAATATGTTAGCAGCCCAAAAAAGGCCTTAAAATGTATATTAAGCCTGCAAAAATGTAGAAAACTTTGGAGGCCTCAAAAAGGGGTTTACAGGCATCCTAGACACCCTAAAGTCCAGAAAATGTTGGTCGCCTAAAAAAAGAGTCAGAGAGCTCTGAATGTCCCAAAAACATTTGCAGCCTGAAAGGGGCATTAACCCGCATCCTAGACCACTGAAATTCCCAATAATATTTTTGGCACGAAAAATGTATCCTACACCCCTAAAAATTCAGAATATGTTAGCAGCTCAAAAATAGGCCTTAACATGCATTTTAAGATTGCAAAAAATGTTGAAAACTTTGGATGCCCAAAAAAGGGGTTTACAGGCATCCTAGACCCCCTAAAGTCCAGAAAATGCTGGTCGCCTAAAAACGGTGTCAGAGAGCTCTGAATGTCCCAAAAACATTTGCAGCCTGAAAAGGGCATTAACAGGCATCCTAGACCACTGAAATTCCCAACAATATTTTTGGCATGAAAAATGTATCCTACACCCCTGAAAATTCAGAATATGTTAGCAGCCCAAAAATAGGCCTTAACATACATCTTAAGACTGCAATAAATGTTGAAAACTTTGGATGCCCAAAAAAGGGGTTTACAGGCATCCTAGACCCAATAAAGTCCAGAAAATGTTGGTGGCCAAAAACTGTATCAGAGAGCTCTGAATGTCCCAAAAACATTTGCAGCCTGAAAGGGGCGTTAACCTGCATCCAAGACCACTGAAATTCCCAATTACATTTTTGGCAGGAAAAATGCTACACCCCTGAAAGTTCAGAATATGTTAGCAGCCCAAAAAAGGCCTTAAAATGTATATTAAGCCTGCAAAAATATAGAAAACTTTGGAGGTCTCAAAAAGGGGTTTACAGGCATCCTAGACCCCCTAAAGTCCAGAAAATGTTGGTCACCTAAAAACTATGTGAGAGAGCTCTCAATGTCCCAAAAACATTTGCAACCTGAAAGGGGCATTAACCCGCATCCTAGACCACTGAAATTCCCAATAATATTTTTGACACGAAAAATGCATCCTACACCCCTGAAAATTCAGAATATGTTAGCAGCCCAAAAATAGGCCTTAACATGTATCTTAAGACTGCAAAAAATGTTGAAAACTTTGGATGCCCAAAAAAGGGGTTTACAGGCATCCTAGACCCCCTAAAGTCCAGAAAATGCTGGTCGCCTAAAAACGGTGTCAGAGAGCTCTGAATGTCCCAAAAACATTTGCAGCCTGAAAAGGGCATTAACAGGCATCCTAGACCACTGAAATTCCCAACAATATTTTTGGCATGAAAAATGCATCCTACACCCCTGAAAATTCAGAATATGTTAGCAGCCCAAAAATAGGCCTTAACATGCATCTTAAGACTGCAATAAATGTTGAAAACTTTGGATGCCCAAAAAAGGGGTTTACAGGCATCCTAGACCCCCTAAAGTCCGTAAAATGCTGGTCGCCTAAAAACTGTGTCAGAGAGCTCTGAATGTCAAACATTTGCAGCCTGAAAAGGGCATTAACAGGCATCCTAGACCACTGAAATTCCCAACAATATTTTTGGCATGAAAAATGCATCCTACACCCCTGAAAATTCAGAATATGTTAGCAGCCCAAAAAAAGGCCTTAACATGCCTCTTAAGACTGCAATAAATGTTGAAAACTTTGGATGCCCAAAAAAGGGGTTTACAGGCATCCTAGACCCCATAAAGTCCAGAAAATGTTGGTGGCCAAAAACTGTGTCAGAGAGCTCTGAATGTCCCAAAAACCTTTACAGCCTGAAAGGGGCATTAACCTACATCCTAGACCACTGAAATTCCCAATTAAATTTTTGGCACGAAAAATGCTACTCCCCTGAAAGTTCAGAATATGTTAGCAGCCCAAAAAAGGCCTTAAAATGTATATTAAGCCTGCAAAAATGTAGACAACTTTGGAGGCCTCAAAAAGGGTTTTACAGGCATCCTAGACCCCCTAAAGTCCCGAAAATGTTGGTCACCTAAAAACTGTGTGAGAGAGCTCTCAATGTCCCAAAAACATTTGCAGCCTTAAAGGGGCATTAACCCGCATCCTAGACCACTGAAATTCCCAATAATATTTTTGGCACGAAAAATGCATCCTACACCCCTGAAAATTCAGAATATGTTAGCAGCCCAAAAAAGGCCTTAAAATGCATCTTAAGCCTGCAAAAATGTAGAAAACTTTGGAGGCCCAGAAAAGGGGTTTACAGGCATCCTAGACCCCCTAAACTCCAGAAAATGTTGTTGGGAAAAAACAGTGCTGGAGAGCTCCGAATGTCCCAGAAACATTTGCAGCCTGAAAGGGGCATTAACCCGCATCCTAGACCACTGAAGTTCCCGACAATATTTTTGGCATGAAAAAAGCATCCTACACCCCTGAAAGTTCAGAATATGTTAGCAGCCCAAAAAAGGCCTTAAAATGTATATTAAGCCTGCAAAAATGTAGAAAACTTTGTAGGCCTCAAAAAGGGGTTTACAGGCATCCTAGACACCCTAAAGTCCAGAAAATGTTGGTCGCCTAAAAAAAGAGTCAGAGAGCTCTGAATGTCCCAAAAACATTTGCAGCCTGAAAGGGGCATTAACCCGCATCCTAGACCACTGAAATTCCCAATAATATTTTTGGCACGAAAAATGTATCCTACACCCCTGAAAATTCAGAATATGTTAGCAGCCCAAAAATAGGCCTTAACATGCATTTTAAGATTGCAAAAAATGTTGAAAACTTTGGATGCCCAAAAAAGTGGTTTACAGGCATCCTAGACCCCCTAAAGTCCAGAAAATGATGGTCGCCTAAAAACGGTGTCAGAGAGCTCTGAATGTCCCAAAAACATTTGCAGCATGAAAAGGGCATTAACAGGCATCCTAGACCACTGAAATTCTCAACAATATTTGTGGCATGAAAAATGCCTCCTCACCCCTGAAAATTCAGGATATGTTAGCAGCCCAAAAATAGGCCTTAACATGCATCTTAAGACTGCAATAAATGTTGAAAACTTTGGATGCCCAAAAAAGGGGTTTGCAGGCATCCTAGACCCCATAAAGTCCAGAAAAAGTTGGTGGCCAAAAACTGTGTCAGAGAGCTCTGAATGTCCCAAAAATCTTTACAGCCTGAAAGGGGCATTAACCTGCATCCTAGACCACTGAAATTCCCAATTATATTTTTGGCACGAAAAATGCTACACCCCTGAACGTTCAGAATATGTTAGCAGCCCAAAAAAGGCCTTAAAATGCATCTTAAGCCTGCAAAAATGTAGAAAACTTTGGAGGCCCAGAAAAGGGGTTTATAGGCATCCTAGACCACCTAAACTCCAGAAAATGTTGTTGGGAAAAAACGGTGCTGGAGAGCTCCGAATGTCCCAAAAACATTTGCAGCCTGAAAGGGGCATTAACCCGCATCCTAGACCACTGAAATTCCCAACAATATTTTTGGCATGAAAAAAGCATCCTACACCCCTGAAAGTTCAGAATATGTTAGCAGCCCAAAAAATGCCTTAAAATGTATATTAAGCCTGCAAAAATGTAGAAAACTTTGGAGGCCTCAAAAAGGGGTTTACAGGCATCCTAGACACCCTAAAGTCCAGAAAATGTTGGTCGCCTAAAAACGGGGTCAGAGAGCTCTGAATGTCCCAAAAACATTTGCAGCCTGAAAGGGGCATTAACCCGCATCCTAGACCACTGAAATTCCCAATAATATTTTTGGCACGAAAAATGCATCCTACACCCCTGAAAATTCAGAATATGTTAGCAGCCCAAAAAAGGCCTTAAAATACATCTTAAGACTGCAAAAATGTAGAAAACTTTGGAGGCCCAGAAAAGGGGTTTACAGGCATCCTAGACCCCCTAAACTCCAGAAAATGTTGTTGGGAAAAAACAGTGCTGGAGAGCTCCGAATGTCCCAGAAACATTTGCAGCCTGAAAGGGGCATTAACCCGCATCCTAGACCACTGAAGTTCCCGACAATATTTTTGGCATGAAAAAAGCATCCTACACCCCTGAAAGTTCAGAATATGTTAGCAGCCCAAAAAAGGCCTTAAAATATATATTAAGCCTGCAAAGAGGCCCAGAAAAGGGGTTTACAGGCATCCTAGACCCCCTAAACTCCAGAAAATGTTGTTGGGAAAAAACGGTGCTGGAAAGCTCCGAATGTCCCAAAAACATTTGCAGCCTGAAAGGGGCATTAACCCGCATCCTAGACAACTGAAATTCCCAACAATATTTTTGGCATGAAAAAAGCATCCTACACCCCTGAAAGTTCAGAATATGTTAGCAGCCCAAAAAATGCCTTAAAATGTATATTAAGCCTGCAAAAATGTAGAAAACTTTGGAGGCATCGAAAAGGGGTTTACAGGCATCCTAGACCCCCTAAAGTCCAGAAAATGTTGGTCACCTAAAAACTGTGTGAGAGAGCTCTCAATGTCCCAAAAACATTTGCAGCCTGAAAGGGGCATTAACCCGCATCCTAGACCAGTGAAATTCCCAATAATATTTTTGACACGAAAAATGCATCCTACACCCCTGAAAATTCAGAATATGTTAGCAGCCCAAAAATAGGCCTTAACATGTATCTTAAGACTGCAAAAAATGTTGAAAACTTTGGATGCCCAAAAAAGGGGTTTACAGGCATCCTAGAGCCCATAAAGTCCAGAAAATGTTGGTGGCCAAAAACTGTGCCAGAGAGCTCTGAATGTCCCAAAAACCTTTACAGCCTGAAAGGGGCATTAACCTGCATCCTAGACCACTGAAATTCCCAATTATATTTTTGGCATGAAAAATGCTACACCCCTGAACGTTCAGAATATGTTAGCAGCCCAAAAAAGGCCTTAAAATGCATCTTAAGCCTGCAAAAATGTAGAAAACTTTGGAGGCCCAGAAAAGGGGTTTATAGGCATCCTAGACCACCTAAACTCCAGAAAATGTTGTTGGGAAAAAACGGTGCTGGAGAGCTCCGAATGTCCCAAAAACATTTGCAGCCTGAAAGGGGCATTAACCCGCATCCTAGACCACTGAAATTCCCAACAATATTTTTGGCATGAAAAAAGCATCCTACACCCCTGAAAGTTCAGAATATGTTAGCAGCCCAAAAAATGCCTTAAAATGTATATTAAGCCTGCAAAAATGTAGAAAACTTTGGAGGCCTCAAAAAGGGGTTTACAGGCATCCTAGACACCCTAAAGTCCAGAAAATGTTGGTCGCCTAAAAACGGGGTCAGAGAGCTCTGAATGTCCCAAAAACATTTGCAGCCTGAAAGGGGCATTAACCCGCATCCTAGACCACTGAAATTCCCAACAATATTTTTGGCATGAAAAAAGCATCCTACACCCCTGAAAGTTCAGAATATGTTAGCAGCCCAAAAAATGCCTTAAAATGTATATTAAGCCTGCAAAAATGTAGAAAACTTTGGAGGCCTCAAAAAGGGGTTTACAGGCATCCTAGACACCCTAAAGTCCAGAAAATGTTGGTCGCCTAAAAACGGGGTCAGAGAGCTCTGAATGTCCCAAAAACATTTGCAGCCTGAAAGGGGCATTAACCCGCATCCTAGACCACTGAAATTCCCAATAATATCTTTGGCACGAAAAATGCATCCTACACCCCTGAAAATTCAGAATATGTTAGCAGCCCAAAAATAGGCCTTAACATGCATCTTAAGACTGCAAAAAATGTTGAAAACTTTGGATGCCCAAAAAAGGGGTTTACAGGCATCCTAGAGCCCATAAAGTCCAGAAAATGTTGGTGGCCAAAAACTGTGTCAGAGAGCTCTGAATGTCCCAAAAACATTTGCAGCCTGAAAGGTGCATTAACCTGCATCCAAGACCACTGAAATTCCCAATTACATTTTTGGCACGAAAAATGCTACACCCCTGAATGTTCAGAATATGTTAGCAGCCCAAAAAAGGCCTTAAAATGCATCTTAAGCCTGCAAAAATGTAGAAAACTTTGGAGGCCCAGAAAACGGGTTTACAGGCATCCTAGACCCCCTAAACTCCAGAAAATTTTGTTGGGAAAAAACGGTGCTGGAAAGCTCCGAATGTCCCAAAAACATTTGCAGCCTGAAAGGGGCATTAACCCGCATCCTAGACCACTGAAATTCCCAACAATATTTTTGGCATGAAAAAAGCATCCTATACATCTGAAAGTTCAGAATATGTTAGCAGCCCAAAAAAGGCCTTAAAATGTATGTTAAGCCTGCAAAAATGTAGAAAACTTTGGAGGCCTCAAAAAGGGGTTTACAGGCATCCTAGACCCCCTAAAGTCCAGAAAATGCTGGTCGCCTAAAAACGGTGTCAGAGAGCTCTGAATGTCCCAAAAACATTTGCACACTGAAAAGGGCATTAACAGGCATCCTAGACCACTGAAATTCCCAACAATATTTTTGGCATGAAAAATGTATCCTACACCCCTGAAAATTCAGAATATGTTAGCAGCCCAAAAATAGGCCTTAACATACATCTTAAGACTGCAAAAATGTAGAAAACTTTGGAGGCCCAGAAAAGGGGTTTACAGGCATCCTAGACCCCCTAAACTCCAGAAAATGTTGTTGGGAAAAAACAGTGCTGGAGAGCTCCGAATGTCCCAGAAACATTTGCAGCCTGAAAGGGGCATTAACCCGCATCCTAGACCACTGAAGTTCCCGACAATATTTTTGGCATGAAAAAAGCATCCTACACCCCTGAATGTTCAGAATATGTTAGCAGCCCAAAAAAGGCCTTAAAATGTATATTAAGCCTGCAAAAATGTAGAAAACTTTGTAGGCCTCAAAAAGGGGTTTACAGGCATCCTAGACACACCAAAGTCCAGAAAATGTTGGTCGCCTAAAAAAAGAGTCAGAGAGCTCTGAATGTCCCAAAAACATTTGCAGCCTGAAAGGGGCATTAACCCGCATCCTAGACCACTGAAATTCCCAATAATATTTTTGGCACGAAAAATGTATCCTACACCCCTGAAAATTCAGAATATGTTAGCAGCCCAAAAATAGGCCTTAACATGCATTTTAAGATTGCAAAAAATGTTGAAAACTTTGGATGCCCAAAAAAGGGGTTTACAGGCATCCTAGACCCCCTAAAGTCCAGAAAATGATGGTCGCCTAAAAACGGTGTCAGAGAGCTCTGAATGTCCCAAAAACATTTGCAGCCTGAAAAGGGCATTAACAGGCATCCTAGACCACTGAAATTCTCAACAATATTTTTGGCATGAAAAATGCATCCTACACCCCTGAAAATTCAGAATATGTTAGCAGCCCAAAAATAGGCCTTAACATGCATTTTAAGACTGCAATAAATGTTGAAAACTTTGGATGCCCAAAAAAGGGGTTTGCAGGCATCCTAGACCCCATAAAGTCCAGAAAAAGTTGGTGGCCAAAAACTGTGTCAGAGAGCTCTGAATGTCCCAAAAACCTTTACAGCCTGAAAGGGGCATTAACCTGCATCCTAGACCACTGAAATTCCCAATTATATTTTTGGCACGAAAAATGCTACACCCCTGAACGTTCAGAATATGTTAGCAGCCCAAAAAAGGCCTTAAAATGCATCTTAAGCCTGCAAAAATGTAGAAAACTTTGGAGGCCCAGAAAAGGGGTTTATAGGCATCCTAGACCACCTAAACTCCAGTAAATGTTGTTGGGAAAAAACGGTGCTGGAGAGCTCCGAATGTCCCAAAAACATTTGCAGCCTGAAAGGGGCATTAACCCGCATCCTAGACCACTGAAATTCCCAACAATATTTTTGGCATGAAAAAAGCATCCTACACCCCTGAAAGTTCAGAATATGTTAGCAGCCCAAAAAATGCCTTAAAATGTATATTAAGCCTGCAAAAATGTAGAAAACTTTGGAGGCCTCAAAAAGGGGTTTACAGGCATCCTAGACACCCTAAAGTCCAGAAAATGTTGGTCGCCTAAAAACGGGGTCAGAGAGCTCTGAATGTCCCAAAAACATTTGCAGCCTGAAAGGGGCATTAACCCGCATCCTAGACCACTGAAATTCCCAATAATATTTTTGGCACGAAAAATGCATCCTACACCCCTGAAAATTCAGAATATGTTAGCAGCCCAAAAAAGGCCTTAAAATACATCTTAAGACTGCAAAAATATAGAAAACTTTGGAGGCCCAGAAAAGGGGTTTACAGGCATCCTAGACCCCCTAAACTCCAGAAAATGTTGTTGGGAAAAAACAGTGCTGGAGAGCTCCGAATGTCCCAAAAACATTTGCAGCCTGAAAGGGGCATTAACCCACATCCTAGACCGCTGAAGTTCCCGACAATATTTTATGGCATGAAAAAAGCATCCTACACCCCTGAAAGTTCAGAATATGTTAGCAGCCCAAAAAAGGCCTTAAAATATATATTAAGCCTGCAAAGAGGCCCAGAAAAGGGGTTTACAGGCATCCTAGACCCCCTAAACTCCAGAAAATGTTGTTGGGAAAAAACGGTGCTGGAAAGCTCCGAATGTCCCAAAAACATTTGCAGCCTGAAAGGGGCATTAACCCGCATCCTAGACCACTGAAATTCCCAACAATATTTTTGGCATGAAAAAAGCATCCTACACCCCTGAAAGTTCAGAATATGTTAGCAGCCCAAAAAATGCCTTAAAATGTATATTAAGCCTGCAAAAATGTAGAAAACTTTGGAGGCATCGAAAAGGGGTTTACAGGCATCCTAGACCCCATAAAGTCCAGAAAATGTTGGTCACCTAAAAACTGTGTGAGAGAGCTCTCAATGTCCCAAAAACATTTGCAGCCTGAAAGGGGCATTAACCCGCATCCTAGACCAGTGAAATTCCCAATAATATTTTTGACACGAAAAATGCATCCTACACCCCTGAAAATTCAGAATATGTTAGCAGCCCAAAAATAGGCCTTAACATGTATCTTAAGACTGCAAAAAATGTTGAAAACTTTGGATGCCCAAAAAAGGGGTTTACAGGCATCCTAGAGCCCATAAAGTCCAGAAAATGTTGGTGGCCAAAAACTGTGTCAGAGAGCTCTGAATGTCCCAAAAATCTTTACAGCCTGAAAGGGGCATTAACCTGCATCCTAGACCACTGAAAGTCCCAATTATATTTTTGGCATGAAAAATGCTACACCCCTGAACGTTCAGAATATGTTAGCAGCCCAAAAAAGGCCTTAAAATGCATCTTAAGCCTGCAAAAATGTAGAAAACTTTGGAGGCCCAGAAAAGGGGTTTATAGGCATCCTAGACCACCTAAACTCCAGAAAATGTTGTTGGGAAAAAACGGTGCTGGAGAGCTCCGAATGTCCCAAAAACATTTGAAGCCTGAAAGGGGCATTAACCCGCATCCTAGACCACTGAAATTCCCAACAATATTTTTGGCATGAAAAAAGCATCCTACACCCCTGAAAGTTCAGAATATGTTAACAGCCCAAAAAATGCCTTAAAATGTATATTAAGCCTGCAAAAATGTAGAAAACTTTGGAGACCTCAAAAAGGGGTTTACAGGCATCCTAGACACCCTAAAGTCCAGAAAATGTGGGTCGCCTAAAAACGGGGTCAGAGAGCTCTGAATGTCCCAAAAACATTTGCAGCCTGAAAGGGGCATTAACCCGCATCCTAGACCACTGAAATTCCCAATAATATTTTTGGCACGAAAAATGCATCCTACACCCCTGAAAATTCAGAATATGTTAGCAGCCCAAAAATAGGCCTTAACATGCATCTTAAGACTGCAAAAAATGTTGAAAACTTTGGATACCCAAAAAAGGGGTTTACAGGCATCCTAGAGCCCATAAAGTCCAGAAAATGTTGGTGGCCAAAAACTGTGTCAGAGAGCTCTGAATGTCCCAAAAACATTTGCAGCCTGAAAGGGGCATTAACCTGCATCCAAGACCACTGAAATTCCCAATTACATTTTTGGCACGAAAAATGCTACACCCCTGAATGTTCAGAATATGTTAGCAGCCCAAAAAAGGCCTTAAAATGCATCTTAAGCCTGCAAAAATGTAGAAAACTTTGGAGGCCCAGAAAACGGGTTTACAGGCATCCTAGACCCCCTAAACTCCAGAAAATTTTGTTGGGAAAAAACGGTGCTGGAAAGCTCCGAATGTCCCAAAAACATTTGCAGCCTGAAAGGGGCATTAACCCGCATCCTAGACCACTGAAATTCCCAACAATATTTTTGGCATGAAAAAAGCATCCTATACCCCTGAAAGTTCAGAATATGTTAGCAGCCCAAAAAAGGCCTTAAAATGTATGTTAAGCCTGCAAAAATGTAGAAAACTTTGGAGGCCTCAAAAAGGGGTTTACAGGCATCCTAGACCCCCTAAAGTCCAGAAAATGCTGGTCGCCTAAAAACGGTGTCAGAGAGCTCTGAATGTCCCAAAAACATTTGCACACTGAAAAGGGCATTAACAGGCATCCTAGACCACTGAAATTCCCAACAATATTTTTGGCATGAAAAATGCATCCTACACCCCTGAAAATTCAGAATATGTTAGCAGCCCAAAAATAGGCCTTAACATGCATCTTAAGAGTGAAATAAATGTTGAAAACTTTGGATGCCCAAAAAAGGGGTTTACAGGCATCCTAGACCCCATAAAGTCCAGAAAATGTTGGTGGCCAAAAACTGTGTCAGAGAACTCTGAATGTCCCAAAAACCTTTACAGCCTGAAAGGGGCATTAACCTGCATCCTAGACCACTGAAATTCCCAATTACATTTTTGGCACGAAAAATTATACTCCCCTGAAAGTTCAGAATATGTTAGCAGCCCAAAAAAGGCCTTAAAATGTATATTAAGCCTGCAAAAATGTAGAAAACTTTGGAGGCCTCAAAAAGGGGTTTACAGGTATCCTAGACCCCCTAAAGTCCAGAAAATGTTGGTCACCTAAAAACTGTGTGAGAGAGCTCTCAATGTCCCAAAAACATTTGCAGCCTTAAAGGGGCATTAACCCGCATCCTAGATCACTGAAATTCCCAATAATATTTTTGGCACGAAAAATGCATCCTACACCCCTGAAAATTCAGAATATGTTAGCAGCCCAAAAAAGGCCTTAAAATGCATCTTAAGCCTGCAAAAATGAAGAAAACTTTGGAGGCCCAGAAAAGGGGTTTACAAGCATCCTAGACCCCCTAAACTCCAGAAAATGTTGTTGGGAAAAAACAGTGCTGGAGAGCTCCCAATGCCTCAAAAACATTTGCAGCCTGAAAGGAGCATTAACCCGCATCCTAGACCACTGAAGTTCCCGACAATATTTTTGGCATGAAAAAAGCATCCTACACCCCTGAAAGTTCAGAATATGTTAGCAGCCCAAAAAAGGCCTTAAAATGTATATTAAGCCTGCAAAAATGTAGAAAAATTTGGAGGCCTCAAAAAGGGTTTTACAGGCATCCTAGACCCCCTAAAGTCCAGAAAATGTTGGTCACCTAAAAGCTGTGTGAGAGAGCTCTCAATGTCCCAAAAACATTTGCAGCCTTAAAGGGGCATTAACCCGCATCCTAGACCACTGAAATTCCCAATAATATTTTTGGCACTAAAAATGCATCCTACACCCCTAAAAATTCAGAATATGTTAGCAGCTCAAAAATAGGCCTTAACATGCATTTTAAGATTGCAAAAAATGTTGAAAACTTTGGATGCCCAAAAAAGGGGTTTACAGGCATCCTAGACCCCCTAAAGTCCAGAAAATGCTGGTCGCCTAAAAACGGTGTCAGAGAGCTCTGAATGTCCCAAAAACATTTGCAGCCTGAAAAGGGCATTAACAGGCATCCTAGACCACTGAAATTCCCAACAATATTTTTGGCATGAAAAATGTATCCTACACCCCTGAAAATTCAGAATATGTTAGCAGCCCAAAAATAGGCCTTAACATACATCTTAAGACTGCAATAAATGTTGAAAACTTTGGATGCCCAAAAAAGGGGTTTACAGGCATCCTAGACCCAATAAAGTCCAGAAAATGTTGGTGGCCAAAAACTGTATCAGAGAGCTCTGAATGTCCCAAAAACATTTGCAGCCTGAAAGGGGCGTTAACCTGCATCCAAGACCACTGAAATTCCCAATTACATTTTTGGCAGGAAAAATGCTACACCCCTGAAAGTTCAGAATATGTTAGCAGCCCAAAAAAGGCCTTAAAATGTATATTAAGCCTGCAAAAATATAGAAAACTTTGGAGGTCTCAAAAAGGGGTTTACAGGCATCCTAGACCCCCTAAAGTCCAGAAAATGTTGGTCACCTAAAAACTATGTGAGAGAGCTCTCAATGTCCCAAAAACATTTGCAACCTGAAAGGGGCATTAACCCGCATCCTAGACCACTGAAATTCCCAATAATATTTTTGACATGAAAAATGCATCCTACACCCCTGAAAATTCAGAATATGTTAGCAGCCCAAAAATAGGCCTTAACATGTATCTTAAGACTGCAAAAAATGTTGAAAACTTTGGATGCCCAAAAAAGGGGTTTACAGGCATCCTAGACCCCCTAAAGTCCAGAAAATGCTGGTCGCCTAAAAACGGTGTCAGAGCGCTCTGAATGTCCCAAAAACATTTGCAGCCTGAAAAGGGCATTAACAGGCATCCTAGACCACTGAAATTCCCAACAATATTTTTGGCATGAAAAATGCATCCTACACCCCTGAAAATTCAGAATATGTTAGCAGCCCAAAAATAGGCCTTAACATGCATCTTAAGACTGCAATAAATGTTGAAAACTTTGGATGCCCAAAAAAGGGGTTTACAGGCATCCTAGACCCCCTAAAGTCCGTAAAATGCTGGTCGCCTAAAAACTGTGTCAGAGAGCTCTGAATGTCAAACATTTGCAGCCTGAAAAGGGCATTAACAGGCATCCTAGACCACTGAAATTCCCAACAATATTTTTGGCATGAAAAATGCATCCTACACCCCTGAAAATTCAGAATATGTTAGCAGCCCAAAAAAAGGCCTTAACATGCCTCTTAAGACTGCAATAAATGTTGAAAACTTTGGATGCCCAAAAAAGGGGTTTACAGCATCCTAGACCCCATAAAGTCCAGAAAATGTTGGTGGCCAAAAACTGTGTCAGAGAGCTCTGAATGTCCCAAAAACCTTTACAGCCTGAAAGGGGCATTAACCTACATCCTAGACCACTGAAATTCCCAATTACATTTTTGGCACGAAAAATGCTACTCCCCTGAAAGTTCAGAATATGTTAGCAGCCCAAAAAAGGCCTTAAAATGTATATTAAGCCTGCAAAAATGTAGACAACTTTGGAGGCCTCAAAAAGGGTTTTACAGGCATCCTAGACCCCCTAAAGTCCCGAAAATGTTGGTCACCTAAAAACTGTGTGAGAGAGCTCTGAATGTCCCAAAAACCTTTACAGCCTGAAAGGGGCATTAACCTGCATCCTAGACCACTGAAATTCCCAATTACATTTTTGGCACGAAAAATGCTACTCCCCTGAAAGTTCAGAATATGTTAGCAGCCCAGAAAAGGCCTTAAAATGTATATTAAGCCTGCAAAAATGTAGAAAACTTTGGAGGCCTCAAAAAGGGGTTTACAGGCATCCTAGACACCCTAAAGTCCAGAAAATGTTGGTCACCTAAAAACTGTGTGAGAGAGCTCTCAATGTCCCAAAAACATTTGCAGCCTGAAAGGGGCATTAACCCGCATCCTAGACCACTGAAATTCCCAATAATATTTTTGGCACGAAAAATGCATCCTACACCCTTGAAAATTCAGAATATGTTAGCAGCCCAAAAAAGGCCTTAAAATACATCTTAAGACTGCAAAAATGTAGAAAACTTTGGAGGCCCAGAAAAGGGGTTTACAGGCATCCTAGACCCCCTAAACTCCAGAAAATGTTGTTGGGAAAAAACAGTGCTGGAGAGCTCCGAATGTCCCAGAAACATTTGCAGCCTGAAAGGGGCATTAACCCGCATCCTAGACCACTGAAGTTCCCGACAATATTTTTGGCATGAAAAAAGCATCCTACACCCCTGAAAGTTCAGAATATGTTAGCAGCCCAAAAAAGACCTTAAAATATATATTAAGCCTGCAAAGAGGCCCAGAAAAGGGGTTTACAGGCATCCTAGACCCCCTAAACTCCAGAAAATGTTGTTGGGAAAAAACGGTGCTGGAAAGCTCCGAATGTCCCAAAAACATTTGCAGCCTGAAAGGCGCATTAACCCGCATCCTAGACAACTGAAATTCCCAACAATATTTTTGGCATGAAAAAAGCATCCTACACCCCTGAAAGTTCAGAATATGTTAGCAGCCCAAAAAATGCCTTAAAATGTATATTAAGCCTGCAAAAATGTAGAAAACTTTGGAGGCATCGAAAAGGGGTTTACAGGCATCCTAGACCCCCTAAAGTCCAGAAAATGTTGGTCACCTAAAAACTGTGTGAGAGAGCTCTCAATGTCCCAAAAACATTTGCAGCCTGAAAGGGGCATTAACCCGCATCCTAGACCAGTGAAATTCCCAATAATATTTTTGACACGAAAAATGCATCCTACACCCCTGAAAATTCAGAATATGTTAGCAGCCCAAAAATAGGCCTTAACATGTATCTTAAGACTGCAAAAAATGTTGAAAACTTTGGATGCCCAAAAAAGGGGTTTACAGGCATCCTAGAGCCCATAAAGTCCAGAAAATGTTGGTGGCCAAAAACTGTGTCAGAGAGCTCTGAATGTCCCAAAAACCTTTACAGCCTGAAAGGGGCATTAACCTGCATCCTAGACCACTGAAATTCCCAATTATATTTTTGGCATGAAAAATGCTACACCCCTGAACGTTCAGAATATGTTAGCAGCCCAAAAAAGGCCTTAAAATGTATATTAAGCCTGCAAAAATGTAGAAAACTTTGGAGGCCTCAAAAAGGGGTTTACAGGCATCCTAGACACCCTAAAGTCCAGAAAATGTTGGTCGCCTAAAAACGGGGTCAGAGAGCTCTGAATGTCCCAAAAACATTTGCAGCCTGAAAGGGGCATTAACCCGCATCCTAGACCACTGAAATTCTCAACAATATTTTTGGCATGAAAAAAGCACCCTACACCCCTGAAAGTTCAGAATATGTTAGCAGCCCAAAAAATGCCTTAAAATGTATATTAAGCCTGCAAAAATGTAGAAAACTTTGGAGGCCCAGAAAAGGGGTTTATAGGCATCCTAGAGCACCTAAACTCCAGAAAATGTTGTTGGGAAAAAACGGTGCTGGAGAGCTCCGAATGTCCCAAAAACATTTGCAGCCTGAAAGGGGCATTAACCCGCATCCTAGACCACTGAAATTCCCAACAATATTTTTGGCATGAAAAAAGCATCCTACACCCCTGAAAGTTCAGAATATGTTAGCAGCCCAAAAAATGCCTTAAAATGTATATTAAGCCTGCAAAAATGTAGAAAACTTTGGAGGCCTCAAAAAGGGGTTTACAGGCATCCTAGACACCCTAAAGTCCAGAAAATGTTGGTCGCCTAAAAACGGGGTCAGAGAGCTCTGAATGTCCCAAAAACATTTGCAGCCTGAAAGGGGCATTAACCCGCATCCTAGACCACTGAAATTCTCAACAATATTTTTGGCATGAAAAAAGCACCCTACACCCCTGAAAGTTCAGAATATGTTAGCAGCCCAAAAAATGCCTTAAAATGTATATTAAGCCTGCAAAAATGTAGAAAACTTTGGAGGCCTCAAAAAGGGGTTTACAGGCATCCTAGACACCCTAAAGTCCAGAAAATGTTGGTCGCCTAAAAACGGGGTCAGAGAGCTCTGAATGTCCCAAAAACATTTGCAGCCTGAAAGGGGCATTAACCCGCATCCTAGACCACTGAAATTCCCAATAATATCTTTGGCACGAAAAATGCATCCTACACCCCTGAAAATTCAGAATATGTTAGCAGCCCAAAAATAGGCCTTAACATGCATCTTAAGACTGCAAAAAATGTTGAAAACTTTGGATGCCCAAAAAAGGGGTTTACAGGCATCCTAGAGCCCATAAAGTCCAGAAAATGTTGGTGGCCAAAAACTGTGTCAGAGAGCTCTGAATGTCCCAAAAACCTTTACAGCCTGAAAGGGGCATTAACCTGCATCCTAGACCACTGAAATTCCCAATTATATTTTTGGCATGAAAAATGCTACACCCCTGAACGTTCAGAATATGTTAGCAGCCCAAAAAAGGCCTTAAAATGTATATTAAGCCTGCAAAAATGTAGAAAACTTTGGAGGCCTCAAAAAGGGGTTTACAGGCATCCTAGACACCCTAAAGTCCAGAAAATGTTGGTCGCCTAAAAACGGGGTCAGAGAGCTCTGAATGTCCCAAAAACATTTGCAGCCTGAAAGGGGCATTAACCCGCATCCTAGACCACTGAAATTCTCAACAATATTTTTGGCATGAAAAAAGCACCCTACACCCCTGAAAGTTCAGAATATGTTAGCAGCCCAAAAAATGCCTTAAAATGTATATTAAGCCTGCAAAAATGTAGAAAACTTTGGAGGCCCAGAAAAGGGGTTTATAGGCATCCTAGAGCACCTAAACTCCAGAAAATGTTGTTGGGAAAAAACGGTGCTGGAGAGCTCCGAATGTCCCAAAAACATTTGCAGCCTGAAAGGGGCATTAACCCGCATCCTAGACCACTGAAATTCCCAACAATATTTTTGGCATGAAAAAAGCATCCTACACCCCTGAAAGTTCAGAATATGTTAGCAGCCCAAAAAATGCCTTAAAATGTATATTAAGCCTGCAAAAATGTAGAAAACTTTGGAGGCCTCAAAAAGGGGTTTACAGGCATCCTAGACACCCTAAAGTCCAGAAAATGTTGGTCGCCTAAAAACGGGGTCAGAGAGCTCTGAATGTCCCAAAAACATTTGCAGCCTGAAAGGGGCATTAACCCGCATCCTAGACCACTGAAATTCTCAACAATATTTTTGGCATGAAAAAAGCACCCTACACCCCTGAAAGTTCAGAATATGTTAGCAGCCCAAAAAATGCCTTAAAATGTATATTAAGCCTGCAAAAATGTAGAAAACTTTGGAGGCCTCAAAAAGGGGTTTACAGGCATCCTAGACACCCTAAAGTCCAGAAAATGTTGGTCGCCTAAAAACGGGGTCAGAGAGCTCTGAATGTCCCAAAAACATTTGCAGCCTGAAAGGGGCATTAACCCGCATCCTAGACCACTGAAATTCCCAATAATATCTTTGGCACGAAAAATGCATCCTACACCCCTGAAAATTCAGAATATGTTAGCAGCCCAAAAATAGGCCTTAACATGCATCTTAAGACTGCAAAAAATGTTGAAAACTTTGGATGCCCAAAAAAGGGGTTTACAGGCATCCTAGAGCCCATAAAGTCCAGAAAATGTTGGTGGCCAAAAACTGTGTCAGAGAGCTCTGAATGTCCCAAAAACATTTGCAGCCTGAAAGGTGCATTAACCTGCATCCAAGACCACTGAAATTCCCACTTACATTTTTGGCACGAAAAATGCTACACCCCTGAATGTTCAGAATATGTTAGCAGCCCAAAAAAGGCCTTAAAATGCATCTTAAGCCTGCAAAAATGTAGAAAACTTTGGAGGCCCAGAAAACGGGTTTACAGGCATCCTAGACCCCCTAAACTCCAGAAAATTTTGTTGGGAAAAAACGGTGCTGGAAAGCTCCGAATGTCCCAAAAACATTTGCAGCCTGAAAGGGGCATTAACCCGCATCCTAGACCACTGAAATTCCCAACAATATTTTTGGCATGAAAAAAGCATCCTATACATCTGAAAGTTCAGAATATGTTAGCAGCCCAAAAAAGGCCTTAAAATGTATGTTAAGCCTGCAAAAATGTAGAAAACTTTGGAGGCCTCAAAAAGGGGTTTACAGGCATCCTAGACCCCCTAAAGTCCAGAAAATGCTGGTCGCCTAAAAACGGTGTCAGAGAGCTCTGAATGTCCCAAAAACATTTGCACACTGAAAAGGGCATTAACAGGCATCCTAGACCACTGAAATTCCCAACAATATTTTTGGCATGAAAAATGTATCCTACACCCCTGAAAATTCAGAATATGTTAGCAGCCCAAAAATAGGCCTTAACATACATCTTAAGACTGCAATAAATGTTGAAAACTTTGGATGCCCAAAAAAGGGGTTTACAGGCATCCTAGACCCAATAAAGTCCAGAAAATGTTGGTGGCCAAAAACTGTATCAGAGAGCTCTGAATGTCCCAAAAACATTTGCAGCCTGAAAGGGGCGTTAACCTGCATCCAAGACCACTGAAATTCCCTATTACATTTTTGGCAGGAAAAATGCTACACCCCTGAAAGTTCAGAATATGTTAGCAGCCCAAAAAAGGCCTTAAAATGTATATTAAGCCTGCAAAAATATAGAAAACTTTGGAGGTCTCAAAAAGGGGTTTACAGGCATCCTAGACCCCCTAAAGTCCAGAAAATGTTGGTCACCTAAAAACTGTGTGAGAGAGCTCTCAATGTCCCAAAAACATTTGCAACCTGAAAGGGGCATTAACCCGCATCCTAGACCACTGAAATTCCCAATAATATTTGTGGCACGAAAAATGTATCCTACACCCCTGAAAATTCAGAATATGTTAGCAGCCCAAAAATAGGCCTTAACATGCATTTTAAGATTGCAAAAAATTTTGAAAACTTTGGAGGCCCAGAAAAGGGGTTTACAGGCATCCTAGACCCCCTAAACTCCAGAAAATGTTGTTGGGAAAAAACAGTGCTGGAGAGCTCCGAATGTCCCAGAAACATTTGCAGCCTGAAAGGGGCATTAACCCGCATCCTAGACCACTGAAATTCCCAATAATATTGTTGGCACGAAAAATGTATCCTACACCCCTGAAAATTCAGAATATGTTAGCAGCCCAAAAATAGGCCTTAACATGCATTTTAAGATTGCAAAAAATGTTGAAAACTTTGGATGCCCAAAAAAGGGGTTTACAGGCATCCTAGACCCCCTAAAGTCTAGAAAATGATGGTCGCCTAAAAACGGTGTCAGAGAGCTCTGAATGTCCCAAAAACATTTGCAGCCTGAAAAGGGCATTAACAGGCATCCTAGACCACTGAAATTCTCAACAATATTTTTGGCATGAAAAATGCATCCTACACCCCTGAAAATTCAGAATATGTTAGCAGCCCAAAAATAGGCCTTAACATGCATTTTAAGACTGCAATAAATGTTGAAAACTTTGGATGCCCAAAAAAGGGGTTTGCAGGCATCCTAGACCCCATAAAGTCCAGAAAAAGTTGGTGGCCAAAAACTGTGTCAGAGAGCTCTGAATGTCCCAAAAACCTTTACAGCCTGAAAGGGGCATTAACCTGCATCCTAGACCACTGAAATTCCCAATTATATTTTTGGCACGAAAAATGCTACACCCCTGAACGTTCAGAATATGTTAGCAGCCCAAAAAAGGCCTTAAAATGCATCTTAAGCCTGCAAAAATGTAGAAAACTTTGGAGGCCCAGAAAAGGGGTTTATAGGCATCCTAGACCACCTAAACTCCAGTAAATGTTGTTGGGAAAAAACGGTGCTGGAGAGCTCCGAATGTCCCAAAAACATTTGCAGCCTGAAAGGGGCATTAACCCGCATCCTAGACCACTGAAATTCCCAACAATATTTTTGGCATGAAAAAAGCATCCTACACCCCTGAAAGTTCAGAATATGTTAGCAGCCCAAAAAATGCCTTAAAATGTATATTAAGCCTGCAAAAATGTAGAAAACTTTGGAGGCCTCAAAAAGGGGTTTACAGGCATCCTAGACACCCTAAAGTCCAGAAAATGTTGGTCGCCTAAAAACGGGGTCAGAGAGCTCTGAATGTCCCAAAAACATTTGCAGCCTGAAAGGGGCATTAACCCGCATCCTAGACCACTGAAATTCCCAATAATATTTTTGGCACGAAAAATGCATCCTACACCCCTGAAAATTCAGAATATGTTAGCAGCCCAAAAAAGGCCTTAAAATACATCTTAAGACTGCAATAAATGTTGAAAACTTTGGATGCCCAAAAAAGGGGTTTACAGGCATCCTAGACCCAATAAAGTCCAGAAAATGTTGGTGGCCAAAAACTGTATCAGAGAGCTCTGAATGTCCCAAAAACATTTGCAGGCTGAAAGGGGCGTTAACCTGCATCCAAGACCACTGAAATTCCCTATTACATTTTTGGCAGGAAAAATGCTACACCCCTGAAAGTTCAGAATATGTTAGCAGCCCAAAAAAGGCCTTAAAATGTATATTAAGCCTGCAAAAATATAGAAAACTTTGGAGGTCTCAAAAAGGGGTTTACAGGCATCCTAGACCCCCTAAAGTCCAGAAAATGTTGGTCACCTAAAAACTGTGTGAGAGAGCTCTCAATGTCCCAAAAACATTTGCAACCTGAAAGGGGCATTAACCCGCATCCTAGACCACTGAAATTCCCAATAATATTTGTGGCACGAAAAATGTATCCTACACCCCTGAAAATTCAGAATATGTTAGCAGCCCAAAAATAGGCCTTAACATGCATTTTAAGATTGCAAAAAATGTTGAAAACTTTGGAGGCCCAGAAAAGGGGTTTACAGGCATCCTAGACCCCCTAAACTCCAGAAAATGTTGTTGGGAAAAAACAGTGCTGGAGAGCTCCGAATGTCCCAGAAACATTTGCAGCCTGAAAGGGGCATTAACCCGCATCCTAGACCACTGAAGTTCCCGACAATATTTTTGGCATGAAAAAAGCATCCTACACCCCTGAATGTTCAGAATATGTTAGCAGCCCAAAAAAGGCCTTAAAATGTATATTAAGCCTGCAAAAATGTAGAAAACTTTGTAGGCCTCAAAAAGGGGTTTACAGGCATCCTAGACACACCAAAGTCCAGAAAATGTTGGTCGCCTAAAAAAAGAGTCAGAGAGCTCTGAATGTCCCAAAAACATTTGCAGCCTGAAAGGGGCATTAACCCGCATCCTAGACCACTGAAATTCCCAATAATATTTTTGGCACGAAAAATGTATCCTACACCCCTGAAAATTCAGAATATGTTAGCAGCCCAAAAATAGGCCTTAACATGCATTTTAAGATTGCAAAAAATGTTGAAAACTTTGGATGCCCAAAAAAGGGGTTTACAGGCATCCTAGACCCCCTAAAGTCCAGAAAATGATGGTCGCCTAAAAACGGTGTCAGAGAGCTCTGAATGTCCCAAAAACATTTGCAGCCTGAAAAGGGCATTAACAGGCATCCTAGACCACTGAAATTCTCAACAATATTTTTGGCATGAAAAATGCATCCTACACCCCTGAAAATTCAGAATATGTTAGCAGCCCAAAAATAGGCCTTAACATGCATTTTAAGACTGCAATAAATGTTGAAAACTTTGGATGCCCAAAAAAGGGGTTTGCAGGCATCCTAGACCCCATAAAGTCCAGAAAAAGTTGGTGGCCAAAAACTGTGTCAGAGAGCTCTGAATGTCCCAAAAACCTTTACAGCCTGAAAGGGGCATTAACCTGCATCCTAGACCACTGAAATTCCCAATTATATTTTTGGCACGAAAAATGCTACACCCCTGAACGTTCAGAATATGTTAGCAGCCCAAAAAAGGCCTTAAAATGCATCTTAAGCCTGCAAAAATGTAGAAAACTTTGGAGGCCCAGAAAAGGGGTTTATAGGCATCCTAGACCACCTAAACTCCAGTAAATGTTGTTGGGAAAAAACGGTGCTGGAGAGCTCCGAATGTCCCAAAAACATTTGCAGCCTGAAAGGGGCATTAACCCGCATCCTAGACCACTGAAATTCCCAACAATATTTTTGGCATGAAAAAAGCATCCTACACCCCTGAAAGTTCAGAATATGTTAGCAGCCCAAAAAATGCCTTAAAATGTATATTAAGCCTGCAAAAATGTAGAAAACTTTGGAGGCCTCAAAAAGGGGTTTACAGGCATCCTAGACACCCTAAAGTCCAGAAAATGTTGGTCGCCTAAAAACGGGGTCAGAGAGCTCTGAATGTCCCAAAAACATTTGCAGCCTGAAAGGGGCATTAACCCGCATCCTAGACCACTGAAATTCCCAATAATATTTTTGGCACGAAAAATGCATCCTACACCCCTGAAAATTCAGAATATGTTAGCAGCCCAAAAAAGGCCTTAAAATACATCTTAAGACTGCAAAAATGTAGAAAGCTTTGGAGGCCCAGAAAAGGGGTTTACAGGCATCCTAGACCCCCTAAACTCCAGAAAATGTTGTTGGGAAAAAACAGTGCTGGAGAGCTCCGAATGTCCCAAAAACATTTGCAGCCTGAAAGGGGCATTAACCCACATCCTAGACCGCTGAAGTTCCCGACAATATTTTATGGCATGAAAAAAGCATCCTACACCCCTGAAAGTTCAGAATATGTTAGCAGCCCAAAAAAGGCCTTAAAATATATATTAAGCCAGCAAAGAGGCCCAGAAAAGGGGTTTACAGGCATCCTAGACCCCCTAAACTCCAGAAAATGTTGTTGGGAAAAAACGGTGCTGGAAAGCTCCAAATATCCCAAAAACATTTGCAGCCTGAAAGGGGCATTAACCCGCATCCTAGACCACTGAAATTCCCAACAATATTTTTGGCATGAAAAAAGCATCCTACACCCCTGAAAGTTCAGAATATGTTAGCAGCCCAAAAAATGCCTTAAAATGTATATTAAGCCTGCAAAAATGTAGAAAACTTTGGAGGCATCGAAAAGGGGTTTACAGGCATCCTAGACCCCCTAAAGTCCAGAAAATGTTGGTCACCTAAAAACTGTGTGAGAGAGCTCTCAATGTCCCAAAAACATTTGCAGCCTGAAAGGGGCATTAACCCGCATCCTAGACCAGTGAAATTCCCAATAATATTATTGACACGAAAAATGCATCCTACACCCCTGAAAATTCAGAATATGTTAGCAGCCCAAAAATAGGCCTTAAAATGCATCTTAAGCCTGCAAAAATGTAGAAAACTTTGGAGGCCCAGAAAAGGGGTTTATAGGCATCCTAGACCACCTAAACTCCAGAAAATGTTGTTGGGAAAAAACGGTGCTGGAGAGCTCCGAATGTCCCAAAAACATTTGCAGCCTGAAAGGGGCATTAACCCGCATCCTAGACCACTGAAATTCCCAACAATATTTTTGGCATGAAAAAAGCATCCTACACCCCTGAAAGTTCAGAATATGTTAGCAGCCCAAAAAATGCCTTAAAATGTATATTAAGCCTGCAAAAATGTAGAAAACTTTGGAGGCCTCAAAAAGGGGTTTACAGGCATGCTAGACCCCCTAAAGTCCAGAAAATGTAGGTCTCCTAAAAACTGTGTGAGAGAGCTCTCAATGTCCCAAAAACATTTGCAGCCTGAAAGGGGCATTAACCCGCATCCTAGACCACTGAAATTCCCAATAATATTTTTGGCACGAAAAATGCATCCTACACCCCTGAAAATTCAGAATATGTTAGCAGCCCAAAAATAGGCCTTAACATGCATCTTAAGACTGCAAAAAATGTTGAAAACTTTGGATGCCCAAAAAAGGGGTTTACAGGCATCCTAGAGCCCATAAAGTCCAGAAAATGTTGGTGCCCAAAAACTGTGTCTGAGAGCTCTGAATGTCCCAAAAACATTTGCAGCCTGAAAGGGGCATTAACCTGCATCCAAGACCACTGAAATTCCCAATTACATTTTTGGCACGAAAAATGCTACACCCCTGAAAGTTCAGAATATGTTAGCAGCCCAAAAAATACCTTAAAATGTATATTAAGCCTGCAAAAATGTAGAAAACTTTGGAGGCCTCAAAAAGGGGTTTACAGGCATCCTAGATCCCCTTAACTCCAGAAAATGTTGTTGGGGAAAAACGGTGCTGGAAAGCTCTCAATGTCCCAAAAACATTTGCAGCCTGAAAGGGGCATTAACCCGCATCCTAGACCACTGAAATTCCCAACAATATTTTTGGCATGAAAAAAGCATCCTACACCCCTGAAAGTTCAGAATATGTTAGCAGCCCAAAAAAGGCCTTAACATGTATATTAAGCCTGCAAAAATGTAGAAAACTTTGGAGGCCTCAAAAAGGGGTTTACAGGCATCCTAGACACCCTAAAGTCCAGAAAATGTTGGTCACCTAAAAACAGAGTCAGAGATCTCTGAATGTCCCAAAAACATTTGCAGCCTGAAAGGGGCATTAACCCGCATCCTAGACCACTGAAATTCCCAATAATATTTTGGCACGAAAAATGTATCCTACACCCCTGAAAATTCAGAATATGTTAGCAGCCCAAAAATAGGCCTTAACATGTATCTTAAGACTGCAAAAAATGTTGAAAACTTTGGATGCCCAAAAAAGGGGTTTACAGGCATCCTAGAGCCCATAAAGTCCAGAAAATGTTGGTGGCCAAAAACTGTGTCAGAGAGCTCTGAATGTCCTAAAAACCTTTACAGCCTGAAAGGGGCATTAACCTCCATCCTAGACCACTGAAATTCCCAATTATATTTTTGGCACGAAAAATGCTACACCCCTGAACGTTCAGAATATGTTAGCAGCCCAAAAAAGGCCTTAAAATGCATCTTAAGCCTGCAAAAATGTAGAAAACTTTGGAGGCCCAGAAAAGGGGTTTATAGGCATCCTAGACCACCTAAACTCCAGAAAATGTTGTTGGGAAAAAACGGTGCTGGAGAGCTCCGAATGTCCCAAAAACATTTGCAGCCTGAAAGGGGCATTAACCCGCATCCTAGACCACTGAAATTCCCAACAATATTTTTGGCATGAAAAAAGCATCCTACACCCCTGAAAGTTCAGAATATGTTAGCAGCCCAAAAAATGCCTTAAAATGTATATTAAGCCTGCAAAAATGTAGAAAACTTTGGAGGCCTCAAAAAGGGGTTTACAGGCATCCTAGACACCCTAAAGTCCAGAAAATGTTGGTCGCCTAAAAACGGGGTCAGAGAGCTCTGAATGTCCCAAAAACATTTGCAGCCTGAAAGGGGCATTAACCCGCATCCTAGACCACTGAAATTCCCAATAATATTTTTGGCACGAAAAATGTATCCTACACCCCTGAAAATTCAGAATATGTTAGCAGCCCAAAAATAGGCCTTAACATGCATTTTAAGATTGCAAAAAATGTTGAAAACTTTGGATGCCCAAAAAAGGGGTTTGCAGGCATCCTAGACCCCATAAAGTCCAGAAAAAGTTGGTGGCCAAAAACTGTATCAGAGAGCTCTGAATGTCCCAAAAACATTTGCAGCCTGAAAAGGGCATTAACAGGCATCCTAGACCACTGAAATTCCCAATTACATTTTTGGCACGAAAAATGCTACACCCCTGAACGTTCAGAATATGTTAGCAGCCCAAAAAAGGCCTTAAAATACATCTTAAGACTGCAAAAATGTAGAAAATTTTGGAGGCCCAGAAAAGGGGTTTACAGGCATCCTAGACCCCCTAAACTCCAGAAAATGTTGTTGGGAAAAAACAGTGCTGGAGAGCTCCGAATGTCCCAAAAACATTTGCAGCCTGAAAGGGGCATTAACCCACATCCTAGACCGCTGAAGTTCCCGACAATATTTTATGGCATGAAAAAAGCATCCTACACCCCTGAAAGTTCAGAATATGTTAGCAGCCCAAAAAAGGCCTTAAAATATATATTAAGCCTGCAAAGAGGCCCAGAAAAGGGGTTTACAGGCATCCTAGACCCCCTAAACTCCAGAAAATGTTGTTGGGAAAAAACGGTGCTGGAAAGCTCCGAATGTCCCAAAAACATTTGCAGCCTGAAAGGGGCATTAACCCGCATCCTAGACCACTGAAATTCCCAACAATATTTTTGGCATGAAAAAAGCATCCTACACCCCTGAAAGTTCAGAATATGTTAGCAGCCCAAAAAATGCCTTAAAATGTATATTAAGCTTGCAAAAATGTAGAAAACTTTGGAGGCATCGAAAAGGGGTTTACAGGCATCCTAGACCCCCTAAAGTCCAGAAAATGTTGGTCACCTAAAAACTGTGTGAGAGAGCTCTCAATGTCCCAAAAACATTTGCAGCCTGAAAGGGGCATTAACCCGCATCCTAGACCAGTGAAATTCCCAATAATATTATTGACACGAAAAATGCATCCTACACCCCTGAAAATTCAGAATATGTTAGCAGCCCAAAAATAGGCCTTAAAATGCATCTTAAGCCTGCAAAAATGTAGAAAACTTTGGAGGCCCAGAAAACGGGTTTACAGGCATCCTAGACCCCCTAAACTCCAGAAAATTTTGTTGGGAAAAAACGGTGCTGGAAAGCTCCGAATGTCCCAAAAACATTTGCAGCCTGAAAGGGGCATTAACCCGCATCCTAGACCACTGAAATTCCCAACAATATTTTTGGCATGAAAAAAGCATCCTATACCCCTGAAAGTTCAGAATATGTTAGCAGCCCAAAAAAGGCCTTAAAATGTATATTAAGCCTGCAAAAATGTAGAAAACTTTGGAGGCCTCAAAAAGGGGTTTACAGGCATCCTAGACACCCTAAAGTTCAGAAAATGCTGGTCGCCTAAAAACGGTGTCAGGCAGCTCTGAATGTCCCAAAAACATTTGCAGCCTGAAAGGGGCATTAACCCGCATCCTAGACCACTGAAATTCCCAATAATATCTTTGGCACGAAAAATGCATCCTACACCCCTGAAAATTCAGAATATGTTAGCAGCCCAAAAATAGGCCTTAACATGCATCTTAAGACTGCAAAAAATGTTGAAAACTTTGGATGCCCAAAAAAGGGGTTTACAGGCATCCTAGAGCCCATAAAGTCCAGAAAATGTTGGTGGCCAAAAACTGTGTCAGAGAGCTCTGAATGTCCCAAAAACATTTGCAGCCTGAAAGGGGCATTAACCTGCATCCAAGACCACTGAAATTCCCAATTACATTTTTGGCACGAAAAATGCTACACCCCTGAATGTTCAGAATATGTTAGCAGCCCAAAAAAGGCCTTAAAATGCATCTTAAGCCTGCAAAAATGTAGAAAACTTTGGAGGCCCAGAAAACGGGTTTACAGGCATCCTAGACCCCCTAAACTCCAGAAAATTTTGTTGGGAAAAAACGGTGCTGGAAAGCTCCGAATGTCCCAAAAACATTTGCAGCCTGAAAGGGGCATTAACCCGCATCCTAGACCACTGAAATTCCCAACAATATTTTTGGCATGAAAAAAGCATCCTATACATCTGAAAGTTCAGATTATGTTAGCAGCCCAAAAAAGGCCTTAAAATGTATGTTAAGCCTTCAAAAATGTAGAAAACTTTGGAGGCCTCAAAAAGGGGTTTACAGGCATCCTAGACCCCCTAAAGTCCAGAAAATGCTGGTCGCCTAAAAACGGTGTCAGAGAGCTCTGAATGTCCCAAAAACATTTGCACACTGAAAAGGGCATTAACAGGCATCCTAGACCACTGAAATTCCCAACAATATTTTTGGCATGAAAAATGTATCCTACACCCCTGAAAATTCAGAATATGTTAGCAGCCCAAAAATAGGCCTTAACATACATCTTAAGACTGCAATAAATGTTGAAAACTTTGGATGCCCAAAAAAGGGGTTTACAGGCATCCTAGACCCAATAAAGTCCAGAAAATGTTGGTGGCCAAAAACTCTATCAGAGAGCTCTGAATGTCCCAAAAACATTTGCAGCCTGAAAGGGGCGTTAACCTGCATCCAAGACCACTGAAATTCCCAATTACATTTTGGGCAGGAAAAATGCTACACCCCTGAAAGTTCAGAATATGTTAGCAGCCCAAAAAAGGCCTTAAAATGTATATTAAGCCTGCAAAAATATAGAAAACTTTGGAGGTCTCAAAAAGGGGTTTACAGGCATCCTAGACCCCCTAAAGTCCAGAAAATGTTGGTCACCTAAAAACTGTGTGAGAGAGCTCTCAATGTCCCAAAAACATTTGCAACCTGAAAGGGGCATTAACCCGCATCCTAGACCACTGAAATTCCCAATAATATTTTTGGCACGAAAAATGTATCCTACACCCCTGAAAATTCAGAATATGTTAGCAGCCCAAAAATAGGCCTTAACATGCATTTTAAGATTGCAAAAAATGTTGAAAACTTTGGAGGCCCAGAAAAGGGGTTTACAGGCATCCTAGACCCCCTAAACTCCAGAAAATGTTGTTGGGAAAAAACAGTGCTGGAGAGCTCCGAATGTCCCAGAAACATTTGCAGCCTGAAAGGGGCATTAACCCGCATCCTAGACCACTGAAGTTCCCGACAATATTTTTGGCATGAAAAAAGCATCCTACACCCCTGAATGTTCAGAATATGTTAGCAGCCCAAAGAAGGCCTTAAAATGTATATTAAGCCTGCAAAAATGTAGAAAACTTTGTAGGCCTCAAAAAGGGGTTTACAGGCATCCTAGACACCCCAAAGTCCAGAAAATGTTGGTCGCTTAAAAAAAGAGTCAGAGAGCTCTGAATGTCCCAAAAACATTTGCAGCCTGAAAGGGGCATTAACCCGCATCCTAGACCACTGAAATTCCCAATAATATTTTTGGCACGAAAAATGTATCCTACACCCCTGAAAATTCAGAATATGTTAGCAGCCCAAAAATAGGCCTTAACATGCATCTTAAGACTGCAATAAATGTTGAAAACTTTGGATGCCCAAAAAAGGGGTTTGCAGGCATCCTAGACCCCATAAAGTCCAGAAAAAGTTGGTGGCCAAAAACTGTGTCAGAGAGCTCTGAATGTCCCAAAAACCTTTACAGCCTGAAAGGGGCATTAACCTGCATCCTAGACCACTGAAATTCCCAATTATATTTTTGGCACGAAAAATGCTACACCCCTGAACGTTCAGAATATGTTAGCAGCCCAAAAAAGGCCTTAAAATGCATCTTAAGCCTGCAAAAATGTAGAAAACTTTGGAGGCCCAGAAAAGGGGTTTATAGGCATCCTAGACCACCTAAACTCCAGTAAATGTTGTTGGGAAAAAACGGTGCTGGAGAGCTCCGAATGTCCCAAAAACATTTGCAGCCTGAAAGGGGCATTAACCCGCATCCTAGACCACTGAAATTCCCAACAATATTTTTGGCATGAAAAAAGCATCCTACACCCCTGAAAGTTCAGAATATGTTAGCAGCCCAAAAAATGCCTTAAAATGTATATTAAGCCTGCAAAAATGTAGAAAACTTTGGAGGCCTCAAAAAGGGGTTTACAGGCATCCTAGACACCCTAAAGTCCAGAAAATGTTGGTCGCCTAAAAACGGGGTCAGAGAGCTCTGAATGTCCCAAAAACATTTGCAGCCTGAAAGGGGCATTAACCCGCATCCTAGACCACTGAAATTCCCAATAATATTTTTGGCACGAAAAATGCATCCTACACCCCTGAAAATTCAGAATATGTTAGCAGCCCAAAAAAGGCCTTAAAATACATCTTAAGACTGCAAAAATGTAGAAAACTTTGGAGGCCCAGAAAAGGGGTTTACAGGCATCCTAGACCCCCTAAACTCCAGAAAATGTTGTTGGGGAAAAAACAGTGCTGGAGAGCTCCGAATGTCCCAAAAACATTTGCAGCCTGAAAGGGGCATTAACCCACATCCTAGACCGCTGAAGTTCCCGACAATATTTTATGGCATGAAAAAAGCATCCTACACCCCTGAAAGTTCAGAATATGTTAGCAGCCCAAAAAAGGCCTTAAAATATATATTAAGCCTGCAAAGAGGCCCAGAAAAGGGGTTTACAGGCATCCTAGACCCCCTAAACTCCAGAAAATGTTGTTGGGAAAAAACGGTGCTGGAAAGCTCCGAATGTCCCAAAAACATTTGCAGCCTGAAAGGGGCATTAACCCGCATCCTAGACCACTGAAATTCCCAACAATATTTTTGGCATGAAAAAAGCATCCTACACCCCTGAAAGTTCAGAATATGTTAGCAGCCCAAAAAATGCCTTAAAATGTATATTAAGCCTGCAAAAATGTAGAAAACTTTGGAGGCATCGAAAAGGGGTTTACAGGCATCCTAGACCCCCTAAAGTCCAGAAAATGTTGGTCACCTAAAAACTGTGTGAGAGAGCTCTCAATGTCCCAAAAACATTTGCAGCCTGAAAGGGGCATTAACCCGCATCCTAGACCAGTGAAATTCCCAATAATATTTTTGACACGAAAAATGCATCCTACACCCCTGAAAATTCAGAATATGTTAGCAGCCCAAAAATAGGCCTTAACATGTATCTTAAGACTGCAAAAAATGTTGAAAACTTTGGATGCCCAAAAAATGGGTTTACAGGCATCTTAGAGCCCATAAAGTCCAGAAAATGTTGGTGGCCAAAAACTGTGTCAGAGAGCTCTGAATGTCCCAAAAACCTTTACAGCCTGAAAGGGGCATTAACCTGCATCCTAGACCACTGAAATTCCCAATTATATTTTTGGCATGTAAAATGCTACACCCCTGAACGTTCAGAATATGTTAGCAGCCCAAAAAAGGCCTTAAAATGCATCTTAAGCCTGCAAAAATGTAGAAAACTTTGGAGGCCCAGAAAAGGGGTTTATAGGCATCCTAGACCACCTAAACTCCAGAAAATGTTGTTGGGAAAAAACGGTGCTGGAGAGCTCCGAATGTCCCAAAAACATTTGCAGCCTGAAAGGGGCATTAACCCGCATCCTAGACCACTGAAATTCCCAACAATATTTTTGGCATGAAAAAAGCATCCTACACCCCTGAAAGTTCAGAATATGTTAGCAGCCCAAAAAATGCCTTAAAATGTATATTAAGCCTGCAAAAATGTAGAAAACTTTGGAGGCCTCAAAAAGGGGTTTACAGGCATCCTAGACACCCTAAAGTCCAGAAAATATTGGTCGCCTAAAAACGGTGTCAGAGAGCTCTGAATGTCCCAAAAACATTTGCAGCCTGAAAGGGGCATTAACCCGCATCCTAGACCACTGAAATTCCCAATAATATTTTTGGCACGAAAAATGCATCCTACACCCCTGAAAATTCAGAATATGTTAGCAGCCCAAAAATAGGCCTTAACATGCATCTTAAGACTGCAAAAAATGTTGAAAACTTTGGATGCCCAAAAAATGGGTTTACAGGCATCCTAGAGCCCATAAAGTCCAGAAAATGTTGGTGGCCAAAAACTGTGTCAGAGAGCTCTGAATGTCCCAAAAACATTTGCAGCCTGAAAGGGGAATTAACCTGCATCCAAGACCACTGAAATTCCCAATTACATTTTTGGCACGAAAAATGCTACACCCCTGAATGTTCAGAATATGTTAGCAGCCCAAAAAAGGCCTTAAAATGCATCTTAAGCCTGCAAAAATGTAGAAAACTTTGGAGGCCCAGAAAACGGGTTTACAGGCATCCTAGACCCCCTAAACTCCAGAAAATTTTGTTGGGAAAAAACGGTGCTGGAAAGCTCCGAATGTCCCAAAAACATTTGCAGCCTGAAAGGGGCATTAACCCGCATCCTAGACCACTGAAATTCCCAACAATATTTTTGGCATGAAAAAAGCATCCTATACCCGTGAAAGTTCAGAATATGTTAGCAGCCCAAAAAAGGCCTTAAAATGTATGTTAAGCCTGCAAAAATGTAGAAAACTTTGGAAGCCTCAAAAAGGGGTTTACAGGCATCCTAGACCCCCTAAAGTCCAGAAAATGCTGGTCGCCTAAAAACGGTGTCAGAGAGCTCTGAATGTCCCAAAAACATTTGCACACTGAAAAGGGCATTAACAGGCATCCTAGACCACTGTAATTCCCAACAATATTTTTGGCATGAAAAATGCATCCTACACCCCTGAAAATTCAGAATATGTTAGCAGCCCAAAAATAGGCCTTAACATGCATCTTAAGAGTGAAATAAATGTTGAAAACTTTGGATGCCCAAAAAAGGGGTTTACAGGCATCCTAGACCCCATAAAGTCCAGAAAATGTTGGTGGCCAAAAACTGTGTCAGAGAACTCTGAATGTCCCAAAAACCTTTACAGCCTGAAAGGGGCATTAACCTGCATCCTAGACCACTGAAATTCCCAATTACATTTTTGGCACGAAAAATTATACTCCCCTGAAAGTTCAGAATATGTTAGCAGCCCAAAAAAGGCCTTAAAATGTATATTAAGCCTGCAAAAATGTAGAAAACTTTGGATGCCCAAAAAAGGGGTTTACAGGCATCCTAGACCCCCTAAAGTCCAGAAAATGTTGGTCACCTAAAAACTGTGTGAGGGAGCTCTCAATGTCCCAAAAACATTTGCAGCCTTAAAGGGGCATTAACCCGCATCCTAGACCACTGAAATTCCCAATAATATTTTTGGCACGAAAAATGCATCCTACACCCCTGAAAATTCAGAATATGTTAGCAGCCCAAAAAAGGCCTTAAAATGCATCTTAAGCCTGCAAAAATGTAGAAAACTTTGGAGGCCCAGAAAAGGGGTTTACAAGCATCCTAGACCCCCAAAACTCCAGAAAATGTTATTGGGAAAAAACAGTGCTGGAGAGCTCCCAATGCCTCAAAAACATTTGCAGCCTGAAAGGAGCATTAACCCGCATCCTAGACCACTGAAGTTCCCGACAATATTTTTGGCATGAAAAAAGCATCCTACACCCCTGAAAGTTCAGAATATGTTAACAGCCCAAAAAAGGCCTTAAAATGTATATTAAGCCTGCAAAAATGTAGAAAACTTTGGAGGCCTCAAAAAGGGTTTTACAGGCATCCTAGACCCCCTAAAGTCCAGAAAATGTTGGTCACCTAAAAGCTGTGTGAGAGAGCTCTCAATGTCCCAAAAACATTTGCAGCCTTAAAGGGGCATTAACCCGCATCCTAGACCACTGAAATTCCCAATAATATTTTTGGCACTAAAAATGCATCCTACACCCCTGAAAATTCAGAATATGTTAGCAGCCCAAAAAAGGCCTTAAAATGCATCTTAAGCCTGCAAAAATGTAGAAAACTTTGGAGGCCCAGAAAACGGGTTTACAGGCATCCTAGACCCCCTAAAGTCCGGAAAAAATGCTGGTCGCCTAAAAACTGTGTCAGAGAGCTCTGAATGTCAAACATTTGCAGCCTGAAAAGGGCATTAACAGGCATCCTAGACCACTGAAATTCCCAACAATATTTTTGGCGTGAAAAATGCATCCTACACCCCTGAAAATTCAGAATATGTTAGCAGCCCAAAAATAGGCCTTAACATGCCTCTTATGACTGCAATAAATGTTGAAAACTTTGGATGCCCAAAAAAGGGGTTTACAGGCATCCTAGACCCCATAAAGTCCAGAAAATGTTGGTGGCCAAAAACTGTGTCAGAGAACTCTGAATGTCCCAAAAACCTTTACAGCCTGAAAGGGGCATTAACCTGCATCCTAGACCACTGAAATTCCCAATTACATTTTTGGCATGAAAAATTATACTCCCCTGAAAGTTCAGAATATGTTAGCAGCCCAAAAAAGGCCTTAAAATGTATATTAAGCCTGCAAAAATGTAGAAAACTTTGGATGCCCAAAAAAGGGGTTTACAGGCATCCTAGACCCCCTAAAGTCCAGAAAATGTTGGTCACCTAAAAACTGTGTGAGGGAGCTCTCAATGTCCCAAAAACATTTGCAGCCTTAAAGGGGCATTAACCCGCATCCTAGACCACTGAAATTCCCAATAATATTTTTGGCACGAAAAATGCATCCTACACCCCTGAAAATTCAGAATATGTTAGCAGCCCAAAAAAGGCCTTAAAATGCATCTTAAGCCTGCAAAAATGTAGAAAACTTTGGAGGCCCAGAAAAGGGGTTTACAAGCATCCTAGACCCCCAAAACTCCAGAAAATGTTATTGGGAAAAAACAGTGCTGGAGAGCTCCCAATGCCTCAAAAACATTTGCAGCCTGAAAGGAGCATTAACCCGCATCCTAGACCACTGAAGTTCCCGACAATATTTTTGGCATGAAAAAAGCATCCTACACCCCTGAAAGTTCAGAATATGTTAACAGCCCAAAAAAGGCCTTAAAATGTATATTAAGCCTGCAAAAATGTAGAAAACTTTGGAGGCCTCAAAAAGGGTTTTACAGGCATCCTAGACCCCCTAAAGTCCAGAAAATGTTGGTCACCTAAAAGCTGTGTGAGAGAGCTCTCAATGTCCCAAAAACATTTGCAGCCTTAAAGGGGCATTAACCCGCATCCTAGACCACTGAAATTCCCAATAATATTTTTGGCACTAAAAATGCATCCTACACCCCTGAAAATTCAGAATATGTTAGCAGCCCAAAAAAGGCCTTAAAATGCATCTTAAGCCTGCAAAAATGTAGAAAACTTTGGAGGCCCAGAAAACGGGTTTACAGGCATCCTAGACCCCCTAAAGTCCGGAAAAAATGCTGGTCGCCTAAAAACTGTGTCAGAGAGCTCTGAATGTCAAACATTTGCAGCCTGAAAAGGGCATTAACAGGCATCCTAGACCACTGAAATTCCCAACAATATTTTTGGCGTGAAAAATGCATCCTACACCCCTGAAAATTCAGAATATGTTAGCAGCCCAAAAATAGGCCTTAACATGCCTCTTATGACTGCAATAAATGTTGAAAACTTTGGATGCCCAAAAAAGGGGTTTACAGGCATCCTAGACCCCATAAAGTCCAGAAAATGTTGGTGGCCAAAAACTGTGTCAGAGAACTCTGAATGTCCCAAATACCTTTACAGCCTGAAAGGGGCATTAACCTGCATCCTAGACCACTGAAATTCCCAATTACATTTTTGGCACGAAAAATTATACTCCCCTGAAAGTTCAGAATATGTTAGCAGCCCAAAAAAGGCCTTAAAATGTATATTAAGCCTGCAAAAATGTAGAAAACTTTGGAGGCCTCAAAAAGGGGTTTACAGGCATCCTAGACCCCCTAAAGTCCAGAAAATGTTGGTCACCTAAAAACTGTGTGAGAGAGCTCTCAATGTCCCAAAAACATTTGCAGCCTTAAAGGGGCATTAACCCGCATCCTAGACCACTGAAATTCCCAATAATATTTTTGGCACGAAAAATGCATCCTACACCCCTGAAAATTCAGAATATGTTAGCAGCCCAAAAAAGGCCTTAAAATGCATCTTAAGCCTGCAAAAATGTAGAAAACTTTGGAGGCCCAGAAAAGGGGTTTACAAGCATCCTAGACCCCCTAAACTCCAGAAAATGTTGTTGGGAAAAAACAGTGCTGGAGAGCTCCCAATGCCTCAAAAACATTTGCAGCCTGAAAGGAGCATTAACCCGCATCCTAGACCACTGAAGTTCCCGACAATATTTTTGGCATGAAAAAAGCATCCTACACCCCTGAAAGTTCAGAATATGTTAGCAGCCCAAAAAAGGCCTTAAAATGTATATTAAGCCTGCAAAAATGTAGAAAACTTTGGAGGCCTCAAAAAGGGTTTTACAGGCATCCTAGACCCCCTAAAGTCCAGAAAATGTTGGTCACCTAAAAGCTGTGTGAGAGAGCTCTCAATGTCCCAAAAACATTTGCAGCCTTAAAGGGGCATTAACCCGCATCCTAGACCACTGAAATTCCCAATACTATTTTTGGCACTAAAAATGCATCCTACACCCCTGAAAATTCAGAATATGTTAGCAGCCCAAAAAAGGCCTTAAAATGCATCTTAAGCCTGCAAAAATGTAGAAAACTTTGGAGGCCCAGAAAAGGGGTTTACAGGCATCCTAGACCCCCTAAACTCCAGAAAATGTTGTTGGGAAAAAACAGTGCTGGAGAGCTCCGAATGTCCCAAAAACATTTGCAGCCTGAAAGGGGCATTAACCCGCATCCTAGACCACTGAAGTTCCTGACAATATTTTTGGCATGAAAAAAGTATCCTACACCCCTGAAAGTTCAGAATATGTTAGCAGCCCAAAAAAGGCCTTAAAATGTATATTAAGCCTGCAAAAATGTAGAAAACTTTGGAGGCCTCAAAAGGGGTTTACAGGCATCCTAGACACCCTAAGGTCCAGAAAATGTTGGTCGCCTAAAAAAAGAGTCAGAGAGCTCTGAATGTCCCAAAAACATTTGCAGCCTGAAAGGGGCATTAACCCGCATCCTAGACCACTGAAATTCCCAATAATATTTTTGGCACAAAAAATGTATCCTACACCCCTGAAAATTCAGAATATGTTAGCAGCTCAAAAATAGGCCTTAACATGCATTTTAAGACTGCAAAAAATGTTGAAAACTTTGGATGCCCAAAAAAGGGGTTTACAGGCATCCTAGACCCCCTAAAGTCCAGAAAATGCTGGTCGCCTAAAAACGGTGTCAGAGAGCTCTGAATGTCCCAAAAACATTTGCAGCCTGAAAAGGGCATTAACAGGCATCCTAGACCACTGAAATTCCCAACAATATTTTTGGCATGAAAAATGTATCCTACACCCCTGAAAATTCAGAATATGTTAGCAGCCCAAAAATAGGCCTTAACATACATCTTAAGACTGCAATAAATGTTGAAAACTTTGGATGCCCAAAAAAGGGGTTTACAGGCATCCTAGACCCAATAAAGTCCAGAAAATGTTGGTGGCCAAAAACTGTATCAGAGAGCTCTGAATGTCCCAAAAACATTTGCAGCCTGAAAGGGGCGTTAACCTGCATCCAAGACCACTGAAATTCCCAATTACATTTTTGGCAGGAAAAATGCTACACCCCTGAAAGTTCAGAATATGTTAGCATCCCAAAAAAGGCCTTAAAATGTATATTAAGCCTGCAAAAATATAGAAAACTTTGGAGGTCTCAAAAAGGGGTTTACAGGCATCCTAGACCCCCTAAAGTCCAGAAAATGTTGGTCACCTAAAAACTGTGTGAGAGAGCTCTCAATGTCCCAAAAACATTTGCAACCTGAAAGGGGCATTAACCCGCATTCTAGACCACTGAAATTCCCAATAATATTTTTGACACGAAAAATGCATCCTACACCCCTGAAAATTCAGAATATGTTAGCAGCCCAAAAATAGGCCTTAACATGTATCTTAAGACTGCAAAAAATGTTGAAAACTTTGGATGCCCAAAAAAGGGGTTTACAGGCATCCTAGACCCCCTAAAGTCCAGAAAATGCTGGTCGCCTAAAAACGGTGTCAGAGAGCTCTGAATGTCCCAAAAACATTTGCAGCCTGAAAAGGGCATTAACAGGCATCCTAGACCACTGAAATTCCCAACAATATTTTTGGCATGAAAAATGCATCCTACACCCCTGAAAATTCAGAATATGTTAGCAGCCCAAAAATAGGCCTTAACATGCATCTTAAGATTGCAATAAATGTTGAAAACTTTGGATGCCCAAAAAAGGGGTTTACAGGCATCCTAGACCCCCTAAAGTCCGGAAAATGCTGGTCGCCTAAAAACTGTGTCAGAGAGCTCTGAATGTCAAACATTTGCACCTGAAAAGGGCATTAACAGGCATCCTAGACCACTGAAATTCCCAACAATATTTTTGGCATGAAAAATGCATCCTACACCCCTGAAAATTCAGAATATGTTAGCAGCCCAAAAAAAGGCCTTAACATGCCTCTTAAGACTGCAATACATGTTGAAAACTTTGGATGCCCAAAAAAGGGGTTTACAGGCATCCTAGACCCCATAAAGTCCAGAAAATTTTGGTGGCCAAAAACTGTGTCAGAGAGCTCTGAATGTCCCAAAAACCTTTGCAGCCTGAAAGGGGCATTAACCTGCATCCTAGACCACTGAAATTCCCAATTACATTTTTGGCACGAAAAATGCTACTCCCCTGAAAGTTCAGAATATGTTAGCAGCCCAAAAAAGGCCTTAAAATGTATATTAAGCCTGCAAAAATGTAGACAACTTTGGAGGCCTCAAAAAGGGTTTTACAGGCATCCTAGACCCCCTAAAGTCCCGAAAATGTTGGTCACCTAAAAACTGTGTGAGAGAGCTCTCAATGTCCCAAAAACATTTGCAGCCTTAAAGGGGCATTAACCCGCATCCTAGACCACTGAAATTCCCAATAATATTTTTGGCACGAAAAATGCATCCTACACCCCTGAAAATTCAGAATATGTTAGCAGCCCAAAAAAGGCCTTAAAATGCATCTTAAGCCTGCAAAAATGTAGAAAACTTTGGAGGCCCAGAAAAGGGGTTTACAGGCATCCTAGACCCCATAAACTCCAGAAAATGTTGTTGGGAAAAAACAGTGCTGGAGAGCTCCGAATGTCCCAGAAACATTTGCAGCCTGAAAGGGGCATTAACCCGCATCCTAGACCACTGAAGTTCCCGACAATATTTTTGGCATGAAAAAAGCATCCTACACCCCTGAAAGTTCAGAATATGTTAGCAGCCCAAAAAAGGCCTTAAAATGTATATTAAGCCTGCAAAAATGTAGAAAACTTTGTAGGCCTCAAAAAGGGGTTTACAGGCATCCTAGACACCATAAAGTCCAGAAAATGTTGGTCGCCTAAAAAAAGAGTCAGAGAGCTCTGAATGACCCAAAAACATTTGCAGCCTGAAAGGGGCATTAACCCGCATCCTAGACCACTGAAATTCCCAATAATATTTTTGGCACGAAAAATGTATCCTACACCCCTGAAAATTCAGAATATGTTAGCAGCCCAAAAATAGGCCTTAACATGCATTTTAAGATTGCAAAAAATGTTGAAAACTTTGGATGCCCAAAAAAGGGGTTTACAGGCATCCTAGACCCCCTAAAGTCCAGAAAATGATGGTCGCCTAAAAACGGTGTCAGAGAGCTCTGAATGTCCCAAAAACATTTGCAGCCTGAAAAGGGCATTAACAGGCATCCTAGACCACTGAAATTCTCAACAATATTTTTGGCATGAAAAATGCATCCTACACCCCTGAAAATTCAGAATATGTTAGCAGCCCAAAAATAGGCCTTAACATGCATCTTAAGACTGCAATAAATGTTGAAAACTTTGGATGCCCAAAAAAGGGGTTTGCAGGCATCCTAGACCCCATAAAGTCCAGAAAAAGTTAGTGGCCAAAAACTGTGTCAGAGAGCTCTGAATGTCCCAAAAACCTTTACAGCCTGAAAGGGGCATTAACCTGCATCCTAGACCACTGAAATTTCCAATTATATTTTTGGCACGAAAAATGCTACACCACTGAACGTTCAGAATATGTTAGCAGCCCAAAAAAGGCCTTAAAATGCATCTTAAGCCTGCAAAAATGTAGAAAACTTTGGAGGCCCAGAAAAGGGGTTTATAGGCATCCTAGACCACCTAAACTCCAGAAAATGTTGTTGGGAAAAAACGGTGCTGGAGGGCTCCGAATGTCCCAAAAACATTTGCAGCCTGAAAGGGGCATTAACCCGCATCCTAGACTACTGAAATTCCCAACAATATTTTTGGCATGAAAAAAGCATCCTACACCCCTGAAAGTTCAGAATATGTTAGCCGCCCAAAAAATGCCTTAAAATGTATATTAAGCCTGCAAAAATGTAGAAAACTTTGGAGGCCTCAAAAAGGGGTTTACAGGCATCCTAGACACCCTAAAGTCCAGAAAATGTTGGTCGCCTAAAAACGGGGTCAGAGAGCTCTGAATGTCCCAAAAACATTTGCAGCCTGAAAGGGGCATTAACCCGCATCCTAGACCACTGAAATTCCCAATAATATTTTTGGCACGAAAAATGCATCCTACACCCCTGAAAATTCAGAATATGTTAGCAGCCCAAAAATAGGCCTTAACATGCATCTTAAGACTGCAAAAAATGTTGAAAACTTTGGATGCCCAAAAAAGGGGTTTACAGGCATCCTAGAGCCCATAAAGTCCAGAAAATGTTGGTGGCCAAAAACTGTGTCAGAGAGCTCTGAATGTCCCAAAAACATTTGCAGCCTGAAAGGGGCATTAACCTGCATCCAAGACCACTGAAATTCCCAATTACATTTTTGGCACGAAAAATGCTACACCCCTGAATGTTCAGAATATGTTAGCAGCCCAAAAAAGGCCTTAAAATGCATCTTAAGCCTGCAAAAATGTAGGAAACTTTGGAGGCCCAGAAAACGGGTTTACAGGCATCCTAGACCCCCTAAACTCCAGAAAATTTTGTTGGGAAAAAACGGTGCTGGAAAGCTCCGAATATCCCAAAAACATTTGCAGCCTGAAAGGGGCATTAACCTGCATCCTAGACCACTGAAATTCCCAACAATATTTTTGGCATGAAAAAAGCATCCTATACCCCTGAAAGTTCAGAATATGTTAGCAGCCCAAAAAAGGCCTTAAAATGTATGTTAAGCCTGCAAAAATGTAGACAACTTTGGAGGCCTCAAAAAGGGGTTTACAGGCATCCTAGACCCCCTAAAGTCCAGAAAATGCTGGTCGCCTAAAAACGGTGTCAGAGAGCTCTGAATGTCCCAAAAACATTTGCACACTGAAAAGGGCATTAACAGGCATCCTAGACCACTGAAATTCCCAACAATATTTTGGGCATGAAAAATGCATCCTACACCCCTGAAAATTCAGAATATGTTAGCAGCCCAAAAATAGGCCTTAACATGCATCTTAAGAGTGAAATAAATGTTGAAAACTTTGGATGCCCAAAAAAGGGGTTTACAGGCATCCTAGACCCCATAAAGTCCAGAAAATGTTGGTGGCCAAAAACTGTGTCAGAGAACTCTGAATGTCCCAAAAACCTTTACAGCCTGAAAGGGGCATTAACCTGCATCCTAGACCACTGAAATTCCCAATTACATTTTTGGCACGAAAAATTATACTCCCCTGAAAGTTCAGAATATGTTAGCAGCCCAAAAAAGGCCTTAAAATGTATATTAAGCCTGCAAAAATGTAGAAAACTTTGGAGGCCTCAAAAAGGGGTTTACAGGCATCCTAGACCCCCTAAAGTCCAGAAAATGTTGGTCACCTAAAAACTGTGTGAGAGAGCTCTCAATGTCCCAAAAACATTTGCAGCCTTAAAGGGGCATTAACCCGCATCCTAGACCACTGAAATTCCCAATATTATTTTTGGCACGAAAAATGCATCCTACACCCCTGAACGTTCAGAATATGTTAGCAGCCCAAAAAAGGCCTTAAAATGCATCTTAAGCCTGCAAAAATGTAGAAAACTTTGGAGGCCCAGAAAAGGGGTTTACAAGCATCCTAGACCCCCTAAACTCCAGAAAATGTTGTTGGGAAAAAACAGTGCTGGAGAGCTCCCAATGTCTCAAAAACATTTGCAGCCTGAAAGGGGCATTAACCCGCATCCTAGACCACTGAAGTTTCCGACAATATTTTTGGAATGAAAAAAGCATCCTACACCCCTGAAAGTTCAGAATATGTTAGCAGCCCAAAAAAGGCCTTAAAATGTATATTAAGCCTGCAAAAATGTAGAAAACTTTGGAGGCCTCAAAAAGGGTTTTACAGGCATCCTAGACCCCCTAAAGTCCAGAAAATGTTGGTCACCTAAAAGCTGTGTGAGAGAGCTCTCAATGTCCCAAAAACATTTGCAGCCTTAAAGGGGCATTAACCCGCATCCTAGACCACTGAAATTCCCAATAATATTTTTGGCACTAAAAATGCATCCTACACCCCTGAAAATTCAGAATATGTTAGCAGCCCAAAAAAGGCCTTAAAATGCATCTTAAGCCTGCAAAAATGTAGAAAACTTTGGAGGCCCAGAAAAGGGGTTTACAGGCATCCTAGACCCCCTAAAGTCCGGAAAAAATGCTGGTCGCCTAAAAACTGTGTCAGAGAGCTCTGAATGTCAAACATTTGCAGCCTGAAAAGGGCATTAACAGGCATCCTAGACCACTGAAATTCCCAACAATATTTTTGGCGTGAAAAATGCATCCTACACCCCTGAAAATTCAGAATATGTTAGCAGCCCAAAAATAGGCCTTAACATGCCTCTTAAGACTGCAATAAATGTTGAAAACTTTGGATGCCCAAAAAAGGGGTTTACAGGCATCCTAGACCCCATAAAGTCCAGAAAATGTTGGTGGCCAAAAACTGTGTCAGAGAACTCTGAATGTCCCAAAAACCTTTACAGCCTGAAAGGGGCATTAACCTGCATCCTAGACCACTGAAATTCCCAATTACATTTTTGGCACGAAAAATTATACTCCCCTGAAAGTTCAGAATATGTTAGCAGCCCAAAAAAGGCCTTAAAATGTATATTAAGCCTGCAAAAATGTAGAAAACTTTGGAGGCCTCAAAAAGGGGTTTACAGGCATCCTAGACCCCTAAAGTCCAGAAAATGTTGGTCACCTAAAAACTGTGTGAGAGAGCTCTCAATGTCCCAAAAACATTTGCAGCCTTAAAGGGGCATTAACCCGCATCCTAGACCACTGAAATTCCCAATAATATTTTTGGCACGAAAAATGCATCCTACACCCCTGAAAATTCAGAATATGTTAGCAGCCCAAAAAAGGCCTTAAAATGCATCTTAAGCCTGCAAAAATGTAGAAAACTTTGGAGGCCCAGAAAAGGGGTTTACAAGCATCCTAGACCCCCTAAACTCCAGAAAATGTTGTTGGGAAAAAACAGTGCTGGAGAGCTCCCAATGCCTCAAAAACATTTGCAGCCTGAAAGGAGCATTAACCCGCATCCTAGACCACTGAAGTTCCCGACAATATTTTTGGCATGAAAAAAGCATCCTACACCCCTGAAAGTTCAGAATATGTTAGCAGCCCAAAAAAGGCCTTAAAATGTATATTAAGCCTGCAAAAATGTAGAAAACTTTGGAGGCCTCAAAAAGGGTTTTACAGGCATCCTAGACCCCCTAAAGTCCAGAAAATGTTGGTCACCTAAAAGCTGTGTGAGAGAGCTCTCAATGTCCCAAAAACATTTGCAGCCTTAAAGGGGCATTAACCCGCATCCTAGACCACTGAAATTCCCAATACTATTTTTGGCACTAAAAATGCATCCTACACCCCTGAAAATTCAGAATATGTTAGCAGCCCAAAAAAGGCCTTAAAATGCATCTTAAGCCTGCAAAAATGTAGAAAACTTTGGAGGCCCAGAAAAGGGGTTTACAGGCATCCTAGACCCCCTAAACTCCAGAAAATGTTGTTGGGAAAAAACAGTGCTGGAGAGCTCCGAATGTCCCAAAAACATTTGCAGCCTGAAAGAGGCATTATCCCGCATCCTAGACCACTGAAGTTCCTGACAATATTTTTGGCATGAAAAAAGTATCCTACACCCCTGAAAGTTCAGAATATGTTAGCAGCCCAAAAAAGGCCTTAAAATGTATATTAAGCCTGCAAAAATGTAGAAAACTTTGGAGGCCTCAAAAAGGGGTTTACAGGCATCCTAGACACCCTAAAGTCCAGAAAATGTTGGTCGCCTAAAAACGGGGTCAGAGAGCTCTGAATGTCCCAAAAACATTTGCAGCCTGAAAGGGGCATTAACCCGCATCCTAGACCACTGAAATTCCCAATAATATTTTTGGCACGAAAAATGTATCCTACACCCCTGAAAATTCAGAATATGTTAGCAGCTCAAAAATAGGCCTTAACATGCATTTTAAGACTGCAAAAAATGTTGAAAACTTTGGATGCCCAAAAAAGGGGTTTACAGGCATCCTAGACCCCCTAAAGTCCAGAAAATGCTGGTCGCCTAAAAACGGTGTCAGAGAGCTCTGAATGTCCCAAAAACATTTGCAGCCTGAAAAGGGCATTAACAGGCATCCTAGACCACTGAAATTCCCAACAATATTTTTGCCATGAAAAATGTATCCTACACCCCTGAAAATTCGGAATATGTTAGCAGCCCAAAAATAGGCCTTAACATACATTTTAAGACTGCAATAAATGTTGAAAACTTTGGATGCCCAAAAAAGGGGTTTACAGGCATCCTAGACCCAATAAAGTCCAGAAAATGTTGGTGGCCAAAAACTGTATCAGAGAGCTCTGAATGTCCCAAAAACATTTGCAGCCTGAAAGGGGCGTTAACCTGCATCCAAGACCACTGAAATTCCCAATTACATTTTTGGCAGGAAAAATGCTACACCCCTGAAAGTTCAGAATATGTTAGCAGCCCAAAAAAGGCCTTAAAATGTATATTAAGCCTGCAAAAATATAGAAAACTTTGGAGGTCTCAAAAAGGGGTTTACAGGCATCCTAGACCCCCTAAAGTCCAGAAAATGTTGGTCACCTAAAAACTGTGTGAGAGAGCTCTCAATGTCCCAAAAACATTTGCAACCTGAAAGGGGCATTAACCCGCATCCTAGACCACTGAAATTCCCAATAATATTTTTGACACGAAAAATGCATCCTACACCCCTGAAAATTCAGAATATGTTAGCAGCCAAAAATAGGCCTTAACATGTATCTTAAGACTGCAAAAAATGTTGAAAACCTTGGATGCCCAAAAAAGGGGTTTACAGGCATCCTAGACCCCCTAAAGTCCAGAAAATGCTGGTCGCCTAAAAACGGTGTCAGAGAGCTCTGAATGTCCCAAAAACATTTGCAGCCCGAAAAGGGCATTAACAGGCATCCTAGACCACTGAAATTCCCAACAATATTTTTGGCATGAAAAATGCATCCTACACCCCTGAAAATTCAGAATATGTTAGCAGCCCAAAAATAGGCCTTAACATGCATCTTAAGACTGCAATAAATGTTGAAAACTTTGGATGCCCAAAAAAGGGGTTTACAGGCATCCTAGACCCCCTAAAGTCCGGAAAATGCTGGTCGCCTAAAAACTGTGTCAGAGAGCTCTGAATGTCAAACATTTGCATCCTGAAAAGGGCATTAACAGGCATCCTAGACCACTGAAATTCCCAACAATATTTTTGGCATGAAAAATGCATCCTACACCCCTGAAAATTCAGAATATGTTAGCAGCCCAAAAAAAGGCCTTAACATGCCTCTTAAGACTGCAATAAATGTTGAAAACTTTGGATGCCCAAAAAAGGGGTTTACAGGCATCCTAGACCCCATAAAGTCCAGAAAATGTTGGTGGCCAAAAACTGTGTCAGAGAGCTCTGAATGTCCCAAAAACCTTTACAGCCTGAAAGGGGCATTAACCTGCATCCTAGACCACTGAAATTCCCAATTACATTTTTGGCACGAAAAATGCTACTCCCCTGAAAGTTCAGAATATGTTAGCAGCCCAAAAAAGGCCTTAAAATGTATATTAAGCCTGCAAAAATGTAGACAACTTTGGAGGCCTCAAAAAGGGTTTTACAGGCATCCTAGACCCCCTAAAGTCCCGAAAATGTTGGTCACCTAAAAACTGTGTGAGAGAGCTCTCAATGTCCCAAAAACATTTGCAGCCTTAAAGGGGCATTAACCCGCATCCTAGACCACTGAAATTCCCAATAATATTTTTGGCACGAAAAATGCATCCTACACCCCTGAAAATTCAGAATATGTTAGCAGCCCAAAAAAGGCCTTAAAATGCATCTTAAGCCTGCAAAAATGTAGAAAACTTTGGAGGCCCAGAAAAGGGGTTTACAGGCATCCTAGACCCCCTAAACTCCAGAAAATGTTGTTGGGAAAAAACAGTGCTGGAGAGCTCCGAATGTCCCAGAAACATTTGCAGCCTGAAAGGGGCATTAACCCGCATCCTAGACCACTGAAGTTCCCAACAATATTTTTGGCATGAAAAAAGCATCCTACACCCCTGAAAGTTCAGAATATGTTAGCAGCCCAAAAAAGGCCTTAAAATGTATATTAAGCCTGCAAAAATGTAGAAAACTTTGTAGGCCTCAAAAAGGGGTTTACAGGCATCCTAGACACCCTAAAGTCCAGAAAATGTTGGTCGCCTAAAAAAAGAGTCAGAGAGCTCTGAATGTCCCAAAAACATTTGCAGCCTGAAAGGGGCATTAACCCGCATTCTAGACCACTGAAATTCCCAATAATATTTTTGGCACGAAAAATGTATCCTACACCCCTGAAAATTCAGAATATGTTAGCAGCCCAAAAATAGGCCTTAACATGCATTTTAAGATTGCAAAAAATGTTGAAAACTTTGGATGCCCAAAAAAGGGGTTTACAGGCATCCTAGACCCCCTAAAGTCCAGAAAATGATGGTTGCCTAAAAACGGTGTCAGAGAGCTCTGAATGTCCCAAAAACATTTGCACCCTGAAAAGGGCATTAACAGGCATCCTAGACCACTGAAATTCTCAACAATATTTTTGGCATGAAAAATGCATCCTACACCCCTGAAAATTCAGAATATGTTAGCAGCCCAAAAATAGGCCTTAACATGCATCTTAAGACTGCAATAAATGTTGAAAACTTTGGATGCCCAAAAAAGGGGTTTGCAGGCATCCTAGACCCCATAAAGTCCAGAAAAAGTTGGTGGCCAAAAACTGTGTCAGAGAGCTCTGAATGTCCCAAAAATCTTTACAGCCTGAAAGGGGCATTAACCTGCATCCTAGACCACTGAAATTCCCAATTATATTTTTGGCACGAAAAATGCTACACCACTGAACGTTCAGAATATGTTAGCAGCCCAAAAAAGGCCTTAAAATGCATCTTTAGCCTGCAAAAATGTAGAAAACTTTGGAGGCCCAGAAAAGGGGTTTACAGGCATCCTAGACCCCCTAAACTCCAGAAAATGTTGTTGGGAAAAACAGTGCTGGAGAGCTCCGAATGTCCCAAAAACATTTGCAGCCTGAAAGGGGCATTAACCCACATCCTAGACCGCTGAAGTTCCCGACAATATTTTATGGCATGAAAAAAGCATCCTACACCCCTGAAAGTTCAGAATATGTTAGCAGCCCAAAAAAGGCCTTAAAATATATATTAAGCCTGCAAAGAGGCCCAGAAAAGGGGTTTACAGGCATCCTAGACCCCCTAAACTCCAGAAAATGTTGTTGGGAAAAAACGGTGCTGGAAAGCTCTGAATGTCCCAAAAACATTTGCAGCCTGAAAGGGGCATTAACCCGCATCCTAGACCACTGAAATTCCCAACAATATTTTTGGCATGAAAAAAGCATCCTACACCCCTGAAAGTTCAGAATATGTTAGCAGCCCAAAAAATGCCTTAAAATGTATATTAAGCCTGCAAAAATGTAGAAAACTTTGGAGGCATCGAAAAGGGGTTTACAGGCATCCTAGACCCCCTAAAGTCCAGAAAATGTTGGTCACCTAAAAACTGTGTGAGAGAGCTCTCAATGTCCCAAAAACATTTGCAGCCTGAAAGGGGCATTAACCCGTATCCTAGACCAGTGAAATTCCCAATAATATTTTTGACACGAAAAATGCATCCTACACCCCTGAAAATTCAGAATATGTTAGCAGCCCAAAAATAGGCCTTAACATGTATCTTAAGACTGCAAAAAATGTTGAAAACTTTGGATGCCCAAAAAAGGGGTTTACAGGCATCCTAGAGCCCATAAAGTCCAGAAAATGTTGGTGGCCAAAAACTGTGTCAGAGAGCTCTGAATGTCCCAAAAATCTTTACAGCCTGAAAGGGGCATTAACCTGCATCCTAGACCACTGAAAGTCCCAATTATATTTTTGGCATGAAAAATGCTACACCCCTGAACGTTCAGAATATGTTAGCAGCCCAAAAAAGGCCTTAAAATGCATCTTAAGCCTGCAAAAATGTAGAAAACTTTGGAGGCCCAGAAAAGGGGTTTATAGGCATCCTAGACCACCTAAACTCCAGAAAATGTTGTTGGGAAAAAACGGTGCTGGAGAGCTCCGAATGTCCCAAAAACATGTGCAGCCTGAAAGGGGCATTAACCCGCATCCTAGACCACTGAAATTCACAACAATATTTTTGGCATGAAAAAAGCATCCTACACCCCTGAAAGTTCAGAATATGTTAGCAGCCCAAAAAATGCCTTAAAATGTATATTAAGCCTGCAAAAATGTAGAAAACTTTGGAGGCCTCAAAAAGGGGTTTACAGGCATCCTAGACACCCTAAAGTCCAGAAAATGTGGGTCGCCTAAAAACGGGGTCAGAGAGCTCTGAATGTCCCAAAAACATTTGCAGCCTGAAAGGGGCATTAACCCGCATCCTAGACCACTGAAATTCCCAATAATATTTTTGGCACGAAAAATGCATCCTACACCCCTGAAAATTAAGAATATGTTAGCAGCCCAAAAATAGGCCTTAACATGCATCTTAAGACTGCAAAAAATGTTGAAAACTTTGGATGCCCAAAAAAGGGGTTTACAGGCATCCTAGAGCCCATAAAGTCCAGAAAATGTTGGTGGCCAAAAACTGTGTCAGAGAGCTCTGAATGTGCCAAAAACATTTGCAGCCTGAAACGGGCATTAACCTGCATCCAAGACCACTGAAATTCCCAATTACATTTTTGGCACGAAAAATGCTACACCCCTGAATGTTCAGAATATGTTAGCAGCCCAAAAAAGGCCTTAAAATGCATCTTAAGCCTGCAAAAATGTAGAAAACTTTGGAGGCCCAGAAAACGGGTTTACAGGCATCCTAGACCCCCTAAACTCCAGAAAATTTTGTTGGGAAAAAACGGTGCTGGAAAGCTCCGAATGTCCCAAAAACATTTGCAGCCTGAAAGGGGCATTAACCCGCATCCTAGACCACTGAAATTCCCAACAATATTTTTGCCATGAAAAAAGCATCCTATACCCCTGAAAGTTCAGAATATGTTAGCAGCCCAAAAAAGGCCTTAAAATGTATGTTAAGCCTGCAAAAATGTAGAAAACTTTGGAGGCCTCAAAAAGGGGTTTACAGGCATCCTAGACCCCCTAAAGTCCAGAAAATGCTGGTCGCCTAAAAACGGTGTCAGAGAGCTCTGAATGTCCCAAAAACATTTGCACACTGAAAAGGGCATTAACAGGCATCCTAGACCACTGAAATTCCCAACAATATTTTTGGCATGAAAAATGCATCCTACACCCCTAAAAATTCAGAATATGTTAGCAGCCCAAAAATAGGCCTAAACATGCATCTTAAGAGTGAAATAAATGTTGAAAACTTTGGATGCCCAAAAAAGGGGTTTACAGGCATCCTAGACCCCATAAAGTCCAGAAAATGTTGGTGGCCAAAAACTGTGTCAGAGAACTCTGAATGTCCCAAAAACCTTTACAGCCTGAAAGGGGCATTAACCTGCATCCTAGACCACTGAAATTCCCAATTACATTTTTGGCACGAAAAATTATACTCCCCTGAAAGTTCAGAATATGTTAGCAGCCCAAAAAAGGCCTTAAAATGTATATTAAGCCTGCAAAAATGTAGAAAACTTTGGAGGCCTCAAAAAGGGGTTTACAGGCATCCTAGACCCCCTAAAGTCCAGAAAATGTTGGTCACCTAAAAACTGTGTGAGAGAGCTCTCAATGTCCCAAAAACATTTGCAGCCTTAAAGGGGCATTAACCCGCATCCTAGACCACTGAAATTCCCAATAATATTTTTGGCACGAAAAATGCATCCTATACCCCTGAAAATTCAGAATATGTTAGCAGCCCAAAAAAGGCCTTAAAATGCATCTTAAGCCTGCAAAAATGTAGAAAACTTTGGAGGCCCAGAAAAGGGGTTTACAAGCATCCTAGACCCCCTAAACTCCAGAAAATGTTGTTGGGAAAAAACAGTGCTGGAGAGCTCCCAATGCCTCAAAAACATTTGCAGCCTGAAAGGAGCATTAACCCGCATCCTAGACCACTGAAGTTCCCGACAATATTTTTGGCATGAAAAAAGCATCCTACACCCCTGAAAGTTCAGAATATGTTAGCAGCCCAAAAAAGGCCTTAAAATGTATATTAAGCCTGCAAAAATGTAGAAAACTTTGGAGGCCTCAAAAAGGGTTTTACAGGCATCCTAGACCCCCTAAAGTCCAGAAAATGTTGGTCACCTAAAAGCTGTGTGAGAGAGCTCTCAATGTCCCAAAAACATTTGCAGCCTTAAAGGGGCATTAACCCGCATCCTAGACCACTGAAATTCCCAATACTATTTTTGGCACTAAAAATGCATCCTACACCCCTGAAAATTCAGAATATGTTAGCAGCCCAAAAAAGGCCTTAAAATGCATCTTAAGCCTGCAAAAAATGTAGAAAACTTTGGAGGCCCAGAAAAGGGGTTTACAGGCATCATAGACCACCTAAACTCCAGAAAATGTTGTTGGGAAAAAACAGTGCTGGAGAGCTCCGAATGTCCCAAAAACATTTGCAGCCTGAAAGGGGCATTAACCCGCATCCTAGACCACTGAAGTTCCTGACAATATTTTTGGCATGAAAAAAGTATCCTACACCCCTGAAAGTTCAGAATATGTTAGCAGCCCAAAAAAGGCCTTAAAATGTATATTAAGCCTGCAAAAATGTAGAAAACTTTGGAGGCCTCAAAAAGGGGTTTACAGGCATCCTAGACACCCTAAAGTCCAGAAAATGTTGGTCGCCTAAAAAAAGAGTCAGAGAGCTCTGAATGTCCCAAAAACATTTGCAGCCTGAAAGGGGCATTAACCCGCATCCTTGACCACTGAAATTCCCAATAATATTTTTGGCACGAAAAATGTATCCTACACCCCTGAAAATTCAGAATATGTTAGCAGCTCAAAAATAGGCCTTAACATGCATTTTAAGACTGCAAAAAATGTTGAAAACTTTGGATGCCCAAAAAAGGGGTTTACAGGCATCCTAGACCCCCTAAAGTCCAGAAAATGCTGGTCACCTAAAAACGGTGTCAGAGAGCTCTGAATGTCCCAAAAACATTTGCAGCCTGAAAAGGGCATTAACAGGCATCCTAGACCACTGAAATTCCCAACAATATTTTTGGCATGAAAAATGTATCCTACACCCCTGAAAATTCAGAATATGTTAGCAGCCCAAAAATAGGCCTTAACATACATCTTAAGACTGCAATAAATGTTGAAAACTTTGGATGCCCAAAAAAGGGGTTTACAGGCATCCTAGACCCAATAAAGTCCAGAAAATGTTGGTGGCCAAAAACTGTATCAGAGAGCTCTGAATGTCCCAAAAACATTTGCAGCCTGAAAGGGGTGTTAACCTGCATCCAAGACCACTGAAATTCCCAATTACATTTTTGGCAGGAAAAATGCTACACCCCTGAAAGTTCAGAATATGTTAGCAGCCCAAAAAAGGCCTTAAAATGTATATTAAGCCTGCAAAAATATAGAAAACTTTGGAGGTCTCAAAAAGGGGTTTACAGGCATCCTAGACCCCCTAAAGTCCAGAAAATGTTGGTCACCTAAAAACTATGTGAGAGAGCTCTCAATGTCCCAAAAACATTTGCAACCTGAAAGGGGCGTTAACCTGCATCCAAGACCACTGAAATTCCCAATTACATTTTTGGCAGGAAAAATGCTACACCCCTGAAAATTCAGAATATGTTAGCAGCCCAAAAATAGGCCTTAACATGTATCTGAAGACTGCAAAAAATGTTGAAAACTTTGGATGCCCAAAAAAGGGGTTTACAGGCATCCTAGACCCCCTAAAGTCCAGAAAATGCTGGTCGCCTAAAAACGGTGTCAGAGAGCTCTGAATGTCCCAAAAACATTTGCAGCCTGAAAAGGGCATTAACAGGCATCCTAGACCACTGAAATTCCCAACAATATTTTTGGCATGAAAAATGCATCCTACACCCCTGAAAATTCAGAATATGTTAGCAGCCCAAAAATAGGCCTTAACATGCATCTTAAGACTGCAATAAATGTTGAAAACTTTGGATGCCCAAAAAAGGGGTTTACAGGCATCCTAGACCCCCTAAAGTCCGGAAAATGCTGGTCGCCTAAAAACTGTGTCAGAGAGCTCTGAATGTCAAACATTTGCAGCCTGAAAAGGGCATTAACAGGCATCCTAGACCACTGAAATTCCCAACAATATTTTTGGCATGAAAAATGCATCCTACACCCCTGAAAATTCAGAATATGTTAGCAGCCCAAAAAAGGCCTTAACAGTCCTCTTAAGACTGCAATAAATGTTGAAAACTTTGGATGCCCAATAAAAGGGGTTTACAGACATCCTAGACCCCATAAAGTCCAGAAAATGTTGGTGGCCAAAAACTGTGTCAGAGAGCTCTGAATGTCCCAAAAACCTTTACAGCCTGAAAGGGGCAGGGGCATTAACCTGCATCCTAGACCACTGAAATTCCCAATTACATGTTTGGCACGAAAAATGCTACTCCCCTGAAAGTTCAGAATATGTTAGCAGCCCAAAAAAGGCCTTAAAATGTATATTAAGCCTGCAAAAATGTAGACAACTTTGGAGGCCTCAAAAAGGGTTTTACAGGCATCCTAGACCCCCTAAAGTCCCGAAAATGTTGGTCACCTAAAAACTGTGTGAGAGAGCTCTCAATGTCCCAAAAACATTTGCAGCCTTAAAGGGGCATTAACCCACATCCTAGACCACTGAAATTCCCAATAATATTTTTGGCACGAAAAATGCATCCTACACCCCTGAAAATTCAGAATATGTTAGCAGCCCAAAAAAGCCTGCAAAAATGTAGAAAACTTTGGAGGCCCAGAAAAGGGGTTTACAGGCATCCTAGACCCCCTAAACTCCAGAAAATGTTGTTGGGAAAAAACAGTGCTGGAGAGCTCCGAATGTCCCAGAAACATTTGCAGCCTGAAAGGGGCATTAACCCGCATCCTGGACCACTGAAGTTCCCGACAATATTTTTGGCATGAAAAAAGCATCCTACACCCCTGAAAGTTCAGAATATGTTAGCAGCCCAAAAAAGGCCTTAAAATGTATATTAAGCCTGCAAAAATGTAGAAAACTTTGTAGGCCTCAAAAAGGGGTTTACAGGCATCCTAGACACCCTAAAGTCCAGAAAATGTTGGTCGCCTAAAAAAAGAGTCAGAGAGCTCTGAATGTCCCAAAAACATTTGCAGCCTGAAAGGGGCATTAACCCGCATCCTAGACCACTGAAATTCCCAATAATATTTTTGGCACGAAAAATGTATCCTACACCCCTGAAAATTCAGAATATGTTAGCAGCCCAAAAATAGGCCTTAACATGCATTTTAAGATTGAAAAAAATGTTGAAAACTTTGGATGCCCAAAAAAGGGGTTTACAGGCATCCTAGACCCCCTAAAGTCCAGAAAATGATGGTCGCCTAAAAACGGTGTCAGAGAGCTCTGAATGTCCCAAAAACATTTGCAGCCTGAAAAGGGCATTAACAGGCATCCTAGACCACTGAAATTCTCAACAACAATATTTTTGGCATGAAAAATGCATCCTACACCCCTGAAAATTCAGAATATGTTAGCAGCCCAAAAATAGGCCTTAACATGCATCTTAAGACTGCAATAAATGTTGAAAAGTTTGGATGCCCAAAAAAGGGGTTTGCAGGCATCCTAGACCCCATAAAGTCCAGAAAAAGTTGGTGGCCAAAAACTGTGTCAGAGATGTAGGGTATTTTGTGGAGATTTGGGGCCTGACGGTATTTTATTACCGCCGAAAAATAACTTAGCAATAATCACTCTTTGTATTCAGATTTGGCCATGTGCAACAATAATACAATGGACATGCATTATTTCAGCACCCAGACCTGCATATTTGGTATACGTGGTTGGTGGTATTTTGGTGAGCATAATTCCCTTGTTTTATTTGTGGCCCCAATGTCCAGAATCCCTTATCTTTGCTTAGATTTTTCGTGTGATCACTAGAGAGACCTCAGACCTGCATTCTAGGAATACCACATTTTCCAGTGATAGTGTTGGTGTGCCACCATGGGCGAACTCACTGACTTATTTACGACAGAGAGCTATATGTGGTAGTCTTGTGGTAATTTCCACTACCTTATATACGGTATGGAGCTATGTTCAGAGAGTCTCTCTTCCCGTTGGCTCATGTACCTCCAACAAGCTATGCTACAGTCACTCACAATTATTCATACTGATTTTGACATGCACACATCTGTCTTAAAATGACCATTGCACTGTTTAAAAATCTCCCCACATCATCAGCATTGTAATGGTAAACAATAAACATCACCCGTCTGTTTTCAAATATTTTTCTGTATTATAAAAGTTGTATTTAAAAACGATCTCATTCTTTACAGAAATAAAATGGTACAGTCAAAGCATTGTCTGTGACACTCTGCAAAGATAGTGGCGGAGAACAGAATTCAAATTGCAACATTAGCACTTGATTAAGACACGCACAGGAATCCTACACTGACTGCATATTACCGTACACACTCAGCTCCCACACTTCTCATTACCTTATCTTTTTAGTTGTTCTCTTTGTGAATGTGGCTCTCTTGGATTAACTCCAGCAAAAAGGAACGCTTGCCTTCTCAAACCGGGGTCATTGCCTGGAATTCTCAGCTTTTGCAGATAGGAATGCCTCAGCCAGTGGAAAGGTCCTTCTTTCAGCTCTCCCCAATCTCGACTGCAGCAGGACACAGGAATCTGCATTCAGTCAGGAGCCCCACAGCCAGGTCTTCTCCCCAATAGTGCAGAAAGATGTCTGCCTGTCTTTTTCCCTGATACTGCCCACTAAAACTTTCCTCTCAGCCCTCTGTATGACGTGTCCCAATGAAATCCATCATCTCTCATCCTCCTACTCTTCAACAATAGCTTCGCTTATACATTTGCAATTGTTGCAAATCTGACTTCCTTCTTCCTGCAGTTACTGTGCACAAAAACACGGAGAATCAGGCAGAGAAGAGAAGAAAAAATCTCTGCACACGCATTTAAATGGTTTTCAGAGTATGCCTAATTCTGCAGTGGAGAACACATTTTATTAGTGGGTTATGTTAAATAAGGTTTTATTAGTCAGGTTAATTGTTAATAGGTTAGCTGTTAATTTTCAAATGTGTCTCTAGCAATATAGGCATTTCAGGTGAAAAATAGTGTGCATTTTTAAATGAGCACGTGTGCTTTTAACTGTAAAAATAGATTTGCATCTTATATGTTAAAATCGTTTTTTGACTGAATAGCCTGTCTTTCCTTGTTAATCTGGCAACCCATATAGCAATGCACCGCACCCTTGTGGTGGTGCTGCAAAAAAATGTGCTACTTGTGCAGTAGTGCTGTACTCTGTACTGTAACACGCCAAATATCCTTACATATACCCTCCTTTTGTTTTTAGAATCTGACCACGATTCAAGCCAATTCCTAAAAACAACTTGTTCTTTCTTTTTCTTTTAAAATGCATGTGTATTGGGATATCTTTCTCTTCCTGACGTAGTCAGTAAAATCAGTAACATTTTCATTTTTACTGATAGCACAATCAACCATCCACCCATGATTAGCACCAGGATAGCCAAACCCACTATTGAGCGTTCCCCCCAGGTTCCCCAATTAAATCTTTCCACTTCTATTATGCCCAGATTACTAATTGTAATATTGTTTTTTCGCAAATTCATTTTCATAACATGTCTTTCTTTGTGATTCAATAAATATTCCACATCTGGATCTATTGGAAAAGTATCCCTTTGAAAAAAATCGATATTTTCCACTTGGCTTTCCCAAACATCATTTGTTACATGAAACAATGTTAATCCCCCAATTGACACAATTGCATCCTTTGGAACCTGTAAATAAAAAACATTATATTTTACCTGTTTAACCACGTATGTTCCATGGTTTAAATGTACTACCGTCATGTTCTTTAAACAGGTGCTGACCAGCCATTTACCTCTGACCATCTTAGCCTGTGCCATTTCTTCACTCCCCATATTACTAATAATCACTTCACATCCCTCTGATATATTTGGGTCAGATTTCAATCCACAAATAGCATCTGTGGCATCAGGAACAAACGGTTTACCTGGACACATATAATTTTGTTCTTTAAATGTTACACATGTTTCCAGGTTTGGTATTAAATAAACTTCAGGTTCCCATGACTGAAATGCCACCACTTTTGGAGTCTTAATCTTAATGAATTTGTCCTCTTGCCAAAATCCCACGTTGTGTACCCACTTCGTTTGATAAATAAGTTCAGGGGCTACAAATGGGATGCATAGCAAAAATCCGATCTCTAGTCTTTCCAAGTCCACATATAACGGCATTGCATTCCCCATTTCGAATGCAATTTTTACCTGTATAAGGTCAATTTCCCTCCTGGTCAATCTTTCTATCATTTGACAAATGATATCATGCGAAACAAAATACAAGGGAATATGTCCTTGAATCAATTGTGAAACTGCAGTTTGAACTTCTCTCATATAATTCGTTAATAGTCTATCAACAGGACTCATTATGTTCAATATTTCATTTAAAGTTCTGTCATGCTTAAGTATTATTTTAGTCGCCCGTTGCATCACATCCGCTTGTTCATTTAGAATGATTGCAGTTTCATTTATGAATCTTGCTTGTTCATCCAGTCCCCCTCTAATTCCATCTAATGTCTTTTGTATTATTTCTAGGTCAATACTTAGTTGTTGTGCTTTAGTACTCAGTGTTCCTACCGAAATAGAATTGGCTGTTGATATTGTGGTACCTATTATTGCTCCAATTATAGACATTACCATTGATATCGCGAGCATCACCGCACCTCTCTTTCCTCTCTTCTTCTTAATGTCTGCTGAATTCACAAATGTTTTTTCCAATTGCATTAATATATCTCTTATTGACTGCTTAGTGTCCTCTTTTCTTATTTCCAGCCACTCTTTAGTCTGTTCAATCTTAATTCCGGTATTGTTCAAGTGTTTTTCAATCAAAATCTCAGGATTTAACGGAATGTATATATTTTGGAAAATCATCCTTCTATCACTCATGATGAATCCTGGTGCCTCTTCCACCGCGATACCAGATGCTGGTCCAGGTTCAATGACAACCTGTGCTTCTGAATTCTTGAAGATCCCTCCAAATATCATCATCATTAAACAGATCATTGGTATCATCTTCAATGCTGATCGCTTTGTAGCCTTGGTCTTCACCCCTCTTTGGGGCTTTCCCGGAATCCGTCCTCGTGGGCTCCAGGACTCCATCGTCTCCCGTGGGCTCTGATCCCAGAACCTCCGACCAAATAATGTTAATTGTCTAAATCAAAATAGAAAATAAACAGATTAAGTACATAGCACAATACTAACTTCCTCCTTTTGCCAAAAATAAAACATGCTTGGTAAAAATATTTCGTTTTTTTTTTTCTTTCTTCTGAAATTAAACACAAGTTAAAAGAAAACAAACATATATAAAACAGCATTCAATATTTAATACACTTTCTCTCTGCACACCAACCATGAGCTTCCATTATATGTGCATTTATTTATTTATTTATATTTATTTTATATTGTATTTTACATATACTACAGTGTTTATGTGCCATCATAACAATCAACTTTTTAACTTCTTTGTCACTGCCTCCTGATTGTACCCATTTATTTTCTCTTTTTGTGTTCAAGTGATTTTATCTGTTTCTACATGCTCAAGCCGCCTGATCTCATGTCTGGGATGGCATGGTTTGATTTGATTTACATGGACAAACTGCTCTATTGCTGTTTCACCTTCATTTTTCAAAATTTTATACACTACAGGAGAAACCTTATCTATAATTCGAAATGGCCCCTGCCAGGCTGCTAGAAATTTAGAATTTTTCTGTTTACTTTTTCCAAAATGAAACTTGTACACCTGATCCCCTACATTGTATTCCTTTACTGATGTCTTTTTGTCATAATATGACTTAGCACTGTCAGCAGCCCTTTCCAGATTTCTCTGCACAAAAGCAAATGCATGTTGCAAATGCCTCCTCAGTTCATCAATATATTCATGAACCGTGGATGCACTCACTAGAGTTTGCTCATGTGTTCTGTATAGTAGGTGTTGTGGTAACACCATTTTCCTACCTGTCAAGACCTCATGGGGGCTAACACCTGTTGCTTTGGCAGGAGTCGACCTGATTGCCATCAGAACCAACGGTAAACTTAAATCCCAGCTGGAACCTGCTTCTGCCACAAATTTCTTTAAAATATCCACAACAGACCTATTGCTTCTTTCAACTGTACCTGAAGACGCCGCCCGATATGCGATATGTAGTTTCCTTTTCACACCTAGTATTTGCCATACCTTACTCATTAGAGTACTTGTGAAATGACTTCCTCTGTCTGACTCAATTCTTTGTGGCAACCCAAACCTTGAGAACACATGGTTCACCAGCAATGTGGCTGCTGTTTGCGCACTACAATCTGGTGCAGGAACGCATTCAATCCACTTTGACATCAAACATACCACACTCAAAATATAACGGTGTCCCCTGCTCGACCTTTTTAAAGGACCTACATAGTCTATTTGCAAATCTGACCATGGGAGAGTTAGGCCTCTTTTCATCAATGGTGCTCTATGCATTGGTGAAGCAGGTTTAAATTGGGCGCATACTAGACATCCTCTAGTATATAATTCCACATCTTGGGACATATGAGGCCAGTAAGCATAATCTTTTAGTATTTCTAATGTTTTTTTGTGAACCTCTATGGCCTGCAGTTATGGCATCGTGTGCATGGTGTAGCATTAGTCCTCTGAATGAAAGGGGTACTACCCACTGTATTTGCCCTGTTATGGACTCTCTAATCATGAGTCCATCCTGTAATCTAATTCGTGTTTTGTTCTTTAATAACACCCTCAACTCTTCTTTTCCCATACAATCATTTTCTGTTAAAGGATTTTGTTCAGGATCTATCAAATGATTATAATAGATTCCCAAAATTTGATCATTCTTTTGTGCCTCAATCAAATCTTGGTCTGGCGTGTCATGACTCCACTGCACCACTGGTTGATCTACCTCCTTTGGTGCTTTAGAACGTGTGACTGCATCAATTTGTATTTCACCCATTAAATAATCAATAGGTAGCAATTCTCCCATCACAGCCCCAATCTTAGCCAGATGGTCTGCCTTATCATTTCCCTCCTTATCCTCTCCTGGTGTTTTTAAATGCCCACGAATTTTTCTCCAGTATATTGTTAAATTATTTTCTGACACCAATTTGTCTATTGCTTGTATCATTTTTCCATGTTTAAGTGGCTTTTTGTTGTATGTAACCATGCCTCTTGCTTTCCAACCAGGCAAATACTCCACAAAGCTATTCCGTGCATAGTCAGAATCAGTCACCAGGACAATTTCACTGAACTTTTTATCAACTGCAGTAGCAATTGCTTTATAGATGGCTGCCAATTCCGCCACCTGACTGCTCCTATCTCCAATCCTCATCCCTATACTAGGAACGCCTTCACATTTCAACCAGACATTTCCTATTCCTGCCACTAATTGTTTATTACTGTCATTTTCAATGTGAAAAGCACAACCATCCACATATACAGTTGGCAAATCCTTGCATGTTTTTTCATCAAAAGCTTTGTGTGGTGATTGTTCAAATTCCTGTAAACTAGCTTCCACTTCCATTTCATTTGGTATTTGTTCAGCTGCACAGTCATGTAAGTCAGCTAACCCTTGAGCAATTGGGCTCTTTTTATTTTGTCCATATCTCACTTCTACGGGAAAACCTTGTAATGCCAGCGTCCATGAAGTGATTCTGGATTGCGCTAGATTGCCTGATGTAATTCTTTTACTCTCTAAAAATTGCAAAGGTTGATGATTTGTTTCAATAATCACCTTTTCTCCCTGAACAATGGGGCGAAAATGTTGTAGCGCCCACACAGTGGTTAATAGGGCCTTCTCACATTCATTAAATTTCATTTCAACTTGGGAAAATGCCTTACTTGCATATGCAATGGTTTTGTGATTCAAATCGTGTTTTTGTGATAACACTGCTGACATACAATGTTCAGAAAAGCCTATTTCTATAAAGAAATTCCTGTCCTTTATGGGGTATGCTAAACATGGTGCCTTTACAAGACATTCCTTCAATCTAGCCACTGCATCAGACTGCTCTCTTTCCCATCTCCAGGGAGTATTTAGTTTAAGCAGTTTAGTCAATGGTTGAGTGATTTCTGCATAATTCTCAATGAACTTTCTGTTATAGCCTGTCATCCCTAATAAACTTTTTACTCCTTTCACATTTTTAGGATCTTTTAATCTTTGTATGGCCTCTATTTTCTTCCTTTGTGGATTTAGCCCATGTTCAGTCACTTCATGCCCTAGAAAGTTCACTTTTTTCTTGCACCATTGTGCTTTTTGCAAAGATACTTTGGCGCCTGCTTTCTGCAATTGGCCAAGCACATGTCTTATTTCATCAAAATGGCTTTTAAGGTTTTCATTTTTTATCAGGACATCATCCACATAAACTATTGTTCCTCTTTCCGCTGCATCCGGCATGGCCTTTCTCAAAAATATGCCAAATTCACTCCCACTATTGATGTACCCGAACGGAGCTCTAAGCCAGGCATATTGAGTCCTGTCAAATGTAAAGGAAAATAAGTGTTGTATCTCCTCTGCCAATGGCACACACCAATATCCAGAGGTGAGATCTAACGTGGTAAATACATTTGAACCATGTATCTGAGCTAGGCCCTGATCAATGAATGGTAGTGGCCATCTAGATACTGGTACTCTTTTATTTAACTCTCTTAAGTCTGCACACAGCCGCCATTGACCATTTGGCTTTAACACACCTAAAATAGGCGTATTGGATGTGCTATGAATGGGCTTAATTATTCCCCATGATTCCAAATTTTTAATAATCTCTGCCAATGATTCTAAACATGCCAGCGGTAGTCTATACTGGCGTACAAACACTGGATTTCTGCTACAACCTTCTGGTAGTGTGGCCACATGTAAATCAGTTAAACCACAATCATAAGCATCTTTTGCAAATACATCCTTAAACTCCATAAATATTTCCCTCAGGTCGTTTCGATCCCCATCGCTGTCACATGCATCCGCTAAGGAGATCTGCTCTTCTACCATTCTGGAAAATTCTGGAAACTCTTCTGGTAAAGGAATCTCAGCGCTTTCCTCTAACTGTGTGGCTGTGTCTTTTTGTAGAGCTGCCACTTTTAAATATTTTGGCATATCAGCTTCCACTTCAATGGGCTGATTTCCTGTTTCATTTTCATTTAAATTAAATATTATGCAATCCTCTTGATGGCAGCACACTGTCTCATTTGAATCATAAGGATACACAGAATGAATTTTAAATATTCCTTTGGGCTGAGAGTCCAGGTGTTCTGGCAACTCGCCCTTGGCATCTACATATTTTTCAGGAATATTCCCAATCACCATGTTATTTAAATCTGCCGTATAATGTGATTATTGTATGGCCATTCCTAATGGGGAGTTTTCCTCTAAATGAATATCCTGACAACCTTTATTATTTACCATGATTTTTACAGATCCCTCACAAATGTCTACCAATGGAATGTATTCATAATCCAGGCCTTGCTGTTTTATGGATTCATTCAGGCATACAAATGCATCAGAGCCTTTCATCTGCTGCCCATTTTTGCATTTCAGTGTTATTGCAAACTGTTTTGTAAATGCAGGAATAATAGTATCTTTCCTTATTTGTAATTCGATGGCATAAGGAACCAGTTGTGCACAATGATAAGCCCTTCTTTTGTCTTCAAATTCAGGTGCCGGCCCACCTAGGCGTGACCATATTTTTTGATTAAGGAAATCTAACACCATACACATTCTGTGCATGATGTCATTGCCCATGTAAAATTCATTTTGTGCTCCATTCACTATCCATACATTATGGTAAATTGTTTTCTGCCCAATGCTAATTTTAAGCATGCATCTGCCTGTAATTCGGTTTTCAAAGTCTGGACTGTCCAACCCAGAAACATATTGGTTTTTAATCCTAAATTTCGGGATTTCTTCCCTCTCCATAATTTTTTGCAACAATTTCTCATTAATGAAACTCCTTTCATGTTCAAGCGCTAAAGTGGCTTTTATTGTTTTAAGATAATCATTTATACCAACGTGAACCCATGGTTGCTCATCTTCCATGTGTATTTCTGCCAGAGTGGTAATGTGTTTTTCTGAATCTGTTTTAGGAACAGTATTCTGTTTGCATGTATTCTCTTTTAAATAGAAACGTAATGTGTGCTCATTTATAGCAGTCTGCCAATCTTTCCTTGGGTCCAAGTATATTTGTACAGGAAGTTTTTCATTGTCGCTCTGATCTTTGTCTTGACACATTAATATAACAGTGACACTAGGTATGCAGCTATTCTGGAGATATACCTCCACAGCATCATTTGTTTTGGCAACGGTGTGACATTCATTTATATTGCTGTTTTGTGATTTTAGTTTCTTAGGCCTCAATGGTTTTTTGGTTAAGGACCACAGCACTCCATTCACCCCATCTATGAGAGGAGACAATCTTTTCAGGCAATCTGTCCCCATCAGAAATGGAATTTCACAAATAGATGTGATCAATACCTCTTGTTTCATTCTGTGCTTTCCTATTTTTATGTCAACCTCAGTTACACCTATGATGGGCACCTCCTCCCCATTAAAGTTATGCACTGGGCCTTGATTTGCCTTCACTGTGATCTGACTCTGTGGAGGCCTCCCTTCATTGATACTCTTTACCAGCTCCTTGGACATAATTGTGGCCTGTGCGCCAGTGTCAATCATAGCGAAGGTGTGGCATTTTTCTTCTACAGTGATGGGTGCATAATATCTGTCCTCAACTTCCTCTAATACACATAAGAAATGTGAATTCTTACTGATTTCAGGGCTCACCTTTCTCAGGTCTTTTTCACTTTTGGCTAAGCACATTGGTAAATGAAAAGACATTTTTCCCTCCTTTTTACCCATTTCTGTGCGAGATATTTTATTCATTTCTCCATGTTCAGAGGTTTTTTGGAGTGTGGCCACTGTTCGCCCATCCATCTGGGTAACATCAGAGACCCCATTACAACCTTCCAACTGAACATGTGTAACAACATCATTCAGCAATTTGTCATTTTTTAATTCTGTGCATTTGTGATCATTTAGTGTAATACCAGCCCTTGCAGCCTCGTCAAGAATATGTGGCTCAAAGAATTCTTCAGGTGATTGACTTGTACCCTCCTTGTGAGTATTTCCTTTTTCTGTCTGTGTTTGGTCATTGTTTTGCTTGCCCAGGGAAGGAGCTATGGCATCCCCACTTACTCCCTGTTCACTGGTATTCCCCATGCATGAGTCATTTTTCTTAAATCTGTTCCTTTGTTCTTTTGGAATTTCTAATGTTTCTTTTTCATTTGTGCAAATCTTTACTGTTTTATTTAGCTCTAAGTTAAACCGTACCTCTTTTTTAGAAGTATTTGCACTTTCTGTCACAATTTCATTTACTGGTACTTTCATTTTTAATCCATTAGGCATCTCAGAGTCGTTATGCAAAATTATATCAGAGCAATCTGTCATTTTGGCACTGCAGTTATCATGAGTACTTAGTCACTTTTTGGAAACCCCCCGGTCATTGCTATGGCCATCAGCCCCCTCTTTGGAAGGTTGTTTTTGCGCTGTATAGAGCTTTCCTATTTGCTCAGCTAACATTTTCACTTGGGCCTCAAGGCACTGGAACCTTTCCATCTCTCTAGGATCCTCTTTCTGTGGCCTAGGTCGATATTGGTTGTTTTCCCCTTGATTGGATCTATTCTGATACCTCTCAGGTGATTGATACCGGTTGGGATGGTTTCTGAACTCTTGATTCATTTGTGGAGGGGAGCGGGTTGCACCCATCCTTTGATTATAGTCCCTTGGTGGGGAATCATTGTACTGGCGTGGACTGTAGTTCACGTTTTGCCTCATGTCCTGTCTCTCAGATTGTGGGTACTGGCCCCTATATTGATTTCCATTATCAGTAAATCGATCCACATATTGGGGCCTATCCTGATTACCATATATCATGGTGTTGGGATCAAATCTGCTCTGTGTCCCCAATGACTGGTAGGGACCATCATTTCTTTGATCTTGATTTTGTCTCTGGTTATTGTTCATACCTGCCATATCAGACCGGTATCTTACCCGGGGTCTATCCCCTAAATATCTAGGGCTGATGTAGCTCTCTCTATTACTAGGATCATGTGATTGGAACATTGGTACAGGAAATGGCGATCTTTGTTGGTTACCCCTTTGTTCAGGTGTCACATTTTTACCTTGACTTTGAGCAGACTCAAGGGACATTTTGGCTGACCTGATTTCCATTACTGTGGCTGAGGGTTCTTTAGATTTAGGCCTAGTATCTTTCATTTTATCACTTTCTCTACCCTGACAATAGAGTACCTCATATAGCTTTGTGCTTTGATGTACAATCCATTCAAGGGACTTGTCACGGTCAAATTCACGGACCAATTGGGATATGATGTCTTTCTGTAGCCCATAGAAGTATGCAGTTTTAAACTCATTGGAATTTGAGTCAAAAGATACATCAAAACGAGAGAATGCTCTTCTTAAGTCTTGTAAAAATTGGCGAGGGGATGTATTAGGTCCAGCAGTAATTGTGTACGCGACTTTCTTTGCCTCCTGCAATGACTGAAAAGGAGAAAAATGACGCCTAATTTCTTTTTCAAACTCCAGCCATGTCATATTCTGCTGTTCATTTAATCCCCTTATGATGCTGGCCGTCGGGGCATCTAAAGTTAAATGAAAATATTGTCTGTACTGTTCCTTAGGTATCTGGAGCGCTTTAAAAAATGTCATGCACCGCTTCTAAGTGATCCTCAATGCAGCATTCACCTCCCTTTTTAAATGGTTTGATCAGGGCTTTAATGGATTTCATTATTTTTATGGGGCTACTTGTTGCAATACATGGAATTGCACTATTTTGTGAGTCAATCCTGTTTTCAGGTGTATGAGATTGGTGACTGCCCCCAATGGGAGTATCAAATCCCCCAAGGGCGATGCAACCAAGTTCAGTCACCGGCCCAGTCACTGGGGCACTAGCTCTTTGGGCAGAGCTAGAATTCACCTCCACTCCATTGAATGTGGTACCCTGCCACCTCTCTTGGGACCTGGGAATGCACATTTGCTGTTCTAAGTCCTTACACTTTTTAAGGAGTCTGGTTGCTTCATTCTGCAAATAATTATTTTCATCGCTCATTTTATTAATCGCCTCCTGCATGTCGCACATTTGCATTTGGCATTCATTGAACTCTTTTACAGGCATCCTAGACCCCCTAAACTCCAGAAAATGTTGTTGGGAAAAAACAGTGCTGGAGAGCTCCGAATGTCCCAAAAACATTTGCAGCCTGAAAGGGGCATTAACCCACATCCTAGACCGCTGAAGTTCCCGACAATATTTTATGGCATGAAAAAAGCATCCTACACCCCTGAAAGTTCAGAATATGTTAGCAGCCCAAAAAAGGCCTTAAAATATATATTAAGCCTGCAAAGAGGCCCAGAAAAGGGGTTTACAGGCATCCTAGACCCCCTAAACTCCAGAAAATGTTGTTGGGAAAAAACGGTGCTGGAAAGCTCCGAATGTCCCAAAAACATTTGCAGCCTGAAAGGGGCATTAACCCGCATCCTAGACCACTGAAATTCCCAACAATATTTTTGGCATGAAAAAAGCATCCTACACCCCTGAAAGTTCAGAATATGTTAGCAGCCCACAAAATGCCTTAAAATGTATATTAAGCCTGCAAAAATGTAGAAAACTTTGGAGGCATCGAAAAGGGGTTTACAGGCATCCTAGACCCCCTAAAGTCCAGAAAATGTTGGTCACCTAAAAACTGTGTGAGAGAGCTCTCAATGTCCCAAAAACATTTGCAGCCTGAAAGGGGCATTAACCCGCATCCTAGACCAGTGAAATTCCCAATAATATTATTGACACGAAAAATGCATCCTACACCCCTGAAAATTCAGAATATGTTAGCAGCCCAAAAATAGGCCTTAAAATGCATCTTTAGCCTGCAAAAATGTAGAAAACTTTGGAGGCCCAGAAAAGGGGTTTATAGGCATCCTAGACCACCTAAACTCCAGAAAATGTTGTTGGGAAAAAACGGTGCTGGAGAGCTCCGAATGTCCCAAAAACATTTGCAGCCTGAAAGGGGCATTAACCCGCATCCTAGACCACTGAAATTCCCAACAATATTTTTGGCATGAAAAAAGCATCCTACACCCCTGAAAGTTCAGAATATGTTAGCAGCCCAAAAAATGCCTTAAAATGTATATTAAGCCTGCAAAAATGTAGAAAACTTTGGAGGCCTCAAAAAGGGGTTTACAGGCATGCTAGACCCCCTAAAGTCCAGAAAATGTAGGTCTCCTAAAAACTGTGTGAGAGAGCTCTCAATGTCCCAAAAACATTTGCAGCCTGAAAGGGGCATTAACCCGCATCCTAGACCACTGAAATTCCCAATAATATTTTTGGCACGAAAAATGCATCCTACACCCCTGAAAATTCAGAATATGTTAGCAGCCCAAAAATAGGCCTTAACATGTATCTTAAGACTGCAAAAAATGTTGAAAACTTTGGATGCCCAAAAAAGGGGTTTACAGGCATCCTAGAGCCCATAAAGTCCAGAAAATGTTGGTGGCCAAAAACTGTGTCAGAGAGCTCGAATGTCCTAAAAACCTTTACAGCCTGAAAGGGGCATTAACCTCCATCCTAGACCACTGAAATTCCCAATTATATTTTTGGCACGAAAAATGCTACACCCCTGAACGTTCAGAATATGTTAGCAGCCCAAAAAAGGCCTTAAAATGCATCTTAAGCCTGCAAAAATGTAGAAAACTTTGGAGGCCCAGAAAAGGGGTTTATAGGCATCCTAGACCACCTAAACTCCAGAAAATGTTGTTGGGAAAAAACGGTGCTGGAGAGCTCCGAATGTCCCAAAAACATTTGCAGCCTGAAAGGGGCATTAACCCGCATCCTAGACCACTGAAATTCCCAACAATATTTTTGGCATGAAAAAAGCATCCTACACCCCTGAAAATTCAGAATATGTTAGCAGCCCAAAAATAGGCCTTAACATGCATTTTAAGATTGCAAAAAATGTTGAAAACTTTGGATGCCCAAAAAAGGGGTTTACAGGCATCCTAGACCCCCTAAAGTCCAGAAAATGATGGTCGCCTAAAAACGGTGTCAGAGAGCTCTGAATGTCCCAAAAACATTTGCAGCCTGAAAAGGGCATTAACAGGCATCCTAGACCACTGAAATTCTCAACAATATTTTTGGCATGAAAAATGCATCCTACACCCCTGAAAATTCAGAATATGTTAGCAGCCCAAAAATAGGCCTTAACATGCATCTTAAGACTGCAATAAATGTTGAAAACTTTGGATGCCCAAAAAAGGGGTTTGCAGGCATCCTAGACCCCATAAAGTCCAGAAAAAGTTGGTGGCCAAAAACTGTGTCAGAGAGCTCTGAATGTCCCAAAAACATTTGCAGCCTGAAAAGGGCATTAACAGGCATCCTAGACCACTGAAATTCCCAATTATATTTTTGGCACGAAAAATGCTACACCCCTGAACGTTCAGAATATGTTAGCAGCCCAAAAAAGACCTTAAAATACATCTTAAGACTGCAAAAATGTAGAAAACTTTGGAGGCCCAGAAAAGGGGTTTACAGGCATCCTAGACCCCCTAAACTCCAGAAAATGTTGTTGGGAAAAAACAGTGCTGGAGAGCTCCGAATGTCCCAAAAACATTTGCAGCCTGAAAGGGGCATTAACCCACATCCTAGACCGCTGAAGTTCCCGACAATATTTTATGGCATGAAAAAAGCATCCTACACCCCTGAAAGTTCAGAATATGTTAGCAGCCCAAAAAAGGCCTTAAAATATATATTAAGCCTGCAAAGAGGCCCAGAAAAGGGGTTTACAGGCATCCTAGACCCCCTAAACTCCAGAAAATGTTGTTGGGAAAAAACGGTGCTGGAAAGCTCCGAATGTCCCAAAAACATTTGCAGCCTGAAAGGGGCATTAACCCACATCCTAGACCACTGAAATTCCCAACAATATTTTTGGCATGAAAAAAGCATCCTACACCCCTGAAAGTTCAGAATATGTTAGCAGCCCAAAAAATGCCTTAAAATGTATATTAAGCCTGCAAAAATGTAGAAAACTTTGGAGGCATCGAAAAGGGGTTTACAGGCATCCTAGACCCCCTAAAGTCCAGAAAATGTTGGTCACCTAAAAACTGTGTGAGAGAGCTCTCAATGTCCCAAAAACATTTGCAGCCTGAAAGGGGCATTAACCCGCATCCTAGACCAGTGAAATTCCCAATAATATTATTGACACGAAAAATGCATCCTACACCCCTGAAAATTCAGAATATGTTAGCAGCCCAAAAATAGGCCTTAAAATGCATCTTAAGCCTGCAAAAATGTAGAAAACTTTGGAGGCCCAGAAAACGGGTTTACAGGCATCCTAGACCCCCTAAACTCCAGAAAATTTTGTTGGGAAAAAACGGTGCTGGAAAGCTCCGAATGTCCCAAAAACATTTGCAGCCTGAAAGGGGCATTAACCCGCATCCTAGACCACTGAAATTCCCAACAATATTTTTGGCATGAAAAAAGCATCCTATACCCCTGAAAGTTCAGAATATGTTAGCAGCCCAAAAAAGGCCTTAAAATGTATGTTAAGCCTGCAAAAATGTAGAAAACTTTGGAGGCCTCAAAAAGGGGTTTACAGGCATCCTAGACCCCCTAAAGTCCAGAAAATGCTGGTCGCCTAAAAACGGTGTCAGGCAGCTCTGAATGTCCCAAAAACATTTGCACACTGAAAAGGGCATTAACAGGCATCCTAGACCACTGAAATTCCCAACAATATTTTTGGCATGAAAAATGTATCCTACACCCCTGAAAATTCAGAATATGTTAGCAGCCCAAAAATAGGCCTTAACATACATCTTAAGACTGCAATAAATGTTGAAAACTTTGGATGCCCAAAAAAGGGGTTTACAGGCATCCTAGACCCAATAAAGTCCAGAAAATGTTGGTGGCCAAAAACTGTATCAGAGAGCTCTGAATGTCCCAAAAACATTTGCAGCCTGAAAGGGGCGTTAACCTGCATCCAAGACCACTGAAATTCCCAATTACATTTTTGGCAGGAAAAATGCTACACCCCTGAAAGTTCAGAATATGTTAGCAGCCCAAAAAAGGCCTTAAAATGTATATTAAGCCTGCAAAAATATAGAAAACTTTGGAGGTCTCAAAAAGGGGTTTACAGGCATCCTAGACCCCCTAAAGTCCAGAAAATGTTGGTCACCTAAAAACTGTGTGAGAGAGCTCTCAATGTCCCAAAAACATTTGCAACCTGAAAGGGGCATTAACCCGCATCCTAGACCACTGAAATTCCCAATAATATTTTTGACACGAAAAATGCATCCTACACCCCTGAAAATTCAGAATATGTTAGCAGCCCAAAAATAGGCCTTAACATGTATCTTAAGACTGCAAAAAATGTTGAAAACTTTGGATGCCCAAAAAAGGGGTTTACAGGCATCCTAGACCCCCTAAAGTCCAGAAAATGCTGGTCGCCTAAAAACGGTGTCAGAGAGCTCTGAATGTAACAAAAACATTTGCAGCCTGAAAGGGGCATTAACCTGCATCCTAGACCACTGAACTTCCCAATTATATTTTTGGCATGAAAAATGCTACACCCCTGAACGTTCAGAATATGTTAGCAGCCCAAAAAAGGCCTTAAAATGCATCTTAAGCCTGCAAAAATGTAGAAAACTTTGGAGGCCCAGAAAAGGGGTTTATAGGCATCCTAGACCACCTAAACTCCAGAAAATGTTGTTGGGAAAAAACGGTGCTGGAGAGCTCCGAATGTCCCAAAAACATTTGCAGCCTGAAAGGGGCATTAACCCGCATCCTAGACCACTGAAATTCCCAACAATATTTTTGGCATGAAAAAAGCATCCTACACCCCTGAAAGTTCAGAATATGTTAGCAGCCCAAAAAATGCCTTAAAATGTATATTAAGCCTGCAAAAATGTAGAAAACTTTGGAGGCCTCAAAAAGGGGTTTACAGGCATCCTAGACACCCTAAAGTCCAGAAAATGTTGGTCGCCTAAAAACGGGGTCAGAGAGCTCTGAATGTCCCAAAAACATTTGCAGCCTGAAAGGGGCATTAACCCGCATCCTAGACCACTGAAATTCCCAATAATATCTTTGGCACGAAAAATGCATCCTACACCCCTGAAAATTCAGAATATGTTAGCAGCCCAAAAATAGGCCTTAACATGCATCTTAAGACTGCAAAAAATGTTGAAAACTTTGGATGCCCAAAAAAGGGGTTTACAGGCATCCTAGAGCCCATAAAGTCCAGAAAATGTTGGTGGCCAAAAACTGTGTCAGAGAGCTCTGAATGTCCCAAAAACATTTGCAGCCTGAAAGGGGCATTAACCTGCATCCAAGACCACTGAAATTCCCAATTACATTTTTGGCACGAAAAATGCTACACCCCTGAATGTTCAGAGTATGTTAGCAGCCCAAAAAAGGCCTTAAAATGCATCTTAAGCCTGCAAAAATGTAGAAAACTTTGGAGGCCCAGAAAACGGGTTTACAGGCATCCTAGACCCCCTAAACTCCAGAAAATTTTGTTGGGAAAAAACGGTGCTGGAAAGCTCCGAATGTCCCAAAAACATTTGCAGCCTGAAAGGGGCATTAACCCGCATCCTAGACCACTGAAATTCCCAACAATATTTTTGGCATGAAAAAAGCATCCTATACATCTGAAAGTTCAGAATATGTTAGCAGCCCAAAAAATGCCTTAAAATGTATGTTAAGCCTGCAAAAATGTAGAAAACTTTGGAGGCCTCAAAAAGGGGTTTACAGGCATCCTAGACCCCCTAAAGTCCAGAAAATGCTGGTCGCCTAAAAACGGTGTCAGAGAGCTCTGAATGTCCCAGAAACATTTGCACACTGAAAAGGGCATTAACAGGCATCCTAGACCACTGAAATTCCCAACAATATTTTTGGCATGAAAAATGTATCCTACACCCCTGAAAATTCAGAATATGTTAGCAGCCCAAAAATAGGCCTTAACATACATCTTAAGACTGCAATAAATGTTGAAAACTTTGGATGCCCAAAAAAGGGGTTTACAGGCATCCTAGACCCAATAAAGTCCAGAAAATGTTGGTGGCCAAAAACTTTATCAGAGAGCTCTGAATGTCCCAAAAACATTTGCAGCCTGAAAGGGGCGTTAACCTGCATCCAAGACCACTGAAATTCCCAATTACATTTTGGGCAGGAAAAATGCTACACCCCTGAAAGTTCAGAATATGTTAGCAGCCCAAAAAAGGCCTTAAAAAGTATATTAAGCCTGCAAAAATATAGAAAACTTTGGAGGTCTCAAAAAGGGGTTTACAGGCATCCTAGACCCCCTAAAGTCCAGAAAATGTTGGTCACCTAAAAACTGTGTGAGAGAGCTCTCAATGTCCCAAAAACATTTGCAACCTGAAAGGGGCGTTAACCTGCATCCTAGACCACTGAAATTCCCAATAATATTTTTGGCACGAAAAATGTATCCTACACCCCTGAAAATTCAGAATATGTTAGCAGCCCAAAAATAGGCCTTAACATGCATTTTAAGATTGCAAAAAATGTTGAAAACTTTGGAGGCCCAGAAAAGGGGTTTACAGGCATCCTAGTCCCCCTAAACTCCAGAAAATGTTGTTGGGAAAAAACAGTGCTGGAGAGCTCCGAATGTCCCAGAAACATTTGCAGCCTGAAAGGGGCATTAACCCGCATCCTAGACCACTGAAGTTCCCGACAATATTTTTGGCATGAAAAAAGCATCCTACACCCCTGAATGTTCAGAATATGTTAGCAGCCCAAAAAAGGCCTTAAAATGTATATTAAGCCTGCAAAAATGTAGAAAACTTTGTAGGTCTCAAAAAGGGGTTTACAGGCATCCTAGACACCCCAAAGTCCAGAAAATGTTGGTCGCCTAAAAAAAGAGTCAGAGAGCTCTGAATGTCCCAAAAACATTTGCAGCCTGAAAGGGGCATTAACCCGCATCCTAGACCACTGAAATTCCCAATAATATTTTTGGCACGAAAAATGTATCCTACACCCCTGAAAATTCAGAATATGTTAGCAGCCCAAAAATAGGCCTTAACATGCATTTTAAGATTGCAAAAAATGTTGAAAACTTTGGATGCCCAAAAAAGGGGTTTACAGGCATCCTAGACCCCCTAAAGTCCAGAAAATGATGGTCGCCTAAAAACGGTGTCAGAGAGCTCTGAATGTCCCAAAAACATTTGCAGCCTGAAAAGGGCATTAACAGGCATCCTAGACCACTGAAATTCTCAACAATATTTTTGGCATGAAAAATGCATCCTACACCCCTGAAAATTCAGAATATGTTAGCAGCCCAAAAATAGGCCTTAACATGCATCTTAAGACTGCAATAAATGTTGAAAACTTTGGATGCCCAAAAAAGGGGTTTGCAGGCATCCTAGACCCCATAAAGTCCAGAAAATGATGGTCGCCTAAAAACGGTGTCAGAGAGCTCTGAATGTCCCAAAAACATTTGCAGCATGAAAAGGGCATTAACAGGCATCCTAGACCACTGAAATTCTCAACAATATTTTTGGCATGAAAAATGCATCCTACACCCCTGAAAATTCAGAATATGTTAGCAGCCCAAAAATAGGCCTTAACATGCATCTTAAGACTGCAATAAATGTTGAAAACTTTGGATGCCCAAAAAAGGGGTTTGCAGGCATCCTAGACCCCATAAAGTCCAGAAAAAGTCGGTGGCCAAAAACTGTGTCAGAGAGCTCTGAATGTCCCAAAAACCTTTACAGCCTGAAAGGGGCATTAACCTGCATCCTAGACCACTGAAATTCCCAATTATATTTTTGGCACGAAAAATGCTACACCCCTGAACGTTCAGAATATGTTAGCAGCCCAAAAAAGGCCTTAAAATGCATCTTAAGCCTGCAAAAATGTAGAAAACTTTGGAGGCCCAGAAAAGGGGTTTATAGGCATCCTAGACCACCTAAACTCCAGTAAATGTTGTTGGGAAAAAACGGTGCTGGAGAGCTCCGAATGTCCCAAAAACATTTGCAGCCTGAAAGGGGCATTAACCCGCATCCTAGACCACTGAAATTCCCAACAATATTTTTGGCATGAAAAAAGCATCCTACACCCCTGAAAGTTCAGAATATGTTAGCAGCCCAAAAAATGCCTTAAAATGTATATTAAGCCTGCAAAAATGTAGAAAACTTTGGAGGCCTCAAAAAGGGGTTTACAGGCATCCTAGACACCCTAAAGTCCAGAAAATGTTGGTCGCCTAAAAACAGGGTCAGAGAGCTCTGAATGTCCCAAAAACATTTGCAGCCTGAAAGGGGCATTAACCCGCATCCTAGACCACTGAAATTCCCAATAATATTTTTGGCACGAAAAATGCATCCTACACCCCTGAAAATTCAGAATATGTTAGCAGCCCAAAAAAGGCCTTAAAATACATCTTAAGACTGCAAAAATGTAGAAAACTTTAGAGGCCCAGAAAAGGGGTTTACAGGCATCCTAGACCCCCTAAACTCCAGAAAATGTTGTTGGGAAAAAACAGTGCTGGAGAGCTCCGAATGTCCCAAAAACATTTGCAGCCTGAAAGGGGCATTAACCCACATCCTAGACCGCTGAAGTTCCCGACAATATTTTATGGCATGAAAAAAGCATCCTACACCCCTGAAAGTTCAGAATATGTTAGCAGCCCAAAAAAGGCCTTAAAATATATATTAAGCCTGCAAAGAGGCCCAGAAAAGGGGTTTACAGGCATCCTAGACCCCCTAAACTCCAGAAAATGTTGTTGGGAAAAAACGGTGCTGGAAAGCTCTGAATGTCCCAAAAACATTTGCAGCCTGAAAGGGGCATTAACCCGCATCCTAGACCACTGAAATTCCCAACAATATTTTTGGCATGAAAAAAGCATCCTACACCCCTGAAAAGTCAGAATATGTTAGCAGCCCAAAAATAGGCCTTAACATGTATCTTAAGACTGCAAAAAATGTTGAAAACTTTGGATGCCCAAAAAAGGGGTTTACAGGCATCCTAGAGCCCATAAAGTCCAGAAAATGTTGGTGGCCAAAAACTGTGTCAGAGAGCTCTGAATGTCCCAAAAACCTTTACAGCCTGAAAGGGGCATTAACCTGCATCCTAGACCACTGAAATTCCCAATTATATTTTTGGCATGAAAAATGCTACACCCCTGAACGTTCAGAATATGTTAGCAGCCCAAAAAAGGCCTTAAAATGCATCTTAAGCCTGCAAAAATGTAGAAAACTTTGGAGGCCCAGAAAAGGGGTTTATAGGCATCCTAGACCACCTAAACTCCAGAAAATGTTGTTGGGAAAAAACGGTGCTGGAGAGCTCAGAATGTCCCAAAAACATTTGCAGCCTGAAAGGGGCATTAACCCGCATCCTAGACCACTGAAATTCCCAACAATATTTTTGGCATGAAAAAAGCATCCTACACCCCTGAAAGTTCAGAATATGTTAGCAGCCCAAAAAATGCCTTAAAATGTATATTAAGCCTGCAAAAATGTAGAAAACTTTGGAGGCCTCAAAAAGGGGTTTACAGGCATCCTAGACACCCTAAAGTCCAGAAAATGTTGGTCGTCTAAAAACGGTGTCAGAGAGCTCTGAATGTCCCAAAAACATTTGCAGCCTGAAAGGGGCATTAACCCGCATCCTAGACCACTGAAATTCCCAATAATATTTTTGGCACGAAAAATGCATCCTACACCCCTGAAAATTCAGAATATGTTAGCAGCCCAAAAATAGGCCTTAACATGCATCTTAAGACTGCAAAAAATGTTGAAAACTTTGGATGCCCAAAAAAGGGGTTTACAGGCATCCTAGAGCCCATAAAGTCCAGAAAATGTTGGTGGCCAAAAACTGTGTCAGAGAGCTCTGAATGTCCCAAAAACATTTGCAGCCTGAAAGGGGAATTAACCTGCATCCAAGACCACTGAAATTCCCAATTACATTTTTGGCACAAAAATGCTACACCCCTGAATGTTCAGAATATGTTAGCAGCCCAAAAAAGGCCTTAAAATGCATCTTAAGCCTGCAAAAATGTAGAAAACTTTGGAGGCCCAGAAAACGGGTTTACAGGCATCCTAGACCCCCTAAACTCCAGAAAATTTTGTTGGGAAAAAACGGTGCTGGAAAGCTCCGAATGTCCCAAAAACATTTGCAGCCTGAAAGGGGCATTAACCCGCATCCTAGACCACTGAAATTCCCAACAATATTTTTGGCATGAAAAAAGCATCCTATACCCCTGAAAGTTCAGAATATGTTAGCAGCCCAAAAAAGGCCTTAAAATGTATGTTAAGCCTGCAAAAATGTAGAAAACTTTGGAAGCCTCAAAAAGGGGTTTACAGGCATCCTAGACCCCCTAAAGTCCAGAAAATGCTGGTCGCCTAAAAACGGTGTCAGAGAGCTCTGAATGTCCCAAAAACATTTGCACACTGAAAAGGGCATTAACAGGCATCCTAGACCACTGTAATTCCCAACAATATTTTTGGCATGAAAAATGCATCCTACACCCCTGAAAATTCAGAATATGTTAGCAGCCCAAAAATAGGCCTTAACATGCATCTTAAGAGTGAAATAAATGTTGAAAACTTTGGATGCCCAAAAAAGGGGTTTACAGGCATCCTAGACCCCATAAAGTCCAGAAAATGTTGGTGGCCAAAAACTGTGTCAGAGAACTCTGAATGTCCCAAAAACCTTTACAGCCTGAAAGGGGCATTAACCTGCATCCTAGACCACTGAAATTCCCAATTACATTTTTGGCACGAAAAATTATACTCCCCTGAAAGTTCAGAATATGTTAGCAGCCCAAAAAAGGCCTTAAAATGTATATTAAGCCTGCAAAAATGTAGAAAACTTTGGAGGCCTCAAAAAGGGGTTTACAGGCATCCTAGACCCCCTAAAGTCCAGAAAATGTTGGTCACCTAAAAACTGTGTGAGGGAGCTCTCAATGTCCCAAAAACATTTGCAGCCTTAAAGGGGCATTAACCCGCATCCTAGACCACTGAAATTCCCAATAATATTTTTGGCACGAAAAATGCATCCTACACCCCTGAAAATTCAGAATATGTTAGCAGCCCAAAAAAGGCCTTAAAATGCATCTTAAGCCTGCAAAAATGTAGAAAACTTTGGAGGCCCAGAAAAGGGGTTTACAAGCATCCTAGACCCCCAAAACTCCAGAAAATGTTATTGGGAAAAAACAGTGCTGGAGAGCTCCCAATGCCTCAAAAACATTTGCAGCCTGAAAGGAGCATTAACCCGCATCCTAGACCACTGAAGTTCCCGACAATATTTTTGACATGAAAAAAGCATCCTACACCCCTGAAAGTTCAGAATATGTTAACAGCCCAAAAAAGGCCTTAAAATGTATATTAAGCCTGCAAAAATGTAGAAAACTTTGGAGGCCTCAAAAAGGGTTTTACAGGCATCCTAGACCCCCTAAAGTCCAGAAAATGTTGGTCACCTAAAAGCTGTGTGAGAGAGCTCTCAATGTCCCAAAAACATTTGCAGCCTTAAAGGGGCATTAACCCGCATCCTAGACCACTGAAATTCCCAATACTATTTTTGGCACTAAAAATGCATCCTACACCCCTGAAAATTCAGAATATGTTAGCAGCCCAAAAAAGGCCTTAAAATGCATCTTAAGCCTGCAAAAATGTAGAAAACTTTGGAGGCCCAGAAAAGGGGTTTACAGGCATCCTAGACCCCCTAAACTCCAGAAAATGTTGTTGGGAAAAAACAGTGCTGGAGAGCTCCGAATGTCCCAAAAACATTTGCAGCCTGAAAGGGGCATTAACCCGCATCCTAGACCACTGAAGTTCCTGACAATATTTTTGGCATGAAAAAAGTATCCTACACCCCTGAAAGTTCAGAATATGTTAGCAGCCCAAAAAAGGCCTTAAAATGTATATTAAGCCTGCAAAAATGTAGAAAACTTTGGAGGCCTCAAAAAGGGTTTTACAGGCATCCTAGACCCCCTAAAGTCCGGACAAAATGCTGGTCGCCTAAAAACTGTGTCAGAGAGCTCTGAATGTCAAACATTTGCAGCCTGAAAAGGGCATTAACAGGCATCCTAGACCACTGAAATTCCCAACAATATTTTTGGCGTGAAAAATGCATCCTACACCCCTGAAAATTCAGAATATGTTAGCAGCCCAAAAATAGGCCTTAACATGCCTCTTATGACTGCAATAAATGTTGAAAACTTTGGATGCCCAAAAAGGGGTTTACAGGCATCCTAGACCCCCTAAAGTCCAGAAAATGTTGGTCACCTAAAAACTGTGTGAGAGAGCTCTCAATGTCCCAAAAACATTTGCAGCCTTAAAGGGGCATTAACCCGCATCCTAGACCACTGAAATTCCCAATAATATTTTTGGCACGAAAAATGCATCCTATACCCCTGAAAATTCAGAATATGTTAGCAGCCCAAAAAAGGCCTTAAAATGCATCTTAAGCCTGCAAAAATGTAGAAAACTTTGGAGGCCCAGAAAAGGGGTTTACAAGCATCCTAGACCCCCTAAACTCCAGAAAATGTTGTTGGGAAAAAACAGTGCTGGAGAGCTCCCAATGCCTCAAAAACATTTGCAGCCTGAAAGGAGCATTAACCCGCATCCTAGACCACTGAAGTTCCCGACAATATTTTTGGCATGAAAAAAGCATCCTACACCCCTGAAAGTTCAGAATATGTTAGCAGCCCAAAAAAGGCCTTAAAATGTATATTAAGCCTGCAAAAATGTAGAAAACTTTGGAGGCCTCAAAAAGGGTTTTACAGGCATCCTAGACCCCCTAAAGTCCAGAAAATGTTGGTCACCTAAAAGCTGTGTGAGAGAGCTCTCAATGTCCCAAAAACATTTGCAGCCTTAAAGGGGCATTAACCCGCATCCTAGACCACTGAAATTCCCAATACTATTTTTGGCACTAAAAATGCATCCTACACCCCTGAAAATTCAGAATATGTTAGCAGCCCAAAAAAGGCCTTAAAATGCATCTTAAGCCTGCAAAAAATGTAGAAAACTTTGGAGGCCCAGAAAAGGGGTTTACAGGCATCCTAGACCCCCTAAACTCCAGAAAATGTTGTTGGGAAAAAACAGTGCTGGAGAGCTCCGAATGTCCCAAAAACATTTGCAGCCTGAAAGGGGCATTAACCCGCATCCTAGACCACTGAAGTTCCTGACAATATTTTTGGCATGAAAAAAGTATCCTACACCCCTGAAAGTTCAGAATATGTTAGCAGCCCAAAAAAGGCCTTAAAATGTATATTAAGCCTGCAAAAATGTAGAAAACTTTGGAGGCCTCAAAAAGGGGTTTACAGGCATCCTAGACACCCTAAAGTCCAGAAAATGTTGGTCGCCTAAAAAAAGAGTCAGAGAGCTCTGAATGTCCCAAAAACATTTGCAGCCTGAAAGGGGCATTAACCCGCATCCTTGACCACTGAAATTCCCAATAATATTTTTGGCACGAAAAATGTATCCTACACCCCTGAAAATTCAGAATATGTTAGCAGCTCAAAAATAGGCCTTAACATGCATTTTAAGACTGCAAAAAATGTTGAAAACTTTGGATGCCCAAAAAAGGGGTTTACAGGCATCCTAGACCCCCTAAAGTCCAGAAAATGCTGGTCACCTAAAAACGGTGTCAGAGAGCTCTGAATGTCCCAAAAACATTTGCAGCCTGAAAAGGGCATTAACAGGCATCCTAGACCACTGAAATTCCCAACAATATTTTTGGCATGAAAAATGTATCCTACACCCCTGAAAATTCAGAATATGTTAGCAGCCCAAAAATAGGCCTTAACATACATCTTAAGACTGCAATAAATGTTGAAAACTTTGGATGCCCAAAAAAGGGGTTTACAGGCATCCTAGACCCAATAAAGTCCAGAAAATGTTGGTGGCCAAAAACTGTATCAGAGAGCTCTGAATGTCCCAAAAACATTTGCAGCCTGAAAGGGGTGTTAACCTGCATCCAAGACCACTGAAATTCCCAATTACATTTTTGGCAGGAAAAATGCTACACCCCTGAAAGTTCAGAATATGTTAGCAGCCCAAAAAAGGCCTTAAAATGTATATTAAGCCTGCAAAAATATAGAAAACTTTGGAGGTCTCAAAAAGGGGTTTACAGGCATCCTAGACCCCCTAAAGTCCAGAAAATGTTGGTCACCTAAAAACTATGTGAGAGAGCTCTCAATGTCCCAAAAACATTTGCAACCTGAAAGGGGCGTTAACCTGCATCCAAGACCACTGAAATTCCCAATTACATTTTTGGCAGGAAAAATGCTACACCCCTGAAAATTCAGAATATGTTAGCAGCCCAAAAATAGGCCTTAACATGTATCTGAAGACTGCAAAAAATGTTGAAAACTTTGGATGCCCAAAAAAGGGGTTTACAGGCATCCTAGACCCCCTAAAGTCCAGAAAATGCTGGTCGCCTAAAAACGGTGTCAGAGAGCTCTGAATGTCCCAAAAACATTTGCAGCCTGAAAAGGGCATTAACAGGCATCCTAGACCACTGAAATTCCCAACAATATTTTTGGCATGAAAAATGCATCCTACACCCCTGAAAATTCAGAATATGTTAGCAGCCCAAAAATAGGCCTTAACATGCATCTTAAGACTGCAATAAATGTTGAAAACTTTGGATGCCCAAAAAAGGGGTTTACAGGCATCCTAGACCCCCTAAAGTCCGGAAAATGCTGGTCGCCTAAAAACTGTGTCAGAGAGCTCTGAATGTCAAACATTTGCAGCCTGAAAAGGGCATTAACAGGCATCCTAGACCACTGAAATTCCCAACAATATTTTTGGCATGAAAAATGCATCCTACACCCCTGAAAATTCAGAATATGTTAGCAGCCCAAAAAAGGCCTTAACAGTCCTCTTAAGACTGCAATAAATGTTGAAAACTTTGGATGCCCAATAAAAGGGGTTTACAGACATCCTAGACCCCATAAAGTCCAGAAAATGTTGGTGGCCAAAAACTGTGTCAGAGAGCTCTGAATGTCCCAAAAACCTTTACAGCCTGAAAGGGGCATTAACCTGCATCCTAGACCACTGAAATTCCCAATTACATGTTTGGCACGAAAAATGCTACTCCCCTGAAAGTTCAGAATATGTTAGCAGCCCAAAAAAGGCCTTAAAATGTATATTAAGCCTGCAAAAATGTAGACAACTTTGGAGGCCTCAAAAAGGGTTTTACAGGCATCCTAGACCCCCTAAAGTCCCGAAAATGTTGGTCACCTAAAAACTGTGTGAGAGAGCTCTCAATGTCCCAAAAACATTTGCAGCCTTAAAGGGGCATTAAGCCACATCCTAGACCACTGAAATTCCCAATAATATTTTTGGCACGAAAAATGCATCCTACACCCCTGAAAATTCAGAATATGTTAGCAGCCCAAAAAAGCCTGCAAAAATGTAGAAAACTTTGGAGGCCCAGAAAAGGGGTTTACAGGCATCCTAGACCCCCTAAACTCCAGAAAATGTTGTTGGGAAAAAACAGTGCTGGAGAGCTCCGAATGTCCCAGAAACATTTGCAGCCTGAAAGGGGCATTAACCCGCATCCTGGACCACTGAAGTTCCTGACAATATTTTTGGCATGAAAAAAGCATCCTACACCCCTGAAAGTTCAGAATATGTTAGCAGCCCAAAAAAGGCCTTAAAATGTATATTAAGCCTGCAAAAATGTAGAAAACTTTGTAGGCCTCAAAAAGGGGTTTACAGGCATCCTAGACACCCTAAAGTCCAGAAAATGTTGGTCGCCTAAAAAAAGAGTCAGAGAGCTCTGAATGTCCCAAAAACATTTGCAGCCTGAAAGGGGCATTAACCCGCATCCTAGACCACTGAAATTCCCAATAATATTTTTGGCACGAAAAATGTATCCTACACCCCTGAAAATTCAGAATATGTTAGCAGCCCAAAAATAGGCCTTAACATGCATTTTAAGATTGAAAAAAATGTTGAAAACTTTGGATGCCCAAAAAAGGGGTTTACAGGCATCCTAGACCCCCTAAAGTCCAGAAAATGATGGTCGCCTAAAAACGGTGTCAGAGAGCTCTGAATGTCCCAAAAACATTTGCAGCCTGAAAAGGGCATTAACAGGCATCCTAGACCACTGAAATTCTCAACAACAATATTTTTGGCATGAAAAATGCATCCTACACCCCTGAAAATTCAGAATATGTTAGCAGCCCAAAAATAGGCCTTAACATGCATCTTAAGACTGCAATAAATGTTGAAAAGTTTGGATGCCCAAAAAAGGGGTTTGCAGGCATCCTAGACCCCATAAAGTCCAGAAAAAGTTGGTGGCCAAAAACTGTGTCAGAGATGTAGGGTATTTTGTGGAGATTTGGGGCCTGACGGTATTTTATTACCGCCGAAAAATAACTTAGCAATAATCACTCTTTGTATTCAGATTTGGCCATGTGCAACAATAATACAATGGACATGCATTATTTCAGCACCCAGACCTGCATATTTGGTATACGTGGTTGGTGGTATTTTGGTGAGCATAATTCCCTTGTTTTATTTGTGGCCCCAATGTCCAGAATCCCTTATCTTTGCTTAGATTTTTCGTGTGATCACTAGAGAGACCTCAGACCTGCATTCTAGGAATACCACATTTTCCAGTGATAGTGTTGGTGTGCCACCATGGGCGAACTCACTGACTTATTTACGACAGAGAGCTATATGTGGTAGTCTTGTGGTAATTTCCACTACCTTATATACGGTATGGAGCTATGTTCAGAGAGTCTCTCTTCCCGTTGGCTCATGTACCTCCAACAAGCTATGCTACAGTCACTCACAATTATTCATACTGATTTTGACATGCACACATCTGTCTTAAAATGACCATTGCACTGTTTAAAAATCTCCCCACATCATCAGCATTGTAATGGTAAACAATAAACATCACCCGTCTGTTTTCAAATATTTTTCTGTATTATAAAAGTTGTATTTAAAAACGATCTCATTCTTTACAGAAATAAAATGGTACAGTCAAAGCATTGTCTGTGACACTCTGCAAAGATAGTGGCGGAGAACAGAATTCAAATTGCAACATTAGCACTTGATTAAGACACGCACAGGAATCCTACACTGACTGCATATTACCGTACACACTCAGCTCCCACACTTCTCATTACCTTATCTTTTTAGTTGTTCTCTTTGTGAATGTGGCTCTCTTGGATTAACTCCAGCAAAAAGGAACGCTTGCCTTCTCAAACCGGGGTCATTGCCTGGAATTCTCAGCTTTTGCAGATAGGAATGCCTCAGCCAGTGGAAAGGTCCTTCTTTCAGCTCTCCCCAATCTCGACTGCAGCAGGACACAGGAATCTGCATTCAGTCAGGAGCCCCACAGCCAGGTCTTCTCCCCAATAGTGCAGAAAGATGTCTGCCTGTCTTTTTCCCTGATACTGCCCACTAAAACTTTCCTCTCAGCCCTCTGTATGACGTGTCCCAATGAAATCCATCATCTCTCATCCTCCTACTCTTCAACAATAGCTTCGCTTATACATTTGCAATTGTTGCAAATCTGACTTCCTTCTTCCTGCAGTTACTGTGCACAAAAACACGGAGAATCAGGCAGAGAAGAGAAGAAAAAATCTCTGCACACGCATTTAAATGGTTTTCAGAGTATGCCTAATTCTGCAGTGGAGAACACATTTTATTAGTGGGTTATGTTAAATAAGGTTTTATTAGTCAGGTTATTTGTTAATAGGTTAGCTGTTAATTTTCAAATGTGTCTCTAGCAATATAGGCATTTCAGGTGAAAAATAGTGTGCATTTTTAAATGAGCACGTGTGCTTTTAACTGTAAAAATAGATTTGCATCTTATATGTTAAAATCGTTTTTTGACTGAATAGCCTGTCTTTCCTTGTTAATCTGGCAACCCATATAGCAATGCACCGCACCCTTGTGGTGGTGCTGCAAAAAAATGTGCTACTTGTGCAGTAGTGCTGTACTCTGTACTGTAACACGCCAAATATCCTTACATATACCCTCCTTTTGTTTTTAGAATCTGACCACGATTCAAGCCAATTCCTAAAAACAACTTGTTCTTTCTTTTTCTTTTAAAATGCATGTGTATTGGGATATCTTTCTCTTCCTGACGTAGTCAGTAAAATCAGTAACATTTTCATTTTTACTGATAGCACAATCAACCATCCACCCATGATTAGCACCAGGATAGCCAAACCCACTATTGAGCGTTCCCCCCAGGTTCCCCAATTAAATCTTTCCACTTCTATTATGCCCAGATTACTAATTGTAATATTGTTTTTTCGCAAATTCATTTTCATAACATGTCTTTCTTTGTGATTCAATAAATATTCCACATCTGGATCTATTGGAAAAGTATCCCTTTGAAAAAAATCGATATTTTCCACTTGGCTTTCCCAAACATCATTTGTTACATGAAACAATGTTAATCCCCCAATTGACACAATTGCATCCTTTGGAACCTGTAAATAAAAAACATTATATTTTACCTGTTTAACCACGTATGTTCCATGGTTTAAATGTACTACCGTCATGTTCTTTAAACAGGTGCTGACCAGCCATTTACCTCTGACCATCTTAGCCTGTGCCATTTCTTCACTCCCCATATTACTAATAATCACTTCACATCCCTCTGATATATTTGGGTCAGATTTCAATCCACAAATAGCATCTGTGGCATCAGGAACAAACGGTTTACCTGGACACATATAATTTTGTTCTTTAAATGTTACACATGTTTCCAGGTTTGGTATTAAATAAACTTCAGGTTCCCATGACTGAAATGCCACCACTTTTGGAGTCTTAATCTTAATGAATTTGTCCTCTTGCCAAAATCCCACGTTGTGTACCCACTTCGTTTGATAAATAAGTTCAGGGGCTACAAATGGGATGCATAGCAAAAATCCGATCTCTAGTCTTTCCAAGTCCACATATAACGGCATTGCATTCCCCATTTCGAATGCAATTTTTACCTGTATAAGGTCAATTTCCCTCCTGGTCAATCTTTCTATCATTTGACAAATGATATCATGCGAAACAAAATACAAGGGAATATGTCCTTGAATCAATTGTGAAACTGCAGTTTGAACTTCTCTCATATAATTCGTTAATAGTCTATCAACAGGACTCATTATGTTCAATATTTCATTTAAAGTTCTGTCATGCTTAAGTATTATTTTAGTCGCCCGTTGCATCACATCCGCTTGTTCATTTAGAATGATTGCAGTTTCATTTATGAATCTTGCTTGTTCATCCAGTCCCCCTCTAATTCCATCTAATGTCTTTTGTATTATTTCTAGGTCAATACTTAGTTGTTGTGCTTTAGTACTCAGTGTTCCTACCGAAATAGAATTGGCTGTTGATATTGTGGTACCTATTATTGCTCCAATTATAGACATTACCATTGATATCGCGAGCATCACCGCACCTCTCTTTCCTCTCTTCTTCTTAATGTCTGCTGAATTCACAAATGTTTTTTCCAATTGCATTAATATATCTCTTATTGACTGCTTAGTGTCCTCTTTTCTTATTTCCAGCCACTCTTTAGTCTGTTCAATCTTAATTCCGGTATTGTTCAAGTGTTTTTCAATCAAAATCTCAGGATTTAACGGAATGTATATATTTTGGAAAATCATCCTTCTATCACTCATGATGAATCCTGGTGCCTCTTCCACCGCGATACCAGATGCTGGTCCAGGTTCAATGACAACCTGTGCTTCTGAATTCTTGAAGATCCCTCCAAATATCATCATCATTAAACAGATCATTGGTATCATCTTCAATGCTGATCGCTTTGTAGCCTTGGTCTTCACCCCTCTTTGGGGCTTTCCCGGAATCCGTCCTCGTGGGCTCCAGGACTCCATCGTCTCCCGTGGGCTCTGATCCCAGAACCTCCGACCAAATAATGTTAATTGTCTAAATCAAAATAGAAAATAAACAGATTAAGTACATAGCACAATACTAACTTCCTCCTTTTGCCAAAAATAAAACATGCTTGGTAAAAATATTTCGTTTTTTTTTTTCTTTCTTCTGAAATTAAACACAAGTTAAAAGAAAACAAACATATATAAAACAGCATTCAATATTTAATACACTTTCTCTCTGCACACCAACCATGAGCTTCCATTATATGTGCATTTATTTATTTATTTATTTATTTATATTTATTTTATATTGTATTTTACATATACTACAGTGTTTATGTGCCATCATAACAATCAACTTTTTAACTTCTTTGTCACTGCCTCCTGATTGTACCCATTTATTTTCTCTTTTTGTGTTCAAGTGATTTTATCTGTTTCTACATGCTCAAGCCGCCTGATCTCATGTCTGGGATGGCATGGTTTGATTTGATTTACATGGACAAACTGCTCTATTGCTGTTTCACCTTCATTTTTCAAAATTTTATACACTACAGGAGAAACCTTATCTATAATTCGAAATGGCCCCTGCCAGGCTGCTAGAAATTTAGAATTTTTCTGTTTACTTTTTCCAAAATGAAACTTGTACACCTGATCCCCTACATTGTATTCCTTTACTGATGTCTTTTTGTCATAATATGACTTAGCACTGTCAGCAGCCCTTTCCAGATTTCTCTGCACAAAAGCAAATGCATGTTGCAAATGCCTCCTCAGTTCATCAATATATTCATGAACCGTGGATGCACTCACTAGAGTTTGCTCATGTGTTCTGTATAGTAGGTGTTGTGGTAACACCATTTTCCTACCTGTCAAGACCTCATGGGGGCTAACACCTGTTGCTTTGGCAGGAGTCGACCTGATTGCCATCAGAACCAACGGTAAACTTAAATCCCAGCTGGAACCTGCTTCTGCCACAAATTTCTTTAAAATATCCACAACAGACCTATTGCTTCTTTCAACTGTACCTGAAGACGCCGCCCGATATGCGATATGTAGTTTCCTTTTCACACCTAGTATTTGCCATACCTTACTCATTAGAGTACTTGTGAAATGACTTCCTCTGTCTGACTCAATTCTTTGTGGCAACCCAAACCTTGAGAACACATGGTTCACCAGCAATGTGGCTGCTGTTTGCGCACTACAATCTGGTGCAGGAACGCATTCAATCCACTTTGACATCAAACATACCACACTCAAAATATAACGGTGTCCCCTGCTCGACCTTTTTAAAGGACCTACATAGTCTATTTGCAAATCTGACCATGGGAGAGTTAGGCCTCTTTTCATCAATGGTGCTCTATGCATTGGTGAAGCAGGTTTAAATTGGGCGCATACTAGACATCCTCTAGTATATAATTCCACATCTTGGGACATATGAGGCCAGTAAGCATAATCTTTTAGTATTTCTAATGTTTTTTTGTGAACCTCTATGGCCTGCAGTTATGGCATCGTGTGCATGGTGTAGCATTAGTCCTCTGAATGAAAGGGGTACTACCCACTGTATTTGCCCTGTTATGGACTCTCTAATCATGAGTCCATCCTGTAATCTAATTCGTGTTTTGTTCTTTAATAACACCCTCAACTCTTCTTTTCCCATACAATCATTTTCTGTTAAAGGATTTTGTTCAGGATCTATCAAATGATTATAATAGATTCCCAAAATTTGATCATTCTTTTGTGCCTCAATCAAATCTTGGTCTGGCGTGTCATGACTCCACTGCACCACTGGTTGATCTACCTCCTTTGGTGCTTTAGAACGTGTGACTGCATCAATTTGTATTTCACCCATTAAATAATCAATAGGTAGCAATTCTCCCATCACAGCCCCAATCTTAGCCAGATGGTCTGCCTTATCATTTCCCTCCTTATCCTCTCCTGGTGTTTTTAAATGCCCACGAATTTTTCTCCAGTATATTGTTAAATTATTTTCTGACACCAATTTGTCTATTGCTTGTATCATTTTTCCATGTTTAAGTGGCTTTTTGTTGTATGTAACCATGCCTCTTGCTTTCCAACCAGGCAAATACTCCACAAAGCTATTCCGTGCATAGTCAGAATCAGTCACCAGGACAATTTCACTGAACTTTTTATCAACTGCAGTAGCAATTGCTTTATAGATGGCTGCCAATTCCGCCACCTGACTGCTCCTATCTCCAATCCTCATCCCTATACTAGGAACGCCTTCACATTTCAACCAGACATTTCCTATTCCTGCCACTAATTGTTTATTACTGTCATTTTCAATGTGAAAAGCACAACCATCCACATATACAGTTGGCAAATCCTTGCATGTTTTTTCATCAAAAGCTTTGTGTGGTGATTGTTCAAATTCCTGTAAACTAGCTTCCACTTCCATTTCATTTGGTATTTGTTCAGCTGCACAGTCATGTAAGTCAGCTAACCCTTGAGCAATTGGGCTCTTTTTATTTTGTCCATATCTCACTTCTACGGGAAAACCTTGTAATGCCAGCGTCCATGAAGTGATTCTGGATTGCGCTAGATTGCCTGATGTAATTCTTTTACTCTCTAAAAATTGCAAAGGTTGATGATTTGTTTCAATAATCACCTTTTCTCCCTGAACAATGGGGCGAAAATGTTGTAGCGCCCACACAGTGGTTAATAGGGCCTTCTCACATTCATTAAATTTCATTTCAACTTGGGAAAATGCCTTACTTGCATATGCAATGGTTTTGTGATTCAAATCGTGTTTTTGTGATAACACTGCTGACATACAATGTTCAGAAAAGCCTATTTCTATAAAGAAATTCCTGTCCTTTATGGGGTATGCTAAACATGGTGCCTTTACAAGACATTCCTTCAATCTAGCCACTGCATCAGACTGCTCTCTTTCCCATCTCCAGGGAGTATTTAGTTTAAGCAGTTTAGTCAATGGTTGAGTGATTTCTGCATAATTCTCAATGAACTTTCTGTTATAGCCTGTCATCCCTAATAAACTTTTTACTCCTTTCACATTTTTAGGATCTTTTAATCTTTGTATGGCCTCTATTTTCTTCCTTTGTGGATTTAGCCCATGTTCAGTCACTTCATGCCCTAGAAAGTTCACTTTTTTCTTGCACCATTGTGCTTTTTGCAAAGATACTTTGGCGCCTGCTTTCTGCAATTGGCCAAGCACATGTCTTATTTCATCAAAATGGCTTTTAAGGTTTTCATTTTTTATCAGGACATCATCCACATAAACTATTGTTCCTCTTTCCGCTGCATCCGGCATGGCCTTTCTCAAAAATATGCCAAATTCACTCCCACTATTGATGTACCCGAACGGAGCTCTAAGCCAGGCATATTGAGTCCTGTCAAATGTAAAGGAAAATAAGTGTTGTATCTCCTCTGCCAATGGCACACACCAATATCCAGAGGTGAGATCTAACGTGGTAAATACATTTGAACCATGTATCTGAGCTAGGCCCTGATCAATGAATGGTAGTGGCCATCTAGATACTGGTACTCTTTTATTTAACTCTCTTAAGTCTGCACACAGCCGCCATTGACCATTTGGCTTTAACACACCTAAAATAGGCGTATTGGATGTGCTATGAATGGGCTTAATTATTCCCCATGATTCCAAATTTTTAATAATCTCTGCCAATGATTCTAAACATGCCAGCGGTAGTCTATACTGGCGTACAAACACTGGATTTCTGCTACAACCTTCTGGTAGTGTGGCCACATGTAAATCAGTTAAACCACAATCATAAGCATCTTTTGCAAATACATCCTTAAACTCCATAAATATTTCCCTCAGGTCGTTTCGATCCCCATCGCTGTCACATGCATCCGCTAAGGAGATCTGCTCTTCTACCATTCTGGAAAATTCTGGAAACTCTTCTGGTAAAGGAATCTCAGCGCTTTCCTCTAACTGTGTGGCTGTGTCTTTTTGTAGAGCTGCCACTTTTAAATATTTTGGCATATCAGCTTCCACTTCAATGGGCTGATTTCCTGTTTCATTTTCATTTAAATTAAATATTATGCAATCCTCTTGATGGCAGCACACTGTCTCATTTGAATCATAAGGATACACAGAATGAATTTTAAATATTCCTTTGGGCTGAGAGTCCAGGTGTTCTGGCAACTCGCCCTTGGCATCTACATATTTTTCAGGAATATTCCCAATCACCATGTTATTTAAATCTGCCGTATAATGTGATTATTGTATGGCCATTCCTAATGGGGAGTTTTCCTCTAAATGAATATCCTGACAACCTTTATTATTTACCATGATTTTTACAGATCCCTCACAAATGTCTACCAATGGAATGTATTCATAATCCAGGCCTTGCTGTTTTATGGATTCATTCAGGCATACAAATGCATCAGAGCCTTTCATCTGCTGCCCATTTTTGCATTTCAGTGTTATTGCAAACTGTTTTGTAAATGCAGGAATAATAGTATCTTTCCTTATTTGTAATTCGATGGCATAAGGAACCAGTTGTGCACAATGATAAGCCCTTCTTTTGTCTTCAAATTCAGGTGCCGGCCCACCTAGGCGTGACCATATTTTTTGATTAAGGAAATCTAACACCATACACATTCTGTGCATGATGTCATTGCCCATGTAAAATTCATTTTGTGCTCCATTCACTATCCATACATTATGGTAAATTGTTTTCTGCCCAATGCTAATTTTAAGCATGCATCTGCCTGTAATTCGGTTTTCAAAGTCTGGACTGTCCAACCCAGAAACATATTGGTTTTTAATCCTAAATTTCGGGATTTCTTCCCTCTCCATAATTTTTTGCAACAATTTCTCATTAATGAAACTCCTTTCATGTTCAAGCGCTAAAGTGGCTTTTATTGTTTTAAGATAATCATTTATACCAACGTGAACCCATGGTTGCTCATCTTCCATGTGTATTTCTGCCAGAGTGGTAATGTGTTTTTCTGAATCTGTTTTAGGAACAGTATTCTGTTTGCATGTATTCTCTTTTAAATAGAAACGTAATGTGTGCTCATTTATAGCAGTCTGCCAATCTTTCCTTGGGTCCAAGTATATTTGTACAGGAAGTTTTTCATTGTCGCTCTGATCTTTGTCTTGACACATTAATATAACAGTGACACTAGGTATGCAGCTATTCTGGAGATATACCTCCACAGCATCATTTGTTTTGGCAACGGTGTGACATTCATTTATATTGCTGTTTTGTGATTTTAGTTTCTAAGGCCTCAATGGTTTTTTGGTTAAGGACCACAGCACTCCATTCACCCCATCTATGAGAGGAGACAATCTTTTCAGGCAATCTGTCCCCATCAGAAATGGAATTTCACAAATAGATGTGATCAATACCTCTTGTTTCATTCTGTGCTTTCCTATTTTTATGTCAACCTCAGTTACACCTATGATGGGCACCTCCTCCCCATTAAAGTTATGCACTGGGCCTTGATTTGCCTTCACTGTGATCTGACTCTGTGGAGGCCTCCCTTCATTGATACTCTTTACCAGCTCCTTGGACATAATTGTGGCCTGTGCGCCAGTGTCAATCATAGCGAAGGTGTGGCATTTTTCTTCTACAGTGATGGGTGCATAATATCTGTCCTCAACTTCCTCTAATACACATAAGAAATGTGAATTCTTACTGATTTCAGGGCTCACCTTTCTCAGGTCTTTTTCACTTTTGGCTAAGCACATTGGTAAATGAAAAGACATTTTTCCCTCCTTTTTACCCATTTCTGTGCGAGATATTTTATTCATTTCTCCATGTTCAGAGGTTTTTTGGAGTGTGGCCACTGTTCGCCCATCCATCTGGGTAACATCAGAGACCCCATTACAACCTTCCAACTGAACATGTGTAACAACATCATTCAGCAATTTGTCATTTTTTAATTCTGTGCATTTGTGATCATTTAGTGTAATACCAGCCCTTGCAGCCTCGTCAAGAATATGTGGCTCAAAGAATTCTTCAGGTGATTGACTTGTACCCTCCTTGTGAGTATTTCCTTTTTCTGTCTGTGTTTGGTCATTGTTTTGCTTGCCCAGGGAAGGAGCTATGGCATCCCCACTTACTCCCTGTTCACTGGTATTCCCCATGCATGAGTCATTTTTCTTAAATCTGTTCCTTTGTTCTTTTGGAATTTCTAATGTTTCTTTTTCATTTGTGCAAATCTTTACTGTTTTATTTAGCTCTAAGTTAAACCGTACCTCTTTTTTAGAAGTATTTGCACTTTCTGTCACAATTTCATTTACTGGTACTTTCATTTTTAATCCATTAGGCATCTCAGAGTCGTTATGCAAAATTATATCAGAGCAATCTGTCATTTTGGCACTGCAGTTATCATGAGTACTTAGTCACTTTTCGGAAACCCCCCGGTCATTGCTATGGCCATCAGCCCCCTCTTTGGAAGGTTGTTTTTGCGCTGTATAGAGCTTTCCTATTTGCTCAGCTAACATTTTCACTTGGGCCTCAAGGCACTGGAACCTTTCCATCTCTCTAGGATCCTCTTTCTGTGGCCTAGGTCGATATTGGTTGTTTTCCCCTTGATTGGATCTATTCTGATACCTCTCAGGTGATTGATACCGGTTGGGATGGTTTCTGAACTCTTGATTCATTTGTGGAGGGGAGCGGGTTGCACCCATCCTTTGATTATAGTCCCTTGGTGGGGAATCATTGTACTGGCGTGGACTGTAGTTCACGTTTTGCCTCATGTCCTGTCTCTCAGATTGTGGGTACTGGCCCCTATATTGATTTCCATTATCAGTAAATCGATCCACATATTGGGGCCTATCCTGATTACCATATATCATGGTGTTGGGATCAAATCTGCTCTGTGTCCCCAATGACTGGTAGGGACCATCATTTCTTTGATCTTGATTTTGTCTCTGGTTATTGTTCATACCTGCCATATCAGACCGGTATCTTACCCGGGGTCTATCCCCTAAATATCTAGGGCTGATGTAGCTCTCTCTATTACTAGGATCATGTGATTGGAACATTGGTACAGGAAATGGCGATCTTTGTTGGTTACCCCTTTGTTCAGGTGTCACATTTTTACCTTGACTTTGAGCAGACTCAAGGGACATTTTGGCTGACCTGATTTCCATTACTGTGGCTGAGGGTTCTTTAGATTTAGGCCTAGTATCTTTCATTTTATCACTTTCTCTACCCTGACAATAGAGTACCTCATATAGCTTTGTGCTTTGATGTACAATCCATTCAAGGGACTTGTCACGGTCAAATTCACGGACCAATTGGGATATGATGTCTTTCTGTAGCCCATAGAAGTATGCAGTTTTAAACTCATTGGAATTTGAGTCAAAAGATACATCAAAACGAGAGAATGCTCTTCTTAAGTCTTGTAAAAATTGGCGAGGGGATGTATTAGGTCCAGCAGTAATTGTGTACGCGACTTTCTTTGCCTCCTGCAATGACTGAAAAGGAGAAAAATGACGCCTAATTTCTTTTTCAAACTCCAGCCATGTCATATTCTGCTGTTCATTTAATCCCCTTATGATGCTGGCCGTCGGGGCATCTAAAGTTAAATGAAAATATTGTCTGTACTGTTCCTTAGGTATCTGGAGCGCTTTAAAAAATGTCATGCACCGCTTCTAAGTGATCCTCAATGCAGCATTCACCTCCCTTTTTAAATGGTTTGATCAGGGCTTTAATGGATTTCATTATTTTTATGGGGCTACTTGTTGCAATACATGGAATTGCACTATTTTGTGAGTCAATCCTGTTTTCAGGTGTATGAGATTGGTGACTGCCCCCAATGGGAGTATCAAATCCCCCAAGGGCGATGCAACCAAGTTCAGTCACCGGCCCAGTCACTGGGGCACTAGCTCTTTGGGCAGAGCTAGAATTCACCTCCACTCCATTGAATGTGGTACCCTGCCGCCTCTCTTGGGACCTGGGAATGCACATTTGCTGTTCTAAGTCCTTACACTTTTTAAGGAGTCTGGTTGCTTCATTCTGCAAATAATTATTTTCATCGCTCATTTTATTAATCGCCTCCTGCATGTCGCACATTTGCATTTGGCATTCATTGAACTCTTTTACAGGCATCCTAGACCCCCTAAACTCCAGAAAATGTTGTTGGGAAAAAACAGTGCTGGAGAGCTCCGAATGTCCCAAAAACATTTGCAGCCTGAAAGGGGCATTAACCCACATCCTAGACCGCTGAAGTTCCCGACAATATTTTATGGCATGAAAAAAGCATCCTACACCCCTGAAAGTTCAGAATATGTTAGCAGCCCAAAAAAGGCCTTAAAATATATATTAAGCCTGCAAAGAGGCCCAGAAAAGGGGTTTACAGGCATCCTAGACCCCCTAAACTCCAGAAAATGTTGTTGGGAAAAAACGGTGCTGGAAAGCTCCGAATGTCCCAAAAACATTTGCAGCCTGAAAGGGGCATTAACCCGCATCCTAGACCACTGAAATTCCCAACAATATTTTTGGCATGAAAAAAGCATCCTACACCCCTGAAAGTTCAGAATATGTTAGCAGCCCACAAAATGCCTTAAAATGTATATTAAGCCTGCAAAAATGTAGAAAACTTTGGAGGCATCGAAAAGGGGTTTACAGGCATCCTAGACCCCCTAAAGTCCAGAAAATGTTGGTCACCTAAAAACTGTGTGAGAGAGCTCTCAATGTCCCAAAAACATTTGCAGCCTGAAAGGGGCATTAACCCGCATCCTAGACCAGTGAAATTCCCAATAATATTATTGACACGAAAAATGCATCCTACACCCCTGAAAATTCAGAATATGTTAGCAGCCCAAAAATAGGCCTTAAAATGCATCTTTAGCCTGCAAAAATGTAGAAAACTTTGGAGGCCCAGAAAAGGGGTTTATAGGCATCCTAGACCACCTAAACTCCAGAAAATGTTGTTGGGAAAAAACGGTGCTGGAGAGCTCCGAATGTCCCAAAAACATTTGCAGCCTGAAAGGGGCATTAACCCGCATCCTAGACCACTGAAATTCCCAACAATATTTTTGGCATGAAAAAAGCATCCTACACCCCTGAAAGTTCAGAATATGTTAGCAGCCCAAAAAATGCCTTAAAATGTATATTAAGCCTGCAAAAATGTAGAAAACTTTGGAGGCCTCAAAAAGGGGTTTACAGGCATGCTAGACCCCCTAAAGTCCAGAAAATGTAGGTCTCCTAAAAACTGTGTGAGAGAGCTCTCAAAGTCCCAAAAACATTTGCAGCCTGAAAGGGGCATTAACCCGCATCCTAGACCACTGAAATTCCCAATAATATTTTTGGCACGAAAAATGCATCCTACACCCCTGAAAATTCAGAATATGTTAGCAGCCCAAAAATAGGCCTTAACATGTATCTTAAGACTGCAAAAAATGTTGAAAACTTTGGATGCCCAAAAAAGGGGTTTACAGGCATCCTAGAGCCCATAAAGTCCAGAAAATGTTGGTGGCCAAAAACTGTGTCAGAGAGCTCGAATGTCCTAAAAACCTTTACAGCCTGAAAGGGGCATTAACCTCCATCCTAGACCACTGAAATTCCCAATTATATTTTTGGCACGAAAAATGCTACACCCCTGAACGTTCAGAATATGTTAGCAGCCCAAAAAAGGCCTTAAAATGCATCTTAAGCCTGCAAAAATGTAGAAAACTTTGGAGGCCCAGAAAAGGGGTTTATAGGCATCCTAGACCACCTAAACTCCAGAAAATGTTGTTGGGAAAAAACGGTGCTGGAGAGCTCCGAATGTCCCAAAAACATTTGCAGCCTGAAAGGGGCATTAACCCGCATCCTAGACCACTGAAATTCCCAACAATATTTTTGGCATGAAAAAAGCATCCTACACCCCTGAAAGTTCAGAATATGTTAGCAGCCCAAAAAATGCCTTAAAATGTATATTAAGCCTGCAAAAATGTAGAAAACTTTGGAGGCCTCAAAAAGGGGTTTACAGGCATCCTAGACACCCTAAAGTCCAGAAAATGTTGGTCGCCTAAAAACGGGGTCAGAGAGCTCTGAATGTCCCAAAAACATTTGCAGCCTGAAAGGGGCATTAACCCGCATCCTAGACCACTGAAATTCCCAATAATATTTTTGGCACGAAAAATGTATCCTACACCCCTGAAAATTCAGAATATGTTAGCAGCCCAAAAATAGGCCTTAACATGCATTTTAAGATTGCAAAAAATGTTGAAAACTTTGGATGCCCAAAAAAGGGGTTTACAGGCATCCTAGACCCCCTAAAGTCCAGAAAATGATGGTCGCCTAAAAACGGTGTCAGAGAGCTCTGAATGTCCCAAAAACATTTGCAGCCTGAAAAGGGCATTAACAGGCATCCTAGACCACTGAAATTCTCAACAATATTTTTGGCATGAAAAATGCATCCTACACCCCTGAAAATTCAGAATATGTTAGCAGCCCAAAAATAGGCCTTAACATGCATCTTAAGACTGCAATAAATGTTGAAAACTTTGGATGCCCAAAAAAGGGGTTTGCAGGCATCCTAGACCCCATAAAGTCCAGAAAAAGTTGGTGGCCAAAAACTGTGTCAGAGAGCTCTGAATGTCCCAAAAACATTTGCAGCCTGAAAAGGGCATTAACAGGCATCCTAGACCACTGAAATTCCCAATTATATTTTTGGCACGAAAAATGCTACACCCCTGAACGTTCAGAATATGTTAGCAGCCCAAAAAAGACCTTAAAATACATCTTAAGACTGCAAAAATGTAGAAAACTTTGGAGGCCCAGAAAAGGGGTTTACAGGCATCCTAGACCCCCTAAACTCCAGAAAATGTTGTTGGGAAAAAACAGTGCTGGAGAGCTCCGAATGTCCCAAAAACATTTGCAGCCTGAAAGGGGCATTAACCCACATCCTAGACCGCTGAAGTTCCCGACAATATTTTATGGCATGAAAAAAGCATCCTACACCCCTGAAAGTTCAGAATATGTTAGCAGCCCAAAAAAGGCCTTAAAATATATATTAAGCCTGCAAAGAGGCCCAGAAAAGGGGTTTACAGGCATCCTAGACCCCCTAAACTCCAGAAAATGTTGTTGGGAAAAAACGGTGCTGGAAAGCTCCGAATGTCCCAAAAACATTTGCAGCCTGAAAGGGGCATTAACCCACATCCTAGACCACTGAAATTCCCAACAATATTTTTGGCATGAAAAAAGCATCCTACACCCCTGAAAGTTCAGAATATGTTAGCAGCCCAAAAAATGCCTTAAAATGTATATTAAGCCTGCAAAAATGTAGAAAACTTTGGAGGCATCGAAAAGGGGTTTACAGGCATCCTAGACCCCCTAAAGTCCAGAAAATGTTGGTCACCTAAAAACTGTGTGAGAGAGCTCTCAATGTCCCAAAAACATTTGCAGCCTGAAAGGGGCATTAACCCGCATCCTAGACCAGTGAAATTCCCAATAATATTATTGACACGAAAAATGCATCCTACACCCCTGAAAATTCAGAATATGTTAGCAGCCCAAAAATAGGCCTTAAAATGCATCTTAAGCCTGCAAAAATGTAGAAAACTTTGGAGGCCCAGAAAACGGGTTTACAGGCATCCTAGACCCCCTAAACTCCAGAAAATTTTGTTGGGAAAAAACGGTGCTGGAAAGCTCCGAATGTCCCAAAAACATTTGCAGCCTGAAAGGGGCATTAACCCGCATCCTAGACCACTGAAATTCCCAACAATATTTTTGGCATGAAAAAAGCATCCTATACCCCTGAAAGTTCAGAATATGTTAGCAGCCCAAAAAAGGCCTTAAAATGTATGTTAAGCCTGCAAAAATGTAGAAAACTTTGGAGGCCTCAAAAAGGGGTTTACAGGCATCCTAGACCCCCTAAAGTCCAGAAAATGCTGGTCGCCTAAAAACGGTGTCAGGCAGCTCTGAATGTCCCAAAAACATTTGCACACTGAAAAGGGCATTAACAGGCATCCTAGACCACTGAAATTCCCAACAATATTTTTGGCATGAAAAATGTATCCTACACCCCTGAAAATTCAGAATATGTTAGCAGCCCAAAAATAGGCCTTAACATACATCTTAAGACTGCAATAAATGTTGAAAACTTTGGATGCCCAAAAAAGGGGTTTACAGGCATCCTAGACCCAATAAAGTCCAGAAAATGTTGGTGGCCAAAAACTGTATCAGAGAGCTCTGAATGTCCCAAAAACATTTGCAGCCTGAAAGGGGCGTTAACCTGCATCCAAGACCACTGAAATTCCCAATTACATTTTTGGCAGGAAAAATGCTACACCCCTGAAAGTTCAGAATATGTTAGCAGCCCAAAAAAGGCCTTAAAATGTATATTAAGCCTGCAAAAATATAGAAAACTTTGGAGGTCTCAAAAAGGGGTTTACAGGCATCCTAGACCCCCTAAAGTCCAGAAAATGTTGGTCACCTAAAAACTGTGTGAGAGAGCTCTCAATGTCCCAAAAACATTTGCAACCTGAAAGGGGCATTAACCCGCATCCTAGACCACTGAAATTCCCAATAATATTTTTGACACGAAAAATGCATCCTACACCCCTGAAAATTCAGAATATGTTAGCAGCCCAAAAATAGGCCTTAACATGTATCTTAAGACTGCAAAAAATGTTGAAAACTTTGGATGCCCAAAAAAGGGGTTTACAGGCATCCTAGACCCCCTAAAGTCCAGAAAATGCTGGTCGCCTAAAAACGGTGTCAGAGAGCTCTGAATGTAACAAAAACATTTGCAGCCTGAAAGGGGCATTAACCTGCATCCTAGACCACTGAAATTCCCAATTATATTTTTGGCATGAAAAATGCTACACCCCTGAACGTTCAGAATATGTTAGCAGCCCAAAAAAGGCCTTAAAATGCATCTTAAGCCTGCAAAAATGTAGAAAACTTTGGAGGCCCAGAAAAGGGGTTTATAGGCATCCTAGACCACCTAAACTCCAGAAAATGTTGTTGGGAAAAAACGGTGCTGGAGAGCTCCGAATGTCCCAAAAACATTTGCAGCCTGAAAGGGGCATTAACCCGCATCCTAGACCACTGAAATTCCCAACAATATTTTTGGCATGAAAAAAGCATCCTACACCCCTGAAAGTTCAGAATATGTTAGCAGCCCAAAAAATGCCTTAAAATGTATATTAAGCCTGCAAAAATGTAGAAAACTTTGGAGGCCTCAAAAAGGGGTTTACAGGCATCCTAGACACCCTAAAGTCCAGAAAATGTTGGTCGCCTAAAAACGGGGTCAGAGAGCTCTGAATGTCCCAAAAACATTTGCAGCCTGAAAGGGGCATTAACCCGCATCCTAGACCACTGAAATTCCCAATAATATCTTTGGCACGAAAAATGCATCCTACACCCCTGAAAATTCAGAATATGTTAGCAGCCCAAAAATAGGCCTTAACATGCATCTTAAGACTGCAAAAAATGTTGAAAACTTTGGATGCCCAAAAAAGGGGTTTACAGGCATCCTAGAGCCCATAAAGTCCAGAAAATGTTGGTGGCCAAAAACTGTGTCAGAGAGCTCTGAATGTCCCAAAAACATTTGCAGCCTGAAAGGGGCATTAACCTGCATCCAAGACCACTGAAATTCCCAATTACATTTTTGGCACGAAAAATGCTACACCCCTGAATGTTCAGAGTATGTTAGCAGCCCAAAAAAGGCCTTAAAATGCATCTTAAGCCTGCAAAAATGTAGAAAACTTTGGAGGCCCAGAAAACGGGTTTACAGGCATCCTAGACCCCCTAAACTCCAGAAAATTTTGTTGGGAAAAAACGGTGCTGGAAAGCTCCGAATGTCCCAAAAACATTTGCAGCCTGAAAGGGGCATTAACCCGCATCCTAGACCACTGAAATTCCCAACAATATTTTTGGCATGAAAAAAGCATCCTATACATCTGAAAGTTCAGAATATGTTAGCAGCCCAAAAAATGCCTTAAAATGTATGTTAAGCCTGCAAAAATGTAGAAAACTTTGGAGGCCTCAAAAAGGGGTTTACAGGCATCCTAGACCCCCTAAAGTCCAGAAAATGCTGGTCGCCTAAAAACGGTGTCAGAGAGCTCTGAATGTCCCAGAAACATTTGCACACTGAAAAGGGCATTAACAGGCATCCTAGACCACTGAAATTCCCAACAATATTTTTGGCATGAAAAATGTATCCTACACCCCTGAAAATTCAGAATATGTTAGCAGCCCAAAAATAGGCCTTAACATACATCTTAAGACTGCAATAAATGTTGAAAACTTTGGATGCCCAAAAAAGGGGGTTACAGGCATCCTAGACCCAATAAAGTCCAGAAAATGTTGGTGGCCAAAAACTTTATCAGAGAGCTCTGAATGTCCCAAAAACATTTGCAGCCTGAAAGGGGCGTTAACCTGCATCCAAGACCACTGAAATTCCCAATTACATTTTGGGCAGGAAAAATGCTACACCCCTGAAAGTTCAGAATATGTTAGCAGCCCAAAAAAGGCCTTAAAAAGTATATAAAGCCTGCAAAAATATAGAAAACTTTGGAGGTCTCAAAAAGGGGTTTACAGGCATCCTAGACCCCCTAAAGTCCAGAAAATGTTGGTCACCTAAAAACTGTGTGAGAGAGCTCTCAATGTCCCAAAAACATTTGCAACCTGAAAGGGGCGTTAACCTGCATCCTAGACCACTGAAATTCCCAATAATATTTTTGGCACGAAAAATGTATCCTACACCCCTGAAAATTCAGAATATGTTAGCAGCCCAAAAATAGGCCTTAACATGCATTTTAAGATTGCAAAAAATGTTGAAAACTTTGGAGGCCCAGAAAAGGGGTTTACAGGCATCCTAGTCCCCCTAAACTCCAGAAAATGTTGTTGGGAAAAAACAGTGCTGGAGAGCTCCGAATGTCCCAGAAACATTTGCAGCCTGAAAGGGGCATTAACCCGCATCCTAGACCACTGAAGTTCCCGACAATATTTTTGGCATGAAAAAAGCATCCTACACCCCTGAATGTTCAGAATATGTTAGCAGCCCAAAAAAGGCCTTAAAATGTATATTAAGCCTGCAAAAATGTAGAAAACTTTGTAGGTCTCAAAAAGGGGTTTACAGGCATCCTAGACACCCCAAAGTCCAGAAAATGTTGGTCGCCTAAAAAAAGAGTCAGAGAGCTCTGAATGTCCCAAAAACATTTGCAGCCTGAAAGGGGCATTAACCCGCATCCTAGACCACTGAAATTCCCAATAATATTTTTGGCACGAAAAATGTATCCTACACCCCTGAAAATTCAGAATATGTTAGCAGCCCAAAAATAGGCCTTAACATGCATTTTAAGATTGCAAAAAATGTTGAAAACTTTGGATGCCCAAAAAAGGGGTTTACAGGCATCCTAGACCCCCTAAAGTCCAGAAAATGATGGTCGCCTAAAAACGGTGTCAGAGAGCTCTGAATGTCCCAAAAACATTTGCAGCCTGAAAAGGGCATTAACAGGCATCCTAGACCACTGAAATTCTCAACAATATTTTTGGCATGAAAAATGCATCCTACACCCCTGAAAATTCAGAATATGTTAGCAGCCCAAAAATAGGCCTTAACATGCATCTTAAGACTGCAATAAATGTTAAAAACTTTGGATGCCCAAAAAAGGGGTTTGCAGGCATCCTAGACCCCATAAAGTCCAGAAAATGATGGTCGCTTAAAAACGGTGTCAGAGAGCTCTGAATGTCCCAAAAACATTTGCAGCATGAAAAGGGCATTAACAGGCATCCTAGACCACTGAAATTCTCAACAATATTTTTGGCATGAAAAATGCATCCTACACCCCTGAAAATTCAGAATATGTTAGCAGCCCAAAAATAGGCCTTAACATGCATCTTAAGACTGCAATAAATGTTGAAAACTTTGGATGCCCAAAAAAGGGGTTTGCAGGCATCCTAGACCCCATAAAGTCCAGAAAAAGTCGGTGGCCAAAAACTGTGTCAGAGAGCTCTGAATGTCCCAAAAACCTTTACAGCCTGAAAGGGGCATTAACCTGCATCCTAGACCACTGAAATTCCCAATTATATTTTTGGCACGAAAAATGCTACACCCCTGAACGTTCAGAATATGTTAGCAGCCCAAAAAAGGCCTTAAAATGCATCTTAAGCCTGCAAAAATGTAGAAAACTTTGGAGGCCCAGAAAAGGGGTTTATAGGCATCCTAGACCACCTAAACTCCAGTAAATGTTGTTGGGAAAAAACGGTGCTGGAGAGCTCCGAATGTCCCAAAAACATTTGCAGCCTGAAAGGGGCATTAACCCGCATCCTAGACCACTGAAATTCCCAACAATATTTTTGGCATGAAAAAAGCATCCTACACCCCTGAAAGTTCAGAATATGTTAGCAGCCCAAAAAATGCCTTAAAATGTATATTAAGCCTGCAAAAATGTAGAAAACTTTGGAGGCCTCAAAAAGGGGTTTACAGGCATCCTAGACACCCTAAAGTCCAGAAAATGTTGGTCGCCTAAAAACAGGGTCAGAGAGCTCTGAATGTCCCAAAAACATTTGCAGCCTGAAAGGGGCATTAACCCGCATCCTAGACCACTGAAATTCCCAATAATATTTTTGGCACGAAAAATGCATCCTACACCCCTGAAAATTCAGAATATGTTAGCAGCCCAAAAAAGGCCTTAAAATACATCTTAAGACTGCAAAAATGTAGAAAACTTTAGAGGCCCAGAAAAGGGGTTTACAGGCATCCTAGACCCCCTAAACTCCAGAAAATGTTGTTGGGAAAAAACAGTGCTGGAGAGCTCCGAATGTCCCAAAAACATTTGCAGCCTGAAAGGGGCATTAACCCACATCCTAGACCGCTGAAGTTCCCGACAATATTTTATGGCATGAAAAAAGCATCCTACACCCCTGAAAGTTCAGAATATGTTAGCAGCCCAAAAAAGGCCTTAAAATATAAATTAAGCCTGCAAAGAGGCCCAGAAAAGGGGTTTACAGGCATCCTAGACCCCCTAAACTCCAGAAAATGTTGTTGGGAAAAAACGGTGCTGGAAAGCTCTGAATGTCCCAAAAACATTTGCAGCCTGAAAGGGGCATTAACCCGCATCCTAGACCACTGAAATTCCCAACAATATTTTTGGCATGAAAAAAGCATCCTACACCCCTGAAAGTTCAGAATATGTTAGCAGCCCAAAAAATGCCTTAAAATGTATATTAAGCCTGCAAAAATGTAGAAAACTTTGGAGGCATCGAAAAGGGGTTTACAGGCATCCTAGACCCCCTAAAGTCCAGAAAATGTTGGTCACCTAAAAACTGTGTGAGAGAGCTCTCAATGTCCCAAAAACATTTGCAGCCTGAAAGGGGCATTAACCCGCATCCTAGACCAGTGAAATTCCCAATAATATTTTTGACACGAAAAATGCATCCTACACCCCTGAAAATTCAGAATATGTTAGCAGCCCAAAAATAGGCCTTAACATGTATCTTAAGACTGCAAAAAATGTTGAAAACTTTGGATGCCCAAAAAAGGGGTTTACAGGCATCCTAGAGCCCATAAAGTCCAGAAAATGTTGGTGGCCAAAAACTGTGTCAGAGAGCTCTGAATGTCCCAAAAACCTTTACAGCCTGAAAGGGGCATTAACCTGCATCCTAGACCACTGAAATTCCCAATTATATTTTTGGCATGAAAAATGCTACACCCCTGAACGTTCAGAATATGTTAGCAGCCCAAAAAAGGCCTTAAAATGCATCTTAAGCCTGCAAAAATGTAGAAAACTTTGGAGGCCCAGAAAAGGGGTTTATAGGCATCCTAGACCACCTAAACTCCAGAAAATGTTGTTGGGAAAAAACGGTGCTGGAGAGCTCAGAATGTCCCAAAAACATTTGCAGCCTGAAAGGGGCATTAACCCGCATCCTAGACCACTGAAATTCCCAACAATATTTTTGGCATGAAAAAAGCATCCTACACCCCTGAAAGTTCAGAATATGTTAGCAGCCCAAAAAATGCCTTAAAATGTATATTAAGCCTGCAAAAATGTAGAAAACTTTGGAGGCCTCAAAAAGGGGTTTACAGGCATCCTAGACACCCTAAAGTCCAGAAAATGTTGGTCGTCTAAAAACGGTGTCAGAGAGCTCTGAATGTCCCAAAAACATTTGCAGCCTGAAAGGGGCATTAACCCGCATCCTAGACCACTGAAATTCCCAATAATATTTTTGGCACGAAAAATGCATCCTACACCCCTGAAAATTCAGAATATGTTAGCAGCCCAAAAATAGGCCTTAACATGCATCTTAAGACTGCAAAAAATGTTGAAAACTTTGGATGCCCAAAAAAGGGGTTTACAGGCATCCTAGAGCCCATAAAGTCCACAAAATGTTGGTGGCCAAAAACTGTGTCAGAGAGCTCTGAATGTCCCAAAAACATTTGCAGCCTGAAAGGGGAATTAACCTGCATCCAAGACCACTGAAATTCCCAATTACATTTTTGGCACAAAAATGCTACACCCCTGAATGTTCAGAATATGTTGGCAGCCCAAAAAAGGCCTTAAAATGCATCTTAAGCCTGCAAAAATGTAGAAAACTTTGGAGGCCCAGAAAACGGGTTTACAGGCATCCTAGACCCCCTAAACTCCAGAAAATTTTGTTGGGAAAAAACGGTGCTGGAAAGCTCCGAATGTCCCAAAAACATTTGCAGCCTGAAAGGGGCATTAACCCGCATCCTAGACCACTGAAATTCCCAACAATATTTTTGGCATGAAAAAAGCATCCTATACCCCTGAAAGTTCAGAATATGTTAGCAGCCCAAAAAAGGCCTTAAAATGTATGTTAAGCCTGCAAAAATGTAGAAAACTTTGGAAGCCTCAAAAAGGGGTTTACAGGCATCCTAGACCCCCTAAAGTCCAGAAAATGCTGGTCGCCTAAAAACGGTGTCAGAGAGCTCTGAATGTCCCAAAAACATTTGCACACTGAAAAGGGCATTAACAGGCATCCTAGACCACTGTAATTCCCAACAATATTTTTGGCATGAAAAATGCATCCTACACCCCTGAAAATTCAGAATATGTTAGCAGCCCAAAAATAGGCCTTAACATGCATCTTAAGAGTGAAATAAATGTTGAAAACTTTGGATGCCCAAAAAAGGGGTTTACAGGCATCCTAGACCCCATAAAGTCCAGAAAATGTTGGTGGCCAAAAACTGTGTCAGAGAACTCTGAATGTCCCAAAAACCTTTACAGCCTGAAAGGGGCATTAACCTGCATCCTAGACCACTGAAATTCCCAATTACATTTTTGGCACGAAAAATTATACTCCCCTGAAAGTTCAGAATATGTTAGCAGCCCAAAAAAGGCCTTAAAATGTATATTAAGCCTGCAAAAATGTAGAAAACTTTGGAGGCCTCAAAAAGGGGTTTACAGGCATCCTAGACCCCCTAAAGTCCAGAAAATGTTGGTCACCTAAAAACTGTGTGAGGGAGCTCTCAATGTCCCAAAAACATTTGCAGCCTTAAAGGGGCATTAACCCGCATCCTAGACCACTGAAATTCCCAATAATATTTTTGGCACGAAAAATGCATCCTACACCCCTGAAAATTCAGAATATGTTAGCAGCCCAAAAAAGGCCTTAAAATGCATCTTAAGCCTGCAAAAATGTAGAAAACTTTGGAGGCCCAGAAAAGGGGTTTACAAGCATCCTAGACCCCCAAAACTCCAGAAAATGTTATTGGGAAAAAACAGTGCTGGAGAGCTCCCAATGCCTCAAAAACATTTGCAGCCTGAAAGGAGCATTAACCCGCATCCTAGACCACTGAAGTTCCCGACAATATTTTTGGCATGAAAAAAGCATCCTACACCCCTGAAAGTTCAGAATATGTTAACAGCCCAAAAAAGGCCTTAAAATGTATATTAAGCCTGCAAAAATGTAGAAAACTTTGGAGGCCTCAAAAAGGGTTTTACAGGCATCCTAGACCCCCTAAAGTCCAGAAAATGTTGGTCACCTAAAAGCTGTGTGAGAGAGCTCTCAATGTCCCAAAAACATTTGCAGCCTTAAAGGGGCATTAACCCGCATCCTAGACCACTGAAATTCCCAATACTATTTTTGGCACTAAAAATGCATCCTACACCCCTGAAAATTCAGAATATGTTAGCAGCCCAAAAAAGGCCTTAAAATGCATCTTAAGCCTGCAAAAATGTAGAAAACTTTGGAGGCCCAGAAAAGGGGTTTACAGGCATCCTAGACCCCCTAAACTCCAGAAAATGTTGTTGGGAAAAAACAGTGCTGGAGAGCTCCGAATGTCCCAAAAACATTTGCAGCCTGAAAGGGGCATTAACCCGCATCCTAGACCACTGAAGTTCCTGACAATATTTTTGGCATGAAAAAAGTATCCTACACCCCTGAAAGTTCAGAATATGTTAGCAGCCCAAAAAAGGCCTTAAAATGTATATTAAGCCTGCAAAAATGTAGAAAACTTTGGAGGCCTCAAAAAGGGTTTTACAGGCATCCTAGACCCCCTAAAGTCCGGAAAAAATGCTGGTCGCCTAAAAACTGTGTCAGAGAGCTCTGAATGTCAAACATTTGCAGCCTGAAAAGGGCATTAACAGGCATCCTAGACCACTGAAATTCCCAACAATATTTTTGGCGTGAAAAATGCATCCTACACCCCTGAAAATTCAGAATATGTTAGCAGCCCAAAAATAGGCCTTAACATGCCTCTTATGACTGCAATAAATGTTGAAAACTTTGGATGCCTAAAAAAGGGGTTTACAGGCATCCTAGACCCCATAAAGTCCAGAAAATGTTGGTGGCCAAAAACTGTGTCAGAGAACTCTGAATGTCCCAAATACCTTTACAGCCTGAAAGGGGCATTAACCTACATCCTAGACCACTGAAATTCCCAATTACATTTTTGGCACGAAAAATTATACTCCCCTGAAAGTTCAGAATATGTTAGCAGCCCAAAAAAGGCCTTAAAATGTATATTAAGCCTGCAAAAATGTAGAAAACTTTGGAGGCCTCAAAAAGGGTTTTACAGGCATCCTAGACCCCCTAAAGTCCAGAAAATGTTGGTCACCTAAAAGCTGTGTGAGAGAGCTCTCAATGTCCCAAAAACATTTGCAGCCTTAAAGGGGCATTAACCCGCATCCTAGACCACTGAAATTCCCAATAATATTTTTGGCACGAAAAATGCATCCTACACCCTTGAAAATTCAGAATATGTTAGCAGCCCAAAAAAGGCCTTAAAATGAATCTTAAGCCTGCAAAAATGTAGAAAACTTTGGAGGCCCAGAAAAGGGGTTTACAAGCATCCTAGACCCCCTAAACTCCAGAAAATGTTGTTGGGAAAAAACAGTGCTGGAGAGCTCCCAATGCCTCAAAAACATTTGCAGCCTGAAAGGAGCATTAACCCACATCCTAGACCACTGAAGTTCCCGACAATATTTTTGGCATGAAAAAAGCATCCTACACCCCTGAAAGTTCAGAATATGTTAGCAGCCCAAAAAAGGCCTTAAAATGTATATTAAGCCTGCAAAAATGTAGAAAACTTTGGAGGCCTCAAAAAGGGTTTTACAGGCATCCTAGACCCCCTAAAGTCCAGAAAATGTTGGTCACCTAAAAGCTGTGTGAGAGAGCTCTCAATGTCCCAAAAACATTTGCAGCCTTAAAGGGGCATTAACCCGCATCCTAGACCACTGAAATTCCCAATACTATTTTTGGCACTAAAAATGCATCCTACACCCCTGAAAATTCAGAATATGTTAGCAGCCCAAAAAAGGCCTTAAAATGCATCTTAAGCCTGCAAAAATGTAGAAAACTTTGGAGGCCCAGAAAAGGGGTTTACAGGCATCCTAGACCCCCTAAACTCCAGAAAATGTTGTTGGGAAAAAACAGTGCTGGAGAGCTCCGAATGTCCCAAAAACATTTGCAGCCTGAAAGGGGCATTAACCCGCATCCTAGACCACTGAAGTTCCTGACAATATTTTTGGCATGAAAAAAGTATCCTACACCCCTGAAAGTTCAGAATATGTTAGCAGCCCAAAAAAGGCCTTAAAATGTATATTAAGCCTGCAAAAATGTAGAAAACTTTGGAGGCCTCAAAAAGGGGTTTACAGGCATCCTAGACACCCTAAAGTCCAGAAAATGTTGGTCGCCTAAAAAAAGAGTCAGAGAGCTCTGAATGTCCCAAAAACATTTGCAGCCTGAAAGGGGCATTAACCCGCATCCTAGACCACAGAAATTCCCAATAATATTTTTGGCACAAAAAATGTATCCTACACCCCTGAAAATTCAGAATATGTTAGCAGCTCAAAAATAGGCCTTAACATGCATTTTAAGACTGCAAAAAATGTTGAAAACTTTGGATGCCCAAAAAAGGGGTTTACAGGCATCCTAGACCCCCTAAAGTCCAGAAAATGCTGGTCGCCTAAAAACGGTGTCAGAGAGCTCTGAATGTCCCAAAAACATTTGCAGCCTGAAAAGGGCATTAACAGGCATCCTAGACCACTGAAATTCCCAACAATATTTTTGGCATGAAAAATGTATCCTACACCCCTGAAAATTCAGAATATGTTAGCAGCCCAAAAATAGGCCTTAACATACATCTTAAGACTGCAATAAATGTTGAAAACTTTGGATGCCCAAAAAAGGGGTTTACAGGCATCCTAGACCCAATAAAGTCCAGAAAATGTTGGTGGCCAAAAACTGTATCAGAGAGCTCTGAATGTCCCAAAAACATTTGCAGCCTGAAAGGAGCATTAACCCGCATCCTAGACCACTGAAGTTCCCGACAATATTTTTGGCATGAAAAAAGCATCCTACACCCCTGAAAGTTCAGAATATGTTAACAGCCCAAAAAAGGCCTTAAAATGTATATTAAGCCTGCAAAAATGTAGAAAACTTTGGAGGCCTCAAAAAGGGTTTTACAGGCATCCTAGACCCCCTAAAGTCCAGAAAATGTTGGTCACCTAAAAGCTGTGTGAGAGAGCTCTCAATGTCCCAAAAACATTTGCAGCCTTAAAGGGGCATTAACCCGCATCCTAGACCACTGAAATTCCCAATACTATTTTTGGCACTAAAAATGCATCCTACACCCCTGAAAATTCAGAATATGTTAGCAGCCCAAAAAAGGCCTTAAAATGCATCTTAAGCCTGCAAAAATGTAGAAAACTTTGGAGGCCCAGAAAAGGGGTTTACAGGCATCCTAGACCCCCTAAACTCCAGAAAATGTTGTTGGGAAAAAACAGTGCTGGAGAGCTCCGAATGTCCCAAAAACATTTGCAGCCTGAAAGGGGCATTAACCCGCATCCTAGACCACTGAAGTTCCTGACAATATTTTTGGCATGAAAAAAGTATCCTACACCCCTGAAAGTTCAGAATATGTTAGCAGCCCAAAAAAGGCCTTAAAATGTATATTAAGCCTGCAAAAATGTAGAAAACTTTGGAGGCCTCAAAAAGGGTTTTACAGGCATCCTAGACCCCCTAAAGTCCGGAAAAAATGCTGGTCGCCTAAAAACTGTGTCAGAGAGCTCTGAATGTCAAACATTTGCAGCCTGAAAAGGGCATTAACAGGCATCCTAGACCACTGAAATTCCCAACAATATTTTTGGCGTGAAAAATGCATCCTACACCCCTGAAAATTCAGAATATGTTAGCAGCCCAAAAATAGGCCTTAACATGCCTCTTATGACTGCAATAAATGTTGAAAACTTTGGATGCCTAAAAAAGGGGTTTACAGGCATCCTAGACCCCATAAAGTCCAGAAAATGTTGGTGGCCAAAAACTGTGTCAGAGAACTCTGAATGTCCCAAATACCTTTACAGCCTGAAAGGGGCATTAACCTACATCCTAGACCACTGAAATTCCCAATTACATTTTTGGCACGAAAAATTATACTCCCCTGAAAGTTCAGAATATGTTAGCAGCCCAAAAAAGGCCTTAAAATGTATATTAAGCCTGCAAAAATGTAGAAAACTTTGGAGGCCTCAAAAAGGGTTTTACAGGCATCCTAGACCCCCTAAAGTCCAGAAAATGTTGGTCACCTAAAAGCTGTGTGAGAGAGCTCTCAATGTCCCAAAAACATTTGCAGCCTTAAAGGGGCATTAACCCGCATCCTAGACCACTGAAATTCCCAATAATATTTTTGGCACGAAAAATGCATCCTACACCCTTGAAAATTCAGAATATGTTAGCAGCCCAAAAAAGGCCTTAAAATGAATCTTAAGCCTGCAAAAATGTAGAAAACTTTGGAGGCCCAGAAAAGGGGTTTACAAGCATCCTAGACCCCCTAAACTCCAGAAAATGTTGTTGGGAAAAAACAGTGCTGGAGAGCTCCCAATGCCTCAAAAACATTTGCAGCCTGAAAGGAGCATTAACCCACATCCTAGACCACTGAAGTTCCCGACAATATTTTTGGCATGAAAAAAGCATCCTACACCCCTGAAAGTTCAGAATATGTTAGCAGCCCAAAAAAGGCCTTAAAATGTATATTAAGCCTGCAAAAATGTAGAAAACTTTGGAGGCCTCAAAAAGGGTTTTACAGGCATCCTAGACCCCCTAAAGTCCAGAAAATGTTGGTCACCTAAAAGCTGTGTGAGAGAGCTCTCAATGTCCCAAAAACATTTGCAGCCTTAAAGGGGCATTAACCCGCATCCTAGACCACTGAAATTCCCAATACTATTTTTGGCACTAAAAATGCATCCTACACCCCTGAAAATTCAGAATATGTTAGCAGCCCAAAAAAGGCCTTAAAATGCATCTTAAGCCTGCAAAAATGTAGAAAATTTTGGAGGCCCAGAAAAGGGGTTTACAGGCATCCTAGACCCCCTAAACTCCAGAAAATGTTGTTGGGAAAAAACAGTGCTGGAGAGCTCCGAATGTCCCAAAAACATTTGCAGCCTGAAAGGGGCATTAACCCGCATCCTAGACCACTGAAGTTCCTGACAATATTTTTGGCATGAAAAAAGTATCCTACACCCCTGAAAGTTCAGAATATGTTAGCAGCCCAAAAAAGGCCTTAAAATGTATATTAAGCCTGCAAAAATGTAGAAAACTTTGGAGGCCTCAAAAAGGGGTTTACAGGCATCCTAGACACCCTAAAGTCCAGAAAATGTTGGTCGCCTAAAAAAAGAGTCAGAGAGCTCTGAATGTCCCAAAAACATTTGCAGCCTGAAAGGGGCATTAACCCGCATCCTAGACCACAGAAATTCCCAATAATATTTTTGGCACAAAAAATGTATCCTACACCCCTGAAAATTCAGAATATGTTAGCAGCTCAAAAATAGGCCTTAACATGCATTTTAAGACTGCAAAAAATGTTGAAAACTTTGGATGCCCAAAAAAGGGGTTTACAGGCATCCTAGACCCCCTAAAGTCCAGAAAATGCTGGTCGCCTAAAAACGGTGTCAGAGAGCTCTGAATGTCCCAAAAACATTTGCAGCCTGAAAAGGGCATTAACAGGCATCCTAGACCACTGAAATTCCCAACAATATTTTTGGCATGAAAAATGTATCCTACACCCCTGAAAATTCAGAATATGTTAGCAGCCCAAAAATAGGCCTTAACATACATCTTAAGACTGCAATAAATGTTGAAAACTTTGGATGCCCAAAAAAGGGGTTTACAGGCATCCTAGACCCAATAAAGTCCAGAAAATGTTGGTGGCCAAAAACTGTATCAGAGAGCTCTGAATGTCCCAAAAACATTTGCAGCCTGAAAGGGGCGTTAACCTGCATCCAAGACCACTGAAATTCCCAATTACATTTTTGGCAGGAAAAATGCTACACCCCTGAAAGTTCAGAATATGTTAGCATCCCAAAAAAGGCCTTAAAATGTATGTTAAGCCTGCAAAAATATAGAAAACTTTGGAGGTCTCAAAAAGGGGTTTACAGGCATCCTAGACCCCCTAAAGTCCAGAAAATGTTGGTCACCTAAAAACTGTGTGAGAGAGCTCTCAATGTCCCAAAAACATTTGCAACCTGAAAGGGGCATTAACCCGCATCCTAGACCACTGAAATTCCCAATAATATTTTTGACACGAAAAATGCATCCTACACCCCTGAAAATTCAGAATATGTTAGCAGCCCAAAAATAGGCCTTAACATGTATCTTAAGACTGCAAAAAATGTTGAAAACTTTGGATGCCCAAAAAAGGGGTTTACAGGCATCCTAGACCCCCTAAAGTCCAGAAAATGCTGGTCGCCTAAAAACGGTGTCAGAGAGCTCTGAATGTCCCAAAAACATTTGCAGCCTGAAAAGGGCATTAACAGGCATCCTAGACCACTGAAATTCCCAACAATATTTTTGGCATGAAAAATGCATCCTACACCCCTGAAAATTCAGAATATGTTAGCAGCCCAAAAATAGGCCTTAACATGCATCTTAAGACTGCAATAAATGTTGAAAACTTTGGATGCCCAAAAAAGGGGTTTACAGGCATCCTAGACCCCCTAAAGTCCGGAAAATGCTGGTCGCCTAAAAACTGTGTCAGAGAGCTCTGAATGTCAAACATTTGCACCTGAAAAGGGCATTAACAGGCATCCTAGACCACTGAAATTCCCAACAATATTTTTGGCATGAAAAATGCATCCTACACCCCTGAAAATTCAGAATATGTTAGCAGCCCAAAAAAAGGCCTTAACATGCCTCTTAAGACTGCAATAAATGTTGAAAACTTTGGATGCCCAAAAAAGGGGTTTACAGGCATCCTAGACCCCATAAAGTCCAGAAAATTTTGGTGGCCAAAAACTGTGTCAGAGAGCTCTGAATGTCCCAAAAACCTTTACAGCCTGAAAGGGGCATTAACCTGCATCCTAGACCACTGAAATTCCCAATTACATTTTTGGCACGAAAAATGCTACTCCCCTGAAAGTTCAGAATATGTTAGCAGCCCAAAAAAGGCCTTAAAATGTATATTAAGCCTGCAAAAATGTAGACAACTTTGGAGGCCTCAAAAAGGGTTTTACAGGCATCCTAGACCCCCTAAAGTCCCGAAAATGTTGGTCACCTAAAAACTGTGTGAGAGAGCTCTCAATGTCCCAAAAACATTTGCAGCCTTAAAGGGGCATTAACCCGCATCCTAGACCACTGAAATTCCCAATAATATTTTTGGCACGAAAAATGCATCCTACACCCCTGAAAATTCAGAATATGTTAGCAGCCCAAAAAAGGCCTTAAAATGCATCTTAAGCCTGCAAAAATGTAGAAAACTTTGGAGGCCCAGAAAAGGGGTTTACAGGCATCCTAGACCCCCTAAACTCCAGAAAATGTTGTTGGGAAAAAACAGTGCTGGAGAGCTCCGAATGTCCCAGAAACATTTGCAGCCTGAAAGGGGCATTAACCCGCATCCTAGACCACTGAAGTTCCCGACAATATTTTTGGCATGAAAAAAGCATCCTACACCCCTGAAAGTTCAGAATATGTTAGCAGCCCAAAAAAGGCCTTAAAATGTATATTAAGCCTGCAAAAATGTAGAAAACTTTGTAGGCCTCAAAAAGGGGTTTACAGGCATCCTAGACACCCTAAAGTCCAGAAAATGTTGGTCGCCTAAAAAAAGAGTCAGAGAGCTCTGAATGTCCCAAAAACATTTGCAGCCTGAAAGGGGCATTAACCCGCATCCTAGACCACTGAAATTCCCAATAATATTTTTGGCACGAAAAATGTATCCTACACCCCTGAAAATTCAGAATATGTTAGCAGCCCAAAAATAGGCCTTAACATGCATTTTAAGATTGCAAAAAATGTTGAAAACTTTGGATGCCCAAAAAAGGGGTTTACAGGCATCCTAGACCCCCTAAAGTCCAGAAAATGATGGTCGCCTAAAAACGGTGTCAGAGAGCTCTGAATGTCCCAAAAACATTTGCAGCCTGAAAAGGGCATTAACAGGCATCCTAGACCACTGAAATTCTCAACAATATTTTTGGCATGAAAAATGCATCCTACACCCCTGAAAATTCAGAATATGTTAGCAGCCCAAAAATAGGCCTTAACATGCATCTTAAGACTGCAATAAATGTTGAAAACTTTGGATGCCCAAAAAAGGGGTTTGCAGGCATCCTAGACCCCATAAAGTCCAGAAAAAGTTGGTGGCCAAAAACTGTGTCAGAGAGCTCTGAATGTCCCAAAAACCTTTACAGCCTGAAAGGGGCATTAACCTGCATCCTAGACCACTGAAATTCCCAATTATATTTTTGGCACGAAAAATGCTACACCCCTGAACGTTCAGAATATGTTAGCAGCCCAAAAAAGGCCTTAAAATGCATCTTAAGCCTGCAAAAATGTAGAAAACTTTGGAGGCCCAGAAAAGGGGTTTATAGGCATCCTAGACCACCTAAACTCCAGAAAATGTTGTTGGGAAAAAACGGTGCTGGAGAGCTCCGAATGTCCCAAAAACATTTGCAGCCTGAAAGGGGCATTAACCCGCATCCTAGACCACTGAAATTCCCAACAATATTTTTGGCATGAAAAAAGCATCCTACACCCCTGAAAGTTCAGAATATGTTAGCCGCCCAAAAAATGCCTTAAAATGTATATTAAGCCTGCAAAAATGTAGAAAACTTTGGAGGCCTCAAAAAGGGGTTTACAGGCACCCTAGACACCCTAAAGTCCAGAAAATGTTGGTCGCCTAAAAACGGGGTCAGAGAGCTCTGAATGTCCCAAAAACATTTGCAGCCTGAAAGGGGCATTAACCCGCATCCTAGACCACTGAAATTCCCAATAATATTTTTGGCACGAAAAATGCATCCTACACCCCTGAAAATTCAGAATATGTTAGCAGCCCAAAAAAGGCCTTAAAATACATCTTAAGACTGCAAAAATGTAGAAAACTTTGGAGGCCCAGAAAAGGGGTTTACAGGCATCCTAGACCCCCTAAACTCCAGAAAATGTTGTTGGGAAAAAACAGTGCTGGAGAGCTCCGAATGTCCCAAAAACATTTGCAGCCTGAAAGGGGCATTAACCCGCATCCTAGACCACTGAAGTTCCCGACAATATTTTATGGCATGAAAAAAGCATCCTACACCCCTGAAAGTTCAGAATATGTTAGCAGCCCAAAAAAGGCCTTAAAATTTATATTAAGCCTGCAAAGAGGCCCAGAAAAGGGGTTTACAGGCATCCTAGACCCCCTAAACTCCAGAAAATGTTGTTGGGAAAAAACGGTGCTGGAAAGCTCCGAATGTCCCAAAATCATTTGCAGCCTGAAAGGGGCATTAACCCGCATCCTAGACCACTGAAATTCCCAACAATATTTTTGGCATGAAAAAAGCATCCTACACCCCTGAAAGTTCAGAATATGTTAGCAGCCCAAAAAATGCCTTAAAATGTATATTAAGCCTGCAAAAATGTAGAAAACTTTGGAGGCATCGAAAAGGGGTTTACAGGCATCCTAGACCCCCTAAAGTCCAGAAAATGTTGGTCACCTAAAAACTGTGTGAGAGAGCTCTCAATGTCCCAAAAACATTTGCAGCCTGAAAGGGGCATTAACCCGCATCCTAGACCAGTGAAATTCCCAATAATATTTTTGACACGAAAAATGCATCCTACACCCCTGAAAATTCAGAATATGTTAGCAGCCCAAAAATAGGCCTTAACATGTATCTTAAGACTGCAAAAAATGTTGAAAACTTTGGATGCCCAAAAAAGGGGTTTACAGGCATCCTAGAGCCCATAAAGTCCAGAAAATGTTGGTGGCCAAAAACTGTGTCAGAGAGCTCTGAATGTCCCAAAAACCTTTACAGCCTGAAAGGGGCATTAACCTGCATCCTAGACCACTGAAATTCCCAATTATATTTTTGGCATGAAAAATGCTACACCCCTGAACGTTCAGAATATGTTAGCAGCCCAAAAAAGGCCTTAAAATGCATCTTAAGCCTGTAAAAATGTAGAAAACTTTGGAGGCCCAGAAAAGGGGTTTATAGGCATCCTAGACCACCTAAACTCCAGAAAATGTTGTTGGGAAAAAACGGTGCTGGAGAGCTCCGAATGTCCCAAAAACATTTGCAGCCTGAAAGGTGCATTAACCCGCATCCTAGACCACTGAAATTCCCAACAATATTTTTGGCATGAAAAAAGCATCCTACACCCCTGAAAGTTCAGAATATGTTAGCAGCCCAAAAAATGCCTTAAAATGTATATTAAGCCTGAAAAAATGTAGAAAACTTTGGAGGCCTCAAAAAGGGGTTTACAGGCATCCTAGACACCCTAAAGTCCAGAAAATGTTGGTCGCCTAAAAACGGGGTCAGAGAGCTCTGAATGTCCCAAAAACATTTGCAGCCTGAAAGGGGCATTAACCCGCATCCTAGACCACTGAAATTCCCAATAATATTTTTGGCACGAAAAATGCATCCTACACCCCTGAAAATTCAGAATATGTTAGCAGCCCAAAAATAGGCCTTAACATGCATCTTAAGACTGCAAAAAATGTTGAAAACTTTGGATGCCCAAAAAAGGGGTTTACAGGCATCCTAGAGCCCATAAAGTCCAGAAAATGTTGGTGGCCAAAAACTGTGTCAGAGAGCTCTGAATGTCCCAAAAACATTTGCAGCCTGAAAGGGGCATTAACCTGCATCCAAGACCACTGAAATTCCCAATTACATTTTTGGCACGAAAAATGCTACACCCCTGAATGTTCAGAATATGTTAGCAGCCCAAAAACGGCCTTAAAATGCATCTTAAGCCTGCAAAAATGTAGAAAACTTTGGAGGCCCAGAAAACGGGTTTACAGGCATCCTAGACCCCCTAAACTCCAGAAAATTTTGTTGGGAAAAAACGGTGCTGGAAAGCTCCGAATGTCCCAAAAACATTTGCAGCCTGAAAGGGGCATTAACCTGCATCCTAGACCACTGAAATTCCCAACAATATTTTTGGCATGAAAAAAGCATCCTATACCCGTGAAAGTTCAGAATATGTTAGCAGCCCAAAAAAGGCCTTAAAATGTATGTTAAGCCTGCAAAAATGTAGACAACTTTGGAGGCCTCAAAAAGGGGTTTACAGGCATCCTAGACCCCTAAAGTCCAGAAAATGCTGGTCGCCTAAAAACGGTGTCAGAGAGCTCTGAATGTCCCAAAAACATTTGCACACTGAAAAGGGCATTAACAGGCATCCTAGACCACTGAAATTCCCAACAATATTTTGGGCATGAAAAATGCATCCTACACCCCTGAAAATTCAGAATATGTTAGCAGCCCAAAAATAGGCCTTAACATGCATCTTAAGAGTGAAATAAATGTTGAAAACTATGGATGCCCAAAAAAGGGGTTTACAGGCATCCTAGACCCCCTAAACTCCAGAAAATGTTGTTGGGAAAAAACAGTGCTGGAGAGCTCCGAATGTCCCAAAAACATTTGCAGCCTGAAAGAGGCATTATCCCGCATCCTAGACCACTGAAGTTCCTGACAATATTTTTGGCATGAAAAAAGTATCCTACACCCCTGAAAGTTCAGAATATGTTAGCAGCCCAAAAAAGGCCTTAAAATGTATATTAAGCCTGCAAAAATGTAGAAAACTTTGGAGGCCTCAAAAAGGGGTTTACAGGCATCCTAGACACCCTAAAGTCCAGAAAATGTTGGTCGCCTAAAAAAAGAGTCAGAGAGCTCTGAATGTCCCAAAAACATTTGCAGCCTGAAAGGGGCATTAACCCGCATCCTAGACCACTGAAATTCCCAATAATATTTTTGGCACGAAAAATGTATCCTACACCCCTGAAAATTCAGAATATGTTAGCAGCTCAAAAATAGGCCTTAACATGCATTTTAAGACTGCAAAAAATGTTGAAAACTTTGGATGCCCAAAAAAGGGGTTTACAGGCATCCTAGACCCCCTAAAGTCCAGAAAATGCTGGTCGCCTAAAAACGGTGTCAGAGAGCTCTGAATGTCCCAAAAACATTTGCAGCCTGAAAAGGGCATTAACAGGCATCCTAGACCACTGAAATTCCCAACAATATTTTTGGCATGAAAAATGTATCCTACACCCCTGAAAATTCGGAATATGTTAGCAGCCCAAAAATAGGCCTTAACATACATCTTAAGACTGCAATAAATGTTGAAAACTTTGGATGCCCAAAAAAGGGGTTTACAGGCATCCTAGACCCAATAAATCCAGAAAATGTTGGTGGCCAAAAACTGTATCAGAGAGCTCTGAATGTCCCAAAAACATTTGCAGCCTGAAAGGGGCGTTAACCTGCATCCAAGACCACTGAAATTCCCAATTACATTTTTGGCAGGAAAAATGCTACACCCCTGAAAGTTCAGAATATGTTAGCAGCCCAAAAAAGGCCTTAAAATGTATATTAAGCCTGCAAAAATATAGAAAACTTTGGAGGTCTCAAAAAGGGGTTTACAGGCATCCTAGACCCCCTAAAGTCCAGAAAATGTTGGTCACCTAAAAACTGTGTGAGAGAGCTCTCAATGTCCCAAAAACATTTGCAACCTGAAAGGGGCATTAACCCGCATCCTAGACCACTGAAATTCCCAATAATATTTTTGACACGAAAAATGCATCCTACACCCCTGAAAATTCAGAATATGTTAGCAGCCCAAAAATAGGCCTTAACATGTATCTTAAGACTGCAAAAAATGTTGAAAACTTTGGATGCCCAAAAAAGGGGTTTACAGGCATCCTAGACCCCCTAAAGTCCAGAAAATGCTGGTCGCCTAAAAACGGTGTCAGAGAGCTCTGAATGTCCCAAAAACATTTGCAGCCTGAAAAGGGCATTAACAGGCATCCTAGACCACTGAAATTCCCAACAATATTTTTGGCATGAAAAATGCATCCTACACCCCTGAAAATTCAGAATATGTTAGCAGCCCAAAAATAGGCCTTAACATGCATCTTAAGACTGCAATAAATGTTCAAAACTTTGGATGCCCAAAAAAGGGGTTTACAGGCATCGTAGACCCCCTAAAGTCCGGAAAATGCTGGTCGCCTAAAAACTGTGTCAGAGAGCTCTGAATGTCAAACATTTGCAGCCTGAAAAATGCATCCTACACCCCTGAAAATTCAGAATATGTTAGCAGCCCAAAAAAAGGCCTTAACATGCCTCTTAAGACTGCAATAAATGTTGAAAACTTTGGATGCCCAAAAAAGGGGTTTACAGGCATCCTAGACCCCATAAAGTCCAGAAAATGTTGGTGGCCAAAAACTGTGTCAGAGAGCTCTGAATGTCCCAAAAACCTTTACAGCCTGAAAGGGGCATTAACCTGCATCCTAGACCACTGAAATTCCCAATTACATTTTTGGCACGAAAAATGCTACTCCCCTGAAAGTTCAGAATATGTTAGCAGCCCAAAAAAGGCCTTAAAATGTATATTAAGCCTGCAAAAATGTAGACAACTTTGGAGGCCTCAAAAAGGGTTTTACAGGCATCCTAGACCCCCTAAAGTCCCGAAAATGTTGGTCACCTAAAAACTGTGTGAGAGAGCTCTCAATGTCCCAAAAACATTTGCAGCCTTAAAGGGGCATTAACCCGCATCCTAGACCACTGAAATTCCCAATAATATTTTTGGCACGAAAAATGCATCCTACACCCCTGAAAATTCAGAATATGTTAGCAGCCCAAAAAAGGCCTTAAAATGCATCTTAAGCCTGCAAAAATGTAGAAAACTTTGGAGGCCCAGAAAAGGGGTTTACACGCATCCTAGACCCCCTAAACTCCAGAAAATGTTGTTGGGAAAAAACAGTGCTGGAGAGCTCCGAATGTCCCAGAAACATTTGCAGCCTGAAAGGGGCATTAACCCGCATCCTAGACCACTGAAGTTCCCGACAATATTTTTGGCATGAAAAAAGCATCCTACACCCCTGAAAGTTCAGAATATGTTAGCAGCCCAAAAAAGGCCTTAAAATGTATATTAAGCATGCAAAAATGTAGAAAACTTTGTAGGCCTCAAAAAGGGGTTTACAGGCATCCTAGACACCCTAAAGTCCAGAAAATGTTGGTCGCCTAAAAAAAGAGTCAGAGAGCTCTGAATGTCCCAAAAACATTTGCAGCCTGAAAGGGGCATTAACCCGCATTCTAGACCACTGAAATTCCCAATAATATTTTTGGCACGAAAAATGTATCCTACACCCCTGAAAATTCAGAATATGTTAGCAGCCCAAAGATAGGCCTTAACATGCATTTTAAGATTGCAAAAAATGTTGAAAACTTTGGATGCCCAAAAAAGGGGTTTACAGGCATCCTAGACCCCCTAAAGTCCAGAAAATGATGGTTGCCTAAAAACGGTGTCAGAGAGCTCTGAATGTCCCAAAAACATTTGCAGCCTGAAAAGGGCATTAACAGGCATCCTAGACCACTGAAATTCTCAACAATATATTTGGCATGAAAAATGCATCCTACACCCCTGAAAATTCAGAATATGTTAGCAGCCCAAAAATAGGCCTTAACATGCATCTTAAGACTGCAATAAATGTTGAAAACTTTGGATGCCCAAAAAAGGGGTTTGCAGGCATCCTAGACCCCATAAAGTCCAGAAAAAGTTGGTGGCCAAAAACTGTGTCAGAGAGCTCTGAATGTCCCAAAAATCTTTACAGCCTGAAAGGGGCATTAACCTGCATCCTAGACCACTGAAATTCCCAATTATATTTTTGGCACGAAAAATGCTACACCACTGAACGTTCAGAATATGTTAGCAGCCCAAAAAAGGCCTTAAAATGCATCTTAAGCCTGCAAAAATGTAGAAAACTTTGGAGGCCCAGAAAAGGGGTTTATAGGCATCCTAGACCCCCTAAACTCCAGAAAATGTTGTTGGGAAAAACAGTGCTGGAGAGCTCCGAATGTCCCAAAAACATTTGCAGCCTGAAAGGGGCATTAACCCACATCCTAGACCGCTGAAGTTCCCGACAATATTTTATGGCATGAAAAAAGCATCCTACACCCCTGAAAGTTCAGAATATGTTAGCAGCCCAAAAAAGGCCTTAAAATATATATTAAGCCTGCAAAGAGGCCCAGAAAAGGGGTTTACAGGCATCCTAGACCCCCTAAACTCCAGAAAATGTTGTTGGGAAAAAACGGTGCTGGAAAGCTCCGAATGTCCCAAAAACATTTGCAGCCTGAAAGGGGCATTAACCCGCATCCTAGACCACTGAAATTCCCAACAATATTTTTGGCATGAAAAAAGCATCCTACACCCCTGAAAGTTCAGAATATGTTAGCAGCCCAAAAAATGCCTTAAAATGTATATTAAGCCTGCAAAAATGTAGAAAACTTTGGAGGCATCGAAAAGGGGTTTACAGGCATCCTAGACCCCCTAAAGTCCAGAAAATGTTGGTCACCTAAAAACTGTGTGAGAGAGCTCTCAATGTCCCAAAAACATTTGCAGCCTGAAAGGGGCATTAACCCGTATCCTAGACCAGTGAAATTCCCAATAATATTTTTGACACGAAAAATGCATCCTACACCCCTGAAAATTCAGAATATGTTAGCAGCCCAAAAATAGGCCTTAACATGTATCTTAAGACTGCAAAAAATGTTGAAAACTTTGGATGCCCAAATAAGGGGTTTACAGGCATCCTAGAGCCCATAAAGTCCAGAAAATGTTGGTGGCCAAAAACTGTGTCAGAGAGCTCTGAATGTCCCAAAAATCTTTACAGCCTGAAAGGGGCATTAACCTGCATCCTAGACCACTGAAAGTCCCAATTATATTTTTGGCATGAAAAATGCTACACCCCTGAACGTTCAGAATATGTTAGCAGCCCAAAAAAGGCCTTAAAATGCATCTTAAGCCTGCAAAAATGTAGAAAACTTTGGAGGCCCAGAAAAGGGGTTTATAGGCATCCTAGACCACCTAAACTCCAGAAAATGTTGTTGGGAAAAAACGGTGCTGGAGAGCTCCGAATGTCCCAAAAACATTTGCAGCCTGAAAGGGGCATTAACCCGCATCCTAGACCACTGAAATTCACAACAATATTTTTGGCATGAAAAAAGCATCCTACACCCCTGAAAGTTCAGAATATGTTAGCAGCCCAAAAAATGCCTTAAAATGTATATTAAGCCTGCAAAAATGTAGAAAACTTTGGAGGCCTCAAAAAGGGGTTTACAGGCATCCTAGACACCCTAAAGTCCAGAAAATGTGGGTCGCCTAAAAACGGGGTCAGAGAGCTCTGAATGTCCCAAAAACATTTGCAGCCTGAAAGGGGCATTAACCCGCATCCTAGACCACTGAAATTCCCAACAATATTTTTGGCACGAAAAATGCATCCTACACCCCTAAAAATTCAGAATATGTTAGCAGCCCAAAAATAGGCCTAAACATGCATCTTAAGAGTGAAATAAATGTTGAAAACTTTGGATGCCCAAAAAAGGGGTTTACAGGCATCCTAGACCCCATAAAGTCCAGAAAATGTTGGTGGCCAAAAACTGTGTCAGAGAACTCTGAATGTCCCAAAAACCTTTACAGCCTGAAAGGGGCATTAACCTGCATCCTAGACCACTGAAATTCCCAATTACATTTTTGGCACGAAAAATTATACTCCCCTGAAAGTTCAGAATATGTTAGCAGCCCAAAAATTGGCCTTAAAATGTATATTAAGCCTGCAAAAATGTAGAAAACTTTGGAGGCCTCAAAAAGGGGTTTACAGGCATCCTAGACCCCCTAAAGTCCAGAAAATGTTGGTCACCTAAAAACTGTGTGAGAGAGCTCTCAATGTCCCAAAAACATTTGCAGCCTTAAAGGGGCATTAACCCGCATCCTAGACCACTGAAATTCCCAATAATATTTTTGGCACGAAAAATGCATCCTACACCCCTGAAAATTCAGAATATGTTAGCAGCCCAAAAAAGGCCTTAAAATGCATCTTAAGCCTGCAAAAATGTAGAAAACTTTGGAGGCCCAGAAAAGGGGTTTACAAGCATCCTAGACCCCCTAAACTCCAGAAAATGTTGTTGGGAAAAAACAGTGCTGGAGAGCTCCCAATGCCTCAAAAACATTTGCAGCCTGAAAGGAGCATTAACCCGCATCCTAGACCACTGAAGTTCCCGACAATATTTTTGGCATGAAAAAAGCATCCTACACCCCTGAAAGTTCAGAATATGTTAGCAGCCCAAAAAAGGCCTTAAAATGTATATTAAGCCTGCAAAAATGTAGAAAACTTTGGAGGCCTCAAAAAGGGTTTTACAGGCATCCTAGACCCCCTAAAGTCCAGAAAATGTTGGTCACCTAAAAGCTGTGTGAGAGAACTCTCAATGTCCCAAAAACATTTGCAGCCTTAAAGGGGCATTAACCCGCATCCTAGACCACTGCAATTCCCAATACTATTTTTGGCACTAAAAATGCATCCTACACCCCTGAAAATTCAGAATATGTTAGCAGCCCAAAAAAGGCCTTAAAATGCATCTTAAGCCTGCAAAAATGTAGAAAACTTTGGAGGCCCAGAAAAGGGGTTTACAGGCATCCTAGACCCCCTAAACTCCAGAAAATGTTGTTGGGAAAAAACAGTGCTGGAGAGCTCCGAATGTCCCAAAAACATTTGCAGCCTGAAAGGGGCATTAACCCGCATCCTAGACCACTGAAGTTCCTGACAATATTTTTGGCATGAAAAAAGTATCCTACACCCCTGAAAGTTCAGAATATGTTAGCAGCCCAAAAAAGGCCTTAAAATGTATATTAAGCCTGCAAAAATGTAGAAAACTTTGGAGGCCTCAAAAAGGGGTTTACAGGCATCCTAGACTCCCTAAAGTCCAGAAAATGTTGGTCGCCTAAAAAAAGAGTCAGAGAGCTCTGAATGTCCCAAAAGCATTTGCAGCCTGAAAGGGGCATTAACCCGCATCCTAGACCACTGAAATTCCCAATAATATTTTTGGCACGAAAAATGTATCCTACACCCCTGAAAATTCAGAATATGTTAGCAGCTCAAAAATAGGCCTTAACATGCATTTTAAGACTGCAAAAAATGTTGAAAACTTTGGATGCCCAAAAAAGGGGTTTACAGGCATCCTAGACCCCCTAAAGTCCAGAAAATGCTGGTCGCCTAAAAACAGTGTCAGAGAGCTCTGAATGTCCCAAAAACATTTGCAGCCTGAAAAGGGCATTAACAGGCATCCTAGACCACTGAAATTCCCAACAATATTTTTGGCATGAAAAATGTATCCTACACCCCTGAAAATTCAGAATATGTTAGCAGCCCAAAAATAGGCCTTAACATACATCTTAAGGCTGCAATAAATGTTGAAAACTTTGGATGCCCAAAAAAAGGGGTTTACAGGCATCCTAGACCCAATAAAGTCCAGAAAATGTTGGTGGCCAAAAACTGTATCAGAGAGCTCTGAATGTCCCAAAAACATTTGCAGCCTGAAAGGGGCGTTAACCTGCATCCAAGACCACTGAAATTCCCAATTACATTTTTGGCAGGAAAAATGCTACACCCCTGAAAGTTCAGAATATGTTAGCAGCCCAAAAAAGGCCTTAAAATGTATATTAAGCCTGCAAAAATATAGAAAACTTTGGAGGTCTCAAAAAGGGGTTTACAGGCATCCTAGACCCCCTAAAGTCCAGAAAATGTTGGTCACCTAAAAACTATGTGAGAGAGCTCTCAATGTCCCAAAAACATTTGCAACCTGAAAGGGGCGTTAACCTGCATCCAAGACCACTGAAATTCCCAATTACATTTTTGGCAGGAAAAATGCTACACCCCTGAAAATTCAGAATATGTTAGCAGCCCAAAAATAGGCCTTAACATGTATCTTAAGACTGCAAAAAATGTTGAAAACTTTGGATGCCCAAAAAAGGGGTTTACAGGCATCCTAGACCACCTAAAGTCCAGAAAATGCTGGTCGCCTAAAAACGGTGTCAGAGAGCTCTGAATGTCCCAAAAACATTTGCAGCCTGAAAAGGGCATTAACAGGCATCCTAGACCACTGAAATTCCCAACAATATTTTTGGCATGAAAAATGCATCCTACACCCCTGAACATTCAGAATATGTTAGCAGCCCAAAAATAGGCCTTAACATGCATCTTAAGACTGCAATAAATGTTGAAAACTTTGGATGCCCAAAAAAGGGGTTTACAGGCATCCTAGACCCCCTAAAGTCCGGAAAATGCTGGTCGCCTAAAAACTGTGTCAGAGAGCTCTGAAAGTCAACATTTGCAGCCTGAAAAGGGCATTAACAGGCATCCTAGACCACTGAAATTCCCAACAATATTTTTGGCATGAAAAATGCATCCTACACCCCTGAAAATTCAGAATATGTTAGCAGCCCAAAAAAGGCCTTAACATGCCTCTTAAGACTGCAATAAATGTTGAAAACTTTGGATGCCCAAAAAAAGGGGTTTACAGACATCCTAGACCCCATAAAGTCCAGAAAATGTTGGTGGCCAAAAACTGTGTCAGAGAGCTCTGAATGTCCCAAAAACCTTTACAGCCTGAAAGGGGCATTAACCTGCATCCTAGACCACTGAAATTCCCAATTACATTTTTGGCACGAAAAATGCTACTCCCCTGAAAGTTCAGAATATGTTAGCAGCCCAAAAAAGGCCTTAAAATGTATATTAAGCCTGCAAAAATGTAGACAACTTTGGAGGCCTCAAAAAGGGTTTTACAGGCATCCTAGACCCCCTAAAGTCCCGAAAATGTTGGTCACCTAAAAACTGTGTGAGAGAGCTCTCAATGTCCCAAAAACATTTGCAGCCTTAAAGGGGCATTAACCCGCATCCTAGACCACTGAAATTCCCAATAATATTTTTGGCACGAAAAATGCATCCTACACCCCTGAAAATTCAGAATATGTTAGCAGCCCAAAAAAGGCCTTAAAATGCATCTTAAGCCTGCAAAAATGTAGAAAACTTTGGAGGCCCAGAAAAGGGGTTTATAGGCATCCTAGACCACCTAAACTCCAGAAAATGTTGTTGGGAAAAAACGGTGCTGGAGAGCTCCGAATGTCCCAAAAACATTTGCAGCCTGAAAGGGGCATTAACCCGCATCCTAGACCACTGAAATTCCCAACAATATTTTTGGCATGAAAAAAGCATCCTACACCCCTGAAAGTTCAGAATATGTTAGCCGCCCAAAAAATGCCTTAAAATGTATATTAAGCCTGCAAAAATGTAGAAAACTTTGGAGGCCTCAAAAAGGGGTTTACAGGCACCCTAGACACCCTAAAGTCCAGAAAATGTTGGTCGCCTAAAAACGGGGTCAGAGAGCTCTGAATGTCCCAAAAACATTTGCAGCCTGAAAGGGGCATTAACCCGCATCCTAGACCACTGAAATTCCCAATAATATTTTTGGCACGAAAAATGCATCCTACACCCCTGAAAATTCAGAATATGTTAGCAGCCCAAAAAAGGCCTTAAAATACATCTTAAGACTGCAAAAATGTAGAAAACTTTGGAGGCCCAGAAAAGGGGTTTACAGGCATCCTAGACCCCCTAAACTCCAGAAAATGTTGTTGGGAAAAAACAGTGCTGGAGAGCTTCGAATGTCCCAAAAACATTTGCAGCCTGAAAGGGGCATTAACCCGCATCCTAGACCACTGAAGTTCCCGACAATATTTTATGGCATGAAAAAAGCATCCTACACCCCTGAAAGTTCAGAATATGTTAGCAGCCCAAAAAAGGCCTTAAAATTTATATTAAGCCTGCAAAGAGGCCCAGAAAAGGGGTTTACAGGCATCCTAGACCCCCTAAACTCCAGAAAATGTTGTTGGGAAAAAACGGTGCTGGAAAGCTCCGAATGTCCCAAAATCATTTGCAGCCTGAAAGGGGCATTAACCCGCATCCTAGACCACTGAAATTCCCAACAATATTTTTGGCATGAAAAAAGCATCCTACACCCCTGAAAGTTCAGAATATGTTAGCAGCCCAAAAAATGCCTTAAAATGTATATTAAGCCTGCAAAAATGTAGAAAACTTTGGAGGCATCGAAAAGGGGTTTACAGGCATCCTAGACCCCCTAAAGTCCAGAAAATGTTGGTCACCTAAAAACTGTGTGAGAGAGCTCTCAATGTCCCAAAAACATTTGCAGCCTGAAAGGGGCATTAACCCGCATCCTAGACCAGTGAAATTCCCAATAATATTTTTGACACGAAAAATGCATCCTACACCCCTGAAAATTCAGAATATGTTAGCAGCCCAAAAATAGGCCTTAACATGTATCTTAAGACTGCAAAAAATGTTGAAAACTTTGGATGCCCAAAAAAGGGGTTTACAGGCATCCTAGAGCCCATAAAGTCCAGAAAATGTTGGTGGCCAAAAACTGTGTCAGAGAGCTCTGAATGTCCCAAAAACCTTTACAGCCTGAAAGGGGCATTAACCTGCATCCTAGACCACTGAAATTCCCAATTATATTTTTGGCATGAAAAATGCTACACCCCTGAACGTTCAGAATATGTTAGCAGCCCAAAAAAGGCCTTAAAATGCATCTTAAGCCTGTAAAAATGTAGAAAACTTTGGAGGCCCAGAAAAGGGGTTTATAGGCATCCTAGACCACCTAAACTCCAGAAAATGTTGTTGGGAAAAAACGGTGCTGGAGAGCTCCGAATGTCCCAAAAACATTTGCAGCCTGAAAGGTGCATTAACCCGCATCCTAGACCACTGAAATTCCCAACAATATTTTTGGCATGAAAAAAGCATCCTACACCCCTGAAAGTTCAGAATATGTTAGCAGCCCAAAAAATGCCTTAAAATGTATATTAAGCCTGCAAAAATGTAGAAAACTTTGGAGGCCTCAAAAAGGGGTTTACAGGCATCCTAGACACCCTAAAGTCCAGAAAATGTTGGTCGCCTAAAAACGGGGTCAGAGAGCTCTGAATGTCCCAAAAACATTTGCAGCCTGAAAGGGGCATTAACCCGCATCCTAGACCACTGAAATTCCCAATAATATTTTTGGCACGAAAAATGCATCCTACACCCCTGAAAATTCAGAATATGTTAGCAGCCCAAAAATAGGCCTTAACATGCATCTTAAGACTGCAAAAAATGTTGAAAACTTTGGATGCCCAAAAAAGGGGTTTACAGGCATCCTAGAGCCCATAAAGTCCAGAAAATGTTGGTGGCCAAAAACTGTGTCAGAGAGCTCTGAATGTCCCAAAAACATTTGCAGCCTGAAAGGGGCATTAACCTGCATCCAAGACCACTGAAATTCCCAATTACATTTTTGGCACGAAAAATGCTACACCCCTGAATGTTCAGAATATGTTAGCAGCCCAAAAACGGCCTTAAAATGCATCTTAAGCCTGCAAAAATGTAGAAAACTTTGGAGGCCCAGAAAACGGGTTTACAGGCATCCTAGACCCCCTAAACTCCAGAAAATTTTGTTGGGAAAAAACGGTGCTGGAAAGCTCCGAATGTCCCAAAAACATTTGCAGCCTGAAAGGGGCATTAACCTGCATCCTAGACCACTGAAATTCCCAACAATATTTTTGGCATGAAAAAAGCATCCTATACCCGTGAAAGTTCAGAATATGTTAGCAGCCCAAAAAAGGCCTTAAAATGTATGTTAAGCCTGCAAAAATGTAGACAACTTTGGAGGCCTCAAAAAGGGGTTTACAGGCATCCTAGACCCCTAAAGTCCAGAAAATGCTGGTCGCCTAAAAACGGTGTCAGAGAGCTCTGAATGTCCCAAAAACATTTGCACACTGAAAAGGGCATTAACAGGCATCCTAGACCACTGAAATTCCCAACAATATTTTGGGCATGAAAAATGCATCCTACACCCCTGAAAATTCAGAATATGTTAGCAGCCCAAAAATAGGCCTTAACATGCATCTTAAGAGTGAAATAAATGTTGAAAACTATGGATGCCCAAAAAAGGGGTTTACAGGCATCCTAGACCCCATAAAGTCCAGAAAATGTTGGTGGCCAAAAACTGTGTCAGAGAACTCTGAATGTCCCAAAAACCTTTACAGCCTGAAAGGGGCATTAACCTGCATCCTAGACCACTGAAATTCCCAATTACATTTTTGGCACGAAAAATTATACTCCCCTGAAAGTTCAGAATATGTTAGCAGCCCAAAAAAGGCCTTAAAATGTATATTAAGCCTGCAAAAATGTAGAAAACTTTGGAGGCCTCAAAAAGGGGTTTACAGGCATCCTAGACCCCCTAAAGTCCAGAAAATGTTGGTCACCTAAAAACTGTGTGAGAGAGCTCTCAATGTCCCAAAAACATTTGCAGCCTTAAAGGGGCATTAACCCGCATCCTAGACCACTGAAATTCCCAATATTATTTTTGGCACGAAAAATGCATCCTACACCCCTGAAAATTCAGAATATGTTAGCAGCCCAAAAAAGGCCTTAAAATGCATCTTAAGCCTGCAAAAATGTAGAAAACTTTGGAGGCCCAGAAAATGGGTTTACAAGCATCCTAGACCCCCTAAACTCCAGAAAATGTTGTTGGGAAAAAACAGTGCTGGAGAGCTCCCAATGTCTCAAAAACATTTGCAGCCTGAAAGGGGCATTAACCCGCATCCTAGACCACTGAAGTTCCCGACAATATTTTTGGCATGAAAAAAGCATCCTACACCCCTGAAAGTTCAGAATATGTTAGCAGCCCAAAAAAGGCCTTAAAATGTATATTAAGCCTGCAAAAATGTAGAAAACTTTGGAGGCCCAGAAAACGGGTTTACAGGCATCCTAGACCCCCTAAACTCCAGAAAATTTTGTTGGGAAAAAACGGTGCTGGAAAGCTCCGAATGTCCCAAAAACATTTGCAGCCTGAAAGGGGCATTAAGCTGCATCCTAGACCACTGAAATTCCCAACAATATTTTTGGCATGAAAAAAGCATCCTATACCCCTGAAAGTTCAGAATATGTTAGCAGCCCAAAAAAGGCCTTAAAATGTATGTTAAGCCTGCAAAAATGTAGACAACTTTGGAGGCCTCAAAAAGGGGTTTACAGGCATCCTAGACCCCCTAAAGTCCAGAAAATGCTGGTCGCCTAAAAACGGTGTCAGAGAGCTCTGAATGTCCCAAAAACATTTGCACACTGAAAAGGGCATTAACAGGCATCCTAGACCACTGAAATTCCCAACAATATTTTGGGCATGAAAAATGCATCCTACACCCCTGAAAATTCAGAATATGTTAGCAGCCCAAAAATAGGCCTTAACATGCATCTTAAGAGTGAAATAAATGTTGAAAACTTTGGATGCCCAAAAAAGGGGTTTACAGGCATCCTAGACCCCATAAAGTCCAGAAAATGTTGGTGGCCAAAAACTGTGTCAGAGAACTCTGAATGTCCCAAAAACCTTTACAGCCTGAAAGGGGCATTAACCTGCATCCTAGACCACTGAAATTCCCAATTACATTTTTGGCACGAAAAATTATACTCCCCTGAAAGTTCAGAATATGTTAGCAGCCCAAAAAAGGCCTTAAAATGTATATTAAGCCTGCAAAAATGTAGAAAACTTTGGAGGCCTCAAAAAGGGGTTTACAGGCATCCTAGACCCCCTAAAGTCCAGAAAATGTTGGTCACCTAAAAACTGTGTGAGAGAGCTCTCAATGTCCCAAAAACATTTGCAGCCTTAAAGGGGCATTAACCCGCATCCTAGACCACTGAAATTCCCAATATTATTTTTGGCACGAAAAATGCATCCTACACCCCTGAAAATTCAGAATATGTTAGCAGCCCAAAAAAGGCCTTAAAATGCATCTTAAGCCTGCAAAAATGTAGAAAACTTTGGAGGCCCAGAAAAGGGGTTTACAAGCATCCTAGACCCCCTAAACTCCAGAAAATGTTGTTGGGAAAAAACAGTGCTGGAGAGCTCCCAATGTCTCAAAAACATTTGCAGCCTGAAAGGGGCATTAACCCGCATCCTAGACCACTGAAGTTCCCGACAATATTTTTGGCATGAAAAAAGCATCCTACACCCCTGAAAGTTCAGAATATGTTAGCAGCCCAAAAAAGGCCTTAAAATGTATATTAAGCCTGCAAAAATGTAGAAAACTTTGGAGGCCTCAAAAAGGGTTTTACAGGCATCCTAGACCCCCTAAAGTCCAGAAAATGTTGGTCACCTAAAAGCTGTGTGAGAGAGCTCTCAATGTCCCAAAAACATTTGCAGCCTTAAAGGGGCATTAACCCGCATCCTAGACCACTGAAATTCCCAATACTATTTTTGGCACTAAAAATGCATCCTACACCCCTGAAAATTCAGAATATGTTAGCAGCCCAAAAAAGGCCTTAAAATGCATCTTAAGCCTGCAAAAATGTAGAAAACTTTGGAGGCCCAGAAAAGGGGTTTACAGGCATCCTAGACCCCCTAAACTCCAGAAAATGTTGTTGGGAAAAAACAGTGCTGGAGAGCTCCGAATGTCCCAAAAACATTTGCAGCCTGAAAGGGGCATTAACCCACATCCTAGACCACTGAAATTCCCAATAATATTTTTGGCACGAAAAATGTATCCTACACCCCTGAAAATTCAGAATATGTTAGCAGCTCAAAAATAGGCCTTAACATGCATTTTAAGACTGCAAAAAATGTTGAAAACTTTGGATGCCCAAAAAAGGGGTTTACAGGCATCCTAGACCCCCTAAAGTCCAGAAAATGCTGGTCGCCTAAAAACGGTGTCAGAGAGCTCTGAATGTCCCAAAAACATTTGCAGCCTGAAAAGGGCATTAACAGGCATCCTAGACCACTGAAATTCCCAACAATATTTTTGGCATGAAAAATGTATCCTACACCCCTGAAAATTCGGAATATGTTAGCAGCCCAAAAATAGGCCTTAACATACATCTTAAGACTGCAATAAATGTTGAAAACTTTGGATGCCCAAAAAAGGGGTTTACAGGCATCCTAGACCCAATAAAGTCCAGAAAATGTTGGTGGCCAAAAACTGTATCAGAGAGCTCTGAATGTCCCAAAAACATTTGCAGCCTGAAAGGGGCGTTAACCTGCATCCAAGACCACTGAAATTCCCAATTACATTTTTGGCAGGAAAAATGCTACACCCCTGAAAGTTCAGAATATGTTAGCAGCCCAAAAAAGGCCTTAAAATGTATATTAAGCCTGCAAAAATATAGAAAACTTTGGAGGTCTCAAAAAGGGGTTTACAGGCATCCTAGACCCCCTAAAGTCCAGAAAATGTTGGTCACCTAAAAACTGTGTGAGAGAGCTCTCAATGTCCCAAAAACATTTGCAACCTGAAAGGGGCATTAACCCGCATCCTAGACCACTGAAATTCCCAATAATATTTTTGACACGAAAAATGCATCCTACACCCCTGAAAATTCAGAATATGTTAGCAGCCCAAAAATAGGCCTTAACATGTATCTTAAGACTGCAAAAAATGTTGAAAACTTTGGATGCCCAAAAAAGGGGTTTACAGGCATCCTAGACCCCCTAAAGTCCAGAAAATGCTGGTCGCCTAAAAACGGTGTCAGAGAGCTCTGAATGTCCCAAAAACATTTGCAGCCTGAAAAGGGCATTAACAGGCATCCTAGACCACTGAAATTCCCAACAATATTTTTGGCATGAAAAATGCATCCTACACCCCTGAAAATTCAGAATATGTTAGCAGCCCAAAAATAGGCCTTAACATGCATCTTAAGACTGCAATAAATGTTCAAAACTTTGGATGCCCAAAAAAGGGGTTTACAGGCATCGTAGACCCCCTAAAGTCCGGAAAATGCTGGTCGCCTAAAAACTGTGTCAGAGAGCTCTGAATGTCAAACATTTGCAGCCTGAAAAATGCATCCTACACCCCTGAAAATTCAGAATATGTTAGCAGCCCAAAAAAAGGCCTTAACATGCCTCTTAAGACTGCAATAAATGTTGAAAACTTTGGATGCCCAAAAAAGGGGTTTACAGGCATCCTAGACCCCATAAAGTCCAGAAAATGTTGGTGGCCAAAAACTGTGTCAGAGAGCTCCGAATGTCCCAAAAACATTTGCAGCCTGAAAGGTGCATTAACCCGCATCCTAGACCACTGAAATTCCCAACAATATTTTTGGCATGAAAAAAGCATCCTACACCCCTGAAAGTTCAGAATATGTTAGCAGCCCAAAAAATGCCTTAAAATGTATATTAAGCCTGCAAAAATGTAGAAAACTTTGGAGGCCTCAAAAAGGGGTTTACAGGCATCCTAGACACCCTAAAGTCCAGAAAATGTTGGTCGCCTAAAAACGGGGTCAGAGAGCTCTGAATGTCCCAAAAACATTTGCAGCCTGAAAGGGGCATTAACCCGCATCCTAGACCACTGAAATTCCCAATAATATTTTTGGCACGAAAAATGCATCCTACACCCCTGAAAATTCAGAATATGTTAGCAGCCCAAAAATAGGCCTTAACATGCATCTTAAGACTGCAAAAAATGTTGAAAACTTTGGATGCCCAAAAAAGGGGTTTACAGGCATCCTAGAGCCCATAAAGTCCAGAAAATGTTGGTGGCCAAAAACTGTGTCAGAGAGCTCTGAATGTCCCAAAAACATTTGCAGCCTGAAAGGGGCATTAACCTGCATCCAAGACCACTGAAATTCCCAATTACATTTTTGGCACGAAAAATGCTACACCCCTGAATGTTCAGAATATGTTAGCAGCCCAAAAACGGCCTTAAAATGCATCTTAAGCCTGCAAAAATGTAGAAAACTTTGGAGGCCCAGAAAACGGGTTTACAGGCATCCTAGACCCCCTAAACTCCAGAAAATTTTGTTGGGAAAAAACGGTGCTGGAAAGCTCCGAATGTCCCAAAAACATTTGCAGCCTGAAAGGGGCATTAACCTGCATCCTAGACCACTGAAATTCCCAACAATATTTTTGGCATGAAAAAAGCATCCTATACCCGTGAAAGTTCAGAATATGTTAGCAGCCCAAAAAAGGCCTTAAAATGTATGTTAAGCCTGCAAAAATGTAGACAACTTTGGAGGCCTCAAAAAGGGGTTTACAGGCATCCTAGACCCCTAAAGTCCAGAAAATGCTGGTCGCCTAAAAACGGTGTCAGAGAGCTCTGAATGTCCCAAAAACATTTGCACACTGAAAAGGGCATTAACAGGCATCCTAGACCACTGAAATTCCCAACAATATTTTGGGCATGAAAAATGCATCCTACACCCCTGAAAATTCAGAATATGTTAGCAGCCCAAAAATAGGCCTTAACATGCATCTTAAGAGTGAAATAAATGTTGAAAACTATGGATGCCCAAAAAAGGGGTTTACAGGCATCCTAGACCCCATAAAGTCCAGAAAATGTTGGTGGCCAAAAACTGTGTCAGAGAACTCTGAATGTCCCAAAAACCTTTACAGCCTGAAAGGGGCATTAACCTGCATCCTAGACCACTGAAATTCCCAATTACATTTTTGGCACGAAAAATTATACTCCCCTGAAAGTTCAGAATATGTTAGCAGCCCAAAAAAGGCCTTAAAATGTATATTAAGCCTGCAAAAATGTAGAAAACTTTGGAGGCCTCAAAAAGGGGTTTACAGGCATCCTAGACCCCCTAAAGTCCAGAAAATGTTGGTCACCTAAAAACTGTGTGAGAGAGCTCTCAATGTCCCAAAAACATTTGCAGCCTTAAAGGGGCATTAACCCGCATCCTAGACCACTGAAATTCCCAATATTATTTTTGGCACGAAAAATGCATCCTACACCCCTGAAAATTCAGAATATGTTAGCAGCCCAAAAAAGGCCTTAAAATGCATCTTAAGCCTGCAAAAATGTAGAAAACTTTGGAGGCCCAGAAAAGGGGTTTACAAGCATCCTAGACCCCCTAAACTCCAGAAAATGTTGTTGGGAAAAAACAGTGCTGGAGAGCTCCCAATGTCTCAAAAACATTTGCAGCCTGAAAGGGGCATTAACCCGCATCCTAGACCACTGAAGTTCCCGACAATATTTTTGGCATGAAAAAAGCATCCTACACCCCTGAAAGTTCAGAATATGTTAGCAGCCCAAAAAAGGCCTTAAAATGTATATTAAGCCTGCAAAAATGTAGAAAACTTTGGAGGCCCAGAAAACGGGTTTACAGGCATCCTAGACCCCCTAAACTCCAGAAAATTTTGTTGGGAAAAAACGGTGCTGGAAAGCTCCGAATGTCCCAAAAACATTTGCAGCCTGAAAGGGGCATTAAGCTGCATCCTAGACCACTGAAATTCCCAACAATATTTTTGGCATGAAAAAAGCATCCTATACCCCTGAAAGTTCAGAATATGTTAGCAGCCCAAAAAAGGCCTTAAAATGTATGTTAAGCCTGCAAAAATGTAGACAACTTTGGAGGCCTCAAAAAGGGGTTTACAGGCATCCTAGACCCCCTAAAGTCCAGAAAATGCTGGTCGCCTAAAAACGGTGTCAGAGAGCTCTGAATGTCCCAAAAACATTTGCACACTGAAAAGGGCATTAACAGGCATCCTAGACCACTGAAATTCCCAACAATATTTTGGGCATGAAAAATGCATCCTACACCCCTGAAAATTCAGAATATGTTAGCAGCCCAAAAATAGGCCTTAACATGCATCTTAAGAGTGAAATAAATGTTGAAAACTTTGGATGCCCAAAAAAGGGGTTTACAGGCATCCTAGACCCCATAAAGTCCAGAAAATGTTGGTGGCCAAAAACTGTGTCAGAGAACTCTGAATGTCCCAAAAACCTTTACAGCCTGAAAGGGGCATTAACCTGCATCCTAGACCACTGAAATTCCCAATTACATTTTTGGCACGAAAAATTATACTCCCCTGAAAGTTCAGAATATGTTAGCAGCCCAAAAAAGGCCTTAAAATGTATATTAAGCCTGCAAAAATGTAGAAAACTTTGGAGGCCTCAAAAAGGGGTTTACAGGCATCCTAGACCCCCTAAAGTCCAGAAAATGTTGGTCACCTAAAAACTGTGTGAGAGAGCTCTCAATGTCCCAAAAACATTTGCAGCCTTAAAGGGGCATTAACCCGCATCCTAGACCACTGAAATTCCCAATATTATTTTTGGCACGAAAAATGCATCCTACACCCCTGAAAATTCAGAATATGTTAGCAGCCCAAAAAAGGCCTTAAAATGCATCTTAAGCCTGCAAAAATGTAGAAAACTTTGGAGGCCCAGAAAAGGGGTTTACAAGCATCCTAGACCCCCTAAACTCCAGAAAATGTTGTTGGGAAAAAACAGTGCTGGAGAGCTCCCAATGTCTCAAAAACATTTGCAGCCTGAAAGGGGCATTAACCCGCATCCTAGACCACTGAAGTTCCCGACAATATTTTTGGCATGAAAAAAGCATCCTACACCCCTGAAAGTTCAGAATATGTTAGCAGCCCAAAAAAGGCCTTAAAATGTATATTAAGCCTGCAAAAATGTAGAAAACTTTGGAGGCCTCAAAAAGGGTTTTACAGGCATCCTAGACCCCCTAAAGTCCAGAAAATGTTGGTCACCTAAAAGCTGTGTGAGAGAGCTCTCAATGTCCCAAAAACATTTGCAGCCTTAAAGGGGCATTAACCCGCATCCTAGACCACTGAAATTCCCAATACTATTTTTGGCACTAAAAATGCATCCTACACCCCTGAAAATTCAGAATATGTTAGCAGCCCAAAAAAGGCCTTAAAATGCATCTTAAGCCTGCAAAAATGTAGAAAACTTTGGAGGCCCAGAAAAGGGGTTTACAGGCATCCTAGACCCCCTAAACTCCAGAAAATGTTGTTGGGAAAAAACAGTGCTGGAGAGCTCCGAATGTCCCAAAAACATTTGCAGCCTGAAAGGGGCATTAACCCACATCCTAGACCACTGAAATTCCCAATAATATTTTTGGCACGAAAAATGTATCCTACACCCCTGAAAATTCAGAATATGTTAGCAGCTCAAAAATAGGCCTTAACATGCATTTTAAGACTGCAAAAAATGTTGAAAACTTTGGATGCCCAAAAAAGGGGTTTACAGGCATCCTAGACCCCCTAAAGTCCAGAAAATGCTGGTCGCCTAAAAACGGTGTCAGAGAGCTCTGAATGTCCCAAAAACATTTGCAGCCTGAAAAGGGCATTAACAGGCATCCTAGACCACTGAAATTCCCAACAATATTTTTGGCATGAAAAATGTATCCTACACCCCTGAAAATTCGGAATATGTTAGCAGCCCAAAAATAGGCCTTAACATACATCTTAAGACTGCAATAAATGTTGAAAACTTTGGATGCCCAAAAAAGGGGTTTACAGGCATCCTAGACCCAATAAAGTCCAGAAAATGTTGGTGGCCAAAAACTGTATCAGAGAGCTCTGAATGTCCCAAAAACATTTGCAGCCTGAAAGGGGCGTTAACCTGCATCCAAGACCACTGAAATTCCCAATTACATTTTTGGCAGGAAAAATGCTACACCCCTGAAAGTTCAGAATATGTTAGCAGCCCAAAAAAGGCCTTAAAATGTATATTAAGCCTGCAAAAATATAGAAAACTTTGGAGGTCTCAAAAAGGGGTTTACAGGCATCCTAGACCCCCTAAAGTCCAGAAAATGTTGGTCACCTAAAAACTGTGTGAGAGAGCTCTCAATGTCCCAAAAACATTTGCAACCTGAAAGGGGCATTAACCCGCATCCTAGACCACTGAAATTCCCAATAATATTTTTGACACGAAAAATGCATCCTACACCCCTGAAAATTCAGAATATGTTAGCAGCCCAAAAATAGGCCTTAACATGTATCTTAAGACTGCAAAAAATGTTGAAAACTTTGGATGCCCAAAAAAGGGGTTTACAGGCATCCTAGACCCCCTAAAGTCCAGAAAATGCTGGTCGCCTAAAAACGGTGTCAGAGAGCTCTGAATGTCCCAAAAACATTTGCAGCCTGAAAAGGGCATTAACAGGCATCCTAGACCACTGAAATTCCCAACAATATTTTTGGCATGAAAAATGCATCCTACACCCCTGAAAATTCAGAATATGTTAGCAGCCCAAAAATAGGCCTTAACATGCATCTTAAGACTGCAATAAATGTTCAAAACTTTGGATGCCCAAAAAAGGGGTTTACAGGCATCGTAGACCCCCTAAAGTCCGGAAAATGCTGGTCGCCTAAAAACTGTGTCAGAGAGCTCTGAATGTCAAACATTTGCAGCCTGAAAAATGCATCCTACACCCCTGAAAATTCAGAATATGTTAGCAGCCCAAAAAAAGGCCTTAACATGCCTCTTAAGACTGCAATAAATGTTGAAAACTTTGGATGCCCAAAAAAGGGGTTTACAGGCATCCTAGACCCCATAAAGTCCAGAAAATGTTGGTGGCCAAAAACTGTGTCAGAGAGCTCTGAATGTCCCAAAAACCTTTACAGCCTGAAAGGGGCATTAACCTGCATCCTAGACCACTGAAATTCCCAATTATATTTTTGGCACGAAAAATGCTACTCCCCTGAAAGTTCAGAATATGTTAGCAGCCCAAAAAAGGCCTTAAAATGTATATTAAGCCTGCAAAAATGTAGACAACTTTGGAGGCCTCAAAAAGGGTTTTACAGGCATCCTAGACCCCCTAAAGTCCCGAAAATGTTGGTCACCTAAAAACTGTGTGAGAGAGCTCTCAATGTCCCAAAAACATTTGCAGCCTTAAAGGGGCATTAACCCGCATCCTAGACCACTGAAATTCCCAATAATATTTTTGGCACGAAAAATGCATCCTACACCCCTGAAAATTCAGAATATGTTAGCAGCCCAAAAAAGGCCTTAAAATGCATCTTAAGCCTGCAAAAATGTAGAAAACTTTGGAGGCCCAGAAAAGGGGTTTACACGCATCCTAGACCCCCTAAACTCCAGAAAATGTTGTTGGGAAAAAACAGTGCTGGAGAGCTCCGAATGTCCCAGAAACATTTGCAGCCTGAAAGGGGCATTAACCCGCATCCTAGACCACTGAAGTTCCCGACAATATTTTTGGCATGAAAAAAGCATCCTACACCCCTGAAAGTTCAGAATATGTTAGCAGCCCAAAAAAGGCCTTAAAATGTATATTAAGCATGCAAAAATGTAGAAAACTTTGTAGGCCTCAAAAAGGGGTTTACAGGCATCCTAGACACCCTAAAGTCCAGAAAATGTTGGTCGCCTAAAAAAAGAGTCAGAGAGCTCTGAATGTCCCAAAAACATTTGCAGCCTGAAAGGGGCATTAACCCGCATTCTAGACCACTGAAATTCCCAATAATATTTTTGGCACGAAAAATGTATCCTACACCCCTGAAAATTCAGAATATGTTAGCAGCCCAAAAATAGGCCTTAACATGCATTTTAAGATTGCAAAAAATGTTGAAAACTTTGGATGCCCAAAAAAGGGGTTTACAGGCATCCTAGACCCCCTAAAGTCCAGAAAATGATGGTTGCCTAAAAACGGTGTCAGAGAGCTCTGAATGTCCCAAAAACATTTGCAGCCTGAAAAGGGCATTAACAGGCATCCTAGACCACTGAAATTCTCAACAATATATTTGGCATGAAAAATGCATCCTACACCCCTGAAAATTCAGAATATGTTAGCAGCCCAAAAATAGGCCTTAACATGCATCTTAAGACTGCAATAAATGTTGAAAACTTTGGATGCCCAAAAAAGGGGTTTGCAGGCATCCTAGACCCCATAAAGTCCAGAAAAAGTTGGTGGCCAAAAACTGTGTCAGAGAGCTCTGAATGTCCCAAAAATCTTTACAGCCTGAAAGGGGCATTAACCTGCATCCTAGACCACTGAAATTCCCAATTATATTTTTGGCACGAAAAATGCTACACCACTGAACGTTCAGAATATGTTAGCAGCCCAAAAAAGGCCTTAAAATGCATCTTAAGCCTGCAAAAATGTAGAAAACTTTGGAGGCCCAGAAAAGGGGTTTATAGGCATCCTAGACCCCCTAAACTCCAGAAAATGTTGTTGGGAAAAAACGGTGCTGGAAAGCTCCGAATGTCCCAAAAACATTTGCAGCCTGAAAGGGGCATTAACCCGCATCCTAGACCACTGAAATTCCCAACAATATTTTTGGCATGAAAAAAGCATCCTACACCCCTGAAAGTTCAGAATATGTTAGCAGCCCAAAAAATGCCTTAAAATGTATATTAAGCCTGCAAAAATGTAGAAAACTTTGGAGGCATCGAAAAGGGGTTTACAGGCATCCTAGACCCCCTAAAGTCCAGAAAATGTTGGTCACCTAAAAACTGTGTGAGAGAGCTCTCAATGTCCCAAAAACATTTGCAGCCTGAAAGGGGCATTAACCCGTATCCTAGACCAGTGAAATTCCCAATAATATTTTTGACACGAAAAATGCATCCTACACCCCTGAAAATTCAGAATATGTTAGCAGCCCAAAAATAGGCCTTAACATGTATCTTAAGACTGCAAAAAATGTTGAAAACTTTGGATGCCCAAAAAAGGGGTTTACAGGCATCCTAGAGCCCATAAAGTCCAGAAAATGTTGGTGGCCAAAAACTGTGTCAGAGAGCTCTGAATGTCCCAAAAATCTTTACAGCCTGAAAGGGGCATTAACCTGCATCCTAGACCACTGAAAGTCCCAATTATATTTTTGGCATGAAAAATGCTACACCCCTGAACGTTCAGAATATGTTAGCAGCCCAAAAAAGGCCTTAAAATGCATCTTAAGCCTGCAAAAATGTAGAAAACTTTGGAGGCCCAGAAAAGGGGTTTATAGGCATCCTAGACCACCTAAACTCCAGAAAATGTTGTTGGGAAAAAACGGTGCTGGAGAGCTCCGAATGTCCCAAAAACATTTGCAGCCTGAAAGGGGCATTAACCCGCATCCTAGACCACTGAAATTCACAACAATATTTTTGGCATGAAAAAAGCATCCTACACCCCTGAAAGTTCAGAATATGTTAGCAGCCCAAAAAATGCCTTAAAATGTATATTAAGCCTGCAAAAATGTAGAAAACTGTGGAGGCCTCAAAAAGGGGTTTACAGGCATCCTAGACACCCTAAAGTCCAGAAAATGTGGGTCGCCTAAAAACGGGGTCAGAGAGCTCTGAATGTCCCAAAAACATTTGCAGCCTGAAAGGGGCATTAACCCGCATCCTAGACCACTGAAATTCCCAATAATATTTTTGGCACGAAAAATGCATCCTACACCCCTGAAAATTCAGAATATGTTAGCAGCCCAAAAATAGGCCTTAACATGCATCTTAAGACTGCAAAAAATGTTGAAAACTTTGGATGCCCAAAAAAGGGGTTTACAGGCATCCTAGAGCCCATAAAGTCCAGAAAATGTTGGTGGCCAAAAACTGTGTCAGAGAGCTCTGAATGTGCCAAAAACATTTGCAGCCTGAAAGGGGCATTAACCTGCATCCAAGACCACTGAAATTCCCAATTACATTTTTGGCACGAAAAATGCTACACCCCTGAATGTTCAGAATATGTTAGCAGCCCAAAAAAGGCCTTAAAATGCATCTTAAGCCTGCAAAAATGTAGAAAACTTTGGAGGCCCAGAAAACGGGTTTACAGGCATCCTAGACCCCCTAAACTCCAGAAAATTTTGTTGGGAAAAAACGGTGCTGGAAAGCTCCGAATGTCCCAAAAACATTTGCAGCCTGAAAGGGGCATTAACCCGCATCCTAGACCACTGAAATTCCCAACAATATTTTTGCCATGAAAAAAGCATCCTATACCCCTGAAAGTTCAGAATATGTTAGCAGCCCAAAAAAGGCCTTAAAATGTATGTTAAGCCTGCAAAAATGTAGAAAACTTTGGAGGCCTCAAAAAGGGGTTTACAGGCATCCTAGACCCCCTAAAGTCCAGAAAATGCTGGTCGCCTAAAAACGGTGTCAGAGAGCTCTGAATGTCCCAAAAACATTTGCACACTGAAAAGGGCATTAACAGGCATCCTAGACCACTGAAATTCCCAACAATATTTTTGGCATGAAAAATGCATCCTACACCCCTAAAAATTCAGAATATGTTAGCAGCCCAAAAATAGGCCTAAACATGCATCTTAAGAGTGAAATAAATGTTGAAAACTTTGGATGCCCAAAAAAGGGGTTTACAGGCATCCTAGACCCCATAAAGTCCAGAAAATGTTGGTGGCCAAAAACTGTGTCAGAGAACTCTGAATGTCCCAAAAACCTTTACAGCCTGAAAGGGGCATTAACCTGCATCCTAGACCACTGAAATTCCCAATTACATTTTTGGCACGAAAAATTATACTCCCCTGAAAGTTCAGAATATGTTAGCAGCCCAAAAAAGGCCTTAAAATGTATATTAAGCCTGCAAAAATGTAGAAAACTTTGGAGGCCTCAAAAAGGGGTTTACAGGCATCCTAGACCCCCTAAAGTCCAGAAAATGTTGGTCACCTAAAAACTGTGTGAGAGAGCTCTCAATGTCCCAAAAACATTTGCAGCCTTAAAGGGGCATTAACCCGCATCCTAGACCACTGAAATTCCCAATAATATTTTTGGCACGAAAAATGCATCCTACACCCCTGAAAATTCAGAATATGTTAGCAGCCCAAAAAAGGCCTTAAAATGCATCTTAAGCCTGCAAAAATGTAGAAAACTTTGGAGGCCCAGAAAAGGGGTTTACAAGCATCCTAGACCCCCTAAACTCCAGAAAATGTTGTTGGGAAAAAACAGTGCTGGAGAGCTCCCAATGCCTCAAAAACATTTGCAGCCTGAAAGGAGCATTAACCCGCATCCTAGACCACTGAAGTTCCCGACAATATTTTTGGCATGAAAAAAGCATCCTACACCCCTGAAAGTTCAGAATATGTTAGCAGCCCAAAAAAGGCCTTAAAATGTATATTAAGCCTGCAAAAATGTAGAAAACTTTGGAGGCCTCAAAAAGGGTTTTACAGGCATCCTAGACCCCCTAAAGTCCAGAAAATGTTGGTCACCTAAAAGCTGTGTGAGAGAACTCTCAATGTCCCAAAAACATTTGCAGCCTTAAAGGGGCATTAACCCGCATCCTAGACCACTGCAATTCCCAATACTATTTTTGGCACTAAAAATGCATCCTACACCCCTGAAAATTCAGAATATGTTAGCAGCCCAAAAAAGGCCTTAAAATGCATCTTAAGCCTGCAAAAATGTAGAAAACTTTGGAGGCCCAGAAAAGGGGTTTACAGGCATCCTAGACCCCCTAAACTCCAGAAAATGTTGTTGGGAAAAAACAGTGCTGGAGAGCTCCGAATGTCCCAAAAACATTTGCAGCCTGAAAGGGGCATTAACCCGCATCCTAGACCACTGAAGTTCCTGACAATATTTTTGGCATGAAAAAAGTATCCTACACCCCTGAAAGTTCAGAATATGTTAGCAGCCCAAAAAAGGCCTTAAAATGTATATTAAGCCTGCAAAAATGTAGAAAACTTTGGAGGCCTCAAAAAGGGGTTTACAGGCATCCTAGACTCCCTAAAGTCCAGAAAATGTTGGTCGCCTAAAAAAAGAGTCAGAGAGCTCTGAATGTCCCAAAAGCATTTGCAGCCTGAAAGGGGCATTAACCCGCATCCTAGACCACTGAAATTCCCAATAATATTTTTGGCACGAAAAATGTATCCTACACCCCTGAAAATTCAGAATATGTTAGCAGCTCAAAAATAGGCCTTATCATGCATTTTAAGACTGCAAAAAATGTTGAAAACTTTGGATGCCCAAAAAAGGGGTTTACAGGCATCCTAGACCCCCTAAAGTCCAGAAAATGCTGGTCGCCTAAAAACAGTGTCAGAGAGCTCTGAATGTCCCAAAAACATTTGCAGCCTGAAAAGGGCATTAACAGGCATCCTAGACCACTGAAATTCCCAACAATATTTTTGGCATGAAAAATGTATCCTACACCCCTGAAAATTCAGAATATGTTAGCAGCCCAAAAATAGGCCTTAACATACATCTTAAGGCTGCAATAAATGTTGAAAACTTTGGATGCCCAAAAAAAGGGGTTTACAGGCATCCTAGACCCAATAAAGTCCAGAAAATGTTGGTGGCCAAAAACTGTATCAGAGAGCTCTGAATGTCCCAAAAACATTTGCAGCCTGAAAGGGGCGTTAACCTGCATCCAAGACCACTGAAATTCCCAATTACATTTTTGGCAGGAAAAATGCTACACCCCTGAAAGTTCAGAATATGTTAGCAGCCCAAAAAAGGCCTTAAAATGTATATTAAGCCTGCAAAAATATAGAAAACTTTGGAGGTCTCAAAAAGGGGTTTACAGGCATCCTAGACCCCCTAAAGTCCAGAAAATGTTGGTCACCTAAAAACTATGTGAGAGAGCTCTCAATGTCCCAAAAACATTTGCAACCTGAAAGGGGCGTTAACCTGCATCCAAGACCACTGAAATTCCCAATTACATTTTTGGCAGGAAAAATGCTACACCCCTGAAAATTCAGAATATGTTAGCAGCCCAAAAATAGGCCTTAACATGTATCTTAAGACTGCAAAAAATGTTGAAAACTTTGGATGCCCAAAAAAGGGGTTTACAGGCATCCTAGACCCCCTAAAGTCCAGAAAATGCTGGTCACCTAAAAACGGTGTCAGAGAGCTCTGAATGTCCCAAAAACATTTGCAGCCTGAAAAGGGCATTAACAGGCATCCTAGACCACTGAAATTCCCAACAATATTTTTGGCATGAAAAATGCATCCTACACCCCTGAAAATTCAGAATATGTTAGCAGCCCAAAAATAGGCCTTAACATGCATCTTAAGACTGCAATAAATGTTGAAAACTTTGGATGCCCAAAAAAGGGGTTTACAGGCATCCTAGACCCCCTAAAGTCCGGAAAATGCTGGTCGCCTAAAAACTGTGTCAGAGAGCTCTGAATGTCAACATTTGCAGCCTGAAAAGGGCATTAACAGGCATCCTAGACCACTGAAATTCCCAACAATATTTTTGGCATGAAAAATGCATCCTACACCCCTGAAAATTCAGAATATGTTAGCAGCCCAAAAAAGGCCTTAACATGCCTCTTAAGACTGCAATAAATGTTGAAAACTTTGGATGCCCAAAAAAAGGGGTTTACAGACATCCTAGACCCCATAAAGTCCAGAAAATGTTGGTGGCCAAAAACTGTGTCAGAGAGCTCTGAATGTCCCAAAAACCTTTACAGCCTGAAAGGGGCATTAACCTGCATCCTAGACCACTGAAATTCCCAATTACATTTTTGGCACGAAAAATGCTACTCCCCTGAAAGTTCAGAATATGTTAGCAGCCCAAAAAAGGCCTTAAAATGTATATTAAGCCTGCAAAAATGTAGACAACTTTGGAGGCCTCAAAAAGGGTTTTACAGGCATCCTAGACCCCCTAAAGTCCCGAAAATGTTGGTCACCTAAAAACTGTGTGAGAGAGCTCTCAATGTCCCAAAAACATTTGCAGCCTTAAAGGGGCATTAACCCGCATCCTAGACCACTGAAATTCCCAATAATATTTTTGGCACGAAAAATGCATCCTACACCCCTGAAAATTCAGAATATGTTAGCAGCCCAAAAAAGGCCTTAAAATGCATCTTAAGCCTGCAAAAATGTAGAAAACTTTGGAGGCCCAGAAAAGGGGTTTACAGGCATCCTAGACCCCCTAAACTCCAGAAAATGTTGTTGGGAAAAAACAGTGCTGGAGAGCTCCGAATGTCCCAGAAACATTTGCAGCCTGAAAGGGGCATTAACCCGCATCCTAGACCACTGAAGTTCCCGACAATATTTTTGGCATGAAAAAAGCATCCTACACCCCTGAAAGTTCAGAATATGTTAGCAGCCCAAAAAAGGCCTTAAAATGTATATTAAGCCTGCAAAAATGTAGAAAACTTTGTAGGCCTCAAAAAGGGGTTTACAGGCATCCTAGACACCCTAAAGTCCAGAAAATGTTGGTCGCCTAAAAAAAGAGTCAGAGAGCTCTGAATGTCCCAAAAACATTTGCAGCCTGAAAGGGGCATTAACCCGCATCCTAGACCACTGAAATTCCCAATAATATTTTTGGCACGAAAAATGTATCCTACACCCCTGAAAATTCAGAATATGTTAGCAGCCCAAAAATAGGCCTTAACATGCATTTTAAGATTGCAAAAAATGTTGAAAACTTTGGATGCCCAAAAAAGGGGTTTACAGGCATCCTAGACCCCCTAAAGTCCAGAAAATGATGGTCGCCTAAAAACGGTGTCAGAGAGCTCTGAATGTCCCAAAAACATTTGCAGCCTGAAAAGGGCATTAACAGGCATCCTAGACCACTGAAATTCTCAACAATATTTTTGGCATGAAAAATGCATCCTACACCCCTGAAAATTCAGAATATGTTAGCAGCCCAAAAATAGGCCTTAACATGCATCTTAAGACTGCAATAAATGTTGAAAACTTTGGATGCCCAAAAAAGGGGTTTGCAGGCATCCTAGACCCCATAAAGTCCAGAAAAAGTTGGTGGCCAAAAACTGTGTCAGAGAGCTCTGAATGTCCCAAAAATCTTTACAGCCTGAAAGGGGCATTAACCTGCATCCTAGACCACTGAAATTCCCAATTATATTTTTGGCACGAAAAATGCTACACCACTGAACGTTCAGAATATGTTAGCAGCCCAAAAAAGGCCTTAAAATGCATCTTAAGCCTGCAAAAATGTAGAACACTTTGGAGGCCCAGAAAAGGGGTTTATAGGCATCCTAGACCCCCTAAACTCCAGAAAATGTTGTTGGGAAAAACAGTGCTGGAGAGCTCCGAATGTCCCAAAAACATTTGCAGCCTGAAAGGGGCATTAACCCACATCCTAGACCGCTGAAGTTCCCGACAATATTTTATGGCATGAAAAAAGCATCCTACACCCCTGAAAGTTCAGAATATGTTAGCAGCCCAAAAAAGGCCTTAAAATATATATTAAGCCTGCAAAGAGGCCCAGAAAAGGGGTTTACAGGCATCCTAGACCCCCTAAACTCCAGAAAATGTTGTTGGGAAAAAACGGTGCTGGAAAGCTCCGAATGTCCCAAAAACATTTGCAGCCTGAAAGGGGCATTAACCCGCATCCTAGACCACTGAAATTCCCAACAATATTTTTGGCATGAAAAAAGCATCCTACACCCCTGAAAGTTCAGAATATGTTAGCAGCCCAAAAAATGCCTTAAAATGTATATTAAGCCTGCAAAAATGTAGAAAACTTTGGAGGCATCGAAAAGGGGTTTACAGGCATCCTAGACCCCCTAAAGTCCAGAAAATGTTGGTCACCTAAAAACTGTGTGAGAGAGCTCTCAATGTCCCAAAAATCTTTACAGCCTGAAAGGGGCATTAACCTGCATCCTAGACCACTGAAATTCCCAATTATATTTTTGACACGAAAAATGCTACACCACTGAACGTTCAGAATATGTTAGCAGCCCAAAAATAGGCCTTAACATGTATCTTAAGACTGCAAAAAATGTTGAAAACTTTGGAGGCCCAGAAAAGGGGTTTATAGGCATCCTAGACCCCCTAAACTCCAGAAAATGTTGTTGGGAAAAACAGTGCTGGAGAGCTCCGAATGTCCCAAAAACATTTGCAGCCTGAAAGGGGCATTAACCCACATCCTAGACCGCTGAAGTTCCCGACAATATTTTATGGCATGAAAAAAGCATCCTACACCCCTGAAAGTTCAGAATATGTTAGCAGCCCAAAAAAGGCCTTAAAATATATATTAAGCCTGCAAAGAGGCCCAGAAAAGGGGTTTACAGGCATCCTAGACCCCCTAAACTCCAGAAAATGTTGTTGGGAAAAAACGGTGCTGGAAAGCTCCGAATGTCCCAAAAACATTTGCAGCCTGAAAGGGGCATTAACCCGCATCCTAGACCACTGAAATTCCCAACAATATTTTTGGCATGAAAAAAGCATCCTACACCCCTGAAAGTTCAGAATATGTTAGCAGCCCAAAAAATGCCTTAAAATGTATATTAAGCCTGCAAAAATGTAGAAAACTTTGGAGGCATCGAAAAGGGGTTTACAGGCATCCTAGACCCCCTAAAGTCCAGAAAATGTTGGTCACCTAAAAACTGTGTGAGAGAGCTCTCAATGTCCCAAAAACATTTGCAGCCTGAAAGGGGCATTAACCCGTATCCTAGACCAGTGAAATTCCCAATAATATTTTTGACACGAAAAATGCATCCTACACCCCTGAAAATTCAGAATATGTTAGCAGCCCAAAAATAGGCCTTAACATGTATCTTAAGACTGCAAAAAATGTTGATAACTTTGGAGGCATCGAAAAGGGGTTTACAGGCATCCTAGAGCCCATAAAGTCCAGAAAATGTTGGTGGCCAAAAACTGTGTCAGAGAGCTCTGAATGTCCCAAAAATCTTTACAGCCTGAAAGGGGCATTAACCTGCATCCTAGACCACTGAAAGTCCCAATTATATTTTTGGCATGAAAAATGCTACACCCCTGAACGTTCAGAATATGTTAGCAGCCCAAAAAAGGCCTTAAAATGCATCTTAAGCCTGCAAAAATGTAGAAAACTTTGGAGGCCCAGAAAAGGGGTTTATAGGCATCCTAGACCACCTAAACTCCAGAAAATGTTGTTGGGAAAAAACGGTGCTGGAGAGCTCCGAATGTCCCAAAAACATTTGCAGCCTGAAAGGGGCATTAACCCGCATCCTAGACCACTGAAATTCACAACAATATTTTTGGCATGAAAAAAGCATCCTACACCCCTGAAAGTTCAGAATATGTTAGCAGCCCAAAAAATGCCTTAAAATGTATATTAAGCCTGCAAAAATGTAGAAAACTTTGGAGGCCTCAAAAAGGGGTTTACAGGCATCCTAGACACCCTAAAGTCCAGAAAATGTGGGTCGCCTAAAAACGGGGTCAGAGAGCTCTGAATGTCCCAAAAACATTTGCAGCCTGAAAGGGGCATTAACCCGCATCCTAGACCACTGAAATTCCCAATAATATTTTTGGCACGAAAAATGCATCCTACACCCCTGAAAATTCAGAATATGTTAGCAGCCCAAAAATAGGCCTTAACATGCATCTTAAGACTGCAAAAAATGTTGAAAACTTTGGATGCCCAAAAAAGGGGTTTACAGGCATCCTAGAGCCCATAAAGTCCAGAAGATGTTGGTGGCCAAAAACTGTGTCAGAGAGCTCTGAATGTGCCAAAAACATTTGCAGCCTGAAAGGGGCATTAACCTGCATCCAAGACCACTGAAATTCCCAATTACATTTTTGGCACGAAAAATGCTACACCCCTGAATGTTCAGAATATGTTAGCAGCCCAAAAAAGGCCTTAAAATGCATCTTAAGCCTGCAAAAATGTAGAAAACTTTGGAGGCCCAGAAAACGGGTTTACAGGCATCCTAGACCCCCTAAACTCCAGAAAATTTTGTTGGGAAAAAACGGTGCTGGAAAGCTCCGAATGTCCCAAAAACATTTGTAGCCTGAAAGGGGCATTAACCCGCATCCTAGACCACTGAAATTCCCAACAATATTTTTGCCATGAAAAAAGCATCCTATACCCCTGAAAGTTCAGAATATGTTAGCAGCCCAAAAAAGGCCTTAAAATGTATGTTAAGCCTGCAAAAATGTAGAAAACTTTGGAGGCCTCAAAAAGGGGTTTACAGGCATCCTAGACCCCCTAAAGTCCAGAAAATGCTGGTCGCCTAAAAACGGTGTCAGAGAGCTCTGAATGTCCCAAAAACATTTGCACACTGAAAAGGGCATTAACAGGCATCCTAGACCACTGAAATTCCCAACAATATTTTTGGCATGAAAAATGCATCCTACACCCCTAAAAATTCAGAATATGTTAGCAGCCCAAAAATAGGCCTAAACATGCATCTTAAGAGTGAAATAAATGTTGAAAACTTTGGATGCCCAAAAAAGGGGTTTACAGGCATCCTAGACCCCATAAAGTCCAGAAAATGTTGGTGGCCAAAAACTGTGTCAGAGAACTCTGAATGTCCCAAAAACCTTTACAGCCTGAAAGGGGCATTAACCTGCATCCTAGACCACTGAAATTCCCAATTACATTTTTGGCACGAAAAATTATACTCCCCTGAAAGTTCAGAATATGTTAGCAGCCCAAAAAAGGCCTTAAAATGTATATTAAGCCTGCAAAAATGTAGAAAACTTTGGAGGCCTCAAAAAGGGGTTTACAGGCATCCTAGACCCCCTAAAGTCCAGAAAATGTTGGTCACCTAAAAACTGTGTGAGAGAGCTCTCAATGTCCCAAAAACATTTGCAGCCTTAAAGGGGCATTAACCCGCATCCTAGACCACTGAAATTCCCAATAATATTTTTGGCACGAAAAATGCATCCTACACCCCTGAAAATTCAGAATATGTTAGCAGCCCAAAAAAGGCCTTAAAATGCATCTTAAGCCTGCAAAAATGTAGAAAACTTTGGAGGCCCAGAAAAGGGGTTTACAAGCATCCTAGACCCCCTAAACTCCAGAAAATGTTGTTGGGAAAAAACAGTGCTGGAGAGCTCCCAATGCCTCAAAAACATTTGCAGCCTGAAAGGAGCATTAACCCGCATCCTAGACCACTGAAGTTCCCGACAATATTTTTGGCATGAAAAAAGCATCCTACACCCCTGAAAGTTCAGAATATGTTAGCAGCCCAAAAAAGGCCTTAAAATGTATATTAAGCCTGCAAAAATGTAGAAAACTTTGGAGGCCTCAAAAAGGGTTTTACAGGCATCCTAGACCCCCTAAAGTCCAGAAAATGTTGGTCACCTAAAAGCTGTGTGAGAGAACTCTCAATGTCCCAAAAACATTTGCAGCCTTAAAGGGGCATTAACCCGCATCCTAGACCACTGCAATTCCCAATACTATTTTTGGCACTAAAAATGCATCCTACACCCCTGAAAATTCAGAATATGTTAGCAGCCCAAAAAAGGCCTTAAAATGCATCTTAAGCCTGCAAAAATGTAGAAAACTTTGGAGGCCCAGAAAAGGGGTTTACAGGCATCCTAGACCCCCTAAACTCCAGAAAATGTTGTTGGGAAAAAACAGTGCTGGAGAGCTCTGAATGTCCCAAAAACATTTGCAGCCTGAAAGGGGCATTAACCCGCATCCTAGACCACTGAAGTTCCTGACAATATTTTTGGCATGAAAAAAGTATCCTACACCCCTGAAAGTTCAGAATATGTTAGCAGCCCAAAAAAGGCCTTAAAATGTATATTAAGCCTGCAAAAATGTAGAAAACTTTGGAGGCCTCAAAAAGGGGTTTACAGGCATCCTAGACTCCCTAAAGTCCAGAAAATGTTGGTCGCCTAAAAAAAGAGTCAGAGAGCTCTGAATGTCCCAAAAACATTTGCAGCCTGAAAGGGGCATTAACCCGCATCCTAGACCACTGAAATTCCCAATAATATTTTTGGCACGAAAAATGTATCCTACACCCCTGAAAATTCAGAATATGTTAGCAGCTCAAAAATAGGCCTTAACATGCATTTTAAGACTGCAAAAAATGTTGAAAACTTTGGATGCCCAAAAAAGGGGTTTACAGGCATCCTAGACCCCCTAAAGTCCAGAAAATGCTGGTCGCCTAAAAACAGTGTCAGAGAGCTCTGAATGTCCCAAAAACATTTGCAGCCTGAAAAGGGCATTAACAGGCATCCTAGACCACTGAAATTCCCAACAATATTTTTGGCATGAAAAATGTATCCTACACCCCTGAAAATTCAGAATATGTTAGCAGCCCAAAAATAGGCCTTAACATACATCTTAAGGCTGCAATAAATGTTGAAAACTTTGGGTGCCCAAAAAAAGGGGTTTACAGGCATCCTAGACCCAATAAAGTCCAGAAAATGTTGGTGGCCAAAAACTGTATCAGAGAGCTCTGAATGTCCCAAAAACATTTGCAGCCTGAAAGGGGCGTTAACCTGCATCCAAGACCACTGAAATTCCCAATTACATTTTTGGCAGGAAAAATGCTACACCCCTGAAAGTTCAGAATATGTTAGCAGCCCAAAAAAGGCCTTAAAATGTATATTAAGCCTGCAAAAATATAGAAAACTTTGGAGGTCTCAAAAAGGGGTTTACAGGCATCCTAGACCCCCTAAAGTCCAGAAAATGTTGGTCACCTAAAAACTATGTGAGAGAGCTCTCAATGTCCCAAAAACATTTGCAACCTGAAAGGGGCGTTAACCTGCATCCAAGACCACTGAAATTCCCAATTACATTTTTGGCAGGAAAAATGCTACACCCCTGAAAATTCAGAATATGTTAGCAGCCCAAAAATAGGCCTTAACATGTATCTTAAGACTGCAAAAAATGTTGAAAACTTTGGATGCCCAAAAAAGGGGTTTACAGGCATCCTAGACCCCCTAAAGTCCAGAAAATGCTGGTCGCCTAAAAACGGTGTCAGAGAGCTCTGAATGTCCCAAAAACATTTGCAGCCTGAAAAGGGCATTAACAGGCATCCTAGACCACTGAAATTCCCAACAATATTTTTGGCATGAAAAATGCATCCTACACCCCTGAAAATTCAGAATATGTTAGCAGCCCAAAAATAGGCCTTAACATGCATCTTAAGACTGCAATAAATGTTGAAAACTTTGGATGCCCAAAAAAGGGGTTTACAGGCATCCTAGACCCCCTAAAGTCCGGAAAATGCTGGTCGCCTAAAAACTGTGTCAGAGAGCTCTGAATGTCAAACATTTGCAGCCTGAAAAGGGCATTAACAGGCATCCTAGACCACTGAAATTCCCAACATTTTTGGCATGAAAAATGCATCCTACACCCCTGAAAATTCAGAATATGTTAGCAGCCCAAAAAAGGCCTTAACATGCCTCTTAAGACTGCAATAAATGTTGAAAACTTTGGATGCCCAAAAAAAGGGGTTTACAGACATCCTAGACCCCATAAAGTCCAGAAAATGTTGGTGGCCAAAAACTGTGTCAGAGAGCTCTGAATGTCCCAAAAACCTTTACAGCCTGAAAGGGGCATTAACCTGCATCCTAGACCACTGAAATTCCCAATTACATTTTTGGCACGAAAAATGCTACTCCCCTGAAAGTTCAGAATATGTTAGCAGCCCAAAAAAGGCCTTAAAATGTATATTAAGCCTGCAAAAATGTAGACAACTTTGGAGGCCTCAAAAAGGGTTTTACAGGCATCCTAGACCCCCTAAAGTCCCGAAAATGTTGGTCACCTAAAAACTGTGTGAGAGAGCTCTCAATGTCCCAAAAACATTTGCAGCCTTAAAGGGGCATTAACCCGCATCCTAGACCACTGAAATTCCCAATAATATTTTTGGCACGAAAAATGCATCCTACACCCCTGAAAATTCAGAATATGTTAGCAGCCCAAAAAAGGCCTTAAAATGCATCTTAAGCCTGCAAAAATGTAGAAAACTTTGGAGGCCCAGAAAAGGGGTTTACAGGCATCCTAGACCCCCTAAACTCCAGAAAATGTTGTTGGGAAAAAACAGTGCTGGAGAGCTCCGAATGTCCCAGAAACATTTGCAGCCTGAAAGGGGCATTAACCCGCATCCTAGACCACTGAAGTTCCCGACAATATTTTTGGCATGAAAAAAGCATCCTACACCCCTGAAAGTTCAGAATATGTTAGCAGCCCAAAAAAGGCCTTAAAATGTATATTAAGCCTGCAAAAATGTAGAAAACTTTGTAGGCCTCAAAAAGGGGTTTACAGGCATCCTAGACACCCTAAAGTCCAGAAAATGTTGGTCGCCTAAAAAAAGAGTCAGAGAGCTCTGAATGTCCCAAAAACATTTGCAGCCTGAAAGGGGCATTAACCCGCATCCTAGACCACTGAAATTCCCAATAATATTTTTGGCACGAAAAATGTATCCTACACCCCTGAAAATTCAGAATATGTTAGCAGCCCAAAAATAGGCCTTAACATGCATTTTAAGATTGCAAAAAATGTTGAAAACTTTGGATGCCCAAAAAAGGGGTTTACAGGCATCCTAGACCCCCTAAAGTCCAGAAAATGATGGTCGCCTAAAAACGGTGTCAGAGAGCTCTGAATGTCCCAAAAACATTTGCAGCCTGAAAAGGGCATTAACAGGCATCCTAGACCACTGAAATTCTCAACAATATTTTTGGCATGAAAAATGCATCCTACACCCCTGAAAATTCAGAATATGTTAGCAGCCCAAAAATAGGCCTTAACATGCATCTTAAGACTGCAATAAATGTTGAAAAGTTTGGATGCCCAAAAAAGGGGTTTGCAGGCATCCTAGACCCCATAAAGTCCAGAAAAAGTTGGTGGCCAAAAACTGTGTCAGAGATGTAGGGTATTTTATGGAGATTTGAGGCCTGACGGTATTTTATTACCGCCGAAAAATAACTTAGCAATAATCACTCTTTGTATTCAGATTTGGCCATGTGCAACAATAATACAATGGACATGCATTATTTCAGCACCCAGACCTGCATATTTGGTATACGTGGTTGGTGGTATTTTGGTGAGCATAATTCCCTTGTTTTATTTGTGGCCCCAATGTCCAGAATCCCTTATCTTTGCTTAGATTTTTCGTGTGATCACTAGAGAGACCTCAGACCTGCATTCTAGGAATACCACATTTTCCAGTGATAGTGTTGGTGTGCCACCATGGGCGAACTCACTGACTTATTTACGACAGAGAGCTATATGTGGTAGTCTTGTGGTAATTTCCACTACCTTATATACGGTATGGAGCTATGTTCAGAGAGTCTCTCTTCCCGTTGGCTCATGTACCTCCAACAAGCTATGCTACAGTCACTCACAATTATTCATACTGATTTTGACATGCACACATCTGTCTTAAAATGACCATTGCACTGTTTAAAAATCTCCCCACATCATCAGCATTGTAATGGTAAACAATAAACATCACCCGTCTGTTTTCAAATATTTTTCTGTATTATAAAAGTTGTATTTAAAAACGATCTCATTCTTTACAGAAATAAAATGGTACAGTCAAAGCATTGTCTGTGACACTCTGCAAAGATAGTGGCGGAGAACAGAATTCAAATTGCAACATTAGCACTTGATTAAGACACGCACAGGAATCCTACACTGACTGCATATTACCGTACACACTCAGCTCCCACACTTCTCATTACCTTATCTTTTTAGTTGTTCTCTTTGTGAATGTGGCTCTCTTGGATTAACTCCAGCAAAAAGGAACGCTTGCCTTCTCAAACCGGGGTCATTGCCTGGAATTCTCAGCTTTTGCAGATAGGAATGCCTCAGCCAGTGGAAAGGTCCTTCTTTCAGCTCTCCCCAATCTCGACTGCAGCAGGACACAGGAATCTGCATTCAGTCAGGAGCCCCACAGCCAGGTCTTCTCCCCAATAGTGCAGAAAGATGTCTGCCTGTCTTTTTCCCTGATACTGCCCACTAAAACTTTCCTCTCAGCCCTCTGTATGACGTGTCCCAATGAAATCCATCATCTCTCATCCTCCTACTCTTCAACAATAGCTTCGCTTATACATTTGCAATTGTTGCAAATCTGACTTCCTTCTTCCTGCAGTTACTGTGCACAAAAACACGGAGAATCAGGCAGAGAAGAGAAGAAAAAATCTCTGCACACGCATTTAAATGGTTTTCAGAGTATGCCTAATTCTGCAGTGGAGAACACATTTTATTAGTGGGTTATGTTAAATAAGGTTTTATTAGTCAGGTTAATTGTTAATAGGTTAGCTGTTAATTTTCAAATGTGTCTCTAGCAATATAGGCATTTCAGGTGAAAAATAGTGTGCATTTTTAAATGAGCACGTGTGCTTTTAACTGTAAAAATAGATTTGCATCTTATATGTTAAAATCGTTTTTTGACTGAATAGCCTGTCTTTCCTTGTTAATCTGGCAACCCATATAGCAATGCACCGCACCCTTGTGGTGGTGCTGCAAAAAAATGTGCTACTTGTGCAGTAGTGCTGTACTCTGTACTGTAACACGCCAAATATCCTTACATATACCCTCCTTTTGTTTTTAGAATCTGACCACGATTCAAGCCAATTCCTAAAAACAACTTGTTCTTTCTTTTTCTTTTAAAATGCATGTGTATTGGGATATCTTTCTCTTCCTGACGTAGTCAGTAAAATCAGTAACATTTTCATTTTTACTGATAGCACAATCAACCATCCACCCATGATTAGCACCAGGATAGCCAAACCCACTATTGAGCGTTCCCCCCAGGTTCCCCAATTAAATCTTTCCACTTCTATTATGCCCAGATTACTAATTGTAATATTGTTTTTTCGCAAATTCATTTTCATAACATGTCTTTCTTTGTGATTCAATAAATATTCCACATCTGGATCTATTGGAAAAGTATCCCTTTGAAAAAAATCGATATTTTCCACTTGGCTTTCCCAAACATCATTTGTTACATGAAACAATGTTAATCCCCCAATTGACACAATTGCATCCTTTGGAACCTGTAAATAAAAAACATTATATTTTACCTGTTTAACCACGTATGTTCCATGGTTTAAATGTACTACCGTCATGTTCTTTAAACAGGTGCTGACCAGCCATTTACCTCTGACCATCTTAGCCTGTGCCATTTCTTCACTCCCCATATTACTAATAATCACTTCACATCCCTCTGATATATTTGGGTCAGATTTCAATCCACAAATAGCATCTGTGGCATCAGGAACAAACGGTTTACCTGGACACATATAATTTTGTTCTTTAAATGTTACACATGTTTCCAGGTTTGGTATTAAATAAACTTCAGGTTCCCATGACTGAAATGCCACCACTTTTGGAGTCTTAATCTTAATGAATTTGTCCTCTTGCCAAAATCCCACGTTGTGTACCCACTTCGTTTGATAAATAAGTTCAGGGGCTACAAATGGGATGCATAGCAAAAATCCGATCTCTAGTCTTTCCAAGTCCACATATAACGGCATTGCATTCCCCATTTCGAATGCAATTTTTACCTTTATAAGGTCAATTTCCCTCCTGGTCAATCTTTCTATCATTTGACGAATGATATCCTGCGAAACAAAATACAAGGGAATATGTCCTTGAATCAATTGTGAAACTGCAGTTTGAACTTCTCTCATATAATTCGTTAATAGTCTATCAACAGGACTCATTATGTTCAATATTTCATTTAAAGTTCTGTCATGCTTAAGTATTATTTTAGTCGCCCGTTGCATCACATCCGCTTGTTCATTTAGAATGATTGCAGTTTCATTTATGAATCTTACTTGTTCATCCAGTCCCCCTCTAATTCCATCTAATGTCTTTTGTATTATTTCTAGGTCAATACTTAGTTGTTGTGCTTTAGTACTCAGTGTTCCTACCGAAATAGAATTGGCTGTTGATATTGTGGTACCTATTATTGCTCCAATTATAGACATTACCATTGATATCGCGAGCATCACCGCACCTCTCTTTCCTCTCTTCTTCTTAATGTCTGCTGAATTCACGAATGTTTTTTCCAATTGCATTAATATATCTCTTATTGACTGCTTAGTGTCCTCTTTTCTTATTTCCAGCCACTCTTTAGTCTGTTCAATCTTAATTCCGGTATTGTTCAAGTGTTTTTCAATCAAAATCTCAGGATTTAACGGAATGTATATATTTTGGAAAATCATCCTTCTATCACTCATGATGAATCCTGGTGCCTCTTCCACCGCGATACCAGATGCTGGTCCAGGTTCAATGACAACCTGTGCTTCTGAATTCTTGAAGATCCCTCCAAATATCATCATCATTAAACAGATCATTGGTATCATCTTCAATGCTGATCGCTTTGTAGCCTTGGTCTTCACCCCTCTTTGGGGCTTTCCCGGAATCCGTCCTCGTGGGCTCCAGGACTCCATCGTCTCCCGTGGGCTCTGATCCCAGAACCTCCGACCAAATAATGTTAATTGTCTAAATCAAAATAGAAAATAAACAGATTAAGTACATAGCACAATACTAACTTCCTCCTTTTGCCAAAAATAAAACATGCTTGGTAAAAATATTTCGTTTTTTTTTTTCTTTCTTCTGAAATTAAACACAAGTTAAAAGAAAACAAACACATATAAAACAGCATTCAATATTTAATACACTTTCTCTCTGCACACCAACCATGAGCTTCCATTATATGTGCATTTATTTATTTATTTATTTATTTATATTTATTTTATATTGTATTTTACATATACTACAGTGTTTATGTGCCATCATAACAATCAACTTTTTAACTTCTTTGTCACTGCCTCCTGATTGTACCCATTTATTTTCTCTTTTTGTGTTCAAGTGATTTTATCTGTTTCTACATGCTCAAGCCGCCTGATCTCATGTCTGGGATGGCATGGTTTGATTTGATTTACATGGACAAACTGCTCTATTGCTGTTTCACCTTCATTTTTCAAAATTTTATACACTACAGGAGAAACCTTATCTATAATTCGAAATGGCCCCTGCCAGGCTGCTAGAAATTTAGAATTTTTCTGTTTACTTTTTCCAAAATGAAACTTGTACACCTGATCCCCTACATTGTATTCCTTTACTGATGTCTTTTTGTCATAATATGACTTAGCACTGTCAGCAGCCCTTTCCAGATTTCTCTGCACAAAAGCAAATGCATGTTGCAAATGCCTCCTCAGTTCATCAATATATTCATGAACCGTGGATGCACTCACTAGAGTTTGCTCATGTGTTCTGTATAGTAGGTGTTGTGGTAACACCATTTTCCTACCTGTCAAGACCTCATGGGGGCTAACACCTGTTGCTTTGGCAGGAGTCGACCTGATTGCCATCAGAACCAACGGTAAACGTAAATCCCAGCTGGAACCTGCTTCTGCCACAAATTTCTTTAAAATATCCACAACAGACCTATTGCTTCTTTCAACTGTACCTGAAGACGCCGCCCGATATGCGATATGTAGTTTCCTTTTCACACCTAGTATTTGCCATACCTTACTCATTAGAGTACTTGTGAAATGACTTCCTCTGTCTGACTCAATTCTTTGTGGCAACCCAAACCTTGAGAACACATGGTTCACCAGCAATGTGGCTGCTGTTTGCGCACTACAATCTGGTGCAGGAACGCATTCAATCCACTTTGACATCAAACATACCACACTCAAAATATAACGGTGTCCCCTGCTCGACCTTTTTAAAGGACCTACATAGTCTATTTGCAAATCTGACCATGGGAGAGTTAGGCCTCTTTTCATCAATGGTGCTCTATGCATTGGTGAAGCAGGTTTAAATTGGGCGCATACTAGACATCCTCTAGTATATAATTCCACATCTTGGGACATATGAGGCCAGTAAGCATAATCTTTTAGTATTTCTAATGTTTTTTTGTGAACCTCTATGGCCTGCAGTTATGGCATCGTGTGCATGGTGTAGCATTAGTCCTCTGAATGAAAGGGGTACTACCCACTGTATTTGCCCTGTTATGGACTCTCTAATCATGAGTCCATCCTGTAATCTAATTCGTGTTTTGTTCTTTAATAACACCCTCAACTCTTCTTTTCCCATACAATCATTTTCTGTTAAAGGATTTTGTTCAGGATCTATCAAATGATTATAATAGATTCCCAAAATTTGATCATTCTTTTGTGCCTCAATCAAATCTTGGTCTGGCGTGTCATGACTCCACTGCACCACCGGTTGATCTACCTCCTTTGGTGCTTTAGAACGTGTGACTGCATCAATTTGTATTTCACCCATTAAATAATCAATAGGTAGCAATTCTCCCATCACAGCCCCAATCTTAGCCAGATGGTCTGCCTTATCATTTCCCTCCTTATCCTCTCCTGGTGTTTTTAAATGCCCACGAATTTTTCTCCAGTATATTGTTAAATTATTTTCTGACACCAATTTGTCTATGGCTTGTATCATTTTTCCATGTTTAAGTGGCTTTTTGTTGTATGTAACCATGCCTCTTGCTTTCCAACCAGGCAAATACTCCACAAAGCTATTCCGTGCATAGTCAGAATCAGTCACCAGGACAATTTCACTGAACTTTTTATCAACTGCAGTAGCAATTGCTTTATAGATGGCTGCCAATTCCGCCACCTGACTGCTCCTATCTCCAATCCTCATCCCTATACTAGGAACGCCTTCACATTTCAACCAGACATTTCCTATTCCTGCCACTAATTGTTTATTACTGTCATTTTCAATGTGAAAAGCACAACCATCCACATATACAGTTGGCAAATCCTTGCATGTTTTTTCATCAAAAGCTTTGTGTGGTGATTGTTCAAATTCCTGTAAACTAGCTTCCACTTCCATTTCATTTGGTATTTGTTCAGCTGCACAGTCATGTAAGTCAGCTAACCCTTGAGCAATTGGGCTCTTTTTATTTTGTCCATATCTCACTTCTACGGGAAAACCTTGTAATGCCAGCGTCCATGAAGTGATTCTGGATTGCGCTAGATTGCCTGATGTAATTCTTTTACTCTCTAAAAATTGCAAAGGTTGATGATTTGTTTCAATAATCACCTTTTCTCCCTGAACAATGGGGCGAAAATGTTGTAGTGCCCACACAGTGGTTAATAGGGCCTTCTCACATTCATTAAATTTCATTTCAACTTGGGAAAATGCCTTACTTGCATATGCAATGGTTTTGTGATTCAAATTGTGTTTTTGTGATAACACTGCTGACATACAATGTTCAGAAAAGCCTATTTCTATAAAGAAATCCCTGTCCTTTATGGGGTATGCTAAACATGGTGCCTTTACAAGACATTCCTTCAATCTAGCCACTGCATCAGACTGCTCTCTTTCCCATCTCCAGGGAGTATTTAGTTTAAGCAGTTTAGTCAATGGTTGAGTGATTTCTGCATAATTCTCAATGAACTTTCTGTTATAGCCTGTCATCCCTAATAAACTTTTTACTCCTTTCACATTTTTAGGATCTTTTAATCTTTGTATGGCCTCTATTTTCTTCCTTTGTGGATTTAGCCCATGTTCAGTCACTTCATGCCCTAGAAAGTTCACTTTTTTCTTGCACCATTGTGCTTTTTGCAAAGATACTTTGGCGCCTGCTTTCTGCAATTGGCCAAGCACATGTCTTATTTCATCAAAATGGCTTTTAAGGTTTTCATTTTTTATCAGGACATCATCCACATAAACTATTGTTCCTCTTTCCGCTGCATCCGGCATGGCCTTTCTCAAAAATATGCCAAATTCACTCCCACTATTGATGTACCCGAACGGAGCTCTAAGCCAGGCATATTGAGTCCTGTCAAATGTAAAGGAAAATAAGTGTTGTATCTCCTCTGCCAATGGCACACACCAATATCCAGAGGTGAGATCTAACGTGGTAAATACATTTGAACCATGTATCTGAGCTAGGCCCTGATCAATGAATGGTAGTGGCCATCTAGATACTGGTACTCTTTTATTTAACTCTCTTAAGTCTGCACACAGCCGCCATTGACCATTTGGCTTTAACACACCTAAAATAGGCGTATTGGATGTGCTATGAATGGGCCTAATTATTCCCTGTGATTCCAAATTTTTAATAATCTCTGCCAATGATTCTAAACATGCCAGCGGTAGTCTATACTGGCGTACAAACACTGGATTTCTGCTACAACCTTCTGGTAGTGTGGCCACATGTAAATCAGTTAAACCACAATCATAAGCATCTTTTGCAAATACATCCTTAAACTCCATAAATATTTCCCTCAGGTCGTCCCTATCCTTATCGCTGTCACATGCATCCGCTAAGGAGATCTGCTCTTCTACCATTCTGGAAAATTCTGGAAACTCTTCTGGTAAAGGAATCTCAGCGCTTTCCTCTAACTGTGTGGCTGTGTCTTTTTGTAGAGCTGCCACTTTTAAATATTTTGGCATATCAGCTTCCACTTCAATGGGCTGATTTCCTGTTTCATTTTCATTTAAATTAAATATTATGCAATCCTCTTGATGGCAGCACACTGTCTCATTTGAATCATAAGGATACACAGAATGAATTTTAAATATTCCTTTGGGCTGAGAGTCCAGGTGTTCTGGCAACTCGCCCTTGGCATCTACATATTTTTCAGGAATATTCCCAATCACCATGTTATTTAAATCTGCCGTATAATGTGATTATTGTATGGCCATTCCTAATGGGGAGTTTTCCTCTAAATGAATATCCTGACAACCTTTATTATTTACCATGATTTTTACAGATCCCTCACCAATGTCTACCAATGGAATGTATTCATAATCCAGGCCTTGCTGTTTTATGGATTCATTCAGGCATACAAATGCATCAGAGCCTTTCATCTGCTGCCCATTTTTGCATTTCAGTGTTATTGCAAACTGTTTTGTAAATGCAGGAATAATAGTATCTTTCCTTATTTGTAATTCGATGGCATAAGGAACCAGTTGTGCACAATGATAAGCCCTTCTTTTGTCTTCAAATTCAGGTGCCGGCCCACCTAGGCGTGACCATATTTTTTGATTAAGGAAATCTAACACCATACACATTCTGTGCATGATGTCATTGCCCATGTAAAATTCATTTTGTGCTCCATTCACTATCCATACATTATGGTAAATTGTTTTCTGCCCAATGCTAATTTTAAGCATGCATCTGCCTGTAATTCGGTTTTCAAAGTCTGGACTGTCCAACCCAGAAACATATTGGTTTTTAATCCTAAATTTCGGGATTTCTTCCCTCTCCATAATTTTTTGCAACAATTTCTCATTAATGAAACTCCTTTCATGTTCAAGCGCTAAAGTGGCTTTTATTGTTTTAAGATAATCATTTATACCAACGTGAACCCATGGTTGCTCATCTTCCATGTGTATTTCTGCCAGAGTGGTAATGTGTTTTTCTGAATCTGTTTTAGGAACAGTATTCTGTTTGCATGTATTCTCTTTTAAATAGAAACGTAATGTGTGCTCATTTATAGCAGTCTGCCAATCTTTCCTTGGGTCCAAGTATATTTGTACAGGAAGTTTTTCATTGTCGCTCTGATCTTTGTCTTGACACATTAATATAACAGTGACACTAGGTATGCAGCTATTCTGGAGATATACCTCCACAGCATCATTTGTTTTGGCAACGGTGTGACATTCATTTATATTGCTGTTTTGTGATTTTAGTTTCTTAGGCCTCAATGGTTTTTTGGTTAAGGACCACAGCACTCCATTCACCCCATCTATGAGAGGAGACAATCTTTTCAGGCAATCTGTCCCCATCAGAAATGGAATTTCACAAATAGATGTGATCAATACCTCTTGTTTCATTCTGTGCTTTCCTATTTTTATGTCAACCTCAGTTACACCTATGATGGGCACCTCCTCCCCATTAAAGTTATGCACTGGGCCTTGATTTGCCTTCACTGTGATCTGACTCTGTGGAGGCCTCCCTTCATTGATACTCTTTACCAGCTCCTTGGACATAATTGTGGCCTGTGCGCCAGTGTCAATCATAGCGAAGGTGTGGCATTTTTCTTCTACAGTGATGGGTGCATAATATCTGTCCTCAACTTCCTCTAATACACATAAGAAATGTGAATTCTTACTGATTTCAGGGCTCACCTTTCTCAGGTCTTTTTCACTTTTGGCTAAGCACATTGGTAAATGAAAAGACATTTTTCCCTCCTTTTTACCCATTTCTGTGCGAGATATTTTATTCATTTCTCCATGTTCAGAGGTTTTTTGGAGTGTGGCCACTGTTCGCCCATCCATCTGGGTAACATCAGAGACCCCATTACAACCTTCCAACTGAACATGTGTAACAACATCATTCAGCAATTTGTCATTTTTTAATTCTGTGCATTTGTGATCATTTAGTGTAATACCAGCCCTTGCAGCCTCGTCAAGAATATGTGGCTCAAAGAATTCTTCAGGTGATTGACTTGTACCCTCCTTGTGAGTATTTCCTTTTTCTGTCTGTGTTTGGTCATTGTTTTGCTTGCCCAGGGAAGGAGCTATGGCATCCCCACTTACTCCCTGTTCACTGGTATTCCCCATGCATGAGTCATTTTTCTTAAATCTGTTCCTTTGTTCTTTTGGAATTTCTAATGTTTCTTTTTCATTTGTGCAAATCTTTACTGTTTTATTTAGCTCTAAGTTAAACCGTACCTCTTTTTTAGAAGTATTTGCACTTTCTGTCACAATTTCATTTACTGGTACTTTCATTTTTAATCCATTAGGCATCTCAGAGTCGTTATGCAAAATTATATCAGAGCAATCTGTCATTTTGGCACTGCAGTTATCATGAGTACTTAGTCACTTTTCGGAAGCCCCCCGGTCATTGCTATGGCCATCAGCCCCCTCTTTGGAAGGTTGTTTTTGCGCTGTATAGAGCTTTCCTATTTGCTCAGCTAACATTTTCACTTGGGCCTCAAGGCACTGGAACCTTTCCATCTCTCTAGGATCCTCTTTCTGTGGCCTAGGTCGATATTGGTTGTTTTCCCCCTGATTGGATCTATTCTGATACCTCTCAGGTGATTGATACCGGTTGGGATGGTTTATGAACTCTTGATTCATTTGTGGAGGGGAGCGGGTTGCACCCATCCTTTGATTATAGTCCCTTGGTGGGGAATCATTGTACTGGCGTGGACTGTAGTTCACGTTTTGCCTCATGTCCTGTCTCTCAGATTGTGGGTACTGGCCCCTATATTGATTTCCATTATCAGTAAATCGATCCACATATTGGGGCCTATCCTGATTACCATATATCATGGTGTTGGGATCAAATCTGCTCTGTGTCCCCAATGACTGGTAGGGACCATCATTTCTTTGATCTTGATTTTGTCTCTGGTTATTGTTCATACCTGCCATATCAGACCGGTATCTTACCCGGGGTCTATCCCCTAAATATCTAGGGCTGATGTAGCTCTCTCTATTACTAGGATCATGTGATTGGAACATTGGTACAGGAAATGGCGATCTTTGTTGGTTACCCCTTTGTTCAGGTGTCACATTTTTACCTTGACTTTGAGCAGACTCAAGGGACATTTTGGCTGACCTGATTTCCATTACTGTGGCTGAGGGTTCTTTAGATTTAGGCCTAGTATCTTTCATTTTATCACTTTCTCTACCCTGACAATAGAGTACCTCATATAGCTTTGTGCTTTGATGTACAATCCATTCAAGGGACTTGTCACGGTCAAATTCACGGACCAATTGGGATATGATGTCTTTCTGTAGCCCATAGAAGTATGCAGTTTTAAACTCATTGGAATTTGAGTCAAAAGATACATCAAAACGAGAGAATGCTCTTCTTAAGTCTTGTAAAAATTGGCGAGGGGATGTATTAGGTCCAGCAGTAATTGTGTACGCGACTTTCTTTGCCTCCTGCAATGACTGAAAAGGAGAAAAATGACGCCTAATTTCTTTTTCAAACTCCAGCCATGTCATATTCTGCTGTTCATTTAATCCCCTTATGATGCTGGCCGTCGGGGCATCTAAAGTTAAATGAAAATATTGTCTGTACTGTTCCTTAGGTATCTGGAGCGCTTTAAAAATGTCATGCACCGCTTCTAAGTGATCCTCAATGCAGCATTCACCTCCCTTTTTAAATGGTTTGATCAGGGCTTTAATGGATTTCATTATTTTTATGGGGCTACTTGTTGCAATACATGGAATTGCACTATTTTGTGAGTCAATCCTGTTTTCAGGTGTATGAGATTGGTGACTGCCCCCAATGGGAGTATCAAATCCCCCAAGGGACCTGCAACCAAGTTCAGTCACCGGACCAGTCACTGGGGCACTAGCTCTTTGGGCAGAGCTAGAATTCACCTCCACTCCATTGAATGTGGTACCCTGCCGCCTCTCTTGGGACCTGGGAATGCACATTTGCTGTTCTAAGTCCTTACACTTTTTAAGGAGTCTGGTTGCTTCATTCTGCAAATAATTATTTTCATCGCTCATTTTATTAATCGCCTCCTGCATGTCGCACATTTGCATTTGGCATTCATTGAACTCTTTATTTCTTTTGTCTCTTTCTTGAATCATTTTAATCATTTCTTGTTCTGCACTCTGGAGATCACCTTCTTTTTCACAATGTTCTTTTTGTAAAATCTGCATTTCTGAAACAACCTCATCTTTATCCTGCCTAATGTGATCCACTAAGGCTTTTAAGTGTGTCAATTCTTGCTCACTATCTTCAAATTGTTTCTTGCTTTTGGATAACTGAGTATCAAAGTCTCTGCATTTTAATTGCATGTCTTTTTTGGCATACATCCAATTCTGCTCTCAACATTTCCTGATTTTTACTTGCCCCCTCTAATTCAGTCTTTAACCTGTTAATTAGCTGAGTATCATTCTCTTGCATTCGCAGGGATTTGTTTAAAATAAACCATATTTTGCCGCATAACAGTCTTTCTCTGCACTTTTATCGGCTGCATTCAATAATCTTGTAAGGCAGACCTGGATTATGCTGCCTTCTGCAAAAATATTGTCTAGTTTTTCTTTCTGCACCTCACCCTGAATGCGGTTACTCCATTCTAACGTGCTATTCGAAGACCAATTCCCATGTGCAAATAACTTTGCCTCTAAATATTGCACTAGATCTGAGAATGTGGTTTCCCTTTGTGACATTCTGAAATTCGTTTTTAGTGGCACACTGCTATTATAAAATGGGTTCCCTTTAATGTGCAAATGGCAGTGTGAGACACACTTGCCACGCCCAGTAGGTACTCTATGATCACTTTCCCGGCCTGCAACGCACCATAAATATGTAGGGTATTTTGTGGAGATTTGGGGCCTGACGGTATTTTATTACCGCCGAAAAATAACTTAGCAATAATCACTCTTTGTATTCAGATTTGGCCATGTGCAACAATAATACAATGGACATGCATTATTTCAGCACCCAGACCTGCATATTTGGTATACGTGGTTGGTGGTATTTTGGTGAGCATAATTCCCTTGTTTTATTTGTGGCCCCAATGTCCAGAATCCCTTATCTTTGCTTAGATTTTTCGTGTGATCACTAGAGAGACCTCAGACCTGCATTCTAGGAATACCACATTTTCCAGTGATAGTGTTGGTGTGCCACCATGGGCGAACTCACTGACTTATTTACGACAGAGAGCTATATGTGGTAGTCTTGTGGTAATTTCCACTACCTTATATACGGTATGGAGCTATGTTCAGAGAGTCTCTCTTCCCGTTGGCTCATGTACCTCCAACAAGCTATGCTACAGTCACTCACAATTATTCATACTGATTTTGACATGCACACATCTGTCTTAAAATGACCATTGCACTGTTTAAAAATCTCCCCACATCATCAGCATTGTAATGGTAAACAATAAACATCACCCGTCTGTTTTCAAATATTTTTCTGTATTATAAAAGTTGTATTTAAAAACGATCTCATTCTTTACAGAAATAAAATGGTACAGTCAAAGCATTGTCTGTGACACTCTGCAAAGATAGTGGCGGAGAACAGAATTCAAATTGCAACATTAGCACTTGATTAAGACACGCACAGGAATCCTACACTGACTGCATATTACCGTACACACTCAGCTCCCACACTTCTCATTACCTTATCTTTTTAGTTGTTCTCTTTGTGAATGTGGCTCTCTTGGATTAACTCCAGCAAAAAGGAACGCTTGCCTTCTCAAACCGGGGTCATTGCCTGGAATTCTCAGCTTTTGCAGATAGGAATGCCTCAGCCAGTGGAAAGGTCCTTCTTTCAGCTCTCCCCAATCTCGACTGCAGCAGGACACAGGAATCTGCATTCAGTCAGGAGCCCCACAGCCAGGTCTTCTCCCCAATAGTGCAGAAAGATGTCTGCCTGTCTTTTTCCCTGATACTGCCCACTAAAACTTTCCTCTCAGCCCTCTGTATGACGTGTCCCAATGAAATCCATCATCTCTCATCCTCCTACTCTTCAACAATAGCTTCGCTTATACATTTGCAATTGTTGCAAATCTGACTTCCTTCTTCCTGCAGTTACTGTGCACAAAAACACGGAGAATCAGGCAGAGAAGAGAAGAAAAAATCTCTGCACACGCATTTAAATGGTTTTCAGAGTATGCCTAATTCTGCAGTGGAGAACACATTTTATTAGTGGGTTATGTTAAATAAGGTTTATTAGTCAGGTTAATTGTTAATAGGTTAGCTGTTAATTTTCAAATGTGTCTCTAGCAATATAGGTATTTCAGGTGAAAAATAGTGTGCATTTTTAAATGAGCATGTGTGCTTTTAACTGTAAAAATAGATTTGCATCTTATATGTTAAAATCGTTTTTTGACTGAATAGCCTGTCTTTCCTTGTTAATCTGGCAACCCATATAGCAATGCACCGCACCCTTGTGGTGGTGCTGCAAAAAAATGTGCTACTTGTGCAGTAGTGCTGTACTCTGTACTGTAACATGCCAAATATCCTTACATATAGCTCTGAATGTCCCAAAAACATTTACAGCCTGAAAGGGGCATTAACCTGCATCCTAGACCACTGAAATTCCCAATTATATTTTTGGCACGAAAAATGCTACACCCCTGAACGTTCAGAATATGTTAGCAGCCCAAAAAAGGCCTTAAAATGCATCTTAAGCCTGCAAAAATGTAGAAAACTTTGGAGGCCCAGAAAAGGGGTTTATAGGCATCCTAGACCACCTAAACTCCAGAAAATGTTGTTGGGAAAAAACGGTGCTGGAGAGCTCCGAATGTCCCAAAAACATTTGCAGCCTGAAAGGGGCATTAACCCGCATCCTAGACCACTGAAATTCCCAACAATATTTTTGGCATGAAAAAAGCATCCTACACCCCTGAAAGTTCAGAATATGTTAGCAGCCCAAAAAAGGCCTTAAAATGTATATTAAGCCTGCAAAAATGTAGAAAACTTTGGAGGCCTCAAAAAGGGTTTTACAGGCATCCTAGACCCCCTAAAGTCCGGAAAAAATGCTGGTCGCCTAAAAACTGTGTCAGAGAGCTCTGAATGTCAAACATTTGCAGCCTGAAAAGGGCATTAACAGGCATCCTAGACCACTGAAATTCCCAACAATATTTTTGGCGTGAAAAATGCATCCTACACCCCTGAAAATTCAGAATATGTTAGCAGCCCAAAAATAGGCCTTTACATGCCTCTTAAGACTGCAATAAATGTTGAAAACTTTGGATGCCCAAAAAAGGGGTTTACAGGCATCCTAGACCCCATAAAGTCCAAAAAATGTTGGTGGCCAAAAACTGTGTCAGAGAACTCTGAATGTCCCAAAAACCTTTACAGCCTGAAAGGGGCATTAACCTGCATCCTAGACCACTGAAATTCCCAATTACATTTTTGGCACGAAAAATTATACTACCCTGAAAGTTCAGAATATGTTAGCAGCCCAAAAAAGGCCTTAAAATGTATATTAAGCCTGCAAAAATGTAGAAAACTTTGGAGGCCTCAAAAAGGGGTTTACAGGCATCCTAGACCCCCTAAAGTCCAGAAAATGTTGGTCACCTAAAAACTGTGTGAGAGAGCTCTCAATGTCCCAAAAACATTTGCAGCCTTAAAGGGGCATTAACCCGCATCCTATACCACTGAAATTCCCAATAATATTTTTGGCACGAAAAATGCATCCTACACCCCTGAAAATTCAGAATATGTTAGCAGCCCAAAAAAGGCCTTAAAATGCATCTTAAGCCTGCAAAAATGTAGAAAACTTTGGAGGCCCAGAAAAGGGGTTTACAAGCATCCTAGACCCCCTAAACTCCAGAAAATGTTGTTGGGAAAAAACAGTGCTGGAGAGCTCCCAATGCCTCAAAAACATTTGCAGCCTGAAAGGAGCATTAACCTGCATCCTAGACCACTGAAGTTCCCGACAATATTTTTGGCATGAAAAAAGCATCCTACACCCCTGAAAGTTCAGAATATGTTAGCAGCCCAAAAAAGGCCTTAAAATGTATATTAAGCCTGCAAAAATGTAGAAAACTTTGGAGGCCTCAAAAAGGGTTTTACAGGCATCCTAGACCCCCTAAAGTCCAGAAAATGTTGGTCACCTAAAAGCTGTGTGAGAGAGCTCTCAATGTCCCAAAAACATTTGCAGCCTTAAAGGGGCATTAACCCGCATCCTAGACCACTGAAATTCCCAATACTATTTTTGGCACTAAAAATGCATCCTACACCCCTGAAAATTCAGAATATGTTAGCAGCCCAAAAAAGGCCTTAAAATGCATCTTAAGCCTGCAAAAATGTAGAAAACTTTGGAGGCCCAGAAAAGGGGTTTACAGGCATCCTAGACCCCCTAAACTCCAGAAAATGTTGTTGGGAAAAAACAGTGCTGGAGAGCTCCGAATGTCCCAAAAACATTTGCAGCCTGAAAGGGGCATTAACCCGCATCCTAGACCACTGAAGTTCCTGACAATATTTTTGGCATGAAAAAAGTATCCTACACCCCTGAAAGTTCAGAATATGTTAGCAGCCCAAAAAAGGCCTTAAAATGTATATTAAGCCTGCAAAAATGTAGAAAACTTTGGAGGCCTCAAAAAGGGGTTTACAGGCATCCTAGACACCCTAAAGTCCAGAAAATGTTGGTCGCCTAAAAAAAGAGTCAGAGAGCTCTGAATGTCCCAAAAACATTTGCAGCCTGAAAGGGGCATTAACCCGCATCCTAGACCACTGAAATTCCCAATAATATTTTTGGCACGAAAAATGTATCCTACACCCCTGAAAATTCAGAATATGTTAGCAGCTCAAAAATAGGCCTTAACATGCATTTTAAGACTGCAAAAAATGTTGAAAACTTTGGATGCCCAAAAAAGGGGTTTACAGGCATCCTAGACCCCCTAAAGTCCAGAAAATGCTGGTCGCCTAAAAACGGTGTCAGAGAGCTCTGAATGTCCCAAAAACATTTGCAGCCTGAAAAGGGCATTAACAGGCATCCTAGACCACTGAAATTCCCAACAATATTTTTGGCATGAAAAATGTATCCTACACCCCTGAAAATTCAGAATATGTTAGCAGCCCAAAAATAGGCCTTAACATACATCTTAAGACTGCAATAAATGTTGAAAACTTTGGATGCCCAAAAAAGGGGTTTACAGGCATCCTAGACCCCCTAAAGTCCGGAAAATGCTGGTCGCCTAAAAACTGTGTCAGAGAGCTCTGAATGTCAAACATTTGCAGCCTGAAAAGGGCATTAACAGGCATCCTAGACCACTGAAATTCCCAACAATATTTTTGGCATGAAAAATGCATCCTACACCCCTGAAAATTCAGAATATGTTAGCAGCCCAAAAAAAGGCCTTAACATGCCTCTTAAGACTGCAATAAATGTTGAAAACTTTGGATGCCCAAAAAAGGGGTTTACAGGCATCCTAGACCCCATAAAGTCCAGAAAATGTTGGTGGCCAAAAACTGTGTCAGAGAGCTCTGAATGTCCCAAAAACCTTTACAGCCTGAAAGGGGCATTAACCTGCATCCTAGACCACTGAAATTCCCAATTACATTTTTGGCACGAAAAATGCTACTCCCCTGAAAGTTCAGAATATGTTAGCAGCCCAAAAAAGGCCTTAAAATGTATATTAAGCCTGCAAAAATGTAGACAACTTTGGAGGCCTCAAAAAGAGTTTTACAGGCATCCTAGACCCCCTAAAGTCCCGAAAATGTTGGTCACCTAAAAACTGTGTGAGAGAGCTCTCAATGTCCCAAAAACATTTGCAGCCTTAAAGGGGCATTAACCCGGATCCTAGACCACTGAAATTCCCAATAATATTTTTGGCACGAAAAATGCATCCTACACCCCTGAAAATTCAGAATATGTTAGCAGCCCAAAAATAGGCCTTAACATGCATTTTAAGATTGCAAAAAATGTTGAAAACTTTGGATGCCCAAAAAAGGGGTTTACAGGCATCCTAGACCCCCTAAAGTCCAGAAAATGATGGTCGCCTAAAAACGGTGTCAGAGAGCTCTGAATGTCCCAAAAACATTTGCAGCCTGAAAAGGGCATTAACAGGCATCCTAGACCACTGAAATTCTCAACAATATTTTTGGCATGAAAAATGCATCCTACACCCCTGAAAATTCAGAATATGTTAGCAGCCCAAAAATAGGCCTTAACATGCATCTTAAGACTGCAATAAATGTTGAAAACTTTGGATGCCCAAAAAAGGGGTTTGCAGGCATCCTAGACCCCATAAAGTCCAGAAAAAGTTGGTGGCCAAAAACTGTGTCAGAGAGCTCTGAATGTCCCAAAAACCTTTACAGCCTGAAAGGGGCATTAACCTGCATCCTATACCACTGAAATTCCCAATTATATTTTTGGCACGAAAAATGCTACACCCCTGAACGTTCAGAATATGTTAGCAGCCCAAAAAAGGCCTTAAAATGCATCTTAAGCCTGCAAAAATGTAGAAAACTTTGGAGGCCCAGAAAAGGGGTTTATAGGCATCCTAGACCACCTAAACACCAGAAAATGTTGTTGGGAAAAAACGGTGCTGGAGAGCTCCGAATGTCCCAAAAACATTTGCAGCCTGAAAGGGGCATTAACCCGCATCCTAGACCACTGAAATTCCCAACAATATTTTTGGCATGAAAAAAGCATCCTACACCCCTGAAAGTTCAGAATATGTTAGCAGCCCAAAAAATGCCTTAAAATGTATATTAAGCCTGCAAAAATGTAGAAAACTTTGGAGGCCTCAAAAAGGGGTTTACAGGCATCGTAGACACCCTAAAGTCCAGAAAATGTTGGTCGCCTAAAAACGGGGTCAGAGAGCTCTGAATGTCCCAAAAACATTTGCAGCCTGAAAGGGGCATTAACCCGCATCCTAGACCACTGAAATTCCCAATAATATTTTTGGCACGAAAAATGCATCCTACACCCCTGAAAATTCAGAATATGTTAGCAGCCCAAAAAAGGCCTTAAAATACATCTTAAGACTGCAAAAATGTAGAAAACTTTGGAGGCCCAGAAAAGGGGTTTACAGGCATCCTAGACCCCCTAAACTCCAGAAAATGTTGTTGGGAAAAAACAGTGCTGGAGAGCTCCGAATGTCCCAAAATAATTTGCAGCCTGAAAGGGGCATTAACCCACATCCTAGACCGCTGAAGTTCCCGACAATATTTTATGGCATGAAAAAAGCATCCTACACCCCTGAAAGTTCAGAATATGTTAGCAGCCCAAAAAAGGCCTTAAAATATATATTAAGCCTGCAAAGAGGCCCAGAAAAGGGGTTTACAGGCATCCTAGACCCCCTAAACTCCAGAAAATGTTGTTGGGAAAAAACGGTGCTGGAAAGCTCCGAATGTCCCAAAAACATTTCAGCCTGAAAGGGGCATTAACCCGCATCCTAGACCACTGAAATTCCCAACAATATTTTTGGCATGAAAAAAGCATCCTACACCCCTGAAAGTTCAGAATATGTTAGCAGCCCAAAAAATGCCTTAAAATGTTTATTAAGCCTGCAAAAATGTAGAAAACTTTGGAGGCATCGAAAAGGGGTTTACAGGCATCCTAGACCCCATAAAGTCCAGAAAATGTTGGTCACCTAAAAACTGTGTGAGAGAGCTCTCAATGTCCCAAAAACATTTGCAGCCTGAAAGGGGCATTAACCCGCATCCTAGACCAGTGAAATTCCCAATAATATTTTTGACACGAAAAATGCATCCTACACCCCTGAAAATTCAGAATATGTTAGCAGCCCAAAAATAGGCCTTAACATGTATCTTAAGACTGCAAAAAATGTTGAAAGCTTTGGATGCCCAAAAAAGGGGTTTACAGGCATCCTAGAGCCCATAAAGTCCAGAAAATGTTGGTGGCCAAAAACTGTGTCAGAGAGCTCTGAATGTCCCAAAAATCTTTACAGCCTGAAAGGGGCATTAACCTGCATCCTAGACCACTGAAAGTCCCAATTATATTTTTGGCATGAAAAATGCTACACCCCTGAACGTTCAGAATATGTTAGCAGCCCAAAAAAGGCCTTAAAATGCATCTTAAGCCTGCAAAAATGTAGAAAACTTTGGAGGCCCAGAAAAGGGGTTTATAGGCATCCTAGACCACCTAAACTCCAGAAAATGTTGTTGGGAAAAAACGGTGCTGGAGAGCTCCGAATGTCCCAAAAACATTTGCAGCCTGAAAGGGGCATTAACCCGCATCCTAGACCACTGAAATTCCCAACAATATTTTTGGCATGAAAAAAGCATCCTACACCCCTGAAAGTTCAGAATATGTTAACAGCCCAAAAAATGCCTTAAAATGTATATTAAGCCTGCAAAAATGTAGAAAACTTTGGAGGCCTCAAAAAGGGGTTTACAGGCATCCTAGACACCCTAAAGTCCAGAAAATGTGGGTCGCCTAAAAACGGGGTCAGAGAGCTCTGAATGTCCCAAAAACATTTGCAGCCTGAAAGGGGCATTAACCCGCATCCTAGACCACTGAAATTCCCAATAATATTTTTGGCACGAAAAATGCATCCTACACCCCTGAAAATTCAGAATATGTTAGCAGCCCAAAAATAGGCCTTAACATGCATCTTAAGACTGCAAAAAATGTTGAAAACTTTGGATACCCAAAAAAGGGGTTTACAGGCATCCTAGAGCCCATAAAGTCCAGAAAATGTTGGTGGCCAAAAACTGTGTCAGAGAGCTCTGAATGTCCCAAAAACATTTGCAGCCTGAAAGGGGCATTAACCTGCATCCAAGACCACTGAAATTCCCAATTACATTTTTGGCACGAAAAATGCTACACCCCTGAATGTTCAGAATATGTTAGCAGCCCAAAAAAGGCCTTAAAATGCATCTTAAGCCTGCAAAAATGTAGAAAACTTTGGAGGCCCAGAAAACGGGTTTACAGGCATCCTAGACCCCCTAAACTCCAGAAAATTTTGTTGGGAAAAAACGGTGCTGGAAAGCTCCGAATGTCCCAAAAACATTTGCAGCCTGAAAGGGGCATTAACCCGCATCCTAGACCACTGAAATTCCCAACAATATTTTTGGCATGAAAAAAGCATCCTATACCCCTGAAAGTTCAGAATATGTTAGCAGCCCAAAAAAGGCCTTAAAATGTATGTTAAGCCTGCAAAAATGTAGAAAACTTTGGAGGCCTCAAAAAGGGGTTTACAGGCATCCTAGACCCCCTAAAGTCCAGAAAATGCTGGTCGCCTAAAAACGGTGTCAGAGAGCTCTGAATGTCCCAAAAACATTTGCACACTGAAAAGGGCATTAACAGGCATCCTAGACCACTGAAATTCCCAACAATATTTTTGGCATGAAAAATGCATCCTACACCCCTGAAAATTCAGAATATGTTAGCAGCCCAAAAATAGGCCTTAACATGCATCTTAAGAGTGAAATAAATGTTGAAAACTTTGGATGCCCAAAAAAGGGGTTTACAGGCATCCTAGACCCCATAAAGTCCAGAAAATGTTGGTGGCCAAAAACTGTGTCAGAGAACTCTGAATGTCCCAAAAACCTTTACAGCCTGAAAGGGGCATTAACCTGCATCCTAGACCACTGAAATTCCCAATTACATTTTTGGCACGAAAAATTATACTCCCCTGAAAGTTCAGAATATGTTAGCAGCCCAAAAAAGGCCTTAAAATGTATATTAAGCCTGCAAAAATGTAGAAAACTTTGGAGGCCTCAAAAAGGGGTTTACAGGTATCCTAGACCCCCTAAAGTCCAGAAAATGTTGGTCACCTAAAAATTGTGTGAGAGAGCTCTCAATGTCCCAAAAACATGTGCAGCCTTAAAGGGGCATTAACCCGCATCCTAGACCACTGAAATTCCCAATAATATTTTTGGCACGAAAAATGCATCCTACACCCCTGAAAATTCAGAATATGTTAGCAGCCCAAAAAAGGCCTTAAAATGCATCTTAAGCCTGCAAAAATGAAGAAAACTTTGGAGGCCCAGAAAAGGGGTTTACAAGCATCCTAGACCCCCTAAACTCCAGAAAATATTGTTGGGAAAAAACAGTGCTGGAGAGCTCCCAATGCCTCAAAAACATTTGCAGCCTGAAAGGAGCATTAACCCGCATCCTAGACCACTGAAGTTCCCGACAATATTTTTGGCATGAAAAAAGCATCCTACACCCCTGAAAGTTCAGAATATGTTAGCAGCCCAAAAAAGGCCTTAAAATGTATATTAAGCCTGCAAAAATGTAGAAAACTTTGGAGGCCTCAAAAAGGGTTTTACAGGCATCCTAGACCCCCTAAAGTCCAGAAAATGTTGGTCACCTAAAAGCTGTGTGAGAGAGCTCTCAATGTCCCAAAAACATTTGCAGCCTTAAAGGGGCATTAACCCGCATCCTAGACCACTGAAATTCCCAATACTATTTTTGGCACTAAAAATGCATCCTACACCCCTGAAAATTCAGAATATGTTAGCAGCCCAAAAAAGGCCTTAAAATGCATCTTAAGCCTGCAAAAATGTAGAAAACTTTGGAGGCCCAGAAAATGGGTTTACAGGCATCCTAGACCCCCTAAACTCCAGAAAATGTTGTTGGGAAAAAACAGTGCTGGAGAGCTCCGAATGTCCCAAAATCATTTGCAGCCTGAAAGGGGCATTAACCCGCATCCTAGACCACTGAAGTTCCTGACATTATTTTTGGCATGAAAAAAGTATCCTACACCCCTGAAAGTTCAGAATATGTTAGCAGCCCAAAAAAGGCCTTAAAATGTATATTAAGCCTGCAAAAATGTAGAAAACTTTGGAGGCCTCAAAAAGGGGTTTACAGGCATCCTAGACACCCTAAAGTCCAGAAAATGTTGGTCGCCTAAAAAAAGAGTCAGAGAGCTCTGAATGTCCCAAAAACATTTGCAGCCTGAAAGGGGCATTAACCCGCATCCTAGACCACTGAAATTCCCAATAATATTTTTGGCACGAAAAATGTATCCTACACCCCTAAAAATTCAGAATATGTTAGCAGCTCAAAAAGAGGCCTTAACATGCATTTTAAGACTGCAAAACATGTTGAAAACTTTGGATGCCCAAAAAAGGGGTTTACAGGCATCCTAGACCCCCTAAAGTCCAGAAAATGCTGGTCGCCTAAAAACGGTGTCAGAGAGCTCTGAATGTCCCAAAAACATTTGCAGCCTGAAAAGGGCATTAACAGGCATCCTAGACCACTGAAATTCCCAACAATATTTTTGGCATGAAAAATGTATCCTACACCCCTGAAAATTCAGAATATGTTAGCAGCCCAAAAATAGGCCTTAACATACATCTTAAGACTGCAATAAATGTTGAAAACTTTGGATGCCCAAAAAAGGGGTTTACAGGCATCCTAGACCCAATAAAGTCCAGAAAATGTTGGTGGCCAAAAACTGTATCAGAGAGCTCTGAATGTCCCAAAAACATTTGCAGCCTGAAAGGGGCGTTAACCTGCATCCAAGACCACTGAAATTCCCAATTACATTTTTGGCAGGAAAAATGCTGCACCCCTGAAAGTTCAGAATATGTTAGCAGCCCAAAAAAGGCCTTAAAATGTATATTAAGCCTGCAAAAATATAGAAAACTTTGGAGGTCTCAAAAAGGGGTTTACAGGCATCCTAGACCCCCTAAAGTCCAGAAAATGTTGGTCACCTAAAAACTGTGTGAGAGAGCTCTCAATGTCCCAAAAACATTTGCAACCTGAAAGGGGCATTAACCCGCATCCTAGACCACTGAAATTCCCAATAATATTTTTGACACGAAAAATGCATCCTACACCCCTGAAAATTCAGAATATGTTAGCAGCCCAAAAATAGGCCTTAACATGTATCTTAAGACTGCAAAAAATGTTGAAAACTTTGGATGCCCAAAAAAGGGGTTTACAGGCATCCTAGACCCCCTAAAGTCCAGAAAATGCTGGTCGCCTAAAAACGGTGTCAGAGAGCTCTGAATGTCCCAAAAACATTTGCAGCCTGAAAAGGGCATTAACAGGCATCCTAGACCACTGAAATTCCCAACAATATTTTTGGCATGAAAAATGCATCCTACACCCCTGAAAATTCAGAATATGTTAGCAGCCCAAAAATAGGCCTTAACATGCATCTTAAGACTGCAATAAATGTTGAAAACTTTGGATGCCCAAAAAAGGGGTTTACAGGCATCCTAGACCCCCTAAAGTCCGGAAAATGCTGGTCGCCTAAAAACTGTGTCAGAGAGCTCTGAATGTCAAACATTTGCAGCCTGAAAAGGGCATTAACAGGCATCCTAGACCACTGAAATTCCCAACAATATTTTTGGCATGAAAAATGCATCCTACACCCCTGATAATTCAGAATATGTTAGCAGCCCAAAAAAAGGCCTTAACATGCCTCTTAAGACTGCAATAAATGTTGAAAACTTTGGATGCCCAAAAAAGGGGTTTACAGGCATCCTAGACCCCATAAAGTCCAGAAAATGTTGGTGGCCAAAAACTGTGTCAGAGAGCTCTGAGCGTCCCAAAAACCTTTACAGCCTGAAAGGGGCATTAACCTGCATCCTAGACCACTGAAATGCCCAATTACATTTTTGGCACGAAAAATGCTACTCCCCTGAAAGTTCAGAATATGTTAGCAGCCCAAAAAAGGCCTTAAAATGCATCTTAAGCCTGCAAAAATGTAGAAAACTTTGGAGGCCCAGAAAAGGGGTTTATAGGCATCCTAGACCACCTAAACTCCAGAAAATGTTGTTGGAAAAAACGGTGCTGGAGAGCTCCGAATGTCCCAAAAACATTTGCAGCCTGAAAGGGGCATTAACCCGCATCCTAGACCACTGAAATTCCCAACAATATTTTTGGCATGAAAAAAGCATCCTACACCCCTGAAAGTTCAGAATATGTTAGCAGCCCAAAAAATGCCTTAAAATGTATATTAAGCCTGCAAAAATGTAGAAAACTTTGGAGGCCTCAAAAAGGGGTTTACAGGCATCCTAGACACCCTAAAGTCCAGAAAATGTTGGTCGTCTAAAAACGGGGTCAGAGAGCTCTGAATGTCCCAAAAACATTTGCAGCCTGAAAGGGGCATTAACCCGCATCCTAGACCACTGAAATTCCCAATAATATTTTTGGCACGAAAAATGCATCCTACACCCCTGAAAATTCAGAATATGTTAGCAGCCCAAAAAAGGCCTTAAAATACATCTTAAGACTGCAAAAATGTAGAAAACTTTGGAGGCCCAGAAAAGGGGTTTACAGGCATCCTAGACCCCCTAAACTCCAGAAAATGTTGTTGGGAAAAAACAGTGCTGGAGAGCTCCGAATGTCCCAAAAACATTTGCAGCCTGAAAGGGGCATTAACCCACATCCTAGACCGCTGAAGTTCCCGACAATATTTTATGGCATGAAAAAAGCATCCTACACCCCTGAAAGTTCAGAATATGTTAGCAGCGCAAAAAAGGCCTTAAAATATATATTAAGCCTGCAAAGAGGCCCAGAAAAGGGGTTTACAGGCATCCTAGACCCCCTAAACTCCAGAAAATGTTGTTGGGAAAAAACGGTGCTGGAAAGCTCCGAATGTCCCAAAAACATTTGCAGCCTGAAAGGGGCATTAACCCGCATCCTAGACCACTGAAATTCCCAACAATATTTTTGGCATGAAAAAAGCATCCTACACCCCTGAAAGTTCAGAATATGTTAGCAGCCCAAAAAATGCCTTAAAATGTATATTAAGCCTTCAAAAATGTAGAAAACTTTGGAGGCATCGAAAAGGGGTTTACAGGCATCCTAGACCCCCTAAAGTCCAGAAAATGTTGGTCGCCTAAAAACGGGGTCAGAGAGCTCTGAATGTCCCCAAAACATTTGCAGCCTGAAAGGGGCATTAACCCGCATCCTAGACCACTGAAATTCCCAATAATATTTTTTGGCACGAAAAATGCATCCTACACCCCTGAAAATTCAGAATATGTTAGCAGCCCAAAAATAGGCCTTAACATGCATCTTAAGACTGCAAAAAATGTTGAAAACTTTGGATGCCCAAAAAAGGGGTTTACAGGCATCCTAGAGCCCATAAAGTCCAGAAAATGTTGGTGGCCAAAAACTGTGTCAGAGAGCTCTGAATGTCCCAAAAACATTTGCAGCCTGAAAGGGGCATTAACCTGCATCCAAGACCACTGAAATTCCCAATTACATTTTTGGCACGAAAAATGCTACACCCCTGAATGTTCAGAATATGTTAGCAGCCCAAAAAAGGCCTTAAAATGCATCTTAAGCCTGCAAAAATGTAGAAAACTTTGGAGGCCCAGAAAACGGGTTTACAGGCATCCTAGACCCCCTAAACTCCAGAAAATTTTGTTGGGAAAAAACGGTGCTGGAAAGCTCCGAATGTCCCAAAAACATTTGCAGCCTGAAAGGGGCATTAACCCGCATCCTAGACCACTGAAATTCCCAACAATATTTTTGGCATGAAAAAAGCATCCTATACCCCTGAAAGTTCAGAATATGTTAGCAGCCCAAAAAAGGCCTTAAAATGTATGTTAAGCCTGCAAAAATGTAGAAAACTTTGGAGGGCTCAAAAAGGGGTTTACAGGCATCCTAGACCCCCTAAAGTCCAGAAAATGCTGGTCGCCTAAAAACGGTGTCAGAGAGCTCTGAATGTCCCAAAAACATTTGCACACTGAAAAGGGCATTAACAGGCATCCTAGACCACTGAAATTCCCAACAATATTTTTGGCATGAAAAATGCATCCTACACCCCTGAAAATTCAGAATATGTTAGCAGCCCAAAAATAGGCCTTAACATGCATCTTAAGAGTGAAATAAATGTTGAAAACTTTGGATGCCCAAAAAAGGGGTTTACAGGCATCCTAGACCCCATAAAGTCCAGAAAATGTTGGTGGCCAAAAACTGTGTCAGAGAACTCTGAATGTCCCAAAAACCTTTACAGCCTGAAAGGGGCATTAACCTGCATCCTAGACCACTGAAATTCCCAATTACATTTTTGGCACGAAAAATTATACTCCCCTGAAAGTTCAGAATATGTTAGCAGCCCAAAAAAGGCCTTAAAATGTATATTAAGCCTGCAAAAATGTAGAAAACTTTGGAAGCCTCAAAAAGGGGTTTACAGGCATCCTAGACCCCCTAAAGTCCAGAAAATGTTGGTCACCTAAAAACTGTGTGAGAGAGCTCTCAATGTCCCAAAAACATTTGCAGCCTTAAAGGGGCATTAACCCACATCCTAGACCACTGAAATTCCCAATAATATTTTTGGCACGAAAAATGCATCCTACACCCCTGAAAATTCAGAATATGTTAGCAGCCCAAAAAAGGCCTTAAAATGCATCTTAAGCCTGCAAAAATGTAGAAAACTTTGGAGGCCCAGAAAAGGGGTTTACAAGCATCCTAGACCGCCTAAACTCCAGAAAATGTTGTTGGGAAAAAACAGTGCTGGAGAGCTCCCAATGCCTCAAAAACATTTGCAGCCTGAAAGGAGCATTAACCCGCATCCTAGACCGCTGAAGTTCCCGATAATATTTTTGGCATGAAAAAAGCATCCTACACCCCTGAAAGTTCAGAATATGTTAGCAGCCCAAAAAAGGCCTTAAAATGTATATTAAGCCTGCAAAAATGTAGAAAACTTTGGAGGCCTCAAAAAGGGTTTTACAGGCATCCTAGACCCCCTAAAGTCCAGAAAATGTTGGTCACCTAAAAGCTGTGTGAGAGAGCTCTCAATGTCCCAAAAACATTTGCAGCCTTAAAGGGGCATTAACCCGCATCCTAGACCACTGAAATTCCCAATACTATTTTTGGCACTAAAAATGCATCCTACACCCCTGAAAATTCAGAATATGTTAACAGCCCAAAAAAGGCCTTAAAATGCATCTTAAGCCTTCAAAAATGTAGAAAACTTTGGAGGCCCAGAAAAGGGGTTTACAGGCATCCTAGACCCCCTAAAGTCCAGAAAATGTTGGTCACCTAAAAAATGTGTGAGAGAGCTCTCAATGTCCCAAAAACATTTGCAGCCTTAAAGGGGCATTAACCCGCATCCTAGACCACTGAAATTCCCAATAATATTTTTGGCACGAAAAATGCATCCTACACCCCTGAAAATTCAGAATATGTTAGCAGCCCAAAAAAGGCCTTAAAATGCATCTTAAGCCTGCAAAAATGTAGAAAACTTTGGAGGCCCAGAAAAGGGGTTTACAAGCATCCTAGACCCCCTAAACTCCAGAAAATGTTGTTGGGAAAAAACAGTGATGGAGAGCTCCCAATGTCTCAAAAACATTTGCAGCCTGAAAGGGGCATTAACCCGCATCCTAGACCACTGAAGTTCCCGACAATATTTTTGGCATGAAAAAAGCATCCTACACCCCTGAAAGTTCAGAATATGTTAGCAGCCCAAAAAAGGCCTTAAAATATATATTAAGCCTGCAAAGAGGCCCAGAAAAGGGGTTTACAGGCATCCTAGACCCCCTAAACTCCAGAAAATGTTGTTGGGAAAAAACGGTGCTGGAAAGCTCCGAATGTCCCAAAAACATTTCAGCCTGAAAGGGGCATTAACCCGCATCCTAGACCACTGAAATTCCCAACAATATTTTTGGCATGAAAAAAGCATCCTACACCCCTGAAAGTTCAGAATATGTTAGCAGCCCAAAAAATGCCTTAAAATGTATATTAAGCCTGCAAAAATGTAGAAAACTTTGGAGGCATCGAAAAGGGGTTTACAGGCATCCTAGACCCCATAAAGTCCAGAAAATGTTGGTCACCTAAAAACTGTGTGAGAGAGCTCTCAATGTCCCAAAAACATTTGCAGCCTGAAAGGGGCATTAACCCGCATCCTAGACCAGTGAAATTCCCAATAATATTTTTGACACGAAAAATGCATCCTACACCCCTGAAAATTCAGAATATGCTAGCAGCCCAAAAATAGGCCTTAACATGTATCTTAAGACTGCAAAAAATGTTGAAAACTTTGGATGCCCAAAAAAGGGGTTTACAGGCATCCTAGAGCCCATAAAGTCCAGAAAATGTTGGTGGCCAAAAACTGTGTCAGAGAGCTCTGAATGTCCCAAAAATCTTTACAGCCTGAAAGGGGCATTAACCTGCATCCTAGACCACTGAAAGTCCCAATTATATTTTTGGCATGAAAAATGCTACACCCCTGAACGTTCAGAATATGTTAGCAGCCCAAAAAAGGCCTTAAAATGCATCTTAAGCCTGCAAAAATGTAGAAAACTTTGGAGGCCCAGAAAAGGGGTTTATAGGCTTCCTAGACCACCTAAACTCCAGAAAATGTTGTTGGGAAAAAACGGTGCTGGAGAGCTCCGAATGTCCCAAAAACATTTTCAGCCTGAAAGGGGCATTAACCCGCATCCTAGACCACTGAAATTCCCAACAATATTTTTGGCATGAAAAAAGCATCCTACACCCCTGAAAGTTCAGAATATGTTAACAGCCCAAAAAATGCCTTAAAATGTATATTAAGCCTGCAAAAATGTAGAAAACTTTGGAGGCCTCAAAAAGGGGTTTACAGGCATCCTAGACACCCTAAAGTCCAGAAAATGTGGGTCGCCTAAAAACGGGGTCAGAGAGCTCTGAATGTCCCAAAAACATTTGCAGCCTGAAAGGGGCATTAACCCGCATCCTAGACCACTGAAATTCCCAATAATATTTTTGGCACGAAAAATGCATCCTACACCCCTGAAAATTCAGAATATGTTAGCAGCCCAAAAATAGGCCTTAACATGCATCTTAAGACTGCAAAAAATGTTGAAAACTTTGGATACCCAAAACAGGGGTTTACAGGCATCCTAGAGCCCATAAAGTCCAGAAAATGTTGGTGGCCAAAAACTGTGTCAGAGAGCTCTGAATGTCCCAAAAACATTTGCAGCCTGAAAGGGGCATTAACCTGCATCCAAGACCACTGAAATTCCCAATTACATTTTTGGCACGAAAAATGCTACACCCCTGAATGTTCAGAATATGTTAGCAGCCCAAAAAAGGCCTTAAAATGCATCTTAAGCCTGCAAAAATGTAGAAAACTTTGGAGGCCCAGAAAACGGGTTTACAGGCATCCTAGACCCCCTAAACTCCAGAAAATTTTGTTGGGAAAAAACGGTGCTGGAAAGCTCCGAATGTCCCAAAAACATTTGCAGCCTGAAAGGGGCATTAACCCGCATCCTAGACCACTGAAATTCCCAACAATATTTTTGGCATGAAAAAAGCATCCTATACCCCTGAAAGTTCAGAATATGTTAGCAGCCCAAAAAAGGCCTTAAAATGTATGTTAAACCTGCAAAAATGTAGAAAACTTTGGAGGCCTCAAAAAGGGGTTTACAGGCATCCTAGACCCCCTAAAGTCCAGAAAATGCTGGTCGCCTAAAAACGGTGTCAGAGAGCTCTGAATGTCCCAAAAACATTTGCACACTGAAAAGGGCATTAACAGGCATCCTAGACCACTGAAATTCCCAACAATATTTTTGGCATGAAAAATGCATCCTACACCCCTGAAAATTCAGAATATGTTAGCAGCCCAAAAATAGGCCTTAACATGCATCTTAAGAGTGAAATAAATGTTGAAAACTTTGGATGCCCAAAAAAGGGGTTTACAGGCATCCTAGACCCCATAAAGTCCAGAAAATGTTGGTGGCCAAAAACTGTGTCAGAGAACTCTGAATGTCCCAAAAACCTTTACAGCCTGAAAGGGGCATTAACCTGCATCCTAGACCACTGAAATTCCCAATTACATTTTTGGCACGAAAAATTATACTCCCCTGAAAGTTCAGAATATGTTAGCAGCCCAAAAAAGGCCTTAAAATGTATATTAAGCCTGCAAAAATGTAGAAAACTTTGGAGGCCTCAAAAAGGGGTTTACAGGTATCCTAGACCCCCTAAAGTCCAGAAAATGTTGGTCACCTAAAAATTGTGTGAGAGAGCTCTCAATGTCCCAAAAACATTTGCAGCCTTAAAGGGGCATTAACCCGCATCCTAGACCACTGAAATTCCCAATAATATTTTTGGCACGAAAAATGCATCCTACACCCCTGAAAATTCAGAATATGTTAGCAGCCCAAAAAAGGCCTTAAAATGCATCTTAAGCCTGCAAAAATGAAGAAAACTTTGGAGGCCCAGAAAAGGGGTTTACAAGCATCCTAGACCCCCTAAACTCCAGAAAATATTGTTGGGATAAAACAGTGCTGGAGAGCTCCCAATGCCTCAAAAACATTTGCAGCCTGAAAGGAGCATTAACCCGCATCCTAGACCACTGAAGTTCCCGACAATATTTTTGGCATGAAAAAAGCATCCTACACCCCTGAAAGTTCAGAATATGTTAGCAGCCCAAAAAAGGCCTTAAAATGTATATTAAGCCTGCAAAAATGTAGAAAACTTTGGAGGCCTCAAAAAGGGTTTTACAGGCATCCTAGACCCCCTAAAGTCCAGAAAATGTTGGTCACCTAAAAGCTGTGTGAGAGAGCTCTCAATGTCCCAAAAACATTTGCAGCCTTAAAGGGGCATTAACCCGCATCCTAGACCACTGAAATTCCCAATACTATTTTTGGCACTAAAAATGCATCCTACACCCCTGAAAATTCAGAATATGTTAGCAGCCCAAAAAAGGCCTTAAAATGCATCTTAAGCCTGCAAAAATGTAGAAAACTTTGGAGGCCCAGAAAATGGGTTTACAGGCATCCTAGACCCCCTAAACTCCAGAAAATGTTGTTGGGAAAAAACAGTGCTGGAGAGCTCCGAATGTCCCAAAATCATTTGCAGCCTGAAAGGGGCATTAACCCGCATCCTAGACCACTGAAGTTCCTGACAATATTTTTGGCATGAAAAAAGTATCCTACACCCCTGAAAGTTCAGAATATGTTAGCAGCCCAAAAAAGGCCTTAAAATGTATATTAAGCCTGCAAAAATGTAGAAAACTTTGGAGGCCTCAAAAAGGGGTTTACAGGCATCCTAGACACCCTAAAGTCCAGAAAATGTTGGTCGCCTAAAAAAAGAGTCAGAGAGCTCTGAATGTCCCAAAAACATTTGCAGCCTGAAAGGGGCATTAACCCGCATCCTAGACCACTGAAATTCCCAATAATATTTTTGGCACGAAAAATGTATCCTACACCCCTAAAAATTCAGAATATGTTAGCAGCTCAAAAATAGGCCTTAACATGCATTTTAAGATTGCGAAAAATGTTGAAAACTTTGGATGCCCAAAAAAGGGGTTTACAGGCATCCTAGACCCCCTAAAGTCCAGAAAATGCTGGTCGCCTAAAAACGGTGTCAGAGAGCTCTGAATGTCCCAAAAACATTTGCAGCCTGAAAAGGGCATTAACAGGCATCCTAGACCACTGAAATTCCCAACAATATTTTTGGCATGAAAAATGTATCCTACACCCCTGAAAATTCAGAATATGTTAGCAGCCCAAAAATAGGCCTTAACATACATCTTAAGACTGCAATAAATGTTGAAAACTTTGGATGCCCAAAAAAGGGGTTTACAGGCATCCTAGACCCAATAAAGTCCAGAAAATGTTGGTGGTCAAAAACTGTATCAGAGAGCTCTGAATGTCCCAAAAACATTTGCAGCCTGAAAGGGGCGTTAACCTGCATCCAAGACCACTGAAATTCCCAATTACATTTTTGGCAGGAAAAATGCTACACCCCTGAAAGTTCAGAATATGTTAGCAGCCCAAAAAAGGCCTTAAAATGTATATTAAGCCTGCAAAAATATAGAAAACTTTGGAGGTCTCAAAAAGGGGTTTACAGGCATCCTAGACCCCCTAAAGTCCAGAAAATGTTGGTCACCTAAAAACTATGTGAGAGAGCTCTCAATGTCCCAAAAACATTTGCAACCTGAAAGGGGCATTAACCCGCATCCTAGACCACTGAAATTCCCAATAATATTTTTGACACGAAAAATGCATCCTACACCCCTGAAAATTCAGAATATGTTAGCAGCCCAAAAATAGGCCTTAACATGTATCTTAAGACTGCAAAAAATGTTGAAAACTTTGGATGCCCAAAAAAGGGGTTTACAGGCATCCTAGACCCCCTAAAGTCCAGAAAATGCTGGTCGCCTAAAAACGGTGTCAGAGAGCTCTGAATGTCCCAAAAACATTTGCAGCCTGAAAAGGGCATTAACAGGCATCCTAGACCACTGAAATTCCCAACAATATTTTTGGCATGAAAAATGCATCCTACACCCCTGAAAATTCAGAATATGTTAGCAGCCCAAAAATAGGCCTTAACATGCATCTTAAGACTGCAATAAATGTTGAAAACTTTGGATGCCCAAAAAAGGGGTTTACAGGCATCCTAGACCCCCTAAAGTCCGGAAAATGCTGGTCGCCTAAAAACTGTGTCAGAGAGCTCTGAATGTCAAACATTTGCAGCCTGAAAAGGGCATTAACAGGCATGCTAGACCACTGAAATTCCCAACAATATTTTTGGCATGAAAAATGCATCCTACACCCCTGAAAATTCAGAATATGTTAGCAGCCCAAAAAAAGGCCTTAACATGCCTCTTAAGACTGCAATAAATGTTGAAAACTTTGGATGCCCAAAAAAGGGGTTTACAGGCATCCTAGACCCCATAAAGTCCAGAAAATGTTGGTGGCCAAAAACTGTGTCAGAGAGCTCTGAATGTCCCAAAAACCTTTACAGCCTGAAAGGGGCATTAACCTACATCCTAGACCACTGAAATTCCCAATTACATTTTTGGCACGAAAAATGCTACTCCCCTGAAAGTTCAGAATATGTTAGCAGCCCAAAAAAGGCCTTAAAATGTATATTAAGCCTGCAAAAATGTAGACAACTTTGGAGGCCTCAAAAAGGGTTTTACAGGCATCCTAGACCCCCTAAAGTCCCGAAAATGTTGGTCACCTAAAAACTGTGTGAGAGAGCTCTGAATGTCCCACAAACCTTTACAGCCTGAAAGGGGCATTAACCTGCATCCTAGACCACTGAAATTCCCAATTACATTTTTGGCACGAAAAATGCTACTCCCCTGAAAGTTCAGAATATGTTAGCAGCCCAAAAAAGGCCTTAAAATGTATATTAAGCCTGCAAAAATGTAGACAACTTTGGAGGCCTCAAAAAGGGTTTTACAGGCATCCTAGACCCCCTAAAGTCCCGAAAATGTTGGTCACCTAAAAACTGTGTGAGAGAGCTCTCAATGTCCCAAAAACATTTGCAGCCTTAAAGGGGCATTAACCCGCATCCTAGACCACTGAAATTCCCAATAATATTTTTGGCACGAAAAATGCATCCTACACCCCTGAAAATTCAGAACATGTTAGCAGCCCAAAAAAGGCCTTAAAATGCATCTTAAGCCTGCAAAAATGTAGAAAACTTTGGAGGCCCAGAAAAGGGGTTTACAGGCATCCTAGACCCCCTAAACTCCAGAAAATGTTGTTGGGAAAAAACAGTGCTGGAGAGCTCCGAATGTCCCAGAAACATTTGCAGCCTGAAAGGGGCATTAACCCGCATCCTAGACCACTGAAGTTCCCGACAATATTTTTGGCATGAAAAAAGCATCCTACACCCCTGAAAGTTCAGAATATGTTAGCAGCCCAAAAAAGGCCTTAAAATGTATATTAAGCCTGCAAAAATGTAGAAAACTTTGTAGGCCTCAAAAAGGGGTTTACAGGCATCCTAGACACCCTAAAGTCCAGAAAATGTTGGTCGCCTAAAAAAAGAGTCAGAGAGCTCTGAATGTCCCAAAAACATTTGCAGCCTGAAAGGGGCATTAACCCGCATCCTAGACCACTGAAATTCCCAATAATATTTTTGGCACGAAAAATGTATCCTACACCCCTGAAAATTCAGAATATGTTAGCAGCCCAAAAATAGGCCTTAACATGCATTTTAAGATTGCAAAAAATGTTGAAAACTTTGGATGCCCAAAAAAGGGGTTTACAGGCATCCTAGACCCCCTAAAGTCCAGAAAATGATGGTCGCCTAAAAACGGTGTCAGAGAGCTCTGAATGTCCCAAAAACATTTGCAGCATGAAAAGGGCATTAACAGGCATCCTAGACCACTGAAATTCTCAACAATATTTGTGGCATGAAAAATGCATCCTCACCCCTGAAAATTCAGGATATGTTAGCAGCCCAAAAATAGACCTTAACATGCATCTTAAGACTGCAATAAATGTTGAAAACTTTGGATGCCCAAAAAAGGGGTTTGCAGGCATCCTAGACCCCATAAAGTCCAGAAAAAGTTGGTGGCCAAAAACTGTGTCAGAGAGCTCTGAATGTCCCAAAAATCTTTACAGCCTGAAAGGGGCATTAACCTGCATCCTAGACCACTGAAATTCCCAATTATATTTTTGGCACGAAAAATGCTACACCCCTGAACGTTCAGAATATGTTAGCAGCCCAAAAAAGGCCTTAAAATGCATCTTAAGCCTGCAAAAATGTAGAAAACTTTGGAGGCCCAGAAAAGGGGTTTATAGGCATCCTAGACCACCTAAACTCCAGAAAATGTTGTTGGGAAAAAACGGTGCTGGAGAGCTCCGAATGTCCCAAAAACATTTGCAGCCTGAAAGGGGCATTAACCCGCATCCTAGACCACTGAAATTCCCAACAATATTTTTGGCATGAAAAAAGCATCCTACACCCCTGAAAGTTCAGAATATGTTAGCAGCCCAAAAAATGCCTTAAAATGTATATTAAGCCTGCAAAAATGTAGAAAACTTTGGAGGCCTCAAAAAGGGGTTTACAGGCATCCTAGACACCCTAAAGTCCAGAAAATGTTGGTCGCCTAAAAACGGGGTCAGAGAGCTCTGAATGTCCCAAAAACATTTGCAGCCTGAAAGGGGCATTAACCCGCATCCTAGACCACTGAAGTTCCCGACAATATTTTTGGCATGAAAAAAGCATCCTACACCCCTGAAAGTTCAGAATATGTTAGCAGCCCAAAAAAGGCCTTAAAATATATATTAAGCCTGCAAAGAGGCCCAGAAAAGGGGTTTACAGGCATCCTAGACCCCCTAAACTCCAGAAAATGTTGTTGGGAAAAAACGGTGGTGGAAAGCTCCGAATGTCCCAAAAACATTTGCAGCCTGAAAGGGGCATTAACCCGCATCCTAGACAACTGAAATTCCCAACAATATTTTTGGCATGAAAAAAGCATCCTACACCCCTGAAAGTTCAGAATATGTTAGCAGCCCAAAAAATGCCTTAAAATGTATATTAAGCCTGCAAAAATGTAGAAAACTTTGGAGGCATCGAAAAGGGGTTTACAGGCATCCTAGACCCCCTAAAGTCCAGAAAATGTTGGTCACCTAAAAACTGTGTGAGAGAGCTCTCAATGTCCCAAAAACATTTGCAGCCTGAAAGGGGCATTAACCCGCATCCTAGACCAGTGAAATTCCCAATAATATTTTTGACACGAAAAATGCATCCTACACCCCTGAAAATTCAGAATATGTTAGCAGCCCAAAAATAGGCCTTAACATGTATCTTAAGACTGCAAAAAATGTTGAAAACTTTGGATGCCCAAAAAAGGGGTTTACAGGCATCCTAGAGCCCATAGAGTCCAGAAAATGTTGGTGGCCAAAAACTGTGTCAGAGAGCTCTGAATGTCCCAAAAACCTTTACAGCCTGAAAGGGGCATTAACCTGCATCCTAGACCACTGAAATTCCCAATTATATTTTTGGCATGAAAAATGCTACACCCCTGAACGTTCAGAATATGTTAGCAGCCCAAAAAAGGCCTTAAAATGCATCTTAAGCCTGCAAAAATGTAGAAAACTTTGGAGGCCCAGAAAAGGGGTTTATAGGCATCCTAGACCACCTAAACTCCAGAAAATGTTGTTGGGAAAAAACGGTGCTGGAGAGCTCCGAATGTCCCAAAAACATTTGCAGCCTGAAAGGGGCATTAACCCGCATCCTAGACCACTGAAATTCCCAACAATATTTTTGGCATGAAAAAAGCATCCTACACCCCTGAAAGTTCAGAATATGTTAGCAGCCCAAAAAATGCCTTAAAATGTATATTAAGCCTGCAAAAATGTAGAAAACTTTGGAGGCCTCAAAAAGGGGTTTACAGGCATCCTAGACACCCTAAAGTCCAGAAAATGTTGGTCGCCTAAAAACGGGGTCAGAGAGCTCTGAATGTCCCAAAAACATTTGCAGCCTGAAAGGGGCATTAACCCGCATCCTAGACCAGTGAAATTCCCAATAATATTTTTGACACGAAAAATGCATCCTACACCCCTGAAAATTCAGAATATGTTAGCAGCCCAAAAATATGCCTTAACATGCATCTTAAGACTGCAAAAAATGTTGAAAACTTTGGAGGCCTCAAAAAGGGGTTTACAGGCATCCTAGACACCCTAAAGTCCAGAAAATGTTGGTCGCCTAAAAACGGGGTCAGAGAGCTCTGAATGTCCCAAAAACATTTGCAGCCTGAAAGGGGCATTAACCCGCATCCTAGACCACTGAAATTCCCAATAATATTTTTGGCACGAAAAATGCATCCTACACCCCTGAAAATTCAGAATATGTTAGCAGCCCAAAAATATGCCTTAACATGCATCTTAAGACTGCAAAAAATGTTGAAAACTTTGGATGCCCAAAAAAGGGGTTTACAGGCATCCTAGAGCCCATAAAGTCCAGAAAATTTTGGTGGCCAAAAACTGTGTCAGAGAGCTCTGAATGTCCCAAAAACATTTGCAGCCTGAAAGGGGCATTAACCTGCATCCAAGACCACTGAAATTCCCAATTACATTTTTGGCACGAAAAATGCTACACCCCTGAATGTTCAGAATATGTTAGCAGCCCAAAAAAGGCCTTAACATGCATCTTAAGCCTGCAAAAATGTAGAAAACTTTGGAGGCCCAGAAAACGGGTTTACAGGCATCCTAGACCCCCTAAACTCCAGAAAATTTTGTTGGGAAAAAACGGTGCTGGAAAGCTCCGAATGTCCCAAAAACATTTGCAGCCTGAAAGGGGCATTAACCCGCATCCTAGACCACTGAAATTCCCAACAATATTTTTGGCATGAAAAAAGCATCCTATACCGCTGAAAGTTCAGAATATGTTAGCAGCCCAAAAAAGGCCTTAAAATGTATGTTAAGCATGCAAAAATGTAGAAAACTTTGGAGGCCTCAAAAAGGGGTTTACAGGCATCCTAGACACCCTAAAGTCCAGAAAATGTTGGTCGCCTAAAAACGGGGTCAGAGAGCTCTGAATGTCCCAAAAACATTTGCAGCCTGAAAGGGGCATTAACCCGCATCCTAGACCACTGAAGTTCCCGACAATATTTTTGGCATGAAAAAAGCATCCTACACCCCTGAAAGTTCAGAATATGTTAGCAGCCCAAAAAAGGCCTTAAAATATATATTAAGCCTGCAAAGAGGCCCAGAAAAGGGGTTTACAGGCATCCTAGACCCCCTAAACTCCAGAAAATGTTGTTGGGAAAAAACGGTGCTGGAAAGCTCCGAATGCCCCAAAAACATTTGCAGCCTGAAAGGGGCATTAACCCGCATCCTAGACAACTGAAATTCCCAACAATATTTTTGGCATGAAAAAAGCATCCTACACCCCTGAAAGTTCAGAATATGTTAGCAGCCCAAAAAATGCCTTAAAATGTATATTAAGCCTGCAAAAATGTAGAAAACTTTGGAGGCATCGAAAAGGGGTTTACAGGCATCCTAGACCCCCTAAAGTCCAGAAAATGTTGGTCACCTAAAAACTGTGTGAGAGAGCTCTCAATGTCCCAAAAACATTTGCAGCCTGAAAGGGGCATTAACCCGCATCCTAGACCAGTGAAATTCCCAATAATATTTTTGACACGAAAAATGCATCCTACACCCCTGAAAATTCAGAATATGTTAGCAGCCCAAAAATAGGCCTTAACATGTATCTTAAGACTGCAAAAAATGTTGAAAACTTTGGATGCCCAAAAAAGGGGTTTACAGGCATCCTAGAGCCCGTAAAGTCCAGAAAATGTTGGTGGCCAAAAACTGTGTCAGAGAGCTCTGAATGTCCCAAAAACCTTTACAGCCTGAAAGGGGCATTAACCTGCATCCTAGACCACTGAAATTCCCAATTATATTTTTGGCATGAAAAATGCTACACCCCTGAACGTTCAGAATATGTTAGCAGCCCAAAAAAGGCCTTAAAATGCATCTTAAGCCTGCAAAAATGTAGAAAACTTTGGAGGCCCAGAAAAGGGGTTTATAGGCATCCTAGACCACCTAAACTCCAGAAAATGTTGTTGGGAAAAAACGGTGCTGGAGAGCTCCGAATGTCCCAAAAACATTTGCAGCCTGAAAGGGGCATTAACCCGCATCCTAGACCACTGAAATTCCCAACAATATTTTTGGCATGAAAAAAGCATCCTACACCCCTGAAAGTTCAGAATATGTTAGCAGCCCAAAAAATGCCTTAAAATGTATATTAAGCCTGCAAAAATGTAGAAAACTTTGGAGGCCTCAAAAAGGGGTTTACAGGCATCCTAGACACCCTAAAGTCCAGAAAATGTTGGTCGCCTAAAAACGGGGTCAGAGAGCTCTGAATGTCCCAAAAACATTTGCAGCCTGAAAGGGGCATTAACCCGCATCCTAGACCAGTGAAATTCCCAATAATATTTTTGACACGAAAAATGCATCCTACACCCCTGAAAATTCAGAATATGTTAGCAGCCCAAAAATATGCCTTAACATGCATCTTAAGACTGCAAAAAATGTTGAAAACTTTGGAGGCCTCAAAAAGGGGTTTACAGGCATCCTAGACACCCTAAAGTCCAGAAAATGTTGGTCGCCTAAAAACGGGGTCAGAGAGCTCTGAATGTCCCAAAAACATTTGCAGCCTGAAAGGGGCATTAACCCGCATCCTAGACCACTGAAATTCCCAATAATATTTTTGGCACGAAAAATGCATCCTACACCCCTGAAAATTCAGAATATGTTAGCAGCCCAAAAATATGCCTTAACATGCATCTTAAGACTGCAAAAAATGTTGAAAACTTTGGATGCCCAAAAAAGGGGTTTACAGGCATCCTAGAGCCCATAAAGTCCAGAAAATTTTGGTGGCCAAAAACTGTGTCAGAGAGCTCTGAATGTCCCAAAAACATTTGCAGCCTGAAAGGGGCATTAACCTGCATCCAAGACCACTGAAATTCCCAATTACATTTTTGGCACGAAAAATGCTACACCCCTGAATGTTCAGAATATGTTAGCAGCCCAAAAAAGGCCTTAACATGCATCTTAAGCCTGCAAAAATGTAGAAAACTTTGGAGGCCCAGAAAACGGGTTTACAGGCATCCTAGACCCCCTAAACTCCAGAAAATTTTGTTGGGAAAAAACGGTGCTGGAAAGCTCCGAATGTCCCAAAAACATTTGCAGCCTGAAAGGGGCATTAACCCGCATCCTAGACCACTGAAATTCCCAACAATATTTTTGGCATGAAAAAAGCATCCTATACCCCTGAAAGTTCAGAATATGTTAGCAGCCCAAAAAAGGCCTTAAAATGTATGTTAAGCCTGCAAAAATGTAGAAAACTTTGGAGGCCTCAAAAAGGGGTTTACAGGCATCCTAGACCCCCTAAAGTCCAGAAAATGCTGGTCGCCTAAAAACGGTGTCAGAGAGCTCTGAATGTCCCAAAAACATTTGCACACTGAAAAGGGCATTAACAGGCATCCTAGACCACTGAAATTCCCAACAATATTTTTGGCATGAAAAATGCATCCTACACCCCTGAAAATTCAGAATATGTTAGCAGCCCAAAAATAGGCCTTAACATGCATCTTAAGAGTGAAATAAATGTTGAAAACTTTGGATGCCCAAAAAAGGGGTTTACAGGCATCCTAGACCCCATAAAATCCAGAAAATGATGGTGGCCAAAAACTGTGTCAGAGAACTCTGAATGTCCCAAAAACCTTTACAGCCTGAAAGGGGCATTAACCTGCATCCTAGACCACTGAAATTCCCAATTACATTTTTGGCACGAAAAATTATACTCCCCTGAAAGTTCAGAATATGTTAGCAGCCCAAAAAAGGCCTTAAAATGTATATTAAGCCTACAAAAATGTAGAAAACTTTGGAGGCCTCAAAAAGGGGTTTACAGGCATCCTAGACCCCCTAAAGTCCAGAAAATGTTGGTCACCTAAAAACTGTGTGAGAGAGCTCTCAATGTCCCAAAAACATTTGCAGCCTTAAAGGGGCATTAACCCGCATCCTAGACCACTGAAATTCCCAATAATATTTTTGGCACGAAAAATGCATCCTACACCCCTGAAAATTCAGAATATGTTAGCAGCCCAAAAAAGGCCTTAAAATGCATCTTAAGCCTGCAAAAATGTAGAAAACTTTGGAGGCCCAGAAAAGGGGTTTACAAGCATCCTAGACCCCCTAAACTCGAGAAAATGTTGTTGGGAAAAAACAGTGCTGGAGAGCTCCCAATGTCTCAAAAACATTTGCAGCCTGAAAGGGGCATTAACCCGCATCCTAGACCACTGAAGTTCCCGACAATATTTTTGGCATGAAAAAAGCCTCCTACACCCCTGGAAGTTCAGAATATGTTAGCAGCCCAAAAAAGGCCTTAAAATGTATATTAAGCCTGCAAAAATGTAGAAAACTTTGGAGGCCTCAAAAAGGGTTTTACAGGCATCCTAGACCCCCTAAAGTCCAGAAAATGTTGGTCACCTAAAAGCTGTGTGAGAGAGCTCTCAATGTCCCAAAAACATTTGCAGCCTTAAAGGGGCATTAACCCGCATCCTAGACCACTGAAATTCCCAATAATATTTTTGGCACTAAAAATGCATCCTACACCCCTGAAAATTCAGAATATGTTAGCAGCCCAAAAAAGGCCTTAAAATGCATCTTAAGCCTGCAAAAATGTAGAAAACTTTGGAGGCCCAGAAAAGGGGTTTACAGGCATCCTAGACCCCCTAAAGTCCGGAAAAAATGCTGGTCGCCTAAAAACTGTGTCAGAGAGCTCTGAATGTCAAACATTTGCAGCCTGAAAAGGGCATTAACAGGCATCCTAGACCACTGAAATTCCCAACAATATTTTTGGCGTGAAAAATGCATATTACACCCCTGAAAATTCAGAATATGTTAGCAGCCCAAAAATAGGCCTTAACATGCCTCTTAAGACGGCAATAAATGTTGAAAACTTTGGATGCCCAAAAAAGGGGTTTACAGGCATCCTAGACCCCCTAAACTCCAGAAAATGTTGTTGGGAAAAAACAGTGCTGGAGAGCTCCGAATGTCCCAAAAACATTTGCAGCCTGAAAGGGGCATTAACCCGCATCCTAGACCACTGAAGTTCCTGACAATATTTTTGGCATGAAAAAAGTATCCTACACCCCTGAAAGTTCAGAATATGTTAGCAGCCCAAAAAAGGCCTTAAAATGTATATTAAGCCTGCAAAAATGTAGAAAACTTTGGAGGCCTCAAAAAGGGGTTTACAGGCATCCTAGACACCCTAAAGTCCAGAAAATGTTGGTCGCCTAAAAAAAGAGTCAGAGAGCTCTGAATGTCCCAAAAACATTTGCAGCCTGAAAGGGGCATTAACCAGCATCCTAGACCACTGAAATTCCCAATAATATTTTTGGCACGAAAAATGTATCCTACACCCCTGAAAATTCAGAATATGTTAGCAGCTCAAAAATAGGCCTTAACATGCATTTTAAGACTGCAAAAAATGTTGAAAACTTTGGATGCCCAAAAAAGGAGTTTACAGGCATCCTAGACCCCCTAAAGTCCAGAAAATGCTGGTCGCCTAAAAACGGTGTCAGAGAGCTCTGAATGTCCCAAAAACATTTGCAGCCTGAAAAGGGCATTAACAGGCATCCTAGACCACTGAAATTCCCAACAATATTTTTGGCATGAAAAATGTATCCTACACCCCTGAAAATTCAGAATATGTTAGCAGCCCAAAAATAGGCCTTAACATACATCTTAAGACTGCAATAAATGTTGAAAACTTTGGATGCCCAAAAAAGGGGTTTACAGGCATCCTAGACCCAATAAAGTCCAGAAAATGTTGGTGGCCAAAAACTGTATCAGAGAGCTCTGAATGTCCCAAAAACATTTGCAGCCTGAAAGGGGCGTTAACCTGCATCCAAGACCACTGAAATTCCCAATTACATTTTTGGCAGGAAAAATGCTGCACCCCTGAAAGTTCAGAATATGTTAGCAGCCCAAAAAAGGCCTTAAAATGTATATTAAGCCTGCAAAAATATAGAAAACTTTGGAGGTCTCAAAAAGGGGTTTACAGGCATCCTAGACCCCCTAAAGTCCAGAAAATGTTGGTCACCTAAAAACTGTGTGAGAGAGCTCTCAATGTCCCAAAAACATTTGCAACCTGAAAGGGGCATTAACCCGCATCCTAGACCACTGAAATTCCCAATAATATTTTTGACACGAAAAATGCATCCTACACCCCTGAAAATTCAGAATACGTTAGCAGCCCAAAAATAGGCCTTAACATGTATCTTAAGACTGCAAAAAATGTTGAAAACTTTGGATGCCCAAAAAAGGGGTTTACAGGCATCCTAGACCCCCTAAAGTCCAGAAAATGCTGGTCGCCTAAAAACGGTGTCAGAGAGCTCTGAATGTCCCAAAAACATTTGCAGCCTGAAAAGGGCATTAACAGGCATCCTAGACCACTGAAATTCCCAACAATATTTTTGGCATGAAAAATGCATCCTACACCCCTGAAAATTCAGAATATGTTAGCAGCCCAAAAATAGGCCTTAACATGCATCTTAAGACTGCAATAAATGTTGAAAACTTTGGATGCCCAAAAAAGGGGTTTACAGGCATCCTAGACCCCCTAAAGTCCGGAAAATGCTGGTCGCCTAAAAACTGTGTCAGAGAGCTCTGAATGTCAAACATTTGCAGCCTGAAAAGGGCATTAACAGGCATCCTAGACCACTGAAATTCCCAACAATATTTTTGGCATGAAAAATGCATCCTACACCCCTGATAATTCAGAATATGTTAGCAGCCCAAAAAAAGGCCTTAACATGCCTCTTAAGACTGCAATAAATGTTGAAAACTTTGGATGCCCAAAAAAGGGGTTTACAGGCATCCTAGACCCCATAAAGTCCAGAAAATGTTGGTGGCCAAAAACTGTGTCAGAGAGCTCTGAACGTCCCAAAAACCTTTACAGCCTGAAAGGGGCATTAACCTGCATCCTAGACCACTGAAATGCCCAATTACATTTTTGGCACGAAAAATGCTACTCCCCTGAAAGTTCAGAATATGTTAGCAGCCCAAAAAATGCCTTAAAATGCATCTTAAGCCTGCAAAAATGTAGAAAACTTTGGAGGCCCAGAAAAGGGGTTTATAGGCATCCTAGACCACCTAAACTCCAGAAAATGTTGTTGGAAAAAACGGTGCTGGAGAGCTCCGAATGTCCCAAAAACATTTGCAGCCTGAAAGGGGCATTAACCCGCATCCTAGACAACTGAAATTCCCAACAATATTTTTGGCATGAAAAAAGCATCCTACACCCCTGAAAGTTCAGAATATGTTAGCAACCCAAAAAATGCCTTAAAATGTATATTAAGCCTGCAAAAATGTAGAAAACTTTGGAGGCCTCAAAAAGGGGTTTACAGGCATCCTAGACACCCTAAAGTCCAGAAAATGTTGGTCGTCTAAAAACGGGGTCAGAGAGCTCTGAATGTCCCAAAAACATTTGCAGCCTGAAAGGGGCATTAACCCGCATCCTAGACCACTGAAATTCCCAATAATATTTTTGGCACGAAAAATGCATCCTACACCCCTGAAAATTCAGAATATGTTAGCAGCCCAAAAAAGGCCTTAAAATACATCTTAAGACTGCAAAAATGTAGAAAACTTTGGAGGCCCAGAAAAGGGGTTTACAGGCATCCTAGACCCCCTAAACTCCAGAAAATGTTGTTGGGAAAAAACAGTGCTGGAGAGCTCCGAATGTCCCAAAAACATTTGCAGCCTGAAAGGGGCATTAACCCACATCCTAGACCGCTGAAGTTCCCGACAATATTTTATGGCATGAAAAAAGCATCCTACACCCCTGAAAGTTCAGAATATGTTAGCAGCCCAAAAAAGGCCTTAAAATATATATTAAGCCTGCAAAGAGGCCCAGAAAAGGGGTTTACAGGCATCCTAGACCCCCTAAACTCCAGAAAATGTTGTTGGGAAAAAACGGTGCTGGAAAGCTCCGAATGTCCCAAAAACATTTGCAGCCTGAAAGGGGCATTAACCCGCATCCTAGACCACTGAAATTCCCAACAATATTTTTGGCATGAAAAAAGCATCCTACACCCCTGAAAGTTCAGAATATGTTAGCAGCCCAAAAAATGCCTTAAAATGTATATTAAGCCTTCAAAAATGTAGAAAACTTTGGAGGCATCGAAAAGGGGTTTACAGGCATCCTAGACCCCCTAAAGTCCAGAAAATGTTGGTCGCCTAAAAACGGGGTCAGAGAGCTCTGAATGTCCCAAAAACATTTGCAGCCTGAAAGGGGCATTAACCCGCATCCTAGACCACTGAAATTCCCAATAATATTTTTGGCACGAAAAATGCATCCTACACCCCTGAAAATTCAGAATATGTTAGCAGCCCAAAAATAGGCCTTAACATGCATCTTAAGACTGCAAAAAATGTTGAAAACTTTGGATGCCCAAAAAAGGGGTTTACAGGCATCCTAGAGCCCATAAAGTCCAGAAAATGTTGGTGGCCAAAAACTGTGTCAGAGAGCTCTGAATGTCCCAAAAACATTTGCAGCCTGAAAGGGGCATTAACCTGCATCCAAGACCACTGAAATTCCCAATTACATTTTTGGCACGAAAAATGCTACACCCCTGAATGTTCAGAATATGTTAGCAGCCCAAAAAAGGCCTTAAAATGCATCTTAAGCCTGCAAAAATGTAGAAAACTTTGGAGGCCCAGAAAACGGGTTTACAGGCATCCTAGACCCCCTAAACTCCAGAAAATTTTGTTGGGAAAAAACGGTGCTGGAAAGCTCCGAATGTCCCAAAAACATTTGCAGCCTGAAAGGGGCATTAACCCGCATTCTAGACCACTGAAATTCCCAACAATATTTTTGGCATGAAAAAAGCATCCTATACCCCTGAAAGTTCAGAATATGTTAGCAGCCCAAAAAAGGCCTTAAAATGTATGTTAAGCCTGCAAAAATGTAGAAAACTTTGGAGGGCTCAAAAAGGGGTTTACAGGCATCCTAGACCCCCTAAAGTCCGGAAAATGCTGGTCGCCTAAAAACTGTGTCAGAGAGCTCTGAATGTCAAACATTTGCAGCCTGAAAAGGGCATTAACAGGCATCCTAGACCACTGAAATTCCCAACAATATTTTTGGCATGAAAAATGCATCCTACACCCCTGATAATTCAGAATATGTTAGCAGCCCAAAAAAAGGCCTTAACATGCCTCTTAAGACTGCAATAAATGTTGAAAACTTTGGATGCCCAAAAAAGGGGTTTACAGGCATCCTAGACCCCATAAAGTCCAGAAAATGTTGGTGGCAAAAAACTGTGTCAGAGAGCTCTGAACGTCCCAAAAACCTTTACAGCCTGAAAGGGGCATTAACCTGCATCCTAGACCACTGAAATGCCCAATTACATTTTTGGCACGAAAAATGCTACTCCCCTGAAAGTTCAGAATATGTTAGCAGCCCAAAAAAGGCCTTAAAATGCATCTTAAGCCTGCAAAAATGTAGAAAACTTTGGAGGCCCAGAAAAGGGGTTTATAGGCATCCTAGACCACCTAAACTCCAGAAAATGTTGTTGGAAAAAACGGTGCTGGAGAGCTCCGAATGTCCCAAAAACATTTGCAGCCTGAAAGGGGCATTAACCCGCATCCTAGACAACTGAAATTCCCAACAATATTTTTGGCATGAAAAAAGCATCCTACACCCCTGAAAGTTCAGAATATGTTAGCAGCCCAAAAAATGCCTTAAAATGTATATTAAGCCTGCAAAAATGTAGAAAACTTTGGAGGCCTCAAAAAGGGGTTTACAGGCATCCTAGACACCCTAAAGTCCAGAAAATGTTGGTCGTCTAAAAACGGGGTCAGAGAGCTCTGAATGTCCCAAAAACATTTGCAGCCTGAAAGGGGCATTAACCCGCATCCTAGACCACTGAAATTCCCAATAATATTTTTGGCACGAAAAATGCATCCTACACCCCTGAAAATTCAGAATATGTTAGCAGCCCAAAAAAGGCCTTAAAATACATCTTAAGACTGCAAAAATGTAGAAAACTTTGGAGGCCCAGAAAAGGGGTTTACAGGCATCCTAGACCCCCTAAACTCCAGAAAATGTTGTTGGGAAAAAACAGTGCTGGAGAGCTCCGAATGTCCCAAAAACATTTGCAGCCTGAAAGGGGCATTAACCCACATCCTAGACCGCTGAAGTTCCCGACAATATTTTATGGCATGAAAAAAGCATCCTACACCCCTGAAAGTTCAGAATATGTTAGCAGCCCAAAAAAGGCCTTAAAATATATATTAAGCCTGCAAAGAGGCCCAGAAAAGGGGTTTACAGGCATCCTAGACCCCCTAAACTCCAGAAAATGTTGTTGGGAAAAAACGGTGCTGGAAAGCTCCGAATGTCCCAAAAACATTTGCAGCCTGAAAGGGGCATTAACCCGCATCCTAGACCACTGAAATTCCCAACAATATTTTTGGCATGAAAAAAGCATCCTACACCCCTGAAAGTTCAGAATATGTTAGCAGCCCAAAAAATGCCTTAAAATGTATATTAAGCCTTCAAAAATGTAGAAAACTTTGGAGGCATCGAAAAGGGGTTTACAGGCATCCTAGACCCCCTAAAGTCCAGAAAATGTTGGTCGCCTAAAAACGGGGTCAGAGAGCTCTGAATGTCCCAAAAACATTTGCAGCCTGAAAGGGGCATTAACCCGCATCCTAGACCACTGAAATTCCCAATAATTTTTTTGGCACGAAAAATGCATCCTACACCCCTGAAAATTCAGAATATGTTAGCAGCCCAAAAATAGGCCTTAACATGCATCTTAAGACTGCAAAAAATGTTGAAAACTTTGGATGCCCAAAAAAGGGGTTTACAGGCATCCTAGAGCCCATAAAGTCCAGAAAATGTTGGTGGCCAAAAACTGTGTCAGAGAGCTCTGAATGTCCCAAAAACATTTGCAGCCTGAAAGGGGCATTAACCTGCATCCAAGACCACTGAAATTCCCAATTACATTTTTGGCACGAAAAATGCTACACCCCTGAATGTTCAGAATATGTTAGCAGCCCAAAAAAGGCCTTAAAATGTATGTTAAGCCTGCAAAAATGTAGAAAACTTTGGAGGGCTCAAAAAGGGGTTTACAGGCATCCTAGACCCCCTAAACTCCAGAAAATTTTGTTGGGAAAAAACGGTGCTGGAAAGCTCCGAATGTCCCAAAAACATTTGCAGCCTGAAAGGGGCATTAACCCGCATCCTAGACCACTGAAATTCCCAACAATATTTTTGGCATGAAAAAAGCATCCTATACCCCTGAAAGTTCAGAATATGTTAGCAGCCCAAAAAAGGCCTTAAAATGTATGTTAAGCCTGCAAAAATGTAGAAAACTTTGGAGGGCTCAAAAAGGGGTTTACAGGCATCCTAGACCCCCTAAAGTCCAGAAAATGCTGGTCGCCTAAAAACGGTGTCAGAGAGCTCTGAATGTCCCAAAAACATTTGCACACTGAAAAGGGCATTAACAGGCATCCTAGACCACTGAAATTCCCAACAATATTTTTGGCATGAAAAATGCATCCTACACCCCTGAAAATTCAGAATATGTTAGCAGCCCAAAAATAGGCCTTAACATGCATCTTAAGAGTGAAATAAATGTTGAAAACTTTGGATGCCCAAAAAAGGGGTTTACAGGCATCCTAGACCCCATAAAGTCCAGAAAATGTTGGTGGCCAAAAACTGTGTCAGAGAACTCTGAATGTCCCAAAAACCTTTACAGCCTGAAAGGGGCATTAACCTGCATCCTAGACCACTGAAATTCCCAATTACATTTTTGGCACGAAAAATTATACTCCCCTGAAAGTTCAGAATATGTTAGCAGCCCAAAAAAGGCCTTAAAATGTATATTAAGCCTGCAAAAATGTAGAAAACTTTGGAAGCCTCAAAAAGGGGTTTACAGGCATCCTAGACCCCCTAAAGTCCAGAAAATGTTGGTCACCTAAAAACTGTGTGAGAGAGCTCTCAATGTCCTAAAAACATTTGCAGCCTTAAAGGGGCATTAACCCACATCCTAGACCACTGAAATTCCCAATAATATTTTTGGCACGAAAAATGCATCCTACACCCCTGAAAATTCAGAATATGTTAGCAGCCCAAAAAAGGCCTTAAAATGCATCTTAAGCCTGCAAAAATGTAGAAAACTTTGGAGGCCCAGAAAAGGGGTTTACAAGCATCCTAGACCGCCTAAACTCCAGAAAATGTTGTTGGGAAAAAACAGTGCTGGAGAGCTCCCAATGCCTCAAAAACATTTGCAGCCTGAAAGGAGCATTAACCCGCATCCTAGACCGCTGAAGTTCCCGACAATATTTTTGGCATGAAAAAAGCATCCTACACCCCTGAAAGTTCAGAATATGTTAGCAGCCCAAAAAAGGCCTTAAAATGTATATTAAGCCTGCAAAAATGTAGAAAACTTTGGAGGCCTCAAAAAGGGTTTTACAGGCATCCTAGACCCCCTAAAGTCCAGAAAATGTTGGTCACCTAAAAGCTGTGTGAGAGAGCTCTCAATGTCCCAAAAACATTTGCAGCCTTAAAGGGGCATTAACCCGCATCCTAGACCACTGAAATTCCCAATACTATTTTTGGCACTAAAAATGCATCCTACACCCCTGAAAATTCAGAATATGTTAACAGCCCAAAAAAGGCCTTAAAATGCATCTTAAGCCTGCAAAAATGTAGAAAACTTTGGAGGCCCAGAAAAGGGGTTTACAGGCATCCTAGACCCCCTAAAGTCCAGAAAATGTTGGTCACCTAAAAAATGTGTGAGAGAGCTCTCAATGTCCCAAAAACATTTGCAGCCTTAAAGGGGCATTAACCCGCATCCTAGACCACTGAAATTCCCAATAATATTTTTGGCACGAAAAATGCATCCTACACCCCTGAAAATTCAGAATATGTTAGCAGCCCAAAAAAGGCCTTAAAATGCATCTTAAGCCTGCAAAAATGTAGAAAACTTTGGAGGCCCAGAAAAGGGGTTTACAAGCATCCTAGACCCCCTAAACTCCAGAAAATGTTGTTGGGAAAAAACAGTGATGGAGAGCTCCCAATGTCTCAAAAACATTTGCAGCCTGAAAGGGGCATTAACCCGCATCCTAGACCACTGAAGTTCCCGACAATATTTTTGGCATGAAAAAAGCATCCTACACCCCTGAAAGTTCAGAATATGTTAGCAGCCCAAAAAAGGCCTTAAAATGTATATTAAGCCTGCAAAAATGTAGAAAACTTTGGAGGCCTTAAAAAGGGTTTTACAGGCATCCTAGACCCCCTAAAGTCCAGAAAATGTTGGTCACCTAAAAGCTGTGTGAGAGAGCTCTCAATGTCCCAAAAACATTTGCAGCCTTAAAGGGGCATTAACCCGCATCCTAGACCACTGAAATTCCCAATAATATTTTTGGCACTAAAAATGCATCCTACACCCCTGAAAATTCAGAATATGTTAGCAGCCCAAAAAAGGCCTTAAAATGCATCTTAAGCCTGCAAAAATGTAGAAAACTTTGGAGGCCCAGAAAAGGGGTTTACAGGCATCCTAGACCCCCTAAAGTCCGGAAAAAATGCTGGTCGCCTAAAAACTGTGTCAGAGAGCTCTGAATGTCAAACATTTGCAGCCTGAAAAGGGCATTAACAGGCATCCTAGACCACTGAAATTCCCAACAATATTTTTGGCGTGAAAAATGCATCCTACACCCCTGAAAATTCAGAATATGTTAGCAGCCCAAAAATAGGCCTTAACATGCCTCTTAAGACTGCAATAAATGTTGAAAACTTTGGATGCCCAAAAAAGGGGTTTACAGGCATCCTAGACCCCATAAAGTCCAGAAAATGTTGGTGGCCAAAAACTGTGTCAGAGAACTCTGAATGTCCCAAAAACCTTTACAGCCTGAAAGGGGCATTAACCTGCATCCTAGACCACTGAAATTCCCAATTACATTTTTGGCACGAAAAATTATACTCCCCTGAAAGTTCAGAATATGTTAGCAGCCCAAAAAAGGCCTTAAAATGTATATTAAGCCTGCAAAAATGTAGAAAACTTTGGAGGCCTCAAAAAGGGGTTTACAGGCATCCTAGACCCCCTAAAGTCCAGAAAATGTTGGTCACCTAAAAACTTTGTGAGAGAGCTCTCAATGTCCCAAAAACATTTGCAGCCTTAAAGGGGCATTAACCCGCATCCTAGACCACTGAAATTCCCAATAATATTTTTGGCACGAAAAATGCATCCTACACCCCTGAAAATTCAGAATATGTTAGCAGCCCAAAAAAGGCCTTAAAATGCATCTTAAGCCTGCAAAAATGTAGAAAACTTTGGAGGCCCAGAAAAGGGGTTTACAAGCATCCTAGACCCCCTAAACTCCAGAAAATGTTGTTGGGAAAAAACAGTGCTGGAGAGCTCCCAATGCCTCAAAAACATTTGCAGCCTGAAAGGAGCATTAACCCGCATCCTAGACCACTGAAGTTCCCGACAATATTTTTGGCATGAAAAAAGCATCCTACACCCCTGAAAGTTCAGAATATGTTAGCAGCCCAAAAAAGGCCTTAAAATGTATATTAAGCCTGCAAAAATGTAGAAAACTTTGGAGGCCTCAAAAAGGGTTTTACAGGCATCCTAGACCCCCTAAAGTCCAGAAAATGTTGGTCACCTAAAAGCTGTGTGAGAGAGCTCTCAATGTCCCAAAAACATTTGCAGCCTTAAAGGGGCATTAACCCGCATCCTAGACCACTGAAATTCCCAATACTATTTTTGGCACTAAAAATGCATCCTACACCCCTGAAAATTCAGAATATGTTAGCAGCCCAAAAAAGGCCTTAAAATGCATCTTAAGCCTGCAAAAATGTAGAAAACTTTGGAGGCCCAGAAAAGGGGTTTACAGGCATCCTAGACCCCCTAAACTCCAGAAAATGGTGTTGGGAAAAAACAGTGCTGGAGAGCTCCGAATGTCCCAAAAACATTTGCAGCCTGAAAGGGGCATTAACCCGCATCCTAGACCACTGAAGTTCCTGACAATATTTTTGGCATGAAAAAAGTATCCTACACCCCTGAAAGTTCAGAATATGTTAGCAGCCCAAAAAAGGCCTTAAAATGTATATTAAGCCTGCAAAAATGTAGAAAACTTTGGAGGCCTCAAAAAGGAGTTTACAGGCATCCTAGACACCCTAAAGTCCAGAAAATGTTGGTCGCCTAAAAAAAGAGTCAGAGAGCTCTGAATGTCCCAAAAACATTTGCAGCCTGAAAGGTGCATTAACCCGCATCCTAGACCACTGAAATTCCCAATAATATTTTTGGCACGAAAAATGTATCCTACACCCCTGAAAATTCAGAATATGTTAGCAGCTCAAAAATAGGCCTTAACATGCATTTTAAGACTGCAAAAAATGTTGAAAACTTTGGATGCCCAAAAAAGGGGTTTACAGGCATCATAGACCCCCTAAAGTCCAGAAAATGCTGGTCGCCTAAAAACGGTGTCAGAGAGCTCTGAATGTCCCAAAAACATTTGCAGCCTGAAAAGGGCATTAACAGGCATCCTAGACCACTGAAATTCCCAACAATATTTTTGGCATGAAAAATGTATCCTACACCCCTGAAAATTCAGAATATGTTAGCAGCCCAAAAATAGGCCTTAACATACATCTTAAGACTGCAATAAATGTTGAAAACTTTGGATGCCCAAAAAAGGGGTTTACAGGCATCCTAGACCCAATAAAGTCCAGAAAATGTTGGTGGCCAAAAACTGTATCAGAGAGCTCTGATGTCCCAAAAACATTTGCAGCCTGAAAGGGGCGTTAACCTGCATCCAAGACCACTGAAATTCCCAATTACATTTTTGGCAGGAAAAATGCTACACCCCTGAAAGTTCAGAATCTGTTAGCAGCCCAAAAAAGGCCTTAAAATGTATATTAAGCCTGCAAAAATATAGAAAACTTTGGAGGTCTCAAAAAGGGGTTTACAGGCATCCTAGACCCCCTAAAGTCCAGAAAATGTTGGTCACCTAAAAACTGTGTGAGAGAGCTCTCAATGTCCCAAAAACATTTGCAACCTGAAAGGGGCATTAACCCGCATCCTAGACCACTGAAATTCCCAATAATATTTTTGACACGAAAAATGCATCCTACACCCCTGAAAATTCAGAATATGTTAGCAGCCCAAAAATAGGCCTTAACATGTATCTTAAGACTGCAAAACATGTTGAAAACTTTGGATGCCCAAAAAAGGGGTTTACAGGCATCCTAGACCCCCTAAAGTCCAGAAAATGCTGGTCGCCTAAAAACGGTGTCAGAGAGCTCTGAATGTCCCAAAAACATTTGCAGCCTGAAAAGGGCATTAACAGGCATCCTAGACCACTGAAATTCCCAACAATATTTTTGGCATGAAAAATGCATCCTACACCCCTGAAAATTCAGAATATGTTAGCAGCCCAAAAATAGGCCTTAACATGCATCTTAAGACTGCAATAAATGTTGAAAACTTTGGATGCCCAAAAAAGGGGTTTACAGGCATCCTAGACCCCCTAAAGTCCGGAAAATGCTGGTCGCCTAAAAACTCTGTCAGAGAGCTCTGAATGTCAAACATTTGCAGCCTGAAAAGGGCATTAACAAGCATCCTAGACCACTGAAATTCCCAACAATATTTTTGGCATGAAAAATGCATCCTACACCCCTGAAAATTCAGAATATGTTAGCAGCCCAAAAAAAGGCCTTAACATGCCTCTTAAGACTGCAATAAATGTTGAAAACTTTGGATGCCCAAAAAAGGGGTTTACAGGCATCCTAGACCCCATAAAGTCCAGAAAATGTTGGTGGCCAAAAACTGTGTCAGAGAGCTCTGAATGTCCCAAAAACCTTTACAGCCTGAAAGGGGCATTAACCTGCATCCTAGACCACTGAAATTCCCAATTACATTTTTGGCACGAAAAATGCTACTCCCCTGAAAGTTCAGAATATGTTAGCAGCCCAAAAAAGGCCTTAAAATGTATATTAAGCCTGCAAAAATGTAGACAACTTTGGAGGCCTCAAAAAGGGTTTTACAGGCATCCTAGACCCCCTAAAGTCCCGGAAATGTTGGTCACCTAAAAACTGTGTGAGAGAGCTCTCAATGTCCCAAAAACATTTGCAGCCTTAAAGGGGCATTAACCCGCATCCTAGACCACTGAAATTCCCAATATTATTTTTGGCACGAAAAATGCATCCTACACCCCTGAAAATTCAGAATATGTTAGCAGCCCAAAAAAGGCCTTAAAATGCATCTTAAGCCTGCAAAAATGTAGACAACTTTGGAGGCCCAGAAAAGGGGTTTACAGGCATCCTAGACCCCCTAAACTCCAGAAAATGTTGTTGGGAAAAAACAGTGCTGGAGAGCTCCGAATGTCCCAGAAACATTTGCAGCCTGAAAGGGGCATTAACCCGCATCCTAGACCACTGAAGTTCCCGACAATATTTTTGGCATGAAAAAAGCATCCTACACCCCTGAAAGTTCAGAATATGTTAGCAGCCCAAAAAAGGCCTTAAAATGTATATTAAGCCTGCAAAAATGTAGAAAACTTTGTAGGCCTCAAAAAGGGGTTTACAGGCATCCTAGACACCCTAAAGTCCAGAAAATGTTGGTCGCCTAAAAAAAGAGTCAGAGAGCTCTGAATGTCCCAAAAACATTTGCAGCCTGAAAGGAGCATTAACCCGCATCCTAGACCACTGAAATTCCCAATAATATTTTTGGCACGAAAAATGTATCCTACACCCCTGAAAATTCAGAATATGTTAGCAGCCCAAAAATAGGCCTTAACATGCATTTTAAGATTGCAAAAAATGTTGAAAACTTTGGATGCCCAAAAAAGGGGTTTACAGGCATCCTAGACCCCCTAAAGTCCAGAAAATGATGGTCGCCGAAAAACGGTGTCAGAGAGCTCTGAATGTCCCAAAAACATTTGCAGCCTGAAAAGGGCATTAACAGGCATCCTAGACCACTGAAATTCCCAATTACATTTTTGGCACGAAAAATGCTACTCCCCTGAAAGTTCAGAATATGTTAGCAGCCCAAAAAAGGCCTTAAAATGTATATTAAGCCTGCAAAAATCTAGACAACTTTGGAGGCCTCAAAAAGGGTTTTACAGGCATCCTAGACCCCCTAAAGTCCCGAAAATGTTGGTCACCTAAAAACTGTGTGAGAGAGCTCTCAATGTCCCAAAAACATTTGCAGCCTTAAAGGGGCATTAACCCGCATCCTAGACCACTGAAATTCCCAATAATATTTTTGGCACGAAAAATGCATCCTACACCCCTGAAAATTCAGAATATGTTAGCAGCCCAAAAAAGGCCTTAAAATGCATCTTAAGCCTGCAAAAATGTAGAAAACTTTGGAGGCCCAGAAAAGGGGTTTACAGGCATCCTAGACCCCCTAAACTCCAGAAAATGTTGTTGGGAAAAAACAGTGCTGGAGAGCTCCGAATGTCCCAGAAACATTTGCAGCCTGAAAGGGGCATTAACCCGCATCCTAGACCACTGAAGTTCCCGACAATATTTTTGGCATGAAAAAAGCATCCTACACCCCTGAAAGTTCAGAATATGTTAGCAGCCCAAAAAAGGCCTTAAAATGTATATTAAGCCTGCAAAAATGTAGAAAACTTTGTAGGCCTCAAAAAGGGGTTTACAGGCATCCTAGACACCCTAAAGTCCAGAAAATGTTGGTCGCCTAAAAAAAGAGTCAGAGAGCTCTGAATGTCCCAAAAACATTTGCAGCCTGAAAGGGGCATTAACCCGCATCCTAGACCACTGAAATTCCCAATAATATTTTTGGCACGAAAAATGTATCCTACACCCCTGAAAATTCAGAATATGTTAGCAGCCCAAAAATAGGCCTTAACATGCATTTTAAGATTGCAAAAAATGTTGAAAACTTTGGATGCCCAAAAAAGGGGTTTACAGGCATCCTAGACCCCCTAAAGTCCAGAAAATGATGGTCGCCTAAAAACGGTGTCAGAGAGCTCTGAATGTCCCAAAAACATTTGCAGCCTGAAAAGGGCATTAACAGGCATCCTAGACCACTGAAATTCTCAACAATATTTTTGGCATGAAAAATGCATCCTACACCCCTGAAAATTCAGAATATGTTAGCAGCCCAAAAATAGGCCTTAACATGCATCTTAAGACTGCAATAAATGTTGAAAACTTTGGATGCCCAAAAAAGGGGTTTGCAGGCATCCTAGACCCCATAAAGTCCAGAAAAAGTTGGTGGCCAAAAACTGTGTCAGAGAGCTCTGAATGTCCCAAAAACCTTTGCAGCCTGAAAGGGGCATTAACCTGCATCCTAGACCACTGAAATTCCCAATTATATTTTTGGCACGAAAAATGCTACACCCCTGAACGTTCAGAATATGTTAGCAGCCCAAAAAAGGCCTTAAAATGCATCTTAAGCCTGCAAAAATGTAGAAACTTTGGAGGCCCAGAAAAGGGGTTTATAGGCATCCTAGACCACCTAAACTCCAGAAAATGTTGTTGGGAAAAAACGGTGCTGGAGAGCTCCGAATGTCCCAAAAACATTTGCAGCCTGAAAGGGGCATTAACCCGCATCCTAGACCACTGAAATTCCCAACAATATTTTTGGCATGAAAAAAGCATCCTACACCCCTGAAAGTTCAGAATATGTTAGCAGCCCAAAAAATGCCTTAACATGTATATTAAGCCTGCAAAAATGTAGAAAACTTTGGAGGCCTCAAAAAGGGGTTTACAGGCATCCTAGACACCCTAAAGTCCAGAAAATGTTGGTCGCCTAAAAACGGGGTCAGAGAGCTCTGAATGTCCCAAAAACATTTGCAGCCTGAAAGGGGCATTAACCCGCATCCTAGACCACTGAAATTCCCAATAATATTTTTGGCACGAAAAATGCATCCTACACCCCTGAAAATTCAGAATATGTTAGCAGCCCAAAAAAGGCCTTAAAATACATCTTAAGACTGCAAAAATGTAGAAAACTTTGGAGGCCCAGAAAAGGGGTTTACAGGCATCCTAGACCCCCTAAACTCCAGAAAATGTTGTTGGGAAAAAACAGTGCTGGAGAGCTCCGAATGTCCCAAAAACATTTGCAGCCTGAAAGGGGCATTAACCCACATCCTAGACCGCTGAAATTCCCGACAATATTTTATGGCATGAAAAAAGCATCCTACACACCTGAAAGTTCAGAATATGTTAGCAGCCCAAAAAAGGCCTTAAAATATATATTAAGCCTGCAAAGAGGCCCAGAAAAGGGGTTTACAGGCATCCTAGACCCCCTAAACTCCAGAAAATGTTGTTGAGAAAAAACGGTGCTAGAAAGCTCCGAATGTCCCAAAAACATTTGCAGCCTGAAAGGGGCATTAACCCGCATCCTAGACCACTGAAATTCCCAACAATATTTTTGGCATGAAAAAAGCATCCTACACCCCTGAAAGTTCAGAATATGTTAGCAGCCCAAAAAATGCCTTAAAATGTATATTAAGCCTGCAAAAATGTAGAAAACTTTGGAGGCATCGAAAAGGGGTTTACAGGCATCCTAGACCCCCTAAAGTCCAGAAAATGTTGGTCACCTAAAAACTGTGTGAGAGAGCTCTCAATGTCCCAAAAACATTTGCAGCCTGAAAGGGGCATTAACCCGCATCCTAGACCAGTGAAATTCCCAATAATATTTTTGACACGAAAAATGCATCCTACACCCCTGAAAATTCAGAATATGTTAGCAGCCCAAAAATAGGCCTTAACATGTATCTTAAGACTGCAAAAAATGTTGAAAACTTTGGATGCCCAAAAAAGGGGTTTACAGGCATCCTAGAGCCCATAAAGTCCAGAAAATGATGGTCGCCTAAAAACGGTGTCAGAGAGCTCTGAATGTCCCAAAAACATTTGCATCCTGAAAAGGGCATTAACAGGCATCCTAGACCACTGAAATTCCCAACAATATTTTTGGCATGAAAAATGCATCCTACACCCCTGAAAATTCAGAACATGTTAGCAGCCCAAAAAAAGGCCTTAACATGCCTCTTAAGACTGAAATAAATGTTGAAAACTTTGGATGCCCAAAAAAGGGGTTTACAGGCATCCTAGACCCCATAAAGTCCAGAAAATGTTGGTGGCCAAAAACTGTGTCAGAGAGCTCTGAATGTCCCAAAAACCTTTACAGCCTGAAAGGGGCATTAACCTGCATCCTAGACCACTGAAATTCCCAATTACATTTTTGGCACGAAAAATGCTACTCCCCTGAAAGTTCAGAATATGTTAGCAGCCCAAAAAATGCCTTAAAATGTATATTAAGCCTGCAAAAATGTAGAAAACTTTGGAGGCATCGAAAAGGGGTTTACAGGCATCCTAGACCCCCTAAAGTCCAGAAAATGTTGGTCACCTAAAAACTGTGTGAGAGAGCTCTCAATGTCCCAAAAACATTTGCAGCCTGAAAGGGGCATTAACCCGCATCCTAGACCAGTGAAATTCCCAATAATATTTTTGACACGAAAAATGCATCCTACACCCCTGAAAATTCAGAATATGTTAGCAGCCCAAAAATAGGCCTTAACATGTATCTTAAGACTGCAAAAAATGTTGAAAACTTTGGATGCCCAAAAAAGGGGTTTACAGGCATCCTAGAGCCCATAAAGTCCAGAAAATGTTGGTGGCCAAAAACTGTGTCAGAGAGCTCTGAATGTCCCAAAAACCTTTACAGCCTGAAAGGGGCATTAACCTGCATCCTAGACCACTGAAATTCCCAATTATATTTTTGGCATGAAAAATGCTACACCCCTGAACGTTCAGAATATGTTAGCAGCCCAAAAAAGGCCTTAAAATGCATCTTAAGCCTGCAAAAATGTAGAAAACTTTGGAGGCCCAGAAAAGGGGTGTATAGGCATCCTAGACCACCTAAACTCCAGAAAATGTTGTTGGGAAAAAACGGTGCTGGAGAGCTCCGAATGTCCCAAAAACATTTGCAGCCTGAAAGGGGCATTAACCCGCATCCTAGACCACTGAAATTCCCAACAATGTTTTTGGCATGAAAAAAGCATCCTACACCCCTGAAAGTTCAGAATATGTTAGCAGCCCAAAAATTGCCTTAAAATGTATATTAAGCCTGCAAAAATGTAGAAAACTTTGGAGGCCTCAAAAAGGGGTTTACAGGCATCCTAGACACCCTAAAGTCCAGAAAATGTTGGTCGCCTAAAAACGGGGTCAGAGAGCTCTGAATGTCCCAAAAACATTTGCAGCCTGAAAGGGGCATTAACCCGCATCCTAGACCACTGAAATTCCCAATAATATTTTTGGCACGAAAAATGCATCCTACACCCCTGAAAATTCAGAATATGTTAGCAGCCCAAAAATAGGCCTTAACATGCATCTTAAGACTGCAAAAAATGTTGAAAACTTTGGATGCCCAAAAAAGGGGTTTACAGGCATCCTAGAGCCCATAAAGTCCAGAAAATGTTGGTGGCCAAAAACTGTGTCAGAGAGCTCTGAATGTCCCAAAAACATTTGCAGCCTGAAAGGGGCATTAACCTGCATCCAAGACCACTGAAATTCCCAATTACATTTTTGGCACGAAAAATGCTACACCCCTGAATGTTCAGAATATGTTAGCAGCCCAAAAAAGGCCTTAAAATGCATCTTAAGCCTGCAAAAATGTAGAAAACTTTGGAGGCCCAGAAAACGGGTTTACAGGCATCCTAGACCCCCTAAACTCCAGAAAATTTTGTTGGGAAAAAACGGTGCTGGAAAGCTCCGAATGTCCCAAAAACATTTGCAGCCTGAAAGGGGCATTAACCCGCATCCTAGACCACTGAAATTCCCAACAATATTTTTGGCATGAAAAAAGCATCCTATACCCCTGAAAGTTCAGAATATGTTAGCAGCCCAAAAAAGGCCTTAAAATGTATGTTAAGCCTGCAAAAATGTAGAAAACTTTGGAGGCCTCAAAAAGGGGTTTACAGGCATCCTTGACCCCCTAAAGTCCAGAAAATGCTGGTCGCCTAAAAACGGTGTCAGAGAGCTCTGAATGTCCCAAAAACATTTGCACACTGAAAAGGGCATTAACAGGCATCCTAGACCACTGAAATTCCCAACAATATTTTTGGCATGAAAAATGCATCCTACACCCCTGAAAATTCAGAATATGTTAGCAGCCCAAAAATAGGCCTTAACATGCATCTTAAGAGTGAAATAAATGTTGAAAACTTTGGATGCCCAAAAACGGGGTTTGCAGGCATCCTAGACCCCATAAAGTCCAGAAAATGTTGGTGGCCAAAAACTGTGTCAGAGAACTCTGAATGTCCCATAAACCTTTACAGCCTGAAAGGGGCATTAACCTGCATCCTAGACCACTGAAATTCCCAATTACATTTTTGGCACGAAAAATTATACTCCCCTGAAAGTTCAGAATATGTTAGCAGCCCAAAAAAGGCCTTAAAATGTATATTAAGCCTGCAAAAATGTAGAAAACTTTGGAGGCCTCAAAAAGGGGTTTACAGGCATCCTAGACCCCCTAAAGTCCAGAAAATGTTGGTCACCTAAAAACTGTGTGAGAGAGCTCTCAATGTCCCAAAAACATTTGCAGCCTTAAAGGGGCATTAACCCGCATCCTAGACCACTGAAATTCCCAATAATATTTTTGGCACGAAAAATGCATCCTACACCCCTGAAAATTCAGAATATGTTAGCAGCCCAAAAAAGGCCTTAAAATGCATCTTAAGCCTGCAAAAATGCAAAAACTTTGGAGGCCCAGAAAAGGGGTTTACAAGCATCCTAGACCCCCTAACTCCAGAAAATGTTGTTGGGAAAAAACAGTGCTGGAGAGCTCCCAATGTCTCAAAAACATTTGCAGCCTGAAAGGGGCATTAACCCGCATCCTAGACCACTGAAGTTCCCGACAATATTTTTGGCATGAAAAAAGCATCCTACACCCCTGAAAGTTCAGAATATGTTAGCAGCCCAAAAAAGGCCTTAAAATGTATATTAAGCCTGCAAGAATGTTGAAAACTTTGTAGGCCTCAAAAAGGGGTTTACAGGCATCCTAGACACCCTAAAGTCCAGAAAATGTTGGTCGCCTAAAAAAAGAGTCAGAGAGCTCTGAATGTCCCAAAAACATTTGCAGCCTGAAAGGGGCATTAACCCGCATCCTAGACCACTGAAATTCCCAATAATATTTTTGGCACGAAAAATGTATCCTACACCCCTGAAAATTCAGAATATGTTAGCAGCCCAAAAATAGGCCTTAACATGCATTTTAAGATTGCAAAAAATGTTGAAAACTTTGGATGCCCAAAAAAGGGGTTTACAGGCATCCTAGACCCCCTAAAGTCCAGAAAATGATGGTCGCCTAAAAACGGTGTCAGAGAGCTCTGAATGTCCCAAAAACATTTGCAGCCTGAAAAGGGCATTAACAGGCATCCTAGACCACTGAAATTCCCAACAATATTTTTGGCGTGAAAAATGCATCCTACACCCCTGAAAATTCAGAATATGTTAGCAGCCCAAAAATAGGCCTTAACATGCCTCTTAAGACTGCAATAAATGTTGAAAACTTTGGATGCCCAAAAAAGGGGTTTACAGGCATCCTAGACCCCATAAAGTCCAGAAAATGTTGGTGGCCAAAAACTGTGTCAGAGAACTCTGAATGTCCCAAAAACCTTTACAGCCTGAAAGGGGCATTAACCTGCATCCTAGACCACTGAAATTCCCAATTACATTTTTGGCACGAAAAATGCATCCTACACCCCTGAAAATTCAGAATATGTTAGCAGTCCAAAAAAGGCCTTAAAATGCATCTTAAGCCTGCAAAAATGTAGAAAACTTTGGAGGCCCAGAAAAGGGGTTTACAGGCATCCTAGACCCCCTAAAGTCCAGAAAATGTTGGTCACCTAAAAGCTGTGTGAGAGAGCTCTCAATGTCCCAAAAACATTTGCAGCCTTAAAGGGGCATTAAACCGCATCCTAGACCACTGAAATTCCCAATACTATTTTTGGCACTAAAAATGCATCCTACACCCCTGAAAATTCAGAATATGTTAGCAGCCCAAAAAAGGCCTTAAAATGCATCTTAAGCCTGCAAAAATGTAGAAAACTTTGGAGGCCCAGAAAAGGGGTTTACAGGCATCCTAGACCCCCTAAACTCCAGAAAATGTTGTTGGGAAAAAACAGTGCTGGAGAGCTCCGAATGTCCCAAAAACATTTGCAGCCTGAAAGGGGCATTAACCCGCATCCTAGACCACTGAAGTTCCTGACAATATTTTTGGCATGAAAAAAGTATCCTACACCCCTGAAAGTTCAGAATATGTTAGCAGCCCAGAAAAGACCTTAAAATGTATATTAAGCCTGCAAAAATGTTGAAAACTTTGGATGCCCAAAAAAGGGGTTTACAGGCATCCTAGACCCAATAAAGTCCAGAAAATGTTGGTGGCCAAAAACTGTATCAGAGAGCTCTCAATGTCCCAAAAACATTTGCAGCCTGAAAGGGGCGTTAACCTGCATCATAGACCACTGAAATTCCCAATTACATTTTTGGCAGGAAAAATGCTACACCCCTGAAAGTTCAGAATATGTTAGCAGCCCAAAAAAGGCCTTAAAATGTATATTAAGCCTGCAAAAATATAGAAAACTTTGGAGGTCTCAAAAAGGGGTTTACAGGCATCCTAGACCCCCTAAAGTCCAGAAAATGTTGGTCACCTAAAAACTGTGTGAGAGAGCTCTCAATGTCCCAAAAACATTTGCAACCTGAAAGGGGCATTAACCCGCATCCTAGACCACTGAAATTCCCAATAATATTTTTGACACGAAAAATGCATCCTACACCCCTGAAAATTCAGAATATGTTAGCAGCCCAAAAATAGGCCTTAACATGTATCTTAAGACTGCAAAAAATGTTGAAAACTTTGGATGCCCAAAAAAGGGGTTTACAGGCATCCTAGACCCCCTAAAGTCCAGAAAATGCTGGTCGCCTAAAAACGGTGTCAGAGAGCTCTGAATGTCCCAAAAACATTTGCAGCCTGAAAAGGGCATTAACAGGCATCCTAGACCACTGAAATTCCCAACAATATTTTTGGCATGAAAAATGCATCCTACACCCCTGAAAATTCAGAATATGTTAGCAGCCCAAAAATAGGCCTTAACATGCATCTTAAGACTGCAATAAATGTTGAAAACTTTGGATGCCCAAAAAAGGGGTTTACAGGCATCCTAGACCCCCTAAAGTCCGGAAAATGCTGGTCGCCTAAAAACTGTGTCAGAGAGCTCTGAATGTCAAACATTTGCAGCCTGAAAAGGGCATTAACAGGCATCCTAGACCACTGAAATTCCCAACAATATTTTTGGCATGAAAAATGCATCCTACACCCCTGAAAATTCAGAATATGTTAGCAGCCCAAAAAAAGGCCTTAACATGCCTCTTAAGACTGCAATAAATGTTGAAAACTTTGGATGCCCAAAAAAGGGGTTTACAGGCATCCTAGACACCCTAAAGTCCAGAAAATGTTGGTCGCCTAAAAAAAGAGTCAGAGAGCTCTGAATGTCCCAAAAACATTTGCAGCCTGAAAGGGGCATTAACCCGCATCCTAGACCACTGAAATTCCCAATAATATTTTTGGCACGAAAAATGTATCCTACACCCCTGAAAATTCAGAATATGTTAGCAGCTCAAAAATAGGCCTTAACATGCATTTTAAGACTGCAAAAAATGTTGAAAACTTTGGATGCCCAAAAAAGGGGTTTACAGGCATCCTAGACCCCCTAAAGTCCAGAAAATGCTGGTCGCCTAAAAACGGTGTCAGAGAGCTCTGAATGTCCCAAAAACATTTGCAGCCTGAAAAGGGCATTAACAGGCATCCTAGACCACTGAAATTCCCAACAATATTTTTGGCATGAAAAATGTATCCTACACCCCTGAAAATTCAGAATATGTTAGCAGCCCAAAAATAGGCCTTAACATACATCTTAAGACTGCAATAAATGTTGAAAACTTTGGATGCCCAAAAAAGGGGTTTACAGGCATCCTAGACCCAATAAAGTCCAGAAAATGTTGGTGGCCAAAAACTGTATCAGAGAGCTCTGAATGTCCCAAAAACATTTGCAGCCTGAAAGGGGTGTTAACCTGCATCCAAGACCACTGAAATTCCCAATTACATTTTTGGCAGGAAAAATGCTACACCCCTGAAAGTTCAGAATATGTTAGCAGCCCAAAAAAGGCCTTAAAATGTATATTAAGCCTGCAAAAAATGTTGAAAACTTTGGATGCCCAAAAAAGGGGTTTACAGGCATCCTAGACCCCCTAAAGTCCGGAAAATGCTGGTCGCCTAAAAACTGTGTCAGAGAGCTCTGAATGTCCCAAAAACATTTGCAGCCTGAAAAGGGCATTAACAGGCATCCTAGACCACTGAAATTCCCAACAATACTTTTGGCATGAAAAATGCATCCTACACCCCTGAAAATTCAGAATATGTTAGCAGCCCAAAAATAGGCCTTAACATGCATCTTAAGACTGCAATAAATGTTGAAAACTTTGGATGCCCAAAAAAGGGGTTTACAGGCATCCTAGACCCCCTAAAGTCCGGAAAATGCTGGTCGCCTAAACACTGTGTCAGAGAGCTCTGAATGTCAAACATTTGCAGCCTGAAAAGGGCATTAACAGGCATCCTAGACCACTGAAATTCCCAACAATATTTTTGGCATGAAAAATGCATCCTACACCCCTGAAAATTCAGAATATGTTAGCAGCCCAAAAAAAGGCCTTAACATGCCTCTTAAGACTGCAATAAATGTTGAAAACTTTGGATGCCCAAAAAAGGGGTTTACAGGCATCCTAGACCCCATAAAGTCCAGAAAATGTTGGTGGCCAAAAACTGTGTCAGAGAGTTCTGACTATCCCAAAAACCTTTACAGTCTGAAAGGGGCATTAACCTGCATCCTAGACCACTGAAATTCCCAATTACATTTTTGGCACGAAAAATGCTACTCCCCTGAAAGTTCAGAATATGTTAGCAGCCCAAAAAAGGCCTTAAAATGTATTTTAAGCCTGCAAAAATGTAGACAACTTTGGAGGCCTCAAAAAGGGTTTTACAGGCATCCTAGACCCGCTAAAGTCCCGAAAATGTTGGTCACCTAAAAACTGTGTGAGAGAGCTCTCAATGTCTCAAAAACATTTGCAGCCTTAAAGGGGCATTAACCCGCATCCTAGACCACTGAAATTCCCAATAATATTTTTGGCACGAAAAATGCATCCTACACCCCTGAAAATTCAGAATATGTTAGCAGCCCAAAAAAGACCTTAAAATGCATCTTAAGCCTGCAAAAATGTAGAAAACTTTGGAGGCCCAGAAAAGGGGTTTACAGGCATCCTAGACCCCCTAAACTCCAGAAAATGTTGTTGGGAAAAAACAGTGCTGGAGAGCTCCGAATGTCCCAGAAACATTTGCAGCCTGAAAGGGGCATTAACCCGCATCCTAGACCACTGAAGTTCCCGACAATATTTTTGGCATGAAAAAAGCATCCTACACCCCTGAAAGTTCAGAATATGTTAGCAGCCCAAAAAAGGCCTTAAAATGTATATTAAGCCTGCAAAAATGTAGAAAACTTTGTAGGCCTCAAAAAGGGGTTTACAGGCATCCTAGACACCCTAAAGTCCAGAAAATGTTGGTCGCCTAAAAAAAGAGTCAGAGAGCTCTGAATGTCCCAAAAACATTTGCAGCCTGAAATGGGCATTACCCCACATCCTAGACCACTGAAATTCCCAATAATATTTTTGGCACGAAAAATGTATCCTACACCCCTGAAAATTCAGAATATGTTAGCAGCCCAAAAATAGGCCTTAACATGCATTTTAAGATTGCAAAAAATGTTGAAAACTTTGGATGCCCAAAAAAGGGGTTTACAGGCATCCTAGACCCCCTAAAGTCCAGAAAATGATGGTCGCCTAAAAACGGTGTCAGAGAGCTCTGAATGTCCCAAAAACATTTGCAGCCTGAAAAGGGCATTAACAGGCATCCTAGACCACTGAAATTCTCAACAATATTTTTGGCATGAAAAATGCATCCTACACCCCTGAAAATTCAGAATATGTTAGCAGCCCAAAAATAGGCCTTAACATGCATCTTAAGACTGCAATAAATGTTGAAAACTTTGGATGCCCAAAAAAGGGGTTTGCAGGCATCCTAGACCCCATAAAGTCCAGAAAAAGTTGGTGGCCAAAAACTGTGTCAGAGAGCTCTGAATGTCCCAAAAACCTTTACAGCCTGAAAGGGGCATTAACCTGCATCCTAGACCACTGAAATTCCCAATTATATTTTTGGCACGAAAAATGCTACACCCCTGAACGTTCAGAATATGTTAGCAGCCCAAAAAAGGCCTTAAAATGCATCTTAAGCCTGCAAAAATGTAGAAAACTTTGGAGGCCCAGAAAAGGGGTTTATAGGCATCCTAGACCACCTAAACTCCAGAAAATGTTGTTGGGAAAAAACGGTGCTGGAGAGCTCTGAATGTCCCAAAAACATTTGCAGCCTGAAAGGGGCATTAACCCGCATCCTAGACCACTGAAATTCCCAATAATATTTTTGGCACGAAAAATGTATCCTACACCCCTGAAAATTCAGAATATGTTAGCAGCTCAAAAATAGGCCTTAACATGCATTTTAAGACTGCAAAAAATGTTGAAAACTTTGGATGCCCAAAAAAGGGGTTTACAGGCATCCTAGACCCCCTAAAGTCCAGAAAATGCTGGTCGCCTAAAAACGGTGTCAGAGAGCTCTGAATGTCCCAAAAACATTTGCAGCCTGAAAAGGGCATTAACAGGCATCCTAGACCACTGAAATTCCCAACAATATTTTTGGCATGAAAAATGTATCCTACACCCCTGAAAATTCAGAATATGTTAGCAGCCCAAAAATAGGCCTTAACATACATCTTAAGACTGCAATAAATGTTGAAAACTTTGGATGCCCAAAAAAGGGGTTTACAGGCATCCTAGACCCAATAAAGTCCAGAAAATGTTGGTGGCCAAAAACTGTATCAGAGAGCTCTGAATGTCCCAAAAACATTTGCAGCCTGAAAGGGGCGTTAACCTGCATCCAAGACCACTGAAATTCCCAATTACATTTTTGGCAGGAAAAATGCTACACCCCTGAAAGTTCAGAATATGTTAGCAGCCCAAAAAAGGCCTTAAAATGTATATTAAGCCTGCAAAAATATAGAAAACTTTGGAGGTCTCAAAAAGGGGTTTACAGGCATCCTAGACCCCCTAAAGTCCAGAAAATGTTGGTCACCTAAAAACTGTGTGAGAGAGCTCTCAATGTCCCAAAAACATTTGCAACCTGAAAGGGGCATTAACCCGCATCCTAGACCACTGAAATTCCCAATAATATTTTTGACACGAAAAATGCATCCTACACCCCTGAAAATTCAGAATATGTTAGCAGCCCAAAAATAGGCCTTAACATGTATCTTAAGACTGCAAAAAATGTTGAAAACTTTGGATGCCCAAAAAAGGGGTTTACAGGCATCCTAGACCCCTAAAGTCCAGAAAATGCTGGTCGCCTAAAAACGGTGTCAGAGAGCTCTGAATGTCCCAAAAACATTTGCAGCCTGAAAAGGGCATTAACAGGCATCCTAGACCACTGAAATTCCCAACAATATTTTTGGCATGAAAAATGCATCCTACACCCCTGAAAATTCAGAATATGTTAGCAGCCCAAAAATAGGCCTTAACATGCATCTTAAGACTGCAATAAATGTTGAAAACTTTGGATGCCCAAAAAAGGGGTTTACAGGCATCCTAGACCCCCTAAAGTCCGGAAAATGCTGGTCGCCTAAAAACTGTGTCAGAGAGCTCTGAATGTCAAACATTTGCAGCCTGAAAAGGGCATTAACAGGCATCCTAGACCACTGAAATTCCCAACAATATTTTTGGCATGAAAAATGCATCCTACACCCCTGAAAATTCAGAATATGTTAGCAGCCCAAAAAAAGGCCTTAACATGCCTCTTAAGACTGCAATAAATGTTGAAAACTTTGGATGCCCAAAAAAGGGGTTTACAGGCATCCTAGACCCCATAAAGTCCAGAAAATGTTGGTGGCCAAAAACTGTGTCAGAGAGCTCTGAATGTCCCAAAAACCTTTACAGCCTGAAAGGGGCATTAACCTGCATCCTAGACCACTGAAATTCCCAATTACATTTTTGGCACGAAAAATGCTACTCCCCTGAAAGTTCAGAATATGTTAGCAGCCCAAAAAAGGCCTTAAAATGTATATTAAGCCTGCAAAAATGTAGACAACTTTGGAGGCCTCAAAAAGGGTTTTACAGGCATCCTAGACCCCCTAAAGTCCCGAAAATGTTGGTCACCTAAAAACTGTGTGAGAGAGCTCTCAATGTCCCAAAAACATTTGCAGCCTTAAAGGGGCATTAACCCGCATCCTAGACCACTGAAATTCCCAATAATATTTTTGGCACGAAAAATGCATCCTACACCCCTGAAAATTCAGAATATGTTAGCAGCCCAAAAAAGGCCTTAAAATGCATCTTAAGCCTGCAAAAATGTAGAAAACTTTGGAGGCCCAGAAAAGGGGTTTACAGGCATCCTAGACCCCCTAAACTCCAGAAAATGTTGTTGGGAAAAAACAGTGCTGGAGAGCTCCGAATGTCCCAGAAACATTTGCAGCCTGAAAGGGGCATTAACCCGCATCCTAGACCACTGAAGTTCCCGACAATATTTTTGGCATGAAAAAAGCATCCTACACCCCTGAAAGTTCAGAATATGTTAGCAGCCCAAAAAAGGCCTTAAAATGTATATTAAGCCTGCAAAAATGTAGAAAACTTTGTAGGCCTCAAAAAGGGGTTTACAGGCATCCTAGACACCCTAAAGTCCAGAAAATGTTGGTCGCCTAAAAAAAGAGTCAGAGAGCTCTGAATGTCCCAAAAACATTTGCAGCCTGAAAGGGGCATTAACCCGCATCCTAGACCACTGAAATTCCCAATAATATTTTTGGCACGAAAAATGTATCCTACACCCCTGAAAATTCAGAATATGTTAGCAGCCCAAAAATAGGCCTTAACATGCATTTTAAGATTGCAAAAAATGTTGAAAACTTTGGATGCCCAAAAAAGGGGTTTACAGGCCTCCTAGACCCCCTAAAGTCCAGAAAATGATGGTCGCCTAAAAACGGTGTCAGAGAGCTCTGAATGTCCCAAAAACATTTGCAGCCTGAAAAGGGCATTAACAGGCATCCTAGACCACTGAAATTCTCAACAATATTTTTGGCATGAAAAATGCATCCTACACCCCTGAAAATTCAGAATATGTTAGCAGCCCAAATATAGGCCTTAACATGCATCTTAAGACTGCAATAAATGTTGAAAACTTTGGATGCCCAAAAAAGGGGTTTGCAGGCATCCTAGACCCCCTAAAGTCCAGAAAAAGTTGGTGGCCAAAAACTGTGTCAGAGAGCTCTGAATGTCCCAAAAACCTTTACAGCCTGAAAGGGGCATTAACCTGCATCCTAGACCACTGAAATTCCCAATTATATTTTTGGCACGAAAAATGCTACACCCCTGAACGTTCAGAATATGTTAGCAGCCCAAAAAAGGCCTTAAAATGCATCTTAAGCCTGCAAAAATGTAGAAAACTTTGGAGGCCCAGAAAAGGGGTTTATAGGCATCCTAGACCACCTAAACTCCAGAAAATGTTGTTGGGAAAAAACGGTGCTGGAGAGCTCTGAATGTCCCAAAAACATTTGCAGCCTGAAAGGGGCATTAACCCGCATCCTAGACCACTGAAATTCCCAACAATATTTTTGGCATGAAAAAAGCATCCTACACCCCTGAAAGTTCAGAATATGTTAGCAGCCCAAAAAATGCCTTAAAATGCATCTTAAGCCTGCAAAAATGTAGAAAACTTTGGAGGCCTCAAAAAGGGGTTTACAGGCATCCTTGACACCCTAAAGTCCAGAAAATGTTGGTCGCCTAAAAACGGGGTCAGAGAGCTCTGAATGTCCCAAAAACATTTGCAGCCTGAAATTGGCATTAACCCGCATCCTAGACCACTGAAATTCCCAATAATATTTTTGGCACGAAAAATGCATCCTACACCCCTGAAAATTCAGAATATGTTAGCAGCCCAAAAAAGGCCTTAAAATACATCTTAAGACTGCAAAAATATAGAAAACTTTGGAGGCCCAGAAAAGGGGTTTACAGGCATCCGAGACCCCCTAAACTCCAGAAAATGTTGTTGGGAAAAAACAGTGCTGGAGAGCTCCGAATGTCAAGAAAAACATTTGCAGCCTGAAAGGGGCATTAACCCACATCCTAGACCGCTGAAGTTCCCGACAATATTTTATGGCATGAAAAAAGCATCCTACACCCCTGAAAGTTCAGAATATGTTAGCAGCCCAAAAAAGGCCTTAAAATATATATTAAGCCTGCAAAGAGGCCCAGAAAAGGGGTTTACAGGCATCCTAGACCCCCTAAACTCCAGAAAATGTTGTTGGGAAAAAACGGTGCTAGAAAGCTCCGAATGTCCCAAAAACATTTGCAGCCTGAAAGGGGCATTAACCCGCATCCTAGACCACTGAAATTCCCAACAATATTTTTGGCATGAAAAAAGCATCCTACACCCCTGAAAGTTCAGAATATGTTAGCAGCCCAAAAAATGCCTTAAAATGTATATTAAGCCTGCAAAAATGTAGAAAACTTTGGAGGCATCGAAAAGGGGTTTACAGGCATCCTAGACCCCCTAAAGTCCAGAAAATGTTGGTCACCTAAAAACTGTGTGAGAGAGCTCTCAATGTCCCAAAAACATTTGCAGCCTGAAAGGGGCATTAACCCGCATCCTAGACCACTGAAATTCCCAACAATATTTTTGGCATGAAAAAAGCATCCTACACCCCTGAAAGTTCCGAATATGTTAGCAGCCCAAAAAAGGCCTTAAAATGTATATTAAGCCTGCAAAAATGTAGAAAACTTTGGAGGCCTCAAAAAGGGTTTTACAGGCATCCTAGACCCCCTAAAGTCCAGAAAATGTTGGTCACCTAAAAGCTGTGTGAGAGAGCTCTCAATGTCCCAAAAACATTTGCAGCCTTAAAGGGGCATTAACCCGCATCCTAGACCACTGAAATTCCCAATACTATTTTTGGCACTAAAAATGCATCCTACACCCCTGAAAATTCAGAATATGTTAGCAGCCCAAAAAAGGCCTTAAAATGCATCTTAAGCCTGCAAAAATGTAGAAAACTTTGGAGGCCCAGAAAAGGGGTTTACAAGCATCCTAGACCCCCTAAACTCCAGAAAATGTTGTTGGGAAAAAACAGTGCTGGAGAGCTCCCAATGCCTCAAAAACATTTGCAGCCTGAAAGGAGCATTAACCCGCATCCTAGACCACTGAAGTTCCCGACAATATTTTTGGCATGAAAAAAGCATCCTACACCCCTGAAAGTTCAGAATATGTTAGCAGCCCAAAAAAGTCCTTAAAATGTATATTAAGCCTGCAAAAATGTAGAAAACTTTGGAGGCCTCAAAAAGGGTTTTACAGGCATCCTAGACCCCCTAAAGTCCAGAAAATGTTGGTCACCTAAAAGCTGTGTGAGAGAGCTCTCAATGTCCCAAAAACATTTGCAGCCTTAAAGGGGCATTAACCCGCATCCTAGACCACTGAAATTCCCAATACTATTTTTGGCACTAAAAATGCATCCTACACCCCTGAAAATTCAGAATATGTTAACAGCCCAAAAAAGGCCTTAAAATGCATCTTAAGCCTGCAAAAATGTCGAAAACTTTGGAGGCCCAGAAAAGGGGTTTACAGGCATCCTAGACCCCCTAAAGTCTGGAAAAAATGCTGGTCGCCTAAAAACTGTGTCAGAGAGCTCTGAATGTCAAACATTTGCAGCCTGAAAAGGGCATTAACAGGCATCCTAGACCACTGAAATTCCCAACAATATTTTTGGCGTGAAACATGCATCCTACACCCCTGAAAATTCAGAATATGTTAGCAGCCCAAAAATAGGCCTTAACATGCCTCTTAAGACTGCAATAAATGTTGAAAACTTTGGATGCCCAAAAAAGGGGTTTACAGGCATCCTAGACCCCATAAAGTCCAGAAAATGTTGGTGGCCAAAAACTGTGTCAGAGAGCTCTGAATGTCCCAAAAACCTTTACAGCCTGAAAGGGGCATCAACCTGCATCCTAGACCACTGAAATTCCCAATTACATTTTTGGCACGAAAAATTATACTCCCCTGAAAGTTCAGAATATGTTAGCAGCCCAAAAAAGGCCTTAAAATGTATATTAAGCCTGCAAAAATGTAGAAAACTTTGGAGGCCTCAAAAAGGGGTTTACAGGCATCCTAGACCCCCTAAAGTCCAGAAAATGTTGGTCACCTAAAAACTGTGTGAGAGAGCTCTCAATGTCCCAAAAAAATTTGCAGCCTTAAAGGGGCATTAACCCGCATCCTAGACCACTGAAATTCCCAATACTATTTTTGGCACTAAAAATGCATCCTACACCCCTGAAAATTCAGAATATGTTAACAGCCCAAAAAAGGCCTTAAAATGCATCTTAAGCCTGCAAAAATGTAGAAAACTTTGGAGGCCCAGAAAAGGGGTTTACAGGCATCCTAGACCCCCTAAAGTCCAGAAAATGTTGGTCACCTAAAAAATGTGTGAGAAAGCTCTCAATGTCCCAAAAACATTTGCAGCCTTAAAGGGGCATTAACCCACATCCTAGACCACTGAAATTCCCAATAATATTTTTGGCACTAAAAATGCATCCTACACCCCTGAAAATTCAGAATATGTTAGCAGCCCAAAAAAGGCCTTAAAATGCATCTTAAGCCTGCAAAAATGTAGAAAACTTTGGAGGCCCAGAAAAGGGGTTTACAAGCATCCTAGACCCCCTAAACTCCAGAAAATGTTGTTGGGAAAAAACAGTGCTGGAGAGCTCCCAATGCCTCAAAAACATTTGCAGCCTGAAAGGAGCATTAACCCGCATCCTAGACCACTGAAGTTCCCGACAATATTTTTGGCATGAAAAAAGCATCCTACACCCCTGAATGTTCAGAATATGTTAGCAGCCCAAAAAAGGCCTTAAAATGTATATTAAGCCTGCAAAAATGTAGAAAACTTTGGAGGCCTCAAAAAGGGTTTTACAGGCATCCTAGACCCCCTAAAGTCCAGAAAATGTTGGTCACCTAAAAGCTGTGTGAGAGAGCTCTCAATGTCCCAAAAACATTTGCAGCCTTAAAGGGGCATTAACCCGCATCCTAGACCACTGAAATTCCCAATAATATTTTTGGCACTAAAAATGCATCCTACACCCCTGAAAATTCAGAATATGTTAGCAGCCCAAAAAAGGCCTTAAAATGCATCTTAAGCCTGCAAAAATGTAGAAAACTTTGGAGGCCCAGAAAAGGGGTTTACAGGCATCCTAGACCCCCTAAAGTCCAGAAAAAATGCTGGTCGCCTAAAAACTGTGTCAGAGAGCTCTGAATGTCAAACATTTGCAGCCTGAAAAGGGCATTAACAGGCATCCTAGACCACTGAAATTCCCAACAATATTTTTGGCGTGAAACATGCATCCTACACCCCTGAAAATTCAGAATATGTTAGCAGCCCAAAAATAGGCCTTAACATGCCTCTTAAGACTGCAATAAATGTTGAAAACTTTGGATGCCCAAAAAAGGGGTTTACAGGCATCCTAGACCCCATAAAGTCCAGAAAATGTTGGTGGCCAAAAACTGTGTCAGAGAACTCTGAATGTCCCAAAAACCTTTACAGCCTGAAAGGGGCATCAACCTGCATCCTAGACCACTGAAATTCCCAATTACATTTTTGGCACGAAAAATTATACTCCCCTGAAAGTTCAGAATATGTTAGCAGCCCAAAAAAGGCCTTAAAATGTATATTAAGCCTGCAAAAATGTAGAAAACTTTGGAGGCCTCAAAAAGGGGTTTACAGGCATCCTAGACCCCCTAAAGTCCAGAAAATGTTGGTCACCTAAAAACTGTGTGAGAGAGCTCTCAATGTCCCAAAAAAATTTGCAGCCTTAAAGGGGCATTAACCCGCATCCTAGACCACTGAAATTCCCAATACTATTTTTGGCACTAAAAATGCATACTACACCCCTGAAAATTCAGAATATGTTAACAGCCCAAAAAAGGCCTTAAAATGCATCTTAAGCCTGCAAAAATGTAGAAAACTTTGGAGGCCCAGAAAAGGGGTTTACAGGCATCCTAGACCCCCTAAAGTCCAGAAAATGTTGGTCACCTAAAAAATGTGTGAGAAAGCTCTCAATGTCCCAAAAACATTTGCAGCCTTAAAGGGGCATTAACCCGCATCCTAGACCACTGAAATTCCCAATAATATTTTTGGCACTAAAAATGCATCCTACACCCCTGAAAATTCAGAATATGTTAGCAGCCCAAAAAAGGCCTTAAAATGCATCTTAAGCCTGCAAAAATGTAGAAAACTTTGGAGGCCCAGAAAAGGGGTTTACAAGCATCCTAGACCCCCTAAACTCCAGAAAATGTTGTTGGGAAAAAACAGTGCTGGAGAGCTCCCAATGCCTCAAAAACATTTGCAGCCTGAAAGGAGCATTAACCCGCATCCTAGACCACTGAAGTTCCCGACAATATTTTTGGCATGAAAAAAGCATCCTACACCCCTGAATGTTCAGAATATGTTAGCAGCCCAAAAAAGGCCTTAAAATGTATATTAAGCCTGCAAAAATGTAGAAAACTTTGGAGGCCTCAAAAAGGGTTTTACAGGCATCCTAGACCCCCTAAAGTCCAGAAAATGTTGGTCACCTAAAAGCTGTGTGAGAGAGCTCTCAATGTCCCAAAAACATTTGCAGCCCTAAAGGGGCATTAACCCGCATCCTAGACCACTGAAATTCCCAATAATATTTTTGACACGAAAAATGCATCCTACACCCCTGAAAATTCAGAATATGTTAGCAGCCCAAAAATAGGCCTTAACATGTATCTTAAGACTGCAAAAAATGTTGAAAACTTTGGATGCCCAAAAAAGGGGTTTACAGGCATCCTAGACCCCCTAAAGTCCAGAAAATGCTGGTCGCCTAAAAACGGTGTCAGAGAGCTCTGAATGTCCCAAAAACATTTGCAGCCTGAAAAGGGCATTAACAGGCATCCTAGACCACTGAAATTCCCAACAATATTTTTGGCATGAAAAATGCATCCTACACCCCTGAAAATTCAGAATATGTTAGCAGCCCAAAAATAGGCCTTAACATGCATCTTAAGACTGCAATAAATGTTGAAAACTTTGGATGCCCAAAAAAGGGGTTTACAGGCATCCTAGACCCCCTAAAGTCCGGAAAATGCTGGTCGCCTAAAAACTGTGTCAGAGAGCTCTGAATGTCCCAAAAACATTTGCAGCCTGAAAAGGGCATTAACAGGCATCCTAGACCACTGAAATTCCCAACAATATTTTTGGCATGAAAAATGCATCCTACACCCCTGAAAATTCAGAATATGTTAGCAGCCCAAAAATAGGCCTTAACATGCATCTTAAGACTGCAATAAATGTTGAAAACTTTGGATGCCCAAAAAAGGGGTTTACAGGCATCCTAGACCCCCTAAAGTCCGGAAAATGCTGGTCGCCTAAAAACTGTGTCAGAGAGCTCTGAATGTCAAACATTTGCAGCCTGAAAAGGGCATTAACAGGCATCCTAGACCACTGAAATTCCCAACAATATTTTTGGCATGAAAAATGCATCCTACACCCCTGAAAATTCAGAATATGTTAGCAGCCCAAAAAAAGGCCTTAACATGCCTCTTAAGACTGCAATAAATGTTGAAAACTTTGGATGCCCAAAAAAGGGGTTTACAGGCATCCTAGACCCCATAAAGTCCAGAAAATGTTGGTGGCCAAAAACTGTGTCAGAGAGCTCTGAATGTCCCAAAAACCTTTACAGCCTGAAAGGGGCATTAACCTGCATCCTAGACCACTGAAATTCCCAATTACATTTTTGGCACGAAAAATGCTACTCCCCTGAAAGTTCAGAATATGTTAGCAGCCCAAAAAAGGCCTTAAAATGTATATTAAGCCTGCAAAAATGTAGACAACTTTGGAGGCCTCAAAAAGGGTTTTACAGGCATCCTAGACCCCCTAAAGTCCCGAAAATGTTGGTCACCTAAAAACTGTGTGAGAGAGCTCTCAATGTCCCAAAAACATTTGCAGCCTTAAAGGGGCATTAACCCGCATCCTAGACCACTGAAATTCCCAATAATATTTTTGGCACGAAAAATGCATCCTACACCCCTGAAAATTCAGAATATGTTAGCAGCCCAAAAAAGGCCTTAAAATGCATCTTAAGCCTGCAAAAATGTAGAAAACTTTGGAGGCCCAGAAAAGGGGTTTACAGGCATCCTAGACCCCCTAAACTCCAGAAAATGTTGTTGGGAAAAAACAGTGCTGGAGAGCTCCGAATGTCCCAGAAACATTTGCAGCCTGAAAGGGGCATTAACCCGCATCCTAGACCACTGAAGTTCCCGACAATATTTTTGGCATGAAAAAAGCATCCTACACCCCTGAAAGTTCAGAATATGTTAGCAGCCCAAAAAAGGCCTTAAAATGTATATTAAGCCTGCAAAAATGTAGAAAACTTTGTAGGCCTCAAAAAGGGGTTTACAGGCATCCTAGACACCCTAAAGTCCAGAAAATGTTGGTCACCTAAAAAAAGAGTCAGAGAGCTCTGAATGTCCCAAAAACATTTGCAGCCTGAAAGGGGCATTAACCCGCATCCTAGACCACTGAAATTCCCAATAATATTTTTGGCACGAAAAATGTATCCTACACCCCTGAAAATTCAGAATATGTTAGCAGCCCAAAAATAGGCCTTAACATGCATTTTAAGATTGCAAAAAATGTTGAAAACTTTGGATGCCCAAAAAAGGGGTTTACAGGCCTCCTAGACCCCCTAAAGTCCAGAAAATGATGGTCGCCTAAAAACGGTGTCAGAGAGCTCTGAATGTCCCAAAAACATTTGCAGCCTGAAAAGGGCATTAACAGGCATCCTAGACCACTGAAATTCTCAACAATATTTTTGGCATGAAAAATGCATCCTACACCCCTGAAAATTCAGAATATGTTAGCAGCCCAAAAATAGGCCTTAACATGCATCTTAAGACTGCAATAAATGTTGAAAACTTTGGATGCCCAAAAAAGGGGTTTGCAGGCATCCTAGACCCCCTAAAGTCCAGAAAAAGTTGGTGGCCAAAAACTGTGTCAGAGAGCTCTGAATGTCCCAAAAACCTTTACAGCCTGAAAGGGGCATTAACCTGCATCCTAGACCACTGAAATTCCCAATTATATTTTTGGCACGAAAAATGCTACACCCCTGAACGTTCAGAATATGTTAGCAGCCCAAAAAAGGCCTTAAAATGCATCTTAAGCCTGCAAAAATGTAGAAAACTTTGGAGGCCCAGAAAAGGGGTTTATAGGCATCCTAGACCACCTAAACTCCAGAAAATGTTGTTGGGAAAAAACGGTGCTGGAGAGCTCTGAATGTCCCAAAAACATTTGCAGCCTGAAAGGGGCATTAACCCGCATCCTAGACCACTGAAATTCCCAACAATATTTTTGGCATGAAAAAAGCATCCTACACCCCTGAAAGTTCAGAATATGTTAGCAGCCCAAAAAATGCCTTAAAATGTATATTAAGCCTGCAAAAATGTAGAAAACTTTGGAGGCCTCAAAAAGGGGTTTACAGGCATCCTTGACACCCTAAAGTCCAGAAAATGTTGGTCGCCTAAAAACGGGGTCAGAGAGCTCTGAATGTCCCAAAAACATTTGCAGCCTGAAATTGGCATTAACCCGCATCCTAGACCACTGAAATTCCCAATAATATTTTTGGCACGAAAAATGCATCCTACACCCCTGAAAATTCAGAATACGTTAGCAGCCCAAAAAAGGCCTTAAAATACATCTTAAGACTGCAAAAATATAGAAAACTTTGGAGGCCCAGAAAAGGGGTTTACAGGCATCCGAGACCCCCTAAACTCCAGAAAATGTTGTTGGGAAAAAACAGTGCTGGAGAGCTCCGAATGTCAAGAAAAACATTTGCAGCCTGAAAGGGGCATTAACCCACATCCTAGACCGCTGAAGTTCCCGACAATATTTTATGGCATGAAAAAAGCATCCTACACCCCTGAAAGTTCAGAATATGTTAGCAGCCCAAAAAAGGCCTTAAAATATATATTAAGCCTGCAAAGAGGCCCAGAAAAGGGGTTTACAGGCATCCTAGACCCCCTAAACTCCAGAAAATGTTGTTGGGAAAAAACGGTGCTAGAAAGCTCCGAATGTCCCAAAAACATTTGCAGCCTGAAAGGGGCATTAACCCGCATCCTAGACCACTGAAATTCCCAACAATATTTTTGGCATGAAAAAAGCATCCTACACCCCTGAAAGTTCAGAATATGTTAGCAGCCCAAAAAATGCCTTAAAATGTATATTAAGCCTGCAAAAATGTAGAAAACTTTGGAGGCATCGAAAAGGGGTTTACAGGCATCCTAGACCCCCTAAAGTCCAGAAAATGTTGGTCACCTAAAAACTGTGTGAGAGAGCTCTCAATGTCCCAAAAACATTTGCAGCCTGAAAGGGGCATTAACCCGCATCCTAGACCACTGAAATTCCCAACAATATTTTTGGCATGAAAAAAGCATCCTACACCCCTGAAAGTTCCGAATATGTTAGCAGCCCAAAAAAGGCCTTAAAATGTATATTAAGCCTGCAAAAATGTAGAAAACTTTGGAGGCCTCAAAAAGGGTTTTACAGGCATCCTAGACCCCCTAAAGTCCAGAAAATGTTGGTCACCTAAAAGCTGTGTGAGAGAGCTCTCAATGTCCCAAAAACATTTGCAGCCTTAAAGGGGCATTAACCCGCATCCTAGACCACTGAAATTCCCAATACTATTTTTGGCACTAAAAATGCATCCTACACCCCTGAAAATTCAGAATATGTTAGCAGCCCAAAAAAGGCCTTAAAATGCATCTTAAGCCTGCAAAAATGTAGAAAACTTTGGAGGCCCAGAAAAGGGGTTTACAAGCATCCTAGACCCCCTAAACTCCAGAAAATGTTGTTGGGAAAAAACAGTGCTGGAGAGCTCCCAATGCCTCAAAAACATTTGCAGCCTGAAAGGAGCATTAACCCGCATCCTAGACCACTGAAGTTCCCGACAATATTTTTGGCATGAAAAAAGCATCCTACACCCCTGAAAGTTCAGAATATGTTAGCAGCCCAAAGAAGGCCTTAAAATGTATATTAAGCCTGCAAAAATGTAGAAAACTTTGGAGGCCTCAAAAAGGGTTTTACAGGCATCCTAGACCCCCTAAAGTCCAGAAAATGTTGGTCACCTAAAAGCTGTGTGAGAGAGCTCTCAATGTCCCAAAAACATTTGCAGCCTTAAAGGGGCATTAACCCGCATCCTAGACCACTGAAATTCCCAATACTATTTTTGGCACTAAAAATGCATCCTACACCCCTGAAAATTCAGAATATGTTAACAGCCCAAAAAAGGCCTTAAAATGCATCTTAAGCCTGCAAAAATGTAGAAAACTTTGGAGGCCCAGAAAAGGGGTTTACAGGCATCCTAGACCCCCTAAAGTCCAGAAAATGTTGGTCACCTAAAAAATGTGTGAGAGAGCTCTCAATGTCCCAAAAACATTTGCAGCCTTAAAGGGGCATTAACCCGCATCCTAGACCACTGAAATTCCCAATAATATTTTTGGCACTAAAAATGCATCCTACACCCCTGAAAATTCAGAATATGTTAGCAGCCCAAAAAAGGCCTTAAAATGCATCTTAAGCCTGCAAAAATGTAGAAAACTTTGGAGGCCCAGAAAAGGGGTTTACAAGCATCCTAGACCCCCTAAACTCCAGAAAATGTTGTTGGGAAAAAACAGTGCTGGAGAGCTCCCAATGCCTCAAAAACATTTGCAGCCTGAAAGGAGCATTAACCCGCATCCTAGACCACTGAAGTTCCCGACAATATTTTTGGCATGAAAAAAGCATCCTACACCCCTGAAAGTTCAGAATATGTTAGCAGCCCAAAAAAGGCCTTAAAATGTATATTAAGCCTGCAAAAATGTAGAAAACTTTGGAGGCCTCAAAAAGGGTTTTACAGGCATCCTAGACCCCCTAAAGTCCAGAAAATGTTGGTCACCTAAAAGCTGTGTGAGAGAGCTCTCAATGTCCCAAAAACATTTGCAGCCTTAAAGGGGCATTAACCCGCATCCTAGACCACTGAAATTCCCAATAATATTTTTGGCACTAAAAATGCATCCTACACCCCTGAAAATTCAGAATATGTTAGCAGCCCAAAAAAGGCCTTAAAATGCATCTTAAGCCTGCAAAAATGTAGAAAACTTTGGAGGCCCAGAAAAGGGGTTTACAGGCATCCTAGACCCCCTAAAGTCTGGAAAAAATGCTGGTCGCCTAAAAACTGTGTCAGAGAGCTCTGAATGTCAAACATTTGCAGCCTGAAAAGGGCATTAACAGGCATCCTAGACCACTGAAATTCCCAACAATATTTTTGGCGTGAAACATGCATCCTACACCCCTGAAAATTCAGAATATGTTAGCAGCCCAAAAATAGGCCTTAACATGCCTCTTAAGACTGCAATAAATGTTGAAAACTTTGGATGCCCAAAAAAGGGGTTTACAGGCATCCTAGACCCCATAAAGTCCAGAAAATGTTGGTGGCCAAAAACTGTGTCAGAGAACTCTGAATGTCCCAAAAACCTTTACAGCCTGAAAGGGGCATCAACCTGCATCCTAGACCACTGAAATTCCCAATTACATTTTTGGCACGAAAAATTATACTCCCCTGAAAGTTCAGAATATGTTAGCAGCCCAAAAAAGGCCTTAAAATGTATATTAAGCCTGCAAAAATGTAGAAAACTTTGGAGGCCTCAAAAAGGGGTTTACAGGCATCCTAGACCCCCTAAAGTCCAGAAAATGTTGGTCACCTAAAAGCTGTGTGAGAGAGCTCTCAATGTCCCAAAAACATTTGCAGCCTTAAAGGGGCATTAACCCGCATCCTAGACCACTGAAATTCCCAATTACATTTTTGGCACGAAAAATTATACTCCCCTGAAAGTTCAGAATATGTTAGCAGCCCAAAAAAGGCCTTAAAATGTATATTAAGCCTGCAAAAATGTAGAAAACTTTGGAGGCCTCAAAAAGGGTTTTACAGGCATCCTAGACCCCCTAAAGTCCAGAAAATGTTGGTCACCTAAAAGCTGTGTGAGAGAGCTCTCAATGTCCCAAAAACATTTGCAGCCTTAAAGGGGCATTAACCCGCATCCTAGACCACTGAAATTCCCAATACTATTTTTGGCACTAAAAATGCATCCTACACCCCTGAAAATTCAGAATATGTTAACAGCCCAAAAAAGGCCTTAAAATGCATCTTAAGCCTGCAAAAATGTAGAAAACTTTGGAGGCCCAGAAAAGGGGTTTACAGGCATCCTAGACCCCCTAAAGTCCAGAAAATGTTGGTCACCTAAAAAATGTGTGAGAGAGCTCTCAATGTCCCAAAAACATTTGCAGCCTTAAAGGGGCATTAACCCGCATCCTAGACCACTGAAATTCCCAATAATATTTTTGGCACTAAAAATGCATCCTACACCCCTGAAAATTCAGAATATGTTAGCAGCCCAAAAAAGGCCTTAAAATGCATCTTAAGCCTGCAAAAATGTAGAAAACTTTGGAGGCCCAGAAAAGGGGTTTACAAGCATCCTAGACCCCCTAAACTCCAGAAAATGTTGTTGGGAAAAAACAGTGCTGGAGAGCTCCCAATGCCTCAAAAACATTTGCAGCCTGAAAGGAGCATTAACCCGCATCCTAGACCACTGAAGTTCCCGACAATATTTTTGGCATGAAAAAAGCATCCTACACCCCTGAAAGTTCAGAATATGTTAGCAGCCCAAAAAAGGCCTTAAAATGTATATTAAGCCTGCAAAAATGTAGAAAACTTTGGAGGCCTCAAAAAGGGTTTTACAGGCATCCTAGACCCCCTAAAGTCCAGAAAATGTTGGTCACCTAAAAGCTGTGTGAGAGAGCTCTCAATGTCCCAAAAACATTTGCAGCCTTAAAGGGGCATTAACCCGCATCCTAGACCACTGAAATTCCCAATAATATTTTTGGCACTAAAAATGCATCCTACACCCCTGAAAATTCAGAATATGTTAGCAGCCCAAAAAAGGCCTTAAAATGCATCTTAAGCCTGCAAAAATGTAGAAAACTTTGGAGGCCCAGAAAAGGGGTTTACAGTCATCCTAGACCCCCTAAAGTCTGGAAAAAATGCTGGTCGCCTAAAAACTGTGTCAGAGAGCTCTGAATGTCAAACATTTGCAGCCTGAAAAGGGCATTAACAGGCATCCTAGACCACTGAAATTCCCAACAATATTTTTGGCGTGAAACATGCATCCTACACCCCTGAAAATTCAGAATATGTTAGCAGCCCAAAAATAGGCCTTAACATGCCTCTTAAGACTGCAATAAATGTTGAAAACTTTGGATGCCCAAAAAAGGGGTTTACAGGCATCCTAGACCCCATAAAGTCCAGAAAATGTTGGTGGCCAAAAACTGTGTCAGAGAACTCTGAATGTCCCAAAAACCTTTACAGCCTGAAAGGGGCATCAACCTGCATCCTAGACCACTGAAATTCCCAATTACATTTTTGGCACGAAAAATTATACTCCCCTGAAAGTTCAGAATATGTTAGCAGCCCAAAAAAGGCCTTATAATGTATATTAAGCCTGCAAAAATGTAGAAAACTTTGGAGGCCTCAAAAAGGGGTTTACAGGCATCCTAGACCCCCTAAAGTCCAGAAAATGTTGGTCACCTAAAAACTGTGTGAGAGAGCTCTCAATGTCCCAAAAAAATTTGCAGCCTTAAAGGGGCATTAACCCGCATCCTAGACCACTGAAATTCCCAATACTATTTTTGGCACTAAAAATGCATCCTACACCCCTGAAAATTCAGAATATGTTAACAGCCCAAAAAAGGCCTTAAAATGCATCTTAAGCCTGCAAAAATGTAGAAAACTTTGGAGGCCCAGAAAAGGGGTTTACAGGCATCCTAGACCCCCTAAAGTCCAGAAAATGTTGGTCACCTAAAAAATGTGTGAGAAAGCTCTCAATGTCCCAAAAACATTTGCAGCCTTAAAGGGGCATTAACCCGCATCCTAGACCACTGAAATTCCCAATAATATTTTTGGCACTAAAAATGCATCCTACACCCCTGAAAATTCAGAATATGTTAGCAGCCCAAAAAAGGCCTTAAAATGCATCTTAAGCCTGCAAAAATGTAGAAAACTTTGGAGGCCCAGAAAAGGGGTTTACAAGCATCCTAGACCCCCTAAACTCCAGAAAATGTTGTTGGGAAAAAACAGTGCTGGAGAGCTCCCAATGCCTCAAAAACATTTGCAGCCTGAAAGGAGCATTAACCCGCATCCTAGACCACTGAAGTTCCCGACAATATTTTTGGCATGAAAAAAGCATCCTACACCCCTGAATGTTCAGAATATGTTAGCAGCCCAAAAAAGGCCTTAAAATGTATATTAAGCCTGCAAAAATGTAGAAAACTTTGGAGGCCTCAAAAAGGGTTTTACAGGCATCCTAGACCCCCTAAAGTCCAGAAAATGTTGGTCACCTAAAAGCTGTGTGAGAGAGCTCTCAATGTCCCAAAAACATTTGCAGCCTTAAAGGGGCATTAACCCGCATCCTAGACCACTGAAATTCCCAATAATATTTTTGGCACTAAAAATGCATCCTACACCCCTGAAAATTCAGAATATGTTAGCAGCCCAAAAAAGGCCTTAAAATGCATCTTAAGCCTGCAAAAATGTAGAAAACTTTGGAGGCCCAGAAAAGGGGTTTACAGGCATCCTAGACCCCCTAAAGTCCAGAAAAAATGCTGGTCGCCTAAAAACTGTGTCAGAGAGCTCTGAATGTCAAACATTTGCAGCCTGAAAAGGGCATTAACAGGCATCCTAGACCACTGAAATTCCCAACAATATTTTTGGCGTGAAACATGCATCCTACACCCCTGAAAATTCAGAATATGTTAGCAGCCCAAAAATAGGCCTTAACATGCCTCTTAAGACTGCAATAAATGTTGAAAACTTTGGATGCCCAAAAAAGGGGTTTACAGGCATCCTAGACCCCATAAAGTCCAGAAAATGTTGGTGGCCAAAAACTGTGTCAGAGAACTCTGAATGTCCCAAAAACCTTTACAGCCTGAAAGGGGCATCAACCTGCATCCTAGACCACTGAAATTCCCAATTACATTTTTGGCACGAAAAATTATACTCCCCTGAAAGTTCAGAATATGTTAGCAGCCCAAAAAAGGCCTTAAAATGTATATTAAGCCTGCAAAAATGTAGAAAACTTTGGAGGCCTCAAAAAGGGGTTTACAGGCATCCTAGACCCCCTAAAGTCCAGAAAATGTTGGTCACCTAAAAACTGTGTGAGAGAGCTCTCAATGTCCCAAAAAAATTTGCAGCCTTAAAGGGGCATTAACCCGCATCCTAGACCACTGAAATTCCCAATACTATTTTTGGCACTAAAAATGCATCCTACACCCCTGAAAATTCAGAATATGTTAACAGCCCAAAAAAGGCCTTAAAATGCATCTTAAGCCTGCAAAAATGTAGAAAACTTTGGAGGCCCAGAAAAGGGGTTTACAGGCATCCTAGACCCCCTAAAGTCCAGAAAATGTTGGTCACCTAAAAAATGTGTGAGAAAGCTCTCAATGTCCCAAAAACATTTGCAGCCTTAAAGGGGCATTAACCCGCATCCTAGACCACTGAAATTCCCAATAATATTTTTGGCACTAAAAATGCATCCTACACCCCTGAAAATTCAGAATATGTTAGCAGCCCAAAAAAGGCCTTAAAATGCATCTTAAGCCTGCAAAAATGTAGAAAACTTTGGAGGCCCAGAAAAGGGGTTTACAAGCATCCTAGACCCCCTAAACTCCAGAAAATGTTGTTGGGAAAAAACAGTGCTGGAGAGCTCCCAATGCCTCAAAAACATTTGCAGCCTGAAAGGAGCATTAACCCGCATCCTAGACCACTGAAGTTCCCGACAATATTTTTGGCATGAAAAAAGCATCCTACACCCCTGAATGTTCAGAATATGTTAGCAGCCCAAAAAAGGCCTTAAAATGTATATTAAGCCTGCAAAAATGTAGAAAACTTTGGAGGCCTCAAAAAGGGTTTTACAGGCATCCTAGACCCCCTAAAGTCCAGAAAATGTTGGTCACCTAAAAGCTGTGTGAGAGAGCTCTCAATGTCCCAAAAACATTTGCAGCCTTAAAGGGGCATTAACCCGCATCCTAGACCACTGAAATTCCCAATAATATTTTTGGCACTAAAAATGCATCCTACACCCCTGAAAATTCAGAATATGTTAGCAGCCCAAAAAAGGCCTTAAAATGCATCTTAAGCCTGCAAAAATGTAGAAAACTTTGGAGGCCCAGAAAAGGGGTTTACAGGCATCCTAGACCCCCTAAAGTCCAGAAAAAATGCTGGTTGCCTAAAAACTGTGTCAGAGAGCTCTGAATGTCAAACATTTGCAGCCTGAAAAGGGCATTAACAGGCATCCTAGACCACTGAAATTCCCAACAATATTTTTGGCGTGAAAAATGCATCCTACACCCCTGAAAATTCAGAATATGTTAGCAGCCCAAAAATAGGCCTTAACATGCCTCTTAAGACTGCAATAAATGTTGAAAACTTTGGATGCCCAAAAAAGGGGTTTACAGGCATCCTAGACCCCATAAAGTCCAGAAAATGTTGGTGGCCAAAAACTGTGTCAGAGAACTCTGAATGTCCCAAAAACCTTTACAGCCTGAAAGGGGCATTAACCTGCATCCTAGACCACTGAAATTCCCAATTACATTTTTGGCACGAAAAATTATACTCCCCTGAAAGTTCAGAATATGTTAGCAGCCCAAAAAAGGCCTTAAAATGTATATTAAGCCTGCAAAAATGTAGAAAACTTTGGAGGCCTCAAAAAGGGGTTTACAGGCATCCTAGACCCCCTAAAGTCCAGAAAATGTTGGTCACCTAAAAACTGTGTGAGAGAGCTCTCAATGTCCCAAAAACATTTGCAGCCTTAAAGGGGCATTAACCCGCATCCTAGACCACTGAAATTCCCAATAATATTTTTGGCACGAAAAATGCATCCTACACCCCTGAAAATTCAGAATATGTTAGCAGCCCAAAAAAGGCCTTAAAATGCATCTTAAGCCTGCAAAAATGTAGAAAACTTTGGAGGCCCAGAAAAGGGGTTTACAAGCATCCTAGACCCCCTAAACTCCAGAAAATGTTGTTGGGAAAAAAACGTGCTGGAGAGCTCCGAATGTCCCAGAAACATTTGCAGCCTGAAAGGGGCATTAACCCGCATCCTAGACCACTGAAGTTCCCGACAATATTTTTGGCATGAAAAAAGCATCCTACACCCCTGAAAGTTCAGAATATGTTAGCAGCCCAAAAAAGGCCTTAAAATGTATATTAAGCCTGCAAAAATGTAGAAAACTTTGTAGGTTTCAAAAAGGGGTTTACAGGCATCCTAGACACCCTAAAGTCCAGAAAATGTTGGTCGCCTAAAAAAAGAGTCAGAGAGCTCTGAATGTCCCAAAAACATTTGCAGCCTGAAAGGGGCATTAACCCGCATCCTAGACCACTGAAATTCCCAATAATATTTTTGGCACGAAAAATGTATCCTACACCCCTGAAAATTCAGAATATGTTAGCAGCCCAAAAATAGGCCTTAACATGCATTTTAAGATTGCAAAAAATGTTGAAAACTTTGGATGCCCAAAAAAGGGGTTTACAGGCATCCTAGACCCCCTAAAGTCCAGAAAATGATGGTCGCCTAAAAACGGTGTCAGAGAGCTCTGAATGTCCCAAAAACATTTGCAGCCTGAAAAGGGCATTAACAGGCATCCTAGACCACTGAAATTCTCAACAATATTTTTGGCATGAAAAATGCATCCTACACCCCTGAAAATTCAGAATATGTTAGCAGCCCAAAAATAGGCCTTAACATGCATCTTAAGACTGCAATAAATGTTGAAAACTTTGGATGCCCAAAAAAGGGGTTTGCAGGCATCCTAGACCCCATAAAGTCCAGAAAAAGTTCGTGGCCAAAAACTGTGTCAGAGAGCTCTGAATGTCCCAAAAACCTTTACAGCCTGAAAGGGGCATTAACCTGCATCCTAGACCACTGAAATTCCCAATTATATTTTTGGCACGAAAAATGCTACACCCCTGAACGTTCAGAATATGTTAGCAGCCCAAAAAAGGCCTTAAAATGCATCTTAAGCCTGCAAAAATGTAGAAAACTTTGGAGGCCCAGAAAAGGGGTTTATAGGCATCCTAGACCACCTAAACTCCAGAAAATGTTGTTGGGAAAAAACGGTGCTGGAGAGCTCTGAATGTCCCAAAAACATTTGCAGCCTGAAAGGGGCATTAACCCGCATCCTAGACCACTGAAATTCCCAACAATATTTTTGGCATGAAAAAAGCATCCTACACCCCTGAAAGTTCAGAATATGTTAGCAGCCCAAAAAATGCCTTAAAATGTATATTAAGCCTGCAAAAATGTAGAAAACTTTGGAGGCCTCAAAAAGGGGTTTACAGGCATCCTTGACACCCTAAAGTCCAGAAAATGTTGGTCGCCTAAAAACGGGGTCAGAGAGCTCTGAAGGTCCCAAAAACATTTGCAGCCTGAAATTGGCATTAACCCGCATCCTAGACCACTGAAATTCCCAATAATATTTTTGGCATGAAAAATGCATCCTACACCCCTGAAAATTCAGAATATGTTAGCAGCCCAAAAAAGGCCTTAAAATACATCTTAAGACTGCAAAAATGTAGAAAACTTTGGAGGCCCAGAAAAGGGGTTTACAGGCATCCTAGACCCCCTAAACTCCAGAAAATGTTGTTGGGAAAAAACAGTGCTGGAGAGCTCTGAATGTCTCAAAAACATTTGCAGCCTGAAAGGGGCATTAACCCACATCCTAGACCGCTGAAGTTCCCGACAATATTTTATGGCATGAAAAAAGCATCCTACACCCCTGAAAGTTCAGAATATGTTAGCAGCCCAAAAAAGGCCTTAAAATATATATTAAGCCTGCAAAGAGGCCCAGAAAAGGGGTTTACAGGCATCCTAGACCCCCTAAACTCCAGAAAATGTTGTTGGGAAAAAACGGTGCTAGAAAGCTCCGAATGTCCCAAAAACATTTGGAGCCTGAAAGGGGCATTAACCCGCATCCTAGACCACTGAAATTCCCAACAATATTTTTGGCATGAAAAAAGCATCCTACACCCCTGAAAGTTCAGAATATGTTAGCAGCCCAAAAAATGCCTTAAAATGTATATTAAGCCTGCAAAAATGTAGAAAACTTTGGAGGCATCGAAAAGGGGTTTACAGGCATCCTAGACCCCCTAAAGTCCAGAAAATGTTGGTCACCTAAAAACTGTGTGAGAGAGCTCTCAATGTCCCAAAAACATTTGCAGCCTGAAAGGGGCATTAACCCGCATCCTAGACCACTGAAATTCCCAACAATATTTTTGGCATGAAAAAAGCATCCTACACCCCTGAAAGTTCTGAATATGTTAGCAGCCCAAAAAATGCCTTAAAATGTATATTAAGCCTGCAAAAATGTAGAAAACTTTGGAGGCCTCAAAAAGGGTTTTACAGGCATCCTAGACCCCCTAAAGTCCAGAAAATGTTGGTCACCTAAAAGCTGTGTGAGAGAGCTCTCAATGTCCCAAAAACATTTGCAGCCTTAAAGGGGCATTAACCCGCATCCCAGACCACTGAAATTCCCAATACTATTTTTGGCACTAAAAATGCATCCTACACCCCTGAAAATTCAGAATATGTTAGCAGCCCAAAAAAGGCCTTAAAATGCATCTTAAGCCTGCAAAAATGTAGAAAACTTTGGAGGCCCAGAAAAGGGGTTTACAAGCATCCTAGACCCCCTAAACTCCAGAAAATGTTGTTGGGAAAAAACAGTGCTGGAGAGCTCCCAATGCCTCAAAAACATTTGCAGCCTGAAAGGAGCATTAACCCGCATCCTAGACCACTGAAGTTCCCGACAATATTTTTGGCATGAAAAAAGCATCCTACACCCCTGAAAGTTCAGAATATGTTAGCAGCCCAAAAAAGGCCTTAAAATGTATATTAAGCCTGCAAAAATGTAGAAAACTTTGGAGGCCTCAAAAAGGGTTTTACAGGCATCCTAGACCCCCTAAAGTCCAGAAAATGTTGGTCACCTAAAAGCTGTGTGAGAGAGCTCTCAATGTCCCAAAAACATTTGCAGCCTGAAAGGAGCATTAACCCGCATCCTAGACCACTGAAGTTCCCGACAATATTTTTGGCATGAAAAAAGCATCCTACACCCCTGAAAGTTCAGAATATGTTAACAGCCCAAAAAAGGCCTTAAAATGCATCTTAAGCCTGCAAAAATGTAGAAAACTTTGGAGGCCCAGAAAAGGGGTTTACAGGCATCCTAGACCCCCTAAAGTCCAGAAAATGTTGGTCACCTAAAAAATGTGTGAGAGAGCTCTCAATGTCCCAAAAACATTTGCAGCCTTAAAGGGGCATTAACCCGCATCCTAGACCACTGAAATTCCCAATAATATTTTTGGCACGAAAAATGCATCCTACACCCCTGAAAATTCAGAATATGTTAGCAGCCCAAAAAAGACCTTAAAATGCATCTTAAGCCTGCAAAAATGTAGAAAACTTTGGAGGCCCAGAAAAGGGGTTTACAAGCATCCTAGACCCCCTAAACTCCAGAAAATGTTGTTGGGAAAAAACAGTGATGGAGAGCTCCCAATGTCTCAAAAACATTTGCAGCCTGAAAGGGGCATTAACCCGCATCCTAGACCACTGAAGTTCCCGACAATATTTTTGGCATGAAAAAAGCATCCTACACCCCTGAAAGTTCAGAATATGTTAGCAGCCCAAAAAAGGCCTTAAAATGTATATTAAGCCTGCAAAAATGTAGAAAACTTTGGAGGCCTCAAAAAGGGTTTTACAGGCACCCTAGACCCCCTAAAGTCCAGAAAATGTTGGTCACCTAAAAGCTGTGTGAGAGAGCTCTCAATGTCCCAAAAACATTTGCAGCCTTAAAGGGGCATTAACCCGCATCCTAGACCACTGAAATTCCCAATAATATTTTTGGCACTAAAAATGCATCCTACACCCCTGAAAATTCAGAATATGTTAGCAGCCCAAAAAAGGCCTTAAAATGCATCTTAAGCCTGCAAAAATGTAGAAAACTTTGGAGGCCCAGAAAAGGGGTTTACAGGCATCCTAGACCCCCTAAAGTCCGGAAAAAATGCTGGTCGCCTAAAAACTGTGTCAGAGAGCTCTGAATGTCAAACATTTGCAGCCTGAAAAGGGCATTAACAGGCATCCTAGACCACTGAAATTCCCAACAATATTTTTGGCGTGAAAAATGCATCCTACACCCCTGAAAATTCAGAATATGTTAGCAGCCCAAAAATAGGCCTTAACATGCCTCTTAAGACTGCAATAAATGTTGAAAACTTTGGATGCCCAAAAAAGGGGTTTTACAGGCATCCTAGACCCCATAAAGTCCAGAAAATGTTGGTGGCCAAAAACTGTGTCAGAGAACTCTGAATGTCCCAAAAACCTTTACAGCCTGAAAGGGGCATTAACCTGCATCCTAGACCACTGAAATTCCCAATTACATTTTTGGCACGAAAAATTATACTCCCCTGAAAGTTCAGAATATGTTAGCAGCCCAAAAAAGGCCTTAAAATGTATATTAAGCCTGCAAAAATGTAGAAAACTTTGGAGGCCTCAAAAAGGGGTTTACAGGCATCCTAGACCCCCTAAAGTCCAGAAAATGTTGGTCACCTAAAAACTGTGTGAGAGAGCTCTCAATGTCCCAAAAACATTTGCAGCCTTAAAGGGGCATTAACCCGCATCCTAGACCACTGAAATTCCGAATAATATTTTTGGCACGAAAAATGCATCCTACACCCCTGAAAATTCAGAATATGTTAGCAGCCCAAAAAAGGCCTTAAAATGCATCTTAAGCCTGCAAAAATGTAGAAAACTTTGGAGGCCCAGAAAAGGGGTTTACAAGCATCCTAGACCCCCTAAACTCCAGAAAATGTTGTTGGAAAAAAACAGTGCTGGAGAGCTCCCAATGCCTCAAAAACATTTGCAGCCTGAAAGGAGCATTAACCCGCATCCTAGACCACTGAAGTTACCCGACAATATTTTTGGCATGAAAAAGCATCCTACACCCCTGAAAGTTCAGAATATGTTAGCAGCCCAAAAAAGGCCTTAAAATGTATATTAAGCCTGCAAAAATGTAGAAAACTTTGGAGGCCTCAAAAAGGGTTTTACAGGCATCCTAGACCCCCTAAAGTCCAGAAAATGTTGGTCACCTAAAAGCTGTGTGAGAGAGCTCTCAATGTCCCAAAAACATTTGCAGCCTTAAAGGGGCATTAACCCGCATCCTAGACCACTGAAATTCCCAATACTATTTTTGGCACTAAAAATGCATCCTACACCCCTAAAAATTCAGAATATGTTAGCAGCCCAAAAAAGGCCTTAAAATGCATCTTAAGCCTGCAAAAATGTAGAAAACTTTGGAGGCCCAGAAAAAAGGTTCACAGGCATCCTAGACCCCCTAAACTCCAGAAAATGTTGTTGGGAAAAAACAGTGCTGGAGAGCTCCGAATGTCCCAAAAACATTTGCAGCCTGAAAGGGGCATTAACCCGCATCCTAGACCACTGAAGTTCCTGACAATATTTTTGGCATGAAAAAAGTATCCTACACCCCTGAAAGTTCAGAATATGTTAGCAGCCCAAAAAAGGCCTTAAAATGTATATTAAGCCTGCAAAAATGTAGAAAACTTTGGAGGCCTCAAAAAGGGGTTTACAGGCATCCTAGACACCCTAAAGTCCAGAAAATGTTGGTCGCCTAAAAAAAGAGTCAGAGAGCTCTGAATGTCCCAAAAACATTTGCAGCCTGAAAGGGGCATTAACCCGCATCCTAGACCACTGAAATTCCCAATAATATTTTTGGCACGAAAAATGTATCCTACACCCCTGAAAATTCAGAATATGTTAGCAGCTCAAAAATAGGCCTTAACATGCATTTTAAGACTGCAAAAAATGTTGAAAACTTTGGATGCCCAAAAAAGGGGTTTACAGGCATCCTAGACCCCCTAAAGTCCAGAAAATGCTGGTCGCCTAAAAACGGTGTCAGAGAGCTCTGAATGTCCCAAAAACATTTGCAGCCTGAAAAGGGCATTAACAGGCATCCTAGACCACTGAAATTCCCAACAATATTTTTGGCATGAAAAATGTATCCTACACCCCTGAAAATTCAGAATATGTTAGCAGCCCAAAAATAGGCCTTAACATACATCTTAAGACTGCAATAAATGTTGAAAACTTTGGATGCCCAAAAAAGGGGTTTACAGGCATCCTAGACCCAATAAAGTCCAGAAAATGTTGGTGGCCAAAAACTGTATCAGAGAGCTCTGAATGTCCCAAAAACATTTGCAGCCTGAAAGGGGCGTTAACCTGCATCCAAGACCACTGAAATTCCCAATTACATTTTTGGCAGGAAAAATGCTACACCCCTGAAAGTTCAGAATATGTTAGCAGCCCAAAAAAGGCCTTAAAATGTATATTAAGCCTGCAAAAATATAGAAAACTTTGGAGGTCTCAAAAAGGGGTTTACAGGCATCCTAGACCCCCTAAAGTCCAGTAAATGTTGGTCACCTAAAAACTGTGTGAGAGAGCTCTCAATGTCCCAAAAACATTTGCAACCTGAAAGGGGCATTAACCCGCATCCTAGACCACTGAAATTCCCAATAATATTTTTGACACGAAAAATGCATCCTACACCCCTGAAAATTCAGAATATGTTAGCAGCCCAAAAATAGGCCTTAGCATGTATCTTAAGACTGCAAAAAATGTTGAAAACTTTGGATGCCCAAAAAAGGGGTTTACAGGCATCCTAGACCCCCTAAAGTCCGGAAAATGCTGGTCGCCTAAAAACTGTGTCAGAGAGCTCTGAATGTCCCAAAAACATTTGCAGCCTGAAAAGGGCATTAACAGGCATCCTAGACCACTGAAATTCCCAACAATATTTTTGGCATGAAAAATGCATCCTACACCCCTGAAAATTCAGAATATGGTAGCAGCCCAAAAAAAGGCCTTAACATGCCTCTTAAGACTGCAATAAATGTTGAAAACTTTGGATGCCCAAAAAAGGGGTTTACAGGCATCCTAGACCCCCTAAACTCCAGAAAATGTTGTTGGGAAAAAACAGTGCTGGAGAGCTCCGAATGTCCCAAAAACATTTGCAGCCTGAAAGGGGCATTAACCCGCATCCTAGACCACTGAAGTTCCTGACAATATTTTTGGCATGAAAAAAGTATCCTACACCCCTGAAAGTTCAGAATATGTTAGCAGCCCAAAAAAGGCCTTAAAATGTATATTAAGCCTGCAAAAATGTAGAAAACTTTGGAGGCCTCAAAAAGGGGTTTACAGGCATCCTAGACACCCTAAAGTCCAGAAAATGTTGGTCGCCTAAAAAAAGAGTCAGAGAGCTCTGAATGTCCCAAAAACATTTGCAGCCTGAAAGGGGCATTAACCCGCATCCTAGACCACTGAAATTCCCAATAATATTTTTGGCACGAAAAATGTATCCTACACCCCTGAAAATTCAGAATATGTTAGCAGCTCAAAAATAGGCCTTAACATGCATTTTAAGACTGCAAAAAATGTTGAAAACTTTGGATGCCCAAAAAAGGGGTTTACAGGCATCCTAGACCCCCTAAAGTCCAGAAAATGATGGTCGCCTAAAAACGGTGTCAGAGAGCTCTGAATGTTCCAAAAACATTTGCAGCCTGAAAAGGGCATTAACAGGCATCCTAGACCACTGAAATTCCCAACAATATTTTTGGCATGAAAAATGTATCCTACACCCCTGAAAATTCAGAATATGTTAGCAGCCCAAAAATAGGCCTTAACATACATCTTAAGACTGCAATAAATGTTGAAAACTTTGGATGCCCAAAAAAGGGGTTTACAGGCATCCTAGACCCAATAAAGTCCAGAAAATGTTGGTGGCCAAAAACTGTATCAGAGAGCTCTGAATGTCCCAAAAACATTTGCAGCCTGAAAGGGGCGTTAACCTGCATCCAAGACCACTGAAATTCCCAATTACATTTTTGGCAGGAAAAATGCTACACCCCTGAAAGTTCAGAATATGTTAGCAGCCCAAAAAAGGCCTTAAAATGTATATTAAGCCTGCAAAAATATAGAAAACTTTGGAGGTCTCAAAAAGGGGTTTACAGGCATCCTAGACCCCCTAAAGTCCAGTAAATGTTGGTCACCTAAAAACTGTGTGAGAGAGCTCTCAATGTCCCAAAAACATTTGCAACCTGAAAGGGGCATTAACCCGCATCCTAGACCACTGAAATTCCCAATAATATTTTTGACACGAAAAATGCATCCTACACCCCTGAAAATTCAGAATATGTTAGCAGCCCAAAAATAGGCCTTAACATGTATCTTAAGACTGCAAAAAATGTTGAAAACTTTGGATGCCCAAAAAAGGGGTTTACAGGCATCCTAGACCCCCTAAAGTCCAGAAAATGCTGGTCACCTAAAAACGGTGTCAGAGAGCTCTGAATGTCCCAAAAACATTTGCAGCCTGAAAAGGGCATTAACAGGCATCCTAGACCACTGAAATTCCCAACAATATTTTTGGCATGAAAAATGCATCCTACACCCCTGAAAATTCAGAATATGTTAGCAGCCCAAAAATAGGCCTTAACATGCATCTTAAGACTGCAATAAATGTTGAAAACTTTGGATGCCCAAAAAAGGGGTTTACAGGCATCCTAGACCCCCTAAAGTCCGGAAAATGCTGGTCGCCTAAAAACTGTGTCAGAGAGCTCTGAATGTCAAACATTTGCAGCCTGAAAAGGGCATTAACAGGCATCCTAGACCACTGAAATTCCCAACAATATTTTTGGCATGAAAAATGCATCCTACACCCCTGAAAATTCAGAATATGGTAGCAGCCCAAAAAAAGGCCTTAACATGCCTCTTAAGACTGCAATAAATGTTGAAAACTTTGGATGCCCAAAAAAGGGGTTTACAGGCATCCTAGACCCCATAAAGTCCAGAAAATGTTGGTGGCCAAAAACTGTGTCAGAGAGCTCTGAATGTCCCAAAAACCTTTACAGCCTGAAAGGGGCATTAACCTGCATCCTAGACCACTGAAATTCCCAATTACATTTTTGGCACGAAAAATGCTACTCCCCTGAAAGTTCAGAATATGTTAGCAGCCCAAAAAAGGCCTTAAAATGTATATTAAGCCTGCAAAAATGTAGACAACTTTGGAGGCCTCAAAAAGGGTTTTACAGGCATCCTAGACCCCCTAAAGTCCCGAAAATGTTGGTCACCTAAAAACTGTGTGAGAGAGCTCTCAATGTCCCAAAAACATTTGCAGCCTTAAAGGGGCATTAACCCGCATCCTAGACCACTGAAATTCCCAATAATATTTTTGGCACGAAAAATGCATCCTACACCCCTGAAAATTCAGAATATGTTAGCAGCCCAAAAAAAGGCCTTAAAATGCATCTTAAGCCTGCAAAAATGTAGAAAACTTTGGAGGCCCAGAAAAGGGGTTTACAGGCATCCTAGACCCCCTAAACTCCAGAAAATGTTGTTGGGAAAAAACAGTGCTGGAGAGCTCCGAATGTCCCAGAAACATTTGCAGCCTGAAAGGGGCATTAACCCGCATCCTAGACCACTGAAGTTCCCGACAATATTTTTGGCATGAAAAAAGCATCCTACACCCCTGAAAGTTCAGAATATGTTAGCAGCCCAAAAAAGGCCTTAAAATGTATATTAAGCCTGCAAAAATGTAGAAAACTTTGTAGGCCTCAAAAAGGGGTTTACAGGCATCCTAGACACCCTAAAGTCCAGAAAATGTTGGTCGCCTAAAAAAAGAGTCAAAGAGCTCTGAATGTCCCAAAAACATTTGCAGCCTGAAAGGGGCATTAACCCGCATCCTAGACCACTGAAATTCCCAATAATATTTTTGGCACGAAAATTGTATCCTACACCCCTGAAAATTCAGAATATGTTAGCAGCCCAAAAATAGGCCTTAACATGCATTTTAAGATTGCAAAAAATGTTGAAAACTTTGGATGCCCAAAAAAGGGGTTTACAGGCATCCTAGACCCCCTAAAGTCCAGAAAATGATGGTCGCCTAAAAACGGTGTCAGAGAGCTCTGAATGTCCCAAAAACATTTGCAGCCTGAAAAGGGCATTAACAGGCATCCTAGACCACTGAAATTCTCAACAATATTTTTGGCATGAAAAATGCATCCTACACCCCTGAAAATTCAGAATATGTTAGCAGCCCAAAAATAGGCCTTAACATGCATCTTAAGACTGCAATAAATGTTGAAAACTTTGGATGCCCAAAAAAGGGGTTTGCAGGCATCCTAGACCCCATAAAGTCCAGAAAAAGTTGGTGGCCAAAAACTGTGTCAGAGAGCTCTGAATGTCCCAAAAACCTTTACAGCCTGAAAGGGGCATTAACCTGCATCCTAGACCACTGAAATTCCCAATTATATTTTTGGCACGAAAAATGCTACACCCCTGAACGTTCAGAATATGTTAGCAGCCCAAAAAAGGCCTTAAAATGCATCTTAAGCCTGCAAAAATGTAGAAAACTTTGGAGGCCCAGAAAAGGGGTTTATAGGCATCCTAGACAACCTAAACTCCAGAAAATGTTGTTGGGAAAAAACGGTGCTGGAGAGCTCCGAATGTCCCAAAAACATTTGCAGCCTGAAAGGGGCATTAACCCGCATCCTAGACCACTGAAATTCCCGACAATATTTTATGGCATGAAAAAAGCATCCTACACCCCTGAAAGTTCAGAATATGTTAGCAGCCCAAAAAAGCCTTAAAATATATATTAAGCCTGCAAAGAGGCCCAGAAAAGGGGTTTACAGGCATCCTAGACCCCCTAAACTCCAGAAAATGTTGTTGGGAAAAAACGGTGCTGGAAAGCTCCGAATGTCCCAAAAACATTTGCAGCCTGAAAGGGGCATTAACCCGCATCCTAGACCACTGAAATTCCCAACAATATTTTTGGCATGAAAAAAGCATCCCACACCCCTGAAAGTTCAGAATATGTTAGCAGCCCAAAAATAGACCTTAACATGTATCTTAAGACTGCAAAAAATGTTGAAAACTTTGGATGCCCAAAAAAGGGGTTTACAGGCATCCTAGAGCCCATAAAGTCCAGAAAATGTTGGTGGCCAAAAACTGTGTCAGAGAGCTCTGAATGTCCCAAAAACCTTTACAGCCTGAAAGGGGCATTAACCTGCATCCTAGACCACTGAAATTCCCAATTATATTTTTGGCATGAAAAATGCTACACCTCTGAACGTTCAGAATATGTTAGCAGCCCAAAAAAGGCCTTAAAATGCATCTTAAGCCTGCAAAAATGTAGAAAACTTTGGAGGCCCAGAAAAGGGGTTTTTAGGCATCCTAGACCACCTAAACTCCAGAAAATGTTGTTGGGAAAAAACGGTGCTGGAGAGCTCCGAATGTCCCAGAAACATTTGCAGCCTGAAAGGGGCATTAACCCGCATCCTAGACCACTGAAGTTCCCGACAATATTTTTGGCATGAAAAAAGCATCCTACACCCCTGAAAGTTCAGAATATGTTAGCAGCCCAAAAAAGGCCTTAAAATGTATATTAAGCCTGCAAAAATGTAGAAAACTTTGTAGGCCTCAAAAAGGGGTTTACAGGCATCCTAGACACCCTAAAGTCCAGAAAATGTTGGTCGCCTAAAAAAAGAGTCAAAGAGCTCTGAATGTCCCAAAAACATTTGCAGCCTGAAAGGGGCATTAACCCGCATCCTAGACCACTGAAATTCCCAATAATATTTTTGGCACGAAAATTGTATCCTACACCCCTGAAAATTCAGAATATGTTAGCAGCCCAAAAATAGGCCTTAACATGCATTTTAAGATTGCAAAAAATGTTGAAAACTTTGGATGCCCAAAAAAGGGGTTTACAGGCATCCTAGACCCCCTAAAGTCCAGAAAATGATGGTCGCCTAAAAACGGTGTCAGAGAGCTCTGAATGTCCCAAAAACATTTGCAGCCTGAAAAGGGCATTAACAGGCATCCTAGACCACTGAAATTCTCAACAATATTTTTGGCATGAAAAATGCATCCTACACCCCTGAAAATTCAGAATATGTTAGCAGCCCAAAAATAGGCCTTAACATGCATCTTAAGACTGCAATAAATGTTGAAAACTTTGGATGCCCAAAAAAGGGGTTTGCAGGCATCCTAGACCCCATAAAGTCCAGAAAAAGTTGGTGGCCAAAAACTGTGTCAGAGAGCTCTGAATGTCCCAAAAACCTTTACAGCCTGAAAGGGGCATTAACCTGCATCCTAGACCACTGAAATTCCCAATTATATTTTTGGCACGAAAAATGCTACACCCCTGAACGTTCAGAATATGTTAGCAGCCCAAAAAAGGCCTTAAAATGCATCTTAAGCCTGCAAAAATGTAGAAAACTTTGGAGGCCCAGAAAAGGGGTTTATAGGCATCCTAGACAACCTAAACTCCAGAAAATGTTGTTGGGAAAAAACGGTGCTGGAGAGCTCCGAATGTCCCAAAAACATTTGCAGCCTGAAAGGGGCATTAACCCGCATCCTAGACCACTGAAATTCCCGACAATATTTTATGGCATGAAAAAAGCATCCTACACCCCTGAAAGTTCAGAATATGTTAGCAGCCCAAAAAAGCCTTAAAATATATATTAAGCCTGCAAAGAGGCCCAGAAAAGGGGTTTACAGGCATCCTAGACCCCCTAAACTCCAGAAAATGTTGTTGGGAAAAAACGGTGCTGGAAAGCTCCGAATGTCCCAAAAACATTTGCAGCCTGAAAGGGGCATTAACCCGCATCCTAGACCACTGAAATTCCCAACAATATTTTTGGCATGAAAAAAGCATCCCACACCCCTGAAAGTTCAGAATATGTTAGCAGCCCAAAAATAGACCTTAACATGTATCTTAAGACTGCAAAAAATGTTGAAAACTTTGGATGCCCAAAAAAGGGGTTTACAGGCATCCTAGAGCCCATAAAGTCCAGAAAATGTTGGTGGCCAAAAACTGTGTCAGAGAGCTCTGAATGTCCCAAAAACCTTTACAGCCTGAAAGGGGCATTAACCTGCATCCTAGACCACTGAAATTCCCAATTATATTTTTGGCATGAAAAATGCTACACCTCTGAACGTTCAGAATATGTTAGCAGCCCAAAAAAGGCCTTAAAATGCATCTTAAGCCTGCAAAAATGTAGAAAACTTTGGAGGCCCAGAAAAGGGGTTTTTAGGCATCCTAGACCACCTAAACTCCAGAAAATGTTGTTGGGAAAAAACGGTGCTGGAGAGCTCCGAATGTCCCAAAAACATTTGCAGCCTGAAAGGGGCATTAACCCGCATCCTAGACCACTGAAATTCCCAACAATATTTTTGGCATGAAAAAAGCATCCTACACCCCTGAAAGTTCAGAATATGTTAGCAGCCCAAAAAATGCCTTAAAATGTATATTAAGCCTGCAAAAATGTAGAAAACTTTGGAGGCCTCAAAAAGGGGTTTACAGGCATCCTAGACACCCTAAAGTCCAGAAAATGTTGGTCGCCTAAAAACGGGGTCAGAGAGCTCTGAATGTCCCAAAAACATTTGCAGCCTGAAAGGGGCATTAACCCGCATCCTAGACCACTGAAATTCCCAATTACATTTTTGGCACGAAAAATGCTACACCCCTGAATGTTCAGAATATGTTAGCAGCCCAAAAATAGGCCTTAACATGCATCTTAAGACTGCAAAAAATGTTGAAAACTTTGGAGGCCCAGAAAAGGGGTTTATAGGCATCCTAGACCACCTAAACTCCAGAAAATGTTGTTGGGAAAAAATGGTGCTGGAGAGCTCTGAATGTCCCAAAAACATTTGCAGCCTGAAAGGGGCATTAACCCGCATCCTAGACCACTGAAATTCCCAACAATATTTTTGGCATGAAAAAAGCATCCTACACCCCTGAAAGTTCAGAATATGTTAGCAGCCCAAAAAATGCCTTAAAATGTATATTAAGCCTGCAAAAATGTAGAAAACTTTGGAGGCCTCAAAAAGGGGTTTACAGGCATCCTTGACACCCTAAAGTCCAGAAAATGTTGGTCGCCTAAAAACGGGGTCAGAGAGCTCTGAAGGTCCCAAAAACATTTGCAGCCTGAAATTGGCATTAACCCGCATCCTAGACCACTGAAATTCCCAATAATATTTTTGGCATGAAAAATGCATCCTACACCCCTGAAAATTCAGAATATGTTAGCAGCCCAAAAAAGGCCTTAAAATACATCTTAAGACTGCAAAAATGTAGAAAACTTTGGAGGCCCAGAAAAGGGGTTTACAGGCATCCTAGACCCCCTAAACTCCAGAAAATGTTGTTGGGAAAAAACAGTGCTGGAGAGCTCTGAATGTCTCAAAAACATTTGCAGCCTGAAAGGGGCATTAACCCACATCCTAGACCGCTGAAGTTCCCGACAATATTTTATGGCATGAAAAAAGCATCCTACACCCCTGAAAGTTCAGAATATGTTAGCAGCCCAAAAAAGGCCTTAAAATATATATTAAGCCTGCAAAGAGGCCCAGAAAAGGGGTTTACAGGCATCCTAGACCCCCTAAACTCCAGAAAATGTTGTTGGGAAAAAACGGTGCTAGAAAGCTCCGAATGTCCCAAAAACATTTGCAGCCTGAAAGGGGCATTAACCCGCATCCAAGACCACTGAAATTCCCAACAATATTTTTGGCATGAAAAAAGCATCCTACACCCCTGAAAGTTCAGAATATGTTAGCAGCCCAAAAAATGCCTTAAAATGTATATTAAGCCTGCAAAAATGTAGAAAACTTTGGAGGCCTCAAAAAGGGTTTTACAGGCATCCTAGACCCCCTAAAGTCCAGAAAATGTTGGTCACCTAAAAAATGTGTGAGAGAGCTCTCAATGTCCCAAAAACATTTGCAGCCTTAAAGGGGCATTAACCCGCATCCTAGACCACTGAAATTCCCAATAATATTTTTGGCACGAAAAATGCATCCTACACCCCTGAAAATTCAGAATATGTTAGCAGCCCAAAAAAGACCTTAAAATGCATCTTAAGCCTGCAAAAATGTAGAAAACTTTGGAGGCCCAGAAAAGGGGTTTACAAGCATCCTAGACCCCCTAAACTCCAGAAAATGTTGTTGGGAAAAAACAGTGATGGAGAGCTCCCAATGTCTCAAAAACATTTGCAGCCTGAAAGGGGCATTAACCCGCATCCTAGACCACTGAAGTTCCCGACAATATTTTTGGCATGAAAAAAGCATCCTACACCCCTGAAAGTTCAGAATATGTTAGCAGCCCAAAAAAGGCCTTAAAATGTATATTAAGCCTGCAAAAATGTAGAAAACTTTGGAGGCCTCAAAAAGGGTTTTACAGGCATCCTAGACCCCCTAAAGTCCAGAAAATGTTGGTCACCTAAAAGCTGTGTGAGAGAGCTCTCAATGTCCCAAAAACATTTGCAGCCTTAAAGGGGCATTAACCCGCATCCTAGACCACTGAAATTCCCAATAATATTTTTGGCACTAAAAATGCATCCTACACCCCTGAAAATTCAGAATATGTTAGCAGCCCAAAAAAGGCCTTAAAATGCATCTTAAGCCTGCAAAAATGTAGAAAACTTTGGAGGCCCAGAAAAGGGGTTTACAGGCATCCTAGACCCCCTAAAGTCCGGAAAAAATGCTGGTCGCCTAAAAACTGTGTCAGAGAGCTCTGAATGTCAAACATTTGCAGCCTGAAAAGGGCATTAACAGGCATCCTAGACCACTGAAATTCCCAACAATATTTTTGGCGTGAAAAATGCATCCTACACCCCTGAAAATTCAGAATATGTTAGCAGCCCAAAAATAGGCCTTAACATGCCTCTTAAGACTGCAATAAATGTTGAAAACTTTGGATGCCCAAAAAAGGGGTTTACAGGCATCCTAGACCCCATAAAGTCCAGAAAATGTTGGTGGCCAAAAACTGTGTCAGAGAACTCTGAATGTCCCAAAAACCTTTACAGCCTGAAAGGGGCATTAACCTGCATCCTAGACCACTGAAATTCCCAATTACATTTTTGGCACGAAAAATTATACTCCCCTGAAAGTTCAGAATATGTTAGCAGCCCAAAAAAGACCTTAAAATGTATATTAAGCCTGCAAAAATGTAGAAAACTTTGGAGGCCTCAAAAAGGGGTTTACAGGCATCCTAGACCCCCTAAAGTCCAGAAAATGTTGGTCACCTAAAAACTGTGTGAGAGAGCTCTCAATGTCCCAAAAACATTTGCAGCCTTAAAGGGGCATTAACCCGCATCCTAGACCACTGAAATTCCCAATAATATTTTTGGCACGAAAAATGCATCCTACACCCCTGAAAATTCAGAATATGTTAGCAGCCCAAAAAAGGCCTTAAAATGCATCTTAAGCCTGCAAAAATGTAGAAAACTTTGGAGGCCCAGAAAAGGGGTTTACAAGCATCCTAGACCCCCTAAACTCCAGAAAATGTTGTTGGGAAAAAACAGTGCTGGAGAGCTCCCAATGCCTCAAAAACATTTGCAGCCTGAAAGGAGCATTAACCCGCATCCTAGACCACTGAAGTTACCCGACAATATTTTTGGCATGAAAAAAGCATCCTACACCCCTGAAAGTTCAGAATATGTTAGCAGCCCAAAAAAGGCCTTAAAATGTATATTAAGCCTGCAAAAATGTAGAAAACTTTGGAGGCCTCAAAAAGGGTTTTACAGGCATCCTAGACCCCCTAAAGTCCAGAAAATGTTGGTCACCTAAAAACTGTGTGAGAGAGCTCTCAATGTCCCAAAAACATTTGCAGCCTTAAAGGGGCATTAACCCGCATCCTAGACCACTTAAATTCCCAATAATATTTTTGGCACGAAAAATGCATCCTACACCCCTGAAAATTCAGAATATGTTAGCAGCCCAAAAAAGGCCTTAAAATGCATCTTAAGCCTGCAAAAATGTAGAAAACTTTGGAGGCCCAGAAAAGGGGTTCACAGGCATCCTAGACCCCCTAAACTCCAGAAAATGTTGTTGGGAAAAAACAGTGCTGGAGAGCTCCGAATGTCCCAAAAACATTTGCAGCCTGAAAGGGGCATTAACCCGCATCCTAGACCACTGAAGTTCCTGACAATATTTTTGGCATGAAAAAAGCATCCTACACCCCTGAAAGTTCAGAATATGTTAGCAGCCCAAAAAAGGCCTTAAAATGTATATTAAGCCTGCAAAAATGTAGAAAACTTTGGAGGCCTCAAAAAGGGTTTTACAGGCATCCTAGACCCCCTAAAGTCCAGAAAATGTTGGTCACCTAAAAGCTGTGTGAGAGAGCTCTCAATGTCCCAAAAACATTTGCAGCCTTAAAGGGGCATTAACCCGCATCCTAGACCACTGAAATTCCCAATACTATTTTTGGCACTAAAAATGCATCCTACACCCCTAAAAATTCAGAATATGTTAGCAGCCCAAAAAAGGCCTTAAAATGCATCTTAAGCCTGCAAAAATGTAGAAAACTTTGGAGGCCCAGAAAAGGGGTTCACAGGCATCCTAGACCCCCTAAACTCCAGAAAATGTTGTTGGGAAAAAACAGTGCTGGAGAGCTCCGAATGTCCCAAAAACATTTGCAGCCTGAAAGGGGCATTAACCCGCATCCTAGACCACTGAAGTTCCTGACAATATTTTTGGCATGAAAAAAGTATCCTACACCCCTGAAAGTTCAGAATATGTTAGCAGCCCAAAAAAGGCCTTAAAATGTATATTAAGCCTGCAAAAATGTAGAAAACTTTGGAGGCCTCAAAAAGGGGTTTACAGGCATCCTAGACACCCTAAAGTCCAGAAAATGTTGGTCGCCTAAAAAAAGAGTCAGAGAGCTCTGAATGTCCCAAAAACATTTGCAGCCTGAAAGGGGCATTAACCCGCATCCTAGACCACTGAAATTCCCAATAATATTTTTGGCACGAAAAATGTATCCTACACCCCTGAAAATTCAGAATATGTTAGCAGCTCAAAAATAGGCCTTAACATGCATTTTAAGACTGCAAAAAATGTTGAAAACTTTGGATGCCCAAAAAAGGGGTTTACAGGCATCCTAGACCCCCTAAAGTCCAGAAAATGCTGGTCGCCTAAAAACGGTGTCAGAGAGCTCTGAATGTCCCAAAAACATTTGCAGCCTGAAAAGGGCATTAACAGGCATCCTAGACCACTGAAATTCCCAACAATATTTTTGGCATGAAAAATGTATCCTACACCCCTGAAAATTCAGAATATGTTAGCAGCCCAAAAATAGGCCTTAACATACATCTTAAGACTGCAATAAATGTTGAAAACTTTGGATGCCCAAAAAAGGGGTTTACAGGCATCCTAGACCCAATAAAGTCCAGAAAATGTTGGTGGCCAAAAACTGTATCAGAGAGCTCTGAATGTCCCAAAAACATTTGCAGCCTGAAAGGGGCGTTAACCTGCATCCAAGACCACTGAAATTCCCAATTACATTTTTGGCAGGAAAAATGCTACACCCCTGAAAGTTCAGAATATGTTAGCAGCCCAAAAAAGGCCTTAAAATGTATATTAAGCCTGCAAAAATATAGAAAACTTTGGAGGTCTCAAAAAGGGGTTTACAGGCATCCTAGACCCCCTAAAGTCCAGTAAATGTTGGTCACCTAAAAACTGTGTGAGAGAGCTCTCAATGTCCCAAAAACATTTGCAACCTGAAAGGGGCATTAACCCGCATCCTAGACCACTGAAATTCCCAATAATATTTTTGGCACGAAAAATGCATCCTACACCCCTGAAAATTCAGAATATGTTAGCAGCCCAAAAAAGACCTTAAAATGCATCTTAAGCCTGCAAAAATGTAGAAAACTTTGGAGGCCCAGAAAAGGGGTTTACAAGCATCCTAGACCCCCTAAACTCCAGAAAATGTTGTTGGGAAAAAACAGTGATGGAGAGCTCCCAATGTCTCAAAAACATTTGCAGCCTGAAAGGGGCATTAACCCGCATCCTAGACCACTGAAGTTCCCGACAATATTTTTGGCATGAAAAAAGCATCCTACACCCCTGAAAGTTCAGAATATGTTAGCAGCCCAAAAAAGGCCTTAAAATGTATATTAAGCCTGCAAAAATGTAGAAAACTTTGGAGGCCTCAAAAAGGGTTTTACAGGCATCCTAGACCCCCTAAAGTCCAGAAAATGTTGGTCACCTAAAAGCTGTGTGAGAGAGCTCTCAATGTCCCAAAAACATTTGCAGCCTTAAAGGGGCATTAACCCGCATCCTAGACCACTGAAATTCCCAATAATATTTTTGGCACTAAAAATGCATCCTACACCCCTGAAAATTCAGAATATGTTAGCAGCCCAAAAAAGGCCTTAAAATGCATCTTAAGCCTGCAAAAATGTAGAAAACTTTGGAGGCCCAGAAAAGGGGTTTACAGGCATCCTAGACCCCCTAAAGTCCGGAAAAAATGCTGGTCGCCTAAAAACTGTGTCAGAGAGCTCTGAATGTCAAACATTTGCAGCCTGAAAAGGGCATTAACAGGCATCCTAGACCACTGAAATTCCCAACAATATTTTTGGCGTGAAAAATGCATCCTACACCCCTGAAAATTCAGAATATGTTAGCAGCCCAAAAATAGGCCTTAACATGCCTCTTAAGACTGCAATAAATGTTGAAAACTTTGGATGCCCAAAAAAGGGGTTTACAGGCATCCTAGACCCCATAAAGTCCAGAAAATGTTGGTGGCCAAAAACTGTGTCAGAGAACTCTGAATGTCCCAAAAACCTTTACAGCCTGAAAGGGGCATTAACCTGCATCCTAGACCACTGAAATTCCCAATTACATTTTTGGCACGAAAAATTATACTCCCCTGAAAGTTCAGAATATGTTAGCAGCCCAAAAAAGACCTTAAAATGTATATTAAGCCTGCAAAAATGTAGAAAACTTTGGAGGCCTCAAAAAGGGGTTTACAGGCATCCTAGACCCCCTAAAGTCCAGAAAATGTTGGTCACCTAAAAACTGTGTGAGAGAGCTCTCAATGTCCCAAAAACATTTGCAGCCTTAAAGGGGCATTAACCCGCATCCTAGACCACTGAAATTCCCAATAATATTTTTGGCACGAAAAATGCATCCTACACCCCTGAAAATTCAGAATATGTTAGCAGCCCAAAAAAGGCCTTAAAATGCATCTTAAGCCTGCAAAAATGTAGAAAACTTTGGAGGCCCAGAAAAGGGGTTTACAAGCATCCTAGACCCCCTAAACTCCAGAAAATGTTGTTGGGAAAAAACAGTGCTGGAGAGCTCCCAATGCCTCAAAAACATTTGCAGCCTGAAAGGAGCATTAACCCGCATCCTAGACCACTGAAGTTACCCGACAATATTTTTGGCATGAAAAAAGCATCCTACACCCCTGAAAGTTCAGAATATGTTAGCAGCCCAAAAAAGGCCTTAAAATGCATCTTAAGCCTGCAAAAATGTAGAAAACTTTGGAGGCCCAGAAAAGGGGTTCACAGGCATCCTAGACCCCCTAAACTCCAGAAAATGTTGTTGGGAAAAAACAGTGCTGGAGAGCTCCGAATGTCCCAAAAACATTTGCAGCCTGAAAGGGGCATTAACCCGCATCCTAGACCACTGAAGTTCCTGACAATATTTTTGGCATGAAAAAAGCATCCTACACCCCTGAAAGTTCAGAATATGTTAGCAGCCCAAAAAAGGCCTTAAAATGTATATTAAGCCTGCAAAAATGTAGAAAACTTTGGAGGCCTCAAAAAGGGTTTTACAGGCATCCTAGACCCCCTAAAGTCCAGAAAATGTTGGTCACCTAAAAGCTGTGTGAGAGAGCTCTCAATGTCCCAAAAACATTTGCAGCCTTAAAGGGGCATTAACCCGCATCCTAGACCACTGAAATTCCCAATACTATTTTTGGCACTAAAAATGCATCCTACACCCCTAAAAATTCAGAATATGTTAGCAGCCCAAAAAAGGCCTTAAAATGCATCTTAAGCCTGCAAAAATGTAGAAAACTTTGGAGGCCCAGAAAAGGGGTTCACAGGCATCCTAGACCCCCTAAACTCCAGAAAATGTTGTTGGGAAAAAACAGTGCTGGAGAGCTCCGAATGTCCCAAAAACATTTGCAGCCTGAAAGGGGCATTAACCCGCATCCTAGACCACTGAAGTTCCTGACAATATTTTTGGCATGAAAAAAGTATCCTACACCCCTGAAAGTTCAGAATATGTTAGCAGCCCAAAAAAGGCCTTAAAATGTATATTAAGCCTGCAAAAATGTAGAAAACTTTGGAGGCCTCAAAAAGGGGTTTACAGGCATCCTAGACACCCTAAAGTCCAGAAAATGTTGGTCGCCTAAAAAAAGAGTCAGAGAGCTCTGAATGTCCCAAAAACATTTGCAGCCTGAAAGGGGCATTAACCCGCATCCTAGACCACTGAAATTCCCAATAATATTTTTGGCACGAAAAATGTATCCTACACCCCTGAAAATTCAGAATATGTTAGCAGCTCAAAAATAGGCCTTAACATGCATTTTAAGACTGCAAAAAATGTTGAAAACTTTGGATGCCCAAAAAAGGGGTTTACAGGCATCCTAGACCCCCTAAAGTCCAGAAAATGCTGGTCGCCTAAAAACGGTGTCAGAGAGCTCTGAATGTCCCAAAAACATTTGCAGCCTGAAAAGGGCATTAACAGGCATCCTAGACCACTGAAATTCCCAACAATATTTTTGGCATGAAAAATGTATCCTACACCCCTGAAAATTCAGAATATGTTAGCAGCCCAAAAATAGGCCTTAACATACATCTTAAGACTGCAATAAATGTTGAAAACTTTGGATGCCCAAAAAAGGGGTTTACAGGCATCCTAGACCCAATAAAGTCCAGAAAATGTTGGTGGCCAAAAACTGTATCAGAGAGCTCTGAATGTCCCAAAAACATTTGCAGCCTGAAAGGGGCGTTAACCTGCATCCAAGACCACTGAAATTCCCAATTACATTTTTGGCAGGAAAAATGCTACACCCCTGAAAGTTCAGAATATGTTAGCAGCCCAAAAAAGGCCTTAAAATGTATATTAAGCCTGCAAAAATATAGAAAACTTTGGAGGTCTCAAAAAGGGGTTTACAGGCATCCTAGACCCCCTAAAGTCCAGTAAATGTTGGTCACCTAAAAACTGTGTGAGAGAGCTCTCAATGTCCCAAAAACATTTGCAACCTGAAAGGGGCATTAACCCGCATCCTAGACCACTGAAATTCCCAATAATATTTTTGACACGAAAAATGCATCCTACACCCCTGAAAATTCAGAATATGTTAGCAGCCCAAAAATAGGCCTTAACATGTATCTTAAGACTGCAAAAAATGTTGAAAACTTTGGATGCCCAAAAAAGGGGTTTACAGGCATCCTAGACCCCCTAAAGTCCAGAAAATGCTGGTCGCCTAAAAACGGTGTCAGAGAGCTCTGAATGTCCCAAAAACATTTGCAGCCTGAAAAGGGCATTAACAGGCATCCTAGACCACTGAAATTCCCAACAATATTTTTGGCATGAAAAATGCATCCTACACCCCTGAAAATTCAGAATATGTTAGCAGCCCAAAAATAGGCCTTAACATGCATCTTAAGACTGCAATAAATGTTGAAAACTTTGGATGCCCAAAAAAGGGGTTTACAGGCATCCTAGACCCCCTAAAGTCCGGAAAATGCTGGTCGCCTAAAAACTGTGTCAGAGAGCTCTGAATGTCAAACATTTGCAGCCTGAAAAGGGCATTAACAGGCATCCTAGACCACTGAAATTCCCAACAATATTTTTGGCATGAAAAATGCATCCTACACCCCTGAAAATTCAGAATATGTTAGCAGCCCAAGAAAAGGCCTTAACATGCCTCTTAAGACTGCAATAAATGTTGAAAACTTTGGATGCCCAAAAAAGGGGTTTACAGGCATCCTAGACCCCATAAAGTCCAGAAAATGTTGGTGGCCAAAAACTGTGTCAGAGAGCTCTGAATGTCCCAAAAACCTTTACAGCCTGAAAGGGGCATTAACCTGCATCCTAGACCACTGAAATTCCCAATTACATTTTTGGCACGAAAAATGCTACTCCCCTGAAAGTTCAGAATATGTTAGCAGCCCAAAAAAGGCCTTAAAATGTATATTAAGCCTGCAAAAATGTAGACAACTTTGGAGGCCTCAAAAAGGGTTTTACAGGCATCCTAGACCCCCTAAAGTCCCGAAAATGTTGGTCACCTAAAAACTGTGTGAGAGAGCTCTCAATGTCCCAAAAACATTTGCAGCCTTAAAGGGGCATTAACCCGCATCCTAGACCACTGAAATTCCCAATAATATTTTTGGCACGAAAAATGTATCCTACACCCCTGAAAATTCAGAATATGTTAGCAGCCCAAAAAAGGCCTTAAAATGCATCTTAAGCCTGCAAAAATGTAGAAAACTTTGGAGGCCCAGAAAAGGGGTTTATAGGCATCCTAGACCACCTAAACTCCAGAAAATGTTGTTGGGAAAAAACGGTGCTGGAGAGCTCTGAATGTCCCAAAAACATTTGCAGCCTGAAAGGGGCATTAACCCGCATCCTAGACCACTGAAATTCCCAACAATATTTTTGGCATGAAAAAAGCATCCTACACCCCTGAAAGTTCAGAATATGTTAGCAGCCCAAAAAATGCCTTAAAATCTATATTAAGCCTGCAAAAATGTAGAAAACTTTGGAGGCCTCAAAAAGGGGTTTACAGGCATCCTTGACACCCTAAAGTCCAGAAAATGTTGGTCGCCTAAAAACGGGGTCAGAGAGCTCTGAAGGTCCCAAAAACATTTGCAGCCTGAAATTGGCATTAACCCGCATCCTAGACCACTGAAATTCCCAATAATATTTTTGGCATGAAAAATGCATCATACACCCCTGAAAATTCAGAATATGTTAGCAGCCCAAAAAAGGCCTTAAAATACATCTTAAGACTGCAAAAATGTAGAAAACTTTGGAGGCCCAGAAAAGGGGTTTACAGGCATCCTAGACCCCCTAAACTCCAGAAAATGTTGTTGGGAAAAAACAGTGCTGGAGAGCTCTGAATGTCTCAAAAACATTTGCAGCCTGAAAGGGGCATTAACTAACATCCTAGACCGCTGAAGTTCCCGACAATATTTTATGGCATGAAAAAAGCATCCTACACCCCTGAAAGTTCAGAATATGTTAGCAGCCCAAAAAAGGCCTTACAATATATATTAAGCCTGCAAAGAGGCCCAGAAAAGGGGTTTACAGGCATCCTAGACCCCCTAAAACTCCAGAAAATGTTGTTGGGAAAAAACGGTGCTAGAAAGCTCCGAATGTCCCAAAAACATTTGCAGCCTGAAAGGGGCATTAACCCGCATCCTAGACCACTGAAATTCCCAACAATATTTTTGGCATGAAAAAAGCATCCTACACCCCTGAAAGTTCAGAATATGTTAGCAGCCCAAAAAATGCCTTAAAATGTATATTAAGCCTGCAAAAATGTAGAAAACTTTGGAGGCATCGAAAAGGGGTTTACAGGCATCCTAGACCCCCTAAAGTCCAGAAAATGTTGGTCACCTAAAAACTGTGTGAGAGAGCTCTCAATGTCCCAAAAACCTTTACAGCCTGAAAGGGGCATTAACCTGCATCCTAGACCACTGAAATTCCCAATTACATTTTTGGCACGAAAAATTATACTCCCCTGAAAGTTCAGAATATGTTAGCAGCCCAAAAAAGGCCTTAAAATGTATATTAAGCCTGCAAAAATGTAGAAAACTTTGGAGGCCTCAAAAAGGGGTTTACAGGCATCCTAGACCCCCTAAAGTCCAGAAAATGTTGGTCACCTAAAAACTGTGTGAGAGAGCTCTCAATGTCCCAAAAACATTTGCAGCCTTAAAGGGGCATTAACCCGCATCCTAGACCACTGAAATTCCCAATAATATTTTTGGCACGAAAAATGCATCCTACACCCCTGAAAATTCAGAATATGTTAGCAGCCCAAAAAAGGCCTTAAAATGCATCTTAAGCCTGCAAAAATGTAGAAAACTTTGGAGGCCCAGAAAAGGGGTTTACAAGCATCCTAGACCCCCTAAACTCCAGAAAATGTTGTTGGGAAAAAACAGTGCTGGAGAGCTCCCAATGCCTCAAAAACATTTGCAGCCTGAAAGGAGCATTAACCCGCATCCTAGACCACTGAAGTTACCCGACAATATTTTTGGCATGAAAAATGCATCCTACACCCCTGAAAGTTCAGAATATGTTAGCAGCCCAAAAAAGGCCTTAAAATGTATATTAAGCCTGCAAAAATGTAGAAAACTTTGGAGGCCTCAAAAAGGGTTTTACAGGCATCCTAGACCCCCTAAAGTCCAGAAAATGTTGGTCACCTAAAAGCTGTGTGAGAGAGCTCTCAATGTCCCAAAAACATTTGCAGCCTTAAAGGGGCATTAACCCGCATCCTAGACCACTGAAATTCCCAATACTATTTTTGGCACTAAAAATGCATCCTACACCCCTGAAAATTCAGAATATGTTAACAGCCCAAAAAAGGCCTTAAAATGCATCTTAAGCCTGCAAAAATGTAGAAAACTTTGGAGGCCCAGAAAAGGGGTTTACAGGCATCCTAGACCCCCTAAAGTCCAGAAAATGTTGGTCACCTAAAAAATGTGTGAGAGAGCTCTCAATGTCCCAAAAACATTTGCAGCCTTAAAGGGGCATTAACCCGCATCCTAGACCACTGAAATTCCCAATAATATTTTTGGCACGAAAAATGCATCCTACACCCCTGAAAATTCAGAATATGTTAGCAGCCCAAAAAAGACCTTAAAATGCATCTTAAGCCTGCAAAAATGTAGAAAACTTTGGAGGCCCAGAAAAGGGGTTTACAAGCATCCTAGACCCCCTAAACTCCAGAAAATGTTGTTGGGAAAAAACAGTGATGGAGAGCTCCCAATGTCTCAAAAACATTTGCAGCCTGAAAGGGGCATTAACCCGCATCCTAGACCACTGAAGTTCCCGACAATATTTTTGGCATGAAAAAAGCATCCTACACCCCTGAAAGTTCAGAATATGTTAGCAGCCCAAAAAAGGCCTTAAAATGTATATTAAGCCTGCAAAAATGTAGAAAACTTTGGAGGCCTCAAAAAGGGTTTTACAGGCATCCTAGACCCCCTAAAGTCCAGAAATTGTTGGTCACCTAAAAGCTGTGTGAGAGAGCTCTCAATGTCCCAAAAACATTTGCAGCCTTAAAGGGGCATTAACCCGCATCCTAGACCACTGAAATTCCCAATAATATTTTTGGCACTAAAAATGCATCCTACACCCCTGAAAATTCAGAATATGTTAGCAGCCCAAAAAAGGCCTTAAAATGCATCTTAAGCCTGCAAAAATGTAGAAAACTTTGGAGGCCCAGAAAAGGGGTTTACAGGCATCCTAGACCCCCTAAAATCCGGAAAAAATGCTGGTCGCCTAAAAACTGTGTCAGAGAGCTCTGAATGTCAAACATTTGCAGCCTGAAAAGGGCATTAACAGGCATCCTAGACCACTGAAATTCCCAACAATATTTTTGGCGTGAAAAATGCATCCTACACCCCTGAAAATTCAGAATATGTTAGCAGCCCAAAAATAGGCCTTAACATGCCTCTTAAGACTGCAATAAATGTTGAAAACTTTGGATGCCCAAAAAAGGGGTTTACAGGCATCCTAGACCCCATAAAGTCCAGAAAATGTTGGTGGCCAAAAACTGTGTCAGAGAACTCTGAATGTCCCAAAAACCTTTACAGCCTGAAAGGGGCATTAACCTGCATCCTAGACCACTGAAATTCCCAATTACATTTTTGGCACGAAAAATTATACTCCCCTGAAAGTTCAGAATATGTTAGCAGCCCAAAAAAGGCCTTAAAATGTATATTAAGCCTGCAAAATTGTAGAAAACTTTGGAGGCCTCAAAAAGGGGTTTACAGGCATCCTAGACCCCCTAAAGTCCAGAAAATGTTGGTCACCTAAAAACTGTGTGAGAGAGCTCTCAATGTCCCAAAAACATTTGCAGCCTTAAAGGGGCATTAACCCGCATCCTAGACCACTGAAATTCCCAATAATATTTTTGGCACGAAAAATGCATCCTACACCCCTGAAAATTCAGAATATGTTAGCAGCCCAAAAAAGGCCTTAAAATGCATCTTAAGCCTGCAAAAATGTAGAAAACTTTGGAGGCCCAGAAAAGGGGTTTACAAGCATCCTAGACCCCCTAAACTCCAGAAAATGTTGTTGGGAAAAAACAGTGCTGGAGAGCTCCCAATGCCTCAAAAACATTTGCAGCCTGAAAGGAGCATTAACCCGCATCCTAGACCACTGAAGTTACCCGACAATATTTTTGGCATGAAAAATGCATCCTACACCCCTGAAAGTTCAGAATATGTTAGCAGCCCAAAAAAGGCCTTAAAATGTATATTAAGCCTGCAAAAATGTAGAAAACTTTGGAGGCCTCAAAAAGGGTTTTACAGGCATCCTAGACCCCCTAAAGTCCAGAAAATGTTGGTCACCTAAAAGCTGTGTGAGAGAGCTCTCAATGTCCCAAAAAAATTTGCAGCCTTAAAGGGGCATTAACCCGCATCCTAGACCACTGAAATTCCCAATACTATTTTTGGCACTAAAAATGCATCCTACACCCCTAAAAATTCAGAATATGTTAGCAGCCCAAAAAAGGCCTTAAAATGCATCTTAAGCCTGCAAAAATGTAGAAAACTTTGGAGGCCCAGAAAAGGGGTTCACAGGCATCCTAGACCCCCTAAACTCCAGAAAATGTTGTTGGGAAAAAACAGTGCTGGAGAGCTCCGAATGTCCCAAAAACATTTGCAGCCTGAAAGGGGCATTAACCCGCATCCTAGACCACTGAAGTTCCTGACAATATTTTTGGCATGAAAAAAGTATCCTACACCCCTGAAAGTTCAGAATATGTTAGCAGCCCAAAAAAGGCCTTAAAATGTATATTAAGCCTGCAAAAATGTAGAAAACTTTGGAGGCCTCAAAAAGGGGTTTACAGGCATCCTAGACACCCTAAAGTCCAGAAAATGTTGGTCGCCTAAAAAAAGAGTCAGAGAGCTCTGAATGTCCCAAAAACATTTGCAGCCTGAAAGGGGCATTAACCCGCATCCTAGACCACTGAAATTCCCAATAATATTTTTGGCACGAAAAATGTATCCTACACCCCTGAAAATTCAGAATATGTTAGCAGCTCAAAAATAGGCCTTAACATGCATTTTAAGACTGCAAAAAATGTTGAAAACTTTGGATGCCCAAAAAAGGGGTTTACAGGCATCCTAGACCCAATAAAGTCCAGAAAATGTTGGTGGCCAAAAACTGTATCAGAGAGCTCTGAATGTCCCAAAAACATTTGCAGCCTGAAAAGGGCATTAACAGGCATCCTAGACCACTGAAATTCCCAACAATATTTTTGGCATGAAAAATGTATCCTACACCCCTGAAAATTCAGAATATGTTAGCAGCCCAAAAATAGGCCTTAACATACATCTTAAGACTGCAATAAATGTTGAAAACTTTGGATGCCCAAAAAAGGGGTTTACAGGCATCCTAGACCCAATAAAGTCCAGAAAATGTTGGTGGCCAAAAACTGTATCAGAGAGCTCTGAATGTCCCAAAAACATTTGCAGCCTGAAAGGGGCGTTAACCTGCATCCAAGACCACTGAAATTCCCAATTACATTTTTGGCAGGAAAAATGCTACACCCCTGAAAGTTCAGAATATGTTAGCAGCCCAAAAAAGGCCTTAAAATGTATATTAAGCCTGCAAAAATATAGAAAACTTTGGAGGTCTCAAAAAGGGGTTTACAGGCATCCTAGACCCCCTAAAGTCCAGTAAATGTTGGTCACCTAAAAACTGTGTGAGAGAGCTCTCAATGTCAAACATTTGCAGCCTGAAAAGGGCATTAACAGGCATCCTAGACCACTGAAATTCCCAACAATATTTTTGGCATGAAAAATGCATCCTACACCCCTGAAAATTCAGAATATGTTAGCAGCTCAAAAATAGGCCTTAACATGCATCTTAAGACTGCAATAAATGTTGAAAACTTTGGATGCCCAAAAAAGGGGTTTACAGGCATCCTAGACCCCCTAAAGTCCGGAAAATGCTGGTCACCTAAAAACTGTGTCAGAGAGCTCTGAATGTCAAACATTTGCAGCCTGAAAAGGGCATTAACAGGCATCCTAGACCACTGAAATTCCCAACAATATTTTTGGCATGAAAAATGCATCCTACACCCCTGAAAATTCAGAATATGTTAGCAGCCCAAAAAAAGGCCTTAACATGCCTCTTAAGACTGCAATAAATGTTGAAAACTTTGGATGCCCAAAAAAGGAGTTTACAGGCATCCTAGACCCCATAAAGTCCAGAAAATGTTGGTGGCCAAAAACTGTGTCAGAGAGCTCTGAATGTCCCAAAAACCTTTACAGCCTGAAAGGGGCATTAACCTGCATCCTAGACCACTGAAATTCCCAATTACATTTTTGGCACGAAAAATGCTACTCCCCTGAAAGTTCAGAATATGTTAGCAGCCCAAAAAAGGCCTTAAAATGTATATTAAGCCTGCAAAAATGTAGACAACTTTGGAGGCCTCAAAAAGGGTTTTACAGGCATCCTAGACCCCCTAAAGTCCCGAAAATGTTGGTCACCTAAAAACTGTGTGAGAGAGCTCTCAATGTCCCAAAAACATTTGCAGCCTTAAATGGGCATTAACCCGCATCCTAGACCACTGAAATTCCCAATAATATTTTTGGCACGAAAAATGCATCCTACACCCCTGAAAATTCAGAATATGTTAGCAGCCCAAAAAAAGGCCTTAAAATGCATCTTAAGCCTGCAAAAATGTAGAAAACTTTGGAGGCCCAGAAAAGGGGTTTACAGGCATCCTAGACCCCCTAAACTCCAGAAAATGTTGTTGGGAAAAAACAGTGCTGGAGAGCTCCGAATGTCCCAGAAACATTTGCAGCCTGAAAGGGGCATTAACCCGCATCCTAGACCACTGAAGTTCCCGACAATATTTTTGGCATGAAAAAAGCATCCTACACCCCTGAAAGTTCAGAATATGTTAGCAGCCCAAAAAAGGCCTTAAAATGTATATTAAGCCTGCAAAAATGTAGAAAACTTTGTAGGCCTCAAAAAGGGGTTTACAGGCATCCTAGACACCCTAAAGTCCAGAAAATGTTGGTCGCCTAAAAAAAGAGTCAAAGAGCTCTGAATGTCCCAAAAACATTTGCAGCCTGAAAGGGGCATTAACCCGCATCCTAGACCACTGAAATTCCCAATAATATTTTTGGCACGAAAAATGTATCCTACACCCCTGAAAATTCAGAATGTGTTAGCAGCCCAAAAATAGGCCTTAACATGCATTTTAAGATTGCAAAAAATGTTGAAAACTTTGGATGCCCAAAAAAGGGGTTTACAGGCATCCTAGACCCCCTAAAGTCCAGAAAATGATGGTCGCCTAAAAACGGTGTCAGAGAGCTCTGAATGTCCCAAAAACATTTGCAGCCTGAAAGGGGCATTAACAGGCATCCTAGACCACTGAAATTCTCAACAATATTTTTGGCATGAAAAATGCATCCTACACCCCTGAAAATTCAGAATATGTTAGCAGCCCAAAAATAGGCCTTAACATGCATCTTAAGACTGCAATAAATGTTGAAAACTTTGGATGCCCAAAAAAGGGGTTTGCAGGCATCCTAGACCCCATAAAGTCCAGAAAAAGTTGGTGGCCAAAAACTGTGTCAGAGAGCTCTGAATGTCCCAAAAACCTTTACAGCCTGAAAGGGGCATTAACCTGCATCCTAGACCACTGAAATTCCCAATTATATTTTTGGCACGAAAAATGCTACACCCCTGAACGTTCAGAATATGTTAGCAGCCCAAAAAAGGCCTTAAAATGCATCTTAAGCCTGCAAAAATGTAGAAAACTTTGGAGGCCCAGAAAAGGGGTTTATAGGCATCCTAGACCACCTAAACTCCAGAAAATGTTGTTGGGAAAAAACGGTGCTGGAGAGCTCCGAATGTCCCAAAAACATTTGCAGCCTGAAAGGGGCATTAACCCGCATCCTAGACCACTGAAATTCCCAACAATATTTTTGGCATGAAAAAAGCATCCTACACCCCTGAAAGTTCAGAATATGTTAGCAGCCCAAAAAATGCCTTAAAATGTATATTAAGCCTGCAAAAATGTAGAAAACTTTGGAGGCCTCAAAAAGGGGTTTACAGGCATCCTAGACACCCTAAAGTCCAGAAAATGTTGGTCACCTAAAAACGGGGTCAGAGAGCTCTGAATGTCCCAAAAACATTTGCAGCCTGAAAGGGGCATTAACCCGCATCCTAGACCACTGAAATTCCCAATAATATTTTTGGCACGAAAAATGCATCCTACACCCCTGAAAATTCAGAATATGTTAGCAGCCCAAAAATAGGCCTTAACATGCATCTTAAGACTGCAAAAAATGTTGAAAACTTTGGAGGCCCAGAAAAGGGGTTTACAGGCATCCCAGACCCCCTAAACTCCAGAAAATGTTGTTGGGAAAAAACAGTGCTGGAGAGCTCCCAATGCCTCAAAAACATTTGCAGCCTGAAAGGGGCATTAACCCACATCCTAGACCGCTGAAGTTCCCGACAATATTTTTGGCATGAAAAAAGCATCCTACACCCCTGAAAGTTCAGAATATGTTAGCAGCCCAAAAAAGCCTTAAAATATATATTAAGCCTGCAAAGAGGCCCAGAAAAGGGGTTTACAGGCATCCTAGACCCCCTAAACTCCAGAAAATGTTGTTGGGAAAAAACGGTGCTGGAAAGCTCCGAATGTCCCAAAAACATTTGCAGCCTGAAAGGGGCATTAACCCGCTTCCTAGACCACTGAAATTCCCAACAATATTTTTGGCATGAAAAAAGCATCCCACACCCCTGAAAGTTCAGAATATGTTAGCAGCCCAAAAATAGACCTTAACATGTATCTTAAGACTGCAAAAAATGTTGAAAACTTTGGATGCCCAAAAAAGGGGTTTACAGGCATCCTAGAGCCCATAAAGTCCAGAAAATGTTGGTGGCCAAAAACTGTGTCAGAGAGCTCTGAATGTCCCAAAAACCTTTACAGCCTGAAAGGGGCATTAACCTGCATCCTAGACCACTGAAATTCCCAATTATATTTTTGGCATGAAAAATGCTACACCCCTGAACGTTCAGAATATGTTAGCAGCCCAAAAAAGGCCTTAAAATGCATCTTAAGCCTGCAAAAATGTAGAAAACTTTGGAGGCCCAGAAAAGGGGTTTATAGGCATCCTAGACCACCTAAACTCCAGAAAATGTTGTTGGGAAAAAACGGTGCTGGAGAGCTCCGAATGTCCCAAAAACATTTGCAGCCTGAAAGGGGCATTAACCCGCATCCTAGACCACTGAAATTCCCAACAATATTTTTGGCATGAAAAAAGCATCCTACACCCCTGAAAGTTCAGAATATGTTAGCAGCCCAAAAAATGCCTTAAAATGTATATTAAGCCTGCAAAAATGTAGAAAACTTTGGAGGCCTCAAAAAGGGGTTTACAGGCATCCTAGACACCCTAAAGTCCAGAAAATGTTGGTCGCCTAAAAACGGGGTCAGAGAGCTCTGAATGTCCCAAAAACATTTGCAGCCTGAAAGGGGCATTAACCCGCATCCTAGACCACTGAAATTCCCAATAATATTTTTGGCACGAAAAATGCATCCTACACCCCTGAAAATTCAGAATATGTTAGCAGCCCAAAAATAGGCCTTAACATGCATCTTAAGACTGCAAAAAATGTTGAAAACTTTGGATGCCCAAAAAAGGGGGTTACAGGCATCCTAGAGCCCATAAAGTCCAGAAAATGTTGGTGGCCAAAAACTGTGTCAGAGAGCTCTGAATGTCCCAAAAACATTTGCAGCCTGAAAGGGGCATTAACCTGCATCCAAGACCACTGAAATTCCCAATTACATTTTTGGCACGAAAAATGCTACACCCCTGAATGTTCAGAATATGTTAGCAGCCCAAAAAAGGCCTTAAAATGCATCTTAAGCCTGCAAAAATGTAGAAAACTTTGGAGGCCCAGAAAACGGGTTTACAGGCATCCTAGACCCCCTAAACTCCAGAAAATTTTGTTGGGAAAAAACGGTGCTGGAATGCTCCGAATGTCCCAAAAACATTTGCAGCCTGAAAGGGGCATTAACCCGCATCCTAGACCAATGAAATTCCCAACAATATTTTTGGCATGAAAAAAGCATCCTATACCCCTGAAAGTTCAGAATATGTTAGCAGCCCAAAAAAGGCCTTAAAATGTATGTTAAGCCTGCAAAAATGTAGAAAACTTTGGAGGCCTCAAAAAGGGGTTTACAGGCATCCTAGACCCCCTAAAGTCCAGAAAATGCTGGTCGCCTAAAAACGGTGTCAGAGAGCTCTGAATGTCCCAAAAACATTTGCACACTGAAAAGAGCATTAACAGGCATCCTAGACCACTGAAATTCCCAACAATATTTTTGGCATGAAAAATGCATCCTACACCCCTGAAAATTCAGAATATGTTAGCAGCCCAAAAATAGGCCTTAACATGCATCTTAAGAGTGAAATAAATGTTGAAAACTTTGGATGCCCAAAAAAGGGGTTTACAGGCATCCTAGACCCCATAAAGTCCAGAAAACGTTGGTGGCCAAAAACTGTGTCAGAGAACTCTGAATGTCCCAAAAACCTTTAGAGCCTGAAAGGGGCATTAACCTGCATCCTAGACCACTGAAATTCCCAATTACATTTTTGGCACGAAAAATTATACTCCCCTGAAAGTTCAGAATATGTTAGCAGCCCAAAAAAGGCCTTAAAAGGTATATTAAGCCTGCAAAAATGTAGAAAACTTTGGAGGCCTCAAAAAGGGGTTTACAGGCATCCTAGACCCCCTAAAGTCCAGAAAATGTTGGTCACCTAAAAACTGTGTGAGAGAGCTCTCAATGTCCCAAAAACATTTGCAGCCTTAAAGGGGCATTAACCCGCATCCTAGACCACTGAAATTCCCAATAATATTTTTGGCACGAAAAATGCATCCTACACCCCTGAAAATTCAGAATATGTTAGCAGCCCAAAAAAGGCCTTAAAATGCATCTTAAGCCTGCAAAAATGTAGAAAACTTTGGAGTCCCAGAAAAGGGGTTTACAAGCATCCTAGACCCCCTAAACTCCAGAAAATGTTGTTGGGAAAAAACAGTGCTGGAGAGCTCCCAATGCCTCAAAAACATTTGCAGCCTGAAAGGAGCATTAACCCACATCCTAGACCACTGAAGTTCCCGACAATATTTTTGGCATGAAAAAAGCATCCTACACCCCTGAAAGTTCAGAATATGTTAGCAGCCCAAAAAAGGCCTTAAAATGTATATTAAGCCTGCAAAAATGTAGAAAACTTTGGAGGCCTCAAAAAGGGTTTTACAGGCATCCTAGACCCCCTAAAGTCCAGAAAATGTTGGTCACCTAAAAGCTGTGTGAGAGAGCTCTCAATGTCCCAAAAACATTTGCAGCCTTAAAGGGGCATTAACCCGCATCCTAGACCACTGAAATTCCCAATACTATTTTTGGCACTAAAAATGCATCCTACACCCCTGAAAATTCAGAATATGTTAGCAGCCCAAAAAAGGCCTTAAAATGCATCTTAAGCCTGCAAAAATGTAGAAAACTTTGGAGGCCCAGAAAAGGGGTTTACAGGCATCCTAGACCCCCTAAACTCCAGAAAATGTTGTTGGGAAAAAACAGTGCTGGAGAGCTCCGAATGTCCCAAAAACATTTGCAGCCTGAAAGGGGCATTAACCCGCATCCTAGACCACTGAAGTTCCTGACAATATTTTTGGCATGAAAAAAGTATCCTACACCCCTGAAAGTTCAGAATATGTTAGCAGCCCAAAAAAGGCCTTAAAATGTATATTAAGCCTGCAAAAATGTAGAAAACTTTGGAGGCCTCAAAAAGGGGTTTACAGGCATCCTAGACACCCTAAAGTCCAGAAAATGTTGGTCGCCTAAAAAAAGAGTCAGAGAGCTCTGAATGTCCCAAAAACATTTGCAGCCTGAAAGGGGCATTAACCCGCATCCTAGACCACTGAAATTCCCAATAATATTTTTGGCACGAAAAATGTATCCTACACCCCTGAAAATTCAGAATATGTTAGCAGCTCAAAAATAGGCCTTAACATGCATTTTAAGACTGCAAAAAATGTTGGAAACTTTGGATGCCCAAAAAAGGGGTTTACAGGCATCCTAGACCCCCTAAAGTCCAGAAAATGCTGGTCGCCTAAAAACGGTGTCAGAGAGTTTTGAATGTCCCAAAAACATTTGCAGCCTGAAAAGGGCATTAACAGGCATCCTAGACCACTGAAATTCCCAACAATATTTTTGACATGAAAAATGTATCCTACACCCCTGAAAATTCAGAATATGTTAGCAGCCCAAAAATAGGCCTTAAAATGCATCTTAAGACTGCAATAAATGTTGAAAACTTTGGATGCCCAAAAAGGGGTTTACAGGCATCCTAGACCCAATAAAGTCCAGAAAATGTTGGTGGCCAAAAACTGTATCAGAGAGCTCTGAATGTCCCAAAAACATTTGCAGCCTGAAAGGGGCGTTAACCTGCATCCAAGACCACTGAAATTCCCAATTACATTTTTGGCAGGAAAAATGCTACACCCCTGAAAGTTCAGAATATGTTAGCAGCCCAAAAAAGGCCTTAAAATGTATATTAAGCCTGCAAAAATATAGAAAACGTTGGAGGTCTCAAAAAGGGGTTTACAGGCATCCTAGACCCCCTAAAGTCCAGAAAATGTTGGTCACCTAAAAACTGTGTGAGAGAGCTCTCAATGTCCCAAAAACATTTGCAACCTGAAAGGGGCATTAACCCGCATCCTAGACCACTGAAATTCCCAATAATATTTTTGACACGAAAAATGCATCCTACACCCCTGAAAATTCAGAATATGTTAGCAGCCCAAAAATAGGCCTTAACATGTATCTTAAGACTGCAAAAAATGTTGAAAACTTTGGATGCCCAAAAAAGGGGTTTACAGGCATCCTAGACCCCCTAAAGTCCAGAAAATGCTGGTGGCCTAAAAATGGTGTCAGAGAGCTCTGAATGTCCCAAAAACATTTGCAGCCTGAAAAGGGCATTAACAGGCATCCTAGACCACTGAAATTCCCAACAATATTTTTGGCATGAAAAATGCATCCTACACCCCTGAAAATTCAGAATATGTTAGCAGCCCAAAAATAGGCCTTAACATGCATCTTAAGACTGCAATAAATGTTGAAAACTTTGGATGCCCAAAAAAGGGGTTTACAGGCATCCTAGACCCCCTAAAGTCCGGAAAATGCTGGTCGCCTAAAAACTGTGTCAGAGAGCTCTGAATGTCAAACATTTGCAGCCTGAAAAGGGCATTAACAGGCATCCTAGACCACTGAAGTTCTCGACAATATTTTTGGCATGAAAAAAGCATCCTACACCCCTGAAAGTTCAGAATATGTTAGCAGCCCAAAAAAGGCCTTAAAATGTATGTTAAGCCTGCAAAAATGTAGAAAACTTTGTAGGCCTCAAAAAGGGGTTTACAGGCATCCTAGACACCCTAAAGTCCAGAAAATGTTGGTCGCCTAAAAAAAGAGTCAGAGAGCTCTGAATGTCCCAAAAACATTTGCAGCCTGAAAGGGGCATTAACCCGCATCCTAGACCACTGAAATTCCCAATAATATTTTTGGCACGAAAAATGTATTCTACACCCCTGAAAATTCAGAATATGTTAGCAGCCCAAAAATAGGCCTTAACATGCATTTTAAGATTGCAAAAATGTAGAAAACTTTGGAGGCCTCAAAAAGGGGTTTACAGGCATCCTAGACCCCCTAAAGTCCAGAAAATGCTGGTCGCCTAAAAATGGTGTCAGAGAGCTCTGAATGTCCCAAAAACATTTGCACACTGAAAAGGGCATTAACAGGCATCCTAGACCACTGAAATTCCCAACAATATTTTTGGCATGAAAAATGCATCCTACACCCCTGAAAATTCAGAATATGTTAGCAGCCCAAAAATAGGCCTTAACATGCATCTTAAGAGTGAAATAAATGTTGAAAACTTTGGATGCCCAAAAAAGGGGTTTACAGGCATCCTAGACCCCATAAAGTCCAGAAAATGTTGGTGGCCAAAAACTGTGTCAGAGAACTCTGAATGTCCCAAAAACCTTTACAGCCTGAAAGGGGCATTAACCTGCATCCTAGACCACTGAAATTCCCAATTACATTTTTGGCACGAAAAATGATACTCCCCTGAAAGTTCAGAATATGTTAGCAGCCCAAAAAAGGCCTTAAAATGTATATTAAGCCTGCAAAAATGTAGAAAACTTTGGAGGCCTCAAAAAGGGGTTTACAGGCATCCTAGACCCCCTAAAGTCCAGAAAATGTTGGTCACCTAAAAACTGTGTGAGAGAGCTCTCAATGTCCCAAAAACATTTGCAGCCTTAAAGGGGCATTAACCGGCATCCTAGACCACTGAAATTCCCAATAATATTTTTGGCACGAAAAATGCATCCTACACCCCTGAAAATTCAGAATATGTTAGCAGCCCAAAAAAGGCCTTAAAATGCATCTTAAGCCTGCAAAAATGTAGAAAACTTTGTAGGCCCAGAAAAGGGGTTTACAAGCATCCTAGACCCCCTAAACTCCAGAAAATGTTGTTGGGAAAAAACAGTGCTGGAGAGCTCCCAATGTCTCAAAAACATTTGCAGCCTGAAAGGGGCATTAACCCGCATCCTAGACCACTGAAGTTCCCGACAATATTTTTGGCATGAAAAAAGCATCCTACACCCCTGAAAGTTCAGAATATGTTAGCAGCCCAAAAAAGGCCTTAAAATGTATATTAAGCCTGCAAAAATGTAGAAAACTTTGGAGGCCTCAAAAAGGGTTTTACAGGCATCCTAGACCCCCTAAAGTCCAGAAAATGTTGGTCACCTAAAAGCTGTGTGAGAGAGCTCTCAATGTCCCAAAAACATTTGCAGCCTTAAAGGGGCATTAACCCGCATCCTAGACCACTGAAATTCCCAATAATATTTTTGGCACTAAAAATGCATCCTACACCCCTGAAAATTCAGAATATGTTAGCAGCCCAAAAAAGGCCTTAAAATGCATCTTAAGCCTGCAAAAATGTAGAAAACTTTGGAGGCCCAGAAAAGGGGTTTAAAGGCATCCTAGACCCCCTAAAGTCCGGAAAAAATGCTGGTCGCCTAAAAACTGTGTCAGAGAGCTCTGAATGTCAAACATTTGCAGCCTGAAAAGGGCATTAACAGGCATCCTAGACCACTGAAATTCCCAACAATATTTTTGGCGTGAAAAATGCATCCTACACCCCTGAAAATTCAGAATATGTTAGCAGCCCAAAAATAGGCCTTAACATGCCTCTTAAAACTGCAATAAATGTTGAAAACTTTGGATGCCCAAAAAAGGGGTTTACAGGCATCCTAGACCCCATAAAGTCCAGAAAATGTTGGTGGCCAAAAACTGTGTCAGAGAACTCTGAATGTCCCAAAAACCTTTACAGCCTGAAAGGGGCATTAACCTGCATCCTAGACCACTGAAATTCCCAATTACATTTTTGGCACGAAAAATTATACTCCCCTGAAAGTTCAGAATGTGTTAGCAGCCCAAAAAAGGCCTTAAAATGTATATTAAGCCTGCAAAAATGTAGAAAACTTTGGAGGCCTCAAAAAGGGGTTTACAGGCATCCTAGACCCCCTAAAGTCCAGAAAATGTTGGTCACCTAAAAGCTGTGTGAGAGAGCTCTCAATGTCCCAAAAACATTTGCAGCCTTAAAGGGGCATTAACCCGCATCCTAGACCACTGAAATTCCCAATACTATTTTTGGCACTAAAAATGCATCCTACACCCCTGAAAATTCAGAATATGTTAGCAGCCCAAAAAAGGCCTTAAAATGCATCTTAAGCCTGCAAAAATGTAGAAAACTTTGGAGGCCCAGAAAAGGGGTTTACAGGCATCCTAGACCCCCTAAACTCCAGAAAATGTTGTTGGGAAAAAACAGTGCTGGAGAGCTCCGAATGTCCCAAAAACATGTGCAGCCTGAAAGGGGCATTAACCCGCATCCTAGACCACTGAAGATCCTGACAATATTTTTGGCATGAAAAAAGTATCCTACACCCCTGAAAGTTCAGAATATGTTAGCAGCCCAAAAAAGGCCTTAAAATGTATATTAAGCCTGCAAAAATGTAGAAAACTTTGCAGGCCTCAAAAAGGGGTTTACAGGCATCCTAGACACCCTAAAGTCCAGAAAATGTTGGTCGCCTAAAAAAAGAGTCAGAGAGCTCTGAATGTCCCAAAAACATTTGCAGCCTGAAAGGGGCATTAACCCGCATCCTAGACCACTGAAATTCCCAATAATATTTTTGGCACGAAAAATGTATGCTACACCCCTGAAAATTCAGAATATGTTAGCAGCTCAAAAATAGGCCTTAACATGCATTTTAAGACTGCAAAAAATGTTGAAAACTTTGGATGCCCAAAAAAGGGGTTTACAGGCATCCTAGACCCCCTAAAGTCCAGAAAATGCTGGTCGCCTAAAAACGGTGTCAGAGAGCTCTGAATGTCCCAAAAACATTTGCAGCCTGAAAAGGGCATTAACAGGCATCCTAGACCACTGAAATTCCCAACAATATTTTTGGCATGAAAAATGTATCCTACACCCCTGAAAATTCAGAATATGTTAGCAGCCCAAAAATAGGCCTTAACATACATCTTAAGACTGCAATAAATGTTGAAAACTATGGATGCCCAAAAAAGGGGTTTACAGGCATCCTAGACCCAATAAAGTCCAGAAAATGTTGGTGGCCAAAAACTGTATCAGAGAGCTCTGAATGTCCCAAAAACATTTGCAGCCTGAAAGGGGTGTTAACCTGCATCCAAGACCACTGAAATTCCCAATTACATTTTTGGCAGGAAAAATGCTACACCCCTGAAAGTTCAGAATATGTTAGCAGCCCAAAAAAGGCCTTAAAATGTATATTAAGCCTGCAAAAATATAGAAAACTTTGGAGGTCTCAAAAAGGGGTTTACAGGCATCCTAGACCCCCTAAAGTCCAGAAAATGCTGGTCGCCTAAAAACTGTGTGAGAGAGCTCTCAATGTCCCAAAAACATTTGCAGCCTTAAAGGGGCATTAACCCGCATCCTAGACCACTGAAATTCCCAATAATATTTTTGGCATGAAAAATGCATCCTACACCCCTGAAAATTCAGAATATGTTAGCAGCCCAAAAAAGGCCTTAAAATGCATCTTAAGCCTGCAAAAATGTAGAAAACTTTGGAGGCCCAGAAAAGGGGTTTACAAGCATCCTAGACCCCCTAAACTCCAGAAAATGTTGTTGGGAAAAAACAGTGCTGGAGAGCTCCCAATGTCTCAAAAACATTTGCAGCCTGAAAGGGGCATTAACCCGCATCCTAGACCACTGAAGTTCCCGACAATATTTTTGGCATGAAAAAAGCATCCTACACCCCTGAAAGTTCAGAATATGTTAGCAGCCCAAAAAAGGCCTTAAAATGTATATTAAGCCTGCAAAAATGTAGAAAACTTTGGAGGCCTCAAAAAGGGTTTTACAGGCATCCTAGACCCCCTAAAGTCCAGAAAATGTTGGTCACCTAAAAGCTGTGTGAGAGAGCTCTCAATGTCCCAAAAACATTTGCAGCCTGAAAGGGGCATTAACCCGCATCCTAGACCACTGAAATTCCCAATAATATTTTTGGCACTAAAAATGCATCCTACACCCCTGAAAATTCAGAATATGTTAGCAGCCCAAAAAAGGCCTTAAAATGCTTCTTAAGCCTGCAAAAATGTAGAAAACTTTGGAGGCCCAGAAAAGGGGTTTAAAGGCATCCTAGACCCCCTAAAGTCCGGAAAAAATGCTGGTCGTCTAAAAACTGTGTCAGAGAGCTCTGAATGTCAAACATTTGCAGCCTGAAAAGGGCATTAACAGGCATCCTAGACCACTGAAATTCCCAACAATATTTTTGGCGTGAAAAATGCATCCTACACCCCTGAAAATTCAGAATATGTTAGCAGCCCAAAAATAGGCCTTAACATGCCTCTTAAGACTGCAATAAATGTTGAAAACTTTGGATGCCCAAAAAAGGGGTTTACAGGCATCCTAGACCCCATAAAGTCCAGAAAATGTTGGTGGCCAAAAACTGTGTCAGAGAACTCTGAATGTCCCAAAAACCTTTACAGCCTGAAAGGGGCATTAACCTGCATCCTAGACCACTGAAATTCCCAATTACATTTTTGGCACGAAAAATTATACTCCCCTGAAAGTTCAGAATATGTTAGCAGCCCAAAAAAGGCCTTAAAATGTATATTAAGCCTGCAAAAATGTAGAAAACTTTGGAGGCCTCAAAAAGGGGTTTACAGGCATCCTAGACCCCCTAAAGTCCAGAAAATGTTGGTCACCTAAAAACTGTGTGAGAGAGCTCTCAATGTCCCAAAAACATTTGCAGCCTTAAAGGGGCATTAACCCGCATCCTAGACCACTGAAATTCCCAATAATATTTTTGGCACGAAAAATGCATCCTACACCCCTGAAAATTCAGAATATGTTAGCAGCCCAAAAAAGGCCTTAAAATGCATCTTAAGCCTGCAAAAATGTAGAAAACTTTGGAGGCCCAGAAAAGGGGTTTACAAGCATCCTAGACCCCCTAAACTCCAGAAAATGTTGTTGGGAAAAAACAGTGCTGGAGAGCTCCCAATGCCTCAAAAACATTTGCAGCCTGAAAGGAGCATTAACCCGCATCCTAGACCACTGAAGTTCCCGACAATATTTTTGGCATGAAAAAAGCATCCTACACCCCTGAAAGTTCAGAATATGTTAGCAGCCCAAAAAAGGCCTTAAAATGTATATTAAGCCTGCAAATATGTAGAAAACTTTGGAGGCCTCAAAAAGGGTTTTACAGGCATCCTAGACCCCCTAAAGTCCAGAAAATGTTGGTCACCTAAAAGCTGTGTCAGAGAGCTCTCAATGTCCCAAAAACATTTGCAGCCTTAAAGGGGCATTAACCCGCATCCTAGACCACTTAAATTCCCAATACTATTTTTGGCATTAAAAATGCATCCTACACCCCTGAAAATTCAGAATATGTTAGCAGCCCAAAAAAGGCCTTAAAATGCATCTTAAGCCTGCAAAAATGTAGAAAACTTTGGAGGCCCAGAAAAGGGGTTTACAGGCATCCTAGACCCCCTAAACTCCAGAAAATGTTGTTGGGAAAAAACAGTGCTGGAGAGCTCCGAATGTCCCAAAAACATTTGCAGCCTGAAAGGGGCATAAACCCGCATCCTAGACCACTGAAGTTCCTGACAATATTTTTGGCATGAAAAAAGTATCCTACACCCCTGAAAGTTCAGAATATGTTAGCAGCTCAAAAATAGGCCTTAACATGCATTTTAAGACTGCAATAAATGTTGAAAACTTTGGATGCCCAAAAAAGGGGTTTACAGGCATCCTAGACCCCCTAAAGTCCAGAAAATGCTGGTCGCCTAAAAACGGTGTCAGAGAGCTCTGAATGTCCCAAAAACATTTGCAGCCTGAAAAGGGCATTAACAGGCATCCTAGACCACTGAAATTCCCAACAATATTTTTGGCATGAAAAATGTATCCTACACCATTGAAAATTCAGAATATGTTAGCAGCCCAAAAATAGGCCTTAACATACATCTTAAGACTGCAATAAATGTTGAAAACTATGGATGCCCAAAAAAGGGGTTTACAGGCATCCTAGACCCAATAAAGTCCAGAAAATGTTGGTGGCCAAAAACTGTATCAGAGAGCTCTGAATGTCCCAAAAACATTTGCAGCCTGAAAGGGGCGTTAACCTGCATCCAAGACCACTGAAATTCCCAATTACATTTTTGGCAGGAAAAATGCTACACCCCTGAAAGTTCAGAATATGTTAGCAGCCCAAAAAAGGCCTTAAAATGTATATTAAGCAAGCAAAAATATAGAAAACTTTGGAGGTCTCAAAAAGGGGTTTACAGGCATCCTAGACCCCCTAAAGTCCAGAAAATGTTGGTCACCTAAAAACTGTGTGAGAGAGCTCTCAATGTCACAAAAACATTTGCAACCTGAAAGGGGCATTAACCCGCATCCTAGACCACTGAAATTCCCAATAATATTTTTGACACGAAAAATGCATCCTACACCCCTGAAAATTCAGAATATGTTAGCAGCCCAAAAATAGGCCTTAACATGTATCTTAAGACTGCAAAAAATGTTGAAAACTTTGGATGCCCAAAAAAGGGGTTTACAGGCATCCTAGACCCCCTAAAGTCCAGAAAATGCTGGTCGCCTAAAAACGGTGTCAGAGAGCTCTGAATGTCCCAAAAACATTTGCAGCCTGAAAAGGGCATTAACAGGCATCCTAGACCACTGAAATTCCCAACAATATTTTTGGCATGAAAAATGCATCCTACACCCCTGAAATTTCAGAATATGTTAGCAGCCCAAAAATAGGCCTTAACATGCATCTTAAGACTGCAATAAATGTTGAAAACTTTGGATGCCCAAAAAAGGGGTTTACAGGCATCCTAGACCCCCTAAAGTCCGGAAAATGCTGGTCACCTAAAAACTGTGTCAGAGAGCTCTGAATGTCAAACATTTGCAGCCTGAAAAGGGCATTAACAGGCATCCTAGACCACTGAAATTCCCAACAATATTTTTGGCATGAAAAATGCATCCTACACCCCTGAAAATTCAGAATATGTTAGCAGCCCAAAAAAAGACCTTAACATGCCTCTTAAGACTGCAATAAATGTTGAAAACTTTGGATGCCCATAAAAGGGGTTTACAGGCATCCTAGACCCCATAAAGTCCAGAAAATGTTGGTGGCCAAAAACTGTGTCAGAGAGCTCTGAATGTCCCAAAAACCTTTACAGCCTGAAAGGGGCATTAACCTGCATCCTAGACCACTGAAATTCCCAATTACATTTTTGGCACGAAAAATGCTACTCCCCTGAAAGTTCAGAATATGTTAGCAGCCCAAAAAAGGCCTTAAAATGTATATTAAGCCTGCAAAAATGTAGACAACTTTGGAGGCCTCAAAAAGGGTTTTACAGGCATCCTAGACCCCCTAAAGTCCCGAAAATGTTGGTCACCTAAAAACTGTGTGAGAGAGCTCTCAATGTCCCAAAAACATTTGCAGCCTTAAAGGGGCATTAACCCGCATCCTAGACCACTGAAATTCCCAATAATATTTTTGGCACGAAAAATGCATCCTACACCCCTGAAAATTCAGAATATGTTAGCAGCCCAAAAAAGGCCTTAAAATGCATCTTAAGCCTGCAAAAATGTAGAAAACTTTGGAGGCCCAGAAAAGGGGTTTACAGGCATCCTAGACCCCCTAAACTCCAGAAAATGTTGTTGGGAAAAAACAGTGCTGGAGAGCTCCGAATGTCCCAGAAACATTTGCAGCCTGAAAGGGGCATTAAACCGCATCCTAGACCACTGAAGTTCCCGACAATATTTTTGGCATGAAAAAAGCATCCTACACCCCTGAAAGTTCAGAATATGTTAGCAGCCCAGAAAAGGCCTTAAAATGTATATTAAGCCTGCAAAAATGTAGAAAACTTTGTAGGCCTCAAAAAGGGGTTTACAGGCATCCTAGACACCCTAAAGTCCAGAAAATGTTGGTCGCCTAAAAAAAGAGTCAGAGAGCTCTGAATGTCCCAAAAACATTTGCAGCCTGAAAGGGGCATTAACCCGCATCCTAGACCACTGAAATTCCCAATAATTTTTTTGACACGAAAAATGTATCCTACACCCCTGAAAATTCAGAATATGTTAGCAGCCCAAAAAAGGCCTTAACATGCATTTTAAGATTGCAAAAAATGTTGAAAACTTTGGATGCCCAAAAAAGGGGTTTACAGGCATCCTAGACCCCCTAAAGTCCGGAAAATGATGGTCGCCTAAAAACGGTGTCAGAGAGCTCTGAATGTCCCAAAAACATTTGCAGCCTGAAAAGGGCATTAACAGGCATCCTAGACCACTGAAATTCTCAACAATATTTTTGGCATGAAAAATGCATCCTATACCCCTGAAAATTCAGAATATGTTAGCAGCCCAAAAATAGGCCTTAATATGCATCTTAAGACTGCAATAAATGTTGAAAACTTTGGATGCCCAAAAAAGGGGTTTGCAGGCATCCTAGACCCCATAAAGTCCAGAAAAAGTTGGTGGCCAAAAACTGTGTCAGAGAGCTCTGAATGTCCCAAAAACCTTTACAGCCTGAAAGGGGCATTAACCCGCATCCTAGACCACTGAAATTCCCAATTATATTTTTGGCACGAAAAATGCTACACCCCTGAACGTTCAGAATATGTTAGCAGCCCAAAAAAGGCCTTAAAATGCATCTTAAGCCTGCAAAAATGTAGAAAACTTTGGAGGCCCAGAAAAGGGGTTTATAGGCATCCTAGACCATCTAAACTCCAGAAAATGTTGTTGGGAAAAAACGGTGCTGGAGAGCTCCGAATGTCCCAAAAACATTTGCAGCCTGAAAGGGGCATTAACCCGCATCCTAGACCACTGAAATTCCCAACAATATTTTTGGCATGAAAAAAGCATCCTACACCCCTGAAAGTTCAGAATATGTTAGCAGCCCAAAAAATGCCTTAAAATGTATATTAAGCCTGCAAAAATGTAGAAAACTTTGGAGGCCTCAAAAATGGTTTTACAGGCATCCTAGACCCCCTAAAGTCCAGAAAATGTTGGTCACCTAAAAGCTGTGTGAGAGAGCTCTCAATGTCCCAAAAACATTTGCAGCCTTAAAGGGGCATTAACCCGCATCCTAGACCACTGAAATTCCCAATACTATTTTTGGCACTAAAAATGCATCCTACACCCCTGAAAATTCAGAATATGTTAGCAGCCCAAAAAAGGCCTTAAAATGCATCTTAAGCCTGCAAAAATGTAGAAAACTTTGGAGGCCCAGAAAAGGGGTTTACAGGCATCCTAGACCCCCTAAACTCCAGAAAATGTTGTTGGGAAAAAACAGTGCTGGAGAGCTCCGAATGTCCCAAAAACATTTGCAGCCTGAAAGGGGCATTAACCCGCATCCTAGACCACTGAAGTTCCTGACAATATTTTTGGCATGAAAAAAGTATCCTACACCCCTGAAAGTTCAGAATATGTTAGCAGCCCAAAAAAGGCCTTAAAATGTATATTAAGCCTGCAAAAATGTAGAAAACTTTGGAGGCCTCAAAAAGGGGTTTACAGGCATCCTAGACACCCTAAAGTCCAGAAAATGTTGGTCGCCTAAAAAAAGAGTCAGAGAGCTCTGAATGTCCCAAAAACATTTGCAGCCTGAAAGGGGCATTAACCCGCATCCTAGACCACTGAAATTCCCAATAATATTTTTGGCACGAAAAATGTATCCTACACCCCTGAAAATTCAGAATATGTTAGCAGCTCAAAAATAGGCCTTAACATGCATTTTAAGACTGCAAAAAATGTTGAAAACTTTGGATGCCCAAAAAAGGGGTTTACAGGCATCCTAGACCCCCTAAAGTCCAGAAAATGCTGGTCGCCTAAAAACGGTGTCAGAGAGCTCTGAATGTCCCAAAAACATTTGCAGCCTGAAAAGGGCATTAACAGGCACCCTAGACCACTGAAATTCCCAACAATATTTTTGGCATGAAAAATGCATCCTACACCCCTGAAAATTCAGAATATGTTAGCAGCCCAAAAATAGGCCTTAACATGCCTCTTAAGACTGCAATAAATGTTGAAAACTTTGGACGCCCAAAAAAGGGGTTTACAGGCATCCTAGACCCCATAAAGTCCAGAAAATGTTGGTGGCCAAAAACTGTGTCAGAGAACTCTGAATGTCCCAAAAACCTTTACAGCCTGAAAGGGGCATTAACCTGCATCCTAGACCACTGAAATTCCCAGTTACATTTTTGGCACGAAAAATGCTACTCCCCTGAAAGTTCAGAATATGTTAGCAGCCCAAAAAAGGCCTTAAAATGTATATTAAGCCTGCAAAAATGTAGAAAACTTTGGAGGCCTCAAAAAGGGGTTTACAGGCATCGTAGACCCCCTAAAGTCCAGAAAATGTTGGTCACCTAAAAACTGTGTGAGAGAGCTCTCAATGTCCCAAAAACATTTGCAGCCTTAAAGGGGCATTAACCCGCATCCTAGACCACTGAAATTCCCAATAATATTTTTGGCACGAAAAATTCATCCTACACCCCTGAAAATTCAGAATATGTTAGCAGCCCAAAAAAGGCCTTAAAATGCATCTTAAGCCTGCAAAAATGTAGAAAACTTTGGAGGCCCAGAAAAGGGGTTTACAAGCATCCTAGACCCCCTAAACTTCAGAAAATGTTGTTGGGAAAAAACAGTGATGGAGAGCTCCCAATGTCTCAAAAACATTTGCAGCCTGAAAGGGGCATTAACCCGCATCCTAGACCACTGAAGTTCCCGACAATATTTTTGGCATGAAAAAAGCATCCTACACCCCTGAAAGTTCAGAATATGTTAGCAGCCCAAAAAAGGCCTTAAAATGTATATTAAGCCTGCAAAAATGTAGAAAACTTTGGAGGCCTCAAAAAGGGTTTTACAGGCATCCTAGACCCCCTAAAGTCCAGAAAATGTTGGTCACCTAAAAGCTGTGTGAGAGAGCTCTCAATGTCCCAAAAACATTTGCAGCCTTAAAGGGGCATTAACCCGCATCCTAGACCACTGAAATTCCCAATAATATTTTTGGCACTAAAAATGCATCCTACACCCCTGAAAATTCAGAATATGTTAGCAGCCCAAAAAAGGCCTTAAAATGCATCTTAAGCCTGCAAAAATGTAGAAAACTTTGGAGGCCCAGAAAAGGGGTTTACAGGCATCCTAGACCCCCTAAACTCCAGAAAATGTTGTTGGGAAAAAACAGTGCTGGAGAGCTCCGAATGTCCCAAAAACATTTGCAGCCTGAAAGGGGCATTAACCCGCATCCTAGACCACTGAAGTTCCTGACAATATTTTTGGCATGAAAAAAGTATCCTACACCCCTGAAAGTTCAGAATATGTTAGCAGCCCAAAAAAGGCCTTAAAATGTATATTAAGCCTGCAAAAATGTAGAAAACTTTGGAGGCCTCAAAAAGGGGTTTACTGGCATCCTAGACACCCTAAAGTCCAGAAAATGTTGGTCGCCTAAAAAAAGAGTCAGAGAGCTCTGAATGTCCCAAAAACATTTGCAGCCTGAAAGGGGCATTAACCCGCATCCTAGACCACTGAAATTCCCAATAATATTTTTGGCACGAAAAATGTATCCTACACCCCTGAAAATTCAGAATATGTTAGCAGCTCAAAAATAGGCCTTAACATGCATTTTAAGACTGCAATAAATGTTGAAAACTTTGGATGCCCAAAAAAGGGGTTTACAGGCATCCTAGACCCCCTAAAGTCCAGAAAATGCTGGTCGCCTAAAAACGGTGTCAGAGAGCTCTGAATGTCCCAAAAACATTTGCAGCCTGAAAAGGGCATTAACAGGCATCCTAGACCACTGAAATTCCCAACAATATTTTTGGCATGAAAAATGTATCCTACACCATTGAAAATTCAGAATATGTTAGCAGCCCAAAAATAGGCCTTAACATACATCTTAAGACTGCAATAAATGTTGAAAACTATGGATGCCCAAAAAAGGGGTTTACAGGCATCCTAGACCCCCTAAAGTCCAGAAAATGTTGGTCACCTAAAAACTGTGTGAGAGAGCTCTCAATGTCCCAAAAACATTTGCAACCTGAAAGGGGCATTAACCCGCATCCTAGACCACTGAAATTCCCAACAATATTTTTGACACGAAAAATGCATCCTACACCCCTGAAAATTCAGAATATGTTAGCAGCCCAAAAATAGGCCTTAACATGCATCTTAAGACTGCAATAAATGTTGAAAACTTTGGATGCCCAAAAAAGGGGTTTACAGGCATCCTAGACCCCCTAAAGTCCGGAAAATGCTGGTCACCTAAAAACTGTGTCAGAGAGCTCTGAATGTCAAACATTTGCAGCCTGAAAAGGGCATTAACAGGCATCCTAGACCACTGAAATTCCCAACAATATTTTTGGCATGAAAAATGCATCCTACACCCCTGAAAATTCAGAATATGTTAGCAGCCCAAAAAAAGACCTTAACATGCCTCTTAAGACTGCAATAAATGTTGAAAACTTTGGATGCCCAATAAAGGGGTTTACAGGCATCCTAGACCCCATAAAGTCCAGAAAATGTTGGTGGCCAAAAACTGTGTCAGAGAGCTCTGAATGTCCCAAAAACCTTTACAGCCTGAAAGGGGCATTAACCTGCATCCTAGACCACTGAAATTCCCAATTACATTTTTGGCACGAAAAATGCTACTCCCCTGAAAGTTCAGAATATGTTAGCAGCCCAAAAAAGGCCTTAAAATGTATATTAAGCCTGCAAAAATGTAGACAACTTTGGAGGCCTCAAAAAGGGGTTTACAGGCATCCTAGACACCCTAAAGTCCAGAAAATGTTGGTCGCCTAAAAAAAGAGTCAGAGAGCTCTGAATGTCCCAAAAACATTTGCAGCCTGAAAGGGGCATTAACCCGCATCCTAGACCACTGAAATTCCCAATAATATTTTTGACACGAAAAATGTATCCTACACCCCTGAAAATTCAGAATATGTTAGCAGCCCAAAAAAGGCCTTAACATGCATTTTAAGATTGCAAAAAATGTTGAAAACTTTGGATGCCCAAAAAAGGGGTTTACAGGCATCCTAGACCCCCTAAAGTCCGGAAAATGATGGTCGCCTAAAAACGGTGTCAGAGAGCTCTGAATGTCCCAAAAACATTTGCAGCCTGAAAAGGGCATTAACAGGCATCCTAGACCACTGAAATTCTCAACAATATTTTTGGCATGAAAAATGCATCCTACACCCCTGAAAATTCAGAATATGTTAGCAGCCCAAAAATAGGCCTTAATATGCATCTTAAGACTGCAATAAATGTTGAAAACTTTGGATGCCCAAAAAAGGGGTTTGCAGGCATCCTAGACCCCATAAAGTCCAGAAAATGCTGGTGGCCAAAAACTGTATCAGAGAGCTCTGAATGTCCCAAAAACATTTGCAGCCTGAAAGGGGCATTAACCTGCATCCAAGACCACTGAAATTCCCAATTACATTTTTGGCACGAAAAATGATACACCCCTGAAAGTTCAGAATATGTTAGCAGCCCAAAAAAGGCCTTAAAATGTATATTAAGCCTGCAAAAATATAGAAAACTTTGGAGGTCTCAAAAAGGGGTTTACAGGCATCCTAGACCCCCTAAAGTCCAGAAAATGTTGGTCACCTAAAAACTGTGTGAGAGAGCTCTCAATGTCCCAAAAACATTTGCAACCTGAAAGGGGCATTAACCCGCATCCTAGACCACTGAAATTCCCAATAATATTTTTGACACGAAAAATGCATCCTACACCCCTGAAAATTCAGAATATGTTAGCAGCCCAACAATAGGCCTTAACATGTATCTTAAGACTGCAAAAAATGTTGAAAACTTTGGATGCCCAAAAAAGGGGTTTACAGGCATCCTAGACCCCCTAAAGTCCAGAAAATGCTGGTCGCCTAAAAACGGTGTCAGAGAGCTCTGAATGTCCCAAAAACATTTGCAGCCTGAAAAGGGCATTAACAGGCATCCTAGACCACTGAAATTCCCAACAATATTTTTGGCATGAAAAATGCATCCTACACCCCTGAAAATTCAGAATATGTTAGCAGCCCAAAAATAGGCCTTAACATGCATCTTAAGACTGCAATAAATGTTGAAAACTTTGGATGCCCAAAAAAGGGGTTTACAGGCATCCTAGACCCCCTAAACTCCGGAAAATGCTGGTCACCTAAAAACTGTGTCAGAGAGCTCTGAATGTCAAACATTTGCAGCCTGAAAAGGGCATTAACAGGCATCCTAGACCACTGAAATTCCCAACAATATTTTTGGCATGAAAAATGCATCCTACACCCCTGGAAATTCAGAATATGTTAGCAGCCCAAAAAAAGACCTTAACATGCCTCTTAAGACTGCAATAAATGTTGAAAACTTTGGATGCCCAAAAAAGGGGTTTACAGGCATCCTAGACCCCATAAAGTCCAGAAAATGTTGGTGGCCAAAAACTGTGTCAGAGAGCTCTGAATGTCCCAAAAACCTTTACAGCCTGAAAGGGGCATTAACCTGCATCCTAGACCACTGAAATTCCCAATTACATTTTTGGCACGAAAAATGCTACTCCCCTGAAAGTTCAGAATATGTTAGCAGCCCAAAAAAGGCCTTAAAATGTATATTAAGCCTGCAAAAATGTACACAACTTTGGAGGCCTCAAAAAGGGTTTTACAGGCATCCTAGACCCCCTAAAGTCCCGAAAATGTTGGTCACCTAAAAACTGTGTGAGAGAGCTCTCAATGTCCCAAAAACATTTGCAGCCTTAAAGGGGCATTAACCCGCATCCTAGACCACTGAAATTCCCAATAATATTTTTGGCACGAAAAATGCATCCTACACCCCTGAAAATTCAGAATATGTTAGCAGCCCAAAAAAGGCCTTAAAATGCATCTTAAGCCTGCAAAAATGTAGAAAACTTTGGAGGCCCAGAAAAGGGGTTTACAGGCATCCTAGACCCCCTAAACTCCAGAAAATGTTGTTGGGAAAAAACAGTGCTGGAGAGCTCCGAATGTCCCAGAAACATTTGCAGCCTGAAAGGGGCATTAAACCGCATCCTAGACCACTGAAGTTCCCGACAATATTTTTGGCATGAAAAAAGCATCCTACACCCCTGAAAGTTCAGAATATGTTAGCAGCCCAAAAAAGGCCTTAAAATGTATATTAAGCCTGCAAAAATGTAGAAAACTTTGTAGGCCTCAAAAAGGGGTTTACAGGCATCCTAGACACCCTAAAGTCCAGAAAATGTTGGTCGCCTAAAAAAAGAGTCAGAGAGCTCTGAATGTCCCAAAAACATTTGCAGCCTGAAAGGGGCATTAACCCGCATCCTAGACCACTGAAATTCCCAATAATATTTTTGACACAAAAAATGTATCCTACACCCCTGAAAATTCAGAATATGTTAGCAGCCCAAAAAAGGCCTTAACATGCATTTTAAGATTGCAAAAAATGTTGAAAACTTTGGATGCCCAAAAAAGGGGTTTACAGGCATCCTAGACCCCCTAAAGTCCGGAAAATGATGGTCGCCTAAAAACGGTGTCAGAGAGCTCTGAATGTCCCAAAAACATTTGCAGCCTGAAAAGGGCATTAACAGGCATCCTAGACCACTGAAATTCTCAACAATATTTTTGGCATGAAAAATGCATCCTACACCCCTGAAAATTCAGAATATGTTAGCAGCCCAAAAATAGGCCTTAATATGCATCTTAAGACTGCAATAAATGTTGAAAACTTTGGATGCCCAAAAAAGGGGTTTGCAGGCATCCTAGACCCCATAAAGTCCAGAAAAAGTTGGTGGCCAAAAACTGTGTCAGAGAGCTCTGAATGTCCCAAAAACCTTTACAGCCTGAAAGGGGCATTAACCCGCATCCTAGACCACTGAAATTCCCAATTATATTTTTGGCACGAAAAATGCTACACCCCTGAACGTTCAGAATATGTTAGCAGCCCAAAAAAGGCCTTAAAATGCATCTTAAGCCTGCAAAAATGTAGAAAACTTTGGAGGCCCAGAAAAGGGGTTTATAGGCATCCTAGACCACCTAAACTCCAGAAAATGTTGTTGGGAAAAAACGGTGCTGGAGAGCTCCGAATGTCCCAAAAACATTTGCAGCCTGAAAGGGGCATTAACCCGCATCCTAGACCACTGAAATTCCCAACAATATTTTTGGCATGAAAAAAGCATCCTACACCCCTGAAAGTTCAGAATATGTTAGCAGCCCAAAAAATGCCTTAAAATGTATATTAAGCCTGCAAAAATGTAGAAAACTTTGGAGGCCTCAAAAATGGTTTTACAGGCATCCTAGACCCCCTAAAGTCCAGAAAATGTTGGTCACCTAAAAGCTGTGTGAGAGAGCTCTCAATGTCCCAAAAACATTTGCAGCCTTAAAGGGGCATTAACCCGCATCCTAGACCACTGAAATTCCCAATACTATTTTTGGCACTAAAAATGCATCCTACACCCCTGAAAATTCAGAATATGTTAGCAGCCCAAAAAAGGCCTTAAAATGCATCTTAAGCCTGCAAAAATGTAGAAAACTTTGGAGGCCCAGAAAAGGGGTTTACAGGCATCCTAGACCCCCTAAACTCCAGAAAATGTTGTTGGGAAAAAACAGTGCTGGAGAGCTCCGAATGTCCCAAAAACATTTGCAGCCTGAAAGGGGCATTAACCCGCATCCTAGACCACTGAAGTTCCTGACAATATTTTTGGCATGAAAAAAGTATCCTACACCCCTGAAAGTTCAGAATATGTTAGCAGCCCAAAAAAGGCCTTAAAATGTATATTAAGCCTGCAAAAATGTAGAAAACTTTGGAGGCCTCAAAAAGGGGTTTACAGGCATCCTAGACACCCTAAAGTCCAGAAAATGTTGGTCGCCTAAAAAAAGAGTCAGAGAGCTCTGAATGTCCCAAAAACATTTGCAGCCTGAAAGGGGCATTAACCCGCATCCTAGACCACTGAAATTCCCAATAATATTTTTGGCACGAAAAATGTATCCTACACCCCTGAAAATTCAGAATATGTTAGCAGCTCAAAAATAGGCCTTAACATGCATTTTAAGACTGCAAAAAATGTTGAAAACTTTGGATGCCCAAAAAAGGGGTTTACAGGCATCCTAGACCCCCTAAAGTCCAGAAAATGCTGGTCGCCTAAAAACGGTGTCAGAGAGCTCTGAATGTCCCAAAAACATTTGCAGCCTGAAAAGGGCATTAACAGGCACCCTAGACCACTGAAATTCCCAACAATATTTTTGGCATGAAAAATGCATCCTACACCCCTGAAATTCAGAATATGTTAGCAGCCCAAAAATAGGCCTTAACATGCCTCTTAAGACTGCAATAAATGTTGAAAACTTTGGACGCCCAAAAAAGGGGTTTACAGGCATCCTAGACCCCATAAAGTCCAGAAAATGTTGGTGGCCAAAAACTGTGTCAGAGAACTCTGAATGTCCCAAAAACCTTTACAGCCTGAAAGGGGCATTAACCTGCATCCTAGACCACTGAAATTCCCAGTTACATTTTTGGCACGAAAAATGCTACTCCCCTGAAAGTTCAGAATATGTTAGCAGCCCAAAAAAGGCCTTAAAATGTATATTAAGCCTCCAAAAATGTAGAAAACTTTGGAGGCCTCAAAAAGGGGTTTACAGGCATCGTAGACCCCCTAAAGTCCAGAAAATGTTGGTCACCTAAAAAATGTGTGAGAGAGCTCTCAATGTCCCAAAAACATTTGCAGCCTTAAAGGGGCATTAACCCGCATCCTAGACCACTGAAATTCCCAATAATATTTTTGGCACGAAAAATTCATCCTACACCCCTGAAAATTCAGAATATGTTAGCAGCCCAAAAAAGGCCTTAAAATGCATCTTAAGCCTGCAAAAATGTAGAAAACTTTGGAGGCCCAGAAAAGGGGTTTACAAGCATCCTAGACCCCCTAAACTCCAGAAAATGTTGTTGGGAAAAAACAGTGATGGAGAGCTCCCAATGTCTCAAAAACATTTGCAGCCTGAAAGGGGCATTAACCCGCATCCTAGACCACTGAAGTTCCCGACAATATTTTTGGCATGAAAAAAGCATCCTACACCCCTGAAAGTTCAGAATATGTTAGCAGCCCAAAAAAGGCCTTAAAATGTATATTAAGCCTGCAAAAATGTAGAAAACTTTGGAGGCCTCAAAAAGGGTTTTACAGGCATCCTAGACCCCCTAAAGTCCAGAAAATGTTGGTCACCTAAAAGCTGTGTGAGAGAGCTCTCAATGTCCCAAAAACATTTGCAGCCTTAAAGGGGCATTAACCCGCATCCTAGACCACTGAAATTCCCAATAATATTTTTGGCACTAAAAATGCATCCTACACCCCTGAAAATTCAGAATATGTTAGCAGCCCAAAAAAGGCCTTAAAATGCATCTTAAGCCTGCAAAAATGTAGAAAACTTTGGAGGCCCAGAAAAGGGGTTTACAGGCATCCTAGACCCCCTAAACTCCAGAAAATGTTGTTGGGAAAAAACAGTGCTGGAGAGCTCCGAATGTCCCAAAAACATTTGCAGCCTGAAAGGGGCATTAACCCGCATCCTAGACCACTGAAGTTCCTGACAATATTTTTGGCATGAAAAAAGTATCCTACACCCCTGAAAGTTCAGAATATGTTAGCAGCCCAAAAAAGGCCTTAAAATGTATATTAAGCCTGCAAAAATGTAGAAAACTTTGGAGGTCTCAAAAAGGGGTTTACAGGCATCCTAGACCCAATAAAGTCCAGAAAATGTTGGTGGCCAAAAACTGTATCAGAGAGCTCTGAATGTCCCAAAAACATTTGCAGCCTGAAAGGGGCGTTAACCTGCATCCAAGACCACTGAAATTCCCAATTACATTTTTGGCAGGAAAAATGCTACACCCCTGAAAGTTCAGAATATGTTAGCAGCCCAAAAAAGGCCTTAAAATGTATATTAAGCCTGCAAAAATATAGAAAACTTTGGAGGTCTCAAAAAGGGGTTTACAGGCATCCTAGACCCCCTAAAGTCCAGAAAATGTTGGTCACCTAAAAACTGTGTGAGAGAGCTCTCAATGTCCCAAAAACATCTGCAACCTGAAAGGGGCATTAACCCGCATCCTAGACCACTGAAATTCCCAATAATATTTTTGACACGAAAAATGCATCCTACACCCCTGAAAATTCAGAATATGTTAGCAGCCCAAAAATAGGCCTTAACATGTATCTTAAGACTGCAAAAAATGTTGAAAACTTTGGATGCCCAAAAAAGGGGTTTACAGGCATCCTAGACCCCCTAAAGTCCAGAAAATGCTGGTCGCCTAAAAACGGTGTCAGAGAGCTCTGAATGTCCCAAAAACATTTGCAGCCTGAAAAGGGCATTAACAGGCATCCTAGACCACTGAAATTCCCAACAATATTTTTGGCATGAAAAATGCATCCTACACCCCTGAAAATTCAGAATATGTTAGCAGCCCAAAAATAGGCCTTAACATGCATCTTAAGACTGCAATAAATGTTGAAAACTTTGGATGCCCAAAAAAGGGGTTTACAGGCATCCTAGACCCCCTAAAGTCCGGAAAATGCTGGTCACCTAAAAACTGTGTCAGAGAGCTCTGAATGTCAAACATTTGCAGCCTGAAAAGGGCATTAACAGGCATCCTAGACCACTGAAATTCCCAACAATATTTTTGGCATGAAAAATGCATCCTACACCCCTGAAAATTCAGAATATGTTAGCAGCCCAAAAAAAGACCTTAACATGCCTCTTAAGACTGCAATAAATGTTGAAAACTTTGGATGCCCAAAAAAGGGGTTTACAGGCATCCTAGACCCCATAAAGTCCAGAAAATGTTGGTGGCCAAAAACTGTGTCAGAGAGCTCTGAATGTCCCAAAAACCTTTACAGCCTGAAAGGGGCATTAACCTGCATCCTAGACCACTGAAATTCCCAATTACATTTTTGGCACGAAAAATGCTACTCCCCTGAAAGTTCAGAATATGTTAGCAGCCCAAAAAAGGCCTTAAAATGTATATTAAGCCTGCAAAAATGTAGACAACTTTGGAGGCCTCAAAAAGGGTTTTACAGGCATCCTAGACCCCCTAAAGTCCCGAAAATGTTGGTCACCTAAAAACTGTGTGAGAGAGCTCTCAATGTCCCAAAAACATTTGCAGCCTTAAAGGGGCATTAACCCGCATCCTAGACCACTGAAATTCCCAATAATATTTTTGGCACGAAAAATGCATCCTACACCCCTGAAAATTCAGAATATGTTAGCAGCCCAAAAAAGGCCTTAAAATGCATCTTAAGCCTGCAAAAATGTAGAAAACTTTGGAGGCCCAGAAAAGGGGTTTACAGGCATCCTAGACCCCCTAAACTCCAGAAAATGTTGTTGGGAAAAAACAGTGCTGGAGAGCTCCGAATGTCCCAGAAACATTTGCAGCCTGAAAGGGGCATTAAACCGCATCCTAGACCACTGAAGTTCCCGACAATATTTTTGGCATGAAAAAAGCATCCTACACCCCTGAAAGTTCAGAATATGTTAGCAGCCCAAAAAAGGCCTTAAAATGTATATTAAGCCTGCAAAAATGTAGAAAACTTTGTAGGCCTCAAAAAGGGGTTTACAGGCATCCTAGACACCCGAAAGTCCAGAAAATGTTGGTCGCCTAAAAAAAGAGTCAGAGAGCTCTGAATGTCCCAAAAACATTTGCAGCCTGAAAGGGGCATTAACCCGCATCCTAGACCACTGAAATTCCCAATAATATTTTTGACACGAAAAATGTATCCTACACCCCTAAAAATTCAGAATATGTTAGCAGCCCAAAAAAGGCCTTAACATGCATTTTAAGATTGCAAAAAATGTTGAAAACTTTGGATGCCCAAAAAAGGGGTTTACAGGCATCCTAGACCCCCTAAAGTCCGGAAAATGATGGTCGCCTAAAAACGGTGTCAGAGAGCTCTGAATGTCCCAAAAACATTTGCAGCCTGAAAAGGGCATTAACAGGCATCCTAGACCACTGAAATTCTCAACAATATTTTTGGCATGAAAAATGCATCCTACACCCCTGAAAATTCAGAATATGTTAGCAGCCCAAAAATAGGCCTTAATATGCATCTTAAGACTGCAATAAATGTTGAAAACTTTGGATGCCCAAAAAAGGGGTTTGCAGGCATCCTAGACCCCATAAAGTCCAGAAAAAGTTGGTGGCCAAAAACTGTGTCAGAGAGCTCTGAATGTCCCAAAAACCTTTACAGCCTGAAAGGGGCATTAACCCGCATCCTAGACCACTGAAATTCCCAATTATATTTTTGGCACGAAAAATGCTACACCCCTGAACGTTCAGAATATGTTAGCAGCCCAAAAAAGGCCTTAAAATGCATCTTAAGCCTGCACAAATGTAGAAAACTTTGGAGGCCCAGAAAAGGGGTTTATAGGCATCCTAGACCACCTAAACTCCAGAAAATGTTGTTGGGAAAAAACGGTGCTGGAGAGCTCCGAATGTCCCAAAAACATTTGCAGCCTGAAAGGGGCATTAACCCGCATCCTAGACCACTGAAATTCCCAACAATATTTTTGGCATGAAAAAAGCATCCTACACCCCTGAAAGTTCAGAATATGTTAGCAGCCCAAAAAATGCCTTAAAATGTATATTAAGCCTGCAAAAATGTAGAAAACTTTGGAGGCCTCAAAAATGGTTTTACAGGCATCCTAGACCCCCTAAAGTCCAGAAAATGTTGGTCACCTAAAAGCTGTGTGAGAGAGCTCTCAATGTCCCAAAAACATTTGCAGCCTTAAAGGGGCATTAACCCGCATCCTAGACCACTGAAATTCCCAATACTATTTTTGGCACTAAAAATGCATCCTACACCGCTGAAAATTCAGAATATGTTAGCAGCCCAAAAAAGGCCTTAAAATGCATCTTAAGCCTGCAAAAATGTAGAAAACTTTGGAGGCCCAGAAAAGGGGTTTACAGGCATCCTAGACCCCCTAAACTCCAGAAAATGTTGTTGGGAAAAAACAGTGCTGGAGAGCTCCGAATGTCCCAAAAACATTTGCAGCCTGAAAGGGGCATTAACCCGCATCCTAGACCACTGAAATTCCCAATAATATTTTTGACACAAAAAATGTATCCTACACCCCTGAAAATTCAGAATATGTTAGCAGCCCAAAAAAGGCCTTAACATGCATTTTAAGATTGCAAAAAATGTTGAAAACTTTGGATGCCCAAAAAAGGGGTTTACAGGCATCCTAGACCCCCTAAAGTCCGGAAAATGATGGTCGCCTAAAAACGGTGTCAGAGAGCTCTGAATGTCCCAAAAACATTTGCAGCCTGAAAAGGGCATTAACAGGCATCCTAGACCACTGAAATTCTCAACAATATTTTTGGCATGAAAAATGCATCCTACACCCCTGAAAATTCAGAATATGTTAGCAGCCCAAAAATAGGCCTTAATATGCATCTTAAGACTGCAATAAATGTTGAAAACTTTGGATGCCCAAAAAAGGGGTTTGCAGGCATCCTAGACCCCATAAAGTCCAGAAAAAGTTGGTGGCCAAAAACTGTGTCAGAGAGCTCTGAATGTCCCAAAAACCTTTACAGCCTGAAAGGGGCATTAACCCGCATCCTAGACCACTGAAATTCCCAATTATATTTTTGGCACGAAAAATGCTACACCCCTGAACGTTCAGAATATGTTAGCAGCCCAAAAAAGGCCTTAAAATGCATCTTAAGCCTGCAAAAATGTAGAAAACTTTGGAGGCCCAGAAAAGGGGTTTATAGGCATCCTAGACCACCTAAACTCCAGAAAATGTTGTTGGGAAAAAACGGTGCTGGAGAGCTCCGAATGTCCCAAAAACATTTGCAGCCTGAAAGGGGCATTAACCCGCATCCTAGACCACTGAAATTCCCAACAATATTTTTGGCATGAAAAAAGCATCCTACACCCCTGAAAGTTCAGAATATGTTAGCAGCCCAAAAAATGCCTTAAAATGTATATTAAGCCTGCAAAAATGTAGAAAACTTTGGAGGCCTCAAAAATGGTTTTACAGGCATCCTAGACCCCCTAAAGTCCAGAAAATGTTGGTCACCTAAAAGCTGTGTGAGAGAGCTCTCAATGTCCCAAAAACATTTGCAGCCTTAAAGGGGCATTAACCCGTATCCTAGACCACTGAAATTCCCAATACTATTTTTGGCACTAAAAATGCATCCTACACCCCTGAAAATTCAGAATATGTTAGCAGCCCAAAAAAGGCCTTAAAATGCATCTTAAGCCTGCAAAAATGTAGAAAACTTTGTAGGCCTCAAAAAGGGGTTTACAGGCATCCTAGACACCCTAAAGTCCAGAAAATGTTGGTCGCCTAAAAAAAGAGTCAGAGAGCTCTGAATGTCCCAAAAACATTTGCAGCCTGAAAGGGGCATTAACCCGCATCCTAGACCACTGAAATTCCCAATAATATTTTTGGCACGAAAAATGTATCCTACACCCCTGAAAATTCAGAATATGTTAGCAGCTCAAAAATAGGCCTTAACATGCATTTTAAGACTGCAAAAAATGTTGAAAACTTTGGATGCCCAAAAAAGGGGTTTACAGGCATCCTAGACCCCCTAAAGTCCAGAAAATGCTGGTCGCCTAAAAACGGTGTCAGAGAGCTCTGAATGTCCCAAAAACATTTGCAGCCTGAAAAGGGCATTAACAGGCACCCTAGACCACTGAAATTCCCAACAATATTTTTGGCATGAAAAATGCATCCTACACCCCTGAAATTCAGAATATGTTAGCAGCCCAAAAATAGGCCTTAACATGCCTCTTAAGACTGCAATAAATGTTGAAAACTTTGGACGCCCAAAAAAGGGGTTTACAGGCATCCTAGACCCCATAAAGTCCAGAAAATGTTGGTGGCCAAAAACTGTGTCAGAGAACTCTGAATGTCCCAAAAACCTTTACAGCCTGAAAGGGGCATTAACCTGCATCCTAGACCACTGAAATTCCCAGTTACATTTTTGGCACGAAAAATGCTACTCCCCTGAAAGTTCAGAATATGTTAGCAGCCCAAAAAAGGCCTTAAAATGTATATTAAGCCTGCAAAAATGTAGAAAACTTTGGAGGCCTCAAAAAGGGGTTTACAGGCATCGTAGACCCCCTAAAGTCCAGAAAATGTTGGTCACCTAAAAAATGTGTGAGAGAGCTCTCAATGTCCCAAAAACATTTGCAGCCTTAAAGGGGCATTAACCCGCATCCTAGACCACTGAAATTCCCAATAATATTTTTGGCACGAAAAATTCATCCTACACCCCTGAAAATTCAGAATATGTTAGCAGCCCAAAAAAGGCCTTAAAATGCATCTTAAGCCTGCAAAAATGTAGAAAACTTTGGAGGCCCAGAAAAGGGGTTTACAAGCATCCTAGACCCCCTAAACTCCAGAAAATGTTGTTGGGAAAAAACAGTGATGGAGAGCTCCCAATGTCTCAAAAACATTTGCAGCCTGAAAGGGGCATTAACCCGCATCCTAGACCACTGAAGTTCCCGACAATATTTTTGGCATGAAAAAAGCATCCTACACCCCTGAAAGTTCAGAATATGTTAGCAGCCCAAAAAAGGCCTTAAAATGTATATTAAGCCTGCAAAAATGTAGAAAACTTTGGAGGCCTCAAAAAGGGTTTTACAGGCATCCTAGACCCCCTAAAGTCCAGAAAATGTTGGTCACCTAAAAGCTGTGTGAGAGAGCTCTCAATGTCCCAAAAACATTTGCAGCCTTAAAGGGGCATTAACCCGCATCCTAGACCACTGAAATTCCCAATAATATTTTTGGCACTAAAAATGCATCCTACACCCCTGAAAATTCAGAATATGTTAGCAGCCCAAAAAAGGCCTTAAAATGCATCTTAAGCCTGCAAAAATGTAGAAAACTTTGGAGGCCCAGAAAAGGGGTTTACAGGCATCCTAGACCCCCTAAACTCCAGAAAATGTTGTTGGGAAAAAACAGTGCTGGAGAGCTCCGAATGTCCCAAAAACATTTGCAGCCTGAAAGGGGCATTAACCCGCATCCTAGACCACTGAAGTTCCTGACAATATTTTTGGCATGAAAAAAGTATCCTACACCCCTGAAAGTTCAGAATATGTTAGCAGCCCAAAAAAGGCCTTAAAATGTATATTAAGCCTGCAAAAATGTAGAAAACTTTGGAGGTCTCAAAAAGGGGTTTACAGGCATCCTAGACCCAATAAAGTCCAGAAAATGTTGGTGGCCAAAAACTGTATCAGAGAGCTCTGAATGTCCCAAAAACATTTGCAGCCTGAAAGGGGCGTTAACCTGCATCCAAGACCACTGAAATTCCCAATTACATTTTTGGCAGGAAAAATGCTACACCCCTGAAAGTTCAGAATATGTTAGCAGCCCAAAAAAGGCCTTAAAATGTATATTAAGCCTGCAAAAATATAGAAAACTTTGGAGGTCTCAAAAAGGGGTTTACAGGCATCCTAGACCCCCTAAAGTCCAGAAAATGTTGGTCACCTAAAAACTGTGTGAGAGAGCTCTCAATGTCCCAAAAACATCTGCAACCTGAAAGGGGCATTAACCCGCATCCTAGACCACTGAAATTCCCAATAATATTTTTGACACGAAAAATGCATCCTACACCCCTGAAAATTCAGAATATGTTAGCAGCCCAAAAATAGGCCTTAACATGTATCTTAAGACTGCAAAAAATGTTGAAAACTTTGGATGCCCAAAAAAGGGGTTTACAGGCATCCTAGACCCCCTAAAGTCCAGAAAATGCTGGTCGCCTAAAAACGGTGTCAGAGAGCTCTGAATGTCCCAAAAACATTTGCAGCCTGAAAAGGGCATTAACAGGCATCCTAGACCACTGAAATTCCCAACAATATTTTTGGCATGAAAAATGCATCCTACACCCCTGAAAATTCAGAATATGTTAGCAGCCCAAAAATAGGCCTTAACATGCATCTTAAGACTGCAATAAATGTTGAAAACTTTGGATGCCCAAAAAAGGGGTTTACAGGCATCCTAGACCCCCTAAAGTCCGGAAAATGCTGGTCACCTAAAAACTGTGTCAGAGAGCTCTGAATGTCAAACATTTGCAGCCTGAAAAGGGCATTAACAGGCATCCTAGACCACTGAAATTCCCAACAATATTTTTGGCATGAAAAATGCATCCTACACCCCTGAAAATTCAGAATATGTTAGCAGCCCAAAAAAAGACCTTAACATGCCTCTTAAGACTGCAATAAATGTTGAAAACTTTGGATGCCCAAAAAAGGGGTTTACAGGCATCCTAGACCCCATAAAGTCCAGAAAATGTTGGTGGCCAAAAACTGTGTCAGAGAGCTCTGAATGTCCCAAAAACCTTTACAGCCTGAAAGGGGCATTAACCTGCATCCTAGACCACTGAAATTCCCAATTACATTTTTGGCACGAAAAATGCTACTCCCCTGAAAGTTCAGAATATGTCAGCAGCCCAAAAAAGGCCTTAAAATGTATATTAAGCCTGCAAAAATGTAGACAACTTTGGAGGCCTCAAAAAGGGTTTTACAGGCATCCTAGACCCCCTAAAGTCCCGAAAATGTTGGTCACCTAAAAACTGTGTGAGAGAGCTCTCAATGTCCCAAAAACATTTGCAGCCTTAAAGGGGCATTAACCCGCATCCTAGACCACTGAAATTCCCAATAATATTTTTGGCACGAAAAATGCATCCTACACCCCTGAAAATTCAGAATATGTTAGCAGCCCAAAAAAGGCCTTAAAATGCATCTTAAGCCTGCAAAAATGTAGAAAACTTTGGAGGCCCAGAAAAGGGGTTTACAGGCATCCTAGACCCCCTAAACTCCAGAAAATGTTGTTGGGAAAAAACAGTGCTGGAGAGCTCCGAATGTCCCAGAAACATTTGCAGCCTGAAAGGGGCATTAAACCGCATCCTAGACCACTGAAGTTCCCGACAATATTTTTGGCATGAAAAAAGCATCCTACACCCCTGAAAGTTCAGAATATGTTAGCAGCCCAAAAAAGGCCTTAAAATGTATATTAAGCCTGCAAAAATGTAGAAAACTTTGTAGGCCTCAAAAAGGGGTTTACAGGCATCCTAGACACCCGAAAGTCCAGAAAATGTTGGTCGCCTAAAAAAAGAGTCAGAGAGCTCTGAATGTCCCAAAAACATTTGCAGCCTGAAAGGGGCATTAACCCGCATCCTAGACCACTGAAATTCCCAATAATATTTTTGACACGAAAAATGTATCCTACACCCCTGAAAATTCAGAATATGTTAGCAGCCCAAAAAAGGCCTTAACATGCATTTTAAGATTGCAAAAAATGTTGAAAACTTTGGATGCCCAAAAAAGGGGTTTACAGGCATCCTAGACCCCCTAAAGTCCGGAAAATGATGGTCGCCTAAAAACGGTGTCAGAGAGCTCTGAATGTCCCAAAAACATTTGCAGCCTGAAAAGGGCATTAACAGGCATCCTAGACCACTGAAATTCTCAACAATATTTTTGGCATGAAAAATGCATCCTACACCCCTGAAAATTCAGAATATGTTAGCAGCCCAAAAATAGGCCTTAATATGCATCTTAAGACTGCAATAAATGTTGAAAACTTTGGATGCCCAAAAAAGGGGTTTGCAGGCATCCTAGACCCCATAAAGTCCAGAAAAAGTTGGTGGCCAAAAACTGTGTCAGAGAGCTCTGAATGTCCCAAAAACCTTTACAGCCTGAAAGGGGCATTAACCCGCATCCTAGACCACTGAAATTCCCAATTATATTTTTGGCACGAAAAATGCTACACCCCTGAACGTTCAGAATATGTTAGCAGCCCAAAAAAGGCCTTAAAATGCATCTTAAGCCTGCAAAAATGTAGAAAACTTTGGAGGCCCAGAAAAGGGGTTTATAGGCATCCTAGACCACCTAAACTCCAGAAAATGTTGTTGGGAAAAAACGGTGCTGGAGAGCTCCGAATGTCCCAAAAACATTTGCAGCCTGAAAGGGGCATTAACCCGCATCCTAGACCACTGAAATTCCCAACAATATTTTTGGCATGAAAAAAGCATCCTACACCCCTGAAAGTTCAGAATATGTTAGCAGCCCAAAAAATGCCTTAAAATGTATATTAAGCCTGCAAAAATGTAGAAAACTTTGGAGGCCTCAAAAATGGTTTTACAGGCATCCTAGACCCCCTAAAGTCCAGAAAATGTTGGTCACCTAAAAGCTGTGTGAGAGAGCTCTCAATGTCCCAAAAACATTTGCAGCCTTAAAGGGGCATTAACCCGCATCCTAGACCACTGAAATTCCCAATACTATTTTTGGCACTAAAAATGCATCCTACACCCCTGAAAATTCAGAATATGTTAGCAGCCCAAAAAAGGCCTTAAAATGCATCTTAAGCCTGCAAAAATGTAGAAAACTTTGGAGGCCCAGAAAAGGGGTTTACAGGCATCCTAGACCCCCTAAACTCCAGAAAATGTTGTTGGGAAAAAACAGTGCTGGAGAGCTCCGAATGTCCCAAAAACATTTGCAGCCTGAAAGGGGCATTAACCCGCATCCTAGACCACTGAAGTTCCTGACAATATTTTTGGCATGAAAAAAGTATCCTACACCCCTGAAAGTTCAGAATATGTTAGCAGCCCAAAAAAGGCCTTAAAATGTATATTAAGCCTGCAAAAATGTAGAAAACTTTGGAGGCCTCAAAAAGGGGTTTACTGGCATCCTAGACACCCTAAAGTCCAGAAAATGTTGGTCGCCTAAAAAAAGAGTCAGAGAGCTCTGAATGTCCCAAAAACATTTGCAGCCTGAAAGGGGCATTAACCCGCATCCTAGACCACTGAAATTCCCAATAATATTTTTGGCACGAAAAATGTATCCTACACCCCTGAAAATTCAGAATATGTTAGCAGCTCAAAAATAGGCCTTAACATGCATTTTAAGACTGCAATAAATGTTGAAAACTTTGGATGCCCAAAAAAGGGGTTTACAGGCATCCTAGACCCCCTAAAGTCCAGAAAATGCTGGTCGCCTAAAAACGGTGTCAGAGAGCTCTGAATGTCCCAAAAACATTTGCAGCCTGAAAAGGGCATTAACAGGCATCCTAGACCACTGAAATTCCCAACAATATTTTTGGCATGAAAAATGTATCCTACACCATTGAAAATTCAGAATATGTTAGCAGCCCAAAAATAGGCCTTAGCATACATCTTAAGACTGCAATAAATGTTGAAAACTATGGATGCCCAAAAAAGGGGTTTACAGGCATCCTAGACCCCCTAAAGTCCAGAAAATGTTGGTCACCTAAAAACTGTGTGAGAGAGCTCTCAATGTCCCAAAAACATTTGCAACCTGAAAGGGGCATTAACCCGCATCCTAGACCACTGAAATTCCCAACAATATTTTTGACACGAAAAATGCATCCTACACCCCTGAAAATTCAGAATATGTTAGCAGCCCAAAAATAGGCCTTAACATGCATCTTAAGACTGCAATAAATGTTGAAAACTTTGGATGCCCAAAAAAGGGGTTTACAGGCATCCTAGACCCCCTAAAGTCCGGAAAATGCTGGTCACCTAAAAACTGTGTCAGAGAGCTCTGAATGTCAAACATTTGCAGCCTGAAAAGGGCATTAACAGGCATCCTAGACCACTGAAATTCCCAACAATATTTTTGGCATGAAAAATGCATCCTACACCCCTGAAAATTCAGAATATGTTAGCAGCCCAAAAAAAGACCTTAACATGCCTCTTAAGACTGCAATAAATGTTGAAAACTTTGGATGCCCAATAAAGGGGTTTACAGGCATCCTAGACCCCATAAAGTCCAGAAAATGTTGGTGGCCAAAAACTGTGTCAGAGAGCTCTGAATGTCCCAAAAACCTTTACAGCCTGAAAGGGGCATTAACCTGCATCCTAGACCACTGAAATTCCCAATTACATTTTTGGCACGAAAAATGCTACTCCCCTGAAAGTTCAGAATATGTTAGCAGCCCAAAAAAGGCCTTAAAATGTATATTAAGCCTGCAAAAATGTAGACAACTTTGGAGGCCTCAAAAAGGGGTTTACAGGCATCCTAGACACCCTAAAGTCCAGAAAATGTTGGTCGCCTAAAAAAAGAGTCAGAGAGCTCTGAATGTCCCAAAAACATTTGCAGCCTGAAAGGGGCATTAACCCGCATCCTAGACCACTGAAATTCCCAATAATATTTTTGACACGAAAAATGTATCCTACACCCCTGAAAATTCAGAATATGTTAGCAGCCCAAAAAAGGCCTTAACATGCATTTTAAGATTGCAAAAAATGTTGAAAACTTTGGATGCCCAAAAAAGGGGTTTACAGGCATCCTAGACCCCCTAAAGTCCGGAAAATGATGGTCGCCTAAAAACGGTGTCAGAGAGCTCTGAATGTCCCAAAAACATTTGCAGCCTGAAAAGGGCATTAACAGGCATCCTAGACCACTGAAATTCTCAACAATATTTTTGGCATGAAAAATGCATCCTACACCCCTGAAAATTCAGAATATGTTAGCAGCCCAAAAATAGGCCTTAATATGCATCTTAAGACTGCAATAAATGTTGAAAACTTTGGATGCCCAAAAAAGGGGTTTGCAGGCATCCTAGACCCCATAAAGTCCAGAAAATGCTGGTGGCCAAAAACTGTATCAGAGAGCTCTGAATGTCCCAAAAACATTTGCAGCCTGAAAGGGGCATTAACCTGCATCCAAGACCACTGAAATTCCCAATTACATTTTTGGCACGAAAAATGATACACCCCTGAAAGTTCAGAATATGTTAGCAGCCCAAAAAAGGCCTTAAAATGTATATTAAGCCTGCAAAAATATAGAAAACTTTGGAGGTCTCAAAAAGGGGTTTACAGGCATCCTAGACCCCCGAAAGTCCAGAAAATGTTGGTCACCTAAAAACTGTGTGAGAGAGCTCTCAATGTCCCAAAAACATTTGCAACCTGAAAGGGGCATTAACCCGCATCCTAGACCACTGAAATTCCCAATAATATTTTTGACACGAAAAATGCATCCTACACCCCTGAAAATTCAGAATATGTTAGCAGCCCAACAATAGGCCTTAACATGTATCTTAAGACTGCAAAAAATGTTGAAAACTTTGGATGCCCAAAAAAGGGGTTTACAGGCATCCTAGACCCCCTAAAGTCCAGAAAATGCTGGTCGCCTAAAAACGGTGTCAGAGAGCTCTGAATGTCCCAAAAACATTTGCAGCCTGAAAAGGGCATTAACAGGCATCCTAGACCACTGAAATTCCCAACAATATTTTTGGCATGAAAAATGCATCCTACACCCCTGAAAATTCAGAATATGTTAGCAGCCCAAAAATAGGCCTTAACATGCATCTTAAGACTGCAATAAATGTTGAAAACTTTGGATGCCCAAAAAAGGGGTTTACAGGCATCCTAGACCCCCTAAACTCCGGAAAATGCTGGTCACCTAAAAACTGTGTCAGAGAGCTCTGAATGTCAAACATTTGCAGCCTGAAAAGGGCATTAACAGGCATCCTAGACCACTGAAATTCCCAACAATATTTTTGGCATGAAAAATGCATCCTACACCCCTGGAAATTCAGAATATGTTAGCAGCCCAAAAAAAGACCTTAACATGCCTCTTAAGACTGCAATAAATGTTGAAAACTTTGGATGCCCAAAAAAGGGGTTTACAGGCATCCTAGACCCCATAAAGTCCAGAAAATGTTGGTGGCCAAAAACTGTGTCAGAGAGCTCTGAATGTCCCAAAAACCTTTACAGCCTGAAAGGGGCATTAACCTGCATCCTAGACCACTGAAATTCCCAATTACATTTTTGGCACGAAAAATGCTACTCCCCTGAAAGTTCAGAATATGTTAGCAGCCCAAAAAAGGCCTTAAAATGTATATTAAGCCTGCAAAAATGTACACAACTTTGGAGGCCTCAAAAAGGGTTTTACAGGCATCCTAGACCCCCTAAAGTCCCGAAAATGTTGGTCACCTAAAAACTGTGTGAGAGAGCTCTCAATGTCCCAAAAACATTTGCAGCCTTAAAGGGGCATTAACCCGCATCCTAGACCACTGAAATTCCCAATAATATTTTTGGCACGAAAAATGCATCCTACACCCCTGAAAATTCAGAATATGTTAGCAGCCCAAAAAAGGCCTTAAAATGCATCTTAAGCCTGCAAAAATGTAGAAAACTTTGGAGGCCCAGAAAAGGGGTTTACAGGCATCCTAGACCCCCTAAACTCCAGAAAATGTTGTTGGGAAAAACAGTGCTGGAGAGCTCCGAATGTCCCAGAAACATTTGCAGCCTGAAAGGGGCATTAAACCGCATCCTAGACCACTGAAGTTCCCGACAATATTTTTGGCATGAAAAAAGCATCCTACACCCCTGAAAGTTCAGAATATGTTAGCAGCCCAAAAAAGGCCTTAAAATGTATATTAAGCCTGCAAAAATGTAGAAAACTTTGTAGGCCTCAAAAAGGGGTTTACAGGCATCCTAGACACCCTAAAGTCCAGAAAATGTTGGTCGCCTAAAAAAAGAGTCAGAGAGCTCTGAATGTCCCAAAAACATTTGCAGCCTGAAAGGGGCATTAACCCGCATCCTAGACCACTGAAATTCCCAATAATATTTTTGACACAAAAAATGTATCCTACACCCCTGAAAATTCAGAATATGTTAGCAGCCCAAAAAAGGCCTTAACATGCATTTTAAGATTGCAAAAAATGTTGAAAACTTTGGATGCCCAAAAAAGGGGTTTACAGGCATCCTAGACCCCCTAAAGTCCGGAAAATGATGGTCGCCTAAAAACGGTGTCAGAGAGCTCTGAATGTCCCAAAAACATTTGCAGCCTGAAAAGGGCATTAACAGGCATCCTAGACCACTGAAATTCTCAACAATATTTTTGGCATGAAAAATGCATCCTACACCCCTGAAAATTCAGAATATGTTAGCAGCCCAAAAATAGGCCTTAATATGCATCTTAAGACTGCAATAAATGTTGAAAACTTTGGATGCCCAAAAAAGGGGTTTGCAGGCATCCTAGACCCCATAAAGTCCAGAAAAAGTTGGTGGCCAAAAACTGTGTCAGAGAGCTCTGAATGTCCCAAAAACCTTTACAGCCTGAAAGGGGCATTAACCCGCATCCTAGACCACTGAAATTCCCAATTATATTTTTGGCACGAAAAATGCTACACCCCTGAACGTTCAGAATATGTTAGCAGCCCAAAAAAGGCCTTAAAATGCATCTTAAGCCTGCAAAAATGTAGAAAACTTTGGAGGCCCAGAAAAGGGGTTTATAGGCATCCTAGACCACCTAAACTCCAGAAAATGTTGTTGGGAAAAAACGGTGCTGGAGAGCTCCGAATGTCCCAAAAACATTTGCAGCCTGAAAGGGGCATTAACCCGCATCCTAGACCACTGAAATTCCCAACAATATTTTTGGCATGAAAAAAGCATCCTACACCCCTGAAAGTTCAGAATATGTTAGCAGCCCAAAAAATGCCTTAAAATGTATATTAAGCCTGCAAAAATGTAGAAAACTTTGGAGGCCTCAAAAATGGTTTTACAGGCATCCTAGACCCCCTAAAGTCCAGAAAATGTTGGTCACCTAAAAGCTGTGTGAGAGAGCTCTCAATGTCCCAAAAACATTTGCAGCCTTAAAGGGGCATTAACCCGCATCCTAGACCACTGAAATTCCCAATACTATTTTTGGCACTAAAAATGCATCCTACACCCCTGAAAATTCAGAATATGTTAGCAGCCCAAAAAAGGCCTTAAAATGCATCTTAAGCCTGCAAAAATGTAGAAAACTTTGGAGGCCCAGAAAAGGGGTTTACAGGCATCCTAGACCCCCTAAACTCCAGAAAATGTTGTTGGGAAAAAACAGTGCTGGAGAGCTCCGAATGTCCCAAAAACATTTGCAGCCTGAAAGGGGCATTAACCCGCATCCTAGACCACTGAAGTTCCTGACAATATTTTTGGCATGAAAAAAGTATCCTACACCCCTGAAAGTTCAGAATATGTTAGCAGCCCAAAAAAGGCCTTAAAATGTATATTAAGCCTGCAAAAATGTAGAAAACTTTGGAGGCCTCAAAAAGGGGTTTACAGGCATCCTAGACACCCTAAAGTCCAGAAAATGTTGGTCGCCTAAAAAAAGAGTCAGAGAGCTCTGAATGTCCCAAAAACATTTGCAGCCTGAAAGGGGCATTAACCCGCATCCTAGACCACTGAAATTCCCAATAATATTTTTGGCACGAAAAATGTATCCTACACCCCTGAAAATTCAGAATATGTTAGCAGCTCAAAAATAGGCCTTAACATGCATTTTAAGACTGCAAAAAATGTTGAAAACTTTGGATGCCCAAAAAAGGGGTTTACAGGCATCCTAGACCCCCTAAAGTCCAGAAAATGCTGGTCGCCTACAAAACGGTGTCAGAGAGCTCTGAATGTCCCAAAAACATTTGCAGCCTGAAAAGGGCATTAACAGGCACCCTAGACCACTGAAATTCCCAACAATATTTTTGGCATGAAAAATGCATCCTACACCCCTGAAATTCAGAATATGTTAGCAGCCCAAAAATAGGCCTTAACATGCCTCTTAAGACTGCAATAAATGTTGAAAACTTTGGACGCCCAAAAAAGGGGTTTACAGGCATCCTAGACCCCATAAAGTCCAGAAAATGTTGGTGGCCAAAAACTGTGTCAGAGAACTCTGAATGTCCCAAAAACCTTTACAGCCTGAAAGGGGCATTAACCTGCATCCTAGACCACTGAAATTCCCAGTTACATTTTTGGCACGAAAAATGCTACTCCCCTGAAAGTTCAGAATATGTTAGCAGCCCAAAAAAGGCCTTAAAATGTATATTAAGCCTCCAAAAATGTAGAAAACTTTGGAGGCCTCAAAAAGGGGTTTACAGGCATCGTAGACCCCCTAAAGTCCAGAAAATGTTGGTCACCTAAAAAATGTGTGAGAGAGCTCTCAATGTCCCAAAAACATTTGCAGCCTTAAAGGGGCATTAACCCGCATCCTAGACCACTGAAATTCCCAATAATATTTTTGGCACGAAAAATTCATCCTACACCCCTGAAAATTCAGAATATGTTAGCAGCCCAAAAAAGGCCTTAAAATGCATCTTAAGCCTGCAAAAATGTAGAAAACTTTGGAGGCCCAGAAAAGGGGTTTACAAGCATCCTAGACCCCCTAAACTCCAGAAAATGTTGTTGGGAAAAAACAGTGATGGAGAGCTCCCAATGTCTCAAAAACATTTGCAGCCTGAAAGGGGCATTAACCCGCATCCTAGACCACTGAAGTTCCCGACAATATTTTTGGCATGAAAAAAGCATCCTACACCCCTGAAAGTTCAGAATATGTTAGCAGCCCAAAAAAGGCCTTAAAATGTATATTAAGCCTGCAAAAATGTAGAAAACTTTGGAGGCCTCAAAAAGGGTTTTACAGGCATCCTAGACCCCCTAAAGTCCAGAAAATGTTGGTCACCTAAAAGCTGTGTGAGAGAGCTCTCAATGTCCCAAAAACATTTGCAGCCTTAAAGGGGCATTAACCCGCATCCTAGACCACTGAAATTCCCAATAATATTTTTGGCACTAAAAATGCATCCTACACCCCTGAAAATTCAGAATATGTTAGCAGCCCAAAAAAGGCCTTAAAATGCATCTTAAGCCTGCAAAAATGTAGAAAACTTTGGAGGCCCAGAAAAGGGGTTTACAGGCATCCTAGACCCCCTAAACTCCAGAAAATGTTGTTGGGAAAAAACAGTGCTGGAGAGCTCCGAATGTCCCAAAAACATTTGCAGCCTGAAAGGGGCATTAACCCGCATCCTAGACCACTGAAGTTCCTGACAATATTTTTGGCATGAAAAAAGTATCCTACACCCCTGAAAGTTCAGAATATGTTAGCAGCCCAAAAAAGGCCTTAAAATGTATATTAAGCCTGCAAAAATGTAGAAAACTTTGGAGGTCTCAAAAAGGGGTTTACAGGCATCCTAGACCCAATAAAGTCCAGAAAATGTTGGTGGCCAAAAACTGTATCAGAGAGCTCTGAATGTCCCAAAAACATTTGCAGCCTGAAAGGGGCGTTAACCTGCATCCAAGACCACTGAAATTCCCAATTACATTTTTGGCAGGAAAAATGCTACACCCCTGAAAGTTCAGAATATGTTAGCAGCCCAAAAAAGGCCTTAAAATGTATATTAAGCCTGCAAAAATATAGAAAACTTTGGAGGTCTCAAAAAGGGGTTTACAGGCATCCTAGACCCCCTAAAGTCCAGAAAATGTTGGTCACCTGAAAACTGTGTGAGAGAGCTCTCAATGTCCCAAAAACATCTGCAACCTGAAAGGGGCATTAACCCGCATCCTAGACCACTGAAATTCCCAATAATATTTTTGACACGAAAAATGCATCCTACACCCCTGAAAATTCAGAATATGTTAGCAGCCCAAAAATAGGCCTTAACATGTATCTTAAGACTGCAAAAAATGTTGAAAACTTTGGATGCCCAAAAAAGGGGTTTACAGGCATCCTAGACCCCCTAAAGTCCAGAAAATGCTGGTCGCCTAAAAACGGTGTCAGAGAGCTCTGAATGTCCCAAAAACATTTGCAGCCTGAAAAGGGCATTAACAGGCATCCTAGACCACTGAAATTCCCAACAATATTTTTGGCATGAAAAATGCATCCTACACCCCTGAAAATTCAGAATATGTTAGCAGCCCAAAAATAGGCCTTAACATGCATCTTAAGACTGCAATAAATGTTGAAAACTTTGGATGCCCAAAAAAGGGGTTTACAGGCATCCTAGACCCCCTAAAGTCCGGAAAATGCTGGTCACCTAAAAACTGTGTCAGAGAGCTCTGAATGTCAAACATTTGCAGCCTGAAAAGGGCATTAACAGGCATCCTAGACCACTGAAATTCCCAACAATATTTTTGGCATGAAAAATGCATCCTACACCCCTGAAAATTCAGAATATGTTAGCAGCCCAAAAAAAGACCTTAACATGCCTCTTAAGACTGCAATAAATGTTGAAAACTTTGGATGCCCAAAAAAGGGGTTTACAGGCATCCTAGACCCCATAAAGTCCAGAAAATGTTGGTGGCCAAAAACTGTGTCAGAGAGCTCTGAATGTCCCAAAAACCTTTACAGCCTGAAAGGGGCATTAACCTGCATCCTAGACCACTGAAATTCCCAATTACATTTTTGGCACGAAAAATGCTACTCCCCTGAAAGTTCAGAATATGTTAGCAGCCCAAAAAAGGCCTTAAAATGTATATTAAGCCTGCAAAAATGTAGACAACTTTGGAGGCCTCAAAAAGGGTTTTACAGGCATCCTAGACCCCCTAAAGTCCCGAAAATGTTGGTCACCTAAAAACTGTGTGAGAGAGCTCTCAATGTCCCAAAAACATTTGCAGCCTTAAAGGGGCATTAACCCGCATCCTAGACCACTGAAATTCCCAATAATATTTTTGGCACGAAAAATGCATCCTACACCCCTGAAAATTCAGAATATGTTAGCAGCCCAAAAAAGGCCTTAAAATGCATCTTAAGCCTGCAAAAATGTAGAAAACTTTGGAGGCCCAGAAAAGGGGTTTACAGGCATCCTAGACCCCCTAAACTCCAGAAAATGTTGTTGGGAAAAAACAGTGCTGGAGAGCTCCGAATGTCCCAGAAACATTTGCAGCCTGAAAGGGGCATTAAACCGCATCCTAGACCACTGAAGTTCCCGACAATATTTTTGGCATGAAAAAAGCATCCTACACCCCTGAAAGTTCAGAATATGTTAGCAGCCCAAAAAAGGCCTTAAAATGTATATTAAGCCTGCAAAAATGTAGAAAACTTTGTAGGCCTCAAAAAGGGGTTTACAGGCATCCTAGACACCCGAAAGTCCAGAAAATGTTGGTCGCCTAAAAAAAGAGTCAGAGAGCTCTGAATGTCCCAAAAACATTTGCAGCCTGAAAGGGGCATTAACCCGCATCCTAGACCACTGAAATTCCCAATAATATTTTTGACACGAAAAATGTATCCTACACCCCTAAAAATTCAGAATATGTTAGCAGCCCAAAAAAGGCCTTAACATGCATTTTAAGATTGCAAAAAATGTTGAAAACTTTGGATGCCCAAAAAAGGGGTTTACAGGCATCCTAGACCCCCTAAAGTCCGGAAAATGATGGTCGCCTAAAAACGGTGTCAGAGAGCTCTGAATGTCCCAAAAACATTTGCAGCCTGAAAAGGGCATTAACAGGCATCCTAGACCACTGAAATTCTCAACAATATTTTTGGCATGAAAAATGCATCCTACACCCCTGAAAATTCAGAATATGTTAGCAGCCCAAAAATAGGCCTTAATATGCATCTTAAGACTGCAATAAATGTTGAAAACTTTGGATGCCCAAAAAAGGGGTTTGCAGGCATCCTAGACCCCATAAAGTCCAGAAAAAGTTGGTGGCCAAAAACTGTGTCAGAGAGCTCTGAATGTCCCAAAAACCTTTACAGCCTGAAAGGGGCATTAACCCGCATCCTAGACCACTGAAATTCCCAATTATATTTTTGGCACGAAAAATGCTACACCCCTGAACGTTCAGAATATGTTAGCAGCCCAAAAAAGGCCTTAAAATGCATCTTAAGCCTGCACAAATGTAGAAAACTTTGGAGGCCCAGAAAAGGGGTTTATAGGCATCCTAGACCACCTAAACTCCAGAAAATGTTGTTGGGAAAAAACGGTGCTGGAGAGCTCCGAATGTCCCAAAAACATTTGCAGCCTGAAAGGGGCATTAACCCGCATCCTAGACCACTGAAATTCCCAACAATATTTTTGGCATGAAAAAAGCATCCTACACCCCTGAAAGTTCAGAATATGTTAGCAGCCCAAAAAATGCCTTAAAATGTATATTAAGCCTGCAAAAATGTAGAAAACTTTGGAGGCCTCAAAAATGGTTTTACAGGCATCCTAGACCCCCTAAAGTCCAGAAAATGTTGGTCACCTAAAAGCTGTGTGAGAGAGCTCTCAATGTCCCAAAAACATTTGCAGCCTTAAAGGGGCATTAACCCGCATCCTAGACCACTGAAATTCCCAATACTATTTTTGGCACTAAAAATGCATCCTACACCGCTGAAAATTCAGAATATGTTAGCAGCCCAAAAAAGGCCTTAAAATGCATCTTAAGCCTGCAAAAATGTAGAAAACTTTGGAGGCCCAGAAAAGGGGTTTACAGGCATCCTAGACCCCCTAAACTCCAGAAAATGTTGTTGGGAAAAAACAGTGCTGGAGAGCTCCGAATGTCCCAAAAACATTTGCAGCCTGAAAGGGGCATTAACCCGCATCCTAGACCACTGAAATTCCCAATAATATTTTTGACACAAAAAATGTATCCTACACCCCTGAAAATTCAGAATATGTTAGCAGCCCAAAAAAGGCCTTAACATGCATTTTAAGATTGCAAAAAATGTTGAAAACTTTGGATGCCCAAAAAAGGGGTTTACAGGCATCCTAGACCCCCTAAAGTCCGGAAAATGATGGTCGCCTAAAAACGGTGTCAGAGAGCTCTGAATGTCCCAAAAACATTTGCAGCCTGAAAAGGGCATTAACAGGCATCCTAGACCACTGAAATTCTCAACAATATTTTTGGCATGAAAAATGCATCCTACACCCCTGAAAATTCAGAATATGTTAGCAGCCCAAAAATAGGCCTTAATATGCATCTTAAGACTGCAATAAATGTTGAAAACTTTGGATGCCCAAAAAAGGGGTTTGCAGGCATCCTAGACCCCATAAAGTCCAGAAAAAGTTGGTGGCCAAAAACTGTGTCAGAGAGCTCTGAATGTCCCAAAAACCTTTACAGCCTGAAAGGGGCATTAACCCGCATCCTAGACCACTGAAATTCCCAATTATATTTTTGGCACGAAAAATGCTACACCCCTGAACGTTCAGAATATGTTAGCAGCCCAAAAAAGGCCTTAAAATGCATCTTAAGCCTGCAAAAATGTAGAAAACTTTGGAGGCCCAGAAAAGGGGTTTATAGGCATCCTAGACCACCTAAACTCCAGAAAATGTTGTTGGGAAAAAACGGTGCTGGAGAGCTCCGAATGTCCCAAAAACATTTGCAGCCTGAAAGGGGCATTAACCCGCATCCTAGACCACTGAAATTCCCAACAATATTTTTGGCATGAAAAAAGCATCCTACACCCCTGAAAGTTCAGAATATGTTAGCAGCCCAAAAAATGCCTTAAAATGTATATTAAGCCTGCAAAAATGTAGAAAACTTTGGAGGCCTCAAAAATGGTTTTACAGGCATCCTAGACCCCCTAAAGTCCAGAAAATGTTGGTCACCTAAAAGCTGTGTGAGAGAGCTCTCAATGTCCCAAAAACATTTGCAGCCTTAAAGGGGCATTAACCCGCATCCTAGACCACTGAAATTCCCAATACTATTTTTGGCACTAAAAATGCATCCTACACCCCTGAAAATTCAGAATATGTTAGCAGCCCAAAAAAGGCCTTAAAATGCATCTTAAGCCTGCAAAAAATGTAGAAAACTTTGGAGGCCCAGAAAAGGGGTTTACAGGCATCCTAGACCCCCTAAACTCCAGAAAATGTTGTTGGGAAAAAACAGTGCTGGAGAGCTCCGAATGTCCCAAAAACATTTGCAGCCTGAAAGGGGCATTAACCCGCATCCTAGACCACTGAAGTTCCTGACAATATTTTTGGCATGAAAAAAGTATCCTACACCCCTGAAAGTTCAGAATATGTTAGCAGCCCAAAAAAGGCCTTAAAATGTATATTAAGCCTGCAAAAATGTAGAAAACTTTGGATGCCTCAAAAAGGGGTTTACAGGCATCCTAGACACCCTAAAGTCCAGAAAATGTTGGTCGCCTAAAAAAAGAGTCAGAGAGCTCTGAATGTCCCAAAAACATTTGCAGCCTGAAAGGGGCATTAACCCGCATCCTAGACCACTGAAATTCCCAATAATATTTTTGGCACGAAAAATGTATCCTACACCCCTGAAAATTCAGAATATGTTAGCAGCTCAAAAATAGGCCTTAACATGCATTTTAAGACTGCAAAAAATGTTGAAAACTTTGGATGCCCAAAAAAGGGGTTTACAGGCATCCTAGACCCCCTAAAGTCCAGAAAATGCTGGTCGCCTAAAAACGGTGTCAGAGAGCTCTGAATGTCCCAAAAACATTTGCAGCCTGAAAAGGGCATTAACAGGCACCCTAGACCACTGAAATTCCCAACAATATTTTTGGCATGAAAAATGCATCCTACACCCCTGAAATTCAGAATATGTTAGCAGCCCAAAAATAGGCCTTAACATGCCTCTTAAGACTGCAATAAATGTTGAAAACTTTGGACGCCCAAAAAAGGGGTTTACAGGCATCCTAGACCCCATAAAGTCCAGAAAATGTTGGTGGCCAAAAACTGTGTCAGAGAACTCTGAATGTCCCAAAAACCTTTACAGCCTGAAAGGGGCATTAACCTGCATCCTAGACCACTGAAATTCCCAGTTACATTTTTGGCACGAAAAATGCTACTCCCCTGAAAGTTCAGAATATGTTAGCAGCCCAAAAAAGGCCTTAAAATGTATATTAAGCCTGCAAAAATGTAGAAAACTTTGGAGGCCTCAAAAAGGGGTTTACAGGCATCGTAGACCCCCTAAAGTCCAGAAAATGTTGGTCACCTAAAAAATGTGTGAGAGAGCTCTCAATGTCCCAAAAACATTTGCAGCCTTAAAGGGGCATTAACCCCCATCCTAGACCACTGAAATTCCCAATAATATTTTTGGCACGAAAAATTCATCCTACACCCCTGAAAATTCAGAATATGTTAGCAGCCCAAAAAAGGCCTTAAAATGCATCTTAAGCCTGCAAAAATGTAGAAAACTTTGGAGGCCCAGAAAAGGGGTTTACAAGCATCCTAGACCCCCTAAACTCCAGAAAATGTTGTTGGGAAAAAACAGTGATGGAGAGCTCCCAATGTCTCAAAAACATTTGCAGCCTGAAAGGGGCATTAACCCGCATCCTAGACCACTGAAGTTCCCGACAATATTTTTGGCATGAAAAAAGCATCCTACACCCCTGAAAGTTCAGAATATGTTAGCAGCCCAAAAAAGGCCTTAAAATGTATATTAAGCCTGCAAAAATGTAGAAAACTTTGGAGGCCTCAAAAAGGGTTTTACAGGCATCCTAGACCCCCTAAAGTCCAGAAAATGTTGGTCACCTAAAAGCTGTGTGAGAGAGCTCTCAATGTCCCAAAAACATTTGCAGCCTTAAAGGGGCATTAACCCGCATCCTAGACCACTGAAATTCCCAATAATATTTTTGGCACTAAAAATGCATCCTACACCCCTGAAAATTCAGAATATGTTAGCAGCCCAAAAAAGGCCTTAAAATGCATCTTAAGCCTGCAAAAATGTAGAAAACTTTGGAGGCCCAGAAAAGGGGTTTACAGGCATCCTAGACCCCCTAAACTCCAGAAAATGTTGTTGGGAAAAAACAGTGCTGGAGAGCTCCGAATGTCCCAAAAACATTTGCAGCCTGAAAGGGGCATTAACCCGCATCCTAGACCACTGAAGTTCCTGACAATATTTTTGGCATGAAAAAAGTATCCTACACCCCTGAAAGTTCAGAATATGTTAGCAGCCCAAAAAAGGCCTTAAAATGTATATTAAGCCTGCAAAAATGTAGAAAACTTTGGAGGTCTCAAAAAGGGGTTTACAGGCATCCTAGAACCAATAAAGTCCAGAAAATGTTGGTGGCCAAAAACTGTATCAGAGAGCTCTGAATGTCCCAAAAACATTTGCAGCCTGAAAGGGGCGTTAACCTGCATCCAAGACCACTGAAATTCCCAATTACATTTTTGGCAGGAAAAATGCTACACCCCTGAAAGTTCAGAATATGTTAGCAGCCCAAAAAAGGCCTTAAAATGTATATTAAGCCTGCAAAAATATAGAAAACTTTGGAGGTCTCAAAAAGGGGTTTACAGGCATCCTAGACCCCCTAAAGTCCAGAAAATGTTGGTCACCTAAAAACTGTGTGAGAGAGCTCTCAATGTCCCAAAAACATCTGCAACCTGAAAGGGGCATTAACCCGCATCCTAGACCACTGAAATTCCCAACAATATTTTTGGCATGAAAAATGCATCCTACACCCCTGAAAATTCAGAATATGTTAGCAGCCCAAAAATAGGCCTTAACATGCATCTTAAGACTGCAATAAATGTTGAAAACTTTGGATGCCCAAAAAAGGGGTTTACAGGCATCCTAGACCCCCTAAAGTCCGGAAAATGCTGGTCACCTAAAAACTGTGTTAGAGAGCTCTGAATGTCCCAAAAACATTTGCAGCCTGAAAGGGGCATTAACCCGTATCCTAGACCACTGAAATTCCCAATAATATTTTTGGCACGAAAAATGTATCCTACACCCCTGAAAATTCAGAATATGTTAGCAGCCCAAAAATAGGCCTTAACATGCATTTTAAGATTGCAAAAAATGTTGAATGTCCAGAAAATGTTGGTGGCCAAAAACTGTATCAGAGAGCTCTGAATGTCCCAAAAACATTTGCAGCCTGAAAGGGGCATTAACCCGCATCCTAGACCACTGAAATTCCCAACAATATTTTAGGCATGAAAAAAGCATCCTACACCCCTGAAAGTTCAGAATATGTTAGCAGCCCAAAAAAGGCCTTAAAATGTATATTAAGCCTGCAAAAATGTAGAAAACTTTGGAGGCCTCAAAAAGGGGTTTACAGGCATCCTAGACACCCTAAAGTCCAGAAAATGTTGGTGGCCAAAAACTGTATCAGAGAGCTCTGAATGTCCCAAAAACATTTGCAGCCTGAAAGGGGCATTAACCTGCATCCAAGACCACTGAAATTCCCAATTACATTTTTGGCACGAAAAATGCTACTCCCCTGAAAGTTCAGAATATGTTAGCAGCCCAAAAAAGGCCTTAAAATGTATATTAAGCCTGCAAAAATGTAGAAAACTTTGGAGGCCTCAAAAAGGGGTTCACAGGCATCCTAGACCCCCTAAAGTCCAGAAAATGCTGGTCGCCTAAAAACGGTGTCAGAGAGCTCTGAATGTCCCAATAACATTTGCAGCCTGAAAAGGGCATTAACAGGCATCCTAGACCACTGAAATTCCCAACACTATTTTTGGCATGAAAAATGCATCCTACATCCCTGAAAATTCAGAATATGTTAGCAGCCCAAAAATAGGCCTTAACATGCATTTTAAGACTGCAAAAAATGTTGAAAACTTTGGATGCCCAAAAAAGGGGTTTACAGGCATCCTAGACCCCCTAAAGTTCGGAAAATGCTGGTCGCCTAAAAACTGTGTCAGAGAGCTCTGAATGTCAAACATTTGCAGCCTGAAAAGGGCATTAACAGGCATCCTAGACCACTGAAAATTCAGAATATGTTAGCAGCCCAAAAATAGGCCTTAACATGCATCTTAAGACTGCAATTAATGTTGAAAACTTTGGATGCCCAAAAAAGGGGTTTACAGGCATCCTAGACCCCATAAAGTCCAGAAAATGTTGGTGGCCAAAAACTGTGTCAGAGAGCTCTGAATGTCCCAAAAACCTTTGCAGCCTGAAAGGGGCATTAACCTGCATCCTAGACCACTGAAATTCCCAATTACATTTTTGGCACGAAAAATGCTACTCCCCTGAAAGTTCAGAATATGTTAGCAGCCCAAAAAAGGCCTTAAAATGTATATTAAGCCTGCAAAAATGTAGAAAACTTTGGAGGCCTCAAAAAGGGGTTTACAGGCATCCTAGACCCCCTAAAGTCCAGAAAATGTTGGTCACCTAAAAACTGTGTGAGAGAGCTCTCAATGTCCCAAAAACATTTGCAGCCTTAAAGGGGCATTAACCCGCATCCTAGACCACTGAAATTTCCAATAATATTTTTGGCACGAAAAATGCATCCTACACCCCTGAAAATTCAGAATATGTTAGCAGCCCAAAAAAGGCCTTAAAATACATCTTAAGACTGCAAAAATGTAGAAAACTTTGGAGGCCCAGAAAAGGGGTTTACAGGCTTCCTAGACCCCCTAAACTCCAGAAAATGTTGTTGGGAAAAAACAGTGCTGGAGAGCTCCGAGTGTCCCAAAAACATTTGCAGCCTGAAAGGGGCATTAACCCACATCCTAGACCGCTGAAGTTCCCGACAATATTTTATGGCATGAAAAAAGCATCCTACACCCCTGAAAGTTCAGAATATGTTAGCAGCCCAAAAAAGGCCTTAAAATATATATTAAGCCTGCAAAGAGGCCCAGAAAAGGGGTTTACAGGCATCCTAGACCCCCTAAACTCCAGAAAATGTTGTTGGGAAAAAACGGTGCTGGAAAGCTCCGAATGTCCAAAAAACATTTGCAGCCTGAAAGGGGCATTAACCCGCATCCTAGACCACTGAAATTCCCAACAATATTTTTGGCATGAAAAAAGCATCCTACACCCCTGAAAGTTCTGAATATGTTAGCAGCCCAAAAAATGCCTTAAAATGTATATTAAGCCTGCAAAAATGTAGAAAACTTTGGAGGCATCGAAAAGGGGTTTACAGGCATCCTAGACCCCCTAAAGTCCAGAAAATGTTGGTCACCTAAAAACTGTGTGAGAGAGCTCTCAATGTCCCAAAAACATTTGCAGCCTGAAAGGGCCATTAACCCGCATCCTAGACCAGTGAAATTCCCAATAATATTTTTGACACGAAAAATGCATCCTACACCCCTGAACATTCAGAATATGTTAGCAGCCCAAAAATAGGCCTTAACATGTATCTTAAGACTGCAAAAAATGTTGAAAACTTTGGATGCCCAAAAAAGGGGTTTACAGGCATCCTAGAGCCCATAAAGTCCAGAAAATGTTGGTGGCCAAAAACTGCGTCAGAGAGCTCTGAATGTCCCAAAAACCTTTACAGCCTGAAAGGGGCATTAACCTGCATCCTAGACCACTGAAATTCCCAATTATATTTTTGGCACGAAAAATGCTACACCCCTGAACGTTCAGAATATGTTAGCAGCCCAAAAAAGGCCTTAAAATGCATCTTAAGCCTGCAAAAATGTAGAAAACTTTGGAGGCCCAGAAAAGGGGTTTATAGGCATCCTAGACCACCTAAACTCCAGAAAATGTTGTTGGGAAAAAACGGTGCTGGAGAGTTCCGAATGTCCCAAAAACATTTGCAGCCTGAAAGGGGCATTAACCCGCATCCTAGACCAGTGAAATTCCCAATAATATTTTTGACACGAAAAATGCATCCTACACCCCTGAAAATTCAGAATATGTTAGCAGCCCAAAAATAGGCCTTAACATGTACTTAAGACTGCAAAAAATGTTGAAAACTTTGGATGCCCAAAAAAGGGGTTTACAGGCATCCTAGAGCCCATAAAGTCCAGAAAATGTTGGTGGCCAAAAACTGCGTCAGAGAGCTCTGAATGTCCCAAAAACCTTTACAGCCTGAAAGGGGCATTAACCTGCATCCTAGACCACTGAAATTCCCAATTATATTTTTGGCACGAAAAATGCTACACCCCTGAACATTCAGAATATGTTAGCAGCCCAAAAAAGGCCTTAAAATGCATCTTAAGCCTGCAAAAATGTAGAAAACTTTGGAGGCCCAGAAAAGGGGTTTATAGGCATCCTAGACCACCTAAACTCCAGAAAATGTTGTTGGGAAAAAACGGTGCTGGAGAGCTCCGAATGTCCCAAAAACATTTGCAGCCTGAAAGGGGCATTAACCCGCATCCTAGACCACTGAAATTCCCAACAATATTTTTGGCATGAAAAAAGCATCCTACACCCCTGAAAGTTCAGAATATGTTAGCAGCCCAAAAAATGCCTTAAAATGTATATTAAGCCTGCAAAAATGTAGAAAACTTTGGAGGCCTCAAAAAGGGGTTTACAGGCATCCTAGACACCCTAAAGTCCAGAAAATGTTGGTCGCCTAAAAACGGGGTCAGAGAGCTCTGAATGTCCCAAAAACATTTGCAGCCTGAAAGGGGCATTAACCCGCATCCTAGACCACTGAAATTCCCAATAATATTTTTGGCACGAAAAATGTATCCTACACCCCTGAAAATTCAGAATATGTTAGCAGCCCAAAAATAGGCCTTAACATGCATTTTAAGATTGCAAAAAATGTTGAAAACTTTGGATGCCCAAAAAAGGGGTTTACAGGCATCCTAGACCCCCTAAAGTCCAGAAAATGATGGTCGCCTAAAAACGGTGTCAGAGAGCTCTGAATGTCCCAAAAACATTTGCAGCCTGAAAAGGGCATTAACAGGCATCCTAGACCACTGAAATTCTCAACAATATTTTTGGCATGAAAAATGCATCCTACACCCCTGAAAATTCAGAATATGTTAGCAGCCCAAAAATAGGCCTTAACATGCATCTTAAGACTGCAATAAATGTTGAAAACTTTGGATGCCCAAAAAAGGGGTTTACAGGCATCCTAGACCCCATAAAGTCCAGAAAATGTTGGTGGCCAAAAACTGTGTGAGAGAGCTCTCAATGTCCCAAAAACATTTGCAGCCTGAAAGGGGCATTAACCCGCATCCGAGACCACTGAAATTCCCAATAATATTTTTGGCACGAAAAATGCTACACCCCTGAAAGTTCAGAATATGTTAGCATCCCAAAAAAGACCTTAAAATGTATATTAAGCCTGCAAAAATGTAGAAAACTTTGGAGGCCTCAAAAAGGGGTTTACAGGCATCCTAGACACCCTAAAGTCCAGAAAATGTTGGTCGCCTAAAAACGGGGTCAGAGAGCTCTGAATGTCCCAAAAACATTTGCAGCCTGAAAGGGGCATTAACCCGCATCCTAGACCACTGAAATTCCCAATAATATTTTTGGCACGAAAAATGTATCCTACACCCCTGAAAATTCAGAATATGTTAGCAGCCCAAAAATAGGCCTTAACATGCATTTTAATATTGCAAAAAATGTTGAAAACTTTGGATGCCCAAAAAAGGGGTTTACAGGCATCCTAGACCCCCTAAAGTCCAGAAAATGATGGTCGCCTAAAAACGGTGTCAGAGAGCTCTGAATGTCCCAAAAACATTTGCAGCCTGAAAGGGGCATTAACCCGCATCCTAGACCACTGAAATTCTCAATAATATTTTTGGCATGAAAAATGTATCCTACACCCCTGAAAATTCAGAATATGTTAGCAGCCCAAAAATAGGCCTTAACATGCATCTTAAGACTGCAATAAATGTTGAAAACTTTGGATGCCCAAAAAAGGGGTTTACAGGCATCCTAGACCCCATAAAGTCCAGAAAATGTTGGTGGCCAAAAACTGTATCAGAGAGCTCTGAATGTCCCAAAAACATTTGCAGCCTGAAAGGGGCATTAACCCGCATCCTAGACCACTGAAATTCCCAATAATATTTTTGGCATGAAAAATGTATCCTACACCCCTGAAAATTCAGAATATGTTAGCAGCCCAAAAATAGGCCTTAACATGCATTTTAAGACTGCAAAAAATGTTGAAAACTTTGGATGCCCAAAAAAGGGGTTTACAGGCATCCTAGACCCCCTAAAGTCCAGAAAATGGTGGTCGCCTAAAAACGGTGTCAGAGAGCTCTGAATGTCCCAAAAACATTTGCAGCCTGAAAAGGGCATTACCCAAAAAAAGGGGTTTACAGGCATCCTAGAGCCCATAAAGTCCAGAAAATGTTGGTGGCCAAAAACTGTGTCAGAGAGCTCTCAATGTCCCAAAAACATTTGCAGCCTGAAAGGGGCATTAACCCGCATCCTAGACCACTGAAATTCCCAATAATATTTTTGGCATGAAAAATGCATCCTACACCCCTGAAAATTCAGAATATGTTAGCAGCCCAAAAAAGGCCTTAAAATGCATCTTAAGCCTGCAAAAATGTAGAAAACTTTGGAGGCCCAGAAAAGGGTTTACAGGCATCCTAGACCCCCTAAAGTCCAGAAAATGCTGGTCGCCTAAAAACGGTGTCAGAGAGCTCTGAATGTCCCAAAAACATTTGCAGCATGAAAAGCCTGAAAAGGGGATTAACAGGCATCCTAGACCACTGAAATTCCCAACAATATTTTTGGCATGAAAAATGCATCCTACACCCCTGAAAATTCAGAATATGTTAGCAGCCCAAAAATAGGCCTTAACATGCATTTTAAGACTGCAATAAATGTTGAAAACTTTGGATGCCCAAAAAAGGGGTTTACAGGCATCCTAGACCCCCTAAAGTCCAGAAAATGCTGGTCGCCTAAAAACGGTGTCAGAGAGCTCTGAATGTCCCAAAAACATCTGCAGCCTGAAAGGGGCATTAACCTGCATCCAAGACCACTGAAATTCCCAATTACATTTTTGGCACGAAAAATGCTACACCCCTGAAAGTTCAGAATATGTTAGCAGCCCAAAAAAGGCCTTAAAATGTATATTAAGCCTGCAAAAATGTAGAAAACTTTGGAGGCCTCAAAAAGGGTTTTACAGGCATCCTAGACCCCCTAAAGTCCAGAAAATGTTGGTCACCTAAAAACTGTGTGAGAGAGCTCTCAATGTCCCAAAAACATTTGCAGCCTGAAAGGGGCATTAACCCGCATCCTAGACCACTGAAATTCCCAATAATATTTTTGACACGAAAAATGCATCCTACACCCCTGAAAATTCAGAATATGTTAGCAGCCCAAAAATAGGCCTTAACATGTATCTTAAGACTGCAAAAAATGTTGAAAACTTTGGATGCCCAAAAAAGGGGTTTATAGGCATCCGAGACCCCCTAAACTCCAGAAAATGTTGTTGGGAAAAAACGGTGCTGGAGAGCTCCGAATGTCCCAAAAACATTTGCAGCCTGAAAGGGGCATTAACCCGCATCCTAGACCACTGAAATTCCCAATAATATTTTTGGCATGAAAAAAGCATCCTACACCCCTGAAAGTTCAGAATATGTTAGCATCCCAAAAAAGGCCTTAAAATGTATATTAAGCCTGCAAAAATGTAGAAAACCTTGGAGGCCCAGAAAAGGGGTTTATAGGCATCCTAGACCCCATAAAGTCCAGAAAATGTTGGTGGCCAAAAACTGTATCAGAGAGCTCTGAATGTCCCAAAAACATTTGCAGCCTGAAAGGGGCATTAACCCTCATCCTAGACCACTGAAATTCCCAATAATATTTTTGGCACGAAAAATGTATCCTACACCCCTGAAAATTCAGAATATGTTAGCAGCCCAAAAATAGGCCTTAACATGCATCTTAAGACTGCAATAAATGTTGAAAACTTTGGATGCCCAAAAAAGGGGTTTACAGGCATCCTAGACCAAATAAAGTCCAGAAAATGTTGGTGGCCAAAAACTGTATCAGAGAGCTCTGAATGTCCCAAAAACATTTGCAGCCTGAAAGGGGCATTAACCTGCATCCAAGACCACTGAAATTCCCAATTACATTTTTGGCACAAAAAATGCTACTCCCCTGAAAGTTCAGAATATGTCAGCAGCCCAAAAAAGGCCTTAAAAATGTATATTAAGCCTGCAAAAATGTAGAAAACTTTGGAGGCCTCAAAAAGGGGTTTACAGGCATCCTAGACCCCATAAAGTCCAGAAAATGTTGGTCACCTAAAAACTGTGTGAGAGAGCTCTCAATGTCCCAAAAACATTTGCAGCCTGAAAGGGGCATTAACCCGCATCCGAGACCACTGAAATTCCCAATAATATTTTTGGCACGAAAAATGCTACACCCCTGAAAGTTCAGAATATGTTAGCATCCCAAAAAAGACCTTAAAATGTATATTAAGCCTGCAAAAATGTAGAAAACTTTGGAGGCCTCAAAAAGGGGTTTACAGGCATCCTAGACACCCTAAAGTCCAGAAAATGTTGGTCGCCTAAAAACGGGGTCAGAGAGCTCTGAATGTCAAACATTTGCAGCCTGAAAAGGGCATTAACAGGCATCCTAGACCACTGAAATTCCCAACAATATTTTTGGCATGAAAAATGCATCCTACACCCCTGAAAATTCAGAATATGTTAGCAGCCCAAAAAAAGACCTTAACATGCCTCTTAAGACTGCAATAAATGTTGAAAACTTTGGATGCCCAAAAAAGGGGTTTACAGGCATCCTAGACCCCATAAAGTCCAGAAAATGTTGGTGGCCAAAAACTGTGTCAGAGAGCTCTGAATGTCCCAAAAACCTTTACAGCCTGAAAGGGGCATTAACCTGCATCCTAGACCACTGAAATTCCCAATTACATTTTTGGCACGAAAAATGCTACTCCCCTGAAAGTTCAGAATATGTTAGCAGCCCAAAAAAGGCCTTAAAATGTATATTAAGCCTGCAAAAATGTAGACAACTTTGGAGGCCTCAAAAAGGGTTTTACAGGCATCCTAGACCCCCTAAAGTCCCGAAAATGTTGGTCACCTAAAAACTGTGTGAGAGAGCTCTCAATGTCCCAAAAACATTTGCAGCCTTAAAGGGGCATTAACCCGCATCCTAGACCACTGAAATTCCCAATAATATTTTTGGCACGAAAAATGCATCCTACACCCCTGAAAATTCAGAATATGTTAGCAGCCCAAAAAAGGCCTTAAAATGCATCTTAAGCCTGCAAAAATGTAGAAAACTTTGGAGGCCCAGAAAAGGGGTTTACAGGCATCCTAGACCCCCTAAACTCCAGAAAATGTTGTTGGGAAAAAACAGTGCTGGAGAGCTCCGAATGTCCCAGAAACATTTGCAGCCTGAAAGGGGCATTAAACCGCATCCTAGACCACTGAAGTTCCCGACAATATTTTTGGCATGAAAAAAGCATCCTACACCCCTGAAAGTTCAGAATATGTTAGCAGCCCAAAAAAGGCCTTAAAATGTATATTAAGCCTGCAAAAATGTAGAAAACTATGTAGGCCTCAAAAAGGGGTTTACAGGCATCCTAGACACCCGAAAGTCCAGAAAATGTTGGTCGCCTAAAAAAAGAGTCAGAGAGCTCTGAATGTCCCAAAAACATTTGCAGCCTGAAAGGGGCATTAACCCGCATCCTAGACCACTGAAATTCCCAATAATATTTTTGACACGAAAAATGTATCCTACACCCCTAAAAATTCAGAATATGTTAGCAGCCCAAAAAAGGCCTTAACATGCATTTTAAGATTGCAAAAAATGTTGAAAACTTTGGATGCCCAAAAAAGGGGTTTACAGGCATCCTAGACCCCCTAAAGTCCGGAAAATGATGGTCGCCTAAAAACGGTGTCAGAGAGCTCTGAATGTCCCAAAAACATTTGCAGCCTGAAAAGGGCATTAACAGGCATCCTAGACCACTGAAATTCTCAACAATATTTTTGGCATGAAAAATGCATCCTACACCCCTGAAAATTCAGAATATGTTAGCAGCCCAAAAATAGGCCTTAATATGCATCTTAAGACTGCAATAAATGTTGAAAACTTTGGATGCCCAAAAAAGGGGTTTGCAGGCATCCTAGACCCCATAAAGTCCAGAAAAAGTTGGTGGCCAAAAACTGTGTCAGAGAGCTCTGAATGTCCCAAAAACCTTTACAGCCTGAAAGGGGCATTAACCCGCATCCTAGACCACTGAAATTCCCAATTATATTTTTGGCACGAAAAATGCTACACCCCTGAACGTTCAGAATATGTTAGCAGCCCAAAAAAGGCCTTAAAATGCATCTTAAGCCTGCACAAATGTAGAAAACTTTGGAGGCCCAGAAAAGGGGTTTATAGGCATCCTAGACCACCTAAACTCCAGAAAATGTTGTTGGGAAAAAACGGTGCTGGAGAGCTCCGAATGTCCCAAAAACATTTGCAGCCTGAAAGGGGCATTAACCCGCATCCTAGACCACTGAAATTCCCAACAATATTTTTGGCATGAAAAAAGCATCCTACACCCCTGAAAGTTCAGAATATGTTAGCAGCCCAAAAAATGCCTTAAAATGTATATTAAGCCTGCAAAAATGTAGAAAACTTTGGAGGCCTCAAAAATGGTTTTACAGGCATCCTAGACCCCCTAAAGTCCAGAAAATGTTGGTCACCTAAAAGCTGTGTGAGAGAGCTCTCAATGTCCCAAAAACATTTGCAGCCTTAAAGGGGCATTAACCCGCATCCTAGACCACTGAAATTCCCAATACTATTTTTGGCACTAAAAATGCATCCTACACCGCTGAAAATTCAGAATATGTTAGCAGCCCAAAAAAGGCCTTAAAATGCATCTTAAGCCTGCAAAAATGTAGAAAACTTTGGAGGCCCAGAAAAGGGGTTTACAGGCATCCTAGACCCCCTAAACTCCAGAAAATGTTGTTGGGAAAAAACAGTGCTGGAGAGCTCCGAATGTCCCAAAAACATTTGCAGCCTGAAAGGGGCATTAACCCGCATCCTAGACCACTGAAATTCCCAATAATATTTTTGACACAAAAAATGTATCCTACACCCCTGAAAATTCAGAATATGTTAGCAGCCCAAAAAAGGCCTTAACATGCATTTTAAGATTGCAAAAAATGTTGAAAACTTTGGATGCCCAAAAAAGGGGTTTACAGGCATCCTAGACCCCCTAAAGTCCGGAAAATGATGGTCGCCTAAAAACGGTGTCAGAGAGCTCTGAATGTCCCAAAAACATTTGCAGCCTGAAAAGGGCATTAACAGGCATCCTAGACCACTGAAATTCTCAACAATATTTTTGGCATGAAAAATGCATCCTACACCCCTGAAAATTCAGAATATGTTAGCAGCCCAAAAATAGGCCTTAATATGCATCTTAAGACTGCAATAAATGTTGAAAACTTTGGATGCCCAAAAAAGGGGTTTGCAGGCATCCTAGACCCCATAAAGTCCAGAAAAAGTTGGTGGCCAAAAACTGTGTCAGAGAGCTCTGAATGTCCCAAAAACCTTTACAGCCTGAAAGGGGCATTAACCCGCATCCTAGACCACTGAAATTCCCAATTATATTTTTGGCACGAAAAATGCTACACCCCTGAACGTTCAGAATATGTTAGCAGCCCAAAAAAGGCCTTAAAATGCATCTTAAGCCTGCAAAAATGTAGAAAACTTTGGAGGCCCAGAAAAGGGGTTTATAGGCATCCTAGACCACCTAAACTCCAGAAAATGTTGTTGGGAAAAAACGGTGCTGGAGAGCTCCGAATGTCCCAAAAACATTTGCAGCCTGAAAGGGGCATTAACCCGCATCCTAGACCACTGAAATTCCCAACAATATTTTTGGCATGAAAAAAGCATCCTACACCCCTGAAAGTTCAGAATATGTTAGCAGCCCAAAAAATGCCTTAAAATGTATATTAAGCCTGCAAAAATGTAGAAAACTTTGGAGGCCTCAAAAATGGTTTTACAGGCATCCTAGACCCCCTAAAGTCCAGAAAATGTTGGTCACCTAAAAGCTGTGTGAGAGAGCTCTCAATGTCCCAAAAACATTTGCAGCCTTAAAGGGGCATTAACCCGCATCCTAGACCACTGAAATTCCCAATACTATTTTTGGCACTAAAAATGCATCCTACACCCCTGAAAATTCAGAATATGTTAGCAGCCCAAAAAAGGCCTTAAAATGCATCTTAAGCCTGCAAAAATGTAGAAAACTTTGGAGGCCCAGAAAAGGGGTTTACAGGCATCCTAGACCCCCTAAACTCCAGAAAATGTTGTTGGGAAAAAACAGTGCTGGAGAGCTCCGAATGTCCCAAAAACATTTGCAGCCTGAAAGGGGCATTAACCCGCATCCTAGACCACTGAAGTTCCTGACAATATTTTTGGCATGAAAAAAGTATCCTACACCCCTGAAAGTTCAGAATATGTTAGCAGCCCAAAAAAGGCCTTAAAATGTATATTAAGCCTGCAAAAATGTAGAAAACTTTGGATGCCTCAAAAAGGGGTTTACAGGCATCCTAGACACCCTAAAGTCCAGAAAATGTTGGTCGCCTAAAAAAAGAGTCAGAGAGCTCTGAATGTCCCAAAAACATTTGCAGCCTGAAAGGGGCATTAACCCGCATCCTAGACCACTGAAATTCCCAATAATATTTTTGGCACGAAAAATGTATCCTACACCCCTGAAAATTCAGAATATGTTAGCAGCTCAAAAATAGGCCTTAACATGCATTTTAAGACTGCAAAAAATGTTGAAAACTTTGGATGCCCAAAAAAGGGGTTTACAGGCATCCTAGACCCCCTAAAGTCCAGAAAATGCTGGTCGCCTAAAAACGGTGTCAGAGAGCTCTGAATGTCCCAAAAACATTTGCAGCCTGAAAAGGGCATTAACAGGCACCCTAGACCACTGAAATTCCCAACAATATTTTTGGCATGAAAAATGCATCCTACACCCCTGAAATTCAGAATATGTTAGCAGCCCAAAAATAGGCCTTAACATGCCTCTTAAGACTGCAATAAATGTTGAAAACTTTGGACGCCCAAAAAAGGGGTTTACAGGCATCCTAGACCCCATAAAGTCCAGAAAATGTTGGTGGCCAAAAACTGTGTCAGAGAACTCTGAATGTCCCAAAAACCTTTACAGCCTGAAAGGGGCATTAACCTGCATCCTAGACCACTGAAATTCCCAGTTACATTTTTGGCACGAAAAATGCTACTCCCCTGAAAGTTCAGAATATGTTAGCAGCCCAAAAAAGGCCTTAAAATGTATATTAAGCCTGCAAAAATGTAGAAAACTTTGGAGGCCTCAAAAAGGGGTTTACAGGCATCGTAGACCCCCTAAAGTCCAGAAAATGTTGGTCACCTAAAAAATGTGTGAGAGAGCTCTCAATGTCCCAAAAACATTTGCAGCCTTAAAGGGGCATTAACCCGCATCCTAGACCACTGAAATTCCCAATAATATTTTTGGCACGAAAAATTCATCCTACACCCCTGAAAATTCAGAATATGTTAGCAGCCCAAAAAAGGCCTTAAAATGCATCTTAAGCCTGCAAAAATGTAGAAAACTTTGGAGGCCCAGAAAAGGGGTTTACAAGCATCCTAGACCCCCTAAACTCCAGAAAATGTTGTTGGGAAAAAACAGTGATGGAGAGCTCCCAATGTCTCAAAAACATTTGCAGCCTGAAAGGGGCATTAACCCGCATCCTAGACCACTGAAGTTCCCGACAATATTTTTGGCATGAAAAAAGCATCCTACACCCCTGAAAGTTCAGAATATGTTAGCAGCCCAAAAAAGGCCTTAAAATGTATATTAAGCCTGCAAAAATGTAGAAAACTTTGGAGGCCTCAAAAAGGGTTTTACAGGCATCCTAGACCCCCTAAAGTCCAGAAAATGTTGGTCACCTAAAAGCTGTGTGAGAGAGCTCTCAATGTCCCAAAAACATTTGCAGCCTTAAAGGGGCATTAACCCGCATCCTAGACCACTGAAATTCCCAATAATATTTTTGGCACTAAAAATGCATCCTACACCCCTGAAAATTCAGAATATGTTAGCAGCCCAAAAAAGGCCTTAAAATGCATCTTAAGCCTGCAAAAATGTAGAAAACTTTGGAGTCCCAGAAAAGGGGTTTACAGGCATCCTAGACCCCCTAAACTCCAGAAAATGTTGTTGGGAAAAAACAGTGCTGGAGAGCTCCGAATGTCCCAAAAACATTTGCAGCCTGAAAGGGGCATTAACCCGCATCCTAGACCACTGAAGTTCCTGACAATATTTTTGGCATGAAAAAAGTATCCTACACCCCTGAAAGTTCAGAATATGTTAGCAGCCCAAAAAAGGCCTTAAAATGTATATTAAGCCTGCAAAAATGTAGAAAACTTTGGAGGTCTCAAAAAGGGGTTTACAGGCATCCTAGACCCAATAAAGTCCAGAAAATGTTGGTGGCCAAAAACTGTATCAGAGAGCTCTGAATGTCCCAAAAACATTTGCAGCCTGAAAGGGGCGTTAACCTGCATCCAAGACCACTGAAATTCCCAATTACATTTTTGGCAGGAAAAATGCTACACCCCTGAAAGTTCAGAATATGTTAGCAGCCCAAAAAAGGCCTTAAAATGTATATTAAGCCTGCAAAAATATAGAAAACTTTGGAGGTCTCAAAAAGGGGTTTACAGGCATCCTAGACCCCCTAAAGTCCAGAAAATGTTGGTCACCTAAAAACTGTGTGAGAGAGCTCTCAATGTCCCAAAAACATCTGCAACCTGAAAGGGGCATTAACCCGCATCCTAGACCACTGAAATTCCCAATAATATTTTTGACACGAAAAATGCATCCTACACCCCTGAAAATTCAGAATATGTTAGCAGCCCAAAAATAGGCCTTAACATGTATCTTAAGACTGCAAAAAATGTTGAAAACTTTGGATGCCCAAAAAAGGGGTTTACAGGCATCCTAGACCCCCTAAAGTCCAGAAAATGCTGGTCGCCTAAAAACGGTGTCAGAGAGCTCTGAATGTCCCAAAAACATTTGCAGCCTGAAAAGGGCATTAACAGGCATCCTAGACCACTGAAATTCCCAACAATATTTTTGGCATGAAAAATGCATCCTACACCCCTGAAAATTCAGAATATGTTAGCAGCCCAAAAATAGGCCTTAACATGCATCTTAAGACTGCAATAAATGTTGAAAACTTTGGATGCCCAAAAAAGGGGTTTACAGGCATCCTAGACCCCCTAAAGTCCGGAAAATGCTGGTCACCTAAAAACTGTGTCAGAGAGCTCTGAATGTCAAACATTTGCAGCCTGAAAAGGGCATTAACAGGCATCCTAGACCACTGAAATTCCCAACAATATTTTTGGCATGAAAAATGCATCCTACACCCCTGAAAATTCAGAATATGTTAGCAGCCCAAAAAAAGACCTTAACATGCCTCTTAAGACTGCAATAAATGTTGAAAACTTTGGATGCCCAAAAAAGGGGTTTACAGGCATCCTAGACCCCATAAAGTCCAGAAAATGTTGGTGGCCAAAAACTGTGTCAGAGAGCTCTGAATGTCCCAAAAACCTTTACAGCCTGAAAGGGGCATTAACCTGCATCCTAGACCACTGAAATTCCCAATTACATTTTTGGCACGAAAAATGCTACTCCCCTGAAAGTTCAGAATATGTTAGCAGCCCAAAAAAGGCCTTAAAATGTATATTAAGCCTGCAAAAATGTAGACAACTTTGGAGGCCTCAAAAAGGGTTTTACAGGCATCCTAGACCCCCTAAAGTCCCGAAAATGTTGGTCACCTAAAAACTGTGTGAGAGAGCTCTCAATGTCCCAAAAACATTTGCAGCCTTAAAGGGGCATTAACCCGCATCCTAGACCACTGAAATTCCCAATAATATTTTTGGCACGAAAAATGCATCCTACACCCCTGAAAATTCAGAATATGTTAGCAGCCCAAAAAAGGCCTTAAAATGCATCTTAAGCCTGCAAAAATGTAGAAAACTTTGGAGGCCCAGAAAAGGGGTTTACAGGCATCCTAGACCCCCTAAACTCCAGAAAATGTTGTTGGGAAAAAACAGTGCTGGAGAGCTCCGAATGTCCCAGAAACATTTGCAGCCTGAAAGGGGCATTAAACCGCATCCTAGACCACTGAAGTTCCCGACAATATTTTTGGCATGAAAAAAGCATCCTACACCCCTGAAAGTTCAGAATATGTTAGCAGCCCAAAAAAGGCCTTAAAATGTATATTAAGCCTGCAAAAATGTAGAAAACTTTGTAGGCCTCAAAAAGGGGTTTACAGGCATCCTAGACACCCGAAAGTCCAGAAAATGTTGGTCGCCTAAAAAAAGAGTCAGAGAGCTCTGAATGTCCCAAAAACATTTGCAGCCTGAAAGGGGCATTAACCCGCATCCTAGACCACTGAAATTCCCAATAATATTTTTGACACGAAAAATGTATCCTACACCCCTGAAAATTCAGAATATGTTAGCAGCCCAAAAAAGGCCTTAACATGCATTTTAAGATTGCAAAAAATGTTGAAAACTTTGGATGCCCAAAAAAGGGGTTTACAGGCATCCTAGACCCCCTAAAGTCCGGAAAATGATGGTCGCCTAAAAACGGTGTCAGAGAGCTCTGAATGTCCCAAAAACATTTGCAGCCTGAAAAGGGCATTAACAGGCATCCTAGACCACTGAAATTCTCAACAATATTTTTGGCATGAAAAATGCATCCTACACCCCTGAAAATTCAGAATATGTTAGCAGCCCAAAAATAGGCCTTAATATGCATCTTAAGACTGCAATAAATGTTGAAAACTTTGGATGCCCAAAAAAGGGGTTTGCAGGCATCCTAGACCCCATAAAGTCCAGAAAAAGTTGGTGGCCAAAAACTGTGTCAGAGAGCTCTGAATGTCCCAAAAACCTTTACAGCCTGAAAGGGGCATTAACCCGCATCCTAGACCACTGAAATTCCCAATTATATTTTTGGCACGAAAAATGCTACACCCCTGAACGTTCAGAATATGTTAGCAGCCCAAAAAAGGCCTTAAAATGCATCTTAAGCCTGCAAAAATGTAGAAAACTTTGGAGGCCCAGAAAAGGGGTTTATAGGCATCCTAGACCACCTAAACTCCAGAAAATGTTGTTGGGAAAAAACGGTGCTGGAGAGCTCCGAATGTCCCAAAAACATTTGCAGCCTGAAAGGGGCATTAACCCGCATCCTAGACCACTGAAATTCCCAACAATATTTTTGGCATGAAAAAAGCATCCTACACCCCTGAAAGTTCAGAATATGTTAGCAGCCCAAAAAATGCCTTAAAATGTATATTAAGCCTGCAAAAATGTAGAAAACTTTGGAGGCCTCAAAAATGGTTTTACAGGCATCCTAGACCCCCTAAAGTCCAGAAAATGTTGGTCACCTAAAAGCTGTGTGAGAGAGCTCTCAATGTCCCAAAAACATTTGCAGCCTTAAAGGGGCATTAACCCGCATCCTAGACCACTGAAATTCCCAATACTATTTTTGGCACTAAAAATGCATCCTACACCCCTGAAAATTCAGAATATGTTAGCAGCCCAAAAAAGGCCTTAAAATGCATCTTAAGCCTGCAAAAATGTAGAAAACTTTGGAGGCCCAGAAAAGGGGTTTACAGGCATCCTAGACCCCCTAAACTCCAGAAAATGTTGTTGGGAAAAAACAGTGCTGGAGAGCTCCGAATGTCCCAAAAACATTTGCAGCCTGAAAGGGGCATTAACCCGCATCCTAGACCACTGAAGTTCCTGACAATATTTTTGGCATGAAAAAAGTATCCTACACCCCTGAAAGTTCAGAATATGTTAGCAGCCCAAAAAAGGCCTTAAAATGTATATTAAGCCTGCAAAAATGTAGAAAACTTTGGAGGCCTCAAAAAGGGGTTTACAGGCATCCTAGACACCCTAAAGTCCAGAAAATGTTGGTCGCCTAAAAAAAGAGTCAGAGAGCTCTGAATGTCCCAAAAACATTTGCAGCCTGAAAGGGGCATTAACCCGCATCCTAGACCACTGAAATTCCCAATAATATTTTTGGCACGAAAAATGTATCCTACACCCCTGAAAATTCAGAATATGTTAGCAGCTCAAAAATAGGCCTTAACATGCATTTTAAGACTGCAAAAAATGTTGAAAACTTTGGATGCCCAAAAAAGGGGTTTACAGGCATCCTAGACCCCCTAAAGTCCAGAAAATGCTGGTCGCCTAAAAACGGTGTCAGAGAGCTCTGAATGTCCCAAAAACATTTGCAGCCTGAAAAGGGCATTAACAGGCACCCTAGACCACTGAAATTCCCAACAATATTTTTGGCATGAAAAATGCATCCTACACCCCTGAAAATTCAGAATATGTTAGCAGCCCAAAAATAGGCCTTAACATGCCTCTTAAGACTGCAATAAATGTTGACAACTTTGAACGGCCAAAAAAGGGGTTTACAGGCATCCTAGACCCCATAAAGTCCAGAAAATGTTGGTGGCCAAAAAACTGTGTCAGAGAACTCTGAATGTCCCAAAAACCTTTACAGCCTGAAAGGGGCATTAACCTGCATCCTAGACCACTGAAATTCCCAGTTACATTTTTGGCACGAAAAATGCTACTCCCCTGAAAGTTCAGAATATGTTAGCAGCCCAAAAAAGGCCTTAAAATGTATATTAAGCCTGCAAAAATATAGAAAACTTTGGAGGCCTCAAAAAGGGGTTTACAGGCATCGTAGACCCCCTAAAGTCCAGAAAATGTTGGTCACCTAAAAAATGTGTGAGAGAGCTCTCAATGTCCCAAAAACATTTGCAGCCTTAAAGGGGCATTAACCCGCATCCTAGACCACTGAAATTCCCAATAATATTTTTGGCACGAAAAATTCATCCTACACCCCTGAAAATTCAGAATATGTTAGCAGCCCAAAAAAGGCCTTAAAATGCATCTTAAGCCTGCAAAAATGTAGAAAACTTTGGAGGCCCAGAAAAGGGGTTTACAAGCATCCTAGACCCCCTAAACTCCAGAAAATGTTGTTGGGAAAAAACAGTGATGGAGAGCTCCCAATGTCTCAAAAACATTTGCAGCCTGAAAGGGGCATTTACCCGTATCCTAGACCACTGAAGTTCCCGACAATATTTTTGGCATGAAAAAAGCATCCTACACCCCTGAAAGTTCAGAATATGTTAGCAGCCCAAAAAAGGCCTTAAAATGTATATTAAGCCTGCAAAAATGTAGAAAACTTTGGAGGCCTCAAAAAGGGGTTTACAGGCATCCTAGACACCCTAAAGTCCAGAAAATGTTGGTCGCCTAAAAAAAGAGTCAGAGAGCTCTGAATGTCCCAAAAACATTTGCAGCCTGAAAGGGGCATTAACCCGCATCCTAGACCACTGAAATTCCCAATAATATTTTTGGCACGAAAAATGTATCCTACACCCCTGAAAATTCAGAATATGTTAGCAGCTCAAAAATAGGCCTTAACATGCATTTTAAGACTGCAATAAATGTTGAAAACTTTGGATGCCCAAAAAAGGGGTTTACAGGCATCCTAGACCCCCTAAAGTCCAGAAAATGCTGGTCGCCTAAAAACGGTGTCAGAGAGCTCTGAATGTCCCAAAAACATTTGCAGCCTGAAAAGGGCATTAACAGGCATCCTAGACCACTGAAATTCCCAACAATATTTTTGGCATGAAAAATGTATCCTACACCATTGAAAATTCAGAATATGTTAGCAGCCCAAAAATAGGCCTTAACATACATCTTAAGACTGCAATAAATGTTGAAAACTATGGATGCCCAAAAAAGGGGTTTACAGGCATCCTAGACCCAATAAAGTCCAGAAAATGTTGGTGGCCAAAAACTGTATCAGAGAGCTCTGAATGTCCCAAAAACATTTGCAGCCTGAAAGGGGCGTTAACCTGCATCCAAGACCACTGAAATTCCCAATTACATTTTTGGCAGGAAAAATGCTACACCCCTGAAAGTTCAGAATATGTTAGCAGCCCAAAAAAGGCCTTAAAATGTATATTAAGCCTGCAAAAATATAGAAAACTTTGGAGGTCTCAAAAAGGGGTTTACAGGCATCCTAGACCCCCTAAAGTCCAGAAAATGTTGGTCACCTAAAAACTGTGTGAGAGAGCTCTCAATGTCCCAAAAACATTTGCAACCTGAAAGGGGCATTAACCCGCATCCTAGACCACTGAAATTCCCAATAATATTTTTGACACGAAAAATGCATCCTACACCCCTGAAAATTCAGAATATGTTAGCAGCCCAAAAATAGGCCTTAACATGTATCTTAAGACTGCAAAAAATGTTGAAAACTTTGGATGCCCAAAAAAGGGGTTTACAGGCATCCTAGACCCCCTAAAGTCCAGAAAATGCTGGTCGCCTAAAAACGGTGTCAGAGAGCTCTGAATGTCCCAAAAACATTTGCAGCCTGAAAAGGGCATTAACAGGCATCCTAGACCACTGAAATTCCCAACAATATTTTTGGCATGAAAAATGCATCCTACACCCCTGAAAATTCAGAATATGTTAGCAGCCCAAAAATAGGCCTTAACATGCATCTTAAGACTGCAATAAATGTTGAAAACTTTGGATGCCCAAAAAAGGGGTTTACAGGCATCCTAGACCCCCTAAAGTCCGGAAAATGCTGGTCACCTAAAAACTGTGTCAGAGAGCTCTGAATGTCAAACATTTGCAGCCTGAAAAGGGCATTAACAGGCATCCTAGACCACTGAAATTCCCAACAATATTTTTGGCATGAAAAATGCATCCTACACCCCTGAAAATTCAGAATATGTTAGCAGCCCAAAAAAAGACCTTAACATGCCTCTTAAGACTGCAATAAATGTTGAAAACTTTGGATGCCCAAAAAAGGGGTTTACAGGCATCCTAGACCCCATAAAGTCCAGAAAATGTTGGTGGCCAAAAACTGTGTCAGAGAGCTCTGAATGTCCCAAAAACCTTTACAGCCTGAAAGGGGCATTAACCTGCATCCTAGACCACTGAAATTCCCAATTACATTTTTGGCACGAAAAATGCTACTCCCCTGAAAGTTCAGAATATGTTAGCAGCCCAAAAAAGGCCTTAAAATGTATATTAAGCCTGCAAAAATGTAGACAACTTTGGAGGCCTCAAAAAGGGTTTTACAGGCATCCTAGACCCCCTAAAGTCCCGAAAATGTTGGTCACCTAAAAACTGTGTGAGAGAGCTCTCAATGTCCCAAAAACATTTGCAGCCTTAAAGGGGCATTAACCCGCATCCTAGACCACTGAAATTCCCAATACTATTTTTGGCACGAAAAATGCATCCTACACCCCTGAAAATTCAGAATATGTTAGCAGCCCAAAAAAGGCCTTAAAATGCATCTTAAGCCTGCAAAAATGTAGAAAACTTTGGAGGCCCAGAAAAGGGGTTTACAGGCATCCTAGACCCCCTAAACTCCAGAAAATGTTGTTGGGAAAAAACAGTGCTGGAGAGCTCCGAATGTCCCAGAAACATTTGCAGCCTGAAAGGGGCATTAAACCGCATCCTAGACCACTGAAGTTCCCGACAATATTTTTGGCATGAAAAAAGCATCCTACACCCCTGAAAGTTCAGAATATGTTAGCAGCCCAAAAAAGGCCTTAAAATGTATATTAAGCCTGCAAAAATGTAGAAAACTTTGTAGGCCTCAAAAAGGGGTTTACAGGCATCCTAGACACCCTAAAGTCCAGAAAATGTTGGTCGCCTAAAAAAAGAGTCAGAGAGCTCTGAATGTCCCAAAAACATTTGCAGCCTGAAAGGGGCATTAACCCGCATCCTAGACCACTGAAATTCCCAATAATATTTTTGACACGAAAAATGTATCCTACACCCCTGAAAATTCAGAATATGTTAGCAGCCCAAAAAAGGCCTTAACATGCATTTTAAGATTGCAAAAAATGTTGAAAACTTTGGATGCCCAAAAAAGGGGTTTACAGGCATCCTAGACCCCCTAAAGTCCGGAAAATGATGGTCGCCTAAAAACGGTGTCAGAGAGCTCTGAATGTCCCAAAAACATTTGCAGCCTGAAAAGGGCATTAACAGGCATCCTAGACCACTGAAATTCTCAACAATATTTTTGGCATGAAAAATGCATCCTACACCCCTGAAAATTCAGAATATGTTAGCAGCCCAAAAATAGGCCTTAATATGCATCTTAAGACTGCAATAAATGTTGAAAACTTTGGATGCCCAAAAAAGGGGTTTGCAGGCATCCTAGACCCCATAAAGTCCAGAAAAAGTTGGTGGCCAAAAACTGTGTCAGAGAGCTCTGAATGTCCCAAAAACCTTTACAGCCTGAAAGGGGCATTAACCCGCATCCTAGACCACTGAAATTCCCAATTATATTTTTGGCACGAAAAATGCTACACCCCTGAACGTTCAGAATATGTTAGCAGCCCAAAAAAGGCCTTAAAATGCATCTTAAGCCTGCAAAAATGTAGAAAACTTTGGAGGCCCAGAAAAGGGGTTTATAGGCATCCTAGACCACCTAAACTCCAGAAAATGTTGTTGGGAAAAAACGGTGCTGGAGAGCTCCGAATGTCCCAAAAACATTTGCAGCCTGAAAGGGGCATTAACCCGCATCCTAGACCACTGAAATTCCCAACAATATTTTTGGCATGAAAAAAGCATCCTACACCCCTGAAAGTTCAGAATATGTTAGCAGCCCAAAAAATGCCTTAAAATGTATATTAAGCCTGCAAAAATGTAGAAAACTTTGGAGGCCTCAAAAATGGTTTTACAGGCATCCTAGACCCCCTAAAGTCCAGAAAATGTTGGTCACCTAAAAGCTGTGTGAGAGAGCTCTCAATGTCCCAAAAACATTTGCAGCCTTAAAGGGGCATTAACCCGCATCCTAGACCACTGAAATTCCCAATACTATTTTTGGCACTAAAAATGCATCCTACACCCCTGAAAATTCAGAATATGTTAGCAGCCCAAAAAAGGCCTTAAAATGCATCTTAAGCCTGCAAAAATGTAGAAAACTTTGGAGGCCCAGAAAAGGGGTTTACAGGCATCCTAGACCCCCTAAACTCCAGAAAATGTTGTTGGGAAAAAACAGTGCTGGAGAGCTCCGAATGTCCCAAAAACATTTGCAGCCTGAAAGGGGCATTAACCCGCATCCTAGACCACTGAAGTTCCTGACAATATTTTTGGCATGAAAAAAGTATCCTACACCCCTGAAAGTTCAGAATATGTTAGCAGCCCAAAAAAGGCCTTAAAATGTATATTAAGCCTGCAAAAATGTAGAAAACTTTGGAGGCCTCAAAAAGGGGTTTACAGGCATCCTAGACACCCTAAAGTCCAGAAAATGTTGGTCGCCTAAAAAAAGAGTCAGAGAGCTCTGAATGTCCCAAAAACATTTGCAGCCTGAAAGGGGCATTAACCCGCATCCTAGACCACTGAAATTCCCAATAATATTTTTGGCACGAAAAATGTATCCTACACCCCTGAAAATTCAGAATATGTTAGCAGCTCAAAAATAGGCCTTAACATGCATTTTAAGACTGCAAAAAATGTTGAAAACTTTGGATGCCCAAAAAAGGGGTTTACAGGCATCCTAGACCCCCTAAAGTCCAGAAAATGCTGGTCGCCTAAAAATGGTGTCAGAGAGCTCTGAATGTCCCAAAAACATTTGCAGCCTGAAAAGGGCATTAACAGGCACCCTAGACCACTGAAATTCCCAACAATATTTTTGGCATGAAAAATGCATCCTACACCCCTGAAAATTCAGAATATGTTAGCAGCCCAAAAATAGGCCTTAACATGCCTCTTAAGACTGCAATAAATGTTGAAAACTTTGGACGCCCAAAAAAGGGGTTTACAGGCATCCTAGACCCCATAAAGTCCAGAAAATGTTGGTGGCCAAAAACTGTGTCAGAGAACTCTGAATGTCCCAAAAACCTTAACAGCCTGAAAGGGGCATTAACCTGCATCCTAGACCACTGAAATTCCCAGTTACATTTTTGGCACGAAAAATGCTACTCCCCTGAAAGTTCAGAATATGTTAGCAGCCCAAAAAAGGCCTTAAAATGTATACTAAGCCTGCAAAAATGTAGAAAACTTTGGAGGCCTCAAAAAGGGGTTTACAGGCATCGTAGACCCCCTAAAGTCCAGAAAATGTTGGTCACCTAAAAAATGTGTGAGAGAGCTCTCAATGTCCCAAAAACATTTGCAGCCTTAAAGGGGCATTAACCCGCATCCTAGACCACTGAAATTCCCAATAATATTTTTGGCACGAAAGATTCATCCTACACCCCTGAAAATTCAGAATATGTTAGCAGCCCAAAAAAGGCCTTAAAATGCATCTTAAGCCTGCAAAAATGTAGAAAACTTTGGAGGCCCAGAAAAGGGGTTTACAAGCATCCTAGACCCCCTAAACTCCAGAAAATGTTGTTGGGAAAAAACAGTGATGGAGAGCTCCCAATGTCTCAAAAACATTTGCAGCCTGAAAGGGGCATTAACCCGCATCCTAGACCACTGAAGTTCCCGACAATATTTTTGGCATGAAAAAAGCATCCTACACCCCTGAAAGTTCAGAATATTTTAGCAGCCCAAAAAAGGCCTTAAAATGTATATTAAGCCTGCAAAAATGTAGAAAACTTTGGAGGCCTCAAAAAGGGTTTTACAGGCATCCTAGACCCCCTAAAGTCCAGAAAATGTTGGTCACCTAAAAGCTGTGTGAGAGAGCTCTCAATGTCCCAAAAACATTTGCAGCCTTAAAGGGGCATTAACCCGCATCCTAGACCACTGAAATTCCCAATAATATTTTTGGCACTAAAAATGCATCCTACACCCCTGAAAATTCAGAATATGTTAGCAGCCCAAAAAAGGCCTTAAAATGCATCTTAAGCCTGCAAAAATGTAGAAAACTTTGGAGGCCCAGAAAAGGGGTTTACAGGCATCCTAGACCCCCTAAACTCCAGAAAATGTTGTTGGGAAAAAACAGTGCTGGAGAGCTCTGAATGTCCCAAAAACATTTGCAGCCTGAAAGGGGCATTAACCTGCATCCTAGACCACTGAAGTTCCTGACAATATTTTTGGCATGAAAAAAGTATCCTACACCCCTGAAAGTTCAGAATATGTTAGCAGCCCAAAAAAGGCCTTAAAATGTATATTAAGCCTGCAAAAATGTAGAAAACTTTGGAGGCCTCAAAAAGGGGTTTACAGGCATCCTAGACACCCTAAAGTCCAGAAAATGTTGGTCGCCTAAAAAAAGAGTCAGAGAGCTCTGAATGTCCCAAAAACATTTGCAGCCTGAAAGGGGCATTAACCCGCATCCTAGACCACTGAAATTCCCAATAATATTTTTGGCACGAAAAATGTATCCTACACCCCTGAAAATTCAGAATATGTTAGCAGCTCAAAAATAGGCCTTAACATGCATTTTAAGACTGCAATAAATGTTGAAAACTTTGGATGCCCAAAAAAGGGGTTTACAGGCATCCTAGACCCCCTAAAGTCCAGAAAATGCTGGTCGCCTAAAACCGGTGTCAGAGAGCTCTGAATGTCCCAAAAACATTTGCAGCCTGAAAAGGGCATTAACAGGCATCCTAGACCACTGAAATTCCCAACAATATTTTTGGCATGAAAAATGTATCCTACACCATTGAAAATTCAGAATATGTTAGCAGCCCAAAAATAGGCCTTAACATACATCTTAAGACTGCAATAAATGTTGAAAACTATGGATGCCCAAAAAAGGGGTTTACAGGCATCCTAGACCCAATAAAGTCCAGAAAATTTTGGTGGCCAAAAACTGTATCAAAGAGCTCTGAATGTCCCAAAAACATTTGCAGCCTGAAAGGGGCGTTAACCTGCATCCAAGACCACTGAAATTCCCAATTACATTTTTGGCAGGAAAAATGCTACACCCCTGAAAGTTCAGAATATGTTAGCAGCCCAAAAAAGGCCTTAAAATGTATATTAAGCCTGCAAAAATATAGAAAACTTTGGAGGTCTCAAAAAGGGGTTTACAGGCATCCTAGACCCCCTAAAGTCCAGAAAATGTTGGTCACCTAAAAACTGTGTGAGAGAGCTCTCAATGTCCCAAAAACATTTGCAACCTGAAAGGGGCATTAACCCGCATCCTAGACCACTGAAATTCCCAATAATATTTTTGACACGAAAAATGCATCCTACACCCCTGAAAATTCAGAATATGTTAGCAGCCCAAAAATAGGCCTTAACATGTATCTTAAGACTGCAAAAAATGTTGAAAACTTTGGATGCCCAAAAAAGGGGTTTACAGGCATCCTAGACCCCCTAAAGTCCAGAAAATGCTGGTCGCCTAAAAACGGTGTCAGAGAGCTCTGAATGTCCCAAAAACATTTGCAGCCTGAAAAGGGCATTAACAGGCATCCTAGACCACTGAAATTCCCAACAATATTTTTGGCATGAAAAATGCATCCTACACCCCTGAAAATTCAGAATATGTTAGCAGCCCAAAAATAGGCCTTAACATGCATCTTAAGACTGCAATAAATGTTGAAAACTTTGGATGCCCAAAAAAGGGGTTTACAGGCATCCTAGACCCCCTAAAGTCCGGAAAATGCTGGTCACCTAAAAACTGTGTCAGAGAGCTCTGAATGTCAAACATTTGCAGCCTGAAAAGGGCATTAACAGGCATCCTAGACCACTGAAATTCCCAACAATATTTTTGGCATGAAAAATGCATCCTACACCCCTGAAAATTCAGAATATGTTAGCAGCCCAAAAAAAGACCTTAACATGCCTCTTAAGACTGCAATAAATGTTGAAAACTTTGGATGCCCAAAAAAGGGGTTTACAGGCATCCTAGACCCCATAAAGTCCAGAAAATGTTGGTGGCCAAAAACTGTGTCAGAGAGCTCTGAATGTCCCAAAAACCTTTACAGCCTGAAAGGGGCATTAACCTGCATCCTAGACCACTGAAATTCCCAATTACATTTTTGGCACGAAAAATGCTACTCCCCTGAAAGTTCAGAATATGTTAGCAGCCCAAAAAAGGCCTTAAAATGTATATTAAGCCTGCAAAAATGTAGACAACTTTGGAGGCCTCAAAAAGGGTTTTACAGGCATCCTAGACCCCCTAAAGTCCCGAAAATGTTGGTCACCTAAAAACTGTGTGAGAGAGCTCTCAATGTCCCAAAAACATTTGCAGCCTTAAAGGGGCATTAACCCGCATCCTAGACCACTGAAATTCCCAATAATATTTTTGGCACGAAAAATGCATCCTACACCCCTGAAAATTCAGAATATGTTAGCAGCCCAAAAAAGGCCTTAAAATGCATCTTAAGCCTGCAAAAATGTAGAAAACTTTGGAGGCCCAGAAAAGGGGTTTACAGGCATCCTAGACCCCCTAAACTCCAGAAAATGTTGTTGGGAAAAAACAGTGCTGGAGAGCTCCGAATGTCCCAGAAACATTTGCAGCCTGAAAGGGGCATTAAACCGCATCCTAGACCACTGAAGTTCCCGACAATATTTTTGGCATGAAAAAAGCATCCTACACCCCTGAAAGTTCAGAATATGTTAGCAGCCCAAAAAAGGCCTTAAAATGTATATTAAGCCTGCAAAAATGTAGAAAACTTTGTAGACCTCAAAAAGGGGTTTACAGGCATCCTAGACACCCTAAAGTCCAGAAAATGTTGGTCGCCTAAAAAAAGAGTCAGAGAGCTCTGAATGTCCCAAAAACATTTGCAGCCTGAAAGGGGCATTAACCCGCATACTAGACCACTGAAATTCCCAATAATATTTTTGACACGAAAAATGTATCCTACACCCCTGAAAATTCAGAATATGTTAGCAGCCCAAAAAAGGCCTTAACATGCATTTTAAGATTGCAAAAAATGTTGAAAACTTTGGATGCCCAAAAAAGGGGTTTACAGGCATCCTAGACCCCCTAAAGTCCAGAAAATGCTGGTCGCCTAAAAACGGTGTCAGAGAGCTCTGAATGTCCCAAAAACATTTGCAGCCTGAAAAGGGCATTAACAGGCACCCTAGACCACTGAAATTCCCAACAATATTTTTGGCATGAAAAATGCATCCTACACCCCTGAAAATTCAGAATATGTTAGCAGCCCAAAAATAGGCCTTAACATGCCTCTTAAGACTGCAATAAATGTTGAAAACTTTGGACGCCCAAAAAAGGGGTTTACAGGCATCCTAGACCTCATAAAGTCCAGAAAATGTTGGTGGCCAAAAACTGTGTCAGAGAACTCTGAATGTCCCAAAAACCTTTACAGCCTGAAAGGGGCATTAACCTGCATCCTAGACCACTGAAATTCCCAGTTACATTTTTGGCACGAAAAATGCTACTCCCCTGAAAGTTCAGAATATGTTAGCAGCCCAAAAAAGGCCTTAAAATGTATATTAAGCCTGCAAAAATGTAGAAAACTTTGGAGGCCTCAAAAAGGGGTTTACAGGCATCGTAGACCCCCTAAAGTCCAGAAAATGTTGGTCACCTAAAAAATGTGTGAGAGAGCTCTCAATGTCCCAAAAACATTTGCAGCCTTAAAGGGGCATTAACCTGCATCCTAGACCACTGAAATTCCCAATAATATTTTTGGCACGAAAAATGCATCCTACACCCCTGAAAATTCAAAATATGTTAGCAGCCCAAAAAAGGCCTTAAAATGCATCTTAAGCCTGCAAAAATGTAGAAAACTTTGGAGGCCCAGAAAAGGGGTTTACAAGCATCCTAGACCCCCTAAACTCCAGAAAATGTTGTTGGGAAAAAACAGTGATGGAGAGCTCCCTATGTCTCAAAAACATTTGCAGCCTGAAAGGGGCATTAACCCGCATCCTAGACCACTGAAGTTCCCGACAATATTTTTGGCATGAAAAAAGCATCCTACACCCCTGAAAGTTCAGAATATGTTAGCAGCCCAAAAAAGGCCTTAAAATGTATATTAAGCCTGCAAAAATGTAGAAAACTTTGGAGGCCTCAAAAAGGCTTTTACAGGCATCCTAGACCCCCTAAAGTCCAGAAAATGTTGGTCACCTAAAAGCTGTGTGAGAGAGCTCTCAATGTCCCAAAAACATTTGCAGCCTTAAAGGGGCATTAACCCGCATCCTAGACCACTGAAATTCCCAATAATATTTTTGGCACTAAAAATGCATCCTACACCCCTGAAAATTCAGAATATGTTAGCAGCCCAAAAAAGGCCTTAAAATGCATCTTAAGCCTGCAAAAATGTAGAAAACTTTGGAGGCCCAGAAAAGGGGTTTACAGGCATCCTAGACCCCCTAAACTCCAGAAAATGTTGTTGGGAAAAAACAGTGCTGGAGAGCTCCGAATGTCCCAAAAACATTTGCAGCCTGAAAGGGGCATTAACCCGCATCCTAGACCACTGAAATTCCCAATAATATTTTTGGCACGAAAAATGTATCCTACACCCCTGAAAATTCAGAATATGTTAGCAGCTCAAAAATAGGCCTTAACATGCATTTTAAGACTGCAATAAATGTTGAAAACTTTGGATGCCCAAAAAAGGGGTTTACAGGCATCCTAGACCCCCTAAAGTCCAGAAAATGCTGGTCGCCTAAAAACGGTGTCAGAGAGCTCTGAATGTCCCAAAAACATTTGCAGCCTGAAAAGGGCATTAACAGGCATCCTAGACCACTGAAATTCCCAACAATATTTTTGGCATGAAAAATGTATCCTACACCATTGAAAATTCAGAATATGTTAGCAGCCCAAAAATAGGCCTTAACATACATCTTAAGACTGCAATAAATGTTGAAAACTATGGATGCCCAAAAAAGGGGTTTACAGGCATCCTAGACCCAATAAAGTCCAGAAAATGTTGGTGGCCAAAAACTGTATCAGAGAGCTCTGAATGTCCCAAAAACATTTGCAGCCTGAAAGGGGCGTTAACCTGCATCCTAGACCACTGAAATTCCCAATTACATTTTTGGCACGAAAAATGCTACTCCCCTGAAAGTTCAGAATATGTTAGAAGCCCAAAAAAGGCCTTAAAATGTATATTAAGCCTGCAAAAATATAGAAAACTTTGGAGGTCTCAAAAAGGGGTTTACAGGCATCCTAGACCCCCTAAAGTCCAGAAAATGTTGGTCACCTAAAAACTGTGTGAGAGAGCTCTCAATGTCCCAAAAACATTTGCAGCCTTAAAGGGGCATTAACCCGCATCCTAGACCACTGAAATTCCCAATAATATTTTTGGCACGAAAAATGCATCCTACACCCCTGAAAATTCAGAATATGTTAGCAGCCCAAAAAAGGCCTTAAAATGCATCTTAAGCCTGCAAAAATGTAGAAAACTTTGGAGGCCCAGAAAAGGGGTTTACAGGCATCCTAGACCCCATAAAGTCCAGAAAATGTTGGTGGCCAAAAACTGTGTCAGAGAGCTCTGAATGTCCCAAAAACCTTTACAGCCTGAAAGGGGCATTAACCTGCATCCTAGACCACTGAAATTCCCAATTACATTTTTGGCACGAAAAATGCTACTCCCCTGAAAGTTCAGAATATGTTAGAAGCCCAAAAAAGGCCTTAAAATGTATATTAAGCCTGCAAAAATGTAGACAACTTTGGAGGCCTCAAAAAGGGTTTTACAGGCATCCTAGACCCCCTAAAGTCCCGAAAATGTTGGTCACCTAAAAACTGTGTCAGAGAGCTCTGAATGTCCCAAAAACCTTTACAGCCTGAAAGGGGCATTAACCTGCATCCTAGACCACTGAAATTCCCAATTACATTTTTGGCACGAAAAATGCTACTCCCCTGAAAGTTCAGAATATGTTAGAAGCCCAAAAAAGGCCTTAAAATGTATATTAAGCCTGCAAAAATATAGAAAACTTTGGAGGTCTCAAAAAGGGGTTTACAGGCATCCTAGACCCCCTAAAGTCCAGAAAATGTTGGTCACCTAAAAACTGTGTGAGAGAGCTCTCAATGTCCCAAAAACATTTGCAACCTGAAAGGGGCATTAACCCGCATCCTAGACCACTGAAATTCCCAATAATATTTTTGACACGAAAAATGCATCCTACACCCCTGAAAATTCAGAATATGTTAGCAGCCCAAAAATAGGCCTTAACATGTATCTTAAGACTGCAAAAAATGTTGAAAACTTTGGATGCCCAAAAAAGGGGTTTACAGGCATCCTAGACCCCCTAAAGTCCAGAAAATGCTGGTCGCCTAAAAACGGTGTCAGAGAGCTCTGAATGTCCCAAAAACATTTGCAGCCTGAAAAGGGCATTAACAGGCATCCTAGACCACTGAAATTCCCAACAATATTTTTGGCATGAAAAATGCATCCTACACCCCTGAAAATTCAGAATATGTTAGCAGCCCAAAAATAGGCCTTAACATGCATCTTAAGACTGCAATAAATGTTGAAAACTTTGGATGCCCAAAAAAGGGGTTTACAGGCATCCTAGACCCCCTAAAGTCCGGAAAATGCTGGTCACCTAAAAACTGTGTCAGAGAGCTCTGAATGTCAAACATTTGCAGCCTGAAAAGGGCATTAACAGGCATCCTAGACCACTGAAATTCCCAACAATATTTTTGGCATGAAAAATGCATCCTACACCCCTGAAAATTCAGAATATGTTAGCAGCCCAAAAAAAGACCTTAACATGCCTCTTAAGACTGCAATAAATGTTGAAAACTTTGGATGCCCAAAAAAGGGGTTTACAGGCATCCTAGACCCCATAAAGTCCAGAAAATGTTGGTGGCCAAAAACTGTGTCAGAGAGCTCTGAATGTCCCAAAAACCTTTACAGCCTGAAAGGGGCATTAACCTGCATCCTAGACCACTGAAATTCCCAATTACATTTTTGGCACGAAAAATGCTACTCCCCTGAAAGTTCAGAATATGTTAGAAGCCCAAAAAAGGCCTTAAAATGTATATTAAGCCTGCAAAAATGTAGACAACTTTGGAGGCCTCAAAAAGGGTTTTACAGGCATCCTAGACCCCCTAAAGTCCCGAAAATGTTGGTCACCTAAAAACTGTGTGAGAGAGCTCTCAATGTCCCAAAAACATTTGCAGCCTTAAAGGGGCATTAACCCGCATCCTAGACCACTGAAATTCCCAATAATATTTTTGGCACGAAAAATGCATCCTACACCCCTGAAAATTCAGAATATGTTAGCAGCCCAAAAAAGGCCTTAAAATGCATCTTAAGCCTGCAAAAATGTAGAAAACTTTGGAGGCCCAGAAAAGGGGTTTACAGGCATCCTAGACCCCCTAAACTCCAGAAAATGTTGTTGGGAAAAAACAGTGCTGGAGAGCTCCGAATGTCCCAGAAACATTTGCAGCCTGAAAGGGGCATTAAACCGCATCCTAGACCACTGAAGTTCCCGACAATATTTTTGGCATGAAAAAAGCATCCTACACCCCTGAAAGTTCAGAATATGTTAGCAGCCCAAAAATAGGCCTTAATATGCATCTTAAGACTGCAATAAATGTTGAAAACTTTGGATGCCCAAAAAAGGGGTTTGCAGGCATCCTAGACCCCATAAAGTCCAGAAAAAGTTGGTGGCCAAAAACTGTGTCAGAGAGCTCTGAATGTCCCAAAAACCTTTACAGCCTGAAAGGGGCATTAACCCGCATCCTAGACCACTGAAATTCCCAATTATATTTTTGGCACGAAAAATGCTACACCCCTGAACGTTCAGAATATGTTAGCAGCCCAAAAAAGGCCTTAAAATGCATCTTAAGCCTGCAAAAATGTAGAAAACTTTGGAGGCCCAGAAAAGGGGTTTATAGGCATCCTAGACCACCTAAACTCCAGAAAATGTTGTTGGGAAAAAACGGTGCTGGAGAGCTCCGAATGTCCCAAAAACATTTGCAGCCTGAAAGGGGCATTAACCCGCATCCTAGACCACTGAAATTCCCAACAATATTTTTGGCATGAAAAAAGCATCCTACACCCCTGAAAGTTCAGAATATGTTAGCAGCCCAAAAAATGCCTTCAAATGTATATTAAGCCTGCAAAAATGTAGAAAACTTTGGAGGCCTCAAAAATGGTTTTACAGGCATCCTAGACCCCATAAAGTCCAGAAAATGTTGGTCACCTAAAAGCTGTGTGAGAGAGCTCTCAATGTCCCAAAAACATTTCCAGCCTTAAAGGGGCATTAACCCGCATCCTAGACCACTGAAATTCCCAATACTATTTTTGGCACTAAAAATGCATCCTACACCCCTGAAAATTCAGAATATGTTAGCAGCCCAAAAAAGGCCTTAAAATGCATCTTAAGCCTGCAAAAATGTAGAAAACTTTGGAGGCCCAGAAAAGGGGTTTACAGGCATCCTAGACCCCCTAAACTCCAGAAAATGTTGTTGGGAAAAAACAGTGCTGGAGAGCTCTGAATGTCCCAAAAACATTTGCAGCCTGAAAGGGGCATTAACCCGCATACTAGACCACTGAAGTTCCTGACAATATTTTTGGCATGAAAAAAGTATCCTACACCCCTGAAAGTTCAGAATATGTTAGCAGCCCAAAAAAGGCCTTAAAATGTATATTAAGCCTGCAAAAATGTAGAAAACTTTGGAGGCCTCAAAAAGGGGTTTACAGGCATCCTAGACACCCTAAAGTCCAGAAAATGTTGGTCGCCTAAAAAAAGAGTCAGAGAGCTCTGAATGTCCCAAAAACATTTGCAGCCTGAAAGGGGCATTAACCCGCATCCTAGACCACTGAAATTCCCAATAATATTTTTGGCACGAAAAATGTATCCTACACCCCTGAAAATTCAGAATATGTTAGCAGCTCAAAAATAGGCCTTAACATGCATTTTAAGACTGCAAAAAATGCTGAAAACTTTGGATGCCCAAAAAAGGGGTTTACAGGCATCCTAGACCCCCTAAAGTCCAGAAAATGCTGGTCGCCTAAAAACGGTGTCAGAGAGCTCTGAATGTCCCAAAAACATTTGCAGCCTGAAAAGGGCATTAACAGGCACCCTAGACCACTGAAATTCCCAACAATATTTTTGGCATGAAAAATGCATCCTACACCCCTGAAAATTCAGAATATGTTAGCAGCCCAAAAATAGGCCTTAACATGCCTCTTAAGACTGCAATAAATGTTGAAAACTTTGGACGCCCAAAAAAGGGGTTTACAGGCATCCTAGACCCCATAAAGTCCAGAAAATGTTGGTGGCCAAAAACTGTGTCAGAGAACTCTGAATGTCCCAAAAACCTTTACAGCCTGAAAGGGGCATTAACCTGCATCCTAGACCACTGAAATTCCCAGTTACATTTTTGGCACGAAAAATGCTACTCCCCTGAAAGTTCAGAATATGTTAGCAGCCCAAAAAAGGCCTTAAAATGTATATTAAGCCTGCAAAAATGTAGAAAACTTTGGAGGCCTCAAAAAGGGGTTTACAGGCATCGTAGACCCCCTAAAGTCCAGAAAATGTTGGTCACCTAAAAAATGTGTGAGAGAGCTCTCAATGTCCCAAAAACATTTGCAGCCTTAAAGGGGCATTAACCTGCATCCTAGACCACTGAAATTCCCAATAATATTTTTGGCACGAAAAATTCATCCTACACCCCTGAAAATTCAGAATATGTTAGCAGCCCAAAAAAGGCCTTAAAATGCATCTTAAGCCTGCAAAAATGTAGAAAACTTTGGAGGCCCAGAAAAGGGGTTTACAAGCATCCTAGACCCCCTAAACTCCAGAAAATGTTGTTGGGAAAAAACAGTGATGGAGAGCTCCCAATGTCTCAAAAACATTTGCAGCCTGAAAGGGGCATTAACCCGCATCCTAGACCACTGAAGTTCCCGACAATATTTTTGGCATGAAAAAAGCATCCTACACCCCTGAAAGTTCAGAATATGTTAGCAGCCCAAAAAAGGCCTTAAAATGTATATTAAGCCTGCAAAAATGTAGAAAACTTTGGAGGCCTCAAAAAGGCTTTTACAGGCATCCTAGACCCCCTAAAGTCCAGAAAATGTTGGTCACCTAAAAGCTGTGTGAGAGAGCTCTCAATGTCCCAAAAACATTTGCAGCCTTAAAGGGGCATTAACCCGCATCCTAGACCACTGAAGTTCCTGACAATATTTTTGGCATGAAAAAAGTATCCTACACCCCTGAAAGTTCAGAATATGTTAGCAGCCCAAAAAAGGCCTTAAAATGTATATTAAGCCTGCAAAAATGTAGAAAACTTTGGAGGCCTCAAAAAGGGGTTTACAGGCATCCTAGACACCCTAAAGTCCAGAAAATGTTGGTCGCCTAAAAAAAGAGTCAGAGAGCTCTGAATGTCCCAGAAACATTTGCAGCCTGAAAGGGGCATTAACCCGCATCCTAGACCACTGAAATTCACAATAATATTTTTGGCACGAAAAATGTATCCTACACCCCTGAAAATTCAGAATATGTTAGCAGCTCAAAAATAGGCCTTAACATGCATTTTAAGACTGCAATAAATGTTGAAAACTTTGGATGCCCAAAAAAGGGGTTTACAGGCATCCTAGACCCCCTAAAGTCCAGAAAATGCTGGTCGCCTAAAAACGGTGTCAGAGAGCTCTGAATGTCCCAAAAACATTTGCAGCCTGAAAAGGGCATTAACAGGCATCCTAGACCACTGAAATTCCCAACAATATTTTTGGCATGAAAAATGTATCCTACACCATTGAAAATTCAGAATATGTTAGCAGCCCAAAAATAGGCCTTAACATACATCTTAAGACTGCAATAAATGTTGAAAACTATGGATGCCCAAAAAAGGGGTTTACAGGCATCCTAGACCCAATAAAGTCCAGAAAATGTTGGTGGCCAAAAACTGTATCAGAGAGCTCTGAATGTCCCAAAAACATTTGCAGCCTGAAAGGGGCGTTAACCTGCATCCAAGACCACTGAAATTCCCAATTACATTTTTGGCAGGAAAAATGCTACACCCCTGAAAGTTCAGAATATGTTAGCAGCCCAAAAAAGGCCTTAAAATGTATATTAAGCCTGCAAAAATATAGAAAACTTTGGAGGTCTCAAAAAGGGGTTTACAGGCATCCTAGACCCCCTAAAGTCCAGAAAATGTTGGTCACCTAAAAACTGTGTGAGAGAGCTCTCAATGTCCCAAAAACATTTGCAACCTGAAAGGGGCATTAACCCGCATCCTAGACCACTGAAATTCCCAATAATATTTTTGACACGAAAAATGCATCCTACACCCCTGAAAATTCAGAATATGTTAGCAGCCCAAAAATAGGCCTTAACATGTATCTTAAGACTGCAAAAAATGTTGAAAACTTTGGATGCCCAAAAAAGGGGTTTACAGGCATCCTAGACCCCCTAAAGTCCAGAAAATGCTGGTCGCCTAAAAACGGTGTCAGAGAGCTCTGAATGTCCCAAAAACATTTGCAGCCTGAAAAGGGCATTAACAGGCATCCTAGACCACTGAAATTCCCAACAATATTTTTGGCATGAAAAATGCATCCTACACCCCTGAAAATTCAGAATATGTTAGCAGCCCAAAAATAGGCCTTAACATGCATCTTAAGACTGCAATAAATGTTGAAAACTTTGGATGCCCAAAAAAGGGGTTTACAGGCATCCTAGACCCCCTAAAGTCCGGAAAATGCTGGTCACCTAAAAACTGTGTCAGAGAGCTCTGAATGTCAAACATTTGCAGCCTGAAAAGGGCATTAACAGGCATCCTAGACCACTGAAATTCCCAACAATATTTTTGGCATGAAAAATGCATCCTACACCCCTGAAAATTCAGAATATGTTAGCAGCCCAAAAAAAGACCTTAACATGCCTCTTAAGACTGCAATAAATGTTGAAAACTTTGGATGCCCAAAAAAGGGGTTTACAGGCATCCTAGACCCCATAAAGTCCAGAAAATGTTGGTGGCCAAAAACTGTGTCAGAGAGCTCTGAATGTCCCAAAAACCTTTACAGCCTGAAAGGGGCATTAACCTGCATCCTAGACCACTGAAATTCCCAATTACATTTTTGGCACGAAAAATGCTACTCCCCTGAAAGTTCAGAATATGTTAGCAGCCCAAAAAAGGCCTTAAAATGTATATTAAGCCTGCAAAAATGTAGACAACTTTGGAGGCCTCAAAAAGGGTTTTACAGGCATCCTAGACCCCCTAAAGTCCCGAAAATGTTGGTCACCTAAAAACTGTGTGAGAGAGCTCTCAATGTCCCAAAAACATTTGCAGCCTTAAAGGGGCATTAACCCGCATCCTAGAACACTGAAATTCCCAATAATATTTTTGGCACGAAAAATGCATCCTACACCCCTGAAAATTCAGAATATGTTAGCAGCCCAAAAAAAGACCTTAACATGCCTCTTAAGACTGCAATAAATGTTGAAAACTTTGGATGCCCAAAAAAGGGGTTTACAGGCATCCTAGACCCCATAAAGTCCAGAAAATGTTGGTGGCCAAAAACTGTGTCAGAGAGCTCTGAATGTCCCAAAAACCTTTACAGCCTGAAAGGGGCATTAACCTGCATCCTAGACCACTGAAATTCCCAATTACATTTTTGGCACGAAAAATGCTACTCCCCTGAAAGTTCAGAATATGTTAGCAGCCCAAAAAAGGCCTTAAAATGTATATTAAGCCTGCAAAAATGTAGAAAACTTTGGAGGCCTCAAAAAGGGGTTTACAGGCATCGTAGACCCCCTAAAGTCCAGAAAATGTTGGTCACCTAAAAAATGTGTGAGAGAGCTCTCAATGTCCCAAAAACATTTGCAGCCTTAAAGGGGCATTAACCTGCATCCTAGACCACTGAAATTCCCAATAATATTTTTGGCACGAAAAATTCATCCTACACCCCTGAAAATTCAGAATATGTTAGCAGCCCAAAAAAGGCCTTAAAATGCATCTTAAGCCTGCAAAAATGTAGAAAACTTTGGAGGCCCAGAAAAGGGGTTTACAAGCATCCTAGACCCCCTAAACTCCAGAAAATGTTGTTGGGAAAAAACAGTGATGGAGAGCTCCCAACGTCTCAAAAACATTTGCAGCCTGAAAGGGGCATTAACCCGCATCCTAGACCACTGAAGTTCCCGACAATATTTTTGGCATGAAAAAAGCATCCTACACCCCTGAAAGTTCAGAATATGTTAGCAGCCCAAAAAAGGCCTTAAAATGTATATTAAGCCTGCAAAAATGTAGAAAACTTTGGAGGCCTCAAAAAGGCTTTTACAGGCATCCTAGACCCCCTAAAGTCCAGAAAATGTTGGTCACCTAAAAGCTGTGTGAGAGAGCTCTCAATGTCCCAAAAACATTTGCAGCCTTAAAGGGGCATTAACCCGCATCCTAGACCACTGAAGTTCCTGACAATATTTTTGGCATGAAAAAAGTATCCTACACCCCTGAAAGTTCAGAATATGTTAGCAGCCCAAAAAAGGCCTTAAAATGTATATTAAGCCTGCAAAAATGTAGAAAACTTTGGAGGCCTCAAAAAGGGGTTTACAGGCATCCTAGACACCCTAAAGTCCAGAAAATGTTGGTCGCCTAAAAAAAGAGTCAGAGAGCTCTGAATGTCCCAAAAACATTTGCAGCCTGAAAGGGGCATTAACCCGCATCCTAGACCACTGAAATTCACAATAATATTTTTGGCACGAAAAATGTATCCTACACCCCTGAAAATTCAGAATATGTTAGCAGCTCAAAAATAGGCCTTAACATGCATTTTAAGACTGCAATAAATGTTGAAAACTTTGGATGCCCAAAAAAGGGGTTTACAGGCATCCTAGACCCCCTAAAGTCCAGAAAATGCTGGTCGCCTAAAAACGGTGTCAGAGAGCTCTGAATGTCCCAAAAACATTTGCAGCCTGAAAAGGGCATTAACAGGCATCCTAGACCACTGAAATTCCCAACAATATTTTTGGCATGAAAAATGTATCCTACACCATTGAAAATTCAGAATATGTTAGCAGCCCAAAAATAGGCCTTAACATACATCTTAAGACTGCAATAAATGTTGAAAACTATGAATGCCCAAAAAAGGGGTTTACAGGCATCCTAGACCCAATAAAGTCCAGAAAATGTTGGTGGCCAAAAACTGTATCAGAGAGCTCTGAATGTCCCAAAAACATTTGCAGCCTGAAAGGGGCGTTAACCTGCATCCAAGACCACTGAAATTCCCAATTACATTTTTGGCAGGAAAAATGCTACACCCCTGAAAGTTCAGAATATGTTAGCAGCCCAAAAAAGGCCTTAAAATGTATATTAAGCCTGCAAAAATATAGAAAACTTTGGAGGTCTCAAAAAGGGGTTTACAGGCATCCTAGACCCCCTAAAGTCCAGAAAATGTTGGTCACCTAAAAACTGTGTGAGAGAGCTCTCAATGTCCCAAAAACATTTGCAACCTGAAAGGGGCATTAACCCGCATCCTAGACCACTGAAATTCCCAATAATATTTTTGACACGAAAAATGCATCCTACACCCCTGAAAATTCAGAATATGTTAGCAGCCCAAAAATAGGCCTTAACATGTATCTTAAGACTGCAAAAAATGTTGAAAACTTTGGATGCCCAAAAAAGGGGTTTACAGGCATCCTAGACCCCCTAAAGTCCAGAAAATGCTGGTCGCCTAAAAACGGTGTCAGAGAGCTCTGAATGTCCCAAAAACATTTGCAGCCTGAAAAGGGCATTAACAGGCATCCTAGACCACTGAAATTCCCAACAATATTTTTGGCATGAAAAATGCATCCTACACCCCTGAAAATTCAGAATATGTTAGCAGCCCAAAAATAGGCCTTAACATGCATCTTAAGACTGCAATAAATGTTGAAAACTTTGGATGCCCAAAAAAGGGGTTTACAGGCATCCTAGACCCCTAAACTCCAGAAAATGTTGTTGGGAAAAAACAGTGCTGGAGAGCTCCGAATGTCCCAAAAACATTTGCAGCCTGAAAGGGGCATTAACCCGCAACCTAGACCACTGAAGTTCCTGACAATATTTTTGGCATGAAAAAAGTATCCTACACCCCTGAAAGTTCAGAATATGTTAGCAGCCCAAAAAAGGCCTTAAAATGTATATTAAGCCTGCAAAAATGTAGAAAACTTTGGAGGCCTCAAAAAGGGGTTTACAGGCATCCTAGACACCCTAAAGTCCAGAAAATGTTGGTCGCCTAAAAAAAGAGTCAGAGAGCTCTGAATGTCCCAAAAACATTTGCAGCCTGAAAGGGGCATTAACCCGCATCCTAGACCACTGAAATTCCCAATAATATTTTTGGCACGAAAAATGTATCCTACACCCCTGAAAATTCAGAATATGTTAGCAGCTCAAAAATAGGCCTTAACATGCATTTTAAGACTGCAATAAATGTTGAAAACTTTGGATGCCCAAAAAAGGGGTTTACAGGCATCCTAGACCCCCTAAAGTCCAGAAAATGCTGGTCGCCTAAAAACGGTGTCAGAGAGCTCTGAATGTCCCAAAAACATTTGCAGCCTGAAAAGGGCATTAACAGGCATCCTAGACCACTGAAATTCCCAACAATATTTTTTGCATGAAAAATGTATCCTACACCATTGAAAATTCAGAATATGTTAGCAGCCCAAAAATAGGCCTTAACATACATCTTAAGACTGCAATAAATGTTGAAAACTATGGATGCCCAAAAAAGGGGTTTACAGGCATCCTAGACCCAATAAAGTCCAGAAAATGTTGGTGGCCAAAAACTGTATCAGAGAGCTCTGAATGTCCCAAAAACATTTGCAGCCTGAAAGGGGCGTTAACCTGCATCCAAGACCACTGAAATTCCCAATTACATTTTTGGCAGGAAAAATGCTACACCCCTGAAAGTTCAGAATATGTTAGCAGCCCAAAAAAGGCCTTAAAATGTATATTAAGCCTGCAAAAATATAGAAAACTTTGGAGGTCTCAAAAAGGGGTTTACAGGCATCCTAGACCCCCTAAAGTCCAGAAAATGCTGGTCGCCTAAAAACGGTGTCAGAGAGCTCTGAATGTCCCAAAAACATTTGCAGCCTGAAAAGGGCATTAACAGGCATCCTAGACCACTGAAATTCCCAACAATATTTTTGGCATGAAAAATGCATCCTACACCCCTGAAAATTCAGAATATGTTAGCAGCCCAAAAATAGGCCTTAACATGCATCTTAAGACTGCAATAAATGTTGAAAACTTTGGATGCCCAAAAAAGGGGTTTACAGGCATCCTAGACCCCCTAAAGTCCGGAAAATGCTGGTCACCTAAAAACTGTGTCAGAGAGCTCTGAATGTCAAACATTTGCAGCCTGAAAAGGGCATTAACAGGCATCCTAGACCACTGAAATTCCCAACAATATTTTTGGCATGAAAAATGCATCCTACACCCCTGAAAATTCAGAATATGTTAGCAGCCCAAAAAAAGACCTTAACATGCCTCTTAAGACTGCAATAAATGTTGAAAACTTTGGATGCCCAAAAAAGGGGTTTACAGGCATCCTAGACCCCATAAAGTCCCGAAAATGTTGGTCACCTAAAAACTGTGTGAGAGAGCTCTCAATGTCCCAAAAACATTTGCAGCCTTAAAGGGGCATTAACCCGCATCCTAGACCACTGAAATTCCCAATAATATTTTTGGCACGAAAAATGCATCCTACACCCCTGAAATTTCAGAATATGTTAGCAGCCCAAAAAAGGCCTTAAAATGCATCTTAAGCCTGCAAAAATGTAGAAAACTTTGGAGGCCCAGAAAAGGGGTTTACAGGCATCCTAGACCCCCTAAACTCCAGAAAATGTTGTTGGGAAAAAACAGTGCTGGAGAGCTCCGAATGTCCCAGAAACATTTGCAGCCTGAAAGGGGCATTAAACCGCATCCTAGACCACTGAAGTTCCCGACAATATTTTTGGCATGAAAAAAGCATCCTACACCCCTGAAAGTTCAGAATATGTTAGCAGCCCAAAAAAGGCCTTAAAATGTATATTAAGCCTGCAAAAATGTAGAAAACTTTGTAGGCCTCAAAAAGGGGTTTACAGGCATCCTAGACACCCTAAAGTCCAGAAAATGTTGGTCGCCTAAAAAAAGAGTCAGAGAGCTCTGAATGTCCCAAAAACATTTGCAGCCTGAAAGGGGCATTAACCCGCATCCTAGACCACTGAAATTCCCAATAATATTTTTGACACGAAAAATGTATCCTACACCCCTGAAAATTCAGAATATGTTAGCAGCCCAAAAAAGGCCTTAACATGCATTTTAAGATTGCAAAAAATGTTGAAAACTTTGGATGCCCAAAAAAGGGGTTTATAGGCATCCTAGACCCCCTAAAGTCCGGAAAATGATGGTCGCCTAAAAACGGTGTCAGAGAGCTCTGAATGTCCCAAAAACATTTGCAGCCTGAAAAGGGCATTAACAGGCATCCTAGACCACTGAAATTCTCAACAATATTTTTGGCATGAAAAATGCATCCTACACCCCTGAAAATTCAGAATATGTTAGCAGCCCAAAAATAGGCCTTAATATGCATCTTAAGACTGCAATAAATGTTGAAAACTTTGGATGCCCAAAAAAGGGGTTTGCAGGCATCGTAGACCCCATAAAGTCCAGAAAAAGTTGGTGGCCAAAAACTGTGTCAGAGAGCTCTGAATGTCCCAAAAACCTTTACAGCCTGAAAGGGGCATTAACCCGCATCCTAGACCACTGAAATTCCCAATTATATTTTTGGCACGAAAAATGCTACACCCCTGAACGTTCAGAATATGTTAGCAGCCCAAAAAAGGCCTTAAAATGCATCTTAAGCCTGCAAAAATGTAGAAAACGTTGGAGGCCCAGAAAAGGGGTTTATAGGCATCCTAGACCACCTAAACTCCAGAAAATGTTGTTGGGAAAAAACGGTGCTGGAGAGCTCCGAATGTCCCAAAAACATTTGCAGCCTGAAAGGGGCATTAACCCGCATCCTAGACCACTGAAATTCCCAACAATATTTTTGGCATGAAAAAAGCATCCTACACCCCTGAAAGTTCAGAATATGTTAGCAGCCCAAAAAATGCCTTAAAATGTATATTAAGCCTGCAAAAATGTAGAAAACTTTGGAGGCCTCAAAAAGGGGTTTACAGGCATCCTAGACACCCTAAAGTCCAGAAAATGTTGGTCGCCTAAAAACGGGGTCAGAGAGCTCTGAATGTCCCAAAAACATTTGCAGCCTGAAAGGGGCATTAACCCGCATCCTAGACCACTGAAATTCCCAATAATATTTTTGGCACGAAAAATGTATCCTACACCCCTGGAAATTCAGAATATGTTAGCAGCCCAAAAATAGGCCTTAACATGCATTTTAAGTTTGCAAAAAATGTTGAAAACTTTGGATGCCCAAAAAAGGGGTTTACAGGCATCCTAGACCCCCTAAAGTCCAGAAAATGATGGTCGCCTAAAAACGGTGTCAGAGAGCTCTGAATGTCCCAAAAACATTTGCAGCCTGAAAAGGGCATTAACAGGCATCCTAGACCACTGAAATTCTCAACAATATTTTTGGCATGAAAAATGCATCCTACACCCCTGAAAATTCAGAATATGTTAGCAGCCCAAAAATAGGCCTTAACATGCATCTTAAGACTGCAATAAATGTTGAAAACTTTGGATGCCCAAAAAAGGGGTTTACAGGCATCCTAGACCCCATAAAGTCCAGAAAAAGTTGGTGGCCAAAAACTGTGTCAGAGAGCTCTGAATGTCCCAAAAACCTTTACAGCCTGAAAGGGGCATTAACCTGCATCCTACACCACTGAAATTCCCAATTATATTTTTGGCACGAAAAATGCTACACCCCTGAACGTTCAGAATATGTTAGCAGCCCAAAAAAGGCCTTAAAATGCATCTTAAGCCTGCAAAAATGTAGAAAACTTTGGAGGCCCAGAAAAGGGGTTTATAGGCATCCTAGACCACCTAAACTCCAGAAAATGTTGTTGGGAAAAAACGGTGCTGGAGAGCTCCGAATGTCCCAAAAACATTTGCAGCCTGAAAGGGGCATTAACCCGCATCCTAGACCACTGAAATTCCCAACAATATTTTTGGCATGAAAAAAGCATCCTACACCCCTGAAAGTTCAGAATATGTTAGCAGCCCAAAAAATGCCTTAAAATGTATATTAAGCCTGCAAAAATGTAGAAAACTTTGGAGGCCTCAAAAAGGGGTTTACAGGCATCCTAGACACCCTAAAGTCCAGAAAATGTTGGTGGCCAAAAACTGTGTCAGAGAACTCTGAATGTCCCAAAAACCTTTACAGCCTGAAAGGGGCATTAACCTGCATCCTAGACCACTGAAATTCCCAATTACATTTTTGGCACGAAAAATTATACTCCCCTGAAAGTTCAGAATATGTTAGCAGCCCAAAAAAGGCCTTAAAATGTATATTAAGCCTGCAAAAATGTAGAAAACTTTGGAGGCCTCAAAAAGGGGTTTACAGGCATCCTAGACCCCCTAAAGTCCAGAAAATGTTGGTCACCTAAAAACTGTGTGAGAGAGCTCTCAATGTCCCAAAAACATTTGCAGCCTTAAAGGGGCATTAACCCGCATCCTAGACCACTGAAATTCCCAATAATATTTTTGGCACGAAAAATGCATCCTACACCCCTGAAAATTCAAAATATGTTAGCAGCCCAAAAAAGGCCTTAAAATGCATCTTAAGCCTGCAAAAATGTAGAAAACTTTGGAGGCCCAGAAAAGGGGTTTACAAGCATCCTAGACCCCCTAAACTCCAGAAAATGTTGTTGGGAAAAAACAGTGCTGGAGAGCTCCCAATGCCTCAAAAACATTTGCAGCCTGAAAGGAGCATTAACCCGCATCCTAGACCACTGAAGTTCCCGACAATATTTTTGGCATGAAAAAAGCATCCTACACCCCTGAAAGTTCAGAATATGTTAGCAGCCCAAAAACGGCCTTAAAATGTATATTAAGCCTGCAAAAATGTAGAAAACTTTGGAGGCCTCAAAAAGGGTTTTACAGGCATCCTAGACCCCCTAAAGTCCAGAAAATGTTGGTCACCTAAAAGCTGTGTGAGAGAGCTCTCAATGTCCCAAACACATTTGCAGCCTTAAAGGGGCATTAACCCGCATCCTAGACCACTGAAATTCCCAATACTATTTTTGGCACTAAAAATGCATCCTACACCCCTGAAAATTCAGAATATGTTAGCAGCCCAAAAAAGGCCTTAAAATGCATCTTAAGCCTGCAAAAATGTAGAAAACTTTGGAGGCCCAGAAAAGAGGTTTACAGGCATCCTAGACCCCCTAAACTCCAGAAAATGTTGTTGGGAAAAAACAGTGCTGGAGAGCTCCGAATGTCCCAAAAACATTTGCAGCCTGAAAGGGGCATTAACCCGCATCCTAGACCACTGAAGTTCCTGACAATATTTTTGGCATGAAAAAAATATCCTACACCCCTGAAAGTTCAGAATATGTTAGCAGCCCAAAAAAGGCCTTAAAATGTATATTAAGCCTGCAAAAATGTAGAAAACTTTGGAGGCCTCAAAAAGGGGTTTACAGGCATCCTAGACACCCTAAAGTCCAGAAAATGTTGGTCGCCTAAAAAAAGAGTCAGAGAGCTCTGAATGTCCCAAAAACATTTGCAGCCTGAAAGGGGCATTAACCCGCATCCAAGACCACTGAAATTCGCAATAATATTTTTGGCATGAAAAATGCATCCTACACCCCTGAAAATTCAGAATATGTTAGCAGCCCAAAAATAGGCCTTAACATGCATCTTAAGAGTGAAATAAATGTTGAAAACTTTGGATGCCCAAAAAAGGGGTTTACAGGCATCCTAGACCCCATAAAGTCCAGAAAATGTTGGTGGCCAAAAACTGTATCAGAGAGCTCTGAATGTCCCAAAAACATTTGCAGCCTGAAAGGGGCATTAACCTGCATCCAAGACCACTGAAATTCCCAATTACATTTTTGGCACGAAAAATGCTACACCCCTGAAAGTTCAGAATATGTTAGCAGCCCAAAAAAGGCCTTAAAATGTATATTAAGCCTGCAAAAATGTAGAAAACTTTGGAGGCCTCAAAAAGGGGATTACAGGCATCCTAGACACCCTAAAGTCCAGAAAATGTTGGTCGCCTAAAAACGGGGTCAGAGAGCTCTAAATGTCCCAAAAACATTTGCAGCCTGAAAGGGGCATTAACCTGCAACCTAGACCACTGAAATTCCCAATAATATTTTTGGCACGAAAAATGTATCCTACACCCCTGAAAATTCAGAATATGTTAGCAGCCCAAAAATAGGCCTTAACATGCATTTTAAGACTGCAAAAAATGTTGAAAACTTTGGATGCCCAAAAAAGGGGTTTACAGGCATCATAGACCCCCTAAAGTCCAGAAAATGTTGGTGGCCAAAAACTGTATCAGAGAGCTCTGAATGTCCCAAAAACATTTGCAGCCTGAAAGGGGCATTAACCTGCCTCCAAGACCACTGAAATTCCCAATTACATTTTTGGCACGAAAAATGCTACACCCCTGAAAGTTCAGAATATGTTAGCAGCCCAAAAAAGGCCTTAAAATGTATATTAAGCCTGCAAAAATGTAGAAAACTTTGGAGGCCTCAAATAGGGGTTTACAGGCATCCTAGATCCCCTAAACTCCAGAAAATGTTGTTGGGAAAAAACGGTGCTGGAAAGCTCTGAATGCCCCAAAAACATTTGCAGCCTGAAAGGGGCATTAACCCGCATCCTAGACCACTGAAATTCCCAACAATATTTTTGGCATGAGAAAAGCATCCTACACCCCTGAAAGTTCAGAATATGTTAGCAGCCCAAAAAAGGCCTTAACATGTATATTAAGCCTGCAAAAATGTAGAAAACTTTGGAGGCCTCAAAAAGGGGTTTACAGGCATCCTAGACACCCTAAAGTCCAGAAAATGTTGGTCGCCTAAAAGCAGAGTCAGAGAGCTCTGAATGTCCCAAAAACATTTGCAGCCTGAAAGGGGCATTAACCCGCATCCTAGACCACTGAAATTCCCAATAATATTTTTGGCACGAAAAATGTATCTACACCCCTGAAAATTCAGAATATGTTAGCAGCCCAAAAATAGGCCTTAACATGCATTTTAAGACTGCAAAAAATGTTGAAAACTTTGGATGCCCACAAAAGGGGTTTACAGGCATCATAGACCCCCTAAAGTCCAGAAAATGTTGGTGGCCAAAAACTGTATCAGAGAGCTCTGAATGTCCCAAAAACATTTGCAGCCTGAAAGGGGCATTAACCTGCATCCAAGACCACTGAAATTCCCAATTACATTTTTGGCACAAAAAATGCTACACCCCTGAAAGTTCAGAATATGTTAGCAGCCCAAAAAAGGCCTTAAAATGTATATTAAGCCTGCAAAAATGTAGAAAACTTTGGAGGCCTCAAAAAGGGGTTTACAGGCATGCTAGACCCCCTAAAGTCCAGAAAATGTTGGTCTCCTAAAAACTGTGTGAGAGAGCTCTCAATGTCCCAAAAACATTTGCAGCCTGAAAGGGGCATTAACCCGCATCCTAGACCACTGAAATTCCCAATAATATTTTTGGCACGAAAAATGCATCCTACACCCCTGAAAATTCAGAATATGTTAGCAGCCCAAAAATAGGCCTTAACATGCATCTTAAGACTGCAAAAAATGTTGAAAACTTTGGATGCCCAAAAAAGGGGTTTACAGGCATCCTAGAGCCCATAAAGTCCAGAAAATGTTGGTGCCCAAAAACTGTGTCAGAGAGCTCTGAATGTCCCAAAAACATTTGCAGCCTGAAAGGGGCATTAACCTGCATCCAAGACCACTGAAATTCCCAATTACATTTTTGGCACGAAAAATGCTACACCCCTGAAAGTTCAGAATATGTTAGCAGCCCAAAAATACCTTAAAATGTATATTAAGCCTGCAAAAATGTAGAAAACTTTGGAGGCCTCAAAAAGGGGTTTACAGGCATCCTAGATCCCCTAAACTCCAGAAAATGTTGTTGGGGAAAAACGGTGCTGGAAAGCTCTCAATGTCCCAAAAACATTTGCAGCCTGAAAGGGGCATTAACCCGCATCCTAGACCACTGAAATTCCCAACAATATTTTTGGCATGAAAAAAGCATCCTACACCCCTGAAAGTTCAGAATATATTAGCAGCCCAAAAATAGGCCTTAACATGCATTTTAAGATTGCAAAAAATGTTGAAAACTTTGGATGCCCAAAAAAGGGGTTTACAGGCATCCTAGACCCCCTAAAGTCCAGAAAATGATGGTCGCCTAAAAACGGTGTCAGAGAGCTCTGAATGTCCCAAAAACATTTGCAGCCTGAAAAGGGCATTAACAGGCATCCTAGACCACTGAAATTCTCAACAATATTTTTGGCATGAAAAATGCATCCTACACCCCTGAAAATTCAGAATATGTTAGCAGCCCAAAAATAGGCCTTAACATGCATCTTAAGACTGCAATAAATGTTGAAAACTTTGGATGCCCAAAAAAGGGGTTTACAGGCATCCTAGACCCCATAAAGTCCAGAAAAAGTTGGTGGCCAAAAACTGTGTCAGAGAGCTCTGAATGTCCCAAAAACCTTTCCAGCCTGAAAGGGGCATTAACCTGCATCCTAGACCACTGAAATTCCCAATTATATTTTTGGCACGAAAAATGCTACACCCCTGAACGTTCAGAATATGTTAGCAGCCCAAAAAAGGCCTTAAAATGCATCTTAAGCCTGCAAAAATGTAGAAAACTTTGGAGGCCCAGAAAAGGGGTTTATAGGCATCCTAGACCACCTAAACTCCAGAAAATGTTGTTGGGAAAAAACGGTGCTGGAGAGCTCCGAATGTCCCAAAAACATTTGCAGCCTGAAAGGGGCATTAACCCGCATCCTAGACCACTGAAATTCCCAACAATATTTTTGGCATGAAAAAAGCATCCTACACCCCTGAAAGTTCAGAATATGTTAGCAGCCCAAAAAATGCCTTAAAATGTATATTAAGCCTGCAAAAATGTAGAAAACTTTGGAGGCCTCAAAAAGGGGTTTACAGGCATCCTAGACACCCTAAAGTCCAGAAAATGTTGGTCGCCTAAAAACGGGGTCAGAGAGCTCTGAATGTCCCAAAAACATTTGCAGCCTGAAAGGGGCATTAACCCGCATCCTAGACCACTGAAATTCCCAATAATATTTTTGGCACGAAAAATGCATCCTACACCCCTGAAAATTCAGAATATGTTAGCAGCCCAAAAAAGGCCTTAAAATACATCTTAAGACTGCAAAAATGTAGAAAAATTTGGAGGCCCAGAAAAGGGGTTTACAGGCATCCTAGACCCCCTAAACTCCAGAAAATGTTGTTGGGAAAAAACAGTGCTGGAGAGCTCCGAATGTCCCAAAAACATTTGCGCCTGAAAGGGGCATTAACCTGCATCCAAGACCACTGAAATTCCCAATTATATTTTTGGCACGAAAAATGTATCCTACACCCCTGGAAATTCAGAATATGTTAGCAGCCCAAAAATAGGCCTTAACATGCATTTTAAGATTGCAAAAAATGTTGAAAACTTTGGATGCCCAAAAAAGGGGTTTACAGGCATCCTAGACCCCCTAAAGTCCAGAAAATGATGGTCGCCTAAAAACGGTGTCAGAGAGCTCTGAATGTCCCAAAAACATTTGCAGCCTGAAAAGGGCATTAACAGGCATCCTAGACCACTGAAATTCTCAACAATATTTTTGGCATGAAAAATGCATCCTACACCCCTGAAAATTCAGAATATGTTAGCAGCCCAAAAATAGGCCTTAACATGCATCTTAAGACTGCAATAAATGTTGAAAACTTTGGATGCCCAAAAAAGGGGTTTACAGGCATCCTAGACCCCATAAAGTCCAGAAAAAGTTGGTGGCCAAAAACTGTGTCAGAGAGCTCTGAATGTCCCAAAAACCTTTACAGCCTGAAAGGGGCATTAACCTGCATCCTAGACCACTGAAATTCCCAATTATATTTTTGGCACAAAAAATGCTACACCCCTGAACGTTCAGAATATGTTAGCAGCCCAAAAAAGGCCTTAAAATGCATCTTAAGCCTGCAAAAATGTAGATGTAAAATTTGGAGGCCCAGAAAAGGGGTTTATAGGCATCCTAGACCACCTAAACTCCAGAAAATGTTGTTGGGAAAAAATGGTGCTGGAGAGCTCCGAATGTCCCAAAAACATTTGCAGCCTGAAAGGGGCATTAACCCGCATCCTAGACCACTGAAATTCCCAACAATATTTTTGGCATGAAAAAAGCATCCTACACCCCTGAAAGTTCAGAATATGTTAGCAGCCCAAAAAATGCCTTAAAATGTATATTAAGCCTGCAAAAATGTAGAAAACTTTGGAGGCCTCAAAAAGGGGTTTACAGGCATCCTAGACACCCTAAAGTCCAGAAAATGTTGGTGGCCAAAAACTGTGTCAGAGAACTCTGAATGTCCCAAAAACCTTTACAGCCTGAAAGGGGCATTAACCTGCATCCTAGACCACTGAAATTCCCAATTACATTTTTGGCACGAAAAACTATACTCCCCTGAAAGTTCAGAATATGTTAGCAGCCCAAAAAAGGCCTTAAAATGTATATTAAGCCTGCAAAAATGTAGAAAACTTTGGAGGCCTCAAAAAGGGGTTTACAGGCATCCTAGACCCCCTAAAGTCCAGAAAATGTTGGTCACCTAAAAACTGTGTGAGAGAGCTCTCAATGTCCCAAAAACATTTGCAGCCTTAAAGGGGCATTAACCCGCATCCTAGACCACTGAAATTCCCAATAATATTTTTGGCACGAAAAATGCATCCTACACCCCTGAAAATTCAGAATATGTTAGCAGCCCAAAAAAGGCCTTAAAATGCATCTTAAGCCTGCAAAAATGTAGAAAACTTTGGAGGCCCAGAAAAGGGGTTTACAAGCATCCTAGACCCCCTAAACTCCAGAAAATGTTGTTGGGAAAAAACAGTGCTGGAGAGCTCCCAATGCCTCAAAAACATTTGCAGCCTGAAAGGAGCATTAACCCGCATCCTAGACCACTGAAGTTCCCGACAATATTTTTGCCATGAAAAAAGCATCCTACACCCCTGAAAGTTCAGAATATGTTAGCAGCCCAAAAAAGGCCTTAAAATGTATATTAAGCCTGCAAAAATGTAGAAAACTTTGGAGGCCTCAAAAAGGGTTTTACAGGCATCCTAGACCCCCTAAAGTCCAGAAAATGTTGGTCACCTAAAAGCTGTGTGAGAGAGCTCTCAATGTCCCAAAAACATTTGCAGCCTTAAAGGGGCATTAACCCGCATCCTAGACCACTGAAATTCCCAATACTATTTTTGGCACTAAAAATGCATCCTACACCCCTGAAAATTCAGAATATGTTAGCAGCCCAAAAAAGGCCTTAAAATGCATCTTAAGCCTGCAAAAATGTAGAAAACTTTGGAGGCCCAGAAAAGGTGTTTACAGGCATCCTAGACCCCCTAAACTCCAGAAAATGTTGTTGGGAAAAAACAGTGCTGGAGAGCTCCGAATGTCCCAAAAACATTTGCAGCCTGAAAGGGGCATTAACCCGCATCCTAGACCACTGAAGTTCCTGACAATATTTTTGGCATGAAAAAAGTATCCTACACCCCTGAAAGTTCAGAATATGTTAGCAGCCCAAAAAAGGCCTTAAAATGTATATTAAGCCTGCAAAAATGTAGAAAACTTTGGAGGCCTCAAAAAGGGGTTTACAGGCATCCTAGACACCCTAAAGTCCAGAAAATGTTGGTCGCCTAAAAACGGGGTCAGAGAGCTCTGAATGTCCCAAAAACATTTGCAGCCTGAAAGGGGCATTAACCCGCATCCCAGACCACTGAAATTCCCAATAATATTTTTGGCACGAAAAATGCATCCTACACCCCTGAAAATTCAGAATATGTTAGCAGCCCAAAAAAGGCCTTAAAATACATCTTAAGACTGCAAAAATGTAGAAAACTTTGGAGGCCCAGAAAAGGGGTTTACAGGCATCCTAGACCCCCTAAACTCCAGAAAATGTTGTTGGGAAAAAACAGTGCTGGAGAGCTCCGAATGTCCCAAAAACATTTGCGCCTGAAAGGGGCATTAACCTGCATCCAAGACCACTGAAATTCCCAATTATATTTTTGGCACGAAAAATGCATCCTACACCCCTGAAAGTTCAGAATATGTTAGCACCCCAAAAAAGGCCTTAAAATGTATATTAAGCCTGCAAAAATGTAGAAAACTTTGGAGGCCTCAAAAAGGGGTTTACAGGCATCCTAGACCCCCTAAAGTCCACAAAATGTTGGTCACCTAAAAGCTGTGTGAGAGAGAGCTCTCAATGTCCCAAAAACATTTGCAGCCTGAAAGGGGCATTAACCCGCATCCTAGACCACTGAAATTCCCAATAATATTTTTGGCACGAAAAATGCATCCTACACCCCTGAAAATTCAGAATATGTTAGCAGCCCAAAAATCGGCCTTAACATGCATCTTAAGACTGCAATACATATTGAAAACTTTGGATGCCCAAAAAAGGGGTTTCCAGTCATCCTAAAGCCCATAAAGTTCAGAAAATGTTGGTGGCCAAAAACTGTGTCAGAGAGCTCTGAATGTCCCAAAAACCTTTACAGCCTGAAAGGGGCATTAACCTGCATCCTAGAACACTGAAATTCCCAATTATATTTTTGGCACGAAAAATGCTACACCCCTGAAAGTTCAGAATATGTTAGCAGCTCAAAAAAGGCCTTAAAATGCATCTGAAGCCTGCAAAAATGTAGAAAACTTTGGAGGCCCAGAAAACGGGTTTACAGGCATCCTAGACCCCCGAAACTCCAGAAAATTTTGTTGGGAAAAAACGGTGCTGGAGAGCTCAGAATGTCCCAAAAACATTTGCAGCCTGAAAGAGGCATTAACCCGCATCCTAGACCACTGAAATTCCCAACAATATTTTTGGCATGAAAAATGCATCCTACACCCCTGAAATTCAGAATATGTTAGCAGCCCAAAAATAGGGCTTAACATGTATCTTAAGACTGCAAAAAATGTTGAAAACTTTGGATGCCCAAAAAATGGGGTTTACAGGCATCCTAGAGCCCATAAAGTCCAGAAAATGTTGGTGGCCAAAAACTGTGTCAGAGAGCTCTGAATGTCCCAAAAACCTTTACAGCCTGAAAGGGGCATTAACCTGCATCCTAGACCACTGAAATTCCCAATTATATTTTTGGCACGAAAAATGGTACACCCCTGAAAGTTCAGAATATGTTAGCAGCCCAAAAAAGGCCTTAATATGCATCTTAAGCCTGCAAAAATGTAGAAAACTTTGGATGCCCAAAAAAGGGGTTTACAGGCATCCTAGACCCCCTAAAGTCCAGAAAATGCTGGTCGCCTAAAAACGGTGTCAGAGAGCTCTGAATGTACCAAAAACATTTGCAGCCTGAAAAGGGCATTAAGAGGCATCCTAGAACACTGAAATTCCCAACAATATTTTTGGCATGAAAAAAGCATCCTACACTCCTGAAAGTTCAGAATATGTTAGCAGCCCAAAAATAGGCCTTAACATGCATTTTAAGACTGCAAAAAATGTTGAAAACTTTGGATGCCCAAAAAAGGGGTTTACAGGCATCCTAGACCCCCTAAAGTCCAGAAAATGCTGGTCGCCTAAAAACGGTGTCAGAGAGCTCTGAATGTACCAAAAACATTTGCAGCCTGAAAAGGGCATTAACAGGCATCCTAGACCACTGAAATTCCCAACAATATTTTTGGCATGAAAAATGCATCCTACACCCCTGAAAATTCAGAATATGTTAGCAGCCCAAAAATAGGCCTTAATATGCATTTTAAGACTGCAAAAAATGTTGAAAACTTTGGATGCCCAAAAAAGGGGTTTACAGGCATCCTAGACCCCCTAAAGTCCAGAAAATGTTGGTCTCCTAAAAACTGTGTGAGAGAGCTTTCAATGTCCCAAAAACATGTGCAGCCTGAAAGGGGCATTAACCCGCATCCTAGACCACTGAAATTCCCAATAATATTTTTGGCACGAAAAATGCATCCTACACCCCTGAAAATTCAGAATATGTTAGCAGCCCAAAAATAGGCCTTAACATGCATCTTAAGACTGCAAAAAATGTTGAAAACTTTGGATGCCCAAAAAAGGGGTTTACAGGCATCCTAGAGCCCATAAAGTCCAGAAAATGTTGGTGGCCAAAAACTGTGTCAGAGAGCTCTGAATGTCCCAAAAACATTTGCAGCCTGAAAGGGGCATTAACCTGCATCCAAGACCACTGAAATTCCCAATTACATTTTTGGCACGAAAAATGCTACACCCCTGAATGTTCAGAATATGTTAGCAGCCCAAAAAAGGCCTTAAAATGCATCTTAAGCCTGCAAAAATGTAGAAAACTTTGGAGGCCCAGAAAACGGGTTTACAGGCATCCTAGACCCCCTAAACTCCAGAAAATTTTGTTGGGAAAAAACGGTGCTGGAAAGCTCCGAATGTCCCAAAAACATTTGCAGCCTGAAAGGGGCATTAACCCGCATCCTAGACCATTGAAATTCCCAACAATATTTTTGGCATGAAAAAAAGCATCCTATACCCCTGAAAGTTCAGAATATGTTAGCAGCCCAAAAAAGGCCTTAAAATGTATGTTAAGCCTGCAAAAATGTAGAAAACTTTGGAGGCCTCAAAAAGGGGTTTACAGGCATCCTAGACCCCCTAAAGTCCAGAAAATGCTGGTCGCCTAAAAACGGTGTCAGAGAGCTCTGAATGTCCCAAAAACATTTGCACACTGAAAAGGGCATTAACAGGCATCCTAGACCACTGAAATTCCCAACAATATTTTTGGCATGAAAAATGCATCCTACACCCCTGAAAATTCAGAATATGTTAGCAGCCCAAAAATAGGCCTTAACATGCATTTTAAGACTGCAAAACATGTTGAAAACTTTGGATGCCCAAAAAAGGGGTTTACAGGCATCCTAGACCCCATAAAGTCCAGAAAATGTTGGTGGCCAAAAACTGTATCAGAGAGCTCTGAATGTCCCAAAAACATTTGCAGCCTGAAAGGGGCATTAACCTGCATCCAAGACCACTGAAATTCCCAATTACATTTTTGGCACGAAAAATGCTACACCCCTGAAAGTTCAGAATATGTTAGCAGCCCAAAAAAGGCCTTAAAATGTATATTAAGCCTGCAAAAATGTAGAAAACTTTGGAGGCCTCAAAAAGGGGTTTACAGGCATCCTAGACCCCCTAAAGTCTAGAAAATGTTGGTCTCCTAAAAACTGTGTGAGAGAGCTCTCAATGCCCCAAAAACATTTGCAGCCTGAAAGGGGCATTAACCCGCATCCTAGACCACTGAAATTCCCAATAATATTTTTGGCACGGAAAATGCATCCTACACCCCTGAAAATTCAGAATATGTTAGCAGCCCAAAAATAGGCCTTAACATGCATCTTAAGACTGCAAAAAATGTTGAAAACTTTGGATGCCCAAAAAAGGGGTTTACAGGCATCCTAGAGCCCATAAAGTCCAGAAAATGTTGGTGCCCAAAAACTGTGTCAGAGAGCTCTGAATGTCCCAAAAACATTTGCAGCCTGAAAGGGGCATTAACCTGCATCCAAGACCACTGAAATTCCCAATTACATTTTTGGAACGAAAAATGCTACACCCCTGAAAGTTCAGAATATGTTAGCAGCCCAAAAAAGGCCTTAAAATGTATATTAAGCCTGCAAAAATGTAGAAAACTTTGGAGGCCTCAAAAAGGGGTTTACAGGCATCCTAGATCCCCTAAACTCCAGAAAATGTTGTTGGGAAAAAACGGTGCTGGAAAGCTCTGAATGCCCCAAAAACATTTGCAGCCTGAAAGGGGCATTAACCCGCATCCTAGACCACTGAAATTCCCAACAATATTTTTGGCATGAAAAAAGCATCCTACACCCCTGAAAGTTCAGAATATGTTAGCAGCCCAAAAAAGGCCTTAACATGTATATTAAGCCTGCAAAAATGTAGAAAACTTTGGAGGCCTCAAAAAGGGGTTTACAGGCATCCTAGACACCCTAAAGTCCAGAAAATGTTGGTCGCCTAAAAGCAGAGTCAGAGAGCTCTGAATGTCCCAAAAACATTTGCAGCCTGAAAGGGGCATTAACCCGCATCCTAGACCACTAAAATTCCCAATAATATTTTTGGCACGAAAAATGTATCCTACACCCCTGAAAATTCAGAATATGTTAGCAGCCCAAAAATAGGCCTTAACATGCATTTTAAGACTGCAAAAAATGTTGAAAACTTTGGATGCCCAAAAAAGGGGTTTACAGGCATCATAGACCCCATAAAGTCCAGAAAATGTTGGTGGCCAAAAACTGTATCAGAGAGCTCTGAATGTCCCAAAAACATTTGCAGCCTGAAAGGGGCATTAACCTGCATCCAAGACCACTGAAATTCCCAATTACATTTTTGGCACGAAAAATGCTACACCCCTGAAAGTTCAGAATATGTTAGCAGCCCAAAAAAGGCCTTAAAATGTATATTAAGCCTGCAAAAATGTAGAAAACTTTGGAGGCCTCAAAAAGGGGTTTACAGGCATGCTAGACCCCCTAAAGTCCAGAAAATGTTGGTCTCCTAAAAACTGTGTGAGAGAGCTCTCAATGTCCCAAAAACATTTGCAGCCTGAAAGCGGCATTAACCCGCATCCTAGACCACTGAAATTCCAAATAATATTTTTGGCACGAAAAATGCATCCCACACCCCTGAAAATTCAGAATATGTTAGCAGCCCAAAAATAGGCCTTAAAATGCATCTTAAGACTGCAAAAAATGTTGAAAACTTTGGATGCCCAAAAAAGGGGTTTACAGGCATCCTAGAGCCCATAAAGTCCAGAAAATGTTGGTGCCCAAAAACTGTGTCAGAGAGCTCTGAATGTCCCAAAAACATTTGCAGCCTGAAAGGGGCATTAACCTGCATCCAAGACCACTGAAATTCCCAATTACATTTTTGGCACGAAAAATGCTACACCCCTGAAAGTTAAGAATATGTTAGCAGCCCAAAAAATACCTTAAAATGTATATTAAGCCTGCAAAAATGTAGAAAACTTTGGAGGCCTCAAAAAGGGGTTTACAAGCATCCTAGATCCCCTAAACTCCAGAAAATGTTGTTGGGGAAAAACGGTGCTGGAAAGCTCTCAATGTCCCAAAAACATTTGCAGCCTGAAAGGGGCATTAACCCGCATCCTAGACCACTGAAATTCCCAACAATATTTTTGGCATGAAAAAAGCATCCTACACCCCTGAAAGTTCAGAATATGTTAGCAGCCCAAAAAAGGCCTTAACATGTATATTAAGCCTGCAAAAATGTAGAAAACTTTGGAGGCCTCAAAAAGGGGTTTACAGGCATCCTAGTCACCCTAAAGTCCAGAAAATGTTGGTCACCTAAAAACAGAGTCAGAGATCTCTGAATGTCCCAAAAACATTTGCAGCCTGAAAGGGGCATTAACCCGCATCCTAGACCACTGAAATTCCCAATAATATTTTTGGCACGAAAAATGTATCCTACACCCCTGAAAATTCAGAATATGTTAGCAGCCCAAAAATAGGCCTTAACATGTATCTTAAGACTGCAAAAAATGTTGAAAACTTTGGATGCCCAAAAAAGGGGTTTACAGGCATCCTAGACCCCCTAAAGTCCAGAAAATGATGGTCGCCTAAAAACGGTGTCAGAGAGCTCTGAATGTCCCAAAAACATTTGCAGCCTGAAAAGGGCATTAACAGGCATCCTAGACCACTGAAATTCTCAACAATATTTTTGGCATGAAAAATGCATCCTACACCCCTGAAAATTCAGAATATGTTAGCAGCCCAAAAATAGGCCTTAACATGCATCTTAAGACTGCAATAAATGTTGAAAACTTTGGATGCCCAAAAAAGGGGTTTACAGGCATCATAGACCCCATAAAGTCCAGAAAAAGTTGGTGGCCAAAAACTGTGTCAGAGAGCTCTGAATGTCCCAAAAACCTTTAGAGCCTGAAAGGGGCATTAACCTGCATCCTAGACCACTGAAATTCCCAATTATATTTTTGGCACGAAAAATGCTACACCCCTGAACGTTCAGAATATGTTAGCAGCCCAAAAAAGGCCTTAAAATGCATCTTAAGCCTGCAAAAATGTAGAAAACTTTGGAGGCCCAGAAAAGGGGTTTATAGGCATCCTAGACCACCTAAACTCCAGAAAATGTTGTTGGGAAAAAACGGTGCTGGAGAGCTCCGAATGGCCCAAAAACATTTGCAGCCTGAAAGGGGCATTAACCCGCATCCTAGACCACTGAAATTCCCAACAATATTTTTGGCATGAAAAAAGCATCCTACACCCCTGAAAGTTCAGAATATGTTAGCAGCCCAAAAAATGCCTTAAAATGTATATTAAGCCTGCAAAAAGGTAGAAAACTTTGGAGGCATCGAAAAGGGGTTTACAGGCATCCTAGACCCCCTAAAGTCCAGAAAATGTTGGTCACCTAAAAACTGTGTGAGAGAGCTCTCAATGTCCCAAAAACATTTGCAGCCTGAAAGGGGCATTAACCCGCATCCTAGACCAGTGAAATTCCCAATAATATTTTTGACACGAAAAATGCATCCTACACCCCTGAAAATTCAGAATATGTTAGCAGCCCAAAAATAGGCCTTAACATGTATCTTAAGACTGCAAAAAATGTTGAAAACTTTGGATGCCCAAAAAAGGGGTTTACAGGCATCCTAGAGCCCATAAAGTCCAGAAAATGTTGGTGGCCAAAAACTGTGTCAGAGAGCTCTGAATGTCCCAAAACCCTTTATAGCCTGAAAGGGGCATTAACCTGCATCCTAGACCACTGAAATTCCCAATTATATTTTTGGCACGAAAAATGCTACACCCCTGAACGTTCAGAATATGTTAGCAGCCCAAAAAAGGCCTTAAAATGCATCTTAAGCCTGCAAAAATGTAGAAAACTTTGGAGGCCCAGAAAAGGGGTTTATAGGCATCCTAGACCACCTAAACTCCAGAAAATGTTGTTGGGAAAAAACGGTGCTGGAGAGCTCCGAATGTCCCAAAAACATTTGCAGCCTGAAAGGGGCATTAACCCGCATCCTAGACCACTGAAATTCCCAACAATATTTTTGGCATGAAAAAAGCATCCTACACCCCTGAAAGTTCAGAATATGTTAGCAGCCCAAAAAATGCCTTAAAATGTATATTAAGCCTGCAAAAATGTAGAAAACTTTGGAGGCCTCAAAAAGGGGTTTACAGGCATCCTAGACACCCTAAAGTCCAGAAAATGTTGGTCGCCTAAAAACGGGGTCAGAGAGCTCTGAATGTCCCAAAAACATTTGCAGCCTGAAAGGGGCATTAACCCGCATCCTAGACCACTGAAATTCCCAATAATATTTTTGGCACGAAAAATGCATCCTACACCCCTGAAAATTCAGAATATGTTAGCAGCCCAAAAAAGGCCTTAAAATACATCTTAAGACTGCAAAAATGTAGAAAACTATGGAGGCCCAGAAAAGGGGTTTACAGGCATCCTAGACCCCCTAAACTCCAGAAAATGTTGTTGGGAAAAAACAGTGCTGGAGAGCTCCGAATGTCCCAAAAACATTTGCAGCCTGAAAGGGGCATTAACCCACATCCTAGACCGCTGAAGTTCCCGACAATATTTTATGGCATGAAAAAAGCATCCTACACCCCTGAAAGTTCAGAATATGTTAGCAGCCCAAAAAAGGCCTTAAAATATATATTAAGCCTGCAAAGAGGCCCAGAAAAGGGGTTTACAGGCATCCTAGACCCCCTAAACTCCAGAAAATGTTGTTGGGAAAAAACGGTGCTGGAAAGCTCCGAATGTCCCAAAAACATTTGCAGCCTGAAAGGGGCATTAACCCGCATCCTAGACCACTGAAATTCCCAACAATATTTTTGGCATGAAAAAAGCATCCTACACCCCTGAAAGTTCAGAATGTTAGCAGCCCAAAAAATGCCTTAAAATGTAGATTAAGCCTGCAAAAATGTAGAAAACTTTGGAGGCATCGAAAAGGGGTTTACAGGCATCCTAGACCCCCTAAAGTCCAGAAAATGTTGGTCACCTAAAAACTGTGTGAGAGAGCTCTCAATGTCCCAAAAACATTTGCAGCCTGAAAGGGCCATTAACCCGCATCCTAGACCAGTGAAATTCCCAATAATATTTTTGACACGAAAAATGCATCCTACACCCCTGAAAATTCAGAATATGTTAGCAGCCCAAAAATAGGCCTTAACATGTATCTTAAGACTGCAAAAAATGTTGAAAACTTTGGATGCCCAAAAAAGGGGTTTACAGGCATCCTAGAGCCCATAAAGTCCAGAAAATGTTGGTGGCCAAAAACTGTGTCAGAGAGCTCTGAATGTCCCAAAAACCTTTACAGCCTGAAAGGGGCATTAACCTGCATCCTATACCACTGAAATTCCCAATTATATTTTTGGCACGAAAAATGCTACACCCCTGAACGTTCAGAATATGTTAGCAGCCCAAAAAAGGCTTTAAAATGCATCTTAAGCCTGCACAAATGTAGAAAACTTTGGAGGCCCAGAAAAGGGGTTTATAGGCATCCTAGACCACCTAAACTCCAGAAAATGTTGTTGGGAAAAAACGGTGCTGGAGAGCTCCGAATGTCCCAAAAACATTTGCAGCCTGAAAGGGGCATTAACCCGAATCCTAGACCACTGAAATTCCCAACAATATTTTTGGCATGAAAAAAGCATTCTACACCCCTGAAAGTTCAGAATATGTTAGCAGCCCAAAAAATGCCTTCAAATGTATATTAAGCCTGCAAAAATGTAGAAAACTTTGGAGGCCTCAAAAAGGGGTTTACAGGCATCCTAGACACCCTAAAGTCCAGAAAATGTTGGTCGCCTAAAAACGGGGTCAGAGAGCTCTGAATGTCCCAAAAACATTTGCAGCCTGAAAGGGGCATTAACCCGCATCCTAGACCACTGAAATTCCCAATAATATTTTTGGCACGAAAAATGTATCCTACACCCCTGAAAATTCAGAATATGTTAGCAGCCCAAAAATAGGCCTTAACATGCATTTTAAGATTGCAAAAAATGTTGAAAACTTTGGATGCCCAAAAAAGGGGTTTACAGGCATCCTAGACCCCCTAAAGTCCAGAAAATGATGGTCGCCTAAAAACGGTGTCAGAGAGCTCTGAATGTCCCAAAAACATTTGCAGCCTGAAAAGGGCATTAACAGGCATCCTAGACCACTGAAATTCTCAACAATATTTTTGGCATGAAAAATGCATCCTACACCCCTGAAAATTCAGAATATGTTAGCAGCCGAAAAATAGGCCTTAACATGCATCTTAAGACTGCAATAAATGTTGAAAACTTTGGATGCCCAAAAAAGGGGTTTACAGGCATCCTAGACCCCATAAAGTCCAGAAAAAGCTGGTGGCCAAAAACTGTGTCAGAGAGCTCTGAATGTCCCAAAAACCTTTACAGCCTGAAAGGGGCATTAACCTGCATCCTAGACCACTGAAATTCCAAATTATATTTTTGGCACGAAAAATGCTACACCCCTGAACGTTCAGAATATGTTAGCAGCCCAAAAAAGGCCTTAAAATGCATCTTAAGCCTGCAAAAATGTAGAAAACTTTGGAGGCCCAGAAAAGGGGTTTATAGGCATCCTAGACCACCTAAACTCCAGAAAATGTTGTTGGGAAAAAACGGTGCTGGAGAGCTCCGAATGTCCCAAAAACATTTGCAGCCTGAAAGGGGCATTAACCCGCATCCTAGACCACTGAAATTCCCAACAATATTTTTGGCATGAAAAAAGCATCCTACACCCCTGAAAGTTCAGAATATGTTAGCAGCCCAAAAAAGGCCTTAAAATGTATATTAAGCCTGCAAAAATGTAGAAAACTTTGGAGGCCTCAAAAAGGGGTTTACAGGCATCCTAGACACCCTAAAGTCCAGAAAATGTTGGTCGCCTAAAAACGGGGTCAGAGAGCTCTGAATGTCCCAAAAACATTTGCAGCCTGAAAGGGGCATTAACCCGCATCCTAGACCACTGAAATTCCCAATAATATTTTTGGCACGAAAAATGCATCCTACACCCCTGAAAATTCAGAATATTTAGCAGCCCAAAAAAGGCCTTAAAATACATCTTAAGACTGCAAAAATGTAGAAAACTTTGGAGGCCCAGAAAAGGGGTTTACAGGCATCCTAGACCCCCTAAACTCCAGAAAATGTTGTTGGGAAAAAACAGTGCTGGAGAGCTCCGAATGTCCCAAAAACATTTGCAGCCTGAAAGGGGCATTAACCCACATCCTAGACCGCTGAAGTTCCCGACAATATTTTATGGCATGAAAAAAGCATCCTACACCCCTGAAAGTTCAGAATATGTTAGCAGCCCAAAAAAGGCCTTAAAATATATATTAAGCCTGCAAAGAGGCCCAGAAAAGGGGTTTACAGGCATCCTAGACCCCCTAAACTCCAGAAAATGTTGTTGGGAAAAAACGGTGCTGGAAAGCTCCGAATGTCCCAAAAACATTTGCAGCCTGAAAGGGGCATTAACCCGCATCCTAGACCACTGAAATTCCCAACAATATTTTTGGCATGAAAAAAGCATCCTACACCCCTGAAAGTTCAGAATATGTTAGCAGCCCAAAAAATGCCTTAAAATGTATATTAAGCCTGCAAAAATGTAGAAAACTTTGGAGGCATCGAAAAGGGGTTTACAGGCATCCTAGACCCCCTAAAGTCTAGAAAATGTTGTTCACCTAAAAACTGTGTGAGAGAGCTCTCAATGTCCCAAAAACATTTGCAGCCTGAAAGGGCCATTAACCCGCATCCTAGACCAGTGAAATTCCCAATAATATTTTTGACACGAAAAATGCATCCTACACCCCTGAAAATTCAGAATATGTTAGCAGCCCAAAAATAGGCCTTAACATGTATCTTAAGACTGCAAAAAATGTTGAAAACTTTGGATGCCCAAAAAAGAGGTTTACAGGCATCCTAGAGCCCATAAAGTCCAGAAAATGTTGGTGGCCAAAAACTGTGTCAGAGAGCTCTGAATGTCCCAAAAACCTTTACAGCCTGAAAGGGGCATTAACCTGCATCCTAGACCACTGAAATTCCCAATTATATTTTTGGCACGAAAAATGCTACACCCCTGAACGTTCAGAATATGTTAGCAGCCCAAAAAAGGCCTTAAAATGCATCTTAAGCCTGCAAAAATGTAGAAAACTTTGGAGGCCCAGAAAAGGGGTTTATAGGCATCCTAGACCACCTAAACTCCAGAAAATGTTGTTGGGAAAAAACGGTGCTGGAGAGCTCCGAATGTCCCAAAAACATTTGCAGCCTGAAAGGGGCATTAACCCGCATCCTAGACCACTGAAATTCCCAACAATATTTTTGGCATGAAAAAAGCATCCTACACCCCTGAAAGTTCAGAATATGTTAGCAGCCCAAAAAATGCCTTAAAATGTATATTAAGCCTGCAAAAATGTAGAAAACTTTGGAGGCCTCAAAAAGGGGTTTACAGGCATCCTAGACACCCTAAAGTCCAGAAAATGTTGGTCGCCTAAAAACGGGGTCAGAGAGCTCTGAATGTCCCAAAAACATTTGCAGCCTGAAAGGGGCATTAACCCGCATCCTAGACCACTGAAATTCCCAATAATATTTTTGGCACGAAAAATGTATCCTACACCCCTGAAAATTCAGAATATGTTAGCAGCCCAAAAATAGGCCTTAACATGCATCTTAAGACTGCAATAAATGTTGAAAACTTTGGATGCCCAAAAAAGGGGTTTACAGGCATCCTAGACCCCATAAAGTCCAGAAAATGTTGGTGGCCAAAAACTGTATCAGAGAGCTCTGAATGTCCCAAAAACATTTGCAGCCTGAAAGTGGCATTAACCCGCATCCGAGACCACTGAAATTCCCAATAATATTTTTGGCACGAAAAATGTATCCTACACCCCTGAAAATTCAGAATATGTTAGCAGCCCAAAGATAGGCCTTAACATGTATCTTAAGACTGCAAAAAATGTTGAAAACTTTGGATGCCCAAAAAAAGGGGTTTACAGGCATCCTAGACCCCCTAAAGTCCAGAAAATGCTGGTCGCCTAAAAACGGTGTCAGAGAGCTCTGAATGTCCCAAAAACATTTGCAGCCTGAAAGGGGCATTAACCTGCATCCAAGACCACTGAAATTCCCAATTACATTTTTGGCACGAAAAATGCTACACCCCTGAAATTTCAGAATATGTTAGCAGCCCAAAAAAGCCCTTAAAATGTATATTACGCCTGCAAAAATGTAGAAAACTTTGGAGGCCTCAAAAAGGGGTTTACAGGCATCCTAGACCCCCTAAAGTCCAGAAAATGCTGGTCGCCTAAAAACGGTGTTTTGGCATGAAAAATGCATCCTACACCCCTGAAAATTCAGAATATGTTAGCAGCCCAAAAATAGGCCTTAACATGTATCTTAAGACTGCAAAAAATGTTGAAAACTTTGGATGCCCAAAAAAGGGGTTTACAGGCATCCTAGACCCCATAAAGTCCAGAAAATGTTGGTGGCCAAAAACTGTGTCAGAGAGCTCTGAATGTCCCAAAAACCTTTGCAGCCTGAAAGGGGCATTAACCTGCATCCTAGACCACTGAAATTCCCAATTACATTTTTGGCACGAAAAATGCTACTCCCCTGAAAGTTCAGAATATGTTAGCAGCCCAAAAAAGGCCTTAAAATGTATATTAAGCCTGCAAAAATGTAGAAAACTTTGGAGGCCTCAATAAGGGGTTTACAGGCATCCTAGACCCCCTAAAGTCCAGAAAATGTTGGTCACCTAAAAACTGTGTGAGAGAGCTCTCAATGTCCCAAAAACATTTGCAGCCTGAAAGGGGCATTAACCCGCATCCTAGACCACTGAAATTCCCAATAATATTTTTGACACGAAAAATGCATCCTACACCCCTGAAAATTCAGAATATGTTAGCAGCCCAAAAATAGGCCTTAACATGTATCTTAAGACTGCAAAAAATGTTGAAAACTTTGGATGCCCAGAAAAGGGGTTCATAGGCATCCTAGACCCCCTAAACTCCAGAAAATGTTGTTGGGAAAAAACGGTGCTGGAGAGCTCCGAATGTCCCAAAAACATTTGCAGCCTGAAAGGGGCATTAACCCGCATCCTAGACCACTGAAATTCCCAACAATATTTTTGGCATGAAAAAAGCATCCTACACCCCTGAAAGTTCAGAATATGTTAGCAGCCCAAAAAAGGCCTTAAAATGTATATTAAGCCTGCAAAAATGTAGAAAACTTTGGATGCCCAAAAAAGGGGTTTACAGGCATCCTAGAGCCCATAAAGTCCAGAAAATGTTGGTGGCCAAAAACTGTGTCAGAGAGCTCTGAATGTCCCAAAAACATTTGCAGCCTGAAAGGGGCATTAACCTGCATCCAAGACCACTGAAATTCCCAATTACATTTTTGGCACGAAAAATGCTACACCCCTGAATGTTCAGAATATGTTAGCAGCCCAAAAAAGGCCTTAAAATGCATCTTAAGCCTGCAAAAATGTAGAAAACTTTGGAGGCCCAGAAAACGGGTTTACAGGCATCCTAGACCCCCTAAACTCCAGAAAATTTTGTTGGGAAAAAACGGTGCTGGAAAGCTCCGAATGTCCCAAAAACATTTGCAGCCTGAAAGGGGCATTAACCCGCATCCTAGACCATTGAAATTCCCAACAATATTTTTGGCATGAAAAAAAGCATCCTATACCCCTGAAAGTTCAGAATATGTTAGCAGCCCAAAAAAGGCCTTAAAATGTATGTTAAGCCTGCAAAAATGTAGAAAACTTTGGAGGCCTCAAAAAGGGGTTTACAGGCATCCTAGACCCCCTAAAGTCCAGAAAATGCTGGTCGCCTAAAAACGGTGTCAGAGAGCTCTGAATGTCCCAAAAACATTTGCACACTGAAAAGGGCATTAACAGGCATCCTAGACCACTGAAATTCCCAACAATATTTTTGGCATGAAAAATGCATCCTACACCCCTGAAAATTCAGAATATGTTAGCAGCCCAAAAATAGGCCTTAACATGCATTTTAAGACTGCAAAACATGTTGAAAACTTTGGATGCCCAAAAAAGGGGTTTACAGGCATCCTAGACCCCATAAAGTCCAGAAAATGTTGGTGGCCAAAAACTGTATCAGAGAGCTCTGAATGTCCCAAAAACATTTGCAGCCTGAAAGGGGCATTAACCTGCATCCAAGACCACTGAAATTCCCAATTACATTTTTGGCACGAAAAATGCTACACCCCTGAAAGTTCAGAATATGTTAGCAGCCCAAAAAAGGCCTTAAAATGTATATTAAGCCTGCAAAAATGTAGAAAACTTTGGAGGCCTCAAAAAGGGGTTTACAGGCATCCTAGACCCCCTAAAGTCTAGAAAATGTTGGTCTCCTAAAAACTGTGTGAGAGAGCTCTCAATGCCCCAAAAACATTTGCAGCCTGAAAGGGGCATTAACCCGCATCCTAGACCACTGAAATTCCCAATAATATTTTTGGCACGGAAAATGCATCCTACACCCCTGAAAATTCAGAATATGTTAGCAGCCCAAAAATAGGCCTTAACATGCATCTTAAGACTGCAAAAAATGTTGAAAACTTTGGATGCCCAAAAAAGGGGTTTACAGGCATCCTAGAGCCCATAAAGTCCAGAAAATGTTGGTGCCCAAAAACTGTGTCAGAGAGCTCTGAATGTCCCAAAAACATTTGCAGCCTGAAAGGGGCATTAACCTGCATCCAAGACCACTGAAATTCCCAATTACATTTTTGGAACGAAAAATGCTACACCCCTGAAAGTTCAGAATATGTTAGCAGCCCAAAAAAGGCCTTAAAATGTATATTAAGCCTGCAAAAATGTAGAAAACTTTGGAGGCCTCAAAAAGGGGTTTACAGGCATCCTAGATCCCCTAAACTCCAGAAAATGTTGTTGGGAAAAAACGGTGCTGGAAAGCTCTGAATGCCCCAAAAACATTTGCAGCCTGAAAGGGGCATTAACCCGCATCCTAGACCACTGAAATTCCCAACAATATTTTTGGCATGAAAAAAGCATCCTACACCCCTGAAAGTTCAGAATATGTTAGCAGCCCAAAAAAGGCCTTAACATGTATATTAAGCCTGCAAAAATGTAGAAAACTTTGGAGGCCTCAAAAAGGGGTTTACAGGCATCCTAGACACCCTAAAGTCCAGAAAATGTTGGTCGCCTAAAAGCAGAGTCAGAGAGCTCTGAATGTCCCAAAAACATTTGCAGCCTGAAAGGGGCATTAACCCGCATCCTAGACCACTAAAATTCCCAATAATATTTTTGGCACGAAAAATGTATCCTACACCCCTGAAAATTCAGAATATGTTAGCAGCCCAAAAATAGGCCTTAACATGCATTTTAAGACTGCAAAAAATGTTGAAAACTTTGGATGCCCAAAAAAGGGGTTTACAGGCATCATAGACCCCATAAAGTCCAGAAAATGTTGGTGGCCAAAAACTGTATCAGAGAGCTCTGAATGTCCCAAAAACATTTGCAGCCTGAAAGGGGCATTAACCTGCATCCAAGACCACTGAAATTCCCAATTACATTTTTGGCACGAAAAATGCTACACCCCTGAAAGTTCAGAATATGTTAGCAGCCCAAAAAAGGCCTTAAAATGTATATTAAGCCTGCAAAAATGTAGAAAACTTTGGAGGCCTCAAAAAGGGGTTTACAGGCATGCTAGACCCCCTAAAGTCCAGAAAATGTTGGTCTCCTAAAAACTGTGTGAGAGAGCTCTCAATGTCCCAAAAACATTTGCAGCCTGAAAGGGGCATTAACCCGCATCCTAGACCACTGAAATTCCAAATAATATTTTTGGCACGAAAAATGCATCCCACACCCCTGAAAATTCAGAATATGTTAGCAGCCCAAAAATAGGCCTTAAAATGCATCTTAAGACTGCAAAAAATGTTGAAAACTTTGGATGCCCAAAAAAGGGGTTTACAGGCATCCTAGAGCCCATAAAGTCCAGAAAATGTTGGTGCCCAAAAACTGTGTCAGAGAGCTCTGAATGTCCCAAAAACATTTGCAGCCTGAAAGGGGCATTAACCTGCATCCAAGACCACTGAAATTCCCAATTACATTTTTGGCACGAAAAATGCTACACCCCTGAAAGTTAAGAATATGTTAGCAGCCCAAAAAATACCTTAAAATGTATATTAAGCCTGCAAAAATGTAGAAAACTTTGGAGGCCTCAAAAAGGGGTTTACAAGCATCCTAGATCCCCTAAACTCCAGAAAATGTTGTTGGGGAAAAACGGTGCTGGAAAGCTCTCAATGTCCCAAAAACATTTGCAGCCTGAAAGGGGCATTAACCCGCATCCTAGACCACTGAAATTCCCAACAATATTTTTGGCATGAAAAAAGCATCCTACACCCCTGAAAGTTCAGAATATGTTAGCAGCCCAAAAAAGGCCTTAACATGTATATTAAGCCTGCAAAAATGTAGAAAACTTTGGAGGCCTCAAAAAGGGGTTTACAGGCATCCTAGTCACCCTAAAGTCCAGAAAATGTTGGTCACCTAAAAACAGAGTCAGAGATCTCTGAATGTCCCAAAAACATTTGCAGCCTGAAAGGGGCATTAACCCGCATCCTAGACCACTGAAATTCCCAATAATATTTTTGGCACGAAAAATGTATCCTACACCCCTGAAAATTCAGAATATGTTAGCAGCCCAAAAATAGGCCTTAACATGTATCTTAAGACTGCAAAAAATGTTGAAAACTTTGGATGCCCAAAAAAGGGGTTTACAGGCATCCTAGACCCCCTAAAGTCCAGAAAATGATGGTCGCCTAAAAACGGTGTCAGAGAGCTCTGAATGTCCCAAAAACATTTGCAGCCTGAAAAGGGCATTAACAGGCATCCTAGACCACTGAAATTCTCAACAATATTTTTGGCATGAAAAATGCATCCTACACCCCTGAAAATTCAGAATATGTTAGCAGCCCAAAAATAGGCCTTAACATGCATCTTAAGACTGCAATAAATGTTGAAAACTTTGGATGCCCAAAAAAGGGGTTTACAGGCATCATAGACCCCATAAAGTCCAGAAAAAGTTGGTGGCCAAAAACTGTGTCAGAGAGCTCTGAATGTCCCAAAAACCTTTAGAGCCTGAAAGGGGCATTAACCTGCATCCTAGACCACTGAAATTCCCAATTATATTTTTGGCACGAAAAATGCTACACCCCTGAACGTTCAGAATATGTTAGCAGCCCAAAAAAGGCCTTAAAATGCATCTTAAGCCTGCAAAAATGTAGAAAACTTTGGAGGCCCAGAAAAGGGGTTTATAGGCATCCTAGACCACCTAAACTCCAGAAAATGTTGTTGGGAAAAAACGGTGCTGGAGAGCTCCGAATGGCCCAAAAACATTTGCAGCCTGAAAGGGGCATTAACCCGCATCCTAGACCACTGAAATTCCCAACAATATTTTTGGCATGAAAAAAGCATCCTACACCCCTGAAAGTTCAGAATATGTTAGCAGCCCAAAAAATGCCTTAAAATGTATATTAAGCCTGCAAAAATGTAGAAAACTTTGGAGGCATCGAAAAGGGGTTTACAGGCATCCTAGACCCCCTAAAGTCCAGAAAATGTTGGTCACCTAAAAACTGTGTGAGAGAGCTCTCAATGTCCCAAAAACATTTGCAGCCTGAAAGGGGCATTAACCCGCATCCTAGACCAGTGAAATTCCCAATAATATTTTTGACACGAAAAATGCATCCTACACCCCTGAAAATTCAGAATATGTTAGCAGCCCAAAAATAGGCCTTAACATGTATCTTAAGACTGCAAAAAATGTTGAAAACTTTGGATGCCCAAAAAAGGGGTTTACAGGCATCCTAGAGCCCATAAAGTCCAGAAAATGTTGGTGGCCAAAAACTGTGTCAGAGAGCTCTGAATGTCCCAAAACCCTTTATAGCCTGAAAGGGGCATTAACCTGCATCCTAGACCACTGAAATTCCCAATTATATTTTTGGCACGAAAAATGCTACACCCCTGAACGTTCAGAATATGTTAGCAGCCCAAAAAAGGCCTTAAAATGCATCTTAAGCCTGCAAAAATGTAGAAAACTTTGGAGGCCCAGAAAAGGGGTTTATAGGCATCCTAGACCACCTAAACTCCAGAAAATGTTGTTGGGAAAAAACGGTGCTGCAGAGCTCCGAATGTCCCAAAAACATTTGCAGCCTGAAAGGGGCATTAACCCGCATCCTAGACCACTGAAATTCCCAACAATATTTTTGGCATGAAAAAAGCATCCTACACCCCTGAAAGTTCAGAATATGTTAGCAGCCCAAAAAATGCCTTAAAATGTATATTAAGCCTGCAAAAATGTAGAAAACTTTGGAGGCCTCAAAACGGGGTTTACAGGCATCCTAGACACCCTAAAGTCCAGAAAATGTTGGTCGCCTAAAAACGGGGTCAGAGAGCTCTGAATGTCCCAAAAACATTTGCAGCCTGAAAGGGGCATTAACCCGCATCCTAGACCACTGAAATTCCCAATAATATTTTTGGCACGAAAAATGCATCCTACACCCCTGAAAATTCAGAATATGTTAGCAGCCCAAAAAAGGCCTTAAAATACATCTTAAGACTGCAAAAATGTAGAAAACTATGGAGGCCCAGAAAAGGGGTTTACAGGCATCCTAGACCCCCTAAACTCCAGAAAATGTTGTTGGGAAAAAACAGTGCTGGAGAGCTCCGAATGTCCCAAAAACATTTGCAGCCTGAAAGGGGCATTAACCCACATCCTAGACCGCTGAAGTTCCCGACAATATTTTATGGCATGAAAAAAGCATCCTACACCCCTGAAAGTTCAGAATATGTTAGCAGCCCAAAAAAGGCCTTAAAATATATATTAAGCCTGCAAAGAGGCCCAGAAAAGGGGTTTACAGGCATCCTAGACCCCCTAAACTCCAGAAAATGTTGTTGGGAAAAAACGGTGCTGGAAAGCTCCGAATGTCCCAAAAACATTTGCAGCCTGAAAGGGGCATTAACCCGCATCCTAGACCACTGAAATTCCCAACAATATTTTTGGCATGAAAAAAGCATCCTACACCCCTGAAAGTTCAGAATGTTAGCAGCCCAAAAAATGCCTTAAAATGTAGATTAAGCCTGCAAAAATGTAGAAAACTTTGGAGGCATCGAAAAGGGGTTTACAGGCATCCTAGACCCCCTAAAGTCCAGAAAATGTTGGTCACCTAAAAACTGTGTGAGAGAGCTCTCAATGTCCCAAAAACATTTGCAGCCTGAAAGGGCCATTAACCCGCATCCTAGACCAGTGAAATTCCCAATAATATTTTTGACACGAAAAATGCATCCTACACCCCTGAAAATTCAGAATATGTTAGCAGCCCAAAAATAGGCCTTAACATGTATCTTAAGACTGCAAAAAATGTTGAAAACTTTGGATGCCCAAAAAAGGGGTTTACAGGCATCCTAGAGCCCATAAAGTCCAGAAAATGTTGGTGGCCAAAAACTGTGTCAGAGAGCTCTGAATGTCCCAAAAACCTTTACAGCCTGAAAGGGGCATTAACCTGCATCCTATACCACTGAAATTCCCAATTATATTTTTGGCACGAAAAATGCTACACCCCTGAACGTTCAGAATATGTTAGCAGCCCAAAAAAGGCTTTAAAATGCATCTTAAGCCTGCACAAATGTAGAAAACTTTGGAGGCCCAGAAAAGGGGTTTATAGGCATCCTAGACCACCTAAACTCCAGAAAATGTTGTTGGGAAAAAACGGTGCTGGAGAGCTCCGAATGTCCCAAAAACATTTGCAGCCTGAAAGGGGCATTAACCCGAATCCTAGACCACTGAAATTCCCAACAATATTTTTGGCATGAAAAAAGCATTCTACACCCCTGAAAGTTCAGAATATGTTAGCAGCCCAAAAAATGCCTTCAAATGTATATTAAGCCTGCAAAAATGTAGAAAACTTTGGAGGCCTCAAAAAGGGGTTTACAGGCATCCTAGACACCCTAAAGTCCAGAAAATGTTGGTCGCCTAAAAACGGGGTCAGAGAGCTCTGAATGTCCCAAAAACATTTGCAGCCTGAAAGGGGCATTAACCCGCATCCTAGACCACTGAAATTCCCAATAATATTTTTGGCACGAAAAATGTATCCTACACCCCTGAAAATTCAGAATATGTTAGCAGCCCAAAAATAGGCCTTAACATGCATTTTAAGATTGCAAAAAATGTTGAAAACTTTGGATGCCCAAAAAAGGGGTTTACAGGCATCCTAGACCCCCTAAAGTCCAGAAAATGATGGTCGCCTAAAAACGGTGTCAGAGAGCTCTGAATGTCCCAAAAACATTTGCAGCCTGAAAAGGGCATTAACAGGCATCCTAGACCACTGAAATTCTCAACAATATTTTTGGCATGAAAAATGCATCCTACACCCCTGAAAATTCAGAATATGTTAGCAGCCGAAAAATAGGCCTTAACATGCATCTTAAGACTGCAATAAATGTTGAAAACTTTGGATGCCCAAAAAAGGGGTTTACAGGCATCCTAGACCCCATAAAGTCCAGAAAAAGCTGGTGGCCAAAAACTGTGTCAGAGAGCTCTGAATGTCCCAAAAACCTTTACAGCCTGAAAGGGGCATTAACCTGCATCCTAGACCACTGAAATTCCAAATTATATTTTTGGCACGAAAAATGCTACACCCCTGAACGTTCAGAATATGTTAGCAGCCCAAAAAAGGCCTTAAAATGCATCTTAAGCCTGCAAAAATGTAGAAAACTTTGGAGGCCCAGAAAAGGGGTTTATAGGCATCCTAGACCACCTAAACTCCAGAAAATGTTGTTGGGAAAAAACGGTGCTGGAGAGCTCCGAATGTCCCAAAAACATTTGCAGCCTGAAAGGGGCATTAACCCGCATCCTAGACCACTGAAATTCCCAACAATATTTTTGGCATGAAAAAAGCATCCTACACCCCTGAAAGTTCAGAATATGTTAGCAGCCCAAAAAAGGCCTTAAAATGTATATTAAGCCTGCAAAAATGTAGAAAACTTTGGAGGCCTCAAAAAGGGGTTTACAGGCATCCTAGACACCCTAAAGTCCAGAAAATGTTGGTCGCCTAAAAACGGGGTCAGAGAGCTCTGAATGTCCCAAAAACATTTGCAGCCTGAAAGGGGCATTAACCCGCATCCTAGACCACTGAAATTCCCAATAATATTTTTGGCACGAAAAATGCATCCTACACCCCTGAAAATTCAGAATATTTAGCAGCCCAAAAAAGGCCTTAAAATACATCTTAAGACTGCAAAAATGTAGAAAACTTTGGAGGCCCAGAAAAGGGGTTTACAGGCATCCTAGACCCCCTAAACTCCAGAAAATGTTGTTGGGAAAAAACAGTGCTGGAGAGCTCCGAATGTCCCAAAAACATTTGCAGCCTGAAAGGGGCATTAACCCACATCCTAGACCGCTGAAGTTCCCGACAATATTTTATGGCATGAAAAAAGCATCCTACACCCCTGAAAGTTCAGAATATGTTAGCAGCCCAAAAAAGGCCTTAAAATATATATTAAGCCTGCAAAGAGGCCCAGAAAAGGGGTTTACAGGCATCCTAGACCCCCTAAACTCCAGAAAATGTTGTTGGGAAAAAACGGTGCTGGAAAGCTCCGAATGTCCCAAAAACATTTGCAGCCTGAAAGGGGCATTAACCCGCATCCTAGACCACTGAAATTCCCAACAATATTTTTGGCATGAAAAAAGCATCCTACACCCCTGAAAGTTCAGAATATGTTAGCAGCCCAAAAAATGCCTTAAAATGTATATTAAGCCTGCAAAAATGTAGAAAACTTTGGAGGCATCGAAAAGGGGTTTACAGGCATCCTAGACCCCCTAAAGTCTAGAAAATGTTGTTCACCTAAAAACTGTGTGAGAGAGCTCTCAATGTCCCAAAAACATTTGCAGCCTGAAAGGGCCATTAACCCGCATCCTAGACCAGTGAAATTCCCAATAATATTTTTGACACGAAAAATGCATCCTACACCCCTGAAAATTCAGAATATGTTAGCAGCCCAAAAATAGGCCTTAACATGTATCTTAAGACTGCAAAAAATGTTGAAAACTTTGGATGCCCAAAAAAGAGGTTTACAGGCATCCTAGAGCCCATAAAGTCCAGAAAATGTTTGTGGCCAAAAACTGTGTCAGAGAGCTCTGAATGTCCCAAAAACCTTTACAGCCTGAAAGGGGCATTAACCTGCATCCTAGACCACTGAAATTCCCAATTATATTTTTGGCACGAAAAATGCTACACCCCTGAACGTTCAGAATATGTTAGCAGCCCAAAAAAGGCCTTAAAATGCATCTTAAGCCTGCAAAAATGTAGAAAACTTTGGAGGCCCAGAAAAGGGGTTTATAGGCATCCTAGACCACCTAAACTCCAGAAAATGTTGTTGGGAAAAAACGGTGCTGGAGAGCTCCGAATGTCCCAAAAACATTTGCAGCCTGAAAGGGGCATTAACCCGCATCCTAGACCACTGAAATTCCCAACAATATTTTTGGCATGAAAAAAGCATCCTACACCCCTGAAAGTTCAGAATATGTTAGCAGCCCAAAAAATGCCTTAAAATGTATATTAAGCCTGCAAAAATGTAGAAAACTTTGGAGGCCTCAAAAAGGGGTTTACAGGCATCCTAGACACCCTAAAGTCCAGAAAATGTTGGTCGCCTAAAAACGGGGTCAGAGAGCTCTGAATGTCCCAAAAACATTTGCAGCCTGAAAGGGGCATTAACCCGCATCCTAGACCACTGAAATTCCCAATAATATTTTTGGCACGAAAAATGTATCCTACACCCCTGAAAATTCAGAATATGTTAGCAGCCCAAAAATAGGCCTTAACATGCATCTTAAGACTGCAATAAATGTTGAAAACTTTGGATGCCCAAAAAAGGGGTTTACAGGCATCCTAGACCCCATAAAGTCCAGAAAATGTTGGTGGCCAAAAACTGTATCAGAGAGCTCTGAATGTCCCAAAAACATTTGCAGCCTGAAAGTGGCATTAACCCGCATCCGAGACCACTGAAATTCCCAATAATATTTTTGGCACGAAAAATGTATCCTACACCCCTGAAAATTCAGAATATGTTAGCAGCCCAAAGATAGGCCTTAACATGTATCTTAAGACTGCAAAAAATGTTGAAAACTTTGGATGCCCAAAAAAAGGGGTTTACAGGCATCCTAGACCCCCTAAAGTCCAGAAAATGCTGGTCGCCTAAAAACGGTGTCAGAGAGCTCTGAATGTCCCAAAAACATTTGCAGCCTGAAAGGGGCATTAACCTGCATCCAAGACCACTGAAATTCCCAATTACATTTTTGGCACGAAAAATGCTACACCCCTGAAATTTCAGAATATGTTAGCAGCCCAAAAAAGCCCTTAAAATGTATATTACGCCTGCAAAAATGTAGAAAACTTTGGAGGCCTCAAAAAGGGGTTTACAGGCATCCTAGACCCCCTAAAGTCCAGAAAATGCTGGTCGCCTAAAAACGGTGTTTTGGCATGAAAAATGCATCCTACACCCCTGAAAATTCAGAATATGTTAGCAGCCCAAAAATAGGCCTTAACATGTATCTTAAGACTGCAAAAAATGTTGAAAACTTTGGATGCCCAAAAAAGGGGTTTACAGGCATCCTAGACCCCATAAAGTCCAGAAAATGTTGGTGGCCAAAAACTGTGTCAGAGAGCTCTGAATGTCCCAAAAACCTTTGCAGCCTGAAAGGGGCATTAACCTGCATCCTAGACCACTGAAATTCCCAATTACATTTTTGGCACGAAAAATGCTACTCCCCTGAAAGTTCAGAATATGTTAGCAGCCCAAAAAAGGCCTTAAAATGTATATTAAGCCTGCAAAAATGTAGAAAACTTTGGAGGCCTCAATAAGGGGTTTACAGGCATCCTAGACCCCCTAAAGTCCAGAAAATGTTGGTCACCTAAAAACTGTGTGAGAGAGCTCTCAATGTCCCAAAAACATTTGCAGCCTGAAAGGGGCATTAACCCGCATCCTAGACCACTGAAATTCCCAATAATATTTTTGACACGAAAAATGCATCCTACACCCCTGAAAATTCAGAATATGTTAGCAGCCCAAAAATAGGCCTTAACATGTATCTTAAGACTGCAAAAAATGTTGAAAACTTTGGATGCCCAGAAAAGGGGTTCATAGGCATCCTAGACCCCCTAAACTCCAGAAAATGTTGTTGGGAAAAAACGGTGCTGGAGAGCTCCGAATGTCCCAAAAACATTTGCAGCCTGAAAGGGGCATTAACCCGCATCCTAGACCACTGAAATTCCCAACAATATTTTTGGCATGAAAAAAGCATCCTACACCCCTGAAAGTTCAGAATATGTTAGCAGCCCAAAAAAGGCCTTAAAATGTATATTAAGCCTGCAAAAATGTAGAAAACTTTGGATGCCTCAAAAAGGGGTTTACAGGCATCCTAGACACCCTAAAGTCCAGAAAATGTTGGTCGCCTAAAAACGGGGTCAGAGAGCTCTGAATGTCCCAAAAACATTTGAAGCCTGAAAGGGGCATTAACCCGCATCCTAGACCACTGAAATTCCCAATAATATTTTTGGACTGATAAATGTATCCCACACCCCTGAAAATTCAGAATATGTTAGCAGCCCAAAAATAGGCCTTAACATGCATTTTAAGATTGCAAAAAATGTTGAAAACTTTGGATGCCCAAAAAAGGGGTTTACAGGCATCCTAGACCCCCTAAAGTCCAGAAAATGCTGGACGCCTAAAAACGGTGTCAGAGAGCTCTGAATGTCCCAAAAACATTTGCAGCCTGAAAAGGGCATTAACAGGCATCCTAGACCACTGAAATTCCCAACAATATTTTTGGCATGAAAAATGCATCCTACACCCCTGAAAATTCAGAATATTTTAGCAGCCCAAAAATTGGCCTTAACATGCATCTTAAGACTGCAATAAATGTTGAAAACTTTGGATGCCCAAAAAAGGGGTTTACAGGCATCCTAGACCCCCTAAAGTCCAGAAAATGCTGGTCGCCTAAAAACAGTGTTAGAGAGCTCTGAATGTCCCAAAAACATTTGCAGCCTGAAAGGGGCATTAACCCGTATCCTAGACCACTGAAATTCCCAATAATATTTTTGGCACGAAAAATGTATCCTACACCCCTGAAAATTCAGAATATGTTAGCAGCCCAAAAATAGGCCTTAACATGCATTTTAAGATTGCAAAAAATGTTGAATGTCCAGAAAATGTTGGTGGCCAAAAACTGTATCAGAGAGCTCTGAATGTCCCAAAAACATTTGCAGCCTGAAAGGGGCATTAACCCGCATCCTAGACCACTGAAATTCCCAACAATATTTTAGGCATGAAAAAAGCATCCTACACCCCTGAAAGTTCAGAATATGTTAGCAGCCCAAAAAAGGCCTTAAAATGTATATTAAGCCTGCAAAAATGTAGAAAACTTTGGAGGCCTCAAAAAGGGGTTTACAGGCATCCTAGACACCCTAAAGTCCAGAAAATGTTGGTGGCCAAAAACTGTATCAGAGAGCTCTGAATGTCCCAAAAACATTTGCAGCCTGAAAGGGGCATTAACCTGCATCCAAGACCACTGAAATTCCCAATTACATTTTTGGCACGAAAAATGCTACTCCCCTGAAAGTTCAGAATATGTTAGCAGCCCAAAAAAGGCCTTAAAATGTATATTAAGCCTGCAAAAATGTAGAAAACTTTGGAGGCCTCAAAAAGGGGTTCACAGGCATCCTAGACCCCCTAAAGTCCAGAAAATGCTGGTCGCCTAAAAACGGTGTCAGAGAGCTCTGAATGTCCCAATAACATTTGCAGCCTGAAAAGGGCATTAACAGGCATCCTAGACCACTGAAATTCCCAACACTATTTTTGGCATGAAAAATGCATCCTACATCCCTGAAAATTCAGAATATGTTAGCAGCCCAAAAATAGGCCTTAACATGCATTTTAAGACTGCAAAAAATGTTGAAAACTTTGGATGCCCAAAAAAGGGGTTTACAGGCATCCTAGACCCCCTAAAGTTCGGAAAATGCTGGTCGCCTAAAAACTGTGTCAGAGAGCTCTGAATGTCAAACATTTGCAGCCTGAAAAGGGCATTAACAGGCATCCTAGACCACTGAAAATTCAGAATATGTTAGCAGCCCAAAAATAGGCCTTAACATGCATCTTAAGACTGCAATTAATGTTGAAAACTTTGGATGCCCAAAAAAGGGGTTTACAGGCATCCTAGACCCCATAAAGTCCAGAAAATGTTGGTGGCCAAAAACTGTGTCAGAGAGCTCTGAATGTCCCAAAAACCTTTGCAGCCTGAAAGGGGCATTAACCTGCATCCTAGACCACTGAAATTCCCAATTACATTTTTGGCACGAAAAATGCTACTCCCCTGAAAGTTCAGAATATGTTAGCAGCCCAAAAAAGGCCTTAAAATGTATATTAAGCCTGCAAAAATGTAGAAAACTTTGGAGGCCTCAAAAAGGGGTTTACAGGCATCCTAGACCCCCTAAAGTCCAGAAAATGTTGGTCACCTAAAAACTGTGTGAGAGAGCTCTCAATGTCCCAAAAACATTTGCAGCCTTAAAGGGGCATTAACCCGCATCCTAGACCACTGAAATTTCCAATAATATTTTTGGCACGAAAAATGCATCCTACACCCCTGAAAATTCAGAATATGTTAGCAGCCCAAAAAAGGCCTTAAAATACATCTTAAGACTGCAAAAATGTAGAAAACTTTGGAGGCCCAGAAAAGGGGTTTACAGGCTTCCTAGACCCCCTAAACTCCAGAAAATGTTGTTGGGAAAAAACAGTGCTGGAGAGCTCCGAATGTCCCAAAAACATTTGCAGCCTGAAAGGGGCATTAACCCACATCCTAGACCGCTGAAGTTCCCGACAATATTTTATGGCATGAAAAAAGCATCCTACACCCCTGAAAGTTCAGAATATGTTAGCAGCCCAAAAAAGGCCTTAAAATATATATTAAGCCTGCAAAGAGGCCCAGAAAAGGGGTTTACAGGCATCCTAGACCCCCTAAACTCCAGAAAATGTTGTTGGGAAAAAACGGTGCTGGAAAGCTCCGAATGTCCAAAAAACATTTGCAGCCTGAAAGGGGCATTAACCCGCATCCTAGACCACTGAAATTCCCAACAATATTTTTGGCATGAAAAAAGCATCCTACACCCCTGAAAGTTCTGAATATGTTAGCAGCCCAAAAAATGCCTTAAAATGTATATTAAGCCTGCAAAAATGTAGAAAACTTTGGAGGCATCGAAAAGGGGTTTACAGGCATCCTAGACCCCCTAAAGTCCAGAAAATGTTGGTCACCTAAAAACTGTGTGAGAGAGCTCTCAATGTCCCAAAAACATTTGCAGCCTGAAAGGGCCATTAACCCGCATCCTAGACCAGTGAAATTCCCAATAATATTTTTGACACGAAAAATGCATCCTACACCCCTGAAAATTCAGAATATGTTAGCAGCCCAAAAATAGGCCTTAACATGTATCTTAAGACTGCAAAAAATGTTGAAAACTTTGGATGCCCAAAAAAGGGGTTTACAGGCATCCTAGAGCCCATAAAGTCCAGAAAATGTTGGTGGCCAAAAACTGCGTCAGAGAGCTCTGAATGTCCCAAAAACCTTTACAGCCTGAAAGGGGCATTAACCTGCATCCTAGACCACTGAAATTCCCAATTATATTTTTGGCACGAAAAATGCTACACCCCTGAACGTTCAGAATATGTTAGCAGCCCAAAAAAGGCCTTAAAATGCATCTTAAGCCTGCAAAAATGTAGAAAACTTTGGAGGCCCAGAAAAGGGGTTTATAGGCATCCTAGACCACCTAAACTCCAGAAAATGTTGTTGGGAAAAAACGGTGCTGGAGAGTTCCGAATGTCCCAAAAACATTTGCAGCCTGAAAGGGGCATTAACCCGCATCCTAGACCAGTGAAATTCCCAATAATATTTTTGACACGAAAAATGCATCCTACACCCCTGAAAATTCAGAATATGTTAGCAGCCCAAAAATAGGCCTTAACATGTACTTAAGACTGCAAAAAATGTTGAAAACTTTGGATGCCCAAAAAAGGGGTTTACAGGCATCCTAGAGCCCATAAAGTCCAGAAAATGTTGGTGGCCAAAAACTGCGTCAGAGAGCTCTGAATGTCCCAAAAACCTTTACAGCCTGAAAGGGGCATTAACCTGCATCCTAGACCACTGAAATTCCCAATTATATTTTTGGCACGAAAAATGCTACACCCCTGAACATTCAGAATATGTTAGCAGCCCAAAAAAGGCCTTAAAATGCATCTTAAGCCTGCAAAAATGTAGAAAACTTTGGAGGCCCAGAAAAGGGGTTTATAGGCATCCTAGACCACCTAAACTCCAGAAAATGTTGTTGGGAAAAAACGGTGCTGGAGAGCTCCGAATGTCCCAAAAACATTTGCAGCCTGAAAGGGGCATTAACCCGCATCCTAGACCACTGAAATTCCCAACAATATTTTTGGCATGAAAAAAGCATCCTACACCCCTGAAAGTTCAGAATATGTTAGCAGCCCAAAAAATGCCTTAAAATGTATATTAAGCCTGCAAAAATGTAGAAAACTTTGGAGGCCTCAAAAAGGGGTTTACAGGCATCCTAGACACCCTAAAGTCCAGAAAATGTTGGTCGCCTAAAAACGGGGTCAGAGAGCTCTGAATGTCCCAAAAACATTTGCAGCCTGAAAGGGGCATTAACCCGCATCCTAGACCACTGAAATTCCCAATAATATTTTTGGCACGAAAAATGTATCCTACACCCCTGAAAATTCAGAATATGTTAGCAGCCCAAAAATAGGCCTTAACATGCATTTTAAGATTGCAAAAAATGTTGAAAACTTTGGATGCCCAAAAAAGGGGTTTACAGGCATCCTAGACCCCCTAAAGTCCAGAAAATGATGGTCGCCTAAAAACGGTGTCAGAGAGCTCTGAATGTCCCAAAAACATTTGCAGCCTGAAAAGGGCATTAACAGGCATCCTAGACCACTGAAATTCTCAACAATATTTTTGGCATGAAAAATGCATCCTACACCCCTGAAAATTCAGAATATGTTAGCAGCCCAAAAATAGGCCTTAACATGCATCTTAAGACTGCAATAAATGTTGAAAACTTTGGATGCCCAAAAAAGGGGTTTACAGGCATCCTAGACCCCATAAAGTCCAGAAAATGTTGGTGGCCAAAAACTGTGTGAGAGAGCTCTCAATGTCCCAAAAACATTTGCAGCCTGAAAGGGGCATTAACCCGCATCCGAGACCACTGAAATTCCCAATAATATTTTTGGCACGAAAAATGCTACACCCCTGAAAGTTCAGAATATGTTAGCATCCCAAAAAAGACCTTAAAATGTATATTAAGCCTGCAAAAATGTAGAAAACTTTGGAGGCCTCAAAAAGGGGTTTACAGGCATCCTAGACACCCTAAAGTCCAGAAAATGTTGGTCGCCTAAAAACGGGGTCAGAGAGCTCTGAATGTCCCAAAAACATTTGCAGCCTGAAAGGGGCATTAACCCGCATCCTAGACCACTGAAATTCCCAATAATATTTTTGGCACGAAAAATGTATCCTACACCCCTGAAAATTCAGAATATGTTAGCAGCCCAAAAATAGGCCTTAACATGCATTTTAATATTGCAAAAAATGTTGAAAACTTTGGATGCCCAAAAAAGGGGTTTACAGGCATCCTAGACCCCCTAAAGTCCAGAAAATGATGGTCGCCTAAAAACGGTGTCAGAGAGCTCTGAATGTCCCAAAAACATTTGCAGCCTGAAAGGGGCATTAACCCGCATCCTAGACCACTGAAATTCTCAATAATATTTTTGGCATGAAAAATGTATCCTACACCCCTGAAAATTCAGAATATGTTAGCAGCCCAAAAATAGGCCTTAACATGCATCTTAAGACTGCAATAAATGTTGAAAACTTTGGATGCCCAAAAAAGGGGTTTACAGGCATCCTAGACCCCATAAAGTCCAGAAAATGTTGGTGGCCAAAAACTGTATCAGAGAGCTCTGAATGTCCCAAAAACATTTGCAGCCTGAAAGGGGCATTAACCCGCATCCTAGACCACTGAAATTCCCAATAATATTTTTGGCATGAAAAATGTATCCTACACCCCTGAAAATTCAGAATATGTTAGCAGCCCAAAAATAGGCCTTAACATGCATTTTAAGACTGCAAAAAATGTTGAAAACTTTGGATGCCCAAAAAAGGGGTTTACAGGCATCCTAGACCCCCTAAAGTCCAGAAAATGGTGGTCGCCTAAAAACGGTGTCAGAGAGCTCTGAATGTCCCAAAAACATTTGCAGCCTGAAAAGGGCATTACCCAAAAAAAGGGGTTTACAGGCATCCTAGAGCCCATAAAGTCCAGAAAATGTTGGTGGCCAAAAACTGTGTCAGAGAGCTCTCAATGTCCCAAAAACATTTGCAGCCTGAAAGGGGCATTAACCCGCATCCTAGACCACTGAAATTCCCAATAATATTTTTGGCATGAAAAATGCATCCTACACCCCTGAAAATTCAGAATATGTTAGCAGCCCAAAAAAGGCCTTAAAATGCATCTTAAGCCTGCAAAAATGTAGAAAACTTTGGAGGCCCAGAAAAGGGTTTACAGGCATCCTAGACCCCCTAAAGTCCAGAAAATGCTGGTCGCCTAAAAACGGTGTCAGAGAGCTCTGAATGTCCCAAAAACATTTGCAGCATGAAAAGCCTGAAAAGGGGATTAACAGGCATCCTAGACCACTGAAATTCCCAACAATATTTTTGGCATGAAAAATGCATCCTACACCCCTGAAAATTCAGAATATGTTAGCAGCCCAAAAATAGGCCTTAACATGCATTTTAAGACTGCAATAAATGTTGAAAACTTTGGATGCCCAAAAAAGGGGTTTACAGGCATCCTAGACCCCCTAAAGTCCAGAAAATGCTGGTCGCCTAAAAACGGTGTCAGAGAGCTCTGAATGTCCCAAAAACATCTGCAGCCTGAAAGGGGCATTAACCTGCATCCAAGACCACTGAAATTCCCAATTACATTTTTGGCACGAAAAATGCTACACCCCTGAAAGTTCAGAATATGTTAGCAGCCCAAAAAAGGCCTTAAAATGTATATTAAGCCTGCAAAAATGTAGAAAACTTTGGAGGCCTCAAAAAGGGTTTTACAGGCATCCTAGACCCCCTAAAGTCCAGAAAATGTTGGTCACCTAAAAACTGTGTGAGAGAGCTCTCAATGTCCCAAAAACATTTGCAGCCTGAAAGGGGCATTAACCCGCATCCTAGACCACTGAAATTCCCAATAATATTTTTGACACGAAAAATGCATCCTACACCCCTGAAAATTCAGAATATGTTAGCAGCCCAAAAATAGGCCTTAACATGTATCTTAAGACTGCAAAAAATGTTGAAAACTTTGGATGCCCAAAAAAGGGGTTTATAGGCATCCGAGACCCCCTAAACTCCAGAAAATGTTGTTGGGAAAAAACGGTGCTGGAGAGCTCCGAATGTCCCAAAAACATTTGCAGCCTGAAAGGGGCATTAACCCGCATCCTAGACCACTGAAATTCCCAATAATATTTTTGGCATGAAAAAAGCATCCTACACCCCTGAAAGTTCAGAATATGTTAGCATCCCAAAAAAGGCCTTAAAATGTATATTAAGCCTGCAAAAATGTAGAAAACCTTGGAGGCCCAGAAAAGGGGTTTATAGGCATCCTAGACCCCATAAAGTCCAGAAAATGTTGGTGGCCAAAAACTGTATCAGAGAGCTCTGAATGTCCCAAAAACATTTGCAGCCTGAAAGGGGCATTAACCCTCATCCTAGACCACTGAAATTCCCAATAATATTTTTGGCACGAAAAATGTATCCTACACCCCTGAAAATTCAGAATATGTTAGCAGCCCAAAAATAGGCCTTAACATGCATCTTAAGACTGCAATAAATGTTGAAAACTTTGGATGCCCAAAAAAGGGGTTTACAGGCATCCTAGACCAAATAAAGTCCAGAAAATGTTGGTGGCCAAAAACTGTATCAGAGAGCTCTGAATGTCCCAAAAACATTTGCAGCCTGAAAGGGGCATTAACCTGCATCCAAGACCACTGAAATTCCCAATTACATTTTTGGCACAAAAAATGCTACTCCCCTGAAAGTTCAGAATATGTCAGCAGCCCAAAAAAGGCCTTAAAAATGTATATTAAGCCTGCAAAAATGTAGAAAACTTTGGAGGCCTCAAAAAGGGGTTTACAGGCATCCTAGACCCCATAAAGTCCAGAAAATGTTGGTCACCTAAAAACTGTGTGAGAGAGCTCTCAATGTCCCAAAAACATTTGCAGCCTGAAAGGGGCATTAACCCGCATCCGAGACCACTGAAATTCCCAATAATATTTTTGGCACGAAAAATGCTACACCCCTGAAAGTTCAGAATATGTTAGCATCCCAAAAAAGACCTTAAAATGTATATTAAGCCTGCAAAAATGTAGAAAACTTTGGAGGCCTCAAAAAGGGGTTTACAGGCATCCTAGACACCCTAAAGTCCAGAAAATGTTGGTCGCCTAAAAACGGGGTCAGAGAGCTCTGAATGTCCCAAAAACATTTGCAGCCTGAAAGGGGCATTAACCCGCATCCTAGACCACTGAAATTCCCAATAATATTTTTGGCACGAAAAATGTATCCTACACCCCTGAAAATTCAGAATATGTTAGCAGCCCAAAAATAGGCCTTAACATGCATTTTAATATTGCAAAAAATGTTGAAAACTTTGGATGCCCAAAAAAGGGGTTTACAGGCATCCTAGACCCCCTAAAGTCCAGAAAATGATGGTCGCCTAAAAACGGTGTCAGAGAGCTCTGAATGTCCCAAAAACATTTGCAGCCTGAAAGGGGCATTAACCCGCATCCTAGACCACTGAAATTCTCAATAATATTTTTGGCATGAAAAATGTATCCTACACCCCTGAAAATTCAGAATATGTTAGCAGCCCAAAAATAGGCCTTAACATGCATCTTAAGACTGCAATAAATGTTGAAAACTTTGGATGCCCAAAAAAGGGGTTTACAGGCATCCTAGACCCCATAAAGTCCAGAAAATGTTGGTGGCCAAAAACTGTATCAGAGAGCTCTGAATGTCCCAAAAACATTTGCAGCCTGAAAGGGGCATTAACCCGCATCCTAGACCACTGAAATTCCCAATAATATTTTTGGCATGAAAAATGTATCCTACACCCCTGAAAATTCAGAATATGTTAGCAGCCCAAAAATAGACCTTAACATGCATTTTAAGACTGCAAAAAATGTTGAAAACTTTGGATGCCCAAAAAAGGGGTTTACAGGCATCCTAGACCCCCTAAAGTCCAGAAAATGGTGGTCGCCTAAAAACGGTGTCAGAGAGCTCTGAATGTCCCAAAAACATTTGCAGCCTGAAAAGGGCATTACCCAAAAAAAGGGGTTTACAGGCATCCTAGAGCCCATAAAGTCCAGAAAATGTTGGTGGCCAAAAACTGTGTCAGAGAGCTCTCAATGTCCCAAAAACATTTGCAGCCTGAAAGGGGCATTAACCCGCATCCTAGACCACTGAAATTCCCAATAATATTTTTGGCATGAAAAATGCATCCTACACCCCTGAAAATTCAGAATATGTTAGCAGCCCAAAAAAGGCCTTAAAATGCATCTTAAGCCTGCAAAAATGTAGAAAACTTTGGAGGCCCAGAAAAGGGTTTACAGGCATCCTAGACCCCCTAAAGTCCAGAAAATGCTGGTCGCCTAAAAACGGTGTCAGAGAGCTCTGAATGTCCCAAAAACATTTGCAGCATGAAAAGCCTGAAAAGGGGATTAACAGGCATCCTAGACCACTGAAATTCCCAACAATATTTTTGGCATGAAAAATGCATCCTACACCCCTGAAAATTCAGAATATGTTAGCAGCCCAAAAATAGGCCTTAACATGCATTTTAAGACTGCAATAAATGTTGAAAACTTTGGATGCCCAAAAAAGGGGTTTACAGGCATCCTAGACCCCCTAAAGTCCAGAAAATGCTGGTCGCCTAAAAACGGTGTCAGAGAGCTCTGAATGTCCCAAAAACATTTGCAGCCTGAAAAGGGCATTACCCAAAAAAAGGGGTTTACAGGCATCCTAGAGCCCATAAAGTCCAGAAAATGTTGGTGGCCAAAAACTGTGTCAGAGAGCTCTGAATGTCGCAAAAACCTTTACAGCATGAAAGGGGCATTAACCTGCATCCTAGACCACTGAAATTCCCAATTATATTTTTGGCATGAAAAATCTTACACCCCTGAAAGTTCAGAATATGTTAGCAGCCCAAAAAAGGCCTTAAAATGCATCTTAAGCCTGCAAAAATGTCGAAAACTTTGGAGGCCCAGAAAAGGGTTTACAGGCATCCTAGACCCCCTAAAGTCCAGAAAATGCTGGTCGCCTAAAAACAGTGTCAGAGAGCTCTGAATGTCCCAAAAACATTTGCAGCCTGAAAAGCCTGAAAAGGGGATTAACAGGCATCCTAGACCACTGAAATTCCAACAATATTTTTGGCATGAAAAATGCATCCTACACCCCTGAAAATTCAGAATATGTTAGTAGCCCAAAAATAGGCCTTAACATGCATCTTAAGACTGCAATAAATGTTGAAAACTTTGGATGCCCAAAAAAGGGGTTTACAGGCATCCTAGACCCAATAAAGTCCAGAAAATGTTGGTGGCCAAAAACTGATTCAGAGAGGTCTGAATGTCCCAAAAATATTAGCAGCCTGAAAGGGACATTAACCTGCATCCAAGACCACTGAAATTCCCAATTACATTTTTGGCACGCAAAATGCTACACCTCTGAAAGTTCAGAATATGTTAGCAGCCCAAAAAAGCCCTTAAAATGTATATTACGCCTGCAAAAATGTAGAAAACTTTGGAAGCCTCAAAAAGGGGTTTACAGGCATTCTAGACCCCCTAAAGTCCAGAAAATGTTGGTCACCTAATAACTGTGTGAGAGAGCTCTCAATGTCCCAAAAACATTTGCAGCCTGAAAGGGGCATTAGCCTGCATCCTAGACCACTGAAATTCCCAACAATATTTTTGGCACGAAAAATGCATCCTACACCCCTGAAAATTCAGAATATGTTAGCAGCCCAAAAATAGGCCTTAACATGCATCTTAAGACTGCAGAAAATGTTGAAAACTTTGGATGCCCAAAAAAGGGGTTTACAGGCATCCTAGACCCCCTAAAGTCCAGAAAATGCTGGTTGCCTAAAAACGGTGTCAGAGAGCTCTGAATGTCCCAAAAACATTTGCAGCCTGAAAAGGGCATTAACAGGCATCCTAGACCACTGAAATTCCCAACAATATTTTTGGCATGAAAAATGCATCCTACACCCCTGAAAATTCAGAATATGTTAGCAGCCCAAAAATAGGCCTTAACACGCATCTTAAGACTGCAATAAATGTTGAAAACTTTGGATGCCCAAAAAAGGGGTTTACAGGCATCCTAGACCCCCTAAAGTCCAGAAAATTCTGGTCGCCTAAAAACGGTGTCAGAGAGCTCTGAATGTCCCAAAAACCTTTGCAGCCTGAAAATGGCATTAACAGGCATCCTAGACCACTGAAATTCCCAACAATATTTTTGGCATGAAAAATGCATCCTACACCCCTGAAAATTCAGAATATGTTAGCAGCCCAAAAATAGGCCTTAACATGCATCTTAAGACTGCAATAAATGTTGAAAACTTTGGATGCCCAAAAAAGGGGTTTACAGGCATCCTAGACCCAATAAAGTCCAGAAAATGTTGGTGGCCAAAAACTGTATCAGAGAGCTCTGAATGTCCCAAAAATATTTGCAGCCTGAAAGGGGCATTATCCTGCATCCAAGACCACTGAAATTCCCAATTACATTTTTGGCACGAAAAATGCTACACCCCTGAACGTTCAGAATATGTTAGCAGCCCAACAAAGCCCTTAAAATGGATATTACGCCTGCAAAAATGTAGAAAACTTTGGAGGCCCAGAAAAGGGGTTTATAGGCATCCTAAACCCCCTAAACTCCAGAAAATATTGTTGGGAAAAAACGGTGCTGGAGAGCTCCGAATGTCCCAAAAACATTTGCAGCCTGAAAGGGGCATTAACCCGCATCCTAGACCACTGAAATTCCCAACAATATTTTTGGCATGAAAAAAGCATCCTACACCCCTGAAAGTTCAGAATATGTTAGCAGCCCAAAAAAGGCCTTAAAATGTATATTAAGCCTGCAAAAATGTAGAAAACTTTGGAGGCCTCAAAAAGGGGTTTACAGGCATCCTAGACACCCTAAAGTCCAGAAAATGTTGGTCGCCTAAAAACGGGGTCAGAGAGCTCTGAATGTCCCAAAAACATTTGCAGCCTGAAAAGCCTGAAAAGGGGATTAACAGGCATCCTAGACCACTGAAATTCCCAACAATATTTTTGGCATGAAAAATGCATCCTACACCCCTGAAAATTCAGAATATGTTAGCAGCCCAAAAATAGGCCTTAACATGCATCTTAAGACTGCAATAAATGTTGAAAACTTTGGATGCCCAAAAAAGGGGTTAACAGGCATCCTAGACCCCATAAAGTCCAGGAAATGTTGGTGGCCAAAAACTGTATCAGAGAGCTCTGTCCCAAAAACATTTGCAGCCTGAAAGGGGCATTAACCTGCATCCAAGACCACTGAAATTCCCAATTACATTTTTGGCACGAAAAATGCTACACCCCTGAAAGTTCAGAATATGATAGCAGCCCAAAAAAGGCCTTAAGATGTATATGAAGCCTGCAAAAATGTAGAAAACTTTGGAGGCCTCAAAAAGGGGTCTACAGGCATCGTAGACCCCCTAAAGTCCAGAAAATGTTGGTCACCTAAAAACTATGTGAGAGAGCTCTCAATGTCCCAAAAACATTTGCAGCCTGAAAGGGGCATTAACCCGCATCCTAGACCACTGAAATTCCCAATAATATTTTTGACACGAAAAATGCATCCTACACCCCTGAAAATTCAGAATATGTTAGCTGCCCAAAAATAGGCCTTAACATGGATCTTAAGACTGCAGAAAATGTTGAAAACTTTGGATGCCCAAAAAAGGGGTTTACAGGCATCCTAGAGCACATAAAGTCCAGAAAATGTTGGTGGCCAAAAACTGTGTCAGAGAGCTCTGAATGACCCAAAAACATTTGCAGCCTGAAAGGGGCATTAACCTTCATCCAAGACCACTGAAATTTCCAATTACATTTTTGGCAGGAAAAATGCTACACCCCTGAAAGTTCAGAATATGTTAGCAGCCCAAAAAAGGCCTTAAAATGTATATTAAGCCTGCAAAAATGTAGAAAACCTTGGAGGCCCAGAAAAGGGGTTTATAGGCCTCCTAGACCCCCTAAACTCCAGAAAATGTTGTTGGGAAAAAACGGTGCTGGAGAGCTCCGAATGTCCCAAAAACATTTGCAGCCTGAAAGGGGCATTAACCCGCATCCTAGACCACTGAAATTCCCAACAATATTTTTGGCATGAAAAAAGCATCCTACACCCCTGAAAGTTCAGAATATGTTAGCAGCCCAAAAAAGGCCTTAAAATGTATATTAAGCCTGCAAAAATGTAGAAAACTTTGGAGGCCTCAAAAAGGGGTTTACAGGCATCCTAGACACCCTAAAGTCCAGAAAATGTTGGTCGCCTAAAAACGGGGTCAGAGAGCTCTGAATGTCCCAAAAACATTTGCAGCCTGAAAGGGGCATTAACCCGCATCCTAGACCACTGAAATTCCCAATAATATTTTTGGCACGAAAAATGTATCCTACACCCCTGAAAATTCAGAATATGTTAGCAGCCCAAAAATAGGCCTTAACATGCATTTTAATATTGCAAAAAATGTTGAAAACTTTGGATGCCCAAAAAAGGGGTTTACAGGCATCCTAGACCCCCTAAAGTCCAGAAAATGATGGTCGCCTAAAAACGGTGTCAGAGAGCTCTGAATGTCCCAAAAACATTTGCAGCCTGAAAGGGGCATTAACCCGCATCCTAGACCACTGAAATTCCCAATAATATTTTTGGCATGAAAAATGTATCCTACACCCCTGAAAATTCAGAATATGTTAGCAGCCCAAAAATAGGCCTTAACATGCATCTTAAGACTGCAATAAATGTTGAAAACTTTGGATGCCCAAAAAAGGGGTTTACAGGCATCTTAGACCCCATAAAGTCCAGAAAATGTTGGTGGCCAAAAACTGTATCAGAGAGCTCTGAATGTCCCAAAAACATTTGCAGCCTGAAAGGGGCATTAACCCGCATCCTAGACCACTGAAATTCCCAATAATATTTTTGGCATGAAAAATGTATCCTACACCCCTGAAAATTCAGAATATGTTAGCAGCCCAAAAATAGGCCTTAACATGCATTTTAAGACTGCAAAAAATGTTGAAAACTTTGGATGCCCAAAAAAGGGGTTTACAGGCATCCTAGACCCCCTAAAGTCCAGAAAATGGTGGTCGCCTAAAAACGGTGTCAGAGAGCTCTGAATGTCCCAAAAACATTTGCAGCCTGAAAAGGGCATTACCCAAAAAAAGGGGTTTACAGGCATCCTAGAGCCCATAAAGTCCAGAAAATGTTGGTGGCCAAAAACTGTGTCAGAGAGCTCTCAATGTCCCAAAAACCTTTACAGCCTGAAAGGGGCATTAACCTGCATCCTAGACCACTGAAATTCCTAATTATATTTTTGGCACGGAAAATCTTACACCCCTGAAAGTTCAGAATATGTTAGCAGCCCAAAAAAGGCCTTAAAATGCATCTTAAGCCTGCAAAAATGTAGAAAACTTTGGAGGCCCAGAAAAGGGTTTACAGGCATCCTAGACCCCCTAAAGTCCAGAAAATGCTGGTCGCCTAAAAACGGTGTCAGAGAGCTCTGAATGTCCCAAAAACATTTGCAGCCTGAAAAGCCTGAAAAGGGGATTAACAGGCATCCTAGACCACTGAAATTCCCAACAATATTTTTGGCATGAAAAATGCATCCTACACCCCTGAAAATTCAGAATATGTTAGCAACCCAAAAATAGGCCTTAACATGCATTTTAAGACTGCAATAAATGTTGAAAACTTTGGATGCCCAAAAAAGGGGTTTACAGGCATCCTAGACCCCCTAAAGTCCAGAAAATGCTGGTCGCCTAAAAAGGGTGTCAGAGAGCTCTGAATGTCCCAAAAACATTTGCAGCCTGAAAAGGGCATTACCCAAAAAAAGGGGTTTACAGGCATCCTAGAGCCCATAAAGTCCAGAAAATGTTGGTGGCCAAAAACTGTGTCAGAGAGCTCTGAATGTCGCAAAAACCTTTACAGCATGAAAGGGGCATTAACCTGCATCCTAGACCACTGAAATTCCCAATTATATTTTTGGCATGAAAAATCTTACACCCCTGAAAGTTCAGAATATGTTAGCAGCCCAAAAAAGGCCTTAAAATGCATCTTAAGCCTGCAAAAATGTAGAAAACTTTGGAGGCCCAGAAAAGGGTTTACAGGCATCCTAGACCCCCTAAAGTCCAGAAAATGCTGGTCGCCTAAAAACAGTGTCAGAGAGCTCTGAATGTCCCAAAAACATTTGCAGCCTGAAAAGCCTGAAAAGGGGATTAACAGGCATCCTAGACCACTGAAATTCCAACAATATTTTTGGCATGAAAAATGCATCCTACACCCCTGAAAATTCAGAATATGTTAGTAGCCCAAAAATAGGCCTTAACATGCATCTTAAGACTGCAATAAATGTTGAAAACTTTGGATGCCCAAAAAAGGGGTTTACAGGCATCCTAGACCCAATAAAGTCCAGAAAATGTTGGTGGCCAAAAACTGATTCAGAGAGGTCTGAATGTCCCAAAAATATTAGCAGCCTGAAAGGGGCATTAACCTGCATCCAAGACCACTGAAATTCCCAATTACATTTTTGGCACGCAAAATGCTACACCTCTGAAAGTTCAGAATATGTTAGCAGCCCAAAAAAGCCCTTAAAATGTATATTACGCCTGCAAAAATGTAGAAAACTTTGGAAGCCTCAAAAAGGGGTTTACAGGCATCCTAGACCCCCTAAAGTCCAGAAAATGTTGGTCACCTAATAACTGTGTGAGAGAGCTCTCAATGTCCCAAAAACATTTGCAGCCTGAAAGGGGCATTAGCCTGCATCCTAGACCACTGAAATTCCCAACAATATTTTTGGCACGAAAAATGCATCCTACACCCCTGAAAATTCAGAATATGTTAGCAGCCCAAAAATAGGCCTTAACATGCATCTTAAGACTGCAGAAAATGTTGAAAACTTTGGATGCCCAAAAAAGGGGTTTACAGGCATCCTAGACCCCCTAAAGTCCAGAAAATGCTGGTTGCCTAAAAACGGTGTCAGAGAGCTCTGAATGTCCCAAAAACATTTGCAGCCTGAAAAGGGCATTAACAGGCATCCTAGACCACTGAAATTCCCAACAATATTTTTGGCATGAAAAATGCATCCTACACCCCTGAAAATTCAGAATATGTTAGCAGCCCAAAAATAGGCCTTAACACGCATCTTAAGACTGCAATAAATGTTGAAAACTTTGGATGCCCAAAAAAGGGGTTTACAGGCATCCTAGACCCCCTAAAGTCCAGAAAATTCTGGTCGCCTAAAAACAGTGTCAGAGAGCTCTGAATGTCCCAAAAACCTTTGCAGCCTGAAAATGGCATTAACAGGCATCCTAGACCACTGAAATTCCCAACAATATTTTTGGCATGAAAAATGCATCCTACACCCCTGAAAATTCAGAATATGTTAGCAGCCCAAAAATAGGCCTTAACATGCATCTTAAGACTGCAATAAATGTTGAAAACTTTGGATGCCCAAAAAAGGGGTTTACAGGCATCCTAGACCCAATAAAGTCCAGAAAATGTTGGTGGCCAAAAACTGTATCAGAGAGCTCTGAATGTCCCAAAAATATTTGCAGCCTGAAAGGGGCATTATCCTGCATCCAAGACCACTGAAATTCCCAATTACATTTTTGGCACGAAAAATGCTACACCCCTGAACGTTCAGAATATGTTAGCAGCCCAAAAAAGCCCTTAAAATGGATATTACGCCTGCAAAAATGTAGAAAACTTTGGAGGCCTCAAAAAGTGGTTTACAGGCATCCTAGACCCCCTAAAGTCCAGAAAATGCTGGTCGCCTAAAAACGGTGTCAGAGAGCTCTGAATGTCCCAAAAACATTTGCAGCGTGAAAACGGCATTAACAGGCATCCTAGACCACTGAAATTCCCAACAATATTTTTGGCATGAAAAATGCATCCTACACCCCTGAAATTTCAGAATATGTTAGCAGCCCAAAAATAGGCCTTAACATGCATCTTAAGACTGCAATAAATGTTGAAAACTTTGGATGCCCAAAAAAGGGGTTTACAGGCATCCTAGACCCCCTAAAGTCCAGAAAATGCTGGTCGCCTAAAAAGGGTGTCAGAGAGCTCTGAATGTCCCAAAAACATTTGCAGCCTGAAAAGGGCATTACCCAAAAAAAGGGGTTTACAGGCATCCTAGAGCCCATAAAGTCCAGAAAATGTTGGTGGCCAAAAACTGTGTCAGAGAGCTCTGAATGTCGCAAAAACCTTTACAGCATGAAAGGGGCATTAACCTGCATCCTAGACCACTGAAATTCCCAATTATATTTTTGGCATGAAAAATCTTACACCCCTGAAAGTTCAGAATATGTTAGCAGCCCAAAAAAGGCCTTAAAATGCATCTTAAGCCTGCAAAAATGTAGAAAACTTTGGAGGCCCAGAAAAGGGTTTACAGGCATCCTAGACCCCCTAAAGTCCAGAAAATGCTGGTCGCCTAAAAACAGTGTCAGAGAGCTCTGAATGTCCCAAAAACATTTGCAGCCTGAAAAGCCTGAAAAGGGGATTAACAGGCATCCTAGACCACTGAAATTCCAACAATATTTTTGGCATGAAAAATGCATCCTACACCCCTGAAAATTCAGAATATGTTAGTAGCCCAAAAATAGGCCTTAACATGCATCTTAAGACTGCAATAAATGTTGAAAACTTTGGATGCCCAAAAAAGGGGTTTACAGGCATCCTAGACCCAATAAAGTCCAGAAAATGTTGGTGGCCAAAAACTGATTCAGAGAGGTCTGAATGTCCCAAAAATATTAGCAGCCTGAAAGGGGCATTAACCTGCATCCAAGACCACTGAAATTCCCAATTACATTTTTGGCACGCAAAATGCTACACCTCTGAAAGTTCAGAATATGTTAGCAGCCCAAAAAAGCCCTTAAAATGTATATTACGCCTGCAAAAATGTAGAAAACTTTGGAAGCCTCAAAAAGGGGTTTACAGGCATCCTAGACCCCCTAAAGTCCAGAAAATGTTGGTCACCTAATAACTGTGTGAGAGAGCTCTCAATGTCCCAAAAACATTTGCAGCCTGAAAGGGGCATTAGCCTGCATCCTAGACCACTGAAATTCCCAACAATATTTTTGGCACGAAAAATGCATCCTACACCCCTGAAAATTCAGAATATGTTAGCAGCCCAAAAATAGGCCTTAACATGCATCTTAAGACTGCAGAAAATGTTGAAAACTTTGGATGCCCAAAAAAGGGGTTTACAGGCATCCTAGACCCCCTAAAGTCCAGAAAATGCTGGTTGCCTAAAAACGGTGTCAGAGAGCTCTGAATGTCCCAAAAACATTTGCAGCCTGAAAAGGGCATTAACAGGCATCCTAGACCACTGAAATTCCCAACAATATTTTTGGCATGAAAAATGCATCCTACACCCCTGAAAATTCAGAATATGTTAGCAGCCCAAAAATAGGCCTTAACACGCATCTTAAGACTGCAATAAATGTTGAAAACTTTGGATGCCCAAAAAAGGGGTTTACAGGCATCCTAGACCCCCTAAAGTCCAGAAAATGCTGGTCGCCTAAAAAGGGTGTCAGAGAGCTCTGAATGTCCCAAAAACATTTGCAGCCTGAAAAGGGCATTACCCAAAAAAAGGGGTTTACAGGCATCCTAGAGCCCATAAAGTCCAGAAAATGTTGGTGGCCAAAAACTGTGTCAGAGAGCTCTGAATGTCGCAAAAACCTTTACAGCATGAAAGGGGCATTAACCTGCATCCTAGACCACTGAAATTCCCAATTATATTTTTGGCATGAAAAATCTTACACCCCTGAAAGTTCAGAATATGTTAGCAGCCCAAAAAAGGCCTTAAAATGCATCTTAAGCCTGCAAAAATGTAGAAAACTTTGGAGGCCCAGAAAAGGGTTTACAGGCATCCTAGACCCCCTAAAGTCCAGAAAATGCTGGTCGCCTAAAAACAGTGTCAGAGAGCTCTGAATGTCCCAAAAACATTTGCAGCCTGAAAAGCCTGAAAAGGGGATTAACAGGCATCCTAGACCACTGAAATTCCAACAATATTTTTGGCATGAAAAATGCATCCTACACCCCTGAAAATTCAGAATATGTTAGCAGCCCAAAAATAGGCCTTAACACGCATCTTAAGACTGCAATAAATGTTGAAAACTTTGGATGCCCAAAAAAGGGGTTTACAGGCATCCTAGACCCCCTAAAGTCCAGAAAATGCTGGTTGCCTAAAAACGGTGTCAGAGAGCTCTGAATGTCCCAAAAACATTTGCAGCCTGAAAAGGGCATTAACAGGCATCCTAGACCACTGAAATTCCCAACAATATTTTTGGCATGAAAAATGCATCCTACACCCCTGAAAATTCAGAATATGTTAGCAGCCCAAAAATAGGCCTTAACACGCATCTTAAGACTGCAATAAATGTTGAAAACTTTGGATGCCCAAAAAAGGGGTTTACAGGCATCCTAGACCCCCTAAAGTCCAGAAAATTCTGGTCGCCTAAAAACAGTGTCAGAGAGCTCTGAATGTCCCAAAAACCTTTGCAGCCTGAAAATGGCATTAACAGGCATCCTAGACCACTGAAATTCCCAACAATATTTTTGGCATGAAAAATGCATCCTACACCCCTGAAAATTCAGAATATGTTAGCAGCCCAAAAATAGGCCTTAACATGCATCTTAAGACTGCAATAAATGTTGAAAACTTTGGATGCCCAAAAAAGGGGTTTACAGGCATCCTAGACCCAATAAAGTCCAGAAAATGTTGGTGGCCAAAAACTGTATCAGAGAGCTCTGAATGTCCCAAAAATATTTGCAGCCTGAAAGGGGCATTATCCTGCATCCAAGACCACTGAAATTCCCAATTACATTTTTGGCACGAAAAATGCTACACCCCTGAACGTTCAGAATATGTTAGCAGCCCAAAAAAGCCCTTAAAATGGATATTACGCCTGCAAAAATGTAGAAAACTTTGGAGGCCTCAAAAAGTGGTTTACAGGCATCCTAGACCCCCTAAAGTCCAGAAAATGCTGGTCGCCTAAAAACGGTGTCAGAGAGCTCTGAATGTCCCAAAAACATTTGCAGCGTGAAAACGGCATTAACAGGCATCCTAGACCACTGAAATTCCCAACAATATTTTTGGCATGAAAAATGCATCCTACACCCCTGAAATTTCAGAATATGTTAGCAGCCCAAAAATAGGCCTTAACATGCATCTTAAGACTGCAATAAATGTTGAAAACTTTGGATGCCCAAAAAAGGGGTTTACAGGCATCCTAGACCCCCTAAAGTCCAGAAAATGCTGGTCGCATAAAAACGGAGTTAGAGAGCTCTGAATGTCCCAAAAACATTTGCAGCCTGAAAAGGGCATTAACAGGCATCCTAGACCACTGAAATTCCCAACAATATTTTTTGGCATGAAAAATGCATCCTACACCCCTGAAAATTCAGAATATGTTAGCAGCCCAAAAATAGGCCTTAACATGCATCTTAAGACTGCAATAAATGTTGAAAACTTTGGATGCCCAAAAAAGGGGTTTACAGGCATCCTAGACCCCATAAAGTCCAGAAAATGTTGGTGGCCAAAAACTGTATCAGAGAGCTCTGAATGTCCCAAAAACATTTGCAGCCTGAAAGGGGCATTAACCTGCATCCAAGACCACTGAAATTCCCTATTACATTTTTGGCACGAAAAATGCTACACCCCTGAAAGTTCAGAATATGATAGGAGCCCAAAAAAGGCCTTAAAATGTATATTAAGCCTGCAGAAATGTAGAAAACTTTGGAGGCCTCAAAAAGGGGTTTACAGGCATCCTAGACCCCCTGAAGTCCAGAAAATGTTGGTCACCTAAAAACTGTGTGAGAGAGCTCTCAATGTCCCAAAAACATTTGCAGCCTGAAAGGGGCATTAACCCGCATCCTAGACCACTGAAATTCCCAATAATATTTTTGACACGAAAAATGCATCCTACACCCCTGAAAATTCAGAATATGTTAGCTGCCCAAAAATAGGCCTTAACATGGATCTTAAGACTGCAAAAAATGTTGAAAACTTTGGATGCCCAAAAAAGGGGTTTACAGGCATCCTAGAGCCCATAAAGTCCAGAAAATGTTGGTGGCCAAAAACTGTGTCAGAGAGCTCTGAATGTCCCAAAAACATTTGCAGCCTGAAAGGGGCATTAACCTGCATCCAAGACCACTGAAATTCCCAATTACATTTTTGGCACGAAAAATGCTACACCCCTGAAAGTTCAGAATATGTTAGCAGCCCAAAAAAGGCCTTAAAATGTATATTAAGCCTGCAAAAATGTAGAAAACTTTGGAGGCCTCAAAAAGGGTTTTACAGGCATCCTAGACCCCCTAAAGTCCAGAAAATGTTGGTCACCTAAAAACTGTGTGAGAGAGCTCTCAATGTCCCAAAAACATTTGCAGCCTGAAAGGGGCATTAACCCGCATCCTAGACCACTGAAATTCCCAATAATATTTTTGACACGAAAAATGCATCCTACACCCCTGAAAGTTCAGAATATGTTAGCATCCCAAAAAAGGCCTTAAAATGTATATTAAGCCTGCAAAAATGTAGAAAACTTTGGAGGCCCAGAAAAGGGGTTTATAGGCATCCTAGACTCCATAAAGTCCAGAAAATGTTGGTGGCCAAAAACTGTGTCAGAGAGCTCTGAATGTCCCACAAACCTTTACAGCCTGAAAGGGGCATTAACCCGCATCCTAGAACACTGAAATTCCCAATTATATTTTTGGCACGAAAAAAGCTACACCCCTGAAAGTTCAGAATATGTTAGCAGCCCAAAAAAGGCCTTAACATGCATCTTAAGCCTGCAAAAATGTAGAAAACTTTGGAGGCCCAGAAAAGGGGTTTATAGGCATCCTAGACCCCCTAAACTCCAGAAAATGTTGTTGGGAAAAAACGGTGCTGGAGAGCTCCGAATGTCCAAAAACATTTGCAGCCTGAAAGGGGCATTAACCCGCATCCTAGACCACTGAAATTCCCAACAATATTTTTGGCAAGAAAAAAGCATCCTACACCCCTGAAAGTTCAGAATATGTTAGCATCCCAAAAAAGGCCTTAAAATGTATATTAAGCCTGCAAAAATGTAGAAAACTTTGGAGGCCCAGAAAAGGGGTTTATAGGCATCCTAGACTCCATAAAGTCCAGAAAATGTTGGTGGCCAAAAACTATGTCAGAGAGCTCTGAATGTCCCATAAACCTTTACAGCCTGAAAGGGGCATTAACCCGCATCCTAGAACACTGAAATTCCCAATTATATTTTTGGCACGAAAAAAGCTACACCCCTGAAAGTTCAGAATATGTTAGCAGCCCAAAAAAGGCCTTAAAATGCATCTTAAGCCTGCAAAAATGTAGAAAACTTTGGAGGCCCAGAAAAGGGGTTTATAGGCATCCTAGACCCCCTAAACTCCAGAAAATGTTGTTGGGAAAAAACGGTGCTGGAGAGCTCCGAATGTCCCAAAAACATTTGCAGCCTGAAAGGGGCATTAACCCGCATCCTAGACCACTGAAATTCCCAACAATATTTTTGGCATGAAAAAAGCATCCTACACCCCTGAAAGTTCAGAATATGTTAGCATCCCAAAAAAGGCCTTAAAATGTATATTAAGCCTGCAAAAATGTAGAAAACTTTGGAGGCCCAGAAAAGGGGTTTATAGGCATCCTAGACCCCATAAAGTCCAGAAAATGTTGGTGGCCAAAAACTGTATCAGAGAGCTCTGAATGTCCCAAAAACATTTGCAGCCTGAAAGGGGCATTAACCCGCATCCTAGACCACTGAAATTCCCAATAATATTTTTGGCACGAAAAATGTATCCTACACCCCTGAAAATTCAGAATATGTTAGCAGCCCAAAAATAGGCCTTAACATGCATTTTAAGACTGCAAAAAATGTTGAAAACTTTGGATGCCCAAAAAAGGGGTTTACAGGCATCCTAGACCCCCTAAAGTCCAGAAAATGCTGGTCGCCTAAAACAGTGTTAGAGAGCTCTGAATGTCCCAAAAACATTTGCAGCCTGAAAAGGGCATTAACAGGCATCCTAGACCACTGAAATTCCCAACAATATTTTTGGCATGAAAAATGCATCCTACACCCCTGAAAATTCAGAATATGTTAGCAGCCCAAAAATAGGCCTTAACATGCATCTTAAGACTGCAATAAATGTTGAAAACTTTGGATGCCCAAAAAAGGGGTTTACAGGCATCCTAGACCCCATAAAGTCCAGAAAATGTTGGTCGCATAAAAACGGTGTTAGAGAGCTCTGAATGTCCCAAAAACATTTGCAGCCTGAAAAGGGCATTAACAGGCATCCTAGACCACTGAAATTCCCAACAATATTTTTGGCATGAAAAATGCATCCTACACCCCTGAAAATTCAGAATATGTTATCAGCCCAAAAATAGGCCTTAACATGCATCTTAAGACTGCAATAAATGTTGAAAACTTTGGATGCCCAAAAAAGGGGTTTACAGGCATCCTAGACCCCATAAAGTCCAGAAAATGTTGGTGCTAAAAACTGTATCAGAGAGCTCTGAATGTCCCAAAAACATTTGCAGCCTGAAAGGGGCATTAACCTGCATCCAAGACCACTGAAATTCCCAATTACATTTTTGGCACGAAAAATGCTACACCCCTGAAAGTTCAGAATATGATAGGAGCCCAAAAAAGGCCTTAAAATGTATATTAAGCCTGCAGAAATGTAGAAAACTTTGGAGGCCTCAAAAAGGGGTTTACAGGCATCCTAGACCCCCTGAAGTCCAGAAAATGTTGGTCACCTAAAAACTGTGTGAGAGAGCTCTCAATGTCCCAAAAACATTTGCAGCCTGAAAGGGGCATTAACCCGCATCCTAGACCACTGAAATTCCCAATAATATTTTTGACACGAAAAATGCATCCTACACCCCTGAAAATTCAGAATATGTTAGCTGCCCAAAAATAGGCCTTAACATGGATCTTAAGACTGCAAAAAATGTTGAAAACTTTGGATGCCCAAAAAAGGGGTTTACAGGCATCCTAGAGCCCATAAAGTCCAGAAAATGTTGGTGGCCAAAAACTGTGTCAGAGAGCTCTGAATGTCCCAAAAACATTTGCAGCCTGAAAGGGGCATTAACCTGCATCCAAGACCACTGAAATTCCCAATTACATTTTTGGCACGAAAAATGCTACACCCCTGAAAGTTCAGAATATGTTAGCAGCCCAAAAAAGGCCTTAAAATGTATATTAAGCCTGCAAAAATGTAGAAAACTTTGGAGGCCTCAAAAAGGGTTTTACAGGCATCCTAGACCCCCTAAAGTCCAGAAAATGTTGGTCACCTAAAAACTGTGTGAGAGAGCTCTCAATGTCCCAAAAACATTTGCAGCCTGAAAGGGGCATTAACCCGCATCCTAGACCACTGAAATTCCCAATAATATTTTTGACACGAAAAATGCATCCTACACCCCTGAAAGTTCAGAATATGTTAGCATCCCAAAAAAGGCCTTAAAATGTATATTAAGCCTGCAAAAATGTAGAAAACTTTGGAGGCCCAGAAAAGGGGTTTATAGGCATCCTAGACTCCATAAAGTCCAGAAAATGTTGGTGGCCAAAAACTGTGTCAGAGAGCTCTGAATGTCCCACAAACCTTTACAGCCTGAAAGGGGCATTAACCCGCATCCTAGAACACTGAAATTCCCAATTATATTTTTGGCACGAAAAAAGCTACACCCCTGAAAGTTCAGAATATGTTAGCAGCCCAAAAAAGGCCTTAACATGCATCTTAAGCCTGCAAAAATGTAGAAAACTTTGGAGGCCCAGAAAAGGGGTTTATAGGCATCCTAGACCCCCTAAACTCCAGAAAATGTTGTTGGGAAAAAACGGTGCTGGAGAGCTCCGAATGTCCAAAAACATTTGCAGCCTGAAAGGGGCATTAACCCGCATCCTAGACCACTGAAATTCCCAACAATATTTTTGGCAAGAAAAAAGCATCCTACACCCCTGAAAGTTCAGAATATGTTAGCATCCCAAAAAAGGCCTTAAAATGTATATTAAGCCTGCAAAAATGTAGAAAACTTTGGAGGCCCAGAAAAGGGGTTTATAGGCATCCTAGACCCCATAAAGTCCAGAAAATGTTGGTGGCCAAAAACTGTATCAGAGAGCTCTGAATGTCCCAAAAACATTTGCAGCCTGAAAGGGGCATTAACCCGCATCCTAGACCACTGAAATTCCCAATAATATTTTTGGCACGAAAAATGTATCCTACACCCCTGAAAATTCAGAATATGTTAGCAGCCCAAAAATAGACCTTAACATGCATTTTAAGACTGCAAAAAATGTTGAAAACTTTGGATGCCCAAAAAAGGGGTTTACAGGCATCCTAGACCCCCTAAAGTCCAGAAAATGCTGGTCGCCTAAAAACAGTGTTAGAGAGCTCTGAATGTCCCAAAAACATTTGCAGCCTGAAAAGGGCATTAACAGGCATCCTAGACCACTGAAATTCCCAACAATATTTTTGGCATGAAAAATGCATCCTACACCCCTGAAAATTCAGAATATGTTATCAGCCCAAAAATAGGCCTTAACATGCATCTTAAGACTGCAATAAATGTTGAAAACTTTGGATGCCCAAAAAAGGGGTTTACAGGCATCCTAGACCCCATAAAGTCCAGAAAATGTTGGTGGCTAAAAACTGTATCAGAGAGCTCTGAATGTCCCAAAAACATTTGCAGCCTGAAAGGGGCATTAACCTGCATCCAAGACCACTGAAATTCCCAATTACATTTTTGGCACGAAAAATGCTACACCCCTGAAAGTTCAGAATATGATAGGAGCCCAAAAAAGGCCTTAAAATGTATATTAAGCCTGCAGAAATGTAGAAAACTTTGGAGGCCTCAAAAAGGGGTTTACAGGCATCCTAGACCCCTAAAGTCCAGAAAATGTTGGTCACCTAAAAACTGTGTGAGAGAGCTCTCAATGTCCCAAAAACATTTGCAGCCTGAAAGGGGCATTAACCCGCATCCTAGACCACTGAAATTCCCAATAATATTTTTGACACGAAAAATGCATCCTACACCCCTGAAAATTCAGAATATGTTAGCTGCCCACAAATAGGCCTTAACATGGATCTTAAGACTGCAAAAAATGTTGAAAACTTTGGATGCCCAAAAAAGGGGTTTACAGGCATCCTAGAGCCCATAAAGTCCAGAAAATGTTGGTGGCTAAAAACTGTATCAGAGAGCTCTGAATGTCCCAAAAACATTTGCAGCCTGAAAGGGGCATTAACCTGCATCCAAGACCACTGAAATTCCCAATTACATTTTTGGCACGAAAAATGCTACACCCCTGAAAGTTCAGAATATGATAGGAGCCCAAAAAAGGCCTTAAAATGTATATTAAGCCTGCAGAAATGTAGAAAACTTTGGAGGCCTCAAAAAGGGGTTTACAGGCATCCTAGACCCCCTAAAGTCCAGAAAATGTTGGTCACCTAAAAACTGTGTGAGAGAGCTCTCAATGTCCCAAATACATTTGCAGCCTGAAAGGGGCATTAACCCGCATCCTAGACCACTGAAATTCCCAATAATATTTTTGACACGAAAAATGCATCCTACACCCCTGAAAATTCAGAATATGTTAGCTGCCCACAAATAGGCCTTAACATGGATCTTAAGACTGCAAAAAATGTTGAAAACTTTGGATGCCCAAAAAAGGGGTTTACAGGCATCCTAGAGCCCATAAAGTCCAGAAAATGTTGGTGGCCAAAAACTGTGTCAGAGAGCTCTGAATGTCCCAAAAACATCTGCAGCCTGAAAGGGGCATTAACCTGCATCCAAGACCACTGAAATTCCCAATTACATTTTTGGCACGAAAAATGCTACACCCCTGAAAGTTCAGAATATGTTAGCAGCCCAAAAAAGGCCTTAAAATGTATATTAAGCCTGCAAAAATGTAGAAAACTTTGGAGGCCTCAAAAAGGGTTTTACAGGCATCCTAGACCCCCTAAAGTCCAGAAAATGTTGGTCACCTAAAAACTGTGTGAGAGAGCTCTCAATGTCCCAAAAACATTTGCAGCCTGAAAGGGGCATTAACCCGCATCCTAGACCACTGAAATTCCCAATAATATTTTTGACACGAAAAATGCATCCTACACCCCTGAAAATTCAGAATATGTTAGCAGCCCAAAAATAGGCCTTAACATGTATCTTAAGACTGCAAAAAATGTTGAAAACTTTGGATGCCCAAAAAAGGGGCATCCGAGACCCCCTAAACTCCAGAAAATGTTGTTGGGAAAAAACGGTGCTGGAGAGCTCCGAATGTCCCAAAAACATTTGCAGCCTGAAAGGGGCATTAACCCGCATCCTAGACCACTGAAATTCCCAATAATATTTTTGGCATGAAAAAAGCATCCTACACCCCTGAAAGTTCAGAATATGTTAGCATCCCAAAAAAGGCCTTAAAATGTATATTAAGCCTGCAAAAATGTAGAAAACCTTGGAGGCCCAGAAAAGGGGTTTATAGGCATCCTAGACCCCATAAAGTCCAGAAAATGTTGGTGGCCAAAAACTGTATCAGAGAGCTCTGAATGTCCCAAAAACATTTGCAGCCTGAAAGGGGCATTAACCCTCATCCTAGACCACTGAAATTCCCAATAATATTTTTGGCACGAAAAATGTATCCTACACCCCTGAAAATTCAGAATATGTTAGCAGCCCAAAAATAGGCCTTAACATGCATCTTAAGACTGCAATAAATGTTGAAAACTTTGGATGCCCAAAAAAGGGGTTTACAGGCATCCTAGACCAAATAAAGTCCAGCATTAACCCGCATCCGAGACCACTGAAATTCCCAATAATATTTTTGGCACGAAAAATGCTACACCCCTGAAAGTTCAGAATATGTTAGCATCCCAAAAAAGGCCTTAAAATGTATATTAAGCCTGCAAAAATGTAGAAAACTTTGGAGGCCTCAAAAAGGGGTTTACAGGCATCCTAGACCCCCTAAAGTCCAGAAAATGTTGGTCACCTAAAAACTGTGTGAGAGAGCTCTCAATGTCCCAAAAACATTTGCAGCCTGAAAGGGGCATTAACCATTATCCTAGACCACTGAAATTCCCAATAATATTTTTGGCACAAAAAATGTATCCTACCCCCCTGAAAATTCAGAATATGTTAGCAGCCCAAAAGTAGGCCTTAACATGCATCTTAAGACTGCAATAAATGTTGAAAACTTTGAATGCCCAAAAAAGGGGTTTACAGGCATCCTAGACCCCATAAAGTCCAGAAAATGTTGGTGGCCAAAAACTGTATCAGAGAGCTCTGAATGTCCCAAAAACATTTGCAGCCTGAAAAGGGCATTAACTGGCATCCTAGACCACTGAAATTCCCAACAATATTTTTGGCATGAAAAATGCATCTTACACCCCTGAAAATTCAGAATATGTTAGCAGCCCAAAAATAGGCCCTAACGTGCATCTTAAAACTGCAATAAATGTTGAAAACTTTGGATGCCCAAAAAAGGGGTTTACAGGCATCCTAGACCCAATAAAGTCCAGAAAATGTTGGTGGCCAAAAACTGTATCAGAGAGCTCTGAATGTCCCAAAAACATTTGCAGCCTGAAAGGGGCATTAACCTGCATCCAAGACCACTGAAATTCCCAATTACATTTTTGGCACGAAAAATGCTACACCCCTGAAAGTTCAGAATGTGTTAGCAGCCCAAAAAAGCCCTTAAAATGTATATTACGCCTGCAAAAATGTAGAAAACTTTGGAGGCCTCAAAAAGGGGTTTACAGGCATCCTAGACCCCCTAAAGTCCAGAAAATGCTGGTCGCCTAAAAACGGTGTCAGAGAGCTCTGAATGTCCCAAAAACATTTGCAGCCTGAAAAGGGCATTAACAGGCATGCTAGACCACTGATATTCCCAACAATATTTTGGCATGAAAAATGCATCCTACACCCCTGAAAATTCAGAATTTGATAGCAGCCCAAAAATAGGCCTTAACATGCATCTTAAGACTGCAATAAATGTTGAAAACTTTGGATGCCCAAAAAAGGGGTTTACAGGCATCCTAGACCCCATAAAGTCCAGAAAATGTTGGTGGCCAAAAACTGTATCAGAGAGCTCTGAATGTCCCAAAAACATTTGCAGCCTGAAAGGGGCATTAACCTGTATCCAAGACCACTGAAATTCCCAATTACATTTTTGGCACGAAAAATGCTACACCCCTGAAAGTTCAGAATATGATAGCAGCCCAAAAAAGGCCTTAAAATGTATATTAAGCCTGCAAAAATGTAGAAAACTTTGGAGGCCTCAAAAAGGGGTTTACAGGCATCCTAGACCCCCTAAAGTCCAGAAAATGTTGGTCACCTAAAAACTATGTGAGAGAGCTCTCAATGTCCCAAAAACATTTGCAGCCTGAAAGGGGCATTAACCCGCATCCTAGACCACTGAAATTCCCAATAATATTTTTGACACAAAAAATGCATCCTACACCCCTGAAAATTCAGAATATGTTAGCTGCCCAAAAATAGGCCTTAACATGGATCTTAAGACTGCAAAAAATGTTGAAAACTTTGGATGCCCAAAAAAGGGGTTTAAGGGCATCCTAGAGCACATAAAGTCCAGAAAATGTTGGTGGCCAAAAACTGTGTCAGAGAGCTCTGAATGTCCTAAAATCATTTGCAGCCTGAAAGGGGCATTAACCTGCATCCAAGACCACTGAAATTCCCAATTACATTTTTGACAGGAAAAATGCTACACACCTGAAAGTTCAGAATATGTTAGCAGCCCAAAAAAGGCCTTAAAATGTATATTAAGCCTGCAAAAATGTAGAAAACTTTGGAGGCCTCAAAAAGGGGTTTACAGGCATCCTAGACCCCCCAAAGTCCAGAAAATGTTGGTCACATAAAAACTGTGTGAGAGAGCTCTCAATGTCCCAAAAACATTTGCAGCCTGAAAGGGGCATTAACCCGCATCCTAGACCACTGAAATTCCCAATAATATTTTTGACACGAAAAATGCATCCTACACCCCTGAAAATTCAGAATATGTTAGCAGCCCAAAAATAGGCCTTATCATGTATCTTAAGACTGCAAAAAATGTTGAAAACTTTGAATGCCCAAAAAAGGGGTTTACAGGCATCCTAGAGCCCATAAAGTCCAGAAAATGTTGGTGGCCAAAAACTGTGTCAGAGAGCTCTGAATGTCCCAAAAACCTTTACAGCCTGAAAGGGGCATTAACCTGCATCCCAGACCACTGAAATTCCCAATTACATTTTTGGCACGAAAAATGCTACGCCCCTGAAAGTTCAGAATATGATAGCAGCCCAAAAAAGGCCTTAAAATGTATATTAAGCCTGCAAAAATGTAGAAAACTTTGGAGGCCTCAAAAAGGGGTTTACAGGCATCCTAGACCCCCTAAAGTCCAGAAAATGTTGGTCACCTAAAAACTATGTGAGAGAGCTCTCAATGTCCCAAAAACATTTGCAGCCTGAAAGGGGCATTAACCCGCATCCTAGACCACTGAAATTCCCAATAATATTTTTGACACGAAAAATGCATCCTACACCCCTGAAAATTCAGAATATGTTAGCTGCCCAAAAATAGGCCTTAACATGGATCTTAAGACTGCAAAAAATGTTGAAAACTTTGGATGCCCAAAAAAAGGGGTTTACAGGCATCCTAGAGCACATAAAGTCCAGAAAATGTTGGTGGCCAAAAACTGTGTCAGAGAGCTCTGAATGTCCCAAAAACATTTGCAGCCTGAAAGGGGCATTAACCTGTATCCAAGACCACTGAAATTCCCAATTACATTTTTGGCAGGAAAAATGCTACACCCCTGAAAGTTCAGAATATGTTAGCAGCCCAAAAAAGGCCTTAAAATGTATATTAAGCCTGCAAAAATGTAGAAAACTTTGGAGGCCTCAAAAAGGGGTTTACAGGCATCCTAGACCCCCCAAAGTCCAGAAAATGTTGGTCACATAAAAACTGTGTGAGAGAGCTCTCAATGTCCCAAAAACATTTGCAGCCTGAAAGGGGCATTAACCCGCATCCTAGACCACTGAAATTCCCAATAATATTTTTGACACGAAAAATGCATCCTACACCCCTGAAAATTCAGAATATGTTAGCAGCCCAAAAATAGGCCTTAACATGTATCTTAAGACTGCAAAAAATGTTGAAATCTTTGAATGCCCAAAAAAGGGGTTTACAGGCATCCTAGAGCCCATAAAGTCCAGAAAATGTTGGTGGCCAAAAACTGTGTCAGAGAGCTCTGAATGTCCCAAAAACCTTTACAGCCTGAAAGGGGCATTAACCTGCATCCTAGACCACTGAAATTCCCAATTATATTTTTGGCACGAAAAATGCTACACCCCTGAAAGTTCAGAATATGTTAGCAGCCCAAAAAAGGCCTTAAAATGCATCTTAAGCCTGCACAAATGTAGAAAACTTTGGAGGCCCAGAAAAGGGGTTTATAGGCATCCTAGACCCCCCAAAGTCCAGAAAATGTTGGTCACATAAAAACTGTGTGAGAGAGCTCTCAATGTCCCAAAAACATTGCAGCCTGAAAGGGGCATTAACCCGCATCCTAGACCACTGAAATTCCCAATAATATTTTTGACATGAAAAATGCATCCTACACCCCTGAAAATTCAGAATATGTTAGCAGCCCAAAAATAGGCCTTAACATGTATCTTAAGACTGCAAAGAATGTTGAAAACTTTGAATGCCCAAAAAAAGGGGTTTACAGGCATCCTAGAGCACATAAAGTCCAGAAAATGTTGGTGGCCAGAAACTGTGTCAGAGAGCTCTGAATGTCCCAAAAACCTTTACAGCCTGAAAGGGGCATTAACCTGCATCCTAGACCACTGAAATTCCCAATTATATTTTTGGCACGAAAAATGCTACACCCCTGAAAGTTCAGAATATGTTAGCAGCCCAAAAAAGGCCTTAAAATGCATCTTAAGCCTGCACAAATGTAGAAAACTTTGGAGGCCCAGAAAAGGGGTTTATAGGCATCCTAGACCCCCCAAAGTCCAGAAAATGTTGGTCACATAAAAACTGTGTGAGAGAGCTCTCAATGTCCCAAAAACATTGCAGCCTGAAAGGGGCATTAACCCGCATCCTAGACCACTGAAATTCCCAATAATATTTTTTCACACGAAAAATGCATCCTACACCCCTGAAAATTCAGAATATGTTAGCAGCCCAAAAATAGGCCTTAACATGTATCTTAAGACTGCAAAAAATGTTGAAAACTTTGAATGCCCAAAAAAAGGGGTTTACAGGCATCCTAGAGCACATAAAGTCCAGAAAATGTTGGTGGCCAAAAACTGTGTCAGAGAGCTCTGAATGTCCCAAAAACATTTGCAGCCTGAAAAGGGCATTAACCATTATCCTAGACCACTGAAATTCCCAATAATATTTTTGGCACAAAAAATGTATCCTACACCCCTGAAAATTCAGAATATGTTAGCAGCCCAAAAATAGGCCTTAACATGCATTTTAAGATTGCAAAAAATGTTGAAAACTTTGGGTGCCCAAAAAAGGGGTTTACAGGCATCCTAGACCCCCGAAAGTCCAGAAAATGATGGTCGCCTAACACGGTGTCAGAGAGCTCTGAATGTCCCAAAAACATTTGAGCCTGAAAAGGGCATTAACAGGCATCCTAGACCACTGAAATTCTCAACAATATTTTTTGGCATGAAAAATGCATCCTACACCCCTGAAAATTCAGAATATGTTAGCAGCCCAAAAGTAGGCCTTAACATGCATCTTAAGACTGCAATAAATGTTGAAAACTTTGAATGCCCAAAAAAGGGGTTTACAGGCATCCTAGACCCCATAAAGTCCAGAAAATGTTGGTGGCCAAAAACTGTATCAGAGAGCTCTGAATGTCCCAAAAACATTTGCAGCCTGAAAAGGGCATTAACTGGCATCCTAGACCACTGAAATTCCCAACAATATTTTTGGCATGAAAAATGCATCTTACACCCCTGAAAATTCAGAATATGTTAGCAGCCCAAAAATAGGCCCTAACGTGCATCTTAAAACTGCAATAAATGTTGAAAACTTTGGATGCCCAAAAAAGGGGTTTACAGGCATCCTAGACCCAATAAAGTCCAGAAAATGTTGGTGGCCAAAAACTGTATCAGAGAGCTCTGAATGTCCCAGAAACATGTGCAGCCTGAAAGGGGCATTAACCTGCATCCAAGACCACTGAAATTCCCAATTACATTTTTGGCACGAAAAATGCTACACCCCTGAAAGTTCAGAATGTGTTAGCAGCCCAAAAAAGCCCTTAAAATGTATATTACGCCTGCAAAAATGTAGAAAACTTTGGAGGCCTCAAAAAGGGGTTTACAGGCATCCTAGACCCCCTAAAGTCCAGAAAATGCTGGTCGCCTAAAAACGGTGTCAGAGAGCTCTGAATGTCCCAAAAACATTTGCAGCCTGAAAAGGGCATTAACAGGCATGCTAGACCACTGAAATTCCCAACAATATTTTTGGCATGAAAAATGCATCCTACACCCCTGAAAATTCAGAATTTGATAGCAGCCCAAAAATAGGCCTTAACATGCATCTTAAGACTGCAATAAAGGTTGAAAACTTTGGATGCCCAAAAAAGGGGTTTACAGGCATCCTAGACCCCATAAAGTCCAGAAAATGTTGGTGGCCAAAAACTGTATCAGAGAGCTCTGAATGTCCCAAAAACATTTGCAGCCTGAAAGGGGCATTAACCTGTATCCAAGACCACTGAAATTCCCAATTACATTTTTGGCACGAAAAATGCTACACCCCTGAAAGTTCAGAATATGATAGCAGCCCAAAAAAGGCCTTAAAATGTATATTAAGCCTGCAAAAATGTAGAAAACTTTGGAGGCCTCAAAAAGGGGTTTACAGGCATCCTAGACCCCCTAAAGTCCAGAAAATGTTGGTCACCTAAAAACTATGTGAGAGAGCTCTCAATGTCCCAAAAACATTTGCAGCCTGAAAGGGGCATTAACCCGCATCCTAGACCACTGAAATTCCCAATAATATTTTTGACACAAAAAATGCATCCTACACCCCTGAAAATTCAGAATATGTTAGCTGCCCAAAAATAGGCCTTAACATGGATCTTAAGACTGCAAAAAATGTTGAAAACTTTGGATGCCCAAAAAAGGGGTTTAAGGGCATCCTAGAGCACATAAAGTCCAGAAAATGTTGGTGGCCAAAAACTGTGTCAGAGAGCTCTGAATGTCCTAAAATCATTTGCAGCCTGAAAGGGGCATTAACCTGCATCCAAGACCACTGAAATTCCCAATTATATTTTTGGCACGAAAAATGCTACACCCCTGAAAGTTCAGAATATGTTAGCAGCCCAAAAAAGGCCTTAAAATGCATCTTAAGCCTGCACAAATGTAGAAAACTTTGGAGGCCCAGAAAAGGGGTTTATAGGCATCCTAGACCCCCCAAAGTCCAGAAAATGTTGGTCACATAAAAACTGTGTCAGAGAGCTCTGCATGTCCTAAAATCATTTGCAGCCTGAAAGGGGCATTAACCCGCATCCTAGACCACTGAAATTCCCAATAATATTTTTGACACGAAAAATGCATCCTACACCCCTGAAAATTCAGAATATGTTAGCAGCCCAAAAATAGGCCTTAACATGTATCTTAAGACTGCAAAAAATGTTGAAAACTTTGAATGCCCAAAAAAAGGGGTTTACAGGCATCCTAGAGCACATAAAGTCCAGAAAATGTTGGTGGCCAAAAACTGTGTCAGAGAGCTCTGAATGTCCCAAAAACATTTGCAGCCTGAAAGGGGCATTAACCTGTATCCAAGACCACTGAAATTCCCAATTACATTTTTGGCAGGAAAAATGCTACACCCCTGAAAGTTCAGAATATGTTAGCAGCCCAAAAAAGGCCGTAAAATGTATATTAAACCTGCAAAAATGTAGAAAACTTTGGAGGCCTCAAAAAGGGGTTTACAGGCATCCTAGACCCCCCAAAGTCCAGAAAATGTTGGTCACATAAAAACTGTGTGAGAGAGCTCTCAATGTCATAAAAACATTTGCAGCCTGAAAGGGGCATTAACCCGCATCCTAGACCACTGAAATTCCCAATAATATTTTTGACACGAAAAATGCATCCTACACCCCTGAAAATTCAGAATATGTTAGCAGCCCAAAAATAGGCCTTAACATGTATCTTAAGACTGCAAAAAATGTTGAAAACTTTGAATGCCCAAAAAAGGGGTTTACAGGCATCCTAGAGCCCATAAAGTCCAGAAAATGTTGGTGGCCAAAAACTGTGTCAGAGAGCTCTGAATGTCCCAAAAACCTTTACAGCCTGAAAGGGGCATTAACCTGCATCCTAGACCACTGAAATTCCCAATTATATTTTTGGCACGAAAAATGCTACACCCCTGAAAGTTCAGAATATGTTAGCAGCCCAAAAAAGGCCTTAAAATGCATCTTAAGCCTGCACAAATGTAGAAAACTTTGGAGGCCCAGAAAAGGGGTTTATAGGCATCCTAGACCCCCCAAAGTCCAGAAAATGTTGGTCACATAAAAACTGTGTGAGAGAGCTCTCAATGTCCCAAAAACATTGCAGCCTGAAAGGGGCATTAACCCGCATCCTAGACCACTGAAATTCCCAATAATATTTTTGACACGAAAAATGCATCCTACACCCCTGAAAATTCAGAATATGTTAGCAGCCCAAAAATAGGCCTTAACATGTATCTTAAGACTGCAAAAAATGTTGAAAACTTTGAATGCCCAAAAAAGGGGTTTACAGGCATCCTAGAGCCCATAAAGTCCAGAAAATGTTGGTGGCCAAAAACTGTGTCAGAGAGCTCTGAATGTCCCAAAAACCTTTACAGCCTGAAAGGGGCATTAACCTGAATCCAAGACCACTGAAATTCCCAATTACATTTTTGGCACGAAAAACGCTACACCCCTGAAAGTTCAGAATATGATAGCAGCCCAAAAAAGGCCTTAAAATGTATATTAAGCCTGCAAAAATGTAGAAAACTTTGGAGGCCTCAAAAAGGGGTTTACAGGCATCCTAGACCCTCTAAAGTCCAGAAAATGTTGGTCACCTAAAAACTATGTGAGAGAGCTCTCAATGTCCCAAAAACATTTGCAGCCTGAAAGGGGCATTAACCCGCATCCTAGACCACTGAAATTCCCAATAATATTTTTGACACGAAAAATGCATCCTACACCCCTGAAAATTCAGAATACGTTAGCTGCCCAAAAATAGGCCTTAACATGGATCTTAAGACTGCAAAAAATGTTGAAAACTTTGGATGCCCAAAAAAGGGGTTTACAGGCATCCTAGACCCCCTAAAGTCCAGAAAATGTTGGTGGCCAAAAACTGTGTCAGAGAGCTCTGAATGTCCCAAAAACATTTGCAGCCTGAAAGGGGCATTAACCCGCATCCTAGACCACTGAAATTCCCAACAATATTTTTGGCATGAAAAAAGCATCTTACACCCCTGAAAGTTCAGAATATGTTAGCAGCCCAAAAAATGCCTTAAAATGTATATTAAGCCTGCAAAAATGTAGAAAACTTTGGAGGCCTCAAAAAGGGGTTTACAGGCATCCTAGACACCCTAAAGTCCATAAAATGTTGGTCGCCTAAAAACGGGGTCAGAGAGCTCTGAATGTCCCAAAAACATGTGCAGCCTGAAAGGGGCATTAACCCGCATCCTAGACCACTGAAATTCCCAATAATATTTTTGGCACGAAAAATGTATCCTACAACCCTGAAAATTCAGAATATGTTAGCAGCCCAAAAATAGGCCTTAACATGCATTTTAAGATTGCATAAAATGTTGAAAACTTTGGATGCCCAAAAAAGGGGTTTACAGGCATCCTAGACCTCCTAAAGTCCAGAAAATGCTGGTCACCTAAAAACGGTGTTAGAGAGCTCTGAATGTCCCAAAAACATTTGCAGCCTGAAAAGTGCATTAACAGGCATCCTAGACCACTGAAATTCCCAACAATATTTTTGGCATGAAAAATGCATCCTACACCCCTGAAAGTTCAGAATATGTTAGCAGCCCAAAAAAGGCCTTAAAATGCATCTTAAGCCTGCACAAATGTAGAAAACTTTGGAGGCCCAGAAAAGGGGTTTATAGGCATCCTAGACCCCCCAAAGTCCAGAAAATGTTGGTCACATAAAAACTGTGTGAGAGAGCTCTCAATGTCCCAAAAACATTGCAGCCTGAAAGGGGCATTAACCCGCATCCTAACCACTGAAATTCCCAATAATATTTTTGACACGAAAAATGCATCCTACACCCCTGAAAATTCAGAATATGTTAGCAGCCCAAAAATAGGCCTTAACATGTATCTTAAGACTGCAACAAATGTTGAAAACTTTGAATGCCCATAAAAAGGGGTTTACAGGCATCCTAGAGCCCATAAAGTCCAGAAAATGTTGGTGGCCAAAAACTGTGTCAGAGAGCTCTGAATGTCCCAAAAACCTTTACAGCCTGAAAGGGGCATTGACCTGCATCCTAGACCACTGAAATTCCCAATTATATTTTTGGCACGAAAAATGCTACACCCCTGAAAGTTCAGAATATGTTAGCAGCCCAAAAAAGGCCTTAAAATGCATCTTAAGCCTGCACAAATGTAGAAAACATTGGAGGCCCAGAAAAGGGGTTTATAGGCATCCTAGACCCCCCAAAGTCCAGAAAATGTTGGTCACATAAAAACTGTGTGAGAGAGCTCTCAATGTCCCAAAAACATTGCAGCCTGAAAGGGGCATTAACCCGCATCCTAGACCACTGAAATTCCCAATAATATTTTTGACACGAAAAATGCATCCTACACCCCTGAAAATTCAGAATATGTTAGCAGCCCAAAAATAGGCCTTAACATGTATCTTAAGACTGCAAAAAATGTTGAAAACTTTGAATGCCCAAAAAAGGGGTTTACAGGCATCCTAGAGCCCATAAAGTCCAGAAAATGTTGGTGGCCAAAAACTGTGTCAGAGAGCTCTGAATGTCCCAAAAACCTTTACAGCCTGAAAGGGGCATTAACCTGCATCCAAGACCACTGAAATTCCCAATTACATTTTTGGCACGAAAAACGCTACACCCCTGAAAGTTCAGAATATGATAGCAGCCCAAAAAAGGCCTTAAAATGTATATTAAGCCTGCAAAAATGTAGAAAACTTTGGAGGCCTCAAAAAGGGGTTTACAGGCATCCTAGACCCCCTAAAGTCCAGAAAATGTTGGTCACCTAAAAACTATGTGAGAGAGCTCTCAATGTCCCAAAAACATTTGCAGCCTGAAAGGGGCATTAACCCGCATTCTAGACCACTGAAATTCCCAATAATATTTTTGACACGAAAAATGCATCCTACACCCCTGAAAATTCAGAATACGTTAGCTGCCCAAAAATAGGCCTTAACATGGATCTTAAGACTGCAAAAAATGTTGAAAACTTTGGATGCCCAAAAAAGGGGTTTACAGGCATCCTAGACCCCCTAAAGTCCAGAAAATGTTGGTGGCCAAAAACTGTGCAGAGAGCTCTGAATGTCCCAAAACATTTGCAGCCTGAAAGGGGCATTAATCTGTATCCAAGATCACTGAAATTCCCAATTACATTTTTGGCAGGAAAAATGCTACACCCCTGAAAGTTCAGAATATGTTAGCAGCCCAAAAAAGGCCTTAAAATGTATATTAAGCCTGCAAAAATGTAGAAAACATTGGAGGCCTCAAAAAGGGGTTTACAGGCATCCTAGACCCCACCAAAGTCCAGAAAATGTTGGTCACATAAAAACTGTGTGAGAGAGCTCTCAATGTCCCAAAAACATTTGCAGCCTGAAAGGGGCATTAACCCGCATCCTAGACCACTGAAATTCCCAATAATATTTTTGACACGAAAAATGCATCCTACACCCCTGAAAATTCAGAATATGTTAGCAGCCCAAAAAAAGGCCTTAACATGTATTTTAAGACTGCAAAAAATGTTGAAAACTTTGAATGCCCAAATAAGGGGTTTACAGGCATCCTAGAGCCCATAAAGTCCAGAAAATGTTGGTGGCCAAAAACTGTGTCAGAGAGCTCTGAATGTCCCAAAAACATTTACAGCCTGAAAGGGGCATTAACCTGCATCCTAGACCACTGAAATTCCCAATTATATTTTTGGCACGAAAAATGCTACACCCCTGAAAGTTCAGAATATGTTAGCAGCCCAAAAAAGGCCTTAAAATGCATCTTAAGCCTGCACAAATGTAGAAAACTTTGGAGGCCCAGAAAAGGGGTTTATAGGCATCCTAGACCACCTAAACTCCAGAAAATGTTGTTGGGAAAAAACGGTGCTGGAGAGCTCCGAATGTCCCAAAAACATTTGCAGCCTGAAAGGGGCATTAACCCGCATCCTAGACCACTGAAATTCCCAACAATATTTTTGGCATGAAAAAAGCATCCTACACCCCTGAAAGTTCAGAATATGTTAGCAGCCCAAAAAATGCCTTAAAATGTATATTAAGCCTGCAAAAATGTAGAAAACTTTGGAGGCCTCAAAAAGGGGTTTACAGGCATCCTAGACACCCTAAAGTCCATAAAATGTTGGTCGCCTAAAAACGGGGTCAGAGAGCTCTGAATGTCCCAAAAACATGTGCAGCCTGAAAGGGGCATTAACCCGCATCCTAGACCACTGAAATTCCCAATAATATTTTTGGCACGAAAAATGTATCCTACACCCCTGAAAATTCAGAATATGTTAGCAGCCCAAAAATAGGCCTTAACATGCGTTTTAAGATTGCATAAAATGTTGAAAACTTTGGATGCCCAAAAAAGGGGTTTACAGGCATCCTAGACCTCCTAAAGTCCAGAAAATGCTGGTCGCCTAAAAACGGTGTTAGAGAGCTCTGAATGTCCCAAAAACATTTGCAGCCTGAAAAGTGCATTAACAGGCATCCTAGACCACTGAAATTCCCAACAATATTTTTGGCATGAAAAATGCATCCTACACCCCTGAAAATTCAGAATATGTTAGCAGCCCAAAAAAAGGCCTTAACATGCATCTTAAGACTGCAATAAATGTTGAAAACTTTGGATGCCCAAAAAAGGGGTTTACAGGCATCCTAGAGCCCATAAAGTCCAGAAAATGTTGGTGGCCAAAAACTGTATCAGAGAGCTCTGAATGTCCCAAAAACATTTGCAGCCTGAAAGGGGCATTAACCCGCATCCTAGAACACTGAAATTCCCAATAATATTTTTGGCACGAAAAATGTATCCTACACCCCTGAAAATTCTGAATATGTTAGCAGCCCAAAAATAGGCCTTAACATGCATTTTAAGACTGCAAAAAATGTTGAAAACTTTGGATGCCCAAAAAAGGGGTTTACAGGCATCCTAGACCCCATAAAGTCCAGAAAATGTTGGTTGCCAAAAACTGTATCAGAGAGCTCTGAATGTCGCAAAAACATTTGCAGCCTGAAAGGGGCATTAACCTGCATCCAAGACCACTGAAATTCCCAATTACATTTTTGGCACGAAAAATGCTACACCCCTGAAAGTTCAGAATATGTTAGCAGCCCAAAAAAGGCCTTAAAATGTATATTAAGCCTGCAAAAATGTAGAAAACTTTGGAGGCCTCAAAAAGGGGTTTACAGGCATCCTAGACCCCCTAAAGTCCAGAAAATGTTGGTCTCCTAAAAACTGTGTGAGAGAGCTCTCAATGTCCCAAAAACATTTGAAGCCTGAAAGGGGCATTAACCCGCATCCTAGACCACTGAAATTCCCAACAATATTTTTGGCACGAAAAATGCATCCTACACCCCTGAAAATTCAGAATATGTTAGCAGCCCAAAAATAGGCCTTAACATGCATCTTAAGACTGCAAAAAATGTTGAAAACTTTGAATGCCCAAATAAGGGGTTTACAGGCATCCTAGAGCCCATAAAGTCCAGAAAATGTTGGTGGCCAAAAACTGTGTCAGAGAGCTCTGAATGTCCCAAAAACATTTACAGCCTGAAAGGGGCATTAACCTGCATCCTAGACCACTGAAATTCCCAATTATATTTTTGGCACGAAAAATGCTACACCCCTGAAAGTTCAGAATATGTTAGCAGCCCAAAAAAGGCCTTAAAATGCATCTTAAGCCTGCACAAATGTAGAAAACTTTGGAGGCCCAGAAAAGGGGTTTATAGGCATCCTAGACCACCTAAACTCCAGAAAATGTTGTTGGGAAAAAACGGTGCTGGAGAGCTCCGAATGTCCCAAAAACATTTGCAGCCTGAAAGGGGCATTAACCCGCATCCTAGACCACTGAAATTCCCAACAATATTTTTGGCATGAAAAAAGCATCCTACACCCCTGAAAGTTCAGAATATGTTAGCAGCCCAAAAAATGCCTTAAAATGTATATTAAGCCTGCAAAAATGTAGAAAACTTTGGAGGCCTCAAAAAGGGGTTTACAGGCATCCTAGACACCCTAAAGTCCATAAAATGTTGGTCGCCTAAAAACGGGGTCAGAGAGCTCTGAATGTCCCAAAAACATGTGCAGCCTGAAAGGGGCATTAACCCGCATCCTAGACCACTGAAATTCCCAATAATATTTTTGGCACGAAAAATGTATCCTACACCCCTGAAAATTCAGAATATGTTAGCAGCCCAAAAATAGGCCTTAACATGCATTTTAAGATTGCATAAAATGTTGAAAACTTTGGATGCCCAAAAAAGGGGTTTACAGGCATCCTAGACCTCCTAAAGTCCAGAAAATGCTGGTCGCCTAAAAACGGTGTTAGAGAGCTCTGAATGTCCCAAAAACATTTGCAGCCTGAAAAGTGCATTAACAGGCATCCTAGACCACTGAAATTCCCAACAATATTTTTGGCATGAAAAATGCATCCTACACCCCTGAAAATTCAGAATATGTTAGCAGCCCAAAAAAAGGCCTTAACATGCATCTTAAGACTGCAATAAATGTTGAAAACTTTGGATGCCCAAAAAAGGGGTTTACAGGCATCCTAGAGCCCATAAAGTCCAGAAAATGTTGGTGGCCAAAAACTGTATCAGAGAGCTCTGAATGTCCCAAAAACATTTGCAGCCTGAAAGGGGCATTAACCCGCATCCTAGAACACTGAAATTCCCAATAATATTTTTGGCACGAAAAATGTATCCTACACCCCTGAAAATTCTGAATATGTTAGCAGCCCAAAAATAGGCCTTAACATGCATTTTAAGACTGCAAAAAATGTTGAAAACTTTGGATGCCCAAAAAAGGGGTTTACAGGCATCCTAGACCCCATAAAGTCCAGAAAATGTTGGTGGCCAAAAACTGTATCAGAGAGCTCTGAATGTCGCAAAAACATTTGCAGCCTGAAAGGGGCATTAACCTGCATCCAAGACCACTGAAATTCCCAATTACATTTTTGGCACGAAAAATGCTACACCCCTGAAAGTTCAGAATATGTTAGCAGCCCAAAAAAGGCCTTAAAATGTATATTAAGCCTGCAAAAATGTAGAAAACTTTGGAGGCCTCAACAAGGGGTTTACAGGCATCCTAGACCCCCTAAAGTCCAGAAAATGTTGGTCTCCTAAAAACTGTGTGAGAGAGCTCTCAATGTCCCAAAAACATTTGAAGCCTGAAAGGGGCATTAACCCGCATCCTAGACCACTGAAATTCCCAATAATATTTTTGGCACGAAAAATGCATCCTACACCCCTGAAAATTCAGAATATGTTAGCAGCCCAAAAATAGGCCTTAACATGCATCTTAAGACTGCAAAAAATGTTGAAAACTTTGGATGCCCAAAAAAGGGGTTTACAGGCATCCTAGAGCCCATAAAGTCCAGAAAATGTTGGTGCCCAAAAACTGTGTCAGAGAGCTCTGAATGTCCCAAAAACATTTGCAGCCTGAAAGGGGCATTAACCTGCATCCAAGACCACTGAAATTCCCAATTACATTTTTGGCACGAAAAATGCTACACCCCTGAAAGTTCAGAATATGTTAGCAGCCCAAAAAAGGCCTTAAAATGTATATTAAGCCTGTAAAAATGTAGAAAACTTTGGAGGCCTCAAAAAGGGGTTTACAGGCATCCTAGACCCCCTAAACTCCAGAAAATGTTGTTGGGAAAAAACGGTGCTGGAAAGCTCCGAATGTCCCAAAAACATTTGCAGCCTGAAAGGGGCATTAACCCGCATCCTAGACCACTGAAATTCCCAACAATATTTTTGGCATGAAAAAAGCATCCTACACCCCTGAAAGTTCAGAATATGTTAGCAGCCCAAAAAAGGCCTTAACATGTATATTAAGCCTGCAAAAATGTAGAAAACTTTGGAGGCCTCAAAAAGGGGTTTACAGGCATCCTAGACACCCTAAAGTCCAGAAAATGTTGGTCGCCTAAAAACAGAGTCAGAGAGCTCTGAATGTCCCAAAAACATGTGCAGCCTGAAAGGGGCATTAACCCGCATCCTAGACCACTGAAATTCCCAATAATATTTTTGGCACGAAAAATGTATCCTACACCCCTGAAAATTCAGAATATGTTAGCAGCCCAAAAATAGGCCTTAACATGCATTTTAAGACTGCAAAAAATGTTGAAAACTTTGGATGCCCAAAAAAGGGGTTTACAGGCATCCTAGACCCCCTAAAGTCCAGAAAATGCTGGTCGCCTAAAAACGGTGTCAGAGAGCTCTGAATGTCCCAAAAACATTTGCAGCCTGAAAAGGGCATTAACAGGCATCCTAGACCACTGAAATTCCCAACAATATTTTTGGCATGAAAAATGCATCCTACACCCCTGAAAATTCAGAATATGTTAGCAGCCCAAAAATAGGCCTTAGCATGCATCTTAAGACTGCAATACATATTGAAAACTTTGGATGTCCAAAAAAGGGGTTTACAGGCATCCTAGACCCCATAAAGTCCAGAAAATGTTGGTCACCTAAAAACTATGTGAGAGAGCTCTCAATGTCCCAAAAACATTTGCAGCCTGAAAGGGGCATTAACCCGTATCCTACACCCCTGAAAATTCAGAATATGTTAGCAGCCCAAAAAATGCCTCAAAATGTATATTAAGCCTGCAAAAATGTAGAAAACTTTGGAGGCCTCAAAAAGGGGTTTACAGGCATCCTAGACACCCTAAAGTCCATAAAATGTTGGTCGCCTAAAAACGGGGTCAGAGAGCTCTGAATGTCCCAAAAAACATTTGCAGCCTGAAAGGGGCATTAACCCGTATCCTACACCCCTGAAAATTCAGAATATGTTAGCAGCGCAAAAATAGGCCTTAACAAGCATTTTAAGACTGCAAAAAATGTTGAAAACTTTGGATGCCCAAAAAAGGGGTTTACAGGCATCCTAGACCTCCTAAAGTCCAGAAAATGCTGGTCGCCTAAAAACGGTGTTAGAGAGCTCTGAATGTCCCAAAAACATTTGCAGCCTGAAAAGTGCATTAACAGGCATCCTAGACCACTGAAATTCCCAACAATATTTTTGGCATGAAAAATGCATCCTACACCCCTGAAAATTCAGAATATGTTAGCAGCCCAAAAAAAGGCCTTAACATGCATCTTAAGACTGCAACAAATGTTGAAAACTTTGGTTGCCCAAAAAAGGGGTTTACAGGCATCCTAGACCCCATAAAGTCCAGAAAATGTTGGTGGCCAAAAACTGTATCAGAGAGCTCTGAATGTCGCAAAAACATTTGCAGCCTGAAACGGGCATTAACCTGCATCCAAGACCACTGAAATTCCCAATTACATTTTTGGCACGAAAAATGCTACACCCCTGAAAGTTCAGAATATGTTAGCAGCCCAAAAAAGGCCTTAAAATGTATATTAAGCCTGTAAAAATGTAGAAAACTTTGGAAGCCAGAAAAAGGGGTTTACAGGCATCCTAGACCCCCTAAACTCCAGAAAATGTTGTTGGGGAAAAAACGGTGCTGGAAAGCTCTGAATGTCCCAAAAACATTTGCAGCCTGAAAGGGGCATTAACCCGCATCCTAGACCACTGAAATTCCCAACAATATTTTTGGCATGAAAAAAGCATCCTACACCCCTGAAAGTTCAGAATATGTTAGCAGCCCAAAAAAGGCCTTAACATGTATATTAAGCCTGCAAAAATGTAGAAAACTTTGGAGGCCTCAAAAAGGGGTTTACAGGCATCCTACACACCCTAAAGTCCAGAAAATGTTGGTCGCCTAAAAACAGAGTCAGAGAGCTCTGAATGTCCCAAAAACATGTGCAGCCTGAAAGGGGCATTAACCCGCATCCTAGACCACTGAAATTCCCAATAATATTTTTGGCACGAAAAATGTATCCTACACCCCTGAAAATTCAGAATATGTTAGCAGCCCAAAAACAGGCCTTAACATGCATTTTAAGACTGCAAAAAATGTTGAAAACGTTGGATGCCCAAAAAAGGGGTTTACAGGCATCCTAGACCCCCTAAAGTCCAGAAAATGTTGGTCTCCTAAAAACTGTGTGAGAGAGCACTCAATGTCCCAAAAACATTTGAAGCCTGAAAGGGGCATTAACCCGCATCCTAGACCACTGAAATTCCCAATAATATTTTTGGCACGAAAAATGCATCCTACACCCCTGAAAATTCAGAATATGTTAGCAGCCCAAAAATAGGCCTTAACATGCATCTTAAGACTGCAAAAAATGTTGAAAACTTTGGATGCCCAAAAAAGGGGTTTACAGGCATCCTAGAGCCCATAAAGTCCAGAAAATGTTGGTGCCCAAAAACTGTGTCAGAGAGCTCTGAATGTCCCAAAAACATTTGCAGCCTGAAAGGGGCATTAACCTGCATCCAAGACCACTGAAATTCCCAATTACATTTTTGGCACGAAAAATGCTACACCCCTGAAAGTTCAGAATATGTTAGCAGCCCAAAAAAGGCCTTAAAATGTATATTAAGCCTGTAAAAATGTAGAAAACTTTGGAGGCCTCAAAAAGGGGTTTACAGGCATCCTAGACCCCCTAAACTCCAGAAAATGTTGTTGGGAAAAAACGGTGCTGGAAAGCTCCGAATGTCCCAAAAACATTTGCAGCCTGAAAGGGGCATTAACCCGCATCCTAGACCACTGAAATTCCCAACAATATTTTTGGCATGAAAAAAGCATCCTACACCCCTGAAAGTTCAGAATATGTTAGCAGCCCAAAAAAGGCCTTAACATGTATATTAAGCCTGCAAAAATGTAGAAAACTTTGGAGGCCTCAAAAAGGGGTTTACAGGCATCCTAGACACCCTAAAGTCCAGAAAATGTTGGTCGCCTAAAAACAGAGTCAGAGAGCTCTGAATGTCCCAAAAACATGTGCAGCCTGAAAGGGGCATTAACCCGCATCCTAGACCACTGAAATTCCCAATAATATTTTTGGCACGAAAAATGTATCCTACACCCCTGAAAATTCAGAATATGTTAGCAGCCCAAAAATAGGCCTTAACATGCATTTTAAGACTGCAAAAAATGTTGAAAACTTTGGATGCCCAAAAAAGGGGTTTACAGGCATCCTAGACACCCTAAAGTCCAGAAAATGCTGGTCGCCTAAAAACGGTGTCAGAGAGCTCTGAATGTCCCAAAAACATTTGCAGCCTTAAAAGGGCATTAACAGGCATCCTAGACCACTGAAATTCCCAACAATATTTTTGGCATGAAAAATGCATCCTACACCACTGAAAATTCAGAATATGTTAGCAGCCCAAAAATAGGCCTTAACATGCATCTTAAGACTGCAATACATATTGAAAACTTTGGATGTCCAAAAAAGGGGTTTACAGGCATCCTAGACCCCATAAAGTCCAGAAAATGTTGGTCACCTAAAAACTATGTGAGAGAGCTCTCAATGTCCCAAAAACATTTGCAGCTGGAAAAGGGCATTAACCCGTATCCTACACCCCTGAAAATTCAGAATATGTTAGCAGCCCAAAAAATGCCTTAAAATGTATATTAAGCCTGCAAAAATGTAGAAAACTTTGGAGGCCTCAAAAAGGGGTTTACAGGCATCCTAGACACCCTAAAGTCCATAAAATGTTGGTCGCCTAAAAACGGGGTCAGAGAGCTCTGAATGTCCCAAAAACATTTGCAGCCTGAAAGGGGCATTAACCCGTATCCTACACCCCTGAAAATTCAGAATATGTTAGCAGCGCAAAAATAGGCCTTAACATGCATTTTAAGACTGCAAAAAATGTTGAAAACTTTGGATGCCCAAAAAAGGGGTTTACAGGCATCCTAGCCCTCCTAAAGTCCAGAAAATGCTGGTCGCCTAAAAACGGTGTTAGAGAGCTCTGAATGTCCCAAAAACATTTGCAGCCTGAAAAGTGCATTAACAGGCATCCTAGACCACTGAAATTCCCAACAATATTTTTGGCATGAAAAATGCATCCTACACCCCTGAAAATTCAGAATATGTTAGCAGCCCAAAAAAGGCCTTAACATGCATCTTAAGACTGCAATAAATGTTGAAAACTTTGGATGCCCAAAAAAGGGGTTTACAGGCATCCTAGACCCCATAAAGTCCAGAAAATGTTGGTGGCCAAAAACTGTATCAGAGAGCTCTGAATGTCCCAAAAACATTTGCAGCCTGAAAGGGGCATTAACCCGCATCCTAGAACACTGAAATTCCAATAATATTTTTGGCACGAAAAATGTATCCTACACCCCTGAAAATTCTGAATATGTTAGCAGCCCAAAAATAGGCCTTAACATGCATTTTAAGACTGCAAAAAATGTTGAAAACTTTGGATGCCCAAAAAAGGGGTTTACAGGCATCCTAGACCCCATAAAGTCCAGAAAATGTTGGTGGCCAAAAACTGTATCAGAGAGCTCTGAATGTCGCAAAAACATTTGCAGCCTGAAACAGGCATTAACCTGCATCCAAGACCACTGAAATTCCCAATTACATTTTTGGCACGAAAAATGCTACACCCATGAAAGTTCAGAATATGTTAGCAGCCCAAAAAAGGCCTTAAAATGTATATTAAGCCTGCAAAAATGTAGAAAACTTTGGAGGCCTCAAAAAGGGGTTTACAGGCAACCTAGAGCCCATAAAGTCCAGAAAATGTTGGTGCCCAAAAACAGAGTCAGAGAGCTCTGAATGTCCCAAAAACATTTGCAGCCTGAAAGGGGCATTAACCTGCATCCAAGACCACTGAAATTCCCAATTACATTTTTGGCACGAAAAATGCTACACCCCTGAAAGTTCAGAATATGTTAGCAGCCCAAAAAAGGCCTTAAAATGTATATTAAGCCTGTAAAAATGTAGAAAACTTTGGAGGCCACAAAAAGGGGTTTACAGGCATCCTAGACCCCCTAAACTCCAGAAAATGTTGTTGGGAAAAAACGGTGCTGGAAAGCTCTGAATGTCCCAAAAACATTTGCAGCCTGAAAGGGGCATTAACCCGCATCCTAGACCACTGAAATTCCCAACAATATTTTTGCCATGAAAAAAGCATCCTACACCCCTGAAAGTTCAGAATATGTTAGCAGCCCAAAAAATGCCTTAAAATGTATATTACGCCTGCAAAAATGTTGAAAACTTTGGAGGCCTCAAAAAGGGGTTTACAGGCATCCTAGACACCCTAAAGTCCAGAAAATGTTGGTGGCCAAAAACTGTATCAGAGAGCTCTGAATGTCCCAAAAACATTTGCAGCCTGAAAGGGGCATTAACCCGCATCCTAGACCACTGAAATTCCCAATAATATTTTTGGCACGAAAAATGTATCCTACACCCCTGAAAATTCAGAATATGTTAGCAGCGCAAAAATAGGCCTTAACATGCATTTTAAGACTGCAAAAAATGTTGAAAACTTTGGATGCCCAAAAAAGGGGTTTACAGGCATCCTAGACCTCCTAAAGTCCAGAAAATGCTGGTCGCCTAAAAACGGTGTTAGAGAGCTCTGAATGTCCCAAAAACATTTGCAGCCTGAAAAGTGCATTAACAGGCATCCTAGACCACTGAAATTCCCAACAATATTTTTGGCATGAAAAATGCATCCTACACCCCTGAAAATTCAGAATATGTTAGCAGCCCAAAAAAAGGCCTTAACATGCATCTTAAGACTGCAATAAATGTTGAAAACTTTGGATGCCCAAAAAAGGGGTTTACAGGCATCCTAGACCCCATAAAGTCCAGAAAATGTTGGTGGCCAAAAACTGTATCAGAGAGCTCTGAATGTCCCAAAAACATTTGCAGCCTGAAAGGGGCATTAACCTGCATCCAAGACCACTGAAATTCCCAATTACATTTTTGGCACGAAAAATGCTACTCCCCTGAAAGTTCAGAATATGTTAGCAGCCCAAAAAAGGCCTTAAAATGTATATTAAGCCTGCAAAAATGTAGAAAACTTTGGAGGCCTCAAAAAGGGGTTTACAGGCATCCTAGACCCCCTAAAGTCCAGAAAATGTTGGTCACCTAAAAACTGTGTGAGAGAGCTCTCAATGTCCCAAAAACATTTGCAGCCTGAAAGGGGCATTAACCCGCATCCTAGACCACTGAAATTCCCAATAATATTTTTGGCACGAAAAATGCATCCTACACCCCTGAAAATTCAGAATATGTTAGCAGCCCAAAAATAGGCCTTAACATGCATCTTAAGACTGCAAAAAATGTTGAAAACTTTGGATGCCCAAAAAAGGGGTTTACAGGCATCCTAGACCGAATAAAGTCCAGAAAATGTTGGTGGCCAAAAACTGTATCAGAGAGCTCTGAATGTCCCAAAAACATTTGCGCCTGAAAGGGGCATTAACCTGCATCCAAGACCACTGAAATTCCCAATTACATTTTTGGCACGAAAAATGCTACTCCCCTGAAAGTTCAGAATATGTTAGCAGCCCAAAAAAGGCCTTAAAATGTATATTAAGCCTGCAAAAATGTAGAAAACTTTGGAGGCCTCAAAAAGGGGTTTACAGGCATCCTAGACCCCTTAAAGTCCACAAAATGTTGGTCACTTAAAAGCTGTGTGAGAGAGCTCTCAATGTCCCAAAAACATTTGCAGCCTGAAAGGGGCATTAACCCGCATCCTAGACCACTGAAATTCCCAATAATATTTTTGGCACGAAAAATGCATCCTACACCCCTGAAAATTCAGAATATGTTAGCAGCCCAAAAATAGGCCTTAACATGCATCTTAAGACTGCAGAAATTGTTGAAAACTTTGGATGCCCAAAAAAGGGGTTTACAGGCATCCTAGACCGAATAAAGTCCAGAAAATGTTGGTGGCCAAAAACTGTATCAGAGAGCTCTGAATGTCCCAAAAACATTTGCGCCTGAAAGGGGCATTAACCTGCATCCAAGACCACTGAAATTCCCAATTACATTTTTGGCACGAAAAATGCTACTCCCCTGAAAGTTCAGAATATGTTAGCAGCCCAAAAAAGGCCTTAAAATGTATATTAAGCCTGCAAAAATGTAGAAAACTTTGGAGGCCTCAAAAAGGGGTTTACAGGCATCCTAGACCCCTTAAAGTCCACAAAATGTTGGTCACTTAAAAGCTGTGTGAGAGAGCTCTCAATGTCCCAAAAACATTTGCAGCCTGAAAGGGGCATTAACCCGCATCCTAGACCACTGAAATTCCCAATAATATTTTTGGCACGAAAAATGCATCCTACACCCCTGAAAATTCAGAATATGTTAGCAGCCCAAAAATAGGCCTTAACATGCATCTTAAGACTGCAGAAATTGTTGAAAACTTTGGATGCCCAAAAAAGGGGTTTACAGGCATCCTAGAGCCCATAAAGTCCAGAAAATGTTGGTGGCCAAAAACTGTGTCAGAGAGCTCTGAATGTCCCAAAAACCTTTACAGCCTGAAAGGGGCTTTAACCTGCATCCTAGACCACTGAAATTCCCAATTAAATTTTTGGCACGAAAAATGCTACACCCCTGAAAGTTCAGAATATGTTAGCAGCCCAAAAAAGGCCTTAAAATGCATCTGAAGCCTGCAAAAATGTAGAAAACTTTGGAGGCCCAGAAAAGGGGTTTACAGGCATCCTAGACCCCCTAAACTCCCGAAAATTTTGTTGGGAAAAAACGGTGCTGGAGAGCTCCGAATGTCCCAACAACATTTGCAGCCTGAACGAGGCATTAACCCGCATCCTAGACCACTGAAATTCCCAACAATATTTTTGGCATGAAAAATGCATCCTACACCCCTGAAATTCAGAATATGTTAGCAGCCCAAAAATAGGCCTTAACATGCATCTTAAGACTGCAATAAATGTTGAAAACTTTGGATGCCCAAAAAAGGGGTTTACAGGCATCCTAGACCCCCTAAAGTCCAGAAAATGCTGCTCGCCTAAAAACGGTGTCATAGAGCTCTGAATGTCCCAAAAACATTTGCATCCTGAAAAGGGCATTAACAGGCATCCTAGAACACTGAAATTCCCAACAATATTTTTGGCATGAAAAATGCATCCTACACCCCTGAAAATTCAGAATATGTTAGCAGCCAAAAAAGGCCTTAAAATGTATATTAAGCCTGCAAAAATGTAGAAAACTTTGGAGGCCTCAAAAAGGGGTTTACAGTCATCCTAGACCCCCTAAAGTCCAGAAAATGTTGGTCACCTAAAAACTGTGTGAGAGAGCTCGCAATGTCCCAAAAACATCTGCAGCCTAAAAGGGGCATTAATCCGCATCCTAGACCACTGAAATTCACAATAATATTTTTGACAGGAAAAATGCATCCCACACCCCTGAAAATTCAGAATATGTTAGCAGCCCAAAAATAGGGCTTAACATGTATCTTAAGACTGCAAAAAATGTTGAAAACTTTGGATGCCCAAAAAATGGGGTTTACAGGCATCCTAGAGCCCATAAAGTCCAGAAAATGTTGGTGGCCAAAAACTGTGTCAGAGAGCTCTGAATGTCCCAAAAACCTTCACAGCCTGAAAGGGGCAATAACCTGCATCCTATACCACTGAAATTCCCAATTATATTTTTGTCACGAAAAATGCTACACCCCTGAAAGTTCAGAATATGTTAGCAGCCCAAAAAAGGCCTTAAAATACATCTGAAGCCTGCAAAAATGTAGAAAACTTTGGAGGCCCAGAAAAGGGGTTTACAGGCATCCTAGACCCCCTAAACTCCAGAAAATTTTGTTGGGAAAAAACGGTGCTGGAGAGCTCCGAATGTCCCAACAACATTTGCAGCCTGAACGAGGCATTAACCCGCATCCTAGACCACTGAAATTCCCAACAATATTTTTGGCATGAAAAATGCATCCTACACCCCTGAAATTCAGAATATGTTAGCAGCCCAAAAATAGGCCTTAACATGCATCTTAAGACTGCAATAAATGTTGAAAACTTTGGATGCCCAAAAAAGGGGTTTACAGGCATCCTAGACCCCCTAAAGTCTAGAAAATGCTGGTCGCCTAAAAACGGTGTCAGAGAGCTCTGAATGTCCCAAAAACATTTGCAGCCTGAAAAGGGCATTAACAGGCATCCTAGAACACTGAAATTCCCAACAATATTTTTGGCATGAAAAATGCATCCTACACCCCTGAAAATTCAGAATATGTTAGCAGCCCAAAAAAGGCCTTAAAATGTATATTAAGCCTGCAAAAATGTGGAAAACTTTCGAGGCCTCACAAAGGGGTTTACAGTCAACCTAGACCCCCTAAAGTCCAGAAAATGTTGGTCACCTAAAAACTGTGTGAGAGAGCTCGCAATGTCCCAAAAACATTTGCAGCCTAAAAGGGGCATTAATCCGCATCCTAGACCACTGAAATTCCCAATAATATTTTTGATAAGAAAAATGCATCCTACACCCCTGAAAATTCAGAATATGTTAGCAGCCCAAAAATAGGGCTTAACATGTATCTTAAGACTGCAAAAAATGTTGAAAACTTTGGATGCCCAAAAAATGGGGTTTACAGGCATCCTGGAGCCCATAAAGTCCAGAAAATGTTGGTGGCCAAAAACTGTGTCAGAGAGCTCTGAATGTCCCACAAACCTTTACAGCCTGAAAGGGGCATTAACCTGCATCCTAGACCACTGAAATTCCCAATTATATTTTTGGCACGAAAAATGCTACACCCCTGAAAGTCCAGAATATGTTAGCAGCCCAAAAAAGGCCTTAATATGCATCTTAAGCCTGCAAAAATGTAGAAAACTTTGGATGCCCAAAAAAGGGGTTTACAGGCATCCTAGACCCCATAAAGTCCAGAAAATGTTCGTGGCCAAAAACTGTATCAGAGAGCTCTGAATGTCCCAAAAACATTTGCAGCCTGAAAGGGGCATTAACCTGCATCCAAGACCACTGAAATTCCCAATTACATTTTTGGCACGAAAAATGCTACACCCCTGAAAGTTCACAATATGTTAGCAGCCCAAAAAAGGCCTTAAAATGTATATTAAGCCTGCAAAAATGTAGAAAACTTTGGAGGCCTCAAAAAGGGGTTTACAGGCATCCTAGACCCCCTAAACTCCAGAAAATGTTGTTGGGAAAAAACGGTGCTGGAGAGCTCCGAATGTCCCAAAAACATTTGCAGCCTGAAAGAGGCATTAACCCGCATCCTAGACCACTGAAATTTCCAACAATATTTTTGGCATGAAAAAAGCATCCTACACCCCTGAAAGTTCAGAATATGTTAGCAGCCCAAAAAAGGCCTTAAAAAGTATATTAAGCCTGCAAAAATGTAGAAAACTTTGGAGGCCTCAAAAAGGGGTTTACAGGCATCCTAGACACCCTAAAGTCCAGAAAATGTTGGTCGCCTAAAAACGGGGTCAGAGAGCTCTGAATGTCCCAAAAACATTTGCAGCCTGAAAGGGGCATTAACCCGCATCCTAGAACACTGAAATTCCCAATAATATTTTTGGCACGAAAAATGTATCCTACACCCCTGAAAATTCTGAATATGTTAGCAGCCCAAAAATAGGCCTTAACATGCATTTTAAGACTGCAAAAAATGTTGAAAACTTTGGATGCCCAAAAAAGGGGTTTACAGGCATCCTAGACCCCATAAAGTCCAGAAAATGTTGGTGGCCAAAAACTGTATCAGAGAGCTCTGAATGTCGCAAAAACATTTGCAGCCTGAAAGGGGCATTAACCTGCATCCAAGACCACTGAAATTCCCAATTACATTTTTGGCACGAAAAACGCTACACCCCTGAAAGTTCAGAATATGTTAGCAGCCCAAAAAAGGCCTTAAAATGTATATTAAGCCTGCAAAAATGTAGAAAACTTTGGAGGCCTCAAAAAGGGGTTTACAGGCATCCTAGACCCCCTAAAGTCCAGAAAATGTTGGTCTCCTAAAAACTGTGTGAGAGAGCTCTCAATGTCCCAAAAACATTTGAAGCCTGAAAGGGGCATTAACCCGCATCCTAGACCACTGAAATTCCCAATAATATTTTTGGCACGAAAAATGCATCCTACACCCCTGAAAATTCAGAATATGTTAGCAGCCCAAAAATAGGCCTTAAGATGCATCTTAAGACTGCAAAAAATGTTGAAAACTTTGGATGCCCAAAAAAGGGGTTTACAGGCATCCTAGAGCCCATAAAGTCCAGAAAATGTTGGTGCCCAAAAACTGTGTCAGAGAGCTCTGAATGTCCCAAAACATTTGCAGCCTGAAAGGGGCATTAACCTGCATCCAAGACCACTGAAATTCCCAATTACATTTTTGGAACGAAAAATGCTACACCCCTGAAAGTTCAGAATATGTTAGCAGCCCAAAAAAGGCCTTAAAATGTATATTAAGCCTGTAAAAATGTAGAAAACTTTGGAGGCCTCAAAAAGGGGATTACAGGCATCCTAGACCCCCTAAACTCCAGAAAATGTTGTTGGGAAAAAACGGTGCTGGAAAGCTCCGAATGTCCCAAAAACATTTGCAGCCTGAAAGGGGCATTAACCTGCATCCTAGACCACTGAAATTCCCAACAATATTTTTGGCATGAAAAAAGCATCCTACACCCCTGAAAGTTCAGAATACGTTAGCAGCCCAAAAAAGGCCTTAACATGTATATTGAGCCTGCAAAAATGTAGAAAACTTTGGAGGCCTCAAAAAGGGGATTACAGGCATCCTAGACCCCCTAAACTCCAGAAAATGTTGTTGGGAAAAAACGGTGCTGGAAAGCTCCGAATGTCCCAAAAACATTTCCAGCCTGAAAGGGGCATTAACCTGCATCCTAGACCACTGAAATTCCCAACAATATTTTTGGCATGAAAAAAGCATCCTACACCCCTGAAAGTTCAGAATACGTTAGCAGCCCAAAAAAGGCCTTAACATGTATCTAAGCCTGCAAAAATGTAGAAAACTTTGGAGGCCTCAAAAAGGGGTTTACAGGCATCCTAGACACCCTAAAGTCCAGAAAATGTTGGTCGCCTAAAAACAGAGTCAGAGAGCTCTGAATGTCCCAAAAACATTTACAGCCTGAAAGGGGCATTAACCTGCATCCTAGACCACTGAAATTCCAAATTACATTTTTGGCACGAAAAATGCTACTCCCCTGAAAGTTCAGAATATGTTAGCACCCCAAAAAAGGCCTTAAAATGTATATTAAGCCTGCAAAAATGTAGAAAACTTTGGAGGCCTCAAAAATGGGTTTACAGGCATCCTAGACCCCCTAAAGTCCACAAAATGTTGGTCACCTAAAAGCTGTGTGAGAGAGCTCTCAATGTCCCAAAAACATTTGCAGCCTGAAAGGGGCATTAACCCGCATCCTAGACCACTGAAAATCCCAATAATATTTTTGGCATGAAAAATGTATCCTACACCCCTGAAAATTCAGAATATGTTAGCAGCCCAAAAATAGGCCTTAACATGCATCTTAAGACTGCAATACATATTGAAAACTTTGGATGTCCAAAAAAGGGGTTTACAGGCATCCTAGACCCCATAAAGTCCAGAAAATGTTGGTGGCCAAAAACTGTATCAGAGAGCTCTGAATGTCCCAAAAACATTTGCGCCTGAAAGGGGCATTAACCTGCATCCAAGACCACTGAAATTCCAAATTACATTTTTGGCACGAAAAATGCTACTCCCCTGAAAGTTCAGAATATGTTAGCACCCCAAAAAAGGCCTTAAAATGTATATTAAGCCTGCAAAAATGTAGAAAACTTTGGAGGCCCAAAAAAGGGGTTTACAGGCATCCTAGACCCCCTAAAGTCCAGAAAATGTTGGTCACTTAAAAACGGGGTCAGAGAGCTCTGAATGTCCCAAAAACATTTGCAGCCTGAAAGGGGCATTAACCCGCATCCTAGACCACTGAAATTCCCAATAATATTTTTGGCATGAAAAATGTATCCTACATCCCTGAAAATTTAGAATATGTTAGCAGCCTAAAAATAGGCCTTAACATGCATTTTAAGACTGCAAAAAATGTTGAAAACTTTGGATGCCCAAAAAAGGGGTTTACAGGCATCCTAGACCCCCTAAAGTCCAGAAAATGCTGGTGGCCAAAAACTGTATCAGAGAGCTCTGAATGTCCCAAAAACATTTGCAGCCTGAAAGGGGCATTAACCTGCATCCAAGACCACTGAAATTCCCAATTACATTTTTGGCACGAAAAATGCTACACCCCTGAAAGTTCAGAATATGTTAGCAGCCCAAAAAAGGCCTTAAAATGTATATTAAGCCTGCAAAAATGTAGAAAAATTTGGAGGCCTCAAAAAGGGGTTTACAGGCATCCTAGACCCCCTAAAGTCCACAAAATGTTGGTCACCTAAAAGCTGTGTGAGAGAGCTCTCAATGTCCCAAAAACATTTGCAGCCTGAAAGGGGCATTAACCCGCATCCTAGACCACTGAAATTCCCAATAATATTTTTGGCACGAAAAATGCATCCTACACCCCTGAAAATTCAGAATATGTTAGCAGCCCAAAAATAGGCCTTAACATGCATCTTAAGACTGCAAAAAATCTTGAAAACTTTGGATGCCCAAAAAAGGGGTTTACAGGCATCCTAGAGCCCATAAAGTCCAGAAAATGTTGGTGGCCAAAAACTGTGTCAGAGAGCTCTGAATGTCCCAAAAACATTTGCAGCCTGAAAGGGGCATTAACCTGCATCCAACACCACTGAAATTCCCAATTACATTTTTGGCACGAAAAATGCTACACCCCTGAAAGTTCAGAATATGTTAGCAGCCCAAAAAAGGCCTTAAAATGTATATTAAGCCTGCAAAAATGTAGAAAATTTTGGAGGCCTCAAAAAGGGGTTTACAGGCATCCTAGACACCCTAAAGTCCAGAAAATGTTGGTCGCCTAAAAACGGTGCTGTAGAGCTCCGAATGTCCCAAAAACATTTGCAGCCTGAAAGAGGCATTAACCCGCATCCTAGACCACTGAAATTCCCAACAATATTTTTGGCATGAAAAATGCATCCTACACCCCTGAAATTCAGAATATGTTAGCAGCCCAAAAATAGGGCTTAACATGTATCTTAAGACTGCAAAAAATGTTGAAAACTTTGGATGCCCAAAAAATGGGGTTTACAGGCATCCTAGAGCCATAAAGTCCAGAAAATGTTGGTGGCCAAAAACTGTGTCAGAGAGCTCTGAATGTCCCAAAAACCTTTACAGCCTGAAAGGGGCATTAACCTGCATCCTAGACCACTGAAATTCCCAATTATATTTTTGGCATGAAAAATGCTACACCCCTGAAAGTTCAGAATATGTTAGCAGCCCAAAAAAGGCCTTAATATGCATCTTAAGCCTGCAATAATGTAGAAAACTTTGGAGGCCCAGAAAAGGGGTTTACAGGCATCCTAGACCCCCTAAACTCCAGAAAATGTTGTTGGGAAAAAACGGTGCTGGAGAGCTCCGAATGTCCCAAAAACATTTGCAGCCTGAAAGGGGCATTAACCCTCATCCTAGACCACTGAAATTCCCAACAAAATTTTTGGCATGAAAAATGCATCCTACACCCCTGAAAATTCAGAATATGTTAGCAGCCCAAAAATAGGCCTTAACATGCATCTTAAGACTGCAATACATATTGAAAACTTTGGATGTCCAAAAAAGGGGTTTACAGGCATCCTAGACCCCATAAAGTCCACAAAATGTTGGTGGCCAAAAACTGTATCAGAGAGCTCTGAATGTCCCAAAAACATTTGCGCCTGAAAGGGGCATTAACCTGCATCCAAGACCACTGAAATTCCAAATTACATTTTTGGCACGAAAAATGCTACTCCCCTGAAAGTTCAGAATATGTTAGCACCCAAAAAAAGGCCTTAAAATGTATATTAAGCCTGCAAAAATGTAGAAAACTTTGGAGGCCTCAAAAAGGGGTTTACAGGCATCCTAGACCCCCTAAAGTCCACAAAATGTTGGTCACCTAAAAGCTGTGTGTAGTGATAAACAGTACCCGCACCTCCCTGGGATCCAGCCCTTTGTGCAAAGTAAATCACTCCTAATTACCTTCCCACACAAATAAGGTTTAAGAAGCACGATGAACTCAGTCTGGAAAAAAGCCAATCACACAGAATATGATGCTTGCATTTATTATCTACAATGACTAATGAAAACTAAGCAGCAATTTATAATAATGTGGAAATAGAGAGTGCAAGCTATATAATGCCAATTATCAATCACAGATGAATATGCAATTATTTGGTCTTACGCTCCTAATGAAATGTAGATGAAGATACGATCTGATCACATCCAGGACCCTCGCCGCTATCTGGTGCCCGGCACTCCTCAGCAGAGGAGGGGAGGACTGGCCAAGCCCCCACAGTCCTACACCAGAGCAGGGATGTGATGTTAGGAGCCTCGGCCCTGATAGCGCACAGCTGGTCGTCCAGGCACTGTCCTTGATACGCACGTCTTTCCAACAGTCCAGGATGAGTCCCCCCTCCCTGGTCCAAGTATAGTTCTCTTATTAGGAGCTGCACGTCAATCATCATGACGTGTCAGCTCTTCGAGAAGCTTCTAGGCTCTTCCCTCCTGGCAGTAAACATGTTTTTTGCTTGGAAAGTTACAAGACTGGAAACAGCCAGTCTTGGCTCCCAGGCTTCGGGCACTGTTTCTTTGCATTCTTGTCTTATCAGTGCACCTGACTCGCAGAGCGAAGACGGGCAAAGCAATGCCTGGCTCCCACGAACTGCATGGAGCCTCTTGCTAAAGCACGATGTTTTATGTCTTCAAAAAAGGCCTTTGCAATTAACCCCTTGCAAGCATGCAGGCTCACCCAGTTTGAGAGTCCTGGTTGATGTCAGCATTTTCCTCCACGCTTCGAATAGGCTCTAATACACACAAGATAGCTCAGTGGGTTAGTGCAAATGCAGGTTACTGCAAGCGCCTAGCAGCTTATCACTACATTCCACCCCTTTCGAAGTGAGGCCTGAAAATGCTGACTCAGTTCCATGATCTGGAAGCATGCACAGTGTGCTGTAGGCCAATTAAGCGTTTCTCTAGCGCAGACATTCTAGTATAAAGGAAAGACATTCTGCGCAAGAGTCCAATGAAGACGATAAGTATGAATATTAGGGAAATCAGCAACCACAGCAATGGGTGCAGTATTATATTAAGCAGTTTAGTGGAGGAGGGAGACCATCCAGTGAATATATCCCACCAGTGGTGAGTAGTAACAGATTGCAGATGGTCAGCAGTTTTGATTAATTGGTTTCTGTCTATTATTAGCTTGTACTCTGCAGAAATAACTGAGGTAGCTAGCGTCTGGAAATCTTTCCAAGCAGTTTGAGCAAATTGTCTAATAGCTTGAAGCCGGGCAGTAATCACTCCATAGGATAGAGTCCAGTTAAGCAAATGCGTGAGCTCAGCATGCAGAGTAGTGTGAGACCACTGGGTTAGAGAATATAGGGTATGAGTAACAATGTCTAGGATAGTCACAACTTGATCTACACAAAATACTTGAGGATTCCCTAATAACCTATAATTGTTAATAAGCAAGGAATGATTAGTAACTACGCAAGCTGTATGCTGATCTATCTGAAAGATGTCAGTCCCATTTATGTGGTATTGCATCCAGGTGCACTCCCCTGCTACGGGATGTATACATGGGTCCGGAACCCTCCCAGTTAGGGGACACACCCACCCCTGATCCCAGGGCATGCAGGTGTGACTGTTTATGGTGTAGTTTTGGCTGTCTAACCATTCCCCTCGTATTTGCGGAACCCACCAGGAACCATTGATTTTCATAGGCAGTACTATAAAAGGGCACCATATTTCTAGAGCATAAGCGGTCCTACTCACTTGCATTAACGCATGGCAGGTGTTATTCATGCAATCAAAAGCAAGCGGCTTAATCCATATGTCTGCTGGTAACTGTAGCTCTGTGTGCCAGTGGGTTGAAGATAGTCGCCCCCATTCGGAGCGGAAAGCTAACACCTGCTGATTTAGCAAAGTTTGCCATAAAATACATTGTGTGTCTTTAGCAGTTTTGTTGACCTGTCCTATGGCAGAGAAAATGTCTTCATAGCTGAAATTCTGCCACTTCCAATGGTTGCCAATACTTGTAGCAGTGTTGCGCAGGGTAGGACTTATCAATGGGCCCCACTGAGCCAGAAGTTTTATAGCGCCGCTGGCATCAGAACCCATAGTGGCTAACTTGTTGCGCACAGTTTCTATGTCAAAAGCATTTAAAGCCCCCGTTCCCACTCCCGCTGCACCCGCAATCAAGGAATCTAAACCCCTAGCTACGCGCAATTTGGTGATGGGCCATAGAAATTGACTCCATTTATAGCAGCTTGGTAGTACTAAGGAGACATTGCCCCGTGACAAGTCTATGTCTAAGTGTACCTCTGAAATAATGGAAGCGTGCATCACATGTCTGCAATTTAAATGTTGTCTTACTATTGGAAAATCTAGCAGTTTTACCAACTCCTCTTTGTGAGATTTGAAAAACACCATCCTCCAAGTGGGATGCCTACCAAGTACAATATTGGTTTTTGATACAAACACCATACTACCATCTGGTATAGGCTGTTTCAACGTACAATTATATGAAGAACATGTGGCTAAGTTATAGTCCAGAAAATCTTGGCGAGTACACTCGTTGCAGTTCTTGGGACAAAAGAAACATGAAACATCAAACAAATTATTTGATCCATTCACTGAAACTTTTGGACCTAAAATCTCGTAGGCGCCAGTCATATGAGTTAGTGATAAAAGGTGTCCAACAATGTGCCAATCTAGAACTCTTGCAGTTCCATGTGGATACTCATTTGTAACACTTTTCTCACAGGTTACGGTGCGGTTGTAGTTATCACGCAGGACTGGAGCATCAGGTGTAGTGCATGCGATTCTCAGAGTCCATGTAGTGTCTTGCAATAACCCACTCTTTACAGAGAAAGCGTTGGTTTGGCAGGCCAGGAGCACCCACAGCAAGGCAAGTCCCATCCCCTTCATACTGCTCTACGTTCGTGGTGTGAGCCTAGTAGCGGGAATATAAACAGGCACATCAGAATTATGCAAAAGTACAACATAAGTACTTCCAACACCTTGACTTAACACTTCCCCAGCCTCAGGCTTTTTGTTAGGATGGTGCACCCACACCTTTTTTCCTGTGCTACCGAAGCCTCCTTCCCCCCTCAATGTAGTGTCTGGAGATTGCTTGCTTTCTACTACTAGGGGGACAACTGCTTGTTCACAAATCAATTGTGCAATTCGGTCATATTTGGTTAATGGTACTGCAGATGCACCAGCATTATGTAAAAGTACCGAAACAGTCCCTCTATAATCAGGATCAATCACACCTCCTAATATGTCAATGCCTTGTTTTGCCAGGCTGGATCGTGCAGCAATGCGTCCATAAGTGCCAGCCGGCAATTTGATGCCAATGCCCAGCGAGATGGATTTGGTTTGCCCCGCCGGTATAACACCATCTTCACAGGTAGATAGATCAAGTCCAATGCTGCCTGCAGTGGCTTGCACAGGCAGCTTAGCTTCTTTGTCAGTTTTCCACACAACAAGAGTCTTTGTAGATTCCACTTTCTCACTTGTCAGTCTCACAAAGGGTGTCTGGCGATTTCCCAGTGGACGATTGTTCAGTTCAAACAGTGCATGTGCCAGATGTTTGGACCACCCCTTGAGAGTGTGAGTCTTAGTCAGCTTCTTTATTTGTTGCTTGAGCAGCCCATTGCTACGTTCCACCAAAGCAGAGGATTCTGGGTATCGGCTGATGTGCAGTGTCCACTTTATGCCTTGCTCTAGTGCCCAGTCTTGCACATTGTGTCCAGCAAAATGGCTGCCTTGGTCTGATTGGATTTCATCCGGGATGCCATAGTGTCTGATGAGGTATTCCATGCCTTGCAAGGTAGCCCGTTGATCTGCATGGGCAGCTGGATAAGCTAATAACAGTCCAGAGTATGTGTCTACCATGGTCAACACATAATGCTTTCCATTCTCGGGCGGTAAAGGGCCAATGTAGTCAACTTGCCATACGCTAGCAGCTCTTTCACCTCTTCTCAAAGGGCCTTGAGGCTTCCTCTCCAGGGGGTAGTGCTTCACTTCACTGCACACGGAACATTGGGAGGCAGCTTGTCTGGCTTGATCCATGGTAATGGGCAATTGTCTCTTTTTTGCCCATTGGTAAGTTCCTGTTTGCCCTAGATGCCCTGAGGTTTGGTGTGCCCAATCCGCCATCCCTTGCAGCACCTCAGCTTCTTGCGGTGTTGTCACTGGGCGAATCTTTGCCATTTGGTCCACTTCATTGTTGAACAGGGCAGCCAGTGAGGTGTCAGGGGGCATGTGTGCATCGACATGCCCAATGCAGATTTTGCACCTCTCACCTTTGCACCACATCTCTTCCCAGATGTCTGGCCCTCCCCAGATCGGCGTGTTCTTGATTTGCCAACCATCTCTTCTCCATGCCGGTGCCCAATGTGTCAGGCCTTGATATGTGGCCCAACTGTCTGTGTATATGTATGCAGTCTCTGTTTCCTTCACCTGTTCAATCACGGAGGCCACTGCTTGCAGTTCAGCATACTGACTTGATCCTCCCACACCTTCTCTCATTAGCAGTGTTTCTCGATGGGGCTGGAATGCGACAGCTTGCCAGTGTCTTTGCCCTTTATCATACTTTGCCGTGCCGTCCGTGAACCATGCAGACTTTTGTTCTTCTTCTGTCAATGTATCATAGGCTGGTGCGACTTTGAAGGGAGATTCTGGCAACGCCACATGGGTGTTTGGTTCAGGCATCGCATCCAGATCTACTGCCTCCAGCATTTGTTCTTGCAGTCTGGAAACCCCTGTGCGGCCAGCTTTCGCACGTTGCTGTAAATACCATTTCCATTTGACATGAGTGGCGTCTTGTGCTCTGCCACTTTTCCCATTTGCAGCAGTGTCACGCACCCAGCCCATGATTGGAATTTCTGTGCAAATTGTCACTGGTTGCTCGCCTGTGATTCTTTCAGTTTCAACTAGAGCCCAGTACACTGCAGCAACTTGTTTCTCAAGAGGAGTGTATCTTGTCATAGGATCTGTGAGTTTCCTTGACCAGAACCCCTGTGGCACTCTTTTATGTCCTTGCTTTTGCCACAAGCTCCACACAGCCACGTCATTGTAGACAAGAATTTCCAATTCAAAAGGATCAGTTTTTGTCAGGGGCCCCAGCGTGATGTAATTTTGCAATGCATCTTTAGCCTGTTGGAAGGAAGTCTGTTGCTCTAGGCCCCATGTAAAGTCATGTTTCTTTCTGGTGACTTTGTAAATGGGTTTCAGTATCAGGCTTAAATGAGGTATGTGATTTCTCCAAAACCCCATTAACCCAATGAATCTTTGTGCCTCTTTTTTATCTGCTGGTGGAGCCATCTGCTGAACCATATCAATTACCGGGTCGGGAATTTTCTTAACTGACCCAGACCAGATTGCACCTAGAAATTTCACCTCTTGAGCAGGCCCCTGTACCTTTTTGGGATTTATGGCCCACCCCCGATTTTGCATGTGTGTGATCAACTTTTCAGCAGCATTTTCTACATGTTCTTTCTCAACACTGGTCAGCATGATGTCATCAATGTAATGAGCAATAAATACATTATCCAATTGCACCATCTTTAAGTCCCTGGCAATCAATCCATGACACAGAGTGGGACTATGCACATACCCCTGGGGCAATTTAGTAAAGGTAAACTGTCTGTCTCCCCAAGTGATAGCAAATTGGTCTTGTGATTCAGTGTCAATATCAATGGAGAAAAATGCATTGGCCAGGTCAAGGACCACATGCCATTCACCCACTTCTCTTGTAAGGTTTTCAATCAGAGTAATGATGTCTGGCACCGCCGTAGCTAAGGGCGGCACCTTCTTGTTCAAAATGCGGTAATCAATTGTCAGACGCCATGCCCCATCCGGGCGGCGGACAGGCCAGATCGGCGAGTTGAATGGACTGACTGCCGGCCTCATTATGCCAGCTTTCACCAATGACTCAATAGTTTCACCAATCTCTTTATGTCCTCCTGGCAACCGGTACTGTTTCACACACACTGGGTCAGCAGGAGGAGGTAAATGCAAGGGGGACCATTTGGCATGCCCAACCACAACAGGGTTAACAACTCTCACATGGATTTTTCGATTGCCAAAAACAAATTCGCCTAAATCTGTAGTCACACTTTTGCCCAACAACACATCCATGCCAAGGATGTACTCTGGTATATCTGCAATCAAAACATTTGCTGTGAAAGGCAATCCCTCACCAATTGACATTTTTACATTAAAGGCTTTTGCAACAGTTTCTGCTCCCCCATAACCATTGACCAAAACTCTGGGACCAGACAATTTACTGGGATTGCCATTCAGAATGGTTACCTCAGCTCCTGTGTCTAATAGAGCCAAAACATGTTTTACTTTCTCATCCAAGTACAAGGTAAGTGGCACAAAAGGGCGTCTGTCTCTGGGGCTAGTTCTCTTTATTAACCGTACCTCAAAGACAGAGCCAGCCCTTCAATCAAAAATGGGGTCTGGGACCTCCCACTTGTTCTTTGCCAAATCAGGGTAACCCTTTGCTCGCACTTTGGGCTTTAACACCTCCTCTTCAGAGGGTGCAGAGGGCTTAGTTTTTTCCCGTCCCTGTCTTTTAATTTTTTTCCATTTCTCAAGCAGCTCAGATGTGGGTTTACCATCTATCTCATCTCTTGGAATTCCTGCCTTTAGCAGGTCCACCCACATTTGTTTGCGTGTGATCTCAACAGTATCAGCTTTCTCTTTATACTTTACATTTTTACCACGCTTTTTTTCTGAATCATTGTTTGCAGCCACTAGACGTGCTGCTTTGCGTACATCCAGCCCTTCTAGTTGCCCTAACAGAAGTGCCACTTCACCAATGGCTTTGCCCTGCGCTGGACCCAGCAATGAAAGCAATGCGCCCTTCATGTGACTCGGTGCATTTCTTAACAAACGTGCGCGCATGCCAGCTGTAAACAACTCCATGTCAGGCCCTGCAAAATTTGCACTGTACAGTGCACACTGCAAACCCATCTCTCTAAGCTGGTTTGTTGCTTCAGTTAGTGATTGCCAACAGCCCCAACTCTCTTCCATATCCATTGGACTCCCATACAGATTCATTAGGGCAGTCTGAAGCCAATTAAACAAGGAATGAGAACCTTGCTGTCCGAGCGCACCGCGCACTATCTGTCCCAACATCACATTAGTAGTGAGTGAACCCATCTTTAACAGTTCCTCTGGGGTTAAGAAGATACTATCGGCACCCGTGTCCCAGATGCGAAGGAACCAAGTCAAAAGTGCTTCACCTAGCTTCTGTCTAAATAACTTAGCAATCTCTAAAAGCTCTGTCTGTGTATAATCACGGACAATCCTTGTATTTTGAATATTTGCACCGCCAGCTTGGCCCTTTGATTTGTTAGTGATTAATGGCCGTGCTGGATAAACACATTTCTTTGGAGCACATTCCAGCTCCTCTTCATCAGACCAATTTAATTCAGCAAGTCTAATTTCAACAGACTCATTCCAGTCATGTGCTTGCTCAGTTTCACTATCACTGACTTCACCCGACCATAAATTTGGGTCCCAGTTATCTTTCCTAATTAGCGCGCGAATCCTTATCTTTGATGGATTGCCCCGCTGCTGTCTGCGCTTGTGCGTGGCTACACGCACAGCTAAAGAGGCACACCTGTCCTCCATCTGATCAGCCCGTTTAACGGACGATTCAAGGGTCTCTCTCATAATAATTTGTTGCTCTTGGAGCAGGGATATCTCGTCTGTTAATTTACTAATTTTAGCATCTTTAAGCAATTCATTCTCATGCACCTTTCTGAGCGCCTGCAGGAATAACCAGCCTATATTTCCTGCTGCCTTGAGCTCCTTTCTGCATTTCTCAAGCGGTAAACTCTCCAAGCACTTACTAATTACCGCCGGGGAAACATCATTTTCAAGCATGTCCCATGCCATCGGTGCCGAGTACCGATGCAAAATATCTGCCACACCCGACCAAGCATTTGATGCCGGCCATCCTGGAATGTGACAGAGTGCACTATCTTCCCCATTGCATTCATCTTTTGTATTTCTTTTCCAGAAGGGCATCGTGCTCGAAAACCCTGCTCACAGCGCCAAATGTAGTGATAAACAGTACCCGCACCTCCCTGGGATCCAGCCCTTTGTGCAAAGTAAATCACTCCTAATTACCTTCCCACACAAATAAGGTTTAAGAAGCACGATGAACTCAGTCTGGAAAAAAGCCAATCACACAGAATATGATGCTTGCATTTATTATCTACAATGACTAATGAAAACTAAGCAGCAATTTATAATAATGTGGAAATAGAGAGTGCAAGCTATATAATGCCAATTATCAATCACAGATGAATATGCAATTATTTGGTCTTACGCTCCTAATGAAATGTAGATGAAGATACGATCTGATCACATCCAGGACCCTCGCCGCTATCTGGTGCCCGGCACTCCTCAGCAGAGGAGGGGAGGACTGGCCAAGCCCCCACAGTCCTACACCAGAGCAGGGATGTGATGTTAGGAGCCTCGGCCCTGATAGCGCACAGCTGGTCGTCCAGGCACTGTCCTTGATACGCACGTCTTTCCAACAGTCCAGGATGAGTCCCCCCTCCCTGGTCCAAGTATAGTTCTCTTATTAGGAGCTGCACGTCAATCATCATGACGTGTCAGCTCTTCGAGAAGCTTCTAGGCTCTTCCCTCCTGGCAGTAAACATGTTTTTTGCTTGGAAAGTTACAAGACTGGAAACAGCCAGTCTTGGCTCCCAGGCTTCGGGCACTGTTTCTTTGCATTCTTGTCTTATCAGTGCACCTGACTCGCAGAGCGAAGACGGGCAAAGCAATGCCTGGCTCCCACGAACTGCATGGAGCCTCTTGCTAAAGCACGATGTTTTATGTCTTCAAAAAAGGCCTTTGCAATTAACCCCTTGCAAGCATGCAGGCTCACCCAGTTTGAGAGTCCTGGTTGATGTCAGCATTTTCCTCCACGCTTCGAATAGGCTCTAATACACACAAGATAGCTCAGTGGGTTAGTGCAAATGCAGGTTACTGCAAGCGCCTAGCAGCTTATCACTACACTGTGTGAGAGAGCTCTCAATGTCCCAAAAACATCTGCAGCCTGAAAGGGGCATTAACCCGCATCCTAGACCACTGAAATGCCCAATAATATTTTTGGCACGAAAAATGCATCCTACACCCCTGAAATTCAGAATATGTTAGCAGCCCAAAAAAGGCTTTAAAATGCATCTGAAGCCTGCAAAAATGTAGAAAACTTTGGAGGCCCAGAAAAGGGGGTTACAGGCATCCTAGACCCCCTAAACTCCAGAAAAATTTGTTGGGAAAAAACGGTGCTGGGGAGCTCCGAATGTCCCAAAAACATTTGCAGCCTGAAAGAGGCATTAACCCGCATCCTAGACCACTGAAATTCCCAACAATATTTTTGGCATGAAAAATGCATCCTACACCCCTGAAAGTTCAGAATATGTTAGCAGCCCAAAAAAGGCCTTAAAATGTATATTAAGCCTGCAAAAATGTAGAAAACTTTGGAGGCCTCAAAAAGGGGTTTACAGGCATCCTAGACCCCCTAAAGTCCAGAAAATGTTGGTCTCCTAAAAACTGTATGAGAGAGCTCTCAATGTCCAAAAAACATTTTCAGCCTGAAAGGGGCATTAACCCGCATCCTAGACCACTGAAATTCCCAATAATATTTTTGGCACGAAAAATGCATCCTACACCCCTGAAAATTCAGAATATGTTAGCAGCCCAAAAATAGGCCTTAACATGCATCTTAAGACTGCAAAAAATGTTGAAAACTTTGGATGCCCAAAAAAGAGGTTTACAGGCATCCTAGAGCCCATAAAGTCCAGAAAATGTTGGTGGCCAAAAACTGTGTCAGAGAGCTCTGAATGTCCCAAAAACATTTGCAGCCTGAAAGGGGCATTAACCCGCATCCTAGACCACTGAAATTCCCAATAATATTTTTGGCATGAAAAATGTATCCTACATCCCTGAAAATTTAGAATATGTTAGCAGCCCAAAAATAAGCCTTAACATGCATTTTAAGACTGCAAAAAATGTTGAAAACTTTGGATGCGCAAAAAAGGGGTTTACAGACATCCTAGATCCCCTAAAGTCCAGAAAATGCTGGTGGCCAAAAACTGTATCAGAGAGCTCTGAATGTCCCAGAAACATTTGCAGCCTGAAAGGGGCATTAACCTGCATCCAAGACCACTGAAATTCCCAATTACATTTTTTGGCACGAAAAATGCTACACCCCTGAAAGTTCAGAATATGTTAGCAGCCCAAAAAAGGCCTTAAAATGTATATTAAGCCTGCAAAAATGTAGAAAACTTTGGAGGCCTCAAAAAGGGGTTTACAGGCATCCTAGACCCCCTAAAGTCCAGAAAATGTTGGTCTCCTAAAAACTGTGTGAGAGAGCTCTCAATGTCCCAAAAACATTTGCAGCCTGAAAGGGGCATTAACCCGCATCCTAGACCACTGAAATTCCCAATAATATTTTTGGCACGAAAAATGCATCCTACACCCCTGAAAATTCAGAATATGTTAGCAGCCCAAAAATAGGCCTTAGCATGCATCTTAAGCCTGCAAAAATGTAGAAAACTTTGGAGGCCAAAAAAAGGGGTTTACAGGCATCCTAGACCCCCTAAAGTCCAGAAAATGTTGGTGGCCAAAAACTGTGTCAGAGAGCTCTGAATGTCCCAAAAACCTTTACAGCCTGAAAGGGGCATTAACCTGCATCCTAGACCACTGAAATTCCCAACTATATTTTTGGCACGAAAAAAGCATCCTACACCCCTGAAAGTTCAGAATATGTTAGCAGCCCAAAAATAGGCCTTAACATGCATTTTAAGCCTGCAAAAATGTAGAAAACTTTGGAGGCCCAAAAAAGGGGTTTACAGGCATCCTAGACCCCCTAAAGTCCAGAAAATGTTGGTCACTTAAAAACGGGGTCAGAGAGCTCTGAATGTCCCAAAAACATTTGCAGCCTGAAAGGGGCATTAACCCGCATCCTAGACCACTGAAATTCCCAATAATATTTTTGGCATGAAAAATGTATCCTACATCCCTGAAAATTTAGAATATGTTAGCAGCCCAAAAATAAGCCTTAACATGCATTTTAAGACTGCAAAAAATGTTGAAAACTTTGGATGCGCAAAAAAGGGGTTTACAGGCATCCTAGATCCCCTAAAGTCCAGAAAATGCTGGTGGCCAAAAACTGTATCAGAGAGCTCTGAATGTCCCAGAAACATTTGCAGCCTGAAAGGGGCATTAACCTGCATCCAAGACCACTGAAATTCCCAATTACATTTTTGGCACGAAAAATGCTACACCCCTGAAAGTTCAGAATATGTTAGCAGCCCAAAAAAGGCCTTAAAATGTATATTAAGCCTGCAAAAATGTAGAAAACTTTGGAGGCCTCAAAAAGGGGTTTACAGGCATCCTAGACCCCCTAAAGTCCAGAAAATGTTGGTCTCCTAAAAACTGTGTGAGAGAGCTCTCAATGTCCCAAAAACATTTGCAGCCTGAACCCCTTTCAGGCTGCAAATGTTTTTGGCCTGAAAGGGGCATTAACCTGCATCCAAGACCACTGAAATTCCCAATTACATTTTTGGCACAAAAACTGCTACACCCCTGAAAGTTCAGAATATGTTAGCAGCCCAAAAAAGGCCTTAAAATGTATATTAAGCCTGCAAAAATGTAGAAAACTTTGGATGCCCAAAAAAGGGGTTTACAGGCATCCTAGACACCCTAAAGTCCAGAAAATGTTGGTGGCCAAAAACTGTATCAGAGAGCTCTGAATGTCGCAAAAACATTTGCAGCCTGAAAGGGGCATTAACTTGCATCCAAGACCACTGAAATTCCCAACAATATTTTTGGCATGAAAAAAGCATCCTACACCCCTGAAAGTTCAGAATATGTTAGCAGCCCAAAAAAGGCCTTAACATGCATCTTAAGACTGCAATACATATTGAAAACTTTGGATGTCCAAAAAAGGGGTTTACAGGCATCCTAGAACCCATAAAGTCCAGAAAATGTTGGTGGCAAAAAACTGTATCAGAGAGCTCTGAATGTCCCAAAAACATTTGCGCCTGAAAGGGGCATTAACCTGCATCCAAGACCACTGAAATTCCCAATTACATTTTTGACACGAAAAATGCTACTCCCCTGAAAGTTCAGAATATGTTAGCACCCCAAAAAAGGCCTTAAAATGTATATTAAGCCTGCAAAAATGTAGAAAACTTTGGAGGCCTCAAAAAGGGGTTTACAGGCATCCTAGAACCCCTAAAGTCCACAAAATGTTGGTCACCTAAAAGCTGTGTAAGAGAGCTCTCAATGTCCCAAAAACATTTGCAGCCTGAAAGGGGCATTAACCCGCATCCTAGACCACTGAAATTCCCAATAATATTTTTGGCACGAAAAATGCATCCTACACCCCTGAAAATTCAGAATATGTTAGCAGCCCAAAAATAGGCCTTAACATGCATCTTAAGACTGCAGAAAATGTTGAAAACTTTGGATGCCCAAAAAAGGGGTTTACAGTCATCCTAGAGCCCATAAAGTTCAGAAAATGTTGGTGGCCAAAAACTGTGTCAGAGAGCTCTGAATGTCCCAAAAACCTTTACAGCCTGAAAGGGGCATTAACCTGCATCCTAGAACACTGAAATTCCCAATTATTTTTTTGGCACGAAAAATGCTACACCCCTGAAAGTTCAGAATATGTTAGCAGCTCAAAAAAGGCCTTAAAATGCATCTGAAGCCTGCAAAAATGTAGAAAACTTTGGAGGCCCAGAAAACGGGTTTACAGGCGTCCTAGACCCCCTAAACTCCAGAAAATTTTGTAGGGAAAAAACGGTGCTGGAGAGCTCCGAATGTCCCAAAAACATTTGCAGCATGAAAGAGGCATTAACCCGCATCCTAGACCACTGAAATTCCCAACAATATTTTTGGCATGAAAAATGCATCCTACACCCCTGAAATTCAGAATATGTTAGCAGCCCAAAAATAGGGCTTAACATGTATCTTAAGACTGCAAAAAATGTTGAAAACTTTGGATGCCCAAAAAATGGGGTTTACAGGCATCCTAGAGCCCATAAAGTCCAGAAAATGTTGGTGGCCAAAAACTGTGTCAGAGAGCTCTGAATGTCCCAAAAACCTTTACAGCCTGAAAGGGGCATTAACCTGCATCCTAGACCACTGAAATTCCCAATTATATTTTTGGCACGAAAAATGCTACACCCCTGAAAGTTCAGAATATGTTAGCAGCCCAAAAAAGGCCTTAATATGCATCTTAAGCCTGCAAAAATGTAGAAAACTTTGGAGGCCCAGAAAAGTGGTTTACAGGCATCCTAGACCCATTAAACTCCAGAAAATGTTGTTGGGAAAAAACGGTGCTGGAGGGCTCCGAATGTCCCAAAAACATTTGCAGCCTGAAAGGGGCAATAACCCGCATCCTAGACCACTGAAATTTCCAACAATATTTTTGGCATGAAAAAAGCATCCTACACTCCTGAAAATTCAGAATATGTTAGCAGCCCAAAAATAGGCCTTAATATGCATTTTAAGACTGCAAAAAATGTTGAAAACTTTGGATGCCCAAAAAAGGGGTTTACAGGCATCCTAGACCCCCTAAAGTCCAGAAAATGTTGGTCTCCTAAAAACTGTGTGAGAGAGCTTTCAATGTCCCAAAAACATTTGCAGCCTGAAAGGGGCATTAACCCGCATCCTAGACCACTGAAATTCCCAATAATATTTTTGGCACGAAAAATGCATCCTACACCCCTGAAAATTCAGAATATGTTAGCAGCCCAAAAAAAAGGCCTTAACATGCATCTTAAGACTGCAAAAAATGTTGAAAACTTTGGATGCCCAAAAAAGGGGTTAACAGGCATCCTAGAGCCCATAAAGTCCAGAAAATGTTGGTGGCCAAAAACTGTGTCAGAGAGCTCTGAATGTCCCAAAAACATTTGCAGCCTGAAAGGGGCATTAACCTGCATCCAAGACCACTGAAATTCCCAATTACATTTTTGGCACGAAAAATGCTACACCCCTGAAAGTTCAGAATATGTTAGCAGCCCAAAAAAGGCCTTAAAATGTATATTAAGCCTGCAAAAATGTAGAAAACTTTGGAGGCCTCAAAAAGGGGTTTACAGGCATCCTAGACCCCCTAAACTCCAGAAAATGTTGTTGGGAAAAAACGGTGCTGGAGGGCTCCGAATGTCCCAAAAACATTTGCAGCCTGAAAGGGGCATTAACCCGCATCCTAGACCACTGAAATTTCCAACAATATTTTTGGCATGAAAAAAGCATCCTACACTCCTGAAAGTTCAGAATATGTTAGCAGCCCAAAAATAGGCCTTAACATGCATTTTAAGACTGCAAAAAATGTTGAAAACTTTGGATGCACAAAAAAGGGGTTTACAGGCATCCTAGACCCCCTAAAGTCCAGAAAATGCTGGTCGCCTAAAAACGGTGTCAGAGAGCTCTGAATGTACCAAAAACATTTCCAGCCTGAAAAGGGCATTAACAGGCATCCTAGAACACTGAAATTCCCAACAATATTTTTGGCATGAAAAATGCATCCTACACCCCTGAAAATTAAGAATATGTTAGCAGCCCAAAAATAGGCCTTAATATGCATTTTAAGACTGCAAAAAATGTTGAAAACTTTGGATGCCCAAAAAAGGGGTTTACAGGCATCCTAGACCCCCTAAAGTCCAGAAAATGTTGGTCTCCTAAAAACTGTGTGAGAGAGCTTTCAATGTCCCAAAAACATTTGCAGCCTGAAAGGGGCATTAACCCGCATCCTAGACCACTGAAATTCCCAATAATATTTTTGGCATGAAAAATGCATCCTACACCCCTGAAAATTCAGAATATGTTAGCAGCCCAAAAATAGGCCTTAACATGCATCTTAAGACTGCAAAAAATGTTGAAAACTTTGGATGCCCAAAAAAGGGGTTTACAGGCATCCTAGACCCCATAAAGTCCAGAAAATGCTGGTGGCCAAAAACTGTATCAGAGAGCTCTGAATGTCCCAAAAACATTTGCAGCCTGAAAGGGGCATTAACCTGCATCCAAGACCACTGAAATTCCCAATTACATTTTTGGCACGAAAAATGCTACACCCCTGAAAGTTCAGAATATGTTAGCAGCCCAAAAAAGGCCTTAAAATGTATATTAAGCCTGCAAAAATGTAGAAAACTTTGGAGGCCTCAAAAAGGGGTTTACAGGCATCCTAGACCCAGAAAATGTTGGTCTCCTAAAAACTGTGTGAGAGAGCTCTCAATGTCCCTAAAACATTTGAAGCCTGAAAGGGGCATTAACCCGCATCCTAGACCACTGAAATTCCCAATAATATTTTTGGCACGAAAAATGCATCCTACACCCCTGAAAATTCAGAATATGTTAGCAGCCCAAAAATAGGCCTTAACATGCATCTTAAGACTGCAAAAAATGTTGAAACTTTGGATGCCCAAAAAAGGGGTTTACAGGCATCCTAGAGCCCATAAAGTCCAGAAAATGTTGGTGCCCAAAAACTGTGTCAGAGAGCTCTGAATGTCCCAAAAACATTTGCAGCCTGAAAGGGGCATTAACCTGCATCCAAGACCACTGAAATTCCCAATTACATTTTTGGCACGAAAAATGCTACACCCCTGAAAGTTCAGAATATGTTAGCAGCCCAAAAAAGGCCTTAAAATGTATATTAAGCCTGTAAAAATGTAGAAAACTTTGGAGGCCTCAAAAAGGGGTTTACAGGCATCCTAGACCCCCTAAACTCCAGAAAATGTTGTTGGGAAAAAACGGTGCTGGAAAGCTCCGAATGTCCCAAAAACATTTGCAGCCTGAAAGGGGCATTAACCCGCATCCTAGACCACTGAAATTCCCAACAATATTTTTGGCATGAAAAAAGCATCCTACACCCCTGAAAGTTCAGAATATGTTAGCAGCCCAAAAACGGCCTTAACATGTATATTAAGCCTGCAAAAATGTAGAAAACTTTGGAGGCCTCAAAAAGGGGTTTACAGGCATCCTAGACACCCTAAAGTCCAGAAAATGTTGGTCGCCTAAAAACAGAGTCAGAGAGCTCTGAATGTCCCAAAAACATTTGCAGCCTGAAAGGGGCATTAACCCGCATCCTAGACCACTGAAATTCCCAATAATATTTTTGGCACGAAAAATGTATCCTACACCCCTGAAAATTCAGAATATGTTAGCAGCCCAAAAATAGGCCTTAACATGCATTTTAAGACTGCAAAAAATGTTGAAAACTTTGGATGCCCAAAAAAGGGGTTTACAGGCATCCTAGACCCCCTAAAGTCCAGAAAATGCTGGTCGCCTAAAAACGGTGTCAGAGACGCTCTGAATGTCCCAAAAACATTTGCAGCCTGAAAAGGGCATTAACAGGCATCCTAGACCACTGAAATTCCCAACAATATTTTTGGCATGAAAAATGCATCCTACACCCCTGAAAATTCAGAATATGTTAGCAGCCCAAAAATAGGCCTTAACATGCATCTTAAGACTGCAATACATATTGAAAACTTTGGATGTCCAAAAAAGGGGTTTACAGGCATCCTAGACCCCATAAAGTCCAGAAAATGTTGGTGGCCAAAAACTGTATCAGAGAGCTCTGAATGTCCCAAAAACATTTGCGCCTGAAAGGGGCATTAACCTGCATCCAAGACCACTGAAATTCCAAATTACATTTTTGGCACGAAAAATGCTACTCCCCTGAAAGTTCAGAATATGTTAGCACCCCAAAAAAGGCCTTAAAATGTATATTAAGCCTGCAAAAATGTAGAAAACTTTGGAGGCCTCAAAAAGGGGTTTACAGGCATCCTAGACCCCCTAAAGTCCACAAAATGTTGGTCACCTAAAAGCTGTGTGAGAGAGCTCTCAATGTCCCAAAAACATTTGCAGCCTGAAAGGGGCATTAACCCGCATCCTAGACCACTGAAATTCCCAATAATATTTTTGGCACGAAAAATGCATCCTACACCCCTGAAATTCAGAATATGTTAGCAGCCCAAAAAAGGCTTTAAAATGCATCTGAAGCCTGCAAAAATGTAGAAAACTTTGGAGGCCCAGAAAAGGGGTTTACAGGCATCCTAGACCCCCTAAACTCCAGAAAATGTTGGTGGCCAAAAACTGTGTCAGAGAGCTCTGAATGTCCCAAAAACCTTTACAGCCTGAAAGGGGCATTAACCTGCATCCTAGACCACTGAAAATCCCAATTATATTTTTGGCACGAAAAATGCTACACCCCTGAAAGTTCAGAATATGTTAGCAGCCCAAAAAAGGCCTTAATATGCATCTTAAGCCTGCAAAAATGTAGAAAACTTTGGAGGCCCAGAAAAGGGGTTTACAGGCATCCTAGACCCCCTAAACTCCAGAAAATGTTGTTGGGAAAAAACGGTGCTGTAGAGCTCCGAATGTCCCAAAAACATTTGCAGCCTGAAAGGGGCATTAACCCTCATCCTAGACCACTGAAATTTCCAACAATATTTTTGGCATGAAAAAAACATCCTACACCCCTGAAAGTTCAGAATATGTTAGCAGCCCAAAAATAGGCCTTAACATGCATTTTAAGCCTGCAAAAATGTAGAAAACTTTGGAGGCCCAAAAAAGGGGTTTACAGGCATCCTAGACCCCATGAAGTCCAGAAAATGTTGGTGGCCAAAAACTGTATCAGAGAGCTCTGAATGTCGCAAAAACATTTGCAGCCTGAAAGGGGCATTAACCTGCATCCAAGACCACTGAAATTCCCAATTACATTTTTGGCACGAAAAATGCTACACCCCTGAAAGTTCAGAATATGTTAGCAGCCCAAAAAAGGCCTTAAAATGTATATTAAGCCTGCAAAAATGTAGAAAACTTTGGAGGCCTCAAAAAGGGGTTTACAGGCATCCTAGACCCCCTAAACTCCAGAAAATGTTGTTGGGAAAAAACGGTGCTGGAAAGCTCCGAATGTCCCAAAAACATTTGCAGCCTGAAAGGGGCATTAACCCGCATCCTAGACCACTGAAATTCCCAACAATATTTTTGGCATGAAAAAAGCATCCTACACCCCTGAAAGTTCAGAATATGTTAGCAGCCCAAAAACGGCCTTAACATGTATATTAAGCCTGCAAAAATGTAGAAAACTTTGGAGGCCTCAAAAAGGGGTTTACAGGCATCCTAGACACCCTAAAGTCCAGAAAATGTTGGTCGCCTAAAAACAGAGTCAGAGAGCTCTGAATGTCCCAAAAACATTTGCAGCCTGAAAGGGGCATTAACCCGCATCCTAGACCACTGAAATTCCCAATAATATTTTTGGCACGAAAAATGTATCCTACACCCCTGAAAATTCAGAATATGTTAGCAGCCCAAAAATAGGCCTTAACATGCATTTTAAGACTGCAAAAAATGTTGAAAACTTTGGATGCCCAAAAAAGGGGTTTACAGGCATCCTAGACCCCCTAAAGTCCAGAAAATGCTGGTCGCCTAAAAACGGTGTCAGAGACGCTCTGAATGTCCCAAAAACATTTGCAGCCTGAAAAGGGCATTAACAGGCATCCTAGACCACTGAAATTCCCAACAATATTTTTGGCATGAAAAATGCATCCTACACCCCTGAAAATTCAGAATATGTTAGCAGCCCAAAAATAGGCCTTAACATGCATCTTAAGACTGCAATACATATTGAAAACTTTGGATGTCCAAAAAAGGGGTTTACAGGCATCCTAGACCCCATAAAGTCCAGAAAATGTTGGTGGCCAAAAACTGTATCAGAGAGCTCTGAATGTCCCAAAAACATTTGCGCCTGAAAGGGGCATTAACCTGCATCCAAGACCACTGAAATTCCAAATTACATTTTTGGCACGAAAAATGCTACTCCCCTGAAAGTTCAGAATATGTTAGCACCCCAAAAAAGGCCTTAAAATGTATATTAAGCCTGCAAAAATGTAGAAAACTTTGGAGGCCTCAAAAAGGGGTTTACAGGCATCCTAGACCCCCTAAAGTCCACAAAATGTTGGTCACCTAAAAGCTGTGTGAGAGAGCTCTCAATGTCCCAAAAACATTTGCAGCCTGAAAGGGGCATTAACCCGCATCCTAGACCACTGAAATTCCCAATAATATTTTTGGCACGAAAAATGCATCCTACACCCCTGAAATTCAGAATATGTTAGCAGCCCAAAAAAGGCTTTAAAATGCATCTGAAGCCTGCAAAAATGTAGAAAACTTTGGAGGCCCAGAAAAGGGGTTTACAGGCATCCTAGACCCCCTAAACTCCAGAAAATGTTGGTGGCCAAAAACTGTGTCAGAGAGCTCTGAATGTCCCAAAAACCTTTACAGCCTGAAAGGGGCATTAACCTGCATCCTAGACCACTGAAAATCCCAATTATATTTTTGGCACGAAAAATGCTACACCCCTGAAAGTTCAGAATATGTTAGCAGCCCAAAAAAGGCCTTAATATGCATCTTAAGCCTGCAAAAATGTAGAAAACTTTGGAGGCCCAGAAAAGGGGTTTACAGGCATCCTAGACCCCCTAAACTCCAGAAAATGTTGTTGGGAAAAAACGGTGCTGTAGAGCTCCGAATGTCCCAAAAACATTTGCAGCCTGAAAGGGGCATTAACCCTCATCCTAGACCACTGAAATTTCCAACAATATTTTTGGCATGAAAAAAACATCCTACACCCCTGAAAGTTCAGAATATGTTAGCAGCCCAAAAATAGGCCTTAACATGCATTTTAAGCCTGCAAAAATGTAGAAAACTTTGGAGGCCCAAAAAAGGGGTTTACAGGCATCCTAGACCCCATGAAGTCCAGAAAATGTTGGTGGCCAAAAACTGTATCAGAGAGCTCTGAATGTCGCAAAAACATTTGCAGCCTGAAAGGGGCATTAACCTGCATCCAAGACCACTGAAATTCCCAATTACATTTTTGGCACGAAAAATGCTACACCCCTGAAAGTTCAGAATATGTTAGCAGCCCAAAAAAGGCCTTAAAATGTATATTAAGCCTGCAAAAATGTAGAAAACTTTGGAGGCCACAAAAAGGGGTTTACAGGCATCCTAGACCCCCTAAAGTCCAGAAAATGTTGGTCTCCTAAAAACTGTGTGAGAGAGCTCTCAATGTCCCAAAAACATTTGCAGCCTGAAAGGGGCATTAACCCGCATCCTAGACCACTGAAATTCCCAATAATATTTTTGGCACGAAAAATGCATCCTACACCCCTGAAAATTCAGAATATGTTAGCAGCTAAAAAATAGGCCTTAACATGCATCTTAAGACTGCAAAAAATGTTGAAAACTTTGGATGCCCAAAAAAGGGGTTTACAGGCATCCTAGAGCCCATAAAGTCCAGAAAATGTTGGTGTCCAAAAACTGTGTCAGAGAGCTCTGAATGTCCCAAAAACATTTGCAGCCTGAAAGGGGCATTAACCTGCATCCAAGACCACTGAAATTCCCAATTACATTTTTGGCACGAAAAATGCTACACCCCTGAAAGTTCAGAATATGTTAGCAGCCCAAAAAAGGCCTTAAAATGTATATTAAGCCTGCAAAAATGTAGAAAACTTTGGAGGCCTCAAAAGGGGTTTACAGGCATCCTAGACCCCCTAAACTCCAGAAAATGTTGTTGGGAAAAAACAGTGCTGGAAAGTTCTGAATGTCCCAAAAACATTTGCAGCCTGAAAGGGGCATTAACCCGCATCCTAGACCACTGAAATTCCCAACAATATTTTTGGCATGAAAAAAGCATCCTACACCCCTGAAAGTTCAGAATATGTTAGCAGCCCAGAAATAGGCCTTAACATGCATCTTAAGACTGCAATACATATTGAAAACTTTGGATGTCCAAAAAAGGGGTTTACAGGCATCCTAGACCCCATAAAGTCCAGAAAATGTTGGTGGCCAAAAACTGTATCAGAGAGCTCTGAATGTCCCAAAAACATTTGCGCCTGAAAGGGGCATTAACCTGCATCCAAGACCACTGAAATTCCCAATTATATTTTTGGCACGAAAAATGCTACTCCCCTGAAAGTTCAGAATATGTTAGCACCCCAAAAAAGGCCTTAAAATGTATATTAAGCCTGCAAAAATGTAAAAAACTTTGGAGGCCTCAAAAAGGGGTTTACAGGCATCCTAGACCCCCTAAAGTCCACAAAATGTTGGTCACCTAAAAGCTGTGTGAGAGAGCTCTCAATGTCCAAAAAACATTTGCAGCCTGAAAGGGGCATTAACCCGCATCCTAGACCACTGAAATTCCCAATAATATTTTTGGCACGAAAAATGCATCCTACACCCCTGAAAATTCAGAATATGTTAGCAGCCCAAAAATAGGCCTTAACATGCATCTTAAGACTGCAATACATATTGAAAACTTTGGATGCCCAAAAAAGGGGTTTACAGTCATCCTAGAGCCCATAAAGTTCAGAAAATGTTGGTGGCCAAAAACTGTGTCAGAGAGCTCTGAATGTCCCAAAAACCTTTACAGCCTGAAAGTGGCATTAACCTGCATCCTAGAACACTGAAATTCCCAATTATATTTTTGGCACGAAAAATGCTACACCCCTGAAAGTTCAGAATATGTTAGCAGCTCAAAAAAGGCCTTAAAATGCATCTGAAGCCTGCAAAAATGTAGAAAACTTTGGAGGCCCAGAAAACGGGTTTACAGGCATCCTAGACCCCCTAAACACCAGAAAATTTTGTTGGGAAAAAACGGTGCTGGAGAGCTCAGAATGTCCCAAAAACATTTGCAGCCTGAAAGAGGCATTAACCCGCATCCTAGACCACTGAAATTCCCAACAATATTTTTGGCATGAAAAATGCATCCTACACCCCTGAAATTCAGAATATGTTAGCAGCCCAAAAATAGGCCTTAATATGCATCTTAAGCCTGCAAAAATGTAGAAAACTTTGGAGGCCCAGAAAAGTGGTTTACAGGCATCCTAGACCCCCTAAAGTCCAGAAAATGCTGGTCGCCTAAAAACGGTGTCAGAGAGCTCTGAATGTACCAAAAACATTTGCAGCCTGAAAAGGGCATTAACAGGCATCCTAGAACACTGAAATTCCCAACAATATTTTTGGCATGAAAAATGCATCCTACACCCCTGAAAATTCAGAATATGTTAGCAGCCCAAAAATAGGCCTTAATATGCATTTTAAGACTGCAAAAAATGTTGAAAACTTTGGATGCCCAAAAAAGGGGTTTACAGGCATCCTAGACCCCCTAAAGTCCAGAAAATGTTGGTCTCCTAAAAACTGTGTGAGAGAGCTTTCAATGTCCCAAAAACATTTGCAGCCTGAAAGGGGCATTAACCCGCATCCTAGACCACTGAAATTCCCAATAATATTTTTGGCACGAAAAATGCATCCTACACCCCTGAAAATTCAGAATATGTTAGCAGCCCAAAAATAGGCCTTAACATGTATGTTAAGACTGCAAAAAATGATGAAAACTTTGGATGCCCAAAAAAGGGGTTTACAGGCTTCCTAGAGCCCATAAAGTCCAGAAAATGTTGGTGGCCAAAAACTGTGTCAGAAAGCTCTGAATGTCCCAAAAACCTTTACAGCCTGAAAGGGGCATTAACCTGCATCCAAGACCACTGAAATTCCCAATTACATTTTTGGCACAAAAAATGCTATACCCCTGAAAGTTCAGAATATGTCAGCAGCCCAGAAAAGGCCTTAAAATGTATATTAAGCCTGCAAAAATGTAGAAAACTTTGGAGGCCTCAAAAAGGGGTTTACAGGCATCCTAGACCCCCTAATCTCCAGAAAATGTTGTTGGGAAAAAACGGTGCTGGAGAGCTCCGAATGTCCCAAAAACATTTGCAGCCTGAAAGGGGCATTAACCCGCATCCTAGACCACTGAAATTTCCAACAATATTTTTGGCATGAAAAAAGCATCCTACACCCCTGAAAGTTCAGAATATGTTAGCAGCCCAAAAAAGGCCTTAAAATGTATATTAAGCCTGCAAAAATGTAGAAAACTTTGGAGGCCTCAAAAAGGGGTTTACAGGCATCCTAGACGCCCTAAAGTCCAGAAAATGTTGGTCGCCTAAAAACGGGGTCAGAGAGCTCTGAATGTCCCAAAAACATTTGCAGCCTGAAAGGGGCATTAACCCGCATCCTAGACCACTGAAATTCCCAATATTATTTTTGGCACGAAAAATGTATCCTACACCCCTGAAAATTCAGAATATGTTAGCAGCCCAAAAATAGGCCTTAACATGCATTTTAAGACGGCAAAAAATGTTGAAAACTTTGGATGCCCAAAAAAGGGGTTTACAGGCATCCTAGACCCCATAAAGTCCAGAAAATGTTGGTCACTTAAAAACGGGGTCAGAGAGCTCTGAATGTCCCAAAAACATTTGCAGCCTGAAAGGGGCATTAACCCGCATCCTAGACCACTGAAATTCCCAATAATATTTTTGGCATGAAAAATGTATCCTACATCCCTGAAAATTTAGAATATGTTAGCAGTCCAAAAATAAGCCTTAACATGCATTTTAAGACTGCAAAAAATGTTGAAAACTTTGGATGCGCAAAAAAGGGGTTTACAGGCATCCTAGATCCCCTAAAGTCCAGAAAATGCTGGTGGCCAAAAACTGTATCAGAGAGCTCTGAATGTCCCAGAAACATTTGCAGCCTGAAAGGGGCATTAACCTGCATCCAAGACCACTGAAATTCCCAATTACATTTTTGGCACGAAAAATGCTACACCCCTGAAAGTTCAGAATATGTTAGCAGCCCAAAAAAGGCCTTAAAATGTATATTAAGCCTGCAAAAATGTAGAAAACTTTGGAGGCCTCAAAAAGGGGTTTACAGGCATCCTAGACCCCCTAAAGTCCAGAAAATGTTGGTGCCCAAAAACTGTGTCAGAGAGCTCTGAATGTCCCAAAAACATTTGCAGCCTGAAAGGGGCATTAACCTGCATCCAAGACCACTGAAATTCTCAATTACATTTTTGGCACGAAAAATGCTACACCCCTGAAAGTTCAGAATATGTTAGCAGCCCAAAAAAGGCCTTAACATGTATATTAAGCCTGCAAAAATGTAGAAAACTTTCGAGGCCTCAAAAAGGGGTTTACAGGCATCCTAGACACCCTAAAGTCCAGAAAATGTTGGTCGCCTAAAAACAGAGTCAGAGAGCTCTGAATGTCCCAAAAACATTTGCAGCCTGAAAGGGGCATTAACCCGCATCCTAGACCACTGAAATTCCCAATAATATTTTTGGCACGAAAAATGTATCCTACACCCCTGAAAATTCAGAATATGTTAGCAGCCCAAAAATAGGCCTTAACATGCATTTTAAGAACGCAAAAAATGTTGAAAACTTTGGATGCCCAAAAAAGGGGTTTACAGGCATCCTAGACCCCCTAAAGTCCAGAAAATGTTGGTCTCCTAAAAACTGTGTGAGAGAGCTTTCAATGTCCCAAAAACATTTGCAGCCTGAAAGGGGCATTAACCCGCATCCTAGACCACTGAAATTCCCAATAATATTTTTGGCACGAAAAATGCATCCTACACCCCTGAAAATTCAGAATATGTTAGCAGCCCAAAAATAGGCCTTAACATGTATGTTAAGACTGCAAAAAATGATGAAAACTTTGGATGCCCAAAAAAGGGGTTTACAGGCTTCCTAGAGCCCATAAAGTCCAGAAAATGTTGGTGGCCAAAAACTGTGTCAGAGAGCTCTGAATGTCCCAAAAACCTTTACAGCCTGAAAGGGGCATTAACCTGCATCCAAGACCACTGAAATTCCCAATTACATTTTTGGCACAAAAAATGCTATACCCCTGAAAGTTCAGAATATGTCAGCAGCCCAAAAAAGGCCTTAAAATGTATATTAAGCCTGCAAAAATGTAGAAAACTTTGGAGGCCTCAAAAAGGGGTTTACAGGCATCCTAGACCCCCTAAACTCCAGAAAATGTTGTTGGGAAAAAATGGTGCTGGAGAGCTCCGAATGTCCCAAAAACATTTGCAGCCTGAAAGGGGCATTAACCCGCATCCTAGACCACTGAAATTTCCAACAATATTTTTGGCATGAAAAAAGCATCCTACACCCCTGAAAGTTCAGAATATGTTAGCAGCCCAAAAAAGGCCTTAAAATGTATATTAAGCCTGCAAAAATGTAGAAAACTTTGGAGGCCTCAAAAAGGGGTTTACAGGCATCCTAGACGCCCTAAAGTCCAGAAAATGTTGGTCGCCTAAAAACGGGGTCAGAGAGCTCTGAATGTCCCAAAAACATTTGCAGCCTGAAAGGGGCATTAACCCGCATCCTAGACCACTGAAATTCCCAATATTATTTTTGGCACGAAAAATGTATCCTACACCCCTGAAAATTCAGAATATGTTAGCAGCCCAAAAATAGGCCTTAACATGCATTTTAAGACGGCAAAAAATGTTGAAAACTTTGGATGCCCAAAAAAGGGGTTTACAGGCATCCTAGACCCCATAAAGTCCAGAAAATGTTGGTGGCCAAAAACTGTATCAGAGAGCTCTGAATGTCCCAAAAACATTTGCAGCCTGAAAGGGGCATTAACCTGCATCCAAGACCACTGAAATTCCCAATTACATTTTTGGCACGAAAAATGCTACACCCCTGAAAGTTCAGAATATGTTAGCAGCCCAAAAAAGGCCTTAAAATGTATATTAAGCCTGCAAAAATGTAGAAAACTTTGGAGGCCTCAAAAAGGGGTTTACAGGCATCCTAGACCCCCTAAAGTCCAGAAAATGTTGGTGCCCAAAAACTGTGTCAGAGAGCTCTGAATGTCCCAAAAACATTTGCAGCCTGAAAGGGGCATTAACCTGCATCCAAGACCACTGAAATTCTCAATTACATTTTTGGCACGAAAAATGCTACACCCCTGAAAGTTCAGAATATGTTAGCAGCCCAAAAAAGGCCTTAACATGTATATTAAGCCTGCAAAAATGTAGAAAACTTTCGAGGCCTCAAAAAGGGGTTTACAGGCATCCTAGACACCCTAAAGTCCAGAAAATGTTGGTCGCCTAAAAACAGAGTCAGAGAGCTCTGAATGTCCCAAAAACATTTGCAGCCTGAAAGGGGCATTAACCCGCATCCTAGACCACTGAAATTCCCAATAATATTTTTGGCACGAAAAATGTATCCTACACCCCTGAAAATTCAGAATATGTTAGCAGCCCAAAAATAGGCCTTAACATGCATTTTAAGAACGCAAAAAATGTTGAAAACTTTGGATGCCCAAAAAAGGGGTTTACAGGCATCCTAGACACCCTAAAGTCCAGAAAATGTTGGTGGCCAAAAACTGTATCAGAGAGCTCTGAATGTCGCAAAAACATTTGCAGCCTGAAAGGGGCATTAACTTGCATCCAAGACCACTGAAATTCCCAACAATATTTTTGGCATGAAAAAAGCATCCTACACCCCTGAAAGTTCAGAATATGTTAGCAGCCCAAAAAAGGCCTTAACATGTATATTAAGCCTGCAAAAATGTAGAAAACCTTGGAGGCCTCAAAAAGTGGTTTACAGGCATCCTAGACACCCTAAAGTCCAGAAAATGTTGGTCGGCTAAAAACGGTGTCAGAGAGCTCTGAATGTCCCAAAAACATGTGCAGCCTGAAAAGGGCATTAACAGGCATCCTAGACCACTGAAATTCCCAACAATATTTTTGGCATGAAAAATGCATCCTACACCCCTGAAAATTCAGAATATGTTAGCAGCCCAAAAAAAGGCCTTAACATGCATCTTAAGACTGCAATACATATTGAAAACTTTGGATGTCCAAAAAAGGGGTTTACAGGCATCCTAGAACCCATAAAGTCCAGAAAATGTTGGTGGCAAAAAACTGTATCAGAGAGCTCTGAATGTCCCAAAAACATTTGCGCCTGAAAGGGGCATTAACCTGCATCCAAGACCACTGAAATTCCCAATTACATTTTTGACACGAAAAATGCTACTCCCCTGAAAGTTCAGAATATGTTAGCACCCCAAAAAAGGCCTTAAAATGTATATTAAGCCTGCAAAAATGTAGAAAACTTTGGAGGCCTCAAAAAGGGGTTTACAGGCATCCTAGAACCCCTAAAGTCCACAAAATGTTGGTCACCTAAAAGCTGTGTAAGAGAGCTCTCAATGTCCCAAAAACATTTGCAGCCTGAAAGGGGCATTAACCTGCATCCTAGAACACTGAAATTCCCAATTTTTTTTTTGGCACGAAAAATGCTACACCCCTGAAAGTTCAGAATATGTTAGCAGCTCATAAAAGGCCTTAAAATGCATCTGAAGCCTGCAAAAATGTAGAAAACTTTGGAGGCCCAGAAAACGGGTTTACAGGCATCCTAGACCCCCTAAACTCCAGAAAATTTTGTAGGGAAAAAACGGTGCTGGAGAGCTCCGAATGTCCCAAAAACATTTGCAGCCTGAAAGAGGCATTAACCCGCATCCTAGACCACTGAAATTCCCAACAATATTTTTGGCATGAAAAATGCATCCTACACCCCTGAAATTCAGAATATGTTAGCAGCCCAAAAAAGGCCTTAATATGCATCTTAAGCCTGCAAAAATGTAGAAAACTTTGGAGGCCCAGAAAAGTGGTTTACAGGCATCCTAGACCCCCTAAACTCCAGAAAATGTTGTTGGGAAAAAACGGTGCTGGAGGGCTCCGAATGTCCCAAAAACATTTGCAGCCTGAAAGGGGCATTAACCCGCATCCTAGACCACTGAAATTTCCAATAATATTTTTGGCATGAAAAAAGCATCCTACACTCCTGAAAATTCAGAATATGTTAGCAGCCCAAAAATAGGCCTTAATATGCATTTTAAGACTGCAAAAAATGTTGAAAACCTTGGATGCCCAAAAAAGGGGTTTACAGGCATCCTAGACCCCCTAAAGTCCAGAAAATGTTGGTCTCCTAAAAACTGTGTGAGAGAGCTTTCAATGTCCCAAAAACATTTGCAGCCTGAAAGGGGCATTAACCCGCATCCTAGACCACTGAAATTCCCAATAATATTTTTGGCACGAAAAATGCATCCTACACCCCTGAAAATTCAGAATATGTTAGCAGCCCAAAAATAGGCCTTAACATGCATCTTAAGACTGCAAAAAATGTTGAAAACTTTGGATGCCCAAAAAAGGGGTTTACAGGCATCCTAGACCCCCTAAAGTCCAGAAAATGCCGGTCGCCTAAAAACGGTGTCAGAGAGCTGTGAATGTCCCAAAAACATTTGCAGCCTGAAAGAGGCATTAACCCGCATCCTAGACCACTGAAATTCCCAACAATATTTTTGGCATGAAAAATGCATCCTACACCCCTGAAATTCAGAATATGTTAGCAGCCCAAAAAAGGCCTTAATATGCATCTTAAGCCTGCAAAAATGTAGAAAACTTTGGAGGCCCAGAAAAGTGGTTTACAGGCATCCTAGACCCCCTAAACTCCAGAAAATGTTGTTGGGAAAAAACGGTGCTGGAGGGCTCCGAATGTCCCAAAAACATTTGCAGCCTGAAAGGGGCATTAACCCGCATCCTAGACCACTGAAATTTCCAACAATATTTTTGGCATGAAAAAAGCATCCTACACTCCTGAAAATTCAGAATATGTTAGCAGCCCAAAAATAGGCCTTAATATGCATTTTAAGACTGCAAAAAATGTTGAAAACCTTCGATGCCCAAAAAAGGGGTTTACAGGCATCCTAGACCCCCTAAAGTCCAGAAAATGTTGGTCTCCTAAAAACTGTGTGAGAGAGCTTTCAATGTCCCAAAAACATTTGCAGCCTGAAAGGGGCATTAACCCGCATCCTAGACCACTGAAATTCCCAATAATATTTTTGGCACGAAAAATGCATCCTACACCCCTGAAAATTCAGAATATGTTAGCAGCCCAAAAATAGGCCTTAACATGCATCTTAAGACTGCAAAAAATGTTGAAAACTTTGGATGCCCAAAAAAGGGGTTAACAGGCATCCTAGAGCCCATAAAGTCCAGAAAATGTTGGTGGCCAAAAACTGTGTCAGAGAGCTCTGAATGTCCCAAAAACATTTGCAGCCTGAAAGGGGCATTAACCTGCATCCAAGACCACTGAAATTCCCAATTACATTTTTGGCACGAAAAATGCTACACCCCTGAAAGTTCAGAATATGTTAGCAGCCCAAAAAAGGCCTTAAATGTATATTAAGCCTGCAAAAATGTAGAAAACTTTGGAGGCCTCAAAAAGGGGTTTACAGGCATCCTAGACCCCCTAAACTCCAGAAAATGTTGTTGGGAAAAAACGGTGCTGGAGGGCTCCGAATGTCCCAAAAACATTTGCAGCCTGAAAGGGGCATTAACCCGCATCCTAGACCACTGAAATTTCCAACAATATTTTTGGCATGAAAAAAGCATCCTACACTCCTGAAAGTTCAGAATATGTTAGCAGCCCAAAAATAGGCCTTAACATGCATTTTAAGACTGCAAAAAATGTTGAAAACTTTGGATGCCCAAAAAAGGGGTTTACAGGCATCCTAGACCCCCTAAAGTCCAGAAAATGCTGGTCGCCTAAAAACGGTGTCAGAGAGCTCTGAATGTACCAAAAACATTTCCAGCCTGAAAAGGGCATTAACAGGCATCCTAGAACACTGAAATTCCCAACAATATTTTTGGCATGGAAAATGCATCCTACACCCCTGAAAATTCAGAATATGTTAGCAGCCCAAAAATAGGCCTTAATATGCATTTTAAGACTGCAAAAAATGTTGAAAACTTTGGATGCCCAAAAAAGGGGTTTACAGGCATCCTAGACCCCCTAAAGTCCAGAAAATGTTGGTCTCCTAAAAACTGTGTGAGAGAGCTTTCAATGTCCCAAAAACATTTGCAGCCTGAAAGGGGCATTAACCCGCATCCTAGACCACTGAAATTCCCAATAATATTTTTGGCACGAAAAATGCATCCTACACCCCTGAAAATTCAGAATATGTTAGCAGCCCAAAAATAGGCCTTAACATGCATCTTAAGACTGCAAAAAATGTTGAAACTTTGGATGCCCAAAAAAGGGGTTTACAGGCATCCTAGAGCCCATAAAGTCCAGAAAATGTTGGTGCCCAAAAACTGTGTCAGAGAGCTCTGAATGTCCCAAAAACATTTGCAGCCTGAAAGGGGCATTAACCTGCATCCAAGACCACTGAAATTCCCAATTACATTTTTGGCACGAAAAATGCTACACCCCTGAAAGTTCAGAATATTTTAGCAGCCCAAAAAAGGCCTTAAAATGTATATTAAGCCTGTAAAAATGTAGAAAACTTTGGAGGCCTCAAAAAGGGGTTTACAGGCATCCTAGACCCCCTAAACTCCAGAAAATGTTGTTGGGAAAAAACGGTGCTGGAAAGCTCCGAATGTCCCAAAAACATTTGCAGCCTGAAAGGGGCATTAACCCGCATCCTAGACCACTGAAATTCCCAACAATATTTTTGGCATGAAAAAAGCATCCTACACCCCTGAAAGTTCAGAATATGTTAGCAGCCCAAAAACGGCCTTAACATGTATATTAAGCCTGCAAAAATGTAGAAAACTTTGGAGGCCTCAAAAAGGGGTTTACAGGCATCCTAGACACCCTAAAGTCCAGAAAATGTTGGTCGCCTAAAAACAGAGTCAGAGAGCTCTGAATGTACCAAAAACATTTCCAGCCTGAAAAGGGCATTAACAGGCATCCTAGAACACTGAAATTCCCAACAATATTTTTGGCATGAAAAATGCATCCTACACCCCTGAAAATTCAGAATATGTTAGCAGCCCAAAAATAGGCCTTAACATGCATTTTAAGACTGCAAAAAATGTTGAAAACTTTGGATGCCCAAAAAAGGGGTTTACAGGCATCCTAGACCCCCTAAAGTCCAGAAAATGCTGGTCGCCTAAAAACGGTGTCAGAGACGCTCTGAATGTCCCAAAAACATTTGCAGCCTGAAAAGGGCATTAACAGGCATCCTAGACCACTGAAATTCCCAACAATATTTTTGGCATGAAAAATGCATCCTACACCCCTGAAAATTCAGAATATGTTAGCAGCCCAAAAATAGGCCTTAACATGCATCTTAAGACTGCAATACATATTGAAAACTTTGGATGTCCAAAAAAGGGGTTTACAGGCATCCTAGACCCCATAAAGTCCAGAAAATGTTGGTGGCCAAAAACTGTATCAGAGAGCTCTGAATGTCCCAAAAACATTTGCGCCTAAAAGGGGCATTAACCTGCATCCAAGACCACTGAAATTCCAAATTACATTTTTGGCACGAAAAATGCTACTCCCCTGAAAGTTCAGAATATGTTAGCACCCCAAAAAAGGCCTTAAAATGTATATTAAGCCTGCAAAAATGTAGAAAACTTTGGAGGCCTCAAAAAGGGGTTTACAGGCATCCTAGACCCCCTAAAGTCCACAAAATGTTGGTCACCTAAAAGCTGTGTGAGAGAGCTCTCAATGTCCCAAAAACATTTGCAGCCTGAAAGGGGCATTAACCCGCATCCTAGACCACTGAAATTCCCAATAATATTTTTGGCACGAAAAATGCATCCTACACCCCTGAAATTCAGAATATGTTAGCAGCCCAAAAAAGGCTTTAAAATGCATCTGAAGCCTGCAAAAATGTAGAAAACTTTGGAGGCCCAGAAAAGGGGTTTACAGGCATCCTAGACCCCCTAAACTCCAGAAAATGTTGGTGGCCAAAAACTGTGTCAGAGAGCTCTGAATGTCCCAAAAACCTTCACAGCCTGAAAGGGGCATTAACCTGCATCCTAGACCACTGAAAATCCCAATTATATTTTTGGCACGAAAAATGCTACACCCCTGAAAGTTCAGAATATGTTAGCAGCCCAAAAAAGGCCTTAATATGCATCTTAAGCCTGCAAAAATGTAGAAAACTTTGGAGGCCCAGAAAAGGGGTTTACAGGCATCCTAGACCCCCTAAACTCCAGAAAATGTTGTTGGGAAAAAACGGTGCTGTAGAGCTCCGAATGTCCCAAAAACATTTGCAGCCTGAAAGGGGCATTAACCCTCATCCTAGACCACTGAAATTTCCAACAATATTTTTGGCATGAAAAAAACATCCTACACCCCTGAAAGTTCAGAATATGTTAGCAGCCCAAAAATAGGCCTTAACATGCATTTTAAGCCTGCAAAAATGTAGAAAACTTTGGAGGCCCAAAAAAGGGGTTTACAGGCATCCTAGACCCCATGAAGTCCAGAAAATGTTGGTGGCCAAAAACTGTATCAGAGAGCTCTGAATGTCGCAAAAACATTTGCAGCCTGAAAGGGGCATTAACCTGCATCCAAGACCACTGAAATTCCCAATTACATTTTTGGCACGAAAAATGCTACACCCCTGAAAGTTCAGAATATGTTAGCAGCCCAAAAAAGGCCTTAAAATGTATATTAAGCCTGTAAAAATGTAGAAAACTTTGGAGGCCTCAAAAAGGGGTTTACAGGCATCCTAGACCCCCTAAAGTCCAGAAAATGTTGGTCTCCTAAAAACTGTGTGAGAGAGCTCTCAATGTCCCAAAAACATTTGCAGCCTGAAAGGGGCATTAACCCGCATCCTAGACCACTGAAATTCCCAATAATATTTTTGGCACGAAAAATGCATCCTACACCCCTGAAAATTCAGAATATGTTAGCAGCCCAAAAATAGGCCTTAACATGCATCTTAAGACTGCAAAAAATGTTGAAAACTTTGGATGCCCAAAAAAGGGGTTTACAGGCATCCTAGAGCCCATAAAGTCCAGAAAATGTTGGTGCCCAAAAACTGTGTCAGAGAGCTCTGAATGTCCCAAAAACATTTGCAGCCTGAAAGGGGCATTAACCTGCATCCAAGACCACTGAAATTCCCAATTACATTTTTGGCACGAAAAATGCTACACCCCTGAAAGTTCAGAATATGTTAGCAGCCCAAAAAAGGCCTTAAAATGTATATTAAGCCTGCAAAAATGTAGAAAACTTTGGAGGCCTCAAAAAGGGGTTTACAGGCATCCTAGACCCCCTAAACTCCAGAAAATGTTGTTGGGAAAAAACAGTGCTGGAAAGCTCTGAATGTCCCAAAAACATTTGCAGCCTGAAAGGGGCATTAACCCGCATCCTAGACCACTGAAATTCCAAACAATATTTTTGGCATGAAAAAAGCATCCTACACCCCTGAAAGTTCAGAATATGTTAGCAGCCCAAAAATAGGCCTTAACATACATCTTAAGACTGCAATACATATTGAAAACTTTGGATGTCCAAAAAAGGGGTTTACAGGCATCCTAGACCCCATAAAGTCCAGAAAATGTTGGTGGCCAAAAACTGTATCAGAGAGCTCTGAATGTCCCAAAAACATTTGCGCCTGAAAGGGGCATTAACCTGCATCCAAGACCACTGAAATTCCCAATTATATTTTTGGCACGAAAAATGCTACTCCCCTGAAAGTTCAGAATATGTTAGCACCCCAAAAAAGGCCTTAAAATGTATATTAAGCCTGCAAAAATGTAAAAAACTTTGGAGGCCTCAAAAAGGGGTTTACAGGCATCCTAGACCCCCTAAAGTCCACAAAATGTTGGTCACCTAAAAGCTGTGTGAGAGAGCTCTCAATGTCCAAAAAACATTTGCAGCCTGAAAGGGGCATTAACCCGCATCCTAGACCACTGAAATTCCCAATAATATTTTTGGCACGAAAAATGCATCCTACACCCCTGAAAATTCAGAATATGTTAGCAGCCCAAAAATAGGCCTTAACATGCATCTTAAGACTGCAATACATATTGAAAACTTTGGATGCCCAAAAAAGGGGTTTACAGTCATCCTAGAGCCCATAAAGTTCAGAAAATGTTGGTGGCCAAAAACTGTGTCAGAGAGCTCTGAATGTCCCAAAAACCTTTACAGCCTGAAAGTGGCATTAACCTGCATCCTAGAACACTGAAATTCCCAATTATATTTTTGGCACGAAAAATGCTACACCCCTGAAAGTTCAGAATATGTTAGCAGCTCAAAAAAGGCCTTAAAATGCATCTGAAGCCTGCAAAAATGTAGAAAACTTTGGAGGCCCAGAAAACGGGTTTACAGGCATCCTAGACCCCCTAAACTCCAGAAAATTTTGTTGGGAAAAAACGGTGCTGGAGAGCTCAGAATGTCCCAAAAACATTTGCAGCCTGAAAGAGGCATTAACCCGCATCCTAGACCACTGAAATTCCCAACAATATTTTTGGCATGAAAAATGCATCCTACACCCCTGAAATTCAGAATATGTTAGCAGCCCAAAAATAGGGCTTAACATGTATCTTAAGACTGCAAAAAATGTTGAAAACTTTGGATGCCCAAAAAATGGGGTTTACAGGCATCCTAGAGCCCATAAAGTCCAGAAAATGTTGGTGGCCAAAAACTGTGTCAGAGAGCTCTGAATGTCCCAAAAACCTTTACAGCCTGAAAGGGGCATTAACCTGCATCCTAGACCACTGAAATTCCCAATTATATTTTTGGCACGAAAAATGCTACACCCCTGAAAGTTCAGAATATGTTAGCAGCCCAAAAAAGGCCTTAATATGCATCTTAAGCCTGCAAAAATGTAGAAAACTTTGGAGGCCCAGAAAAGTGGTTTACAGGCATCCTAGACCCCCTAAACTCCAGAAAATGTTGTTGGGAAAAAACGGTGCTGGAGAGCTCCGAATGTCCCAAAAACATTTGCAGCCTGAAAGGGGCATTAACCCGCATCCTAGAGTACTGAAATTTCCAACAATATTTTTGGCATGAAAAAAGCATCCTACACTCCTGAAAGTTCAGAATATGTTAGCAGCCCAAAAATAGGCCTTAACATGCATTTTAAGACTGCAAAAAATGTTGAAAACTTTGGATGCCCAAAAAAGGGGTTTACAGGCATCCTAGACCCCCTAAAGTCCAGAAAATGCTGGTCGCCTAAAAACAGTGTCAGAGAGCTCTGAATGTACCAAAAACATTTGCAGCCTGAAAAGGGCATTAACAGGCATCCTAGAACACTGAAATTCCCAACAATATTTTTGGCATGAAAAATGCATCCTACACCCCTGAAAATTCAGAATATGTTAGCAGCCCAAAAATAGGCCTTAATATGCATTTTAAGACTGCAAAAAATGTTGAAAACTTTGGATGCCCAAAAAAGGGGTTTACAGGCATCCTAGACCCCCTAAAGTCCAGAAAATGTTGGTCTCCTAAAAACTGTGTGAGAGAGCTTTCAATGTCCCAAAAACATTTGCAGCCTGAAAGGGGCATTAACCCGCATCCTAGACCACTGAAATTCCCAATAATATTTTTGGCACGAAAAATGCATCCTACACCCCTGAAAATTCAGAATATGTTAGCAGCCCAAAAATAGGCCTTAACATGTATGTTAAGACTGCAAAAAATGATGAAAACTTTGGATGCCCAAAAAAGGGGTTTACAGGCTTCCTAGAGCCCATAAAGTCCAGAAAATGTTGGTGGCCAAAAACTGTGTCAGAGAGCTCTGAATGTCCCAAAAACCTTTACAGCCTGAAAGGGGCATTAACCTGCATCCAAGACCACTGAAATTCCCAATTACATTTTTGGCACAAAAAATGCTATACCCCTGAAAGTTCAGAATATGTCAGCAGCCCAAAAAAGGCCTTAAAATGTATATTAAGCCTGCAAAAATGTAGAAAACTTTGGAGGCCTCAAAAAGGGGTTTACAGGCATCCTAGACCCCCTAAACTCCAGAAAATGTTGTTGGGAAAAAACGGTGCTGGAGAGCTCCGAATGTCCCAAAAACATTTGCAGCCTGAAAGGGGCATTAACCCGCATCCTAGACCACTGAAATTTCCAACAATATTTTTGGCATGAAAAAAGCATCCTACACCCCTGAAAGTTCAGAATATGTTAGCAGCCCAAAAAAGGCCTTACAATGTATATTAAGCCTGCAAAAATGTAGAAAACTTTGGAGGCCTCAAAAAGGGGTTTACAGGCATCCTAGACGCCCTAAAGTCCAGAAAATGTTGGTCGCCTAAAAACGGGGTCAGAGAGCTCTGAATGTCCCAAAAACATTTGCAGCCTGAAAGGGGCATTAACCCGCATCCTAGACCACTGAAATTCCCAATATTATTTTTGGCACGAAAAATGTATCCTACACCCCTGAAAATTCAGAATATGTTAGCAGCCCAAAAATAGGCCTTAACATGCATTTTAAGACGGCAAAAAATGTTGAAAACTTTGGATGCCCAAAAAAGGGGTTTACAGGCATCCTAGACCCCATAAAGTCCAGAAAATGTTGGTGGCCAAAAACTGTATCAGAGAGCTCTGAATGTCCCAAAAACATTTGCAGCCTGAAAGGGGCATTAACCTGCATCCAAGACCACTGAAATTCCCAATTACATTTTTGGCACGAAAAATGCTACACCCCTGAAAGTTCAGAATATGTTAGCAGCCCAAAAAAGGCCTTAAAATGTATATTAAGCCTGCAAAAATGTAGAAAACTTTGGATGCCCAAAAAAGGGATTTACAGGCATCCTAGACCCCCTAAAGTCCAGAAAATGTTGGTGGCCAAAAACTGTATCAGAGAGCTCTGAATGTCGCAAAAACATTTGCAGCCTGAAAGGGGCATTAACTTGCATCCAAGACCACTGAAATTCCCAACAATATTTTTGGCATGAAAAAAGCATCCTACACCCCTGAAAGTTCAGAATATGTTAGCAGCCCAAAAAAGGCCTTAACATGTATATTAAGCCTGCAAAAATGTAGAAAACCTTGGAGGCCTCAAAAAGTGGTTTACAGGCATCCTAGACACCCTAAAGTCCAGAAAATGTTGGTCAGCTAAAAACGGTGTCAGAGAGCTCTGAATGTCCCAAAAACATGTGCAGCCTGAAAAGGGCATTAACAGGCATCCTAGACCACTGAAATTCCCAACAATATTTTTGGCATGAAAAATGCATCCTACACCCCTGAAAATTCAGAATATGTTAGCAGCCCAAAAAAAGGCCTTAACATGCATCTTAAGACTGCAATACATATTGAAAACTTTGGATGTCCAAAAAAGGGGTTTACAGGCATCCTAGAACCCATAAAGTCCAGAAAATGTTGGTGGCAAAAAACTGTATCAGAGAGCTCTGAATGTCCCAAAAACATTTGCGCCTGAAAGGGGCATTAACCTGCATCCAAGACCACTGAAATTCCCAATTACATTTTTGACACGAAAAATGCTACTCCCCTGAAAGTTCAGAATATGTTAGCAGCCCAAAAATAGGCCTTAAAATGTATGTTAAGACTGCAAAAAATGATGAAAACTTTGGATGCCCAAAAAAGGGGTTTACAGGCTTCCTAGAGCCCATAAAGTCCAGAAAATGTTGGTGGCCAAAAACTGTGTCAGAGAGCTCTGAATGTCCCAAAAACCTTTACAGCCTGAAAGGGGCATTAACCTGCATCCAAGACCACTGAAATTCCCAATTACATTTTTGGCACAAAAAATGCTATACCCCTGAAAGTTCAGAATATGTCAGCAGCCCAAAAAAGGCCTTAAAATGTATATTAAGCCTGCAAAAATGTAGAAAACTTTGGAGGCCTCAAAAAGGGGTTTACAGGCATCCTAGACCCCCTAAACTCCAGAAAATGTTGTTGGGAAAAAACGGTGCTGGAGAGCTCCGAATGTCCCAAAAACATTTGCAGCCTGAAAGGGGCATTAACCCGCATCCTAGACCACTGAAATTTCCAACAATATTTTTGGCATGAAAAAAGCATCCTACACCCCTGAAAGTTCAGAATATGTTAGCAGCCCAAAAAAGGCCTTAAAATGTATATTAAGCCTGCAAAAATGTAGAAAACTTTGGAGGCCTCAAAAAGGGGTTTACAGGCATCCTAGACGCCCTAAAGTCCAGAAAATGTTGGTCGCCTAAAAACGGGGTCAGAGAGCTCTGAATGTCCCAAAAACATTTGCAGCCTGAAAGGGGCATTAACCCGCATCCTAGACCACTGAAATTCCCAATATTATTTTTGGCACGAAAAATGTATCCTACACCCCTGAAAATTCAGAATATGTTAGCAGCCCAAAAATAGGCCTTAACATGCATTTTAAGACGGCAAAAAATGTTGAAAACTTTGGATGCCCAAAAAAGGGGTTTACAGGCATCCTAGACCCCATAAAGTCCAGAAAATGTTGGTGGCCAAAAACTGTATCAGAGAGCTCTGAATGTCCCAAAAACATTTGCAGCCTGAAAGGGGCATTAACCTGCATCCAAGACCACTGAAATTCCCAATTACATTTTTGGCACGAAAAATGCTACACCCCTGAAAGTTCAGAATATGTTAGCAGCCCAAAAAAGGCCTTAAAATGTATATTAAGCCTGCAAAAATGTAGAAAACTTTGGAGGCCTCAAAAAGGGGTTTACAGGCATCCTAGACCCCCTAAAGTCCAGAAAATGTTGGTGCCCAAAAACTGTGTCAGAGAGCTCTGAATGTCCCAAAAACATTTGCAGCCTGAAAGGGGCATTAACCTGCATCCAAGACCACTGAAATTCTCAATTACATTTTTGGCACGAAAAATGCTACACCCCTGAAAGTTCAGAATATGTTAGCAGCCCAAAAAAGGCCTTAACATGTATATTAAGCCTGCAAAAATGTAGAAAACTTTCGAGGCCTCAAAAAGGGGTTTACAGGCATCCTAGAGCCCTAAAGTCCAGAAAATGCTGGTCGCCTAAAAACGGTGTCAGAGAGCTCTGAATGTCCCAAAAACATTTGCAGCCTGAAAGGGGCATTAACCCGCATCCTAGACCACTGAAATTCCCAACAATATTTTTGGCATGAAAAATGCATCCTACACCCCTGAAATTCAGAATATGTTAGCAGCCCAAAAATAGGGCTTAACATGTATCTTAAGACTGCAAAAAATGTTGAAAACTTTGGATGCCCAAAAAATGGGGTTTACAGGCATCCTAGAGCCCATAAAGTCCAGAAAATGTTGGTGGCCAAAAACTGTGTCAGAGAGCTCTGAATGTCCCAAAAACCTTTACAGCCTGAAAGGGGCATTAACCTGCATCCTAGACCACTGAAATTCCCAATTATATTTTTGGCACGAAAAATGCTACACCCCTGAAAGTTCAGAATATGTTAGCAGCCCAAAAAAGGCCTTAATATGCATCTTAAGCCTGCAAAAATGTAGAAAACTTTGGAGGCCCAGAAAAGTGGTTTACAGGCATCCTAGACCCCCTAAACTCCAGAAAATGTTGTTGGGAAAAAACGGTGCTGGAGAGCTCCGAATGTCCCAAAAACATTTGCAGCCTGAAAGGGGCATTAACCCGCATCCTAGAGTACTGAAATTTCCAACAATATTTTTGGCATGAAAAAAGCATCCTACACTCCTGAAAGTTCAGAATATGTTAGCAGCCCAAAAATAGGCCTTAACATGCATTTTAAGACTGCAAAAAATGTTGAAAACTTTGGATGCCCAAAAAAGGGGTTTACAGGCATCCTAGACCCCCTAAAGTCCAGAAAATGCTGGTCGCCTAAAAACAGTGTCAGAGAGCTCTGAATGTACCAAAAACATTTGCAGCCTGAAAAGGGCATTAACAGGCATCCTAGAACACTGAAATTCCCAACAATATTTTTGGCATGAAAAATGCATCCTACACCCCTGAAAATTCAGAATATGTTAGCAGCCCAAAAATAGGCCTTAATATGCATTTTAAGACTGCAAAAAATGTTGAAAACTTTGGATGCCCAAAAAAGGGGTTTACAGGCATCCTAGACCCCCTAAAGTCCAGAAAATGTTGGTCTCCTAAAAACTGTGTGAGAGAGCTTTCAATGTCCCAAAAACATTTGCAGCCTGAAAGGGGCATTAACCCGCATCCTAGACCACTGAAATTCCCAATAATATTTTTGGCACGAAAAATGCATCCTACACCCCTGAAAATTCAGAATATGTTAGCAGCCCAAAAATAGGCCTTAACATGTATGTTAAGACTGCAAAAAATGATGAAAACTTTGGATGCCCAAAAAAGGGGTTTACAGGCTTCCTAGAGCCCATAAAGTCCAGAAAATGTTGGTGGCCAAAAACTGTGTCAGAGAGCTCTGAATGTCCCAAAAACCTTTACAGCCTGAAAGGGGCATTAACCTGCATCCAAGACCACTGAAATTCCCAATTACATTTTTGGCACAAAAAATGCTATACCCCTGAAAGTTCAGAATATGTCAGCAGCCCAAAAAAGGCCTTAAAATGTATATTAAGCCTGCAAAAATGTAGAAAACTTTGGAGGCCTCAAAAAGGGGTTTACAGGCATCCTAGACCCCCTAAACTCCAGAAAATGTTGTTGGGAAAAAACGGTGCTGGAGAGCTCCGAATGTCCCAAAAACATTTGCAGCCTGAAAGGGGCATTAACCCGCATCCTAGACCACTGAAATTTCCAACAATATTTTTGGCATGAAAAAAGCATCCTACACCCCTGAAAGTTCAGAATATGTTAGCAGCCCAAAAAAGGCCTTACAATGTATATTAAGCCTGCAAAAATGTAGAAAACTTTGGAGGCCTCAAAAAGGGGTTTACAGGCATCCTAGACGCCCTAAAGTCCAGAAAATGTTGGTCGCCTAAAAACGGGGTCAGAGAGCTCTGAATGTCCCAAAAACATTTGCAGCCTGAAAGGGGCATTAACCCGCATCCTAGACCACTGAAATTCCCAATATTATTTTTGGCACGAAAAATGTATCCTACACCCCTGAAAATTCAGAATATGTTAGCAGCCCAAAAATAGGCCTTAACATGCATTTTAAGACGGCAAAAAATGTTGAAAACTTTGGATGCCCAAAAAAGGGGTTTACAGGCATCCTAGACCCCATAAAGTCCAGAAAATGTTGGTGGCCAAAAACTGTATCAGAGAGCTCTGAATGTCCCAAAAACATTTGCAGCCTGAAAGGGGCATTAACCTGCATCCAAGACCACTGAAATTCCCAATTACATTTTTGGCACGAAAAATGCTACACCCCTGAAAGTTCAGAATATGTTAGCAGCCCAAAAAAGGCCTTAAAATGTATATTAAGCCTGCAAAAATGTAGAAAACTTTGGATGCCCAAAAAAGGGGTTTACAGGCATCCTAGACCCCCTAAAGTCCAGAAAATGTTGGTGGCCAAAAACTGTATCAGAGAGCTCTGAATGTCGCAAAAACATTTGCAGCCTGAAAGGGGCATTAACTTGCATCCAAGACCACTGAAATTCCCAACAATATTTTTGGCATGAAAAAAGCATCCTACACCCCTGAAAGTTCAGAATATGTTAGCAGCCCAAAAAAGGCCTTAACATGTATATTAAGCCTGCAAAAATGTAGAAAACCTTGGAGGCCTCAAAAAGTGGTTTACAGGCATCCTAGACACCCTAAAGTCCAGAAAATGTTGGTCAGCTAAAAACGGTGTCAGAGAGCTCTGAATGTCCCAAAAACATGTGCAGCCTGAAAAGGGCATTAACAGGCATCCTAGACCACTGAAATTCCCAACAATATTTTTGGCATGAAAAATGCATCCTACACCCCTGAAAATTCAGAATATGTTAGCAGCCCAAAAAAAGGCCTTAACATGCATCTTAAGACTGCAATACATATTGAAAACTTTGGATGTCCAAAAAAGGGGTTTACAGGCATCCTAGAACCCATAAAGTCCAGAAAATGTTGGTGGCAAAAAACTGTATCAGAGAGCTCTGAATGTCCCAAAAACATTTGCGCCTGAAAGGGGCATTAACCTGCATCCAAGACCACTGAAATTCCCAATTACATTTTTGACACGAAAAATGCTACTCCCCTGAAAGTTCAGAATATGTTAGCAGCCCAAAAATAGGCCTTAAAATGTATGTTAAGACTGCAAAAAATGATGAAAACTTTGGATGCCCAAAAAAGGGGTTTACAGGCTTCCTAGAGCCCATAAAGTCCAGAAAATGTTGGTGGCCAAAAACTGTGTCAGAGAGCTCTGAATGTCCCAAAAACCTTTACAGCCTGAAAGGGGCATTAACCTGCATCCAAGACCACTGAAATTCCCAATTACATTTTTGGCACAAAAAATGCTATACCCCTGAAAGTTCAGAATATGTCAGCAGCCCAAAAAAGGCCTTAAAATGTATATTAAGCCTGCAAAAATGTAGAAAACTTTGGAGGCCTCAAAAAGGGGTTTACAGGCATCCTAGACCCCCTAAACTCCAGAAAATGTTGTTGGGAAAAAACGGTGCTGGAGAGCTCCGAATGTCCCAAAAACATTTGCAGCCTGAAAGGGGCATTAACCCGCATCCTAGACCACTGAAATTTCCAACAATATTTTTGGCATGAAAAAAGCATCCTACACCCCTGAAAGTTCAGAATATGTTAGCAGCCCAAAAAAGGCCTTAAAATGTATATTAAGCCTGCAAAAATGTAGAAAACTTTGGAGGCCTCAAAAAGGGGTTTACAGGCATCCTAGACGCCCTAAAGTCCAGAAAATGTTGGTCGCCTAAAAACGGGGTCAGAGAGCTCTGAATGTCCCAAAAACATTTGCAGCCTGAAAGGGGCATTAACCCGCATCCTAGACCACTGAAATTCCCAATATTATTTTTGGCACGAAAAATGTATCCTACACCCCTGAAAATTCAGAATATGTTAGCAGCCCAAAAATAGGCCTTAACATGCATTTTAAGACGGCAATAAATGTTGAAAACTTTGGATGCCCAAAAAAGGGGTTTACAGGCATCCTAGACCCCATAAAGTCCAGAAAATGTTGGTGGCCAAAAACTGTATCAGAGAGCTCTGAATGTCCCAAAAACATTTGCAGCCTGAAAGGGGCATTAACCTGCATCCAAGACCACTGACATTCCCAATTACATTTTTGGCACGAAAAATGCTACACCCCTGAAAGTTCAGAATATGTTAGCAGCCCAAAAAAGGCCTTAAAATGTATATTAAGCCTGCAAAAATGTAGAAAACTTTGGAGGCCTCAAAAAGGGGTTTACAGGCATCCTAGACCCCCTAAAGTCCAGAAAATGTTGGTGCCCAAAAACTGTGTCAGAGAGCTCTGAATGTCCCAAAAACATTTGCAGCCTGAAAGGGGCATTAACCTGCATCCAAGACCACTGAAATTCTCAATTACATTTTTGGCACGAAAAATGCTACACCCCTGAAAGTTCAGAATATGTTAGCAGCCCAAAAAAGGCCTTAACATGTATATTAAGCCTGCAAAAATGTAGAAAACTTTCGAGGCCTCAAAAAGGGGTTTACAGGCATCCTAGAGCCCTAAAGTCCAGAAAATGCTGGTCGCCTAAAAACGGTGTCAGAGAGCTCTGAATGTCCCAAAAACATTTGCAGCCTGAAAGGGGCATTAACCCGCATCCTAGACCACTGAAATTCCCAATAATATTTTTGGCACGAAAAATGTATCCTACACCCCTGAAAATTCAGAATATGTTAGCAGCCCAAAAATAGGCCTTAACATGCATTTTAAGAACGCAAAAAATGTTGAAAACTTTGGATGCCCAAAAAAGGGGTTTACAGGCATCCTAGACACCTAAAGTCCAGAAAATGTTGGTGGCCAAAAACTGTATCAGAGAGCTCTGAATGTCGCAAAAACATTTGCAGCCTGAAAGGGGCATTAACTTGCATCCAAGACCACTGAAATTCCCAACAATATTTTTGGCATGAAAAAAGCATCCTACACCCCTGAAAGTTCAGAATATGTTAGCAGCCCAAAAAAGGCCTTAACATGTATATTAAGCCTGCAAAAATGTAGAAAACCTTGGAGGCCTCAAAAAGTGGTTTACAGGCATCCTAGACACCCTAAAGTCCAGAAAATGTTGGTCGGCTAAAAACGGTGTCAGAGAGCTCTGAATGTCCCAAAAACATGTGCAGCCTGAAAAGGGCATTAACAGGCATCCTAGACCACTGAAATTCCCAACAATATTTTTGGCATGAAAAATGCATCCTACACCCCTGAAAATTCAGAATATGTTAGCAGCCCAAAAAAAGGCCTTAACATGCATCTTAAGACTGCAATACATATTGAAAACTTTGGATGTCCAAAAAAGGGGTTTACAGGCATCCTAGAACCCATAAAGTCCAGAAAATGTTGGTGGCAAAAAACTGTATCAGAGAGCTCTGAATGTCCCAAAAACATTTGCGCCTGAAAGGGGCATTAACCTGCATCCAAGACCACTGAAATTCCCAATTACATTTTTGACACGAAAAATGCTACTCCCCTGAAAGTTCAGAATATGTTAGCACCCCAAAAAAGGCCTTAAAATGTATATTAAGCCTGCAAAAATGTAGAAAACTTTGGAGGCCTCAAAAAGGGGTTTACAGGCATCCTAGAACCCCTAAAGTCCACAAAATGTTGGTCACCTAAAAGCTGTGTAAGAGAGCTCTCAATGTCCCAAAAACATTTGCAGCCTGAAAGGGGCATTAACCCGCATCCTAGACCACTGAAATTCCCAATAATATTTTTGGCACGAAAAATGCATCCTACACCCCTGAAAATTCAGAATATGTTAGCAGCCCAAAAATAGGCCTTAACATGCATCTTAAGACTGCAGAAAATGTTGAAAACTTTGGATGCCCAAAAAAGGGGTTTACAGTCATCCTAGAGCTTATAAAGTTCAGAAAATGTTGGTGGCCAAAAACTGTGTCAGAGAGCTCTGAATGTCCCAAAAACCTTTACAGCCTGAAAGGGGCATTAACCTGCATCCAAGACCACTGAAATTCCCAATTACATTTTTGGCACGAAAAATGCTACACCCCTGAAAGTTCAGAATATGTTAGCAGCTCATAAAAGGCCTTAAAATGCATCTGAAGCCTGCAAAAATGTAGAAAACTTTGGAGGCCCAGAAAACGGGTTTACAGGCATGCTAGACCCCCTAAACTCCAGAAAATTTTGTAGGGAAAAAACGGTGCTGGAGAGCTCCGAATGTCCCAAAAACATTTGCAGCCTGAAAGAGGCATTAACCCGCATCCTAGACCACTGAAATTCCCAACAATATTTTTGGCATGAAAAATGCATCCTACAACCCTGAAATTCAGAATATGTTAGCAGCCCAAAAAAGGCCTTAATATGCATCTTAAGCCTGCAAAAATGTAGAAAACTTTGGAGGCCCAGAAAAGTGGTTTACAGGCATCCTAGACCCCCTAAACTCCAGAAAATGTTGTTGGGAAAAAACGGTGCTGGAGGGCTCCGAATGTCCCAAAAACATTTGCAGCCTGAAAGGGGCATTAACCCGCATCCTAGACCACTGAAATTTCCAACAATATTTTTGGCATGAAAAAAGCATCCTACACTCCTGAAAATTCAGAATATGTTAGCAGCCCAAAAATAGGCCTTAATATGCATTTTAAGACTGCAAAAAATGTTGAAAACCTTGGATGCCCAAAAAAGGGGTTTACAGGCATCCTAGACCCCCTAAAGTCCAGAAAATGTTGGTCTCCTAAAAACTGTGTGAGAGAGCTTTCAATGTCCCAAAAACATTTGCAGCCTGAAAGGGGCATTAACCCGCATCCTAGACCACTGAAATTCCCAATAATATTTTTGGCACGAAAAATGCATCCTACACCCCTGAAAATTCAGAATATGTTAGCAGCCCAAAAATAGGCCTTAACATGCATCTTAAGACTGCAAAAAATGTTGAAAACTTTGGATGCCCAAAAAAGGGGTTAACAGGCATCCTAGAGCCCATAAAGTCCAGAAAATGTTGGTGGCCAAAAACTGTGTCAGAGAGCTCTGAATGTCCCAAAAACCTTTACAGCCTGAAAGGGGCATTAACCTGCATCCAAGACCACTGAAATTCCCAATTACATTTTTGGCACGAAAAATGCATCCTACACCCCTGAAAATTCAGAATATGTTAGCAGCCCAAAAAAGGCCTTAAAATGTATATTAAGCCTGCAAAAATGTAGAAAACTTTGGAGGCCTCAAAAAGGGGTTTACAGGCATCCTAGACCCCCTAAACTCCAGAAAATGTTGTTGGGAAAAAACGGTGCTGGAGGGCTCCGAATGTCCCAAAAACATTTGCAGCCTGAAAGGGGCATTAACCCGCATCCTAGACCACTGAAATTTCCAACAATATTTTTGGCATGAAAAAAGCATCCTACACCCCTGAAAGTTCAGAATATGTTAGCAGCCCAAAAACGGCCTTAACATGTATATTAAGCCTGCAAAAATGTAGAAAACTTTGGAGGCCTCAAAAAGGGGTTTACAGGCATCCTAGACACCCTAAAGTCCAGAAAATGTTGGTCGCCTAAAAACAGAGTCAGAGAGCTCTGAATGTACCAAAAACATTTCCAGCCTGAAAAGGGCATTAACAGGCATCCTAGAACACTGAAATTCCCAACAATATTTTTGGCATGAAAAATGCATCCTACACCCCTGAAAATTCAGAATATGTTAGCAGCCCAAAAATAGGCCTTAACATGCATTTTAAGACTGCAAAAAATGTTGAAAACTTTGGATGCCCAAAAAAGGGGTTTACAGGCATCCTAGACCCCCTAAAGTCCAGAAAATGCTGGTCGCCTAAAAACGGTGTTAGAGACGCTCTGAATGTCCCAAAAACATTTGCAGCCTGAAAAGGGCATTAACAGGCATCCTAGACCACTGAAATTCCCAACAATATTTTTGGCATGAAAAATGCATCCTACACCCCTGAAAATTCAGAATATGTTAGCAGCCCAAAAATAGGCCTTAACATGCATCTTAAGACTGCAATACATATTGAAAACTTTGGATGTCCAAAAAAGGGGTTTACAGGCATCCTAGACCCCATAAAGTCCAGAAAATGTTGGTGGCCAAAAACTGTATCAGAGAGCTCTGAATGTCCCAAAAACATTTGCGCCTGAAAGGGGCATTAACCTGCATCCAAGACCACTGAAATTCCAAATTACATTTTTGGCACGAAAAATGCTACTCCCCTGAAAGTTCAGAATATGTTAGCACCCCAAAAAAGGCCTTAAAATGTATATTAAGCCTGCAAAAATGTAGAAAACTTTGGAGGCCTCAAAAAGGGGTTTACAGGCATCCTAGACCCCCTAAAGTCCACAAAATGTTGGTCACCTAAAAGCTGTGTGAGAGAGCTCTCAATGTCCCAAAAACATTTGCAGCCTGAAAGGGGCATTAACCCGCATCCTAGACCACTGAAATTCCCAATAATATTTTTGGCACGAAAAATGCATCCTACACCCCTGAAATTCAGAATATGTTAGCAGCCCAAAAAAGGCTTTAAAATGCATCTGAAGCCTGCAAAAATGTAGAAAACTTTGGAGGCCCAGAAAAGGGGTTTACAGGCATCCTAGACCCCCTAAACTCCAGAAAATGTTGGTGGCCAAAAACTGTGTCAGAGAGCTCTGAATGTCCCAAAAACCTTCACAGCCTGAAAGGGGCATTAACCTGCATCCTAGACCACTGAAAATCCCAATTATATTTTTGGCACGAAAAATGCTACACCCCTGAAAGTTCAGAATATGTTAGCAGCCCAAAAAAGGCCTTAATATGCATCTTAAGCCTGCAAAAATGTAGAAAACTTTGGAGGCCCAGAAAAGGGGTTTACAGGCATCCTAGACCCCCTAAACTCCAGAAAATGTTGTTGGGAAAAAACGGTGCTGTAGAGCTCCGAATGTCCCAAAAACATTTGCAGCCTGAAAGGGGCATTAACCCTCATCCTAGACCACTGAAATTTCCAACAATATTTTTGGCATGAAAAAAACATCCTACACCCCTGAAAGTTCAGAATATGTTAGCAGCCCAAAAATAGGCCTTAACATGCATTTTAAGCCTGCAAAAATGTAGAAAACTTTGGAGGCCCAAAAAAGGGGTTTACAGGCATCCTAGACCCCATGAAGTCCAGAAAATGTTGGTGGCCAAAAACTGTATCAGAGAGCTCTGAATGTCGCAAAAACATTTGCAGCCTGAAAGGGGCATTAACCTGCATCCAAGACCACTGAAATTCCCAATTACATTTTTGGCACGAAAAATGCTACACCCCTGAAAGTTCAGAATATGTTAGCAGCCCAAAAAAGGCCTTAAAATGTATATTAAGCCTGTAAAAATGTAGAAAACTTTGGAGGCCTCAAAAAGGGGTTTACAGGCATCCTAGACCCCCTAAAGTCCAGAAAATGTTGGTCTCCTAAAAACTGTGTGAGAGAGCTCTCAATGTCCCAAAAACATTTGCAGCCTGAAAGGGGCATTAACCCGCATCCTAGACCACTGAAATTCCCAATAATATTTTTGGCACGAAAAATGCATCCTACACCCCTGAAAATTCAGAATATGTTAGCAGCCCAAAAATAGGCCTTAACATGCATCTTAAGACTGCAAAAAATGTTGAAAACTTTGGATGCCCAAAAAAGGGGTTTACAGGCATCCTAGAGCCCATAAAGTCCAGAAAATGTTGGTGCCCAAAAACTGTGTCAGAGAGCTCTGAATGTCCCAAAAACATTTGCAGCCTGAAAGGGGCATTAACCTGCATCCAAGACCACTGAAATTCCCAATTACATTTTTGGCACGAAAAATGCTACACCCCTGAAAGTTCAGAATATGTTAGCAGCCCAAAAAAGGCCTTAAAATGTATATTAAGCCTGCAAAAATGTAGAAAACTTTGGAGGCCTCAAAAAGGGGTTTACAGGCATCCTAGACCCCCTAAACTCCAGAAAATGTTGTTGGGAAAAAACAGTGCTGGAAAGCTCTGAATGTCCCAAAAACATTTGCAGCCTGAAAGGGGCATTAACCCGCATCCTAGACCACTGAAATTCCAAACAATATTTTTGGCATGAAAAAAGCATCCTACACCCCTGAAAGTTCAGAATATGTTAGCAGCCCAAAAATAGGCCTTAACATACATCTTAAGACTGCAATACATATTGAAAACTTTGGATGTCCAAAAAAGGGGTTTACAGGCATCCTAGACCCCATAAAGTCCAGAAAATGTTGGTGGCCAAAAACTGTATCAGAGAGCTCTGAATGTCCCAAAAACATTTGCGCCTGAAAGGGGCATTAACCTGCATCCAAGACCACTGAAATTCCCAATTATATTTTTGGCACGAAAAATGCTACTCCCCTGAAAGTTCAGAATATGTTAGCACCCCAAAAAAGGCCTTAAAATGTATATTAAGCCTGCAAAAATGTAAAAAACTTTGGAGGCCTCAAAAAGGGGTTTACAGGCATCCTAGACCCCCTAAAGTCCACAAAATGTTGGTCACCTAAAAGCTGTGTGAGAGAGCTCTCAATGTCCAAAAAACATTTGCAGCCTGAAAGGGGCATTAACCCGCATCCTAGACCACTGAAATTCCCAATAATATTTTTGGCACGAAAAATGCATCCTACACCCCTGAAAATTCAGAATATGTTAGCAGCCCAAAAATAGGCCTTAACATGCATCTTAAGACTGCAATACATATTGAAAACTTTGGATGCCCAAAAAAGGGGTTTACAGTCATCCTAGAGCCCATAAAGTTCAGAAAATGTTGGTGGCCAAAAACTGTGTCAGAGAGCTCTGAATGTCCCAAAAACCTTTACAGCCTGAAAGTGGCATTAACCTGCATCCTAGAACACTGAAATTCCCAATTATATTTTTGGCACGAAAAATGCTACACCCCTGAAAGTTCAGAATATGTTAGCAGCTCAAAAAAGGCCTTAAAATGCATCTGAAGCCTGCAAAAATGTAGAAAACTTTGGAGGCCCAGAAAACGGGTTTACAGGCATCCTAGACCCCCTAAACTCCAGAAAATTTTGTTGGGAAAAAACGGTGCTGGAGAGCTCAGAATGTCCCAAAAACATTTGCAGCCTGAAAGAGGCATTAACCCGCATCCTAGACCACTGAAATTCCCAACAATATTTTTGGCATGAAAAATGCATCCTACACCCCTGAAATTCAGAATATGTTAGCAGCCCAAAAATAGGGCTTAACATGTATCTTAAGACTGCAAAAAATGTTGAAAACTTTGGATGCCCAAAAAATGGGGTTTACAGGCATCCTAGAGCCCATAAAGTCCAGAAAATGTTGGTGGCCAAAAACTGTGTCAGAGAGCTCTGAATGTCCCAAAAACCTTTACAGCCTGAAAGGGGCATTAACCTGCATCCTAGACCACTGAAATTCCCAATTATATTTTTGGCACGAAAAATGCTACACCCCTGAAAGTTCAGAATATGTTAGCAGCCCAAAAAAGGCCTTAATATGCATCTTAAGCCTGCAAAAATGTAGAAAACTTTGGAGGCCCAGAAAAGTGGTTTACAGGCATCCTAGACCCCCTAAACTCCAGAAAATGTTGTTGGGAAAAAACGGTGCTGGAGAGCTCCGAATGTCCCAAAAACATTTGCAGCCTGAAAGGGGCATTAACCCGCATCCTAGAGTACTGAAATTTCCAACAATATTTTTGGCATGAAAAAAGCATCCTACACTCCTGAAAGTTCAGAATATGTTAGCAGCCCAAAAATAGGCCTTAACATGCATTTTAAGACTGCAAAAAATGTTGAAAACTTTGGATGCCCAAAAAAGGGGTTTACAGGCATCCTAGACCCCCTAAAGTCCAGAAAATGCTGGTCGCCTAAAAACAGTGTCAGAGAGCTCTGAATGTACCAAAAACATTTGCAGCCTGAAAAGGGCATTAACAGGCATCCTAGAACACTGAAATTCCCAACAATATTTTTGGCATGAAAAATGCATCCTACACCCCTGAAAATTCAGAATATGTTAGCAGCCCAAAAATAGGCCTTAATATGCATTTTAAGACTGCAAAAAATGTTGAAAACTTTGGATGCCCAAAAAAGGGGTTTACAGGCATCCTAGACCCCCTAAAGTCCAGAAAATGTTGGTCTCCTAAAAACTGTGTGAGAGAGCTTTCAATGTCCCAAAAACATTTGCAGCCTGAAAGGGGCATTAACCCGCATCCTAGACCACTGAAATTCCCAATAATATTTTTGGCACGAAAAATGCATCCTACACCCCTGAAAATTCAGAATATGTTAGCAGCCCAAAAATAGGCCTTAACATGTATGTTAAGACTGCAAAAAATGATGAAAACTTTGGATGCCCAAAAAAGGGGTTTACAGGCTTCCTAGAGCCCATAAAGTCCAGAAAATGTTGGTGGCCAAAAACTGTGTCAGAGAGCTCTGAATGTCCCAAAAACCTTTACAGCCTGAAAGGGGCATTAACCTGCATCCAAGACCACTGAAATTCCCAATTACATTTTTGGCACAAAAAATGCTATACCCCTGAAAGTTCAGAATATGTCAGCAGCCCAAAAAAGGCCTTAAAATGTATATTAAGCCTGCAAAAATGTAGAAAACTTTGGAGGCCTCAAAAAGGGGTTTACAGGCATCCTAGACCCCCTAAACTCCAGAAAATGTTGTTGGGAAAAAACGGTGCTGGAGAGCTCCGAATGTCCCAAAAACATTTGCAGCCTGAAAGGGGCATTAACCCGCATCCTAGACCACTGAAATTTCCAACAATATTTTTGGCATGAAAAAAGCATCCTACACCCCTGAAAGTTCAGAATATGTTAGCAGCCCAAAAAAGGCCTTACAATGTATATTAAGCCTGCAAAAATGTAGAAAACTTTGGAGGCCTCAAAAAGGGGTTTACAGGCATCCTAGACGCCCTAAAGTCCAGAAAATGTTGGTCGCCTAAAAACGGGGTCAGAGAGCTCTGAATGTCCCAAAAACATTTGCAGCCTGAAAGGGGCATTAACCCGCATCCTAGACCACTGAAATTCCCAATATTATTTTTGGCACGAAAAATGTATCCTACACCCCTGAAAATTCAGAATATGTTAGCAGCCCAAAAATAGGCCTTAACATGCATTTTAAGACGGCAAAAAATGTTGAAAACTTTGGATGCCCAAAAAAGGGGTTTACAGGCATCCTAGACCCCATAAAGTCCAGAAAATGTTGGTGGCCAAAAACTGTATCAGAGAGCTCTGAATGTCCCAAAAACATTTGCAGCCTGAAAGGGGCATTAACCTGCATCCAAGACCACTGAAATTCCCAATTACATTTTTGGCACGAAAAATGCTACACCCCTGAAAGTTCAGAATATGTTAGCAGCCCAAAAAAGGCCTTAAAATGTATATTAAGCCTGCAAAAATGTAGAAAACTTTGGAGGCCTCAAAAAGGGGTTTACAGGCATCCTAGACCCCCTAAAGTCCAGAAAATGTTGGTGCCCAAAAACTGTGTCAGAGAGCTCTGAATGTCCCAAAAACATTTGCAGCCTGAAAGGGGCATTAACCTGCATCCAAGACCACTGAAATTCTCAATTACATTTTTGGCACGAAAAATGCTACACCCCTGAAAGTTCAGAATATGTTAGCAGCCCAAAAAAGGCCTTAACATGTATATTAAGCCTGCAAAAATGTAGAAAACTTTCGAGGCCTCAAAAAGGGGTTTACAGGCATCCTAGAGCCCTAAAGTCCAGAAAATGCTGGTCGCCTAAAAACGGTGTCAGAGAGCTCTGAATGTCCCAAAAACATTTGCAGCCTGAAAGGGGCATTAACCCGCATCCTAGACCACTGAAATTCCCAACAATATTTTTGGCATGAAAAATGCATCCTACACCCCTGAAATTCAGAATATGTTAGCAGCCCAAAAATAGGGCTTAACATGTATCTTAAGACTGCAAAAAATGTTGAAAACTTTGGATGCCCAAAAAATGGGGTTTACAGGCATCCTAGAGCCCATAAAGTCCAGAAAATGTTGGTGGCCAAAAACTGTGTCAGAGAGCTCTGAATGTCCCAAAAACCTTTACAGCCTGAAAGGGGCATTAACCTGCATCCTAGACCACTGAAATTCCCAATTATATTTTTGGCACGAAAAATGCTACACCCCTGAAAGTTCAGAATATGTTAGCAGCCCAAAAAAGGCCTTAATATGCATCTTAAGCCTGCAAAAATGTAGAAAACTTTGGAGGCCCAGAAAAGTGGTTTACAGGCATCCTAGACCCCCTAAACTCCAGAAAATGTTGTTGGGAAAAAACGGTGCTGGAGAGCTCCGAATGTCCCAAAAACATTTGCAGCCTGAAAGGGGCATTAACCCGCATCCTAGAGTACTGAAATTTCCAACAATATTTTTGGCATGAAAAAAGCATCCTACACTCCTGAAAGTTCAGAATATGTTAGCAGCCCAAAAATAGGCCTTAACATGCATTTTAAGACTGCAAAAAATGTTGAAAACTTTGGATGCCCAAAAAAGGGGTTTACAGGCATCCTAGACCCCCTAAAGTCCAGAAAATGCTGGTCGCCTAAAAACAGTGTCAGAGAGCTCTGAATGTACCAAAAACATTTGCAGCCTGAAAAGGGCATTAACAGGCATCCTAGAACACTGAAATTCCCAACAATATTTTTGGCATGAAAAATGCATCCTACACCCCTGAAAATTCAGAATATGTTAGCAGCCCAAAAATAGGCCTTAATATGCATTTTAAGACTGCAAAAAATGTTGAAAACTTTGGATGCCCAAAAAAGGGGTTTACAGGCATCCTAGACCCCCTAAAGTCCAGAAAATGTTGGTCTCCTAAAAACTGTGTGAGAGAGCTTTCAATGTCCCAAAAACATTTGCAGCCTGAAAGGGGCATTAACCCGCATCCTAGACCACTGAAATTCCCAATAATATTTTTGGCACGAAAAATGCATCCTACACCCCTGAAAATTCAGAATATGTTAGCAGCCCAAAAATAGGCCTTAACATGTATGTTAAGACTGCAAAAAATGATGAAAACTTTGGATGCCCAAAAAAGGGGTTTACAGGCTTCCTAGAGCCCATAAAGTCCAGAAAATGTTGGTGGCCAAAAACTGTGTCAGAGAGCTCTGAATGTCCCAAAAACCTTTACAGCCTGAAAGGGGCATTAACCTGCATCCAAGACCACTGAAATTCCCAATTACATTTTTGGCACAAAAAATGCTATACCCCTGAAAGTTCAGAATATGTCAGCAGCCCAAAAAAGGCCTTAAAATGTATATTAAGCCTGCAAAAATGTAGAAAACTTTGGAGGCCTCAAAAAGGGGTTTACAGGCATCCTAGACCCCCTAAACTCCAGAAAATGTTGTTGGGAAAAAACGGTGCTGGAGAGCTCCGAATGTCCCAAAAACATTTGCAGCCTGAAAGGGGCATTAACCCGCATCCTAGACCACTGAAATTTCCAACAATATTTTTGGCATGAAAAAAGCATCCTACACCCCTGAAAGTTCAGAATATGTTAGCAGCCCAAAAAAGGCCTTACAATGTATATTAAGCCTGCAAAAATGTAGAAAACTTTGGAGGCCTCAAAAAGGGGTTTACAGGCATCCTAGACGCCCTAAAGTCCAGAAAATGTTGGTCGCCTAAAAACGGGGTCAGAGAGCTCTGAATGTCCCAAAAACATTTGCAGCCTGAAAGGGGCATTAACCCGCATCCTAGACCACTGAAATTCCCAATATTATTTTTGGCACGAAAAATGTATCCTACACCCCTGAAAATTCAGAATATGTTAGCAGCCCAAAAATAGGCCTTAACATGCATTTTAAGACGGCAAAAAATGTTGAAAACTTTGGATGCCCAAAAAAGGGGTTTACAGGCATCCTAGACCCCATAAAGTCCAGAAAATGTTGGTGGCCAAAAACTGTATCAGAGAGCTCTGAATGTCCCAAAAACATTTGCAGCCTGAAAGGGGCATTAACCTGCATCCAAGACCACTGAAATTCCCAATTACATTTTTGGCACGAAAAATGCTACACCCCTGAAAGTTCAGAATATGTTAGCAGCCCAAAAAAGGCCTTAAAATGTATATTAAGCCTGCAAAAATGTAGAAAACTTTGGAGGCCTCAAAAAGGGGTTTACAGGCATCCTAGACCCCCTAAAGTCCAGAAAATGTTGGTGCCCAAAAACTGTGTCAGAGAGCTCTGAATGTCCCAAAAACATTTGCAGCCTGAAAGGGGCATTAACCTGCATCCAAGACCACTGAAATTCTCAATTACATTTTTGGCACGAAAAATGCTACACCCCTGAAAGTTCAGAATATGTTAGCAGCCCAAAAAAGGCCTTAACATGTATATTAAGCCTGCAAAAATGTAGAAAACTTTCGAGGCCTCAAAAAGGGGTTTACAGGCATCCTAGAGCCCTAAAGTCCAGAAAATGCTGGTCGCCTAAAAACGGTGTCAGAGAGCTCTGAATGTCCCAAAAACATTTGCAGCCTGAAAGGGGCATTAACCCGCATCCTAGACCACTGAAATTCCCAACAATATTTTTGGCATGAAAAATGCATCCTACACCCCTGAAATTCAGAATATGTTAGCAGCCCAAAAATAGGGCTTAACATGTATCTTAAGACTGCAAAAAATGTTGAAAACTTTGGATGCCCAAAAAATGGGGTTTACAGGCATCCTAGAGCCCATAAAGTCCAGAAAATGTTGGTGGCCAAAAACTGTGTCAGAGAGCTCTGAATGTCCCAAAAACCTTTACAGCCTGAAAGGGGCATTAACCTGCATCCTAGACCACTGAAATTCCCAATTATATTTTTGGCACGAAAAATGCTACACCCCTGAAAGTTCAGAATATGTTAGCAGCCCAAAAAAGGCCTTAATATGCATCTTAAGCCTGCAAAAATGTAGAAAACTTTGGAGGCCCAGAAAAGTGGTTTACAGGCATCCTAGACCCCCTAAACTCCAGAAAATGTTGTTGGGAAAAAACGGTGCTGGAGAGCTCCGAATGTCCCAAAAACATTTGCAGCCTGAAAGGGGCATTAACCCGCATCCTAGAGTACTGAAATTTCCAACAATATTTTTGGCATGAAAAAAGCATCCTACACTCCTGAAAGTTCAGAATATGTTAGCAGCCCAAAAATAGGCCTTAACATGCATTTTAAGACTGCAAAAAATGTTGAAAACTTTGGATGCCCAAAAAAGGGGTTTACAGGCATCCTAGACCCCCTAAAGTCCAGAAAATGCTGGTCGCCTAAAAACAGTGTCAGAGAGCTCTGAATGTACCAAAAACATTTGCAGCCTGAAAAGGGCATTAACAGGCATCCTAGAACACTGAAATTCCCAACAATATTTTTGGCATGAAAAATGCATCCTACACCCCTGAAAATTCAGAATATGTTAGCAGCCCAAAAATAGGCCTTAATATGCATTTTAAGACTGCAAAAAATGTTGAAAACTTTGGATGCCCAAAAAAGGGGTTTACAGGCATCCTAGACCCCCTAAAGTCCAGAAAATGTTGGTCTCCTAAAAACTGTGTGAGAGAGCTTTCAATGTCCCAAAAACATTTGCAGCCTGAAAGGGGCATTAACCCGCATCCTAGACCACTGAAATTCCCAATAATATTTTTGGCACGAAAAATGCATCCTACACCCCTGAAAATTCAGAATATGTTAGCAGCCCAAAAATAGGCCTTAACATGTATGTTAAGACTGCAAAAAATGATGAAAACTTTGGATGCCCAAAAAAGGGGTTTACAGGCTTCCTAGAGCCCATAAAGTCCAGAAAATGTTGGTGGCCAAAAACTGTGTCAGAGAGCTCTGAATGTCCCAAAAACCTTTACAGCCTGAAAGGGGCATTAACCTGCATCCAAGACCACTGAAATTCCCAATTACATTTTTGGCACAAAAAATGCTATACCCCTGAAAGTTCAGAATATGTCAGCAGCCCAAAAAAGGCCTTAAAATGTATATTAAGCCTGCAAAAATGTAGAAAACTTTGGAGGCCTCAAAAAGGGGTTTACAGGCATCCTAGACCCCCTAAACTCCAGAAAATGTTGTTGGGAAAAAACGGTGCTGGAGAGCTCCGAATGTCCCAAAAACATTTGCAGCCTGAAAGGGGCATTAACCCGCATCCTAGACCACTGAAATTTCCAACAATATTTTTGGCATGAAAAAAGCATCCTACACCCCTGAAAGTTCAGAATATGTTAGCAGCCCAAAAAAGGCCTTACAATGTATATTAAGCCTGCAAAAATGTAGAAAACTTTGGAGGCCTCAAAAAGGGGTTTACAGGCATCCTAGACGCCCTAAAGTCCAGAAAATGTTGGTCGCCTAAAAACGGGGTCAGAGAGCTCTGAATGTCCCAAAAACATTTGCAGCCTGAAAGGGGCATTAACCCGCATCCTAGACCACTGAAATTCCCAATATTATTTTTGGCACGAAAAATGTATCCTACACCCCTGAAAATTCAGAATATGTTAGCAGCCCAAAAATAGGCCTTAACATGCATTTTAAGACGGCAAAAAATGTTGAAAACTTTGGATGCCCAAAAAAGGGGTTTACAGGCATCCTAGACCCCATAAAGTCCAGAAAATGTTGGTGGCCAAAAACTGTATCAGAGAGCTCTGAATGTCCCAAAAACATTTGCAGCCTGAAAGGGGCATTAACCTGCATCCAAGACCACTGAAATTCCCAATTACATTTTTGGCACGAAAAATGCTACACCCCTGAAAGTTCAGAATATGTTAGCAGCCCAAAAAAGGCCTTAAAATGTATATTAAGCCTGCAAAAATGTAGAAAACTTTGGATGCCCAAAAAAGGGGTTTACAGGCATCCTAGACCCCCTAAAGTCCAGAAAATGTTGGTGGCCAAAAACTGTATCAGAGAGCTCTGAATGTCGCAAAAACATTTGCAGCCTGAAAGGGGCATTAACTTGCATCCAAGACCACTGAAATTCCCAACAATATTTTTGGCATGAAAAAAGCATCCTACACCCCTGAAAGTTCAGAATATGTTAGCAGCCCAAAAAAGGCCTTAACATGTATATTAAGCCTGCAAAAATGTAGAAAACCTTGGAGGCCTCAAAAAGTGGTTTACAGGCATCCTAGACACCCTAAAGTCCAGAAAATGTTGGTCAGCTAAAAACGGTGTCAGAGAGCTCTGAATGTCCCAAAAACATGTGCAGCCTGAAAAGGGCATTAACAGGCATCCTAGACCACTGAAATTCCCAACAATATTTTTGGCATGAAAAATGCATCCTACACCCCTGAAAATTCAGAATATGTTAGCAGCCCAAAAAAAGGCCTTAACATGCATCTTAAGACTGCAATACATATTGAAAACTTTGGATGTCCAAAAAAGGGGTTTACAGGCATCCTAGAACCCATAAAGTCCAGAAAATGTTGGTGGCAAAAAACTGTATCAGAGAGCTCTGAATGTCCCAAAAACATTTGCGCCTGAAAGGGGCATTAACCTGCATCCAAGACCACTGAAATTCCCAATTACATTTTTGACACGAAAAATGCTACTCCCCTGAAAGTTCAGAATATGTTAGCAGCCCAAAAATAGGCCTTAAAATGTATGTTAAGACTGCAAAAAATGATGAAAACTTTGGATGCCCAAAAAAGGGGTTTACAGGCTTCCTAGAGCCCATAAAGTCCAGAAAATGTTGGTGGCCAAAAACTGTGTCAGAGAGCTCTGAATGTCCCAAAAACCTTTACAGCCTGAAAGGGGCATTAACCTGCATCCAAGACCACTGAAATTCCCAATTACATTTTTGGCACAAAAAATGCTATACCCCTGAAAGTTCAGAATATGTCAGCAGCCCAAAAAAGGCCTTAAAATGTATATTAAGCCTGCAAAAATGTAGAAAACTTTGGAGGCCTCAAAAAGGGGTTTACAGGCATCCTAGACCCCCTAAACTCCAGAAAATGTTGTTGGGAAAAAACGGTGCTGGAGAGCTCCGAATGTCCCAAAAACATTTGCAGCCTGAAAGGGGCATTAACCCGCATCCTAGACCACTGAAATTTCCAACAATATTTTTGGCATGAAAAAAGCATCCTACACCCCTGAAAGTTCAGAATATGTTAGCAGCCCAAAAAAGGCCTTAAAATGTATATTAAGCCTGCAAAAATGTAGAAAACTTTGGAGGCCTCAAAAAGGGGTTTACAGGCATCCTAGACGCCCTAAAGTCCAGAAAATGTTGGTCGCCTAAAAACGGGGTCAGAGAGCTCTGAATGTCCCAAAAACATTTGCAGCCTGAAAGGGGCATTAACCCGCATCCTAGACCACTGAAATTCCCAATATTATTTTTGGCACGAAAAATGTATCCTACACCCCTGAAAATTCAGAATATGTTAGCAGCCCAAAAATAGGCCTTAACATGCATTTTAAGACGGCAAAAAATGTTGAAAACTTTGGATGCCCAAAAAAGGGGTTTACAGGCATCCTAGACCCCATAAAGTCCAGAAAATGTTGGTGGCCAAAAACTGTATCAGAGAGCTCTGAATGTCCCAAAAACATTTGCAGCCTGAAAGGGGCATTAACCTGCATCCAAGACCACTGAAATTCCCAATTACATTTTTGGCACGAAAAATGCTACACCCCTGAAAGTTCAGAATATGTTAGCAGCCCAAAAAAGGCCTTAAAATGTATATTAAGCCTGCAAAAATGTAGAAAACTTTGGAGGCCTCAAAAAGGGGTTTACAGGCATCCTAGACCCCCTAAAGTCCAGAAAATGTTGGTGCCCAAAAACTGTGTCAGAGAGCTCTGAATGTCCCAAAAACATTTGCAGCCTGAAAGGGGCATTAACCTGCATCCAAGACCACTGAAATTCTCAATTACATTTTTGGCACGAAAAATGCTACACCCCTGAAAGTTCAGAATATGTTAGCAGCCCAAAAAAGGCCTTAACATGTATATTAAGCCTGCAAAAATGTAGAAAACTTTCGAGGCCTCAAAAAGGGGTTTACAGGCATCCTAGAGCCCTAAAGTCCAGAAAATGCTGGTCGCCTAAAAACGGTGTCAGAGAGCTCTGAATGTCCCAAAAACATTTGCAGCCTGAAAGGGGCATTAACCCGCATCCTAGACCACTGAAATTCCCAATAATATTTTTGGCACGAAAAATGTATCCTACACCCCTGAAAATTCAGAATATGTTAGCAGCCCAAAAATAGGCCTTAACATGCATTTTAAGAACGCAAAAAATGTTGAAAACTTTGGATGCCCAAAAAAGGGGTTTACAGGCATCCTAGACACCCTAAAGTCCAGAAAATGTTGGTGGCCAAAAACTGTATCAGAGAGCTCTGAATGTCGCAAAAACATTTGCAGCCTGAAAGGGGCATTAACTTGCATCCAAGACCACTGAAATTCCCAACAATATTTTTGGCATGAAAAAAGCATCCTACACCCCTGAAAGTTCAGAATATGTTAGCAGCCCAAAAAAGGCCTTAACATGTATATTAAGCCTGCAAAAATGTAGAAAACCTTGGAGGCCTCAAAAAGTGGTTTACAGGCATCCTAGACACCCTAAAGTCCAGAAAATGTTGGTCGGCTAAAAACGGTGTCAGAGAGCTCTGAATGTCCCAAAAACATGTGCAGCCTGAAAAGGGCATTAACAGGCATCCTAGACCACTGAAATTCCCAACAATATTTTTGGCATGAAAAATGCATCCTACACCCCTGAAAATTCAGAATATGTTAGCAGCCCAAAAAAAGGCCTTAACATGCATCTTAAGACTGCAATACATATTGAAAACTTTGGATGTCCAAAAAAGGGGTTTACAGGCATCCTAGAACCCATAAAGTCCAGAAAATGTTGGTGGCAAAAAACTGTATCAGAGAGCTCTGAATGTCCCAAAAACATTTGCGCCTGAAAGGGGCATTAACCTGCATCCAAGACCACTGAAATTCCCAATTACATTTTTGACACGAAAAATGCTACTCCCCTGAAAGTTCAGAATATGTTAGCACCCCAAAAAAGGCCTTAAAATGTATATTAAGCCTGCAAAAATGTAGAAAACTTTGGAGGCCTCAAAAAGGGGTTTACAGGCATCCTAGAACCCCTAAAGTCCACAAAATGTTGGTCACCTAAAAGCTGTGTAAGAGAGCTCTCAATGTCCCAAAAACATTTGCAGCCTGAAAGGGGCATTAACCCGCATCCTAGACCACTGAAATTCCCAATAATATTTTTGGCACGAAAAATGCATCCTACACCCCTGAAAATTCAGAATATGTTAGCAGCCCAAAAATAGGCCTTAACATGCATCTTAAGACTGCAGAAAATGTTGAAAACTTTGGATGCCCAAAAAAGGGGTTTACAGTCATCCTAGAGCTTATAAAGTTCAGAAAATGTTGGTGGCCAAAAACTGTGTCAGAGAGCTCTGAATGTCCCAAAAACCTTTACAGCCTGAAAGGGGCATTAACCTGCATCCAAGACCACTGAAATTCCCAATTACATTTTTGGCACGAAAAATGCTACACCCCTGAAAGTTCAGAATATGTTAGCAGCTCATAAAAGGCCTTAAAATGCATCTGAAGCCTGCAAAAATGTAGAAAACTTTGGAGGCCCAGAAAACGGGTTTACAGGCATGCTAGACCCCCTAAACTCCAGAAAATTTTGTAGGGAAAAAACGGTGCTGGAGAGCTCCGAATGTCCCAAAAACATTTGCAGCCTGAAAGAGGCATTAACCCGCATCCTAGACCACTGAAATTCCCAACAATATTTTTGGCATGAAAAATGCATCCTACACCCCTGAAATTCAGAATATGTTAGCAGCCCAAAAAAGGCCTTAATATGCATCTTAAGCCTGCAAAAATGTAGAAAACTTTGGAGGCCCAGAAAAGTGGTTTACAGGCATCCTAGACCCCCTAAACTCCAGAAAATGTTGTTGGGAAAAAACGGTGCTGGAGGGCTCCGAATGTCCCAAAAACATTTGCAGCCTGAAAGGGGCATTAACCCGCATCCTAGACCACTGAAATTTCCAACAATATTTTTGGCATGAAAAAAGCATCCTACACTCCTGAAAATTCAGAATATGTTAGCAGCCCAAAAATAGGCCTTAATATGCATTTTAAGACTGCAAAAAATGTTGAAAACCTTGGATGCCCAAAAAAGGGGTTTACAGGCATCCTAGACCCCCTAAAGTCCAGAAAATGTTGGTCTCCTAAAAACTGTGTGAGAGAGCTTTCAATGTCCCAAAAACATTTGCAGCCTGAAAGGGGCATTAACCCGCATCCTAGACCACTGAAATTCCCAATAATATTTTTGGCACGAAAAATGCATCCTACACCCCTGAAAATTCAGAATATGTTAGCAGCCCAAAAATAGGCCTTAACATGCATCTTAAGACTGCAAAAAATGTTGAAAACTTTGGATGCCCAAAAAAGGGGTTAACAGGCATCCTAGAGCCCATAAAGTCCAGAAAATGTTGGTGGCCAAAAACTGTGTCAGAGAGCTCTGAATGTCCCAAAAACCTTTACAGCCTGAAAGGGGCATTAACCTGCATCCAAGACCACTGAAATTCCCAATTACATTTTTGGCACGAAAAATGCATCCTACACCCCTGAAAATTCAGAATATGTTAGCAGCCCAAAAAAGGCCTTAAAATGTATATTAAGCCTGCAAAAATGTAGAAAACTTTGGAGGCCTCAAAAAGGGGTTTACAGGCATCCTAGACCCCCTAAACTCCAGAAAATGTTGTTGGGAAAAAACGGTGCTGGAGGGCTCCGAATGTCCCAAAAACATTTGCAGCCTGAAAGGGGCATTAACCCGCATCCTAGACCACTGAAATTTCCAACAATATTTTTGGCATGAAAAAAGCATCCTACACTCCTGAAAGTTCAGAATATGTTAGCAGCCCAAAAATAGGCCTTAACATGCATTTTAAGACTGCAAAAAATGTTGAAAACTTTGGATGCCCAAAAAAGGGGTTTACAGGCATCCTAGACCCCCTAAAGTCCAGAAAATGCTGGTCGCCTAAAAACGGTGTCAGAGAGCTCTGAATGTACCAAAAACATTTCCAGCCTGAAAAGGGCATTAACAGGCATCCTAGAACACTGAAATTCCCAACAATATTTTTGGCATGAAAAATGCATCCTACACCCCTGAAAATTCAGAATATGTTAGCAGCCCAAAAATAGGCCTTAATATGCATTTTAAGACTGCAAAAAATGTTGAAAACTTTGGATGCCCAAAAAAGGGGTTTACAGGCATCCTAGACCCCCTAAAGTCCAGAAAATGTTGGTCTCCTAAAAACTGTGTGAGAGAGCTTTCAATGTCCCAAAAACATTTGCAGCCTGAAAGGGGCATTAACCCGCATCCTAGACCACTGAAATTCCCAATAATATTTTTGGCACGAAAAATGCATCCTACACCCCTGAAAATTCAGAATATGTTAGCAGCCCAAAAATAGGCCTTAACATGCATCTTAAGACTGCAAAAAATGTTGAAAACTTTGGATGCCCAAAAAAGGGGTTTACAGGCATCCTAGACCCCCTAAAGTCCAGAAAATGCTGGTGGCCAAAAACTGTATCAGAGAGCTCTGAATGTCCCAAAAACATTTGCAGCCTGAAAGGGGCATTAACCTGCATCCAAGACCACTGAAATTCCCAATTACATTTTTGGCACGAAAAATGCTACACCCCTGAAAGTTCAGAATATGTTAGCAGCCCAAAAAAGGCCTTAAAATGTATATTAAGCCTGCAAAAATGTAGAAAACTTTGGAGGCCTCAAAAAGGGGTTTACAGGCATCCTAGACCCCCTAAAGTCCAGAAAATGTTGGTCTCCTAAAAACTGTGTGAGAGAGCTCTCAATGTCCCAAAAACATTTGAAGCCTGAAAGGGGCATTAACCCGCATCCTAGACCACTGAAATTCCCAATAATATTTTTGGCACGAAAAATGCATCCTACACCCCTGAAAATTCAGAATATGTTAGCAGCCCAAAAATAGGCCTTAACATGCATCTTAAGACTGCAAAAAATGTTGAAACTTTGGATGCCCAAAAAAGGGGTTTACAGGCATCCTAGAGCCCATAAAGTCCAGAAAATGTTGGTGCCCAAAAACTGTGTCAGAGAGCTCTGAATGTCCCAAAAACATTTGCAGCCTGAAAGGGGCATTAACCTGCATCCAAGACCACTGAAATTCCCAATTACATTTTTGGCACGAAAAATGCTACACCCCTGAAAGTTCAGAATATGTTAGCAGCCCAAAAAAGGCCTTAAAATGTATATTAAGCCTGTAAAAATGTAGAAAACTTTGGAGGCCTCAAAAAGGGGTTTACAGGCATCCTAGACCCCCTAAACTCCAGAAAATGTTGTTGGGAAAAAACGGTGCTGGAAAGCTCCGAATGTCCCAAAAACATTTGCAGCCTGAAAGGGGCATTAACCCGCATCCTAGACCACTGAAATTCCCAACAATATTTTTGGCATGAAAAAAGCATCCTACACCCCTGAAAGTTCAGAATATGTTAGCAGCCCAAAAACGGCCTTAACATGTATATTAAGCCTGCAAAAATGTAGAAAACTTTGGAGGCCTCAAAAAGAGGTTTACAGGCATCCTAGACACCCTAAAGTCCAGAAAATGTTGGTCGCCTAAAAACAGAGTCAGAGAGCTCTGAATGTCCCAAAAACATTTGCAGCCTGAAAGGGGCATTAACCCGCATCCTAGACCACTGAAATTCCCAATAATATTTTTGGCACGAAAAATGTATCCTACACCCCTGAAAATTCAGAATATGTTAGCAGCCCAAAAATAGGCCTTAACATGCATTTTAAGACTGCAAAAAATGTTGAAAACTTTGGATGCCCAAAAAAGGGGTTTACAGGCATCCTAGACCCCCTAAAGTCCAGAAAATGCTGGTCGCCTAAAAACAGTGTCAGAGACGCTCTGAATGTCCCAAAAACATTTGCAGCCTGAAAAGGGCATTAACAGGCATCCTAGACCACTGAAATTCCCAACAATATTTTTGGCATGAAAAATGCATCCTACACCCCTGAAAATTCAGAATATGTTAGCAGCCCAAAAATAGGCCTTAACATGCATCTTAAGACTGCAATACATATTGAAAACTTTGGATGTCCAAAAAAGGGGTTTACAGGCATCCTAGACCCCATAAAGTCCAGAAAATGTTGGTGGCCAAAAACTGTATCAGAGAGCTCTGAATGTCCCAAAAACATTTGCGCCTGAAAGGGGCATTAACCTGCATCCAAGACCACTGAAATTCCAAATTACATTTTTGGCACGAAAAATGCTACTCCCCTGAAAGTTCAGAATATGTTAGCACCCCAAAAAAGGCCTTAAAATGTATATTAAGCCTGCAAAAATGTAGAAAACTTTGGAGGCCTCAAAAAGGGGTTTACAGGCATCCTAGACCCCCTAAAGTCCACAAAATGTTGGTCACCTAAAAGCTGTGTGAGAGAGCTCTCAATGTCCCAAAAACATTTGCAGCCTGAAAGGGGCATTAACCCGCATCCTAGACCACTGAAATTCCCAATAATATTTTTGGCACGAAAAATGCATCCTACACCCCTGAAATTCAGAATATGTTAGCAGCCCAAAAAAGGCTTTAAAATGCATCTGAAGCCTGCAAAAATGTAGAAAACTTTGGAGGCCCAGAAAAGGGGTTTACAGGCATCCTAGACCCCCTAAACTCCAGAAAATGTTGGTGGCCAAAAACTGTGTCAGAGAGCTCTGAATGTCCCAAAAACTTTTACAGCCTGAAAGGGGCATTAACCTGCATCCTAGACCACTGAAAATCCCAATTATATTTTTGACACGAAAAATGCTACATCCCTGAAAGTTCAGAATATGTTAGCAGCCCAAAAAAGGCCTTAATATGCATCTTAAGCCTGCAAAAATGTAGAAAACTTTGGAGGCCCAGAAAAGGGGTTTACAGGCATCCTAGACCCCCTAAACTCCAGAAAATGTTGTTGGGAAAAAACGGTGCTGTAGAGCTCCGAATGTCCCAAAAACATTTGCAGCCTGAAAGGGGCATTAACCCTCATCCTAGACCACTGAAATTTCCAACAATATTTTTGGCATGAAAAAAACATCCTACACCCCTGAAAGTTCAGAATATGTTAGCAGCCCAAAAATAGGCCTTAACATGCATTTTAAGCCTGCAAAAATGTAGAAAACTTTGGAGGCCCAAAAAAGGGGTTTACAGGCATCCTAGACCCCATGAAGTCCAGAAAATGTTGGTGGCCAAAAACTGTATCAGAGAGCTCTGAATGTCGCAAAAACATTTGCAGCCTGAAAGGGGCATTAACCTGCATCCAAGACCACTGAAATTCCCAATTACATTTTTGGCACGAAAAATGCTACACCCCTGAAAGTTCAGAATATGTTAGCAGCCCAAAAAAGGCCTTAAAATGTATATTAAGCCTGCAAAAATGTAGAAAACTTTGGAGGCCTCAAAAAGGGGTTTACAGGCATCCTAGACCCCCTAAAGTCCAGAAAATGTTGGTCTCCTAAAAACTGTGTGAGAGAGCTCTCAATGTCCCAAAAACATTTGCAGCCTGAAAGGGGCATTAACCCGCATCGTAGACCACTGAAATACCCAATAATATTTTTGGCACGAAAAATGCATCCTACACCCCTGAAAATTCAGAATATGTTAGCAGCCCAAAAATAGGCCTTAACATGCATCTTAAGACTGCAAAAAATGTTGAAAACTTTGGATGCCCAAAAAAGGGGTTTACAGGCATCCTAGAGCCCATAAAGTCCAGAAAATGTTGGTGCCCAAAAACTGTGTCAGAGAGCTCTGAATGTCCCAAAAACATTTGCAGCCTGAAAGGGGCATTAACCTGCATCCAAGACCACTGAAATTCCCAATTACATTTTTGGCACGAAAAATGCTACACCCCTGAAAGTTCAGAATATGTTAGCAGCCCAAAAATAGGCCTTAACATGCATCTTACGACTGCAATACATATTGAAAACTTTGGATGTCCAAAAAAGGGGTTTACAGGCATCCTAGACCCCATAAAGTCCAGAAAATGTTGGTGGCCAAAAACTGTATCAGAGAGCTCTGAATGTCCCAAAAACATTTGCGCCTGAAAGGGGCATTAACCTGCATCCAAGACCACTGAAATTCCCAATTATATTTTTGGCACGAAAAATGCTACTCCCCTGAAAGTTCAGAATATGTTAGCACCCCAAAAAAGGCCTTAAAATGTATATTAAGCCTGCAAAAATGTAAAAAACTTTGGAGGCCTCAAAAAGGGGTTTACAGGCATCCTAGACCCCCTAAAGTCCACAAAATGTTGGTCACCTAAAAGCTGTGTGAGAGAGCTCTCAATGTCCAAAAAACATTTGCAGCCTGAAAGGGGCATTAACCCGCATCCTAGACCACTGAAATTCCCAATAATATTTTTGGCACGAAAAATGCATCCTACACCCCTGAAAATTCAGAATATGTTAGCAGCCCAAAAATAGGCCTTAACATGCATCTTAAGACTGCAATACATATTGAAAACTTTGGATGCCCAAAAAAGGGGTTTACAGTCATCCTAGAGCCCATAAAGTTCAGAAAATGTTGGTGGCCAAAAACTGTGTCAGAGAGCTCTGAATGTCCCAAAAACCTTTACAGCCTGAAAGTGGCATTAACCTGCATCCTAGAACACTGAAATTCCCAATTATATTTTTGGCACGAAAAATGCTACACCCCTGAAAGTTCAGAATATGTTAGCAGCTCAAAAAAGGCCTTAAAATGCATCTGAAACCTGCAAAAATGTAGAAAACTTTGGAGGCCCAGAAAACGGGTTTACAGGCATCCTAGACCCCCTAAACTCCAGAAAATTTTGTTGGGAAAAAACGGTGCTGGAGAGCTCAGAATGTCCCAAAAACATTTGCAGCCTGAAAGAGGCATTAACCCGCATCCTAGACCACTGAAATTCCCAACAATATTTTTGGCATGAAAAATGCATCCTACACCCCTGAAATTCAGAATATGTTAGCAGCCCAAAAATAGGGCTTAACATGTATCTTAAGACTGCAAAAAATGTTGAAAACTTTGGATGCCCAAAAAATGGGGTTTACAGGCATCCTAGAGCCCATAAAGTCCAGAAAATGTTGGTGGCCAAAAACTGTGTCAGAGAGCTCTGAATGTCCCAAAAACCTTTACAGCCTGAAAGGGGCATTAACCTGCATCCTAGACCACTGAAATTCCCAATTATATTTTTGGCACGAAAAATGCTACACCCCTGAAAGTTCAGAATATGTTAGCAGCCCAAAAAAGGCCTTAATATGCATCTTAAGCCTGCAAAAATGTAGAAAACTTTTGAGGCCCAGAAAAGTGGTTTACAGGCATCCTAGACCCCCTAAACTCCAGAAAATGTTGTTGGGAAAAAACGGTGCTGGAGAGCTCCGAATGTCCCAAAAACATTTGCAGCCTGAAAGGGGCATTAACCCGCATCCTAGACCACTGAAATTTCCAACAATATTTTTGGCATGAAAAAAGCATCCTACACTCCTGAAAGTTCAGAATATGTTAGCAGCCCAAAAATAGGCCTTAACATGCATTTTAAGACTGCAAAAAATGTTGAAAACTTTGGATGCCCAAAAAAGGGGTTTACAGGCATCCTAGACCCCCTAAAGTCCAGAAAATGCTGGTCGCCTAAAAACGGTGTCAGAGAGCTCTGAATGTACCAAAAACATTTGCAGCCTGAAAAGGGCATTAACAGGCATCCTAGAACACTGAAATTCCCAACAATATTTTTGGCATGAAAAATGCATCCTATACCCCTGAAAATTCAGAATATGTTAGCAGCCCAAAAATAGGCCTTAATATGCATTTTAAGACTGCAAAAAATGTTGAAAACTTTGGATGCCCAAAAAAGGGGTTTACAGGCATCCTAGACCCCCTAAAGTCCAGAAAATGTTGGTCTCCTAAAAACTGTGTGAGAGAGCTTTCAATGTCCCAAAAACATTTGCAGCCTGAAAGGGGCATTAACCCGCATCCTAGACCACTGAAATTCCCAATAATATTTTTGGCACGAAAAATGCATCCTACACCCCTGAAAATTCAGAATATGTTAGCAGCCCAAAAATAGGCCTTAACATGCATCTTAAGACTGCAAAAAATGTTGAAAACTTTGGATGCCCAAAAAAGGGGTTTACAGGCATCCTAGAGCCCATAAAGTCCAGAAAATGTTGGTGGCCAAAAACTGTGTCAGAGAGCTCTGAATGTCCCAAAAACATTTGCAGCCTGAAAGGGGCATTAACCTGCATCCAAGACCACTGAAATTCCCAATTACATTTTTGGCACGAAAAATGTTACACCCCTGAATGTTCAGAATATGTTAGCAGCCCAAAAAAGGCCTTAAAATGCATCTTAAGCCTGCAAAAATGTAGAAAACTTTGTAGGCCCAGAAAACGGGTTTACAGGCATCCTAGACCCCCTAAACTCCAGAAAATTTTGTTGGGAAAAAACGGTGCTGGAAAGCTCTGAATGTCCCAAAAACATTTGCAGCCTGAAAGGGGCATTAACCCGCATCCTAGACCACTGAAATTCCCAACAATATTTTTGGCATGAAAAAAGCATCCTATACCCCTGAAAGTTCAGAATATGTTAGCAGCCCAAAAAAGGCCTTAAAATGTATGTAAGCCTGCAAAAATGTAGAAAACTTTGGAGGCCTCAAAAAGGGGTTTACAGGCATCCTAGACCCCCTAAAGTCCAGAAAATGCTGGTCGCCTAAAAACGGTGTCAGAGAGCTCTGAATGTCCCAAAAACATTTGCACACTGAAAAGGGCATTAACAGGCATCCTAGACAACTGAAATTCCCAACAATATTTTTGGCATGAAAAATGCATCCTACACCCCTGAAAATTCAGAATATGTTAGCAGCCCAAAAATAGGCCTTAACATGCATCTTAAGACTGCAAAAAATGTTGAAAACTTTGGATGCCCAAAAAAGGGGTTTACAGGCATCCTAGACCCCATAAAGTCCAGAAAATGTTGGTGGCCAAAAACTGTATCAGAGAGCTCTGAATGTCCCAAAAACATTTGCAGCCTGAAAGGGGCATTAACCTGCATCCAAGACCACTGAAATTCCCAATTACATTTTTGGCACGAAAAATGCTACACCCCTGAAAGTTCAGAATATGTTAGCAGCCCAAAAAAGGCCTTAAAATGTATATTAAGCCTGCAAAAATGTAGAAAACTTTGGAGGCCTCAAAAAGGGGTTTACAGGCATCCTAGACCCCCTAAACTCCAGAAAATGTTGTTGGGAAAAAACGGTGCTGGAGGGCTCCGAATGTCCCAAAAACATTTGCAGCCTGAAAGGGGCATTAACCCGCATCCTAGACCACTGAAATTTCCAACAATATTTTTGGCATGAAAAAAGCATCCTACACTCCTGAAAATTCAGAATATGTTAGCAGCCCAAAAATAGGCCTTAATATGCATTTTAAGACTGCAAAAAATGTTGAAAACCTTGGATGCCCAAAAAAGGGGTTTACAGGCATCCTAGACCCCCTAAAGTCCAGAAAATGTTGGTCTCCTAAAAACTGTGTGAGAGAGCTTTCAATGTCCCAAAAACATTTGCAGCCTGAAAGGGGCATTAACCCGCATCCTAGACCACTGAAATTCCCAATAATATTTTTGGCACGAAAAATGCATCCTACACCCCTGAAAATTCTGAATATGTTAGCAGCCCAAAAATAGGCCTTAACATGCATCTTAAGACTGCAAAAAATGTTGAAAACTTTGGATGCCCAAAAAAGGGGTTAACAGGCATCCTAGAGCCCATAAAGTCCAGAAAATGTTGGTGGCCAAAAACTGTGTCAGAGAGCTCTGAATGTCCCAAAAACCTTTACAGCCTGAAAGGGGCATTAACCTGCATCCAAGACCACTGAAATTCCCAATTACATTTTTGGCACGAAAAATGCATCCTACACCCCTGAAAATTCAGAATATGTTAGCAGCCCAAAAAAGGCCTTAAAATGTATATTAAGCCTGCAAAAATGTAGAAAACTTTGGAGGCCTCAAAAAGGGGTTTACAGGCATCCTAGACCCCCTAAACTCCAGAAAATGTTGTTGGGAAAAAACGGTGCTGGAGGGCTCCGAATGTCCCAAAAACATTTGCAGCCTGAAAGGGGCATTAACCCGCATCCTAGACCACTGAAATTTCCAACAATATTTTTGGCATGAAAAAAGCATCCTACACTCCTGAAAGTTCAGAATATGTTAGCAGCCCAAAAATAGGCCTTAACATGCATTTTAAGACTGCAAAAAATGTTGAAAACTTTGGATGCCCAAAAAAGGGGTTTACAGGCATCCTAGACCCCCTAAAGTCCAGAAAATGCTGGTCGCCTAAAAACGGTGTCAGAGAGCTCTGAATGTACCAAAAACATTTCCAGCCTGAAAAGGGCATTAACAGGCATCCTAGAACACTGAAATTCCCAACAATATTTTTGGCATGAAAAATGCATCCTACACCCCTGAAAATTCAGAATATGTTAGCAGCCCAAAAATAGGCCTTAATATGCATTTTAAGACTGCAAAAAATGTTGAAAACTTTGGATGCCCAAAAAAGGGGTTTACAGGCATCCTAGACCCCCTAAAGTCCAGAAAATGTTGGTCTCCTAAAAACTGTGTGAGAGAGCTTTCAATGTCCCAAAAACATTTGCAGCCTGAAAGGGGCATTAACCCGCATCCTAGACCACTGAAATTCCCAATAATATTTTTGGCACGAAAAATGCATCCTACACCCCTGAAAATTCAGAATATGTTAGCAGCCCAAAAATAGGCCTTAACATGCATCTTAAGACTGCAAAAAATGTTGAAAACTTTGGATGCCCAAAAAAGGGGTTTACAGGCATCCTAGACCCCCTAAAGTCCAGAAAATGCTGGTGGCCAAAAACTGTATCAGAGAGCTCTGAATGTCCCAAAAACATTTGCAGCCTGAAAGGGGCATTAACCTGCATCCAAGACCACTGAAATTCCCAATTACATTTTTGGCACGAAAAATGCTACACCCCTGAAAGTTCAGAATATGTTAGCAGCCCAAAAAAGGCCTTAAAATGTATATTAAGCCTGCAAAAATGTAGAAAACTTTGGAGGCCTCAAAAAGGGGTTTACAGGCATCCTAGACCCCCTAAAGTCCAGAAAATGTTGGTCTCCTAAAAACTGTGTGAGAGAGCTCTCAATGTCCCAAAAACATTTGAAGCCTGAAAGGGGCATTAACCCGCATCCTAGACCACTGAAATTCCCAATAATATTTTTGGCACGAAAAATGCATCCTACACCCCTGAAAATTCAGAATATGTTAGCAGCCCAAAAATAGGCCTTAACATGCATCTTAAGACTGCAAAAAATGTTGAAACTTTGGATGCCCAAAAAAGGGGTTTACAGGCATCCTAGAGCTCATAAAGTCCAGAAAATGTTGGTGCCCAAAAACTGTGTCAGAGAGCTCTGAATGTCCCAAAAACATTTGCAGCCTGAAAGGGGCATTAACCTGCATCCAAGACCACTGAAATTCCCAATTACATTTTTGGCACGAAAAATGCTACACCCCTGAAAGTTCAGAATATGTTAGCAGCCCAAAAAAGGCCTTAAAATGTATATTAAGCCTGTAAAAATGTAGAAAACTTTGGAGGCCTCAAAAAGGGGTTTACAGGCATCCTAGACCCCCTAAACTCCAGAAAATGTTGTTGGGAAAAAACGGTGCTGGAAAGCTCCGAATGTCCCAAAAACATTTGCAGCCTGAAAGGGGCATTAACCCGCATCCTAGACCACTGAAATTCCCAACAATATTTTTGGCATGAAAAAAGCATCCTACACCCCTGAAAGTTCAGAATATGTTAGCAGCCCAAAAACGGCCTTAACATGTATATTAAGCCTGCAAAAATGTAGAAAACTTTGGAGGCCTCAAAAAGGGGTTTACAGGCATCCTAGACACCCTAAAGTCGAGAAAATGTTGGTCGCCTAAAAACAGAGTCAGAGAGCTCTGAATGTCCCAAAAACATTTGCAGCCTGAAAGGGGCATTAACCCGCATCCTAGACCACTGAAATTCCCAATAATATTTTTGGCACGAAAAATGTATCCTACACCCCTGAAAATTCAGAATATGTTAGCAGCCCAAAAATAGGCCTTAACATGCATTTTAAGACTGCAAAAAATGTTGAAAACTTTGGATGCCCAAAAAAGGGGTTTACAGGCATCCTAGACCCCCTAAAGTCCAGAAAATGCTGGTCGCCTAAAAACGGTGTCAGAGAGGCTCTGAATGTCCCAAAAACATTTGCAGCCTGAAAAGGGCATTAAATGGCATCCTAGACCACTGAAATTCCCAACAATATTTTTGGCATGAAAAATGCATCCTACACCCCTGAAAATTCAGAATATGTTAGCAGCCCAAAAATAGGCCTTAACATGCATCTTAAGACTGCAATACATATTGAAAACTTTGGATGTCCAAAAAAGGGGTTTACAGGCATCCTAGACCCCATAAAGTCCAGAAAATGTTGGTGGCCAAAAACTGTATCAGAGAGCTCTGAATGTCCCAAAAACATTTGCGCCTGAAAGGGGCATTAACCTGCATCCAAGACCACTGAAATTCCAAATTACATTTTTGGCACGAAAAATGCTACTCCCCTGAAAGTTCAGAATATGTTAGCACCCCAAAAAAGGCCTTAAAATGTATATTAAGCCTGCAAAAATGTAGAAAACTTTGGAGGCCTCAAAAAGGGGTTTACAGGCATCCTAGACCCCCTAAAGTCCACAAAATGTTGGTCACCTAAAAGCTGTGTGAGAGAGCTCTCAATGTCCCAAAAACATTTGCAGCCTGAAAGGGGCATTAACCCGCATCCTAGACCACTGAAATTCCCAATAATATTTTTGGCACGAAAAATGCATCCTACACCCCTGAAATTCAGAATATGTTAGCAGCCCAAAAAAGGCTTTAAAATGCATCTGAAGCCTGCAAAAATGTAGAAAACTTTGGAGGCCCAGAAAAGGGGTTTACAGGCATCCTAGACCCCCTTAACTCCAGAAAATGTTGGTGGCCAAAAACTGTGTCAGAGAGCTCTGAATGTCCCAAAAACTTTTACAGCCTGAAAGGGGCATTAACCTGCATCCTAGACCACTGAAAATCCCAATTATATTTTTGGCACGAAAAATGCTACATCCCTGAAAGTTCAGAATATGTTAGCAGCCCAAAAAAGGCCTTAATATGCATCTTAAGCCTGCAAAAATGTAGAAAACTTTGGAGGCCCAGAAAAGGGGTTTACAGGCATCCTAGACCCCCTAAACTCCAGAAAATGTTGTTGGGAAAAAACGGTGCTGTAGAGCTCCGAATGTCCCAAAAACATTTGCAGCCTGAAAGGGGCATTAACCCTCATCCTAGACCACTGAAATTTCCAACAATATTTTTGGCATGAAAAAAACATCCTACACCCCTGAAAGTTCAGAATATGTTAGCAGCCCAAAAATAGGCCTTAACATGCATTTTAAGCCTGCAAAAATGTAGAAAACTTTGGAGGCCCAAAAAAGGGGTTTACAGGCATCCTAGACCCCATGAAGTCCAGAAAATGTTGGTGGCCAAAAACTGTATCAGAGAGCTCTGAATGTCGCAAAAACATTTGCAGCCTGAAAGGGGCATTAACCTGCATCCAAGACCACTGAAATTCCCAATTACATTTTTGGCACGAAAAATGCTACACCCCTGAAAGTTCAGAATATGTTAGCAGCCCAAAAAAGGCCTTAAAATGTATATTAAGCCTGCAAAAATGTAGAAAACTTTGGAGGCCTCAAAAAGGGGTTTACAGGCATCCTAGACCCCCTAAAGTCCAGAAAATGTTGGTCTCCTAAAAACTGTGTGAGAGAGCTCTCAATGTCCCAAAAACATTTGCAGCCTGAAAGGGGCATTAACCCGCATCGTAGACCACTGAAATACCCAATAATATTTTTGGCACGAAAAATGCATCCTACACCCCTGAAAATTCAGAATATGTTAGCAGCCCAAAAATAGGCCTTAACATGCATCTTAAGACTGCAAAAAATGTTGAAAACTTTGGATGCCCAAAAAAGGGGTTTACAGGCATCCTAGAGCCCATAAAGTCCAGAAAATGTTGGTGCCCAAAAACTGTGTCAGAGAGCTCTGAATGTCCCAAAAACATTTGCAGCCTGAAAGGGGCATTAACCTGCATCCAAGACCACTGAAATTCCCAATTACATTTTTGGCACGAAAAATGCTACACCCCTGAAAGTTCAGAATATGTTAGCAGCCCAAAAATAGGCCTTAACATGCATCTTAAGACTGCAATACATATTGAAAACTTTGGATGTCCAAAAAAGGGGTTTACAGGCATCCTAGACCCCATAAAGTCCAGAAAATGTTGGTGGCCAAAAACTGTATCAGAGAGCTCTGAATGTCCCAAAAACATTTGCGCCTGAAAGGGGCATTAACCTGCATCCAAGACCACTGAAATTCCCAATTATATTTTTGGCACGAAAAATGCTACTCCCCTGAAAGTTCAGAATATGTTAGCACCCCAAAAAAGGCCTTAAAATGTATATTAAGCCTGCAAAAATGTAAAAAACTTTGGAGGCCTCAAAAAGGGGTTTACAGGCATCCTAGACCCCCTAAAGTCCACAAAATGTTGGTCACCTAAAAGCTGTGTGAGAGAGCTCTCAATGTCCAAAAAACATTTGCAGCCTGAAAGGGGCATTAACCCGCATCCTAGACCACTGAAATTCCCAATAATATTTTTGGCACGAAAAATGCATCCTACACCCCTGAAAATTCAGAATATGTTAGCAGCCCAAAAATAGGCCTTAACATGCATCTTAAGACTGCAATACATATTGAAAACTTTGGATGCCCAAAAAAGGGGTTTACAGTCATCCTAGACCCCATAAAGTTCAGAAAATGTTGGTGGCCAAAAACTGTGTCAGAGAGCTCTGAATGTCCCAAAAACCTTTACAGCCTGAAAGTGGCATTAACCTGCATCCTAGAACACTGAAATTCCCAATTATATTTTTGGCACGAAAAATGCTACACCCCTGAAAGTTCAGAATATGTTAGCAGCTCAAAAAAGGCCTTAAAATGCATCTGAAGCCTGCAAAAATGTAGAAAACTTTGGAGGCCCAGAAAACGGGTTTACAGGCATCCTAGACCCCCTAAACTCCAGAAAATTTTGTTGGGAAAAAACGGTGCTGGAGAGCTCAGAATGTCCCAAAAACATTTGCAGCCTGAAAGAGGCATTAACCCGCATCCTAGACCACTGAAATTCCCAACAATATTTTTGGCATGAAAAATGCATCCTACACCCCTGAAATTCAGAATATGTTAGCAGCCCAAAAATAGGGCTTAACATGTATCTTAAGACTGCAAAAAATGTTGAAAACTTTGGATGCCCAAAAAATGGGGTTTACAGGCATCCTAGAGCCCATAAAGTCCAGAAAATGTTGGTGGCCAAAAACTGTGTCAGAGAGCTCTGAATGTCCCAAAAACCTTTACAGCCTGAAAGGGGCATTAACCTGCATCCTAGACCACTGAAATTCCCAATTATATTTTTGGCACGAAAAATGCTACACCCCTGAAAGTTCAGAATATGTTAGCAGCCCAAAAAAGGCCTTAATATGCATCTTAAGCCTGCAAAAATGTAGAAAACTTTGGAGGCCCAGAAAAGTGGTTTACAGGCATCCTAGACCCCCTAAACTCCAGAAAATGTTGTTGGGAAAAAACGGTGCTGGAGAGCTCCGAATGTCCCAAAAACATTTGCAGCCTGAAAGGGGCATTAACCCGCATCCTAGACCACTGAAATTTCCAACAATATTTTTGGCATGAAAAAAGCATCCTACACTCCTGAAAGTTCAGAATATGTTAGCAGCCCAAAAATAGGCCTTAACATGCATTTTAAGACTGCAAAAAATGTTGAAAACTTTGGATGCCCAAAAAAGGGGTTTACAGGCATCCTAGACCCCCTAAAGTCCAGAAAATGCTGGTCGCCTAAAAACGGTGTCAGAGAGCTCTGAATGTACCAAAAACATTTGCAGCCTGAAAAGGGCATTAACAGGCATCCTAGAACACTGAAATTCCCAACAATATTTTTGGCATGAAAAATGCATCCTATACCCCTGAAAATTCAGAATATGTTAGCAGCCCAAAAATAGGCCTTAATATGCATTTTAAGACTGCAAAAAATGTTGAAAACTTTGGATGCCCAAAAAAGGGGTTTACAGGCATCCTAGACCCCCTAAAGTCCAGAAAATGTTGGTCTCCTAAAAACTGTGTGAGAGAGCTTTCAATGTCCCAAAAACATTTGCAGCCTGAAAGGGGCATTAACCCGCATCCTAGACCACTGAAATTCCCAATAATATTTTTGGCACGAAAAATGCATCCTACACCCCTGAAAATTCAGAATATGTTAGCAGCCCAAAAATAGGCCTTAACATGCATCTTAAGACTGCAAAAAATGTTGAAAACTTTGGATGCCCAAAAAAGGGGTTTACAGGCATCCTAGAGCCCATAAAGTCCAGAAAATGTTGGTGGCCAAAAACTGTGTCAGAGAGCTCTGAATGTCCCAAAAACATTTGCAGCCTGAAAGGGGCATTAACCTGCATCCAAGACCACTGAAATTCCCAATTACATTTTTGGCACGAAAAATGTTACACCCCTGAATGTTCAGAATATGTTAGCAGCCCAAAAAAGGCCTTAAAATGCATCTTAAGCCTGCAAAAATGTAGAAAACTTTGGAGGCCCAGAAAACGGGTTTACAGGCATCCTAGACCCCCTAAACTCCAGAAAATTTTGTTGGGAAAAAACGGTGCTGGAAAGCTCCGAATGTCCCAAAAACATTTGCAGCCTGAAAGGGGCATTAACCCGCATCCTAGACCACTGAAATTCCCAACAATATTTTTGGCATGAAAAAAGCATCCTATACCCCTGAAAGTTCAGAATATGTTAGCAGCCCAAAAAAGGCCTTAAAATGTATGTAAGCCTGCAAAAATGTAGAAAACTTTGGAGGCCTCAAAAAGGGGTTTACAGGCATCCTAGACCCCCTAAAGTCCAGAAAATGCTGGTCGCCTAAAAACGGTGTCAGAGAGCTCTGAATGTCCCAAAAACATTTGCACACTGAAAAGGGCATTAACAGGCATCCTAGACAACTGAAATTCCCAACAATATTTTTGGCATGAAAAATGCATCCTACACCCCTGAAAATTCAGAATATGTTAGCAGCCCAAAAATAGGCCTTAACATGCATCTTAAGACTGCAAAAAATGTTGAAAACTTTGGATGCCCAAAAAAGGGGTTTACAGGCATCCTAGACCCCATAAAGTCCAGAAAATGTTGGTGGCCAAAAACTGTATCAGAGAGCTCTGAATGTCCCAAAAACATTTGCAGCCTGAAAGGGGCATTAACCTGCAACCAAGACCACTGAAATTCCCAATTACATTTTTGGCACGAAAAATGCTACACCCCTGAAAGTTCAGAATATGTTAGCAGCCCAAAAAAGGCCTTAAAATGTATATTAAGCCTGCAAAAATGTAGAAAACTTTGGAGGCCTCAAAAAGGGGTTTACAGGCATCCTAGACCCCCTAAACTCCAGAAAATGTTGTTGGGAAAAAACGGTGCTGGAGGGCTCCGAATGTCCCAAAAACATTTGCAGCCTGAAAGGGGCATTAACCCGCATCCTAGACCACTGAAATTTCCAACAATATTTTTGGCATGAAAAAAGCATCCTACACTCCTGAAAGTTCAGAATATGTTAGCAGCCCAAAAATAGGCCTTAACATGCATTTTAAGACTGCAAAAAATGTTGAAAACTTTGGATGCCCAAAAAAGGGGTTTACAGGCATCCTAGACCCCCTAAAGTCCAGAAAATGCTGGTCGCCTAAAAACGGTGTCAGAGAGCTCTGAATGTACCAAAAACCTTTCCAGCCTGAAAAGGGCATTAACAGGCATCCTAGAACACTGAAATTCCCAACAATATTTTTGGCATGAAAAATGCATCCTACACCCCTGAAAATTCAGAATATGTTAGCAGCCCAAAAATAGGCCTTAATATGCATTTTAAGACTGCAAAAAATGTTGAAAACTTTGGATGCCCAAAAAAGGGGTTTACAGGCATCCTAGACCCCCTAAAGTCCAGAAAATGTTGGTCTCCTAAAAACTGTGTGAGAGAGCTTTCAATGTCCCAAAAACATTTGCAGCCTGAAAGGGGCATTAACCCGCATCCTAGACCACTGAAATTCCCAATAATATTTTTGGCACGAAAAATGCATCCTACACCCCTGAAAATTCAGAATATGTTAGCAGCCCAAAAATAGGCCTTAACATGCATCTTAAGACTGCAAAAAATGTTGAAAACTTTGGATGCCCAAAAAAGGGGTTTACAGGCATCCTAGACCCCCTAAAGTCCAGAAAATGCTGGTGGCCAAAAACTGTATCAGAGAGCTCTGAATGTCCCAAAAACATTTGCAGCCTGAAAGGGGCATTAACCTGCATCCAAGACCACTGAAATTCCCAATTACATTTTTGGCACGAAAAATGCTACACCCCTGAAAGTTCAGAATATGTTAGCAGCCCAAAAAAGGCCTTAAAATGTATATTAAGCCTGCAAAAATGTAGAAAACTTTGGAGGCCTCAAAAAGGGGTTTACAGGCATTCTAGACCCCCTAAAGTCCAGAAAATGTTGGTCTCCTAAAAACTGTGTGAGAGAGCTCTCAATGTCCCAAAAACATTTGAAGCCTGAAAGGGGCATTAACCCGCATCCTAGACCACTGAAATTCCCAATAATATTTTTGGCACGAAAAATGCATCCTACACCCCTGAAAATTCAGAATATGTTAGCAGCCCAAAAATAGGCCTTAACATGCATCTTAAGACTGCAAAAAATGTTGAAACTTTGGATGCCCAAAAAAGGGGTTTACAGGCATCCTAGAGCCCATAAAGTCCAGAAAATGTTGGTGCCCAAAAACTGTGTCAGAGAGCTCTGAATGTCCCAAAAACATTTGCAGCCTGAAAGGGGCATTAACCTGCATCCAAGACCACTGAAATTCCCAATTACATTTTTGGCACGAAAAATGCTACACCCCTGAAAGTTCAGAATATGTTAGCAGCCCAAAAAAGGCCTTAAAATGTATATTAAGCCTGTAAAAATGTAGAAAACTTTGGAGGCCTCAAAAAGGGGTTTACAGGCATCCTAGACCCCCTAAACTCCAGAAAATGTTGTTGGGAAAAAACGGTGCTGGAAAGCTCCGAATGTCCCAAAAACATTTGCAGCCTGAAAGGGGCATTAACCCGCATCCTAGACCACTGAAATTCCCAACAATATTTTTGGCATGAAAAAAGCATCCTACACCCCTGAAAGTTCAGAATATGTTAGCAGCCCAAAAACGGCCTTAACATGTATATTAAGCCTGCAAAAATGTAGAAAACTTTGGAGGCCTCAAAAAGGGGTTTACAGGCATCCTAGACACCCTAAAGTCCAGAAAATGTTGGTCGCCTAAAAACAGAGTCAGAGAGCTCTGAATGTCCCAAAAACATTTGCAGCCTGAAAGGGGCATTAACCCGCATCCTAGACCACTGAAATTCTCAATAATATTTTTGGCACGAAAAATGTATCCTACACCCCTGAAAATTCAGAATATGTTAGCAGCCCAAAAATAGGCCTTAACATGCATCTTAAGACTGCAAAAAATGTTGAAAACTTTGGATGCCCAAAAAAGGGGTTTACAGGCATCCTAGAGCCCATAAAGTCCAGAAAATGTTGGTGCCCAAAAACTGTGTCAGAGAGCTCTGAATGTCCCAAAAACATTTGCAGCCTGAAAGGGGCATTAACCTGCATCCAAGACCACTGAAATTCCCAATTACATTTTTGGCACGAAAAATGCTACACCCCTGAAAGTTCAGAATATGTTAGCAGCCCAAAAATAGGCCTTAACATGCATCTTAAGACTGCAATACATATTGAAAACTTTGGATGTCCAAAAAAGGGGTTTACAGGCATCCTAGACCCCATAAAGTCCAGAAAATGTTGGTGGCCAAAAACTGTATCAGAGAGCTCTGAATGTCCCAAAAACATTTGCGCCTGAAAGGGGCATTAACCTGCATCCAAGACCACTGAAATTCCCAATTATATTTTTGGCACGAAAAATGCTACTCCCCTGAAAGTTCAGAATATGTTAGCACCCCAAAAAAGGCCTTAAAATGTATATTAAGCCTGCAAAAATGTAAAAAACTTTGGAGGCCTCAAAAAGGGGTTTACAGGCATCCTAGACCCCCTAAAGTCCACAAAATGTTGGTCACCTAAAAGCTGTGTGAGAGAGCTCTCAATGTCCAAAAAACATTTGCAGCCTGAAAGGGGCATTAACCCGCATCCTAGACCACTGAAATTCCCAATAATATTTTTGGCACGAAAAATGCATCCTACACCCCTGAAAATTCAGAATATGTTAGCAGCCCAAAAATAGGCCTTAACATGCATCTTAAGACTGCAATACATATTGAAAACTTTGGATGCCCAAAAAAGGGGTTTACAGTCATCCTAGACCCCATAAAGTTCAGAAAATGTTGGTGGCCAAAAACTGTGTCAGAGAGCTCTGAATGTCCCAAAAACCTTTACAGCCTGAAAGTGGCATTAACCTGCATCCTAGAACACTGAAATTCCCAATTATATTTTTGGCACGAAAAATGCTACACCCCTGAAAGTTCAGAATATGTTAGCAGCTCAAAAAAGGCCTTAAAATGCATCTGAAGCCTGCAAAAATGTAGAAAACTTTGGAGGCCCAGAAAACGGGTTTACAGGCATCCTAGACCCCCTAAACTCCAGAAAATTTTGTTGGGAAAAAACGGTGCTGGAGAGCTCAGAATGTCCCAAAAACATTTGCAGCCTGAAAGAGGCATTAACCCGCATCCTAGACCACTGAAATTCCCAACAATATTTTTGGCATGAAAAATGCATCCTACACCCCTGAAATTCAGAATATGTTAGCAGCCCAAAAATAGGGCTTAACATGTATCTTAAGACTGCAAAAAATGTTGAAAACTTTGGATGCCCAAAAAATGGGGTTTACAGGCATCCTAGAGCCCATAAAGTCCAGAAAATGTTGGTGGCCAAAAACTGTGTCAGAGAGCTCTGAATGTCCCAAAAACCTTTACAGCCTGAAAGGGGCATTAACCTGCATCCTAGACCACTGAAATTCCCAATTATATTTTTGGCACGAAAAATGCTACACCCCTGAAAGTTCAGAATATGTTAGCAGCCCAAAAAAGGCCTTAATATGCATCTTAAGCCTGCAAAAATGTAGAAAACTTTGGAGGCCCAGAAAAGTGGTTTACAGGCATCCTAGACCCCCTAAACTCCAGAAAATGTTGTTGGGAAAAAACGGTGCTGGAGGGCTCCGAATGTCCCAAAAACATTTGCAGCCTGAAAGGGGCAATAACCCGCATCCTAGACCACTGAAATTTCCAACAATATTTTTGGCATGAAAAAAGCATCCTACACTCCTGAAAATTCAGAATATGTTAGCAGCCCAAAAATAGGCCTTAATATGCATTTTAAGACTGCAAAAAATGTTGAAAACTTTGGATGCCCAAAAAAGGGGTTTACAGGCATCCTAGACCCCCTAAAGTCCAGAAAATGTTGGTCTCCTAAAAACTGTGTGAGAGAGCTTTCAATGTCCCAAAAACATTTGCAGCCTGAAAGGGGCATTAACCCGCATCCTAGACCACTGAAATTCCCAATAATATTTTTGGCACGAAAAATGCATCCTACACCCCTGAAAATTCAGAATATGTTAGCAGCCCAAAAAAAAGGCCTTAACATGCATCTTAAGACTGCAAAAAATGTTGAAAACTTTGGATGCCCAAAAAAGGGGTTAACAGGCATCCTAGAGCCCATAAAGTCCAGAAAATGTTGGTGGCCAAAAACTGTGTCAGAGAGCTCTGAATGTCCCAAAAACATTTGCAGCCTGAAAGGGGCATTAACCTGCATCCAAGACCACTGAAATTCCCAATTACATTTTTGGCACGAAAAATGCTACACCCCTGAAAGTTCAGAATATGTTAGCAGCCCAAAAAAGGCCTTAAAATGTATATTAAGCCTGCAAAAATGTAGAAAACTTTGGAGGCCTCAAAAAGGGGTTTACAGGCATCCTAGACCCCCTAAACTCCAGAAAATGTTGTTGGGAAAAAACGGTGCTGGAGGGCTCCGAATGTCCCAAAAACATTTGCAGCCTGAAAGGGGCATTAACCCGCATCCTAGACCACTGAAATTTCCAACAATATTTTTGGCATGAAAAAAGCATCCTACACTCCTGAAAGTTCAGAATATGTTAGCAGCCCAAAAATAGGCCTTAACATGCATTTTAAGACTGCAAAAAATGTTGAAAACTTTGGATGCACAAAAAAGGGGTTTACAGGCATCCTAGACCCCCTAAAGTCCAGAAAATGCTGGTCGCCTAAAAACGGTGTCAGAGAGCTCTGAATGTACCAAAAACATTTCCAGCCTGAAAAGGGCATTAACAGGAATCCTAGAACACTGAAATTCCCAACAATATTTTTGGCATGAAAAATGCATCCTACACCCCTGAAAATTAAGAATATGTTAGCAGCCCAAAAATAGGCCTTAATATGAATTTTAAGACTGCAAAAAATGTTGAAAACTTTGGATGCCCAAAAAAGGGGTTTACAGGCATCCTAGACCCCCTAAAGTCCAGAAAATGTTGGTCTCCTAAAAACTGTGTGAGAGAGCTTTCAATGTCCCAAAAACATTTGCAGCCTGAAAGGGGCATTAACCCGCATCCTAGACCACTGAAATTCCCAATAATATTTTTGGCATGAAAAATGCATCCTACACCCCTGAAAATTCAGAATATGTTAGCAGCCCAAAAATAGGCCTTAACATGCATCTTAAGACTGCAAAAAATGTTGAAAACTTTGGATGCCCAAAAAAGGGGTTTACAGGCATCCTAGACCCCATAAAGTCCAGAAAATGCTGGTGGCCAAAAACTGTATCAGAGAGCTCTGAATGTCCCAAAAACATTTGCAGCCTGAAAGGGGCATTAACCTGCATCCAAGACCACTGAAATTCCCAATTACATTTTTGGCACGAAAAATGCTACACCCCTGAAAGTTCAGAATATGTTAGCAGCCCAAAAAAGGCCTTAAAATGTATATTAAGCCTGTAAAAATGTAGAAAACTTTGGAGGCCTCAAAAAGGGGTTTACAGGCATCCTAGACCCCCTAAACTCCAGAAAATGTTGTTGGGAAAAAACGGTGCTGGAAAGCTCCGAATGTCCCAAAAACATTTGCAGCCTGAAAGGGGCATTAACCCGCATCCTAGACCACTGAAATTCCCAACAATATTTTTGGCATGAAAAAAGCATCCTACACCCCTGAAAGTTCAGAATATGTTAGCAGCCCAAAAACGGCCTTAACATGTATATTAAGCCTGCAAAAATGTAGAAAACTTTGGAGGCCTCAAAAAGGGGTTTACAGGCATCCTAGACACCCTAAAGTCCAGAAAATGTTGGTCGCCTAAAAACAGAGTCAGAGAGCTCTGAATGTCCCAAAAACATTTGCAGCCTGAAAGGGGCATTGACCCGCATCCTAGACCACTGAAATTCCCAATAATATTTTTGGCACGAAAAATGTATCCTACACCCCTGAAAATTCAGAATATGTTAGCAGCCCAAAAATAGGCCTTAACATGCATTTTAAGACTGCAAAAAATGTTGAAAACTTTGGATGCCCAAAAAAGGGGTTTACAGGCATCCTAGACCCCCTAAAGTCCAGAAAATGTTGGTCTCCTAAAAACTGTGTGAGAGAGCTCTCAATGTCCCAAAAACATTTGCAGCCTGAAAGGGGCATTAACCCGCATCGTAGACCACTGAAATACCCAATAATATTTTTGGCACGAAAAATGCATCCTACACCCCTGAAAATTCAGAATATGTTAGCAGCCCAAAAATAGGCCTTAACATGCATCTTAAGACTGCAAAAAATGTTGAAAACTTTGGATGCCCAAAAAAGGGGTTTACAGGCATCCTAGAGCCCATAAAGTCCAGAAAATGTTGGTGCCCAAAAACTGTGTCAGAGAGCTCTGAATGTCCCAAAAACATTTGCAGCCTGAAAGGGGCATTAACCTGCATCCAAGACCACTGAAATTCCCAATTACATTTTTGGCACGAAAAATGCTACACCCCTGAAAGTTCAGAATATGTTAGCAGCCCAAAAATAGGCCTTAACATGCATCTTAAGACTGCAATACATATTGAAAACTTTGGATGTCCAAAAAAGGGGTTTACAGGCATCCTAGACCCCATAAAGTCCAGAAAATGTTGGTGGCCAAAAACTGTATCAGAGAGCTCTGAATGTCCCAAAAACATTTGCGCCTGAAAGGGGCATTAACCTGCATCCAAGACCACTGAAATTCCCAATTATATTTTTGGCACGAAAAATGCTACTCCCCTGAAAGTTCAGAATATGTTAGCACCCCAAAAAAGGCCTTAAAATGTATATTAAGCCTGCAAAAATGTAAAAAACTTTGGAGGCCTCAAAAAGGGGTTTACAGGCATCCTAGACCCCCTAAAGTCCACAAAATGTTGGTCACCTAAAAGCTGTGTGAGAGAGCTCTCAATGTCCAAAAAACATTTGCAGCCTGAAAGGGGCATTAACCCGCATCCTAGACCACTGAAATTCCCAATAATATTTTTGGCACGAAAAATGCATCCTACACCCCTGAAAATTCAGAATATGTTAGCAGCCCAAAAATAGGCCTTAACATGCATCTTAAGACTGCAATACATATTGAAAACTTTGGATGCCCAAAAAAGGGGTTTACAGTCATCCTAGACCCCATAAAGTTCAGAAAATGTTGGTGGCCAAAAACTGTGTCAGAGAGCTCTGAATGTCCCAAAAACCTTTACAGCCTGAAAGTGGCATTAACCTGCATCCTAGAACACTGAAATTCCCAATTATATTTTTGGCACGAAAAATGCTACACCCCTGAAAGTTCAGAATATGTTAGCAGCTCAAAAAAGGCCTTAAAATGCATCTGAAGCCTGCAAAAATGTAGAAAACTTTGGAGGCCCAGAAAACGGGTTTACAGGCATCCTAGACCCCCTAAACTCCAGAAAATTTTGTTGTGAAAAAACGGTGCTGGAGAGCTCAGAATGTCCCAAAAACATTTGCAGCCTGAAAGAGGCATTAACCCGCATCCTAGACCACTGAAATTCCCAACAATATTTTTGGCATGAAAAATGCATCCTACACCCCTGAAATTCAGAATATGTTAGCAGCCCAAAAATAGGGCTTAACATGTATCTTAAGACTGCAAAAAATGTTGAAAACTTTGGATGCCCAAAAAATGGGGTTTACAGGCATCCTAGAGCCCATAAAGTCCAGAAAATGTTGGTGGCCAAAAACTGTGTCAGAGAGCTCTGAATGTCCCAAAAACCTTTACAGCCTGAAAGGGGCATTAACCTGCATCCTAGACCACTGAAATTCCCAATTATATTTTTGGCACGAAAAATGCTACACCCCTGAAAGTTCAGAATATGTTAGCAGCCCAAAAAAGGCCTTAATATGCATCTTAAGCCTGCAAAAATGTAGAAAACTTTGGAGGCCCAGAAAAGTGGTTTACAGGCATCCTAGACCCCCTAAACTCCAGAAAATGTTGTTGGGAAAAAATGGTGCTGGAGAGCTCCGAATGTCCCAAAAACATTTGCAGCCTGAAAGGGGCATTAACCCGCATCCTAGACCACTGAAATTTCCAACAATATTTTTGGCATGAAAAAAGCATCCTACACTCCTGAAAGTTCAGAATATGTTAGCAGCCCAAAAATAGGCCTTAACATGCATTTTAAGACTGCAAAAAATGTTGAAAACTTTGGATGCCCAAAAAAGGGGTTTACAGGCATCCTAGACCCCCTAAAGTCCAGAAAATGCTGGTCGCCTAAAAACGGTGTCAGAGAGCTCTGAATGTACCAAAAACATTTGCAGCCTGAAAAGGGCATTAACAGGCATCCTAGAACACTGAAATTCCCAACAATATTTTTGGCATGAAAAATGCATCCTATACCCCTGAAAATTCAGAATATGTTAGCAGCCCAAAAATAGGCCTTAATATGCATTTTAAGACTGCAAAAAATGTTGAAAACTTTGGATGCCCAAAAAAGGGGTTTACAGGCATCCTAGACCCCCTAAAGTCCAGAAAATGTTGGTCTCCTAAAAACTGTGTGAGAGAGCTTTCAATGTCCCAAAAACATTTGCAGCCTGAAAGGGGCATTAACCCGCATCCTAGACCACTGAAATTCCCAATAATATTTTTGGCACGAAAAATGCATCCTACACCCCTGAAAATTCAGAATATGTTAGCAGCCCAAAAATAGGCCTTAACATGCATCTTAAGACTGCAAAAAATGTTGAAAACTTTGGATGCCCAAAAAAGGGGTTTACAGGCATCCTAGAGCCCATAAAGTCCAGAAAATGTTGGTGGCCAAAAACTGTGTCAGAGAGCTCTGAATGTCCCAAAAACATTTGCAGCCTGAAAGGGGCATTAACCTGCATCCAAGACCACTGAAATTCCCAATTACATTTTTGGCACGAAAAATGTTACACCCCTGAATGTTCAGAATATGTTAGCAGCCCAAAAAAGGCCTTAAAATGCATCTTAAGCCTGCAAAAATGTAGAAAACTTTGGAGGCCCAGAAAACGGGTTTACAGGCATCCTAGACCCCCTAAACTCCAGAACATTTTGTTGGGAAAAAACGGTGCTGGAAAGCTCCGAATGTCCCAAAAACATTTGCAGCCTGAAAGGGGCATTAACCCGCATCCTAGACCACTGAAATTCCCAACAATATTTTTGGCATGAAAAAAGCATCCTATACCCCTGAAAGTTCAGAATATGTTAGCAGCCCAAAAAAGGCCTTAAAATGTATGTAAGCCTGCAAAAATGTAGAAAACTTTGGAGGCCTCAAAAAGGGGTTTACAGGCATCCTAGACCCCCTAAAGTCCAGAAAATGCTGGTCGCCTAAAAACGGTGTCAGAGAGCTCTGAATGTCCCAAAAACATTTGCACACTGAAAAGGGCATTAACAGGCATCCTAGACAACTGAAATTCCCAACAATATTTTTGGCATGAAAAATGCATCCTACACCCCTGAAAATTCAGAATATGTTAGCAGCCCAAAAATAGGCCTTAACATGCATCTTAAGACTGCAAAAAATGTTGAAAACTTTGGATGCCCAAAAAAGGGGTTTACAGGCATCCTAGACCCCATAAAGTCCAGAAAATGTTGGTGGCCAAAAACTGTATCAGAGAGCTCTGAATGTCCCAAAAACATTTGCAGCCTGAAAGGGGCATTAACCTGCATCCAAGACCACTGAAATTCCCAATTACATTTTTGGCACGAAAAATGCTACACCCCTGAAAGTTCAGAATATGTTAGCAGCCCAAAAAAGGCCTTAAAATGTATATTAAGCCTGCAAAAATGTAGAAAACTTTGGAGGCCTCAAAAAGGGGTTTACAGGCATCCTAGACCCCCTAAACTCCAGAAAATGTTGTTGGGAAAAAACGGTGCTGGAGGGCTCCGAATGTCCCAAAAACATTTGCAGCCTGAAAGGGGCATTAACCCGCATCCTAGACCACTGAAATTTCCAACAATATTTTTGGCATGAAAAAAGCATCCTACACTCCTGAAAGTTCAGAATATGTTAGCAGCCCAAAAATAGGCCTTAACATGCATTTTAAGACTGCAAAAAATGTTGAAAACTTTGGATGCCCAAAAAAGGGGTTTACAGGCATCCTAGACCCCCTAAAGTCCAGAAAATGCTGGTCGCCTAAAAACGGTGTCAGAGAGCTCTGAATGTACCAAAAACCTTTCCAGCCTGAAAAGGGCATTAACAGGCATCCTAGAACACTGAAATTCCCAACAATATTTTTGGCATGAAAAATGCATCCTACACCCCTGAAAATTCAGAATATGTTAGCAGCCCAAAAATAGGCCTTAATATGCATTTTAAGACTGCAAAAAATGTTGAAAACTTTGGATGCCCAAAAAAGGGGTTTACAGGCATCCTAGACCCCCTAAAGTCCAGAAAATGTTGGTCTCCTAAAAACTGTGTGAGAGAGCTTTCAATGTCCCAAAAACATTTGCAGCCTGAAAGGGGCATTAACCCGCATCCTAGACCACTGAAATTCCCAATAATATTTTTGGCACGAAAAATGCATCCTACACCCCTGAAAATTCAGAATATGTTAGCAGCCCAAAAATAGGCCTTAACATGCATCTTAAGACTGCAAAAAATGTTGAAAACTTTGGATGCCCAAAAAAGGGGTTTACAGGCATCCTAGACCCCCTAAAGTCCAGAAAATGCTGGTGGCCAAAAACTGTATCAGAGAGCTCTGAATGTCCCAAAAACATTTGCAGCCTGAAAGGGGCATTAACCTGCATCCAAGACCACTGAAATTCCCAATTACATTTTTGGCACGAAAAATGCTACACCCCTGAAAGTTCAGAATATGTTAGCAGCCCAAAAAAGGCCTTAAAATGTATATTAAGCCTGCAAAAATGTAGAAAACTTTGGAGGCCTCAAAAAGGGGTTTACAGGCATCCTAGACCCCCTAAAGTCCAGAAAATGTTGGTCTCCTAAAAACTGTGTGAGAGAGCTCTCAATGTCCCAAAAACATTTGAAGCCTGAAAGGGGCATTAACCCGCATCCTAGACCACTGAAATTCCCAATAATATTTTTGGCACGAAAAATGCATCCTACACCCCTGAAAATTCAGAATATGTTAGCAGCCCAAAAATAGGCCTTAACATGCATCTTAAGACTGCAAAAAATGTTGAAACTTTGGATGCCCAAAAAAGGGGTTTACAGGCATCCTAGAGCCCATAAAGTCCAGAAAATGTTGGTGCCCAAAAACTGTGTCAGAGAGCTCTGAATGTCCCAAAAACATTTGCAGCCTGAAAGGGGCATTAACCTGCATCCAAGACCACTGAAATTCCCAATTACATTTTTGGCACGAAAAATGCTACACCCCTGAAAGTTCAGAATATGTTAGCAGCCCAAAAAAGGCCTTAAAATGTATATTAAGCCTGCAAAAATGTAGAAAACTTTGGAGGCCTCAAAAAGGGGTTTACAGGCATCCTAGACCCCCTAAAGTCCAGAAAATGTTGGTCTCCTAAAAACTGTGTGAGAGAGCTCTCAATGTCCCAAAAACATTTGAAGCCTGAAAGGGGCATTAACCCGCATCCTAGACCACTGAAATTCCCAATAATATTTTTGGCACGAAAAATGCATCCTACACCCCTGAAAATTCAGAATATGTTAGCAGCCCAAAAATAGGCCTTAACATGCATCTTAAGACTGCAAAAAATGTTGAAACTTTGGATGCCCAAAAAAGGGGTTTACAGGCATCCTAGAGCCCATAAAGTCCAGAAAATGTTGGTGCCCAAAAACTGTGTCAGAGAGCTCTGAATGTCCCAAAAACATTTGCAGCCTGAAAGGGGCATTAACCTGCATCCAAGACCACTGAAATTCCCAATTACATTTTTGGCACGAAAAATGCTACACCCCTGAAAGTTCAGAATATGTTAGCAGCCCAAAAAAGGCCTTAAAATGTATATTAAGCCTGTAAAAATGTAGAAAACTTTGGAGGCCTCAAAAAGGGGTTTACAGGCATCCTAGACCCCCTAAACTCCAGAAAATGTTGTTGGGAAAAAACGGTGCTGGAAAGCTCCGAATGTCCCAAAAACATTTGCAGCCTGAAAGGGGCATTAACCCGCATCCTAGACCACTGAAATTCCCAACAATATTTTTGGCATGAAAAAAGCATCCTACACCCCTGAAAGTTCAGAATATGTTAGCAGCCCAAAAACGGCCTTAACATGTATATTAAGCCTGCAAAAATGTAGAAAACTTTGGAGGCCTCAAAAAGGGGTTTACAGGCATCCTAGACACCCTAAAGTCCAGAAAATGTTGGTCGCCTAAAAACAGAGTCAGAGAGCTCTGAATGTCCCAAAAACATTTGCAGCCTGAAAGGGGCATTAACCCGCATCCTAGACCACTGAAATTCTCAATAATATTTTTGGCACGAAAAATGTATCCTACACCCCTGAAAATTCAGAATATGTTAGCAGCCCAAAAATAGGCCTTAACATGCATCTTAAGACTGCAAAAAATGTTGAAAACTTTGGATGCCCAAAAAAGGGGTTTACAGGCATCCTAGAGCCCATAAAGTCCAGAAAATGTTGGTGCCCAAAAACTGTGTCAGAGAGCTCTGAATGTCCCAAAAACATTTGCAGCCTGAAAGGGGCATTAACCTGCATCCAAGACCACTGAAATTCCCAATTACATTTTTGGCACGAAAAATGCTACACCCCTGAAAGTTCAGAATATGTTAGCAGCCCAAAAATAGGCCTTAACATGCATCTTAAGACTGCAATACATATTGAAAACTTTGGATGTCCAAAAAAGGGGTTTACAGGCATCCTAGACCCCATAAAGTCCAGAAAATGTTGGTGGCCAAAAACTGTATCAGAGAGCTCTGAATGTCCCAAAAACATTTGCGCCTGAAAGGGGCATTAACCTGCATCCAAGACCACTGAAATTCCCAATTATATTTTTGGCACGAAAAATGCTACTCCCCTGAAAGTTCAGAATATGTTAGCACCCCAAAAAAGGCCTTAAAATGTATATTAAGCCTGCAAAAATGTAAAAAACTTTGGAGGCCTCAAAAAGGGGTTTACAGGCATCCTAGACCCCCTAAAGTCCACAAAATGTTGGTCACCTAAAAGCTGTGTGAGAGAGCTCTCAATGTCCAAAAAACATTTGCAGCCTGAAAGGGGCATTAACCCGCATCCTAGACCACTGAAATTCCCAATAATATTTTTGGCACGAAAAATGCATCCTACACCCCTGAAAATTCAGAATATGTTAGCAGCCCAAAAATAGGCCTTAACATGCATCTTAAGACTGCAATACATATTGAAAACTTTGGATGCCCAAAAAAGGGGTTTACAGTCATCCTAGACCCCATAAAGTTCAGAAAATGTTGGTGGCCAAAAACTGTGTCAGAGAGCTCTGAATGTCCCAAAAACCTTTACAGCCTGAAAGTGGCATTAACCTGCATCCTAGAACACTGAAATTCCCAATTATATTTTTGGCACGAAAAATGCTACACCCCTGAAAGTTCAGAATATGTTAGCAGCTCAAAAAAGGCCTTAAAATGCATCTGAAGCCTGCAAAAATGTAGAAAACTTTGGAGGCCCAGAAAACGGGTTTACAGGCATCCTAGACCCCCTAAACTCCAGAAAATTTTGTTGGGAAAAAACGGTGCTGGAGAGCTCAGAATGTCCCAAAAACATTTGCAGCCTGAAAGAGGCATTAACCCGCATCCTAGACCACTGAAATTCCCAACAATATTTTTGGCATGAAAAATGCATCCTACACCCCTGAAATTCAGAATATGTTAGCAGCCCAAAAATAGGGCTTAACATGTATCTTAAGACTGCAAAAAATGTTGAAAACTTTGGATGCCAAAAAAATGGGGTTTACAGGCATCCTAGAGCCCATAAAGTCCAGAAAATGTTGGTGGCCAAAAACTGTGTCAGAGAGCTCTGAATGTCCCAAAAACCTTTACAGCCTGAAAGGGGCATTAACCTGCATCCTAGACCACTGAAATTCCCAATTATATTTTTGGCACGAAAAATGCTACACCCCTGAAAGTTCAGAATATGTTAGCAGCCCAAAAAAGGCCTTAATATGCATCTTAAGCCTGCAAAAATGTAGAAAACTTTGGAGGCCCAGAAAAGTGGTTTACAGGCATCCTAGACCCCCTAAACTCCAGAAAATGTTGTTGGGAAAAAACGGTGCTGGAGAGCTCCGAATGTCCCAAAAACATTTGCAGCCTGAAAGGGGCATTAACCCGCATCCTAGACCACTGAAATTTCCAACAATATTTTTGGCATGAAAAAAGCATCCTACACTCCTGAAAGTTCAGAATATGTTAGCAGCCCAAAAATAGGCCTTAACATGCATTTTAAGACTGCAAAAAATGTTGAAAACTTTGGATGCCCAAAAAAGGGGTTTACAGGCATCCTAGAACCCCTAAAGTCCAGAAAATGCTGGTCGCCTAAAAACGGTGTCAGAGAGCTCTGAATGTACCAAAAACATTTGCAGCCTGAAAAGGGCATTAACAGGCATCCTAGAACACTGAAATTCCCAACAATATTTTTGGCATGAAAAATGCATCCTATGCCCCTGAAAATTCAGAATATGTTAGCAGCCCAAAAATAGGCCTTAATATGCATTTTAAGACTGCAAAAAATGTTGAAAACTTTGGATGCCCAAAAAAGGGGTTTACAGGCATCCTAGACCCCCTAAAGTCCAGAAAATGTTGGTCTCCTAAAAACTGTGTGAGAGAGCTTTCAATGTCCCAAAAACATTTGCAGCCTGAAAGGGGCATTAACCCGCATCCTAGACCACTGAAATTCCCAATAATATTTTTGGCACGAAAAATGCATCCTACACCCCTGAAAATTCAGAATATGTTAGCAGCCCAAAAATAGGCCTTAACATGCATCTTAAGACTGCAAAAAATGTTGAAAACTTTGGATGCCCAAAAAAGGGGTTTACAGGCATCCTAGAGCCCATAAAGTCCAGAAAATGTTGGTGGCCAAAAACTGTGTCAGAGAGCTCTGAATGTCCCAAAAACATTTGCAGCCTGAAAGGGGCATTAACCTGCATCCAAGACCACTGAAATTCCCAATTACATTTTTGGCACGAAAAATGTTACACCCCTGAATGTTCAGAATATGTTAGCAGCCCAAAAAAGGCCTTAAAATGCATCTTAAGCCTGCAAAAATGTAGAAAACTTTGGAGGCCCAGAAAACGGGTTTACAGGCATCCTAGACCCCCTAAACTCCAGAAAATTTTGTTGGGAAAAAACGGTGCTGGAAAGCTCCGAATGTCCCAAAAACATTTGCAGCCTGAAAGGGGCATTAACCCGCATCCTAGACCACTGAAATTCCCAACAATATTTTTGGCATGAAAAAAGCATCCTATACCCCTGAAAGTTCAGAATATGTTAGCAGCCCAAAAAAGGCCTTAAAATGTATGTAAGCCTGCAAAAATGTAGAAAACTTTGGAGGCCTCAAAAAGGGGTTTACAGGCATCCTAGACCCCCTAAAGTCCAGAAAATGCTGGTCGCCTAAAAACGGTGTCAGAGAGCTCTGAATGTCCCAAAAACATTTGCACACTGAAAAGGGCATTAACAGGCATCCTAGACAACTGAAATTCCCAACAATATTTTTGGCATGAAAAATGCATCCTACACCCCTGAAAATTCAGAATATGTTAGCAGCCCAAAAATAGGCCTTAACATGCATCTTAAGACTGCAAAAAATGTTGAAAACTTTGGATGCCCAAAAAAGGGGTTTACAGGCATCCTAGACCCCATAAAGTCCAGAAAATGTTGGTGGCCAAAAACTGTATCAGAGAGCTCTGAATGTCCCAAAAACATTTGCAGCCTGAAAGGGGCATTAACCTGCATCCAAGACCACTGAAATTCCCAATTACATTTTTGGCACGAAAAATGCTACACCCCTGAAAGTTCAGAATATGTTAGCAGCCCAAAAAAGGCCTTAAAATGTATATTAAGCCTGCAAAAATGTAGAAAACTTTGGAGGCCTCAAAAAGGGGTTTACAGGCATCCTAGACCCCCTAAACTCCAGAAAATGTTGTTGGGAAAAAACGGTGCTGGAGGGCTCCGAATGTCCCAAAAACATTTGCAGCCTGAAAGGGGCATTAACCCGCATCCTAGACCACTGAAATTTCCAACAATATTTTTGGCATGAAAAAAGCATCCTACACTCCTGAAAGTTCAGAATATGTTAGCAGCCCAAAAATAGGCCTTAACATGCATTTTAAGACTGCAAAAAATGTTGAAAACTTTGGATGCCCAAAAAAGGGGTTTACAGGCATCCTAGACCCCCTAAAGTCCAGAAAATGCTGGTCGCCTAAAAACGGTGTCAGAGAGCTCTGAATGTACCAAAAACATTTCCAGCCTGAAAAGGGCATTAACAGGCATCCTAGAACACTGAAATTCCCAACAATATTTTTGGCATGAAAAATGCATCCTACACCCCTGAAAATTCAGAATATGTTAGCAGCCCAAAAATAGGCCTTAATATGCATTTTAAGACTGCAAAAAATGTTGAAAACTTTGGATGCCCAAAAAAGGGGTTTACAGGCATCCTAGACCCCCTAAAGTCCAGAAAATGTTGGTCTCCTAAAAACTGTGTGAGAGAGCTTTCAATGTCCCAAAAACATTTGCAGCCTGAAAGGGGCATTAACCCGCATCCTAGACCACTGAAATTCCCAATAATATTTTTGGCACGAAAAATGCATCCTACACCCCTGAAAATTCAGAATATGTTAGCAGCCCAAAAATAGGCCTTAACATGCATCTTAAGACTGCAAAAAATGTTGAAAACTTTGGATGCCCAAAAAAGGGGTTTACAGGCATCCTAGACCCCCTAAAGTCCAGAAAATGCTGGTGGCCAAAAACTGTATCAGAGAGCTCTGAATGTCCCAAAAACATTTGCAGCCTGAAAGGGGCATTAACCTGCATCCAAGACCACTGAAATTCCCAATTACATTTTTGGCACGAAAAATGCTACACCCCTGAAAGTTCAGAATATGTTAGCAGCCCAAAAAAGGCCTTAAAATGTATATTAAGCCTGCAAAAATGTAGAAAACTTTGGAGGCCTCAAAAAGGGGTTTACAGGCATCCTAGACCCCCTAAAGTCCAGAAAATGTTGGTCTCCTAAAAACTGTGTGAGAGAGCTCTCAATGTCCCAAAAACATTTGAAGCCTGAAAGGGGCATTAACCCGCATCCTAGACCACTGAAATTCCCAATAATATTTTTGGCACGAAAAATGCATCCTACACCCCTGAAAATTCAGAATATGTTAGCAGCCCAAAAATAGGCCTTAACATGCATATTAAGACTGCAAAAAATGTTGAAACTTTGGATGCCCAAAAAAGGGGTTTACAGGCATCCTAGAGCCCATAAAGTCCAGAAAATGTTGGTGCCCAAAAACTGTGTCAGAGAGCTCTGAATGTCCCAAAAACATTTGCAGCCTGAAAGGGGCATTAACCTGCATCCAAGACCACTGAAATTCCCAATTACATTTTTGGCACGAAAAATGCTACACCCCTGAAAGTTCAGAATATGTTAGCAGCCCAAAAAAGGCCTTAAAATGTATATTAAGCCTGTAAAAATGTAGAAAACTTTGGAGGCCTCAAAAAGGGGTTTACAGGCATCCTAGACCCCCTAAACTCCAGAAAATGTTGTTGGGAAAAAACGGTGCTGGAAAGCTCCGAATGTCCCAAAAACATTTGCAGCCTGAAAGGGGCATTAACCCGCATCCTAGACCACTGAAATTCCCAACAATATTTTTGGCATGAAAAAAGCATCCTACACCCCTGAAAGTTCAGAATATGTTAGCAGCCCAAAAACGGCCTTAACATGTATATTAAGCCTGCAAAAATGTAGAAAACTTTGGAGGCCTCAAAAAGGGGTTTACAGGCATCCTAGACACCCTAAAGTCCAGAAAATGTTGGTCGCCTAAAAACAGAGTCAGAGAGCTCTGAATGTCCCAAAAACATTTGCAGCCTGAAAGGGGCATTAACCCGCATCCTAGACCACTGAAATTCTCAATAATATTTTTGGCACGAAAAATGTATCCTACACCCCTGAAAATTCAGAATATGTTAGCAGCCCAAAAATAGGCCTTAACATGCATTTTAAGACTGCAAAAAATGTTGAAAACTTTGGATGCCCAAAAAAGGGGTTTACAGGCATCCTAGACCCCCTAAAGTCCAGAAAATGCTGGTCGCCTAAAAACGGTGTCAGAGACGCTCTGAATGTCCCAAAAACATTTGCAGCCTGAAAAGGGCATTAACAGGCATCCTAGACCACTGAAATTCCCAACAATATTTTTGGCATGAAAAATGCATCCTACACCCCTGAAAATTCAGAATATGTTAGCAGCCCAAAAATAGGCCTTAACATGCATCTTAAGACTGCAATACATATTGAAAACTTTGGATGTCCAAAAAAGGGGTTTACAGGCATCCTAGACCCCATAAAGTCCAGAAAATGTTGGTGGCCAAAAACTGTATCAGAGAGCTCTGAATGTCCCAAAAACATTTGCGCCTGAAAGGGGCATTAACCTGCATCCAAGACCACTGAAATTCCAAATTACATTTTTGGCACGAAAAATGCTACTCCCCTGAAAGTTCAGAATATGTTAGCACCCCAAAAAAGGCCTTAAAATGTATATTAAGCCTGCAAAAATGTAGAAAACTTTGGAGGCCTCAAAAAGGGGTTTACAGGCATCCTAGACCCCCTAAAGTCCACAAAATGTTGGTCACCTAAAAGCTGTGTGAGAGAGCTCTCAATGTCCCAAAAACATTTGCAGCCTGAAAGGGGCATTAACCCGCATCCTAGACCACTGAAATTCCCAATAATATTTTTGGCACGAAAAATGCATCCTACACCCCTGAAATTCAGAATATGTTAGCAGCCCAAAAAAGGCTTTAAAATGCATCTGAAGCCTGCAAAAATGTAGAAAACTTTGGAGGCCCAGAAAAGGGGTTTACAGGCATCCTAGACCCCCTAAACTCCAGAAAATGTTGGTGGCCAAAAACTGTGTCAGAGAGCTCTGAATGTCCCAAAAACTTTTACAGCCTGAAAGGGGCATTAACCTGCATCCTAGACCACTGAAAATCCCAATTATATTTTTGGCACGAAAAATGCTACATCCCTGAAAGTTCAGAATATGTTAGCAGCCCAAAAAAGGCCTTAATATGCATCTTAAGCCTGCAAAAATGTAGAAAACTTTGGAGGCCCAGAAAAGGGGTTTACAGGCATCCTAGACCCCCTAAACTCCAGAAAATGTTGTTGGGAAAAAACGGTGCTGTAGAGCTCCGAATGTCCCAAAAACATTTGCAGCCTGAAAGGGGCATTAACCCTCATCCTAGACCACTGAAATTTCCAACAATATTTTTGGCATGAAAAAAACATCCTACACCCCTGAAAGTTCAGAATATGTTAGCAGCCCAAAAATAGGCCTTAACATGCATTTTAAGCCTGCAAAAATGTAGAAAACTTTGGAGGCCCAAAAAAGGGGTTTACAGGCATCCTAGACCCCATGAAGTCCAGAAAATGTTGGTGGCCAAAAACTGTATCAGAGAGCTCTGAATGTCGCAAAAACATTTGCAGCCTGAAAGGGGCATTAACCTGCATCCAAGACCACTGAAATTCCCAATTACATTTTTGGCACGAAAAATGCTACACCCCTGAAAGTTCAGAATATGTTAGCAGCCCAAAAAAGGCCTTAAAATGTATATTAAGCCTGCAAAAATGTAGAAAACTTTGGAGGCCTCAAAAAGGGGTTTACAGGCATCCTAGACCCCCTAAAGTCCAGAAAATGTTGGTCTCCTAAAAACTGTGTGAGAGAGCTCTCAATGTCCCAAAAACAATCGCAGCCTGAAAGGGGCATTAACCCGCATCGTAGACCACTGAAATACCCAATAATATTTTTGGCACGAAAAATGCATCCTACACCCCTGAAAATTCAGAATATGTTAGCAGCCCAAAAATAGGCCTTAACATGCATCCTAGGACTGCAAAAAATGTTGAAAACTTTGGATGCCCAAAAAAGGGGTTTACAGGCATCCTAGAGCCCATAAAGTCCAGAAAATGTTGGTGCCCAAAAACTGTGTCAGAGAGCTCTGAATGTCCCAAAAACATTTGTAGCCTGAAAGGGGCATTAACCTGCATCCAAGACCACTGAAATTCCCAATTACATTTTTGGCACGAAAAATGCTACACCCCTGAAAGTTCAGAATATGTTAGCAGCCCAAAAATAGCCCTTAACATGCATCTTAAGACTGCAATACATATTGAAAACTTTGGATGTCCAAAAAAGGGGTTTACAGGCATCCTAGACCCCATAAAGTCCAGAAAATGTTGGTGGCCAAAAACTGTATCAGAGAGCTCTGTATGTCCCAAAAACATTTGCGCCTGAAAGGGGCATTAACCTGCATCCAAGACCACTGAAATTCCCAATTATATTTTTGGCACGAAAAATGCTACTCCCCTGAAAGTTCAGAATATGTTAGCACCCCAAAAAAGGCCTTAAAATGTATATTAAGCCTCCAAAAATGTAAAAAACTTTGGAGGCCTCAAAAAGGGGTTTACAGGCATCCTAGACCCCCTAAAGTCCACAAAATGTTGGTCACCTAAAAGCTGTGTGAGAGAGCTCTCAATGTCCAAAAAACATTTGCAGCCTGAAAGGGGCATTAACCCGCATCCTAGACCACTGAAATTCCCAATAATATTTTTGGCACGAAAAATGCATCCTACACCCCTGAAAATTCAGAATATGTTAGCAGCCCAAAAATAGGCCTTAACATGCATCTTAAGACTGCAATACATATTGAAAACTTTGGATGCCCAAAAAAGGGGTTTACAGTCATCCTAGAGCCCATAAAGTTCAGAAAATGTTGGTGGCCAAAAACTGTGTCAGAGAGCTCTGAATGTCCCAAAAACCTTTACAGCCTGAAAGTGGCATTAACCTGCATCCTAGAACACTGAAATTCCCAATTATATTTTTGGCACGAAAAATGCTACACCCCTGAAAGTTCAGAATATGTTAGCAGCTCAAAAAAGGCCTTAAAATGCATCTGAAGCCTGCAAAAATGTAGAAAACTTTGGAGGCCCAGAAAACGGGTTTACAGGCATCCTAGACCCCCTAAACTCCAGAAAATTTTGTTGGGAAAAAACGGTGCTGGAGAGCTCAGAATGTCCCAAAAACATTTGCAGCCTGAAAGAGGCATTAACCCGCATCCTAGACCACTGAAATTCCCAACAATATTTTTGGCATGAAAAATGCATCCTACACCCCTGAAATTCAGAATATGTTAGCAGCCCAAAAATAGGGCTTAACATGTATCTTAAGACTGCAAAAAATGTTGAAAACTTTGGATGCCCAAAAAATGGGGTTTACAGGCATCCTAGAGCCCATAAAGTCCAGAAAATGTTGGTGGCCAAAAACTGTGTCAGAGAGCTCTGAATGTCCCAAAAACCTTTACAGCCTGAAAGGGGCATTAACCTGCATCCTAGACCACTGAAATTCCCAATTATATTTTTGGCACGAAAAATGCTACACCCCTGAAAGTTCAGAATATGTTAGCAGCCCAAAAAAGGCCTTAATATGCATCTTAAGCCTGCAAAAATGTAGAAAACTTTGGAGGCCCAGAAAAGTGGTTTACAGGCATCCTAGACCCCCTAAACTCCAGAAAATGTTGTTGGGAAAAAACGGTGCTGGAGAGCTCCGAATGTCCCAAAAACATTTGCAGCCTGAAAGGGGCATTAACCCGCATCCTAGACCACTGAAATTTCCAACAATATTTTTGGCATGAAAAAAGCATCCTACACTCCTGAAAGTTCAGAATATGTTAGCAGCCCAAAAATAGGCCTTAACATGCATTTTAAGACTGCAAAAAATGTTGAAAACTTTGGATGCCCAAAAAAGGGGTTTACAGGCATCCTAGACCCCCTAAAGTCCAGAAAATGCTGGTCGCCTAAAAACGGTGTCAGAGAGCTCTGAATGTCCCAAAAACATTTGCACACTGAAAAGGGCATTAACAGGCATCCTAGACAACTGAAATTCCCAACAATATTTTTGGCATGAAAAATGCATCCTACACCCCTGAAAATTCAGAATATGTTAGCAGCCCAAAAATAGGCCTTAACATACATCTTAAGAGTGAAATAAATGTTGAAAACTTTGGATGCCCAAAAAAGGGGTTTACAGGCATCCTAGACCCCATAAAGTCCAGAAAATGTTGGTGGCCAAAAACTGTATCAGAGAGCTCTGAATGTCCCAAAAACATTTGCAGCCTGAAAGGGGCATTAACCTGCATCCAAGACCACTGAAATTCCCAATTACATTTTTGGCACGAAAAATGCTACACCCCTGAAAGTTCAGAATATGTTAGCAGCCCAAAAAAGGCCTTAAAATGTATATTAAGCCTGCAAAAATGTAGAAAACTTTGGAGGCCTCAAAAAGGGGTTTACAGGCATCCTAGACACCCTAAAGTCCAGAAAATGTTGGTCGCCTAAAAACGGGGTCAGAGAGCTCTGAATGTCCCAAAAACATTTGCAGCCTGAAAGGGGCATTAACCCGCAACCTAGACCACTGAAATTCCCAATAATATTTTTGGCACGAAAAATGTATCCTACACCCCTGAAAATTCAGAATATGTTAGCAGCCCAAAAATAGGCCTTAACATGCATTTTAAGACTGCAAAAAATGTTGAAAACTTTGGATGCCCAAAAAAGGGGTTTACAGGCATCCTAGACCCCATGAAGTCCAGAAAATGTTGGTGGCCAAAAACTGTATCAGAGAGCTCTGAATGTCCCAAAAACATTTGCAGCCTGAAAAGGGCATTAACAGGCATCCTAGACCACTGAAATTCCCAACAATATCTTTGGCATGAAAAATGCATCCTACACCCCTGAAAATTCAGAATATGTTAGCAGCCCAAAAAAGGCGTTAAAATGCATCTTAAGCCTGCAAAAAATGTAGAAAACTTTGGAGTCCCAGAAAAGGGGTTTACAGGCATCCTAGACCCCCTAAACTCCAGAAAATGTTGTTGGGAAAAAACGGTGCTGGAAAGCTCCGAATGTCCCAAAAACATTTGCAGCCTGAAAAGGGCATTAACAGGCATCCTAGACCACTGAAATTCCCAACAATATTTTTGGCATGAAAAAAGCATCCTACACCCCTGAAAGTTCAGAATATGTTAGCAGCCCAAAAAAGGCCTTAAAATGTATATTAAGCCTGCAAACATGTAGAAAACTTTGGAGGCCTCAAAAAGGGGTTTACAGGCATCATAGACACCCTAAAGTCCAGAAAATGTTGGTCGCCTAAAAACAGAGTCAGAGAGCTCTGAATGTCCCAAAAACATTTGCAGCCTGAAAGGGGCATTAACCCGCATCCTAGACCACTGAAATTCCCAATAATATTTTTGGCACGAAAAATGTATCCTACACCCCTGAAAATTCAGAATATGTTAGCAGCCCAAAAATAGGCCTTAACATGCATCTTAAGACTGCAATACATATTGAAAACTTTGGATGCCCAAAAAAGGTGTTTACAGGCATCCTAGAGCCCCTAAAGTCCAGAAAATGCTGGTCGCCTAAAAACGGTGTCAGAGAGCTCTGAATGTCCCAAAAACATTTGCAGCCTGAAAAGGGCATTAACAGGCATCCTAGACCACTGAAATTCCCAACAATATTTTTGGCATGAAAAATGCATCCTACACCCCTGAAAATTCAGAATATGTTAGCAGCCCAAAAATAGGCCTTAACATGCATCTTAAGACTGCAATAAATGTTGAAAACTTTGGATGCCCAAAAAAGGGGTTTACAGGCATCCTAGACCCCATAAAGTCCAGAAAATGTTGGTGGCCAAAAACTGTATCAGAGAGCTCTGAATGTCCCAAAAACATTTGCAGCCTGAAAGGGGCATTAACCTGCATCCAAGACCACTGAAATTCCCAATTACATTTTTGGCACGAAAAATGCTACTCCCCTGAAAGTTCAGAATATGTTAGCAGCCCAAAAAGGGCCTTAAAATGTATATTAAGCCTGCAAAAATGTAGAAAACTTTGGAGGCCTCAAAAAGGGGTTTACAGGCATCCTAGACCCCCTAAAGTCCACAAAATGTTGGTCACCTAAAAGCTGTGTGAGAGAGCTCTCAATGTCCCAAAAACATTTGCAGCCTGAAAGGGGCATTAACCTGCATCCTAGACCACTGAAATTCCCAATAATATTTTTGGCACGAAAAATGCATCCTACACCCCTGAAAATTCAGAATATGTTAGCAGCCCAAAAAAGGCCTTAAAATGCATCTGAAGCCTGCAAAAATGTCGAAAACTTTGGAGGCCCAGAAAAGGGGTTTACAGGCATCCTAGACCCCCTAACCTCCAGAAAATTTTGTTGGGAAAAAACGGTGCTGGAGAGCTCCGAATGTCCCAAAAACATTTGCAGCCTGAGAGGGGCATTAACCCGCATCCTAGACCACTGAAATTCCCGACAATATTTTTGGCATGAAAAATGCATCCTACACCCCTGAAAATTCAGAATATGTTAGCAGCCCAAAAATAGGCCTTAACATGCATCTTAAGACTGCAATACATATTGAAAACTTTGGATGCCCAAAAAAGGGGTTTACAGGCATCCTAGACCCCCTAAAGTCCAGAAAATGCTGGTCGCCTAAAAACGATGTCAGAGAGCTCTGAATGTCCCAAAAACATTTACAGCCTGAAAAGGGCATTAACAGGCATCCTAGACCACTGAAATTCCCAACAGTATTTTTGGCATGAAAAATGCATCCTACACCCCTGAAAATTCAGAATATGTTAGCAGCCCAAAAATAGGCCTTAACATGCATTTTAAGACTGCAATAAATGTTGAAAACTTTGGATGCCCAAAAAAGGGGTTTACAGGCATCCTAGAGCCCATAAAGTCCAGAAAATGTTGGTGGCCAAAAACTGTGTCAGAGAGCTCTGAATGTCCCAAAAACCTTTACAGCCTGAAAGGGGCATTAACCTGCATCCTAGACCACTGAAATTCCCAATTATATTTTTGGCACGACAAATGCTACACCCCTGAAAGTTCAGAATATGTTAGCAGCCCAAAAAAGGCCTTAAAATGCATCTGAAGCCTGCAAAAATGTAGAAAACTTTGGAGGCCCAGAAAAGGGGTTTACAGGCATCCTAGACCCCCTAAACTCCAGAAAATTTTGTTTGGAAAAAACGGTGCTGGAGAGCTCCGAATGTCCCAAAAACATTTGCAGCCTGAAAGGAGCATTAACCCGCATCCTAGAACACTGAAATTCCCAACAATATTTTTGGCATGAAAAATGCATCCTACACCCCTGAAATTCAGAATATGTTAGCAGCCCAAAAATAGGCCTTAACATGCATCTTAAGACTGCAAAAAATGTTGAAAACTTTGGATGCCCAAAAAAGGGGTTTACAGGCATCCTAGACCCCCTAAAGTCCAGAAAATGCTGGTCACCTAAAAACGGTGTCAGAGAGCTCTGAATGTCCCAAATACATTTGCAGCCTGAAAAGGGCATTAACAGGCATCCTAGACCACTGAAATTCCCAACAATATTTTTGGCACGAAAAATGCATCCTACACCCCTGAAAATTCAGAATATGTTAGCAGCCCAAAAATAGGCCTTAACATGCATCTTAAGACTGCAAAAAATGTTGAAAACTTTGGATGCCCAAAAAAGGGGTTTACAGGCATCCTAGAGCCCATAAAGTCCAGAAAATGTTGGTGGCCAAAAACTGTGTCAGAGAGCTCTGAATGTCCCAAAAACATTTGCAGCCTGAAAGGGGCATTAACCTGCATCCAAGACCACTGAAATTCCCAATTACATTTTTGGCACGAAAAATGTTACACCCCTGAATGTTCAGAATATGTTAGCAGCCCAAAAAAGGCCTTAAAATGCATCTTAAGCCTGCAAAAATGTAGAAAACTTTGGAGGCCCAGAAAACGGGTTTACAGGCATCCTAGACCCCCTAAACTCCAGAAAATTTTGTTGGGAAAAAACGGTGCTGGAAAGCTCTGAATGTCCCAAAAACATTTGCAGCCTGAAAGGGGCATTAACCCGCATCCTAGACCACTGAAATTCCCAACAATATTTTTGGCATGAAAAAAGCATCCTATACCCCTGAAAGTTCAGAATATGTTAGCAGCCCAAAAAAGGCCTTAAAATGTATGTAAGCCTGCAAAAATGTAGAAAACTTTGGAGGCCTCAAAAAGGGGTTTACAGGCATCCTAGACCCCCTAAAGTCCAGAAAATGCTGGTCGCCTAAAAACGGTGTCAGAGAGCTCTGAATGTCCCAAAAACATTTGCACACTGAAAAGGGCATTAACAGGCATCCTAGACAACTGAAATTCCCAACAATATTTTTGGCATGAAAAATGCATCCTACACCCCTGAAAATTCAGAATATGTTAGCAGCCCAAAAATAGGCCTTAACATGCATCTTAAGACTGCAAAAAATGTTGAAAACTTTGGATGCCCAAAAAAGGGGTTTACAGGCATCCTAGACCCCATAAAGTCCAGAAAATGTTGGTGGCCAAAAACTGTATCAGAGAGCTCTGAATGTCCCAAAAACATTTGCAGCCTGAAAGGGGCATTAACCTGCATCCAAGACCACTGAAATTCCCAATTACATTTTTGGCACGAAAAATGCTACACCCCTGAAAGTTCAGAATATGTTAGCAGCCCAAAAAAGGCCTTAAAATGTATATTAAGCCTGCAAAAATGTAGAAAACTTTGGAGGCCTCAAAAAGGGGTTTACAGGCATCCTAGACCCCCTAAACTCCAGAAAATGTTGTTGGGAAAAAACGGTGCTGGAGGGCTCCGAATGTCCCAAAAACATTTGCAGCCTGAAAGGGGCATTAACCCGCATCCTAGACCACTGAAATTTCCAACAATATTTTTGGCATGAAAAAAGCATCCTACACTCCTGAAAGTTCAGAATATGTTAGCAGCCCAAAAATAGGCCTTAACATGCATTTTAAGACTGCAAAAAATGTTGAAAACTTTGGATGCCCAAAAAAGGGGTTTACAGGCATCCTAGACCCCCTAAAGTCCAGAAAATGCTGGTCGCCTAAAAACGGTGTCAGAGAGCTCTGAATGTACCAAAAACATTTCCAGCCTGAAAAGGGCATTAACAGGCATCCTAGAACACTGAAATTCCCAACAATATTTTTGGCATGAAAAATGCATCCTACACCCCTGAAAATTCAGAATATGTTAGCAGCCCAAAAATAGGCCTTAATATGCATTTTAAGACTGCAAAAAATGTTGAAAACTTTGGATGCCCAAAAAAGGGGTTTACAGGCATCCTAGACCCCCTAAAGTCCAGAAAATGTTGGTCTCCTAAAAACTGTGTGAGAGAGCTTTCAATGTCCCAAAAACATTTGCAGCCTGAAAGGGGCATTAACCCGCATCCTAGACCACTGAAATTCCCAATAATATTTTTGGCACGAAAAATGCATCCTACACCCCTGAAAATTCAGAATATGTTAGCAGCCCAAAAATAGGCCTTAACATGCATCTTAAGACTGCAAAAAATGTTGAAAACTTTGGATGCCCAAAAAAGGGGTTTACAGGCATCCTAGACCCCCTAAAGTCCAGAAAATGCTGGTGGCCAAAAACTGTATCAGAGAGCTCTGAATGTCCCAAAAACATTTGCAGCCTGAAAGGGGCATTAACCTGCATCCAAGACCACTGAAATTCCCAATTACATTTTTGGCACGAAAAATGCTACACCCCTGAAAGTTCAGAATATGTTAGCAGCCCAAAAAAGGCCTTAAAATGTATATTAAGCCTGCAAAAATGTAGAAAACTTTGGAGGCCTCAAAAAGGGGTTTACAGGCATCCTAGACCCCCTAAAGTCCAGAAAATGTTGGTCTCCTAAAAACTGTGTGAGAGAGCTCTCAATGTCCCAAAAACATTTGAAGCCTGAAAGGGGCATTAACCCGCATCCTAGACCACTGAAATTCCCAATAATATTTTTGGCACGAAAAATGCATCCTACACCCCTGAAAATTCAGAATATGTTAGCAGCCCAAAAATAGGCCTTAACATGCATCTTAAGACTGCAAAAAATGTTGAAACTTTGGATGCCCAAAAAAGGGGTTTACAGGCATCCTAGAGCCCATAAAGTCCAGAAAATGTTGGTGCCCAAAAACTGTGTCAGAGAGCTCTGAATGTCCCAAAAACATTTGCAGCCTGAAAGGGGCATTAACCTGCATCCAAGACCACTGAAATTCCCAATTACATTTTTGGCACGAAAAATGCTACACCCCTGAAAGTTCAGAATATGTTAGCAGCCCAAAAAAGGCCTTAAAATGTATATTAAGCCTGTAAAAATGTAGAAAACTTTGGAGGCCTCAAAAAGGGGTTTACAGGCATCCTAGACCCCCTAAACTCCAGAAAATGTTGTTGGGAAAAAACGGTGCTGGAAAGCTCCGAATGTCCCAAAAACATTTGCAGCCTGAAAGGGGCATTAACCCGCATCCTAGACCACTGAAATTCCCAACAATATTTTTGGCATGAAAAAAGCATCCTACACCCCTGAAAGTTCAGAATATGTTAGCAGCCCAAAAACGGCCTTAACATGTATATTAAGCCTGCAAAAATGTAGAAAACTTTGGAGGCCTCAAAAAGGGGTTTACAGGCATCCTAGACACCCTAAAGTCCAGAAAATGTTGGTCGCCTAAAAACAGAGTCAGAGAGCTCTGAATGTCCCAAAAACATTTGCAGCCTGAAAGGGGCATTAACCCGCATCCTAGACCACTGAAATTCTCAATAATATTTTTGGCACGAAAAATGTATCCTACACCCCTGAAAATTCAGAATATGTTAGCAGCCCAAAAATAGGCCTTAACATGCATTTTAAGACTGCAAAAAATGTTGAAACTTTGGATGCCCAAAAAAGGGGTTTACAGGCATCCTAGAGCCCATAAAGTCCAGAAAATGTTGGTGCCCAAAAACTGTGTCAGAGAGCTCTGAATGTCCCAAAAACATTTGCAGCCTGAAAGGGGCATTAACCTGCATCCAAGACCACTGAAATTCCCAATTACATTTTTGGCACGAAAAATGCTACACCCCTGAAAGTTCAGAATATGTTAGCAGCCCAAAAATAGGCCTTAACATGCATCTTAAGACTGCAATACATATTGAAAACTTTGGATGTCCAAAAAAGGGGTTTACAGGCATCCTAGACCCCATAAAGTCCAGAAAATGTTGGTGGCCAAAAACTGTATCAGAGAGCTCTGAATGTCCCAAAAACATTTGCGCCTGAAAGGGGCATTAACCTGCATCCAAGACCACTGAAATTCCCAATTATATTTTTGGCACGAAAAATGCTACTCCCCTGAAAGTTCAGAATATGTTAGCACCCCAAAAAAGGCCTTAAAATGTATATTAAGCCTGCAAAAATGTAAAAAACTTTGGAGGCCTCAAAAAGGGGTTTACAGGCATCCTAGACCCCCTAAAGTCCACAAAATGTTGGTCACCTAAAAGCTGTGTGAGAGAGCTCTCAATGTCCAAAAAACATTTGCAGCCTGAAAGGGGCATTAACCCGCATCCTAGACCACTGAAATTCCCAATAATATTTTTGGCACGAAAAATGCATCCTACACCCCTGAAAATTCAGAATATGTTAGCAGCCCAAAAATAGGCCTTAACATGCATCTTAAGACTGCAATACATATTGAAAACTTTGGATGCCCAAAAAAGGGGTTTACAGTCATCCTAGACCCCATAAAGTTCAGAAAATGTTGGTGGCCAAAAACTGTGTCAGAGAGCTCTGAATGTCCCAAAAACCTTTACAGCCTGAAAGTGGCATTAACCTGCATCCTAGAACACTGAAATTCCCAATTATATTTTTGGCACGAAAAATGCTACACCCCTGAAAGTTCAGAATATGTTAGCAGCTCAAAAAAGGCCTTAAAATGCATCTGAAGCCTGCAAAAATGTAGAAAACTTTGGAGGCCCAGAAAACGGGTTTACAGGCATCCTAGACCCCCTAAACTCCAGAAAATTTTGTTGGGAAAAAACGGTGCTGGAGAGCTCAGAATGTCCCAAAAACATTTGCAGCCTGAAAGAGGCATTAACCCGCATCCTAGACCACTGAAATTCCCAACAATATTTTTGGCATGAAAAATGCATCCTACACCCCTGAAATTCAGAATATGTTAGCAGCCCAAAAATAGGGCTTAACATGTATCTTAAGACTGCAAAAAATGTTGAAAACTTTGGATGCCCAAAAAATGGGGTTTACAGGCATCCTAGAGCCCATAAAGTCCAGAAAATGTTGGTGGCCAAAAACTGTGTCAGAGAGCTCTGAATGTCCCAAAAACCTTTACAGCCTGAAAGGGGCATTAACCTGCATCCTAGACCACTGAAATTCCCAATTATATTTTTGGCACGAAAAATGCTACACCCCTGAAAGTTCAGAATATGTTAGCAGCCCAAAAAAGGCCTTAATATGCATCTTAAGCCTGCAAAAATGTAGAAAACTTTGGAGGCCCAGAAAAGTGGTTTACAGGCATCCTAGACCCCCTAAACTCCAGAAAATGTTGTTGGGAAAAAACGGTGCTGGAGGGCTCCGAATGTCCCAAAAACATTTGCAGCCTGAAAGGGGCAATAACCCGCATCCTAGACCACTGAAATTTCCAACAATATTTTTGGCATGAAAAAAGCATCCTACACTCCTGAAAATTCAGAATATGTTAGCAGCCCAAAAATAGGCCTTAATATGCATTTTAAGACTGCAAAAAATGTTGAAAACTTTGGATGCCCAAAAAAGGGGTTTACAGGCATCCTAGACCCCCTAAAGTCCAGAAAATGTTGGTCTCCTAAAAACTGTGTGAGAGAGCTTTCAATGTCCCAAAAACATTTGCAGCCTGAAAGGGGCATTAACCCGCATCCTAGACCACTGAAATTCCCAATAATATTTTTGGCACGAAAAATGCATCCTACACCCCTGAAAATTCAGAATATGTTAGCAGCCCAAAAAAAAGGCCTTAACATGCATCTTAAGACTGCAAAAAATGTTGAAAACTTTGGATGCCCAAAAAAGGGGTTAACAGGCATCCTAGAGCCCATAAAGTCCAGAAAATGTTGGTGGCCAAAAACTGTGTCAGAGAGCTCTGAATGTCCCAAAAACATTTGCAGCCTGAAAGGGGCATTAACCTGCATCCAAGACCACTGAAATTCCCAATTACATTTTTGGCACGAAAAATGCTACACCCCTGAAAGTTCAGAATATGTTAGCAGCCCAAAAAAGGCCTTAAAATGTATATTAAGCCTGCAAAAATGTAGAAAACTTTGGAGGCCTCAAAAAGGGGTTTACAGGCATCCTAGACCCCCTAAACTCCAGAAAATGTTGTTGGGAAAAAACGGTGCTGGAGGGCTCCGAATGTCCCAAAAACATTTGCAGCCTGAAAGGGGCATTAACCCGCATCCTAGACCACTGAAATTTCCAACAATATTTTTGGCATGAAAAAAGCATCCTACACTCCTGAAAGTTCAGAATATGTTAGCAGCCCAAAAATAGGCCTTAACATGCATTTTAAGACTGCAAAAAATGTTGAAAACTTTGGATGCACAAAAAAGGGGTTTACAGGCATCCTAGACCCCCTAAAGTCCAGAAAATGCTGGTCGCCTAAAAACGGTGTCAGAGAGCTCTGAATGTACCAAAAACATTTCCAGCCTGAAAAGGGCATTAACAGGAATCCTAGAACACTGAAATTCCCAACAATATTTTTGGCATGAAAAATGCATCCTACACCCCTGAAAATTAAGAATATGTTAGCAGCCCAAAAATAGGCCTTAATATGCATTTTAAGACTGCAAAAAATGTTGAAAACTTTGGATGCCCAAAAAAGGGGTTTACAGGCATCCTAGACCCCCTAAAGTCCAGAAAATGTTGGTCTCCTAAAAACTGTGTGAGAGAGCTTTCAATGTCCCAAAAACATTTGCAGCCTGAAAGGGGCATTAACCCGCATCCTAGACCACTGAAATTCCCAATAATATTTTTGGCATGAAAAATGCATCCTACACCCCTGAAAATTCAGAATATGTTAGCAGCCCAAAAATAGGCCTTAACATGCATCTTAAGACTGCAAAAAATGTTGAAAACTTTGGATGCCCAAAAAAGGGGTTTACAGGCATCCTAGACCCCATAAAGTCCAGAAAATGCTGGTGGCCAAAAACTGTATCAGAGAGCTCTGAATGTCCCAAAAACATTTGCAGCCTGAAAGGGGCATTAACCTGCATCCAAGACCACTGAAATTCCCAATTACATTTTTGGCACGAAAAATGCTACACCCCTGAAAGTTCAGAATATGTTAGCAGCCCAAAAAAGGCCTTAAAATGTATATTAAGCCTGCAAAAATGTAGAAAACTTTGGAGGCCTCAAAAAGGGGTTTACAGGCATCCTAGACCCAGAAAATGTTGGTCTCCTAAAAACTGTGTGAGAGAGCTCTCAATGTCCCTAAAACATTTGAAGCCTGAAAGGGGCATTAACCCGCATCCTAGACCACTGAAATTCCCAATAATATTTTTGGCACGAAAAATGCATCCTACACCCCTGAAAATTCAGAATATGTTAGCAGCCCAAAAATAGGCCTTAACATGCATCTTAAGACTGCAAAAAATGTTGAAACTTTGGATGCCCAAAAAAGGGGTTTACAGGCATCCTAGAGCCCATAAAGTCCAGAAAATGTTGGTGCCCAAAAACTGTGTCAGAGAGCTCTGAATGTCCCAAAAACATTTGCAGCCTGAAAGGGGCATTAACCTGCATCCAAGACCACTGAAATTCCCAATTACATTTTTGGCACGAAAAATGCTACACCCCTGAAAGTTCAGAATATGTTAGCAGCCCAAAAAAGGCCTTAAAATGTATATTAAGCCTGTAAAAATGTAGAAAACTTTGGAGGCCTCAAAAAGGGGTTTACAGGCATCCTAGACCCCCTAAACTCCAGAAAATGTTGTTGGGAAAAAACGGTGCTGGAAAGCTCCGAATGTCCCAAAAACATTTGCAGCCTGAAAGGGGCATTAACCCGCATCCTAGACCACTGAAATTCCCAACAATATTTTTGGCATGAAAAAAGCATCCTACACCCCTGAAAGTTCAGAATATGTTAGCAGCCCAAAAACGGCCTTAACATGTATATTAAGCCTGCAAAAATGTAGAAAACTTTGGAGGCCTCAAAAAGGGGTTTACAGGCATCCTAGACACCCTAAAGTCCAGAAAATGTTGGTCGCCTAAAAACAGAGTCAGAGAGCTCTGAATGTCCCAAAAACATTTGCAGCCTGAAAGGGGCATTGACCCGCATCCTAGACCACTGAAATTCCCAATAATATTTTTGGCACGAAAAATGTATCCTACACCCCTGAAAATTCAGAATATGTTAGCAGCCCAAAAATAGGCCTTAACATGCATTTTAATACTGCAAAAAATGTTGAAAACTTTGGATGCCCAAAAAAGGGGTTTACAGGCATCCTAGACCCCCTAAAGTCCAGAAAATGTTGGTCTCCTAAAAACTGTGTGAGAGAGCTCTCAATGTCCCAAAAACATTTGCAGCCTGAAAGGGGCATTAACCCGCATCGTAGACCACTGAAATACCCAATAATATTTTTGGCACGAAAAATGCATCCTACACCCCTGAAAATTCAGAATATGTTAGCAGCCCAAAAATAGGCCTTAACATGCATCTTAAGACTGCAAAAAATGTTGAAAACTTTGGATGCCCAAAAAAGGGGTTTACAGGCATCCTAGAGCCCATAAAGTCCAGAAAATGTTGGTGCCCAAAAACTGTGTCAGAGAGCTCTGAATGTCCCAAAAACATTTGCAGCCTGAAAGGGGCATTAACCTGCATCCAAGACCACTGAAATTCCCAATTACATTTTTGGCACGAAAAATGCTACACCCCTGAAAGTTCAGAATATGTTAGCAGCCCAAAAATAGGCCTTAACATGCATCTTAAGACTGCAATACATATTGAAAACTTTGGATGTCCAAAAAAGGGGTTTACAGGCATCCTAGACCCCATAAAGTCCAGAAAATGTTGGTGGCCAAAAACTGTATCAGAGAGCTCTGAATGTCCCAAAAACATTTGCGCCTGAAAGGGGCATTAACCTGCATCCAAGACCACTGAAATTCCCAATTATATTTTTGGCACGAAAAATGCTACTCCCCTGAAAGTTCAGAATATGTTAGCACCCCAAAAAAGGCCTTAAAATGTATATTAAGCCTGCAAAAATGTAAAAAACTTTGGAGGCCTCAAAAAGGGGTTTACAGGCATCCTAGACCCCCTAAAGTCCACAAAATGTTGGTCACCTAAAAGCTGTGTGAGAGAGCTCTCAATGTCCAAAAAACATTTGCAGCCTGAAAGGGGCATTAACCCGCATCCTAGACCACTGAAATTCCCAATAATATTTTTGGCACGAAAAATGCATCCTACACCCCTGAAAATTCAGAATATGTTAGCAGCCCAAAAATAGGCCTTAACATGCATCTTAAGACTGCAATACATATTGAAAACTTTGGATGCCCAAAAAAGGGGTTTACAGTCATCCTAGACCCCATAAAGTTCAGAAAATGTTGGTGGCCAAAAACTGTGTCAGAGAGCTCTGAATGTCCCAAAAACCTTTACAGCCTGAAAGTGGCATTAACCTGCATCCTAGAACACTGAAATTCCCAATTATATTTTTGGCACGAAAAATGCTACACCCCTGAAAGTTCAGAATATGTTAGCAGCTCAAAAAAGGCCTTAAAATGCATCTGAAGCCTGCAAAAATGTAGAAAACTTTGGAGGCCCAGAAAACGGGTTTACAGGCATCCTAGACCCCCTAAACTCCAGAAAATTTTGTTGGGAAAAAACGGTGCTGGAGAGCTCAGAATGTCCCAAAAACATTTGCAGCCTGAAAGAGGCATTAACCCGCATCCTAGACCACTGAAATTCCCAACAATATTTTTGGCATGAAAAATGCATCCTACACCCCTGAAATTCAGAATATGTTAGCAGCCCAAAAATAGGGCTTAACATGTATCTTAAGACTGCAAAAAATGTTGAAAACTTTGGATGCCCAAAAAATGGGGTTTACAGGCATCCTAGAGCCCATAAAGTCCAGAAAATGTTGGTGGCCAAAAACTGTGTCAGAGAGCTCTGAATGTCCCAAAAACCTTTACAGCCTGAAAGGGGCATTAACCTGCATCCTAGACCACTGAAATTCCCAATTATATTTTTGGCACGAAAAATGCTACACCCCTGAAAGTTCAGAATATGTTAGCAGCCCAAAAAAGGCCTTAATATGCATCTTAAGCCTGCAAAAATGTAGAAAACTTTGGAGGCCCAGAAAAGTGGTTTACAGGCATCCTAGACCCCCTAAACTCCAGAAAATGTTGTTGGGAAAAAACGGTGCTGGAGAGCTCCGAATGTCCCAAAAACATTTGCAGCCTGAAAGGGGCATTAACCCGCATCCTAGACCACTGAAATTTCCAACAATATTTTTGGCATGAAAAAAGCATCCTACACTCCTGAAAGTTCAGAATATGTTAGCAGCCCAAAAATAGGCCTTAACATGCATTTTAAGACTGCAAAAAATGTTGAAAACTTTGGATGCCCAAAAAAGGGGTTTACAGGCATCCTAGACCCCCTAAAGTCCAGAAAATGCTGGTCGCCTAAAAACGGTGTCAGAGAGCTCTGAATGTACCAAAAACATTTGCAGCCTGAAAAGGGCATTAACAGGCATCCTAGAACACTGAAATTCCCAACAATATTTTTGGCATGAAAAATGCATCCTATACCCCTGAAAATTCAGAATATGTTAGCAGCCCAAAAATAGGCCTTAATATGCATTTTAAGACTGCAAAAAATGTTGAAAACTTTGGATGCCCAAAAAAGGGGTTTACAGGCATCCTAGACCCCCTAAAGTCCAGAAAATGTTGGTCTCCTAAAAACTGTGTGAGAGAGCTTTCAATGTCCCAAAAACATTTGCAGCCTGAAAGGGGCATTAACCCGCATCCTAGACCACTGAAATTCCCAATAATATTTTTGGCACGAAAAATGCATCCTACACCCCTGAAAATTCAGAATATGTTAGCAGCCCAAAAATAGGCCTTAACATGCATCTTAAGACTGCAAAAAATGTTGAAAACTTTGGATGCCCAAAAAAGGGGTTTACAGGCATCCTAGAGCCCATAAAGTCCAGAAAATGTTGGTGGCCAAAAACTGTGTCAGAGAGCTCTGAATGTCCCAAAAACATTTGCAGCCTGAAAGGGGCATTAACCTGCATCCAAGACCACTGAAATTCCCAATTACATTTTTGGCACGAAAAATGTTACACCCCTGAATGTTCAGAATATGTTAGCAGCCCAAAAAAGGCCTTAAAATGCATCTTAAGCCTGCAAAAATGTAGAAAACTTTGGAGGCCCAGAAAACGGGTTTACAGGCATCCTAGACCCCCTAAACTCCAGAACATTTTGTTGGGAAAAAACGGTGCTGGAAAGCTCCGAATGTCCCAAAAACATTTGCAGCCTGAAAGGGGCATTAACCCGCATCCTAGACCACTGAAATTCCCAACAATATTTTTGGCATGAAAAAAGCATCCTATACCCCTGAAAGTTCAGAATATGTTAGCAGCCCAAAAAAGGCCTTAAAATGTATGTAAGCCTGCAAAAATGTAGAAAACTTTGGAGGCCTCAAAAAGGGGTTTACAGGCATCCTAGACCCCCTAAAGTCCAGAAAATGCTGGTCGCCTAAAAACGGTGTCAGAGAGCTCTGAATGTCCCAAAAACATTTGCACACTGAAAAGGGCATTAACAGGCATCCTAGACAACTGAAATTCCCAACAATATTTTTGGCATGAAAAATGCATCCTACACCCCTGAAAATTCAGAATATGTTAGCAGCCCAAAAATAGGCCTTAACATGCATCTTAAGACTGCAAAAAATGTTGAAAACTTTGGATGCCCAAAAAAGGGGTTTACAGGCATCCTAGACCCCATAAAGTCCAGAAAATGTTGGTGGCCAAAAACTGTATCAGAGAGCTCTGAATGTCCCAAAAACATTTGCAGCCTGAAAGGGGCATTAACCTGCATCCAAGACCACTGAAATTCCCAATTACATTTTTGGCACGAAAAATGCTACACCCCTGAAAGTTCAGAATATGTTAGCAGCCCAAAAAAGGCCTTAAAATGTATATTAAGCCTGCAAAAATGTAGAAAACTTTGGAGGCCTCAAAAAGGGGTTTACAGGCATCCTAGACCCCCTAAACTCCAGAAAATGTTGTTGGGAAAAAACGGTGCTGGAGGGCTCCGAATGTCCCAAAAACATTTGCAGCCTGAAAGGGGCATTAACCCGCATCCTAGACCACTGAAATTTCCAACAATATTTTTGGCATGAAAAAAGCATCCTACACTCCTGAAAGTTCAGAATATGTTAGCAGCCCAAAAATAGGCCTTAACATGCATTTTAAGACTGCAAAAAATGTTGAAAACTTTGGATGCCCAAAAAAGGGGTTTACAGGCATCCTAGACCCCCTAAAGTCCAGAAAATGCTGGTCGCCTAAAAACGGTGTCAGAGAGCTCTGAATGTACCAAAAACCTTTCCAGCCTGAAAAGGGCATTAACAGGCATCCTAGAACACTGAAATTCCCAACAATATTTTTGGCATGAAAAATGCATCCTACACCCCTGAAAATTCAGAATATGTTAGCAGCCCAAAAATAGGCCTTAATATGCATTTTAAGACTGCAAAAAATGTTGAAAACTTTGGATGCCCAAAAAAGGGGTTTACAGGCATCCTAGACCCCCTAAAGTCCAGAAAATGTTGGTCTCCTAAAAACTGTGTGAGAGAGCTTTCAATGTCCCAAAAACATTTGCAGCCTGAAAGGGGCATTAACCCGCATCCTAGACCACTGAAATTCCCAATAATATTTTTGGCACGAAAAATGCATCCTACACCCCTGAAAATTCAGAATATGTTAGCAGCCCAAAAATAGGCCTTAACATGCATCTTAAGACTGCAAAAAATGTTGAAAACTTTGGATGCCCAAAAAAGGGGTTTACAGGCATCCTAGACCCCCTAAAGTCCAGAAAATGCTGGTGGCCAAAAACTGTATCAGAGAGCTCTGAATGTCCCAAAAACATTTGCAGCCTGAAAGGGGCATTAACCTGCATCCAAGACCACTGAAATTCCCAATTACATTTTTGGCACAAAAAATGCTACACCCCTGAAAGTTCAGAATATGTTAGCAGCCCAAAAAAGGCCTTAAAATGTATATTAAGCCTGCAAAAATGTAGAAAACTTTGGAGGCCTCAAAAAGGGGTTTACAGGCATCCTAGACCCCCTAAAGTCCAGAAAATGTTGGTCTCCTAAAAACTGTGTGAGAGAGCTCTCAATGTCCCAAAAACATTTGAAGCCTGAAAGGGGCATTAACCCGCATCCTAGACCACTGAAATTCCCAATAATATTTTTGGCACGAAAAATGCATCCTACACCCCTGAAAATTCAGAATATGTTAGCAGCCCAAAAATAGGCCTTAACATGCATCTTAAGACTGCAAAAAATGTTGAAACTTTGGATGCCCAAAAAAGGGGTTTACAGGCATCCTAGAGCCCATAAAGTCCAGAAAATGTTGGTGCCCAAAAACTGTGTCAGAGAGCTCTGAATGTCCCAAAAACATTTGCAGCCTGAAAGGGGCATTAACCTGCATCCAAGACCACTGAAATTCCCAATTACATTTTTGGCACGAAAAATGCTACACCCCTGAAAGTTCAGAATATGTTAGCAGCCCAAAAAAGGCCTTAAAATGTATATTAAGCCTGTAAAAATGTAGAAAACTTTGGAGGCCTCAAAAAGGGGTTTACAGGCATCCTAGACCCCCTAAACTCCAGAAAATGTTGTTGGGAAAAAACGGTGCTGGAAAGCTCCGAATGTCCCAAAAACATTTGCAGCCTGAAAGGGGCATTAACCCGCATCCTAGACCACTGAAATTCCCAACAATATTTTTGGCATGAAAAAAGCATCCTACACCCCTGAAAGTTCAGAATATGTTAGCAGCCCAAAAACGGCCTTAACATGTATATTAAGCCTGCAAAAATGTAGAAAACTTTGGAGGCCTCAAAAAGGGGTTTACAGGCATCCTAGACACCCTAAAGTCCAGAAAATGTTGGTCGCCTAAAAACAGAGTCAGAGAGCTCTGAATGTCCCAAAAACATTTGCAGCCTGAAAGGTGCATTAACCCGCATCCTAGACCACTGAAATTCTCAATAATATTTTTGGCACGAAAAATGTATCCTACACCCCTGAAAATTCAGAATATGTTAGCAGCCCAAAAATAGGCCTTAACATGCATCTTAAGACTGCAAAAAATGTTGAAAACTTTGGATGCCCAAAAAAGGGGTTTACAGGCATCCTAGAGCCCATAAAGTCCAGAAAATGTTGGTGCCCAAAAACTGTGTCAGAGAGCTCTGAATGTCCCAAAAACATTTGCAGCCTGAAAGGGGCATTAACCTGCATCCAAGACCACTGAAATTCCCAATTACATTTTTGGCACGAAAAATGCTACACCCCTGAAAGTTCAGAATATGTTAGCAGCCCAAAAATAGGCCTTAACATGCATCTTAAGACTGCAATACATATTGAAAACTTTGGATGTCCAAAAAAGGGGTTTACAGGCATCCTAGACCCCATAAAGTCCAGAAAATGTTGGTGGCCAAAAACTGTATCAGAGAGCTCTGAATGTCCCAAAAACATTTGCGCCTGAAAGGGGCATTAACCTGCATCCAAGACCACTGAAATTCCCAATTATATTTTTGGCACGAAAAATGCTACTCCCCTGAAAGTTCAGAATATGTTAGCACCCCAAAAAAGGCCTTAAAATGTATATTAAGCCTGCAAAAATGTAAAACACTTTGGAGGCCTCAAAAAGGGGTTTACAGGCATCCTAGACCCCCTAAAGTCCACAAAATGTTGGTCACCTAAAAGCTGTGTGAGAGAGCTCTCAATGTCCAAAAAACATTTGCAGCCTGAAAGGGGCATTAACCCGCATCCTAGACCACTGAAATTCCCAATAATATTTTTGGCACGAAAAATGCATCCTACACCCCTGAAAATTCAGAATATGTTAGCAGCCCAAAAATAGGCCTTAACATGCATCTTAAGACTGCAATACATATTGAAAACTTTGGATGCCCAAAAAAGGGGTTTACAGTCATCCTAGACCCCATAAAGTTCAGAAAATGTTGGTGGCCAAAAACTGTGTCAGAGAGCTCTGAATGTCCCAAAAACCTTTACAGCCTGAAAGTGGCATTAACCTGCATCCTAGAACACTGAAATTCCCAATTATATTTTTGGCACGAAAAATGCTACACCCCTGAAAGTTCAGAATATGTTAGCAGCTCAAAAAAGGCCTTAAAATGCATCTGAAGCCTGCAAAAATGTAGAAAACTTTGGAGGCCCAGAAAACGGGTTTACAGGCATCCTAGACCCCCTAAACTCCAGAAAATTTTGTTGGGAAAAAACGGTGCTGGAGAGCTCAGAATGTCCCAAAAACATTTGCAGCCTGAAAGAGGCATTAACCCGCATCCTAGACCACTGAAATTCCCAACAATATTTTTGGCATGAAAAATGCATCCTACACCCCTGAAATTCAGAATATGTTAGCAGCCCAAAAATAGGGCTTAACATGTATCTTAAGACTGCAAAAAATGTTGAAAACTTTGGATGCCAAAAAAATGGGGTTTACAGGCATCCTAGAGCCCATAAAGTCCAGAAAATGTTGGTGGCCAAAAACTGTGTCAGAGAGCTCTGAATGTCCCAAAAACCTTTACAGCCTGAAAGGGGCATTAACCTGCATCCTAGACCACTGAAATTCCCAATTATATTTTTGGCACGAAAAATGCTACACCCCTGAAAGTTCAGAATATGTTAGCAGCCCAAAAAAGGCCTTAATATGCATCTTAAGCCTGCAAAAATGTAGAAAACTTTGGAGGCCCAGAAAAGTGGTTTACAGGCATCCTAGACCCCCTAAACTCCAGAAAATGTTGTTGGGAAAAAACGGTGCTGGAGAGCTCCGAATGTCCCAAAAACATTTGCAGCCTGAAAGGGGCATTAACCCGCATCCTAGACCACTGAAATTTCCAACAATATTTTTGGCATGAAAAAAGCATCCTACACTCCTGAAAGTTCAGAATATGTTAGCAGCCCAAAAATAGGCCTTAACATGCATTTTAAGACTGCAAAAAATGTTGAAAACTTTGGATGCCCAAAAAAGGGGTTTACAGGCATCCTAGAACCCCTAAAGTCCAGAAAATGCTGGTCGCCTAAAAACGGTGTCAGAGAGCTCTGAATGTACCAAAAACATTTGCAGCCTGAAAAGGGCATTAACAGGCATCCTAGAACACTGAAATTCCCAACAATATTTTTGGCATGAAAAATGCATCCTATGCCCCTGAAAATTCAGAATATGTTAGCAGCCCAAAAATAGGCCTTAATATGCATTTTAAGACTGCAAAAAATGTTGAAAACTTTGGATGCCCAAAAAAGGGGTTTACAGGCATCCTAGACCCCCTAAAGTCCAGAAAATGTTGGTCTCCTAAAAACTGTGTGAGAGAGCTTTCAATGTCCCAAAAACATTTGCAGCCTGAAAGGGGCATTAACCCGCATCCTAGACCACTGAAATTCCCAATAATATTTTTGGCACGAAAAATGCATCCTACACCCCTGAAAATTCAGAATATGTTAGCAGCCCAAAAATAGGCCTTAACATGCATCTTAAGACTGCAAAAAATGTTGAAAACTTTGGATGCCCAAAAAAGGGGTTTACAGGCATCCTAGAGCCCATAAAGTCCAGAAAATGTTGGTGGCCAAAAACTGTGTCAGAGAGCTCTGAATGTCCCAAAAACATTTGCAGCCTGAAAGGGGCATTAACCTGCATCCAAGACCACTGAAATTCCCAATTACATTTTTGGCACGAAAAATGTTACACCCCTGAATGTTCAGAATATGTTAGCAGCCCAAAAAAGGCCTTAAAATGCATCTTAAGCCTGCAAAAATGTAGAAAACTTTGGAGGCCCAGAAAACGGGTTTACAGGCATCCTAGACCCCCTAAACTCCAGAAAATTTTGTTGGGAAAAAACGGTGCTGGAAAGCTCCGAATGTCCCAAAAACATTTGCAGCCTGAAAGGGGCATTAACCCGCATCCTAGACCACTGAAATTCCCAACAATATTTTTGGCATGAAAAAAGCATCCTATACCCCTGAAAGTTCAGAATATGTTAGCAGCCCAAAAAAGGCCTTAAAATGTATGTAAGCCTGCAAAAATGTAGAAAACTTTGGAGGCCTCAAAAAGGGGTTTACAGGCATCCTAGACCCCCTAAAGTCCAGAAAATGCTGGTCGCCTAAAAACGGTGTCAGAGAGCTCTGAATGTCCCAAAAACATTTGCACACTGAAAAGGGCATTAACAGGCATCCTAGACAACTGAAATTCCCAACAATATTTTTGGCATGAAAAATGCATCCTACACCCCTGAAAATTCAGAATATGTTAGCAGCCCAAAAATAGGCCTTAACATGCATCTTAAGACTGCAAAAAATGTTGAAAACTTTGGATGCCCAAAAAAGGGGTTTACAGGCATCCTAGACCCCATAAAGTCCAGAAAATGTTGGTGGCCAAAAACTGTATCAGAGAGCTCTGAATGTCCCAAAAACATTTGCAGCCTGAAAGGGGCATTAACCTGCATCCAAGACCACTGAAATTCCCAATTACATTTTTGGCACGAAAAATGCTACACCCCTGAAAGTTCAGAATATGTTAGCAGCCCAAAAAAGGCCTTAAAATGTATATTAAGCCTGCAAAAATGTAGAAAACTTTGGAGGCCTCAAAAAGGGGTTTACAGGCATCCTAGACCCCCTAAACTCCAGAAAATGTTGTTGGGAAAAAACGGTGCTGGAGGGCTCCGAATGTCCCAAAAACATTTGCAGCCTGAAAGGGGCATTAACCCGCATCCTAGACCACTGAAATTTCCAACAATATTTTTGGCATGAAAAAAGCATCCTACACTCCTGAAAGTTCAGAATATGTTAGCAGCCCAAAAATAGGCCTTAACATGCATTTTAAGACTGCAAAAAATGTTGAAAACTTTGGATGCCCAAAAAAGGGGTTTACAGGCATCCTAGACCCCCTAAAGTCCAGAAAATGCTGGTCGCCTAAAAACGGTGTCAGAGAGCTCTGAATGTACCAAAAACATTTCCAGCCTGAAAAGGGCATTAACAGGCATCCTAGAACACTGAAATTCCCAACAATATTTTTGGCATGAAAAATGCATCCTACACCCCTGAAAATTCAGAATATGTTAGCAGCCCAAAAATAGGCCTTAATATGCATTTTAAGACTGCAAAAAATGTTGAAAACTTTGGATGCCCAAAAAAGGGGTTTACAGGCATCCTAGACCCCCTAAAGTCCAGAAAATGTTGGTCTCCTAAAAACTGTGTGAGAGAGCTTTCAATGTCCCAAAAACATTTGCAGCCTGAAAGGGGCATTAACCCGCATCCTAGACCACTGAAATTCCCAATAATATTTTTGGCACGAAAAATGCATCCTACACCCCTGAAAATTCAGAATATGTTAGCAGCCCAAAAATAGGCCTTAACATGCATCTTAAGACTGCAAAAAATGTTGAAAACTTTGGATGCCCAAAAAAGGGGTTTACAGGCATCCTAGACCCCCTAAAGTCCAGAAAATGCTGGTGGCCAAAAACTGTATCAGAGAGCTCTGAATGTCCCAAAAACATTTGCAGCCTGAAAGGGGCATTAACCTGCATCCAAGACCACTGAAATTCCCAATTACATTTTTGGCACGAAAAATGCTACACTCCTGAAAGTTCAGAATATGTTAGCAGCCCAAAAAAGGCCTTAAAATGTATATTAAGCCTGCAAAAATGTAGAAAACTTTGGAGGCCTCAAAAAGGGGTTTACAGGCATCCTAGACCCCCTAAAGTCCAGAAAATGTTGGTCTCCTAAAAACTGTGTGAGAGAGCTCTCAATGTCCCAAAAACATTTGAAGCCTGAAAGGGGCATTAACCCGCATCCTAGACCACTGAAATTCCCAATAATATTTTTGGCACGAAAAATGCATCCTACACCCCTGAAAATTCAGAATATGTTAGCAGCCCAAAAATAGGCCTTAACATGCATCTTAAGACTGCAAAAAATGTTGAAACTTTGGATGCCCAAAAAAGGGGTTTACAGGCATCCTAGAGCCCATAAAGTCCAGAAAATGTTGGTGCCCAAAAACTGTGTCAGAGAGCTCTGAATGTCCCAAAAACATTTGCAGCCTGAAAGGGGCATTAACCTGCATCCAAGACCACTGAAATTCCCAATTACATTTTTGGCACGAAAAATGCTACACCCCTGAAAGTTCAGAATATGTTAGCAGCCCAAAAAAGGCCTTAAAATGTATATTAAGCCTGTAAAAATGTAGAAAACTTTGGAGGCCTCAAAAAGGGGTTTACAGGCATCCTAGACCCCCTAAACTCCAGAAAATGTTGTTGGGAAAAAACGGTGCTGGAAAGCTCCGAATGTCCCAAAAACATTTGCAGCCTGAAAGGGGCATTAACCCGCATCCTAGACCACTGAAATTCCCAACAATATTTTTGGCATGAAAAAAGCATCCTACACCCCTGAAAGTTCAGAATATGTTAGCAGCCCAAAAACGGCCTTAACATGTATATTAAGCCTGCAAAAATGTAGAAAACTTTGGAGGCCTCAAAAAGGGGTTTACAGGCATCCTAGACACCCTAAAGTCCAGAAAATGTTGGTCGCCTAAAAACAGAGTCAGAGAGCTCTGAATGTCCCAAAAACATTTGCAGCCTGAAAGGGGCATTAACCCGCATCCTAGACCACTGAAATTCTCAATAATATTTTTGGCACGAAAAATGTATCCTACACCCCTGAAAATTCAGAATATGTTAGCAGCCCAAAAATAGGCCTTAACATGCATTTTAAGACTGCAAAAAATGTTGAAAACTTTGGATGCCCAAAAAAGGGGTTTACAGGCATCCTAGACCCCCTAAAGTCCAGAAAATGCTGGTCGCCTAAAAACGGTGTCAGAGACGCTCTGAATGTCCCAAAAACATTTGCAGCCTGAAAAGGGCATTAACAGGCATCCTAGACCACTGAAATTCCCAACAATATTTTTGGCATGAAAAATGCATCCTACACCCCTGAAAATTCAGAATATGTTAGCAGCCCAAAAATAGGCCTTAACATGCATCTTAAGACTGCAATACATATTGAAAACTTTGGATGTCCAAAAAAGGGGTTTACAGGCATCCTAGACCCCATAAAGTCCAGAAAATGTTGGTGGCCAAAAACTGTATCAGAGAGCTCTGAATGTCCCAAAAACATTTGCGCCTGAAAGGGGCATTAACCTGCATCCAAGACCACTGAAATTCCAAATTACATTTTTGGCACGAAAAATGCTACTCCCCTGAAAGTTCAGAATATGTTAGCACCCCAAAAAAGGCCTTAAAATGTATATTAAGCCTGCAAAAATGTAGAAAACTTTGGAGGCCTCAAAAAGGGGTTTACAGGCATCCTAGACCCCCTAAAGTCCACAAAATGTTGGTCACCTAAAAGCTGTGTGAGAGAGCTCTCAATGTCCCAAAAACATTTGCAGCCTGAAAGGGGCATTAACCCGCATCCTAGACCACTGAAATTCCCAATAATATTTTTGGCACGAAAAATGCATCCTACACCCCTGAAATTCAGAATATGTTAGCAGCCCAAAAAAGGCTTTAAAATGCATCTGAAGCCTGCAAAAATGTAGAAAACTTTGGAGGCCCAGAAAAGGGGTTTACAGGCATCCTAGACCCCCTAAACTCCAGAAAATGTTGGTGGCCAAAAACTGTGTCAGAGAGCTCTGAATGTCCCAAAAACTTTTACAGCCTGAAAGGGGCATTAACCTGCATCCTAGACCACTGAAAATCCCAATTATATTTTTGGCACGAAAAATGCTACATCCCTGAAAGTTCAGAATATGTTAGCAGCCCAAAAAAGGCCTTAATATGCATCTTAAGCCTGCAAAAATGTAGAAAACTTTGGAGGCCCAGAAAAGGGGTTTACAGGCATCCTAGACCCCCTAAACTCCAGAAAATGTTGTTGGGAAAAAACGGTGCTGTAGAGCTCCGAATGTCCCAAAAACATTTGCAGCCTGAAAGGGGCATTAACCCTCATCCTAGACCACTGAAATTTCCAACAATATTTTTGGCATGAAAAAAACATCCTACACCCCTGAAAGTTCAGAATATGTTAGCAGCCCAAAAATAGGCCTTAACATGCATTTTAAGCCTGCAAAAATGTAGAAAACTTTGGAGGCCCAAAAAAGGGGTTTACAGGCATCCTAGACCCCATGAAGTCCAGAAAATGTTGGTGGCCAAAAACTGTATCAGAGAGCTCTGAATGTCGCAAAAACATTTGCAGCCTGAAAGGGGCATTAACCTGCATCCAAGACCACTGAAATTCCCAATTACATTTTTGGCACGAAAAATGCTACACCCCTGAAAGTTCAGAATATGTTAGCAGCCCAAAAAAGGCCTTAAAATGTATATTAAGCCTGCAAAAATGTAGAAAACTTTGGAGGCCTCAAAAAGGGGTTTACAGGCATCCTAGACCCCCTAAAGTCCAGAAAATGTTGGTCTCCTAAAAACTGTGTGAGAGAGCTCTCAATGTCCCAAAAACATTTGCAGCCTGAAAGGGGCATTAACCCGCATCGTAGACCACTGAAATACCCAATAATATTTTTGGCACGAAAAATGCATCCTACACCCCTGAAAATTCAGAATATGTTAGCAGCCCAAAAATAGGCCTTAACATGCATCTTAGGACTGCAAAAAATGTTGAAAACTTTGGATGCCCAAAAAAGGGGTTTACAGGCATCCTAGAGCCCATAAAGTCCAGAAAATGTTGGTGCCCAAAAACTGTGTCAGAGAGCTCTGAATGTCCCAAAAACATTTCTAGCCTGAAAGGGGCATTAACCTGCATCCAAGACCACTGAAATTCCCAATTACATTTTTGGCACGAAAAATGCTACACCCCTGAAAGTTCAGAATATGTTAGCAGCCCAAAAATAGCCCTTAACATGCATCTTAAGACTGCAATACATATTGAAAACTTTGGATGTCCAAAAAAGGGGTTTACAGGCATCCTAGACCCCATAAAGTCCAGAAAATGTTGGTGGCCAAAAACTGTATCAGAGAGCTCTGTATGTCCCAAAAACATTTGCGCCTGAAAGGGGCATTAACCTGCATCCAAGACCACTGAAATTCCCAATTATATTTTTGGCACGAAAAATGCTACTCCCCTGAAAGTTCAGAATATGTTAGCACCCCAAAAAAGGCCTTAAAATGTATATTAAGCCTCCAAAAATGTAAAAAACTTTGGAGGCCTCAAAAAGGGGTTTACAGGCATCCTAGACCCCCTAAAGTCCACAAAATGTTGGTCACCTAAAAGCTGTGTGAGAGAGCTCTCAATGTCCAAAAAACATTTGCAGCCTGAAAGGGGCATTAACCCGCATCCTAGACCACTGAAATTCCCAATAATATTTTTGGCACGAAAAATGCATCCTACACCCCTGAAAATTCAGAATATGTTAGCAGCCCAAAAATAGGCCTTAACATGCATCTTAAGACTGCAATACATATTGAAAACTTTGGATGCCCAAAAAAGGGGTTTACAGTCATCCTAGAGCCCATAAAGTTCAGAAAATGTTGGTGGCCAAAAACTGTGTCAGAGAGCTCTGAATGTCCCAAAAACCTTTACAGCCTGAAAGTGGCATTAACCTGCATCCTAGAACACTGAAATTCCCAATTATATTTTTGGCACGAAAAATGCTACACCCCTGAAAGTTCAGAATATGTTAGCAGCTCAAAAAAGGCCTTAAAATGCATCTGAAGCCTGCAAAAATGTAGAAAACTTTGGAGGCCCAGAAAACGGGTTTACAGGCATCCTAGACCCCCTAAACTCCAGAAAATTTTGTTGGGAAAAAACGGTGCTGGAGAGCTCAGAATGTCCCAAAAACATTTGCAGCCTGAAAGAGGCATTAACCCGCATCCTAGACCACTGAAATTCCCAACAATATTTTTGGCATGAAAAATGCATCCTACACCCCTGAAATTCAGAATATGTTAGCAGCCCAAAAATAGGGCTTAACATGTATCTTAAGACTGCAAAAAATGTTGAAAACTTTGGATGCCCAAAAAATGGGGTTTACAGGCATCCTAGAGCCCATAAAGTCCAGAAAATGTTGGTGGCCAAAAACTGTGTCAGAGAGCTCTGAATGTCCCAAAAACCTTTACAGCCTGAAAGGGGCATTAACCTGCATCCTAGACCACTGAAATTCCCAATTATATTTTTGGCACGAAAAATGCTACACCCCTGAAAGTTCAGAATATGTTAGCAGCCCAAAAAAGGCCTTAATATGCATCTTAAGCCTGCAAAAATGTAGAAAACTTTGGAGGCCCAGAAAAGTGGTTTACAGGCATCCTAGACCCCCTAAACTCCAGAAAATGTTGTTGGGAAAAAACGGTGCTGGAGAGCTCCGAATGTCCCAAAAACATTTGCAGCCTGAAAGGGGCATTAACCCGCATCCTAGACCACTGAAATTTCCAACAATATTTTTGGCATGAAAAAAGCATCCTACACTCCTGAAAGTTCAGAATATGTTAGCAGCCCAAAAATAGGCCTTAACATGCATTTTAAGACTGCAAAAAATGTTGAAAACTTTGGATGCCCAAAAAAGGGGTTTACAGGCATCCTAGACCCCCTAAAGTCCAGAAAATGCTGGTCGCCTAAAAACGGTGTCAGAGAGCTCTGAATGTCCCAAAAACATTTGCACACTGAAAAGGGCATTAACAGGCATCCTAGACAACTGAAATTCCCAACAATATTTTTGGCATGAAAAATGCATCCTACACCCCTGAAAATTCAGAATATGTTAGCAGCCCAAAAATAGGCCTTAACATACATCTTAAGAGTGAAATAAATGTTGAAAACTTTGGATGCCCAAAAAAGGGGTTTACAGGCATCCTAGACCCCATAAAGTCCAGAAAATGTTGGTGGCCAAAAACTGTATCAGAGAGCTCTGAATGTCCCAAAAACATTTGCAGCCTGAAAGGGGCATTAACCTGCATCCAAGACCACTGAAATTCCCAATTACATTTTTGGCACGAAAAATGCTACACCCCTGAAAGTTCAGAATATGTTAGCAGCCCAAAAAAGGCCTTAAAATGTATATTAAGCCTGCAAAAATGTAGAAAACTTTGGAGGCCTCAAAAAGGGGTTTACAGGCATCCTAGACACCCTAAAGTCCAGAAAATGTTGGTCGCCTAAAAACGGGGTCAGAGAGCTCTGAATGTCCCAAAAACATTTGCAGCCTGAAAGGGGCATTAACCCGCAACCTAGACCACTGAAATTCCCAATAATATTTTTGGCACGAAAAATGTATCCTACACCCCTGAAAATTCAGAATATGTTAGCAGCCCAAAAATAGGCCTTAACATGCATTTTAAGACTGCAAAAAATGTTGAAAACTTTGGATGCCCAAAAAAGGGGTTTACAGGCATCCTAGACCCCATGAAGTCCAGAAAATGTTGGTGGCCAAAAACTGTATCAGAGAGCTCTGAATGTCCCAAAAACATTTGCAGCCTGAAAAGGGCATTAACAGGCATCCTAGACCACTGAAATTCCCAACAATATCTTTGGCATGAAAAATGCATCCTACACCCCTGAAAATTCAGAATATGTTAGCAGCCCAAAAAAGGCGTTAAAATGCATCTTAAGCCTGCAAAAAATGTAGAAAACTTTGGAGTCCCAGAAAAGGGGTTTACAGGCATCCTAGACCCCCTAAACTCCAGAAAATGTTGTTGGGAAAAAACGGTGCTGGAAAGCTCCGAATGTCCCAAAAACATTTGCAGCCTGAAAAGGGCATTAACAGGCATCCTAGACCACTGAAATTCCCAACAATATTTTTGGCATGAAAAAAGCATCCTACACCCCTGAAAGTTCAGAATATGTTAGCAGCCCAAAAAAGGCCTTAAAATGTATATTAAGCCTGCAAACATGTAGAAAACTTTGGAGGCCTCAAAAAGGGGTTTACAGGCATCATAGACACCCTAAAGTCCAGAAAATGTTGGTCGCCTAAAAACAGAGTCAGAGAGCTCTGAATGTCCCAAAAACATTTGCAGCCTGAAAGGGGCATTAACCCGCATCCTAGACCACTGAAATTCCCAATAATATTTTTGGCACGAAAAATGTATCCTACACCCCTGAAAATTCAGAATTATGTTAGCAGCCCAAAAATAGGCCTTAACATGCATCTTAAGACTGCAATACATATTGAAAACTTTGGATGCCCAAAAAAGGTGTTTACAGGCATCCTAGAGCCCCTAAAGTCCAGAAAATGCTGGTCGCCTAAAAACGGTGTCAGAGAGCTCTGAATGTCCCAAAAACATTTGCAGCCTGAAAAGGGCATTAACAGGCATCCTAGACCACTGAAATTCCCAACAATATTTTTGGCATGAAAAATGCATCCTACACCCCTGAAAATTCAGAATATGTTAGCAGCCCAAAAATAGGCCTTAACATGCATCTTAAGACTGCAATACATATTGAAAACTTTGGATGCCCAAAAAAGGGGTTTACAGGCATCCTAGACCCCCTAAAGTCGAGAAAATGCTGGTCGCCTAAAAACGGTGTCAGAGAGCTCTGAATGTCCCAAAAACATTTACAGCCTGAAAAGGGCATTACCAGGCATCCTAGACCACTGAAATTCCCAACAATATTTTTGGCATGGAAAATGCATCCTACACCCCTGAAAATTCAGAATATGTTAGCAGCCCAAAAATAGGCCTTAACATGCATCTTAAGACTGCAATAAATGTTGAAAACTTTGGATGCCCAAAAAAGGGGTTTACAGGCATCCTAGACCCCATAAAGTCCAGAAAATGTTGGTGGCCAAAAACTGTATCAGAGAGCTCTGAATGTCCCAAAAACATTTGCAGCCTGAAAGGGGCATTAACCTGCATCCAAGACCACTGAAATTCCCAATTACATTTTTGGCACGAAAAATGCTACTCCCCTGAAAGTTCAGAATATGTTAGCAGCCCAAAAAGGGCCTTAAAATGTATATTAAGCCTGCAAAAATGTAGAAAACTTTGGAGGCCTCAAAAAGGGGTTTACAGGCATCCTAGACCCCCTAAAGTCCACAAAATGTTGGTCACCTAAAAGCTGTGTGAGAGAGCTCTCAATGTCCCAAAAACATTTGCAGCCTGAAAGGGGCATTAACCTGCATCCTAGACCACTGAAATTCCCAATAATATTTTTGGCACGAAAAATGCATCCTACACCCCTGAAAATTCAGAATATGTTAGCAGCCCAAAAAAGGCCTTAAAATGCATCTGAAGCCTGCAAAAATGTCGAAAACTTTGGAGGCCCAGAAAAGGGGTTTACAGGCATCCTAGACCCCCTAACCTCCAGAAAATTTTGTTGGGAAAAAACGGTGCTGGAGAGCTCCGAATGTCCCAAAAACATTTGCAGCCTGAGAGGGGCATTAACCCGCATCCTAGACCACTGAAATTCCCGACAATATTTTTGGCATGAAAAATGCATCCTACACCCCTGAAAATTCAGAATATGTTAGCAGCCCAAAAATAGGCCTTAACATGCATCTTAAGACTGCAATACATATTGAAAACTTTGGATGCCCAAAAAAGGGGTTTACAGGCATCCTAGACCCCCTAAAGTCCAGAAAATGCTGGTCGCCTAAAAACGATGTCAGAGAGCTCTGAATGTCCCAAAAACATTTACAGCCTGAAAAGGGCATTAACAGGCATCCTAGACCACTGAAATTCCCAACAGTATTTTTGGCATGAAAAATGCATCCTACACCCCTGAAAATTCAGAATATGTTAGCAGCCCAAAAATAGGCCTTAACATGCATTTTAAGACTGCAATAAATGTTGAAAACTTTGGATGCCCAAAAAAGGGGTTTACAGGCATCCTAGAGCCCATAAAGTCCAGAAAATGTTGGTGGCCAAAAACTGTGTCAGAGAGCTCTGAATGTCCCAAAAACCTTTACAGCCTGAAAGGGGCATTAACCTGCATCCTAGACCACTGAAATTCCCAATTATATTTTTGGCACGACAAATGCTACACCCCTGAAAGTTCAGAATATGTTAGCAGCCCAAAAAAGGCCTTAAAATGCATCTGAAGCCTGCAAAAATGTAGAAAACTTTGGAGGCCCAGAAAAGGGGTTTACAGGCATCCTAGACCCCCTAAACTCCAGAAAATTTTGTTTGGAAAAAACGGTGCTGGAGAGCTCCGAATGTCCCAAAAACATTTGCAGCCTGAAAGGAGCATTAACCCGCATCCTAGAACACTGAAATTCCCAACAATATTTTTGGCATGAAAAATGCATCCTACACCCCTGAAATTCAGAATATGTTAGCAGCCCAAAAATAGGCCTTAACATGCATCTTAAGACTGCAATAAATGTTGAAAACTTTGGATGCCCAAAAAAGGGGTTTACAGGCATCCTAGACCCCCTAAAGTCCAGAAAATGCTGGTCACCTAAAAACGGTGTCAGAGAGCTCTGAATGTCCCAAATACATTTGCAGCCTGAAAAGGGCATTAACAGGCATCCTAGAACACTGAAATTCCCAACAATATTTTTGGCATGAAAAATGCATCCTATGCCCCTGAAAATTCAGAATATGTTAGCAGCCCAAAAATAGGCCTTAATATGCATTTTAAGACTGCAAAAAATGTTGAAAACTTTGGATGCCCAAAAAAGGGGTTTACAGGCATCCTAGACCCCCTAAAGTCCAGAAAATGTTGGTCTCCTAAAAACTGTGTGAGAGAGCTTTCAATGTCCCAAAAACATTTGCAGCCTGAAAGGGGCATTAACCCGCATCCTAGACCACTGAAATTCCCAATAATATTTTTGGCACGAAAAATGCATCCTACACCCCTGAAAATTCAGAATATGTTAGCAGCCCAAAAATAGGCCTTAACATGCATCTTAAGACTGCAAAAAATGTTGAAAACTTTGGATGCCCAAAAAAGGGGTTTACAGGCATCCTAGAGCCCATAAAGTCCAGAAAATGTTGGTGGCCAAAAACTGTGTCAGAGAGCTCTGAATGTCCCAAAAACATTTGCAGCCTGAAAGGGGCATTAACCTGCATCCAAGACCACTGAAATTCCCAATTACATTTTTGGCACGAAAAATGTTACACCCCTGAATGTTCAGAATATGTTAGCAGCCCAAAAAAGGCCTTAAAATGCATCTTAAGCCTGCAAAAATGTAGAAAACTTTGGAGGCCCAGAAAACGGGTTTACAGGCATCCTAGACCCCCTAAACTCCAGAAAATTTTGTTGGGAAAAAACGGTGCTGGAAAGCTCCGAATGTCCCAAAAACATTTGCAGCCTGAAAGGGGCATTAACCCGCATCCTAGACCACTGAAATTCCCAACAATATTTTTGGCATGAAAAAAGCATCCTATACCCCTGAAAGTTCAGAATATGTTAGCAGCCCAAAAAAGGCCTTAAAATGTATGTAAGCCTGCAAAAATGTAGAAAACTTTGGAGGCCTCAAAAAGGGGTTTACAGGCATCCTAGACCCCCTAAAGTCCAGAAAATGCTGGTCGCCTAAAAACGGTGTCAGAGAGCTCTGAATGTCCCAAAAACATTTGCACACTGAAAAGGGCATTAACAGGCATCCTAGACAACTGAAATTCCCAACAATATTTTTGGCATGAAAAATGCATCCTACACCCCTGAAAATTCAGAATATGTTAGCAGCCCAAAAATAGGCCTTAACATGCATCTTAAGACTGCAAAAAATGTTGAAAACTTTGGATGCCCAAAAAAGGGGTTTACAGGCATCCTAGACCCCATAAAGTCCAGAAAATGTTGGTGGCCAAAAACTGTATCAGAGAGCTCTGAATGTCCCAAAAACATTTGCAGCCTGAAAGGGGCATTAACCTGCATCCAAGACCACTGAAATTCCCAATTACATTTTTGGCACGAAAAATGCTACACCCCTGAAAGTTCAGAATATGTTAGCAGCCCAAAAAAGGCCTTAAAATGTATATTAAGCCTGCAAAAATGTAGAAAACTTTGGAGGCCTCAAAAAGGGGTTTACAGGCATCCTAGACCCCCTAAACTCCAGAAAATGTTGTTGGGAAAAAACGGTGCTGGAGGGCTCCGAATGTCCCAAAAACATTTGCAGCCTGAAAGGGGCATTAACCCGCATCCTAGACCACTGAAATTTCCAACAATATTTTTGGCATGAAAAAAGCATCCTACACTCCTGAAAGTTCAGAATATGTTAGCAGCCCAAAAATAGGCCTTAACATGCATTTTAAGACTGCAAAAAATGTTGAAAACTTTGGATGCCCAAAAAAGGGGTTTACAGGCATCCTAGACCCCCTAAAGTCCAGAAAATGCTGGTCGCCTAAAAACGGTGTCAGAGAGCTCTGAATGTACCAAAAACATTTCCAGCCTGAAAAGGGCATTAACAGGCATCCTAGAACACTGAAATTCCCAACAATATTTTTGGCATGAAAAATGCATCCTACACCCCTGAAAATTCAGAATATGTTAGCAGCCCAAAAATAGGCCTTAATATGCATTTTAAGACTGCAAAAAATGTTGAAAACTTTGGATGCCCAAAAAAGGGGTTTACAGGCATCCTAGACCCCCTAAAGTCCAGAAAATGTTGGTCTCCTAAAAACTGTGTGAGAGAGCTTTCAATGTCCCAAAAACATTTGCAGCCTGAAAGGGGCATTAACCCGCATCCTAGACCACTGAAATTCCCAATAATATTTTTGGCACGAAAAATGCATCCTACACCCCTGAAAATTCAGAATATGTTAGCAGCCCAAAAATAGGCCTTAACATGCATCTTAAGACTGCAAAAAATGTTGAAAACTTTGGATGCCCAAAAAAGGGGTTTACAGGCATCCTAGACCCCCTAAAGTCCAGAAAATGCTGGTGGCCAAAAACTGTATCAGAGAGCTCTGAATGTCCCAAAAACATTTGCAGCCTGAAAGGGGCATTAACCTGCATCCAAGACCACTGAAATTCCCAATTACATTTTTGGCACGAAAAATGCTACACCCCTGAAAGTTCAGAATATGTTAGCAGCCCAAAAAAGGCCTTAAAATGTATATTAAGCCTGCAAAAATGTAGAAAACTTTGGAGGCCTCAAAAAGGGGTTTACAGGCATCCTAGACCCCCTAAAGTCCAGAAAATGTTGGTCTCCTAAAAACTGTGTGAGAGAGCTCTCAATGTCCCAAAAACATTTGAAGCCTGAAAGGGGCATTAACCCGCATCCTAGACCACTGAAATTCCCAATAATATTTTTGGCACGAAAAATGCATCCTACACCCCTGAAAATTCAGAATATGTTAGCAGCCCAAAAATAGGCCTTAACATGCATCTTAAGACTGCAAAAAATGTTGAAACTTTGGATGCCCAAAAAAGGGGTTTACAGGCATCCTAGAGCCCATAAAGTCCAGAAAATGTTGGTGCCCAAAAACTGTGTCAGAGAGCTCTGAATGTCCCAAAAACATTTGCAGCCTGAAAGGGGCATTAACCTGCATCCAAGACCACTGAAATTCCCAATTACATTTTTGGCACGAAAAATGCTACACCCCTGAAAGTTCAGAATATGTTAGCAGCCCAAAAAAGGCCTTAAAATGTATATTAAGCCTGTAAAAATGTAGAAAACTTTGGAGGCCTCAAAAAGGGGTTTACAGGCATCCTAGACCCCCTAAACTCCAGAAAATGTTGTTGGGAAAAAACGGTGCTGGAAAGCTCCGAATGTCCCAAAAACATTTGCAGCCTGAAAGGGGCATTAACCCGCATCCTAGACCACTGAAATTCCCAACAATATTTTTGGCATGAAAAAAGCATCCTACACCCCTGAAAGTTCAGAATATGTTAGCAGCCCAAAAACGGCCTTAACATGTATATTAAGCCTGCAAAAATGTAGAAAACTTTGGAGGCCTCAAAAAGGGGTTTACAGGCATCCTAGACACCCTAAAGTCCAGAAAATGTTGGTCGCCTAAAAACAGAGTCAGAGAGCTCTGAATGTCCCAAAAACATTTGCAGCCTGAAAGGGGCATTAACCCGCATCCTAGACCACTGAAATTCTCAATAATATTTTTGGCACGAAAAATGTATCCTACACCCCTGAAAATTCAGAATATGTTAGCAGCCCAAAAATAGGCCTTAACATGCATTTTAAGACTGCAAAAAATGTTGAAAACTTTGGATGCCCAAAAAAGGGGTTTACAGGCATCCTAGACCCCCTAAAGTCCAGAAAATGCTGGTTGCCTAAAAACGGTGTCAGAGACGCTCTGAATGTCCCAAAAACATTTGCAGCCTGAAAAGGGCATTAACAGGCATCCTAGACCACTGAAATTCCCAACAATATTTTTGGCATGAAAAATGCATCCTACACCCCTGAAAATTCAGAATATGTTAGCAGCCCAAAAATAGGCCTTAACATGCATCTTAAGACTGCAATACATATTGAAAACTTTGGATGTCCAAAAAAGGGGTTTACAGGCATCCTAGACCCCATAAAGTCCAGAAAATGTTGGTGGCCAAAAACTGTATCAGAGAGCTCTGAATGTCCCAAAAACATTTGCGCCTGAAAGGGGCATTAACCTGCATCCAAGACCACTGAAATTCCAAATTACATTTTTGGCACGAAAAATGCTACTCCCCTGAAAGTTCAGAATATGTTAGCACCCCAAAAAAGGCCTTAAAATGTATATTAAGCCTGCAAAAATGTAGAAAACTTTGGAGGCCTCAAAAAGGGGTTTACAGGCATCCTAGACCCCCTAAAGTCCACAAAATGTTGGTCACCTAAAAGCTGTGTGAGAGAGCTCTCAATGTCCCAAAAACATTTGCAGCCTGAAAGGGGCATTAACCCGCATCCTAGACCACTGAAATTCCCAATAATATTTTTGGCACGAAAAATGCATCCTACACCCCTGAAATTCAGAATATGTTAGCAGCCCAAAAAAGGCTTTAAAATGCATCTGAAGCCTGCAAAAATGTAGAAAACTTTGGAGGCCCAGAAAAGGGGTTTACAGGCATCCTAGACCCCCTAAACTCCAGAAAATGTTGGTGGCCAAAAACTGTGTCAGAGAGCTCTGAATGTCCCAAAAACTTTTACAGCCTGAAAGGGGCATTAACCTGCATCCTAGACCACTGAAAATCCCAATTATATTTTTGGCACGAAAAATGCTACATCCCTGAAAGTTCAGAATATGTTAGCAGCCCAAAAAAGGCCTTAATATGCATCTTAAGCCTGCAAAAATGTAGAAAACTTTGGAGGCCCAGAAAAGGGGTTTACAGGCATCCTAGACCCCCTAAACTCCAGAAAATGTTGTTGGGAAAAAACGGTGCTGTAGAGCTCCGAATGTCCCAAAAACATTTGCAGCCTGAAAGGGGCATTAACCCTCATCCTAGACCACTGAAATTTCCAACAATATTTTTGGCATGAAAAAAACATCCTACACCCCTGAAAGTTCAGAATATGTTAGCAGCCCAAAAATAGGCCTTAACATGCATTTTAAGCCTGCAAAAATGTAGAAAACTTTGGAGGCCCAAAAAAGGGGTTTACAGGCATCCTAGACCCCATGAAGTCCAGAAAATGTTGGTGGCCAAAAACTGTATCAGAGAGCTCTGAATGTCGCAAAAACATTTGCAGCCTGAAAGGGGCATTAACCTGCATCCAAGACCACTGAAATTCCCAATTACATTTTTGGCACGAAAAATGCTACACCCCTGAAAGTTCAGAATATGTTAGCAGCCCAAAAAAGGCCTTAAAATGTATATTAAGCCTGCAAAAATGTAGAAAACTTTGGAGGCCTCAAAAAGGGGTTTACAGGCATCCTAGACCCCCTAAAGTCCAGAAAATGTTGGTCTCCTAAAAACTGTGTGAGAGAGCTCTCAATGTCCCAAAAACATTTGCAGCCTGAAAGGGGCATTAACCCGCATCGTAGACCACTGAAATACCCAATAATATTTTTGGCACGAAAAATGCATCCTACACCCCTGAAAATTCAGAATATGTTAGCAGCCCAAAAATAGGCCTTAACATGCATCTTAGGACTGCAAAAAATGTTGAAAACTTTGGATGCCCAAAAAAGGGGTTTACAGGCATCCTAGAGCCCATAAAGTCCAGAAAATGTTGGTGCCCAAAAACTGTGTCAGAGAGCTCTGAATGTCCCAAAAACATTTGTAGCCTGAAAGGGGCATTAACCTGCATCCAAGACCACTGAAATTCCCAATTACATTTTTGGCACGAAAAATGCTACACCCCTGAAAGTTCAGAATATGTTAGCAGCCCAAAAATAGCCCTTAACATGCATCTTAAGACTGCAATACATATTGAAAACTTTGGATGTCCAAAAAAGGGGTTTACAGGCATCCTAGACCCCATAAAGTCCAGAAAATGTTGGTGGCCAAAAACTGTATCAGAGAGCTCTGTATGTCCCAAAAACATTTGCGCCTGAAAGGGGCATTAACCTGCATCCAAGACCACTGAAATTCCCAATTATATTTTTGGCACGAAAAATGCTACTCCCCTGAAAGTTCAGAATATGTTAGCACCCCAAAAAAGGCCTTAAAATGTATATTAAGCCTCCAAAAATGTAAAAAACTTTGGAGGCCTCAAAAAGGGGTTTACAGGCATCCTAGACCCCCTAAAGTCCACAAAATGTTGGTCACCTAAAAGCTGTGTGAGAGAGCTCTCAATGTCCAAAAAACATTTGCAGCCTGAAAGGGGCATTAACCCGCATCCTAGACCACTGAAATTCCCAATAATATTTTTGGCACGAAAAATGCATCCTACACCCCTGAAAATTCAGAATATGTTAGCAGCCCAAAAATAGGCCTTAACATGCATCTTAAGACTGCAATACATATTGAAAACTTTGGATGCCCAAAAAAGGGGTTTACAGTCATCCTAGAGCCCATAAAGTTCAGAAAATGTTGGTGGCCAAAAACTGTGTCAGAGAGCTCTGAATGTCCCAAAAACCTTTACAGCCTGAAAGTGGCATTAACCTGCATCCTAGAACACTGAAATTCCCAATTATATTTTTGGCACGAAAAATGCTACACCCCTGAAAGTTCAGAATATGTTAGCAGCTCAAAAAAGGCCTTAAAATGCATCTGAAGCCTGCAAAAATGTAGAAAACTTTGGAGGCCCAGAAAACGGGTTTACAGGCATCCTAGACCCCCTAAACTCCAGAAAATTTTGTTGGGAAAAAACGGTGCTGGAGAGCTCAGAATGTCCCAAAAACATTTGCAGCCTGAAAGAGGCATTAACCCGCATCCTAGACCACTGAAATTCCCAACAATATTTTTGGCATGAAAAATGCATCCTACACCCCTGAAATTCAGAATATGTTAGCAGCCCAAAAATAGGGCTTAACATGTATCTTAAGACTGCAAAAAATGTTGAAAACTTTGGATGCCCAAAAAATGGGGTTTACAGGCATCCTAGAGCCCATAAAGTCCAGAAAATGTTGGTGGCCAAAAACTGTGTCAGAGAGCTCTGAATGTCCCAAAAACCTTTACAGCCTGAAAGGGGCATTAACCTGCATCCTAGACCACTGAAATTCCCAATTATATTTTTGGCACGAAAAATGCTACACCCCTGAAAGTTCAGAATATGTTAGCAGCCCAAAAAAGGCCTTAATATGCATCTTAAGCCTGCAAAAATGTAGAAAACTTTGGAGGCCCAGAAAAGTGGTTTACAGGCATCCTAGACCCCCTAAACTCCAGAAAATGTTGTTGGGAAAAAACGGTGCTGGAGAGCTCCGAATGTCCCAAAAACATTTGCAGCCTGAAAGGGGCATTAACCCGCATCCTAGACCACTGAAATTTCCAACAATATTTTTGGCATGAAAAAAGCATCCTACACTCCTGAAAGTTCAGAATATGTTAGCAGCCCAAAAATAGGCCTTAACATGCATTTTAAGACTGCAAAAAATGTTGAAAACTTTGGATGCCCAAAAAAGGGGTTTACAGGCATCCTAGACCCCCTAAAGTCCAGAAAATGCTGGTCGCCTAAAAACGGTGTCAGAGAGCTCTGAATGTCCCAAAAACATTTGCACACTGAAAAGGGCATTAACAGGCATCCTAGACAACTGAAATTCCCAACAATATTTTTGGCATGAAAAATGCATCCTACACCCCTGAAAATTCAGAATATGTTAGCAGCCCAAAAATAGGCCTTAACATACATCTTAAGAGTGAAATAAATGTTGAAAACTTTGGATGCCCAAAAAAGGGGTTTACAGGCATCCTAGACCCCATAAAGTCCAGAAAATGTTGGTGGCCAAAAACTGTATCAGAGAGCTCTGAATGTCCCAAAAACATTTGCAGCCTGAAAGGGGCATTAACCTGCATCCAAGACCACTGAAATTCCCAATTACATTTTTGGCACGAAAAATGCTACACCTCTGAAAGTTCAGAATATGTTAGCAGCCCAAAAAAGGCCTTAAAATGTATATTAAGCCTGCAAAAATGTAGAAAACTTTGGAGGCCTCAAAAAGGGGTTTACAGGCATCCTAGACACCCTAAAGTCCAGAAAATGTTGGTCGCCTAAAAACGGGGTCAGAGAGCTCTGAATGTCCCAAAAACATTTGCAGCCTGAAAGGGGCATTAACCCGCAACCTAGACCACTGAAATTCCCAATAATATTTTTGGCACGAAAAATGTATCCTACACCCCTGAAAATTCAGAATATGTTAGCAGCCCAAAAATAGGCCTTAACATGCATTTTAAGACTGCAAAAAATGTTGAAAACTTTGGATGCCCAAAAAAGGGGTTTACAGGCATCCTAGACCCCATGAAGTCCAGAAAATGTTGGTGGCCAAAAACTGTATCAGAGAGCTCTGAATGTCCCAAAAACATTTGCAGCCTGAAAAGGGCATTAACAGGCATCCTAGACCACTGAAATTCCCAACAATATCTTTGGCATGAAAAATGCATCCTACACCCCTGAAAATTCAGAATATGTTAGCAGCCCAAAAAAGGCCTTAAAATGCATCTTAAGCCTGCAAAAAATGTAGAAAACTTTGGAGTCCCAGAAAAGGGGTTTACAGGCATCCTAGACCCCCTAAACTCCAGAAAATGTTGTTGGGAAAAAACGGTGCTGGAAAGCTCCGAATGTCCCAAAAACATTTGCAGCCTGAAAAGGGCATTAACAGGCATCCTAGACCACTGAAATTCCCAACAATATTTTTGGCATGAAAAAAGCATCCTACACCCCTGAAAGTTCAGAATATGTTAGCAGCCCAAAAAAGGCCTTAAAATGTATATTAAGCCTGCAAACATGTAGAAAACGTTGGAGGCCTCAAAAAGGGGTTTACAGGCATCATAGACACCCTAAAGTCCAGAAAATGTTGGTCGCCTAAAAACAGAGTCAGAGAGCTCTGAATGTCCCAAAAACATTTGCAGCCTGAAAGGGGCATTAACCCGCATCCTAGACCACTGAAATTCCCAATAATATTTTTGGCACGAAAAATGTATCCTACACCCCTGAAAATTCAGAATATGTTAGCAGCCCAAAAATAGGCCTTAACATGCATCTTAAGACTGCAATACATATTGAAAACTTTGGATGCCCAAAAAAGGGGTTTACAGGCATCCTAGAGCCCCTAAAGTCCAGAAAATGCTGGTCGCCTAAAAACGGTGTCAGAGAGCTCTGAATGTCCCAAAAACATTTGCAGCCTGAAAAGGGCATTAACAGGCATCCTAGACCACTGAAATTCCCAACAATATTTTTGGCATGAAAAATGCATCCTACACCCCTGAAAATTCAGAATATGTTAGCAGCCCAAAAATAGGCCTTAACATGCATCTTAAGACTGCAATACATATTGAAAACTTTGGATGCCCAAAAAAGGGGTTTACAGGCATCCTAGACCCCCTAAAGTCGAGAAAATGCTGGTCGCCTAAAAACGGTGTCAGAGAGCTCTGAATGTCCCAAAAACATTTACAGCCTGAAAAGGGCATTACCAGGCATCCTAGACCACTGAAATTCCCAACAATATTTTTGGCATGGAAAATGCATCCTACACCCCTGAAAATTCAGAATATGTTAGCAGCCCAAAAATAGGCCTTAACATGCATCTTAAGACTGCAATAAATGTTGAAAACTTTGGATGCCCAAAAAAGGGGTTTACAGGCATCCTAGACCCCATAAAGTCCAGAAAATGTTGGTGGCCAAAAACTGTATCAGAGAGCTCTGAATGTCCCAAAAACATTTGCAGCCTGAAAGGGGCATTAACCTGCATCCAAGACCACTGAAATTCCCAATTACATTTTTGGCACGAAAAATGCTACTCCCCTGAAAGTTCAGAATATGTTAGCAGCCCAAAAAGGGCCTTAAAATGTATATTAAGCCTGCAAAAATGTAGAAAACTTTGGAGGCCTCAAAAAGGGGTTTACAGGCATCCTAGACCCCCTAAAGTCCACAAAATGTTGGTCACCTAAAAGCTGTGTGAGAGAGCTCTCAATGTCCCAAAAACATTTGCAGCCTGAAAGGGGCATTAACCTGCATCCTAGACCACTGAAATTCCCAATAATATTTTTGGCACGAAAAATGCATCCTACACCCCTGAAAATTCAGAATATGTTAGCAGCCCAAAAAAGGCCTTAAAATGCATCTGAAGCCTGCAAAAATGTCGAAAACTTTGGAGGCCCAGAAAAGGGGTTTACAGGCATCCTAGACCCCCTAACCTCCAGAAAATTTTGTTGGGAAAAAACGGTGCTGGAGAGCTCCGAATGTCCCAAAAACATTTGCAGCCTGAGAGGGGCATTAACCCGCATCCTAGACCACTGAAATTCCCGACAATATTTTTGGCATGAAAAATGCATCCTACACCCCTGAAAATTCAGAATATGTTAGCAGCCCAAAAATAGGCCTTAACATGCATCTTAAGACTGCAATACATATTGAAAACTTTGGATGCCCAAAAAAGGGGTTTACAGGCATCCTAGACCCCCTAAAGTCCAGAAAATGCTGGTCGCCTAAAAACGATGTCAGAGAGCTCTGAATGTCCCAAAAACATTTACAGCCTGAAAAGGGCATTAACAGGCATCCTAGACCACTGAAATTCCCAACAGTATTTTTGGCATGAAAAATGCATCCTACACCCCTGAAAATTCAGAATATGTTAGCAGCCCAAAAATAGGCCTTAACATGCATTTTAAGACTGCAATAAATGTTGAAAACTTTGGATGCCCAAAAAAGGGGTTTACAGGCATCCTAGAGCCCATAAAGTCCAGAAAATGTTGGTGGCCAAAAACTGTGTCAGAGAGCTCTGAATGTCCCAAAAACCTTTACAGCCTGAAAGGGGCATTAACCTGCATCCTAGACCACTGAAATTCCCAATTATATTTTTGGCACGACAAATGCTACACCCCTGAAAGTTCAGAATATGTTAGCAGCCCAAAAAAGGCCTTAAAATGCATCTGAAGCCTGCAAAAATGTAGAAAACTTTGGAGGCCCAGAAAAGGGGTTTACAGGCATCCTAGACCCCCTAAACTCCAGAAAATTTTGTTTGGAAAAAACGGTGCTGGAGAGCTCCGAATGTCCCAAAAACATTTGCAGCCTGAAAGGAGCATTAACCCGCATCCTAGAACACTGAAATTCCCAACAATATTTTTGGCATGAAAAATGCATCCTACACCCCTGAAATTCAGAATATGTTAGCAGCCCAAAAATAGGCCTTAACATGCATCTTAAGAGTGAAATAAATGTTGAAAACTTTGGATGCCCAAAAAAGGGGTTTACAGGCATCCTAGACCCCATAAAGTCCAGAAAATGTTGGTGGCCAAAAACTGTATCAGAGAGCTCTGAATGTCCCAAAAACATTTTCAGCCTGAAAGGGGCATTAACCTGCATCCATGACCACTGAAATTCCCAATTACATTTTTGGCACGAAAAATGCTACACCCCTGAAAGTTCAGAATATGTTAGCAGCCCAAAAAAGGCCTTAAAATGTATATTAAGCCTGCAAAAATGTAGAAAACTTTGGAGGCCTCAAAAAGGGGTTTACAGGCATCCTAGACCCCCTAATGTCCAGAAAATGTTGGTCACCTAAAAACTGTGTGAGAGAGCTCGCAATGTCCCAAAAACATTTGCAGCCTGAAAGGGGCATTAATCCGCATCCTAGACCACTGAAATTCCCAATAACATTTTTGACACGAAAAATGCATCCTACACCCCTGAAAATTCAGAATATGTTAGCAGCCCAAAAATAGGCCTTAAAATGTATCTTAAGACTGCAAAAAATGTTGAAAACTTTGGATGCCCAAAAAACGGGGTTTACATGCATCCTAGAGCCCATAAAGTCCAGAAAATGTTGGTGGCCAAAAACTGTGTTAGAGAGCTCTGAATGTCCCAAAAACCTTTACAGCCTGAAAGGGGCATTAACCTGCATCCTAGACCACTGAAATTCCCAATTATATTTTTGGCACGAAAAATGCTACACCCCTGAAAGTTCAGAATATGTTAGCAGCCCAAAAAAGGCCTTAAAATGCATCTTAAGCCTGCAAAAATGTAGAAAACTTTGGAGGCCCAGAAAAGGGGTTTACAGGCATCCTAGACCCCCTAAACTCCAGAAAATGTTGTTGGGAAAAAACGGTGCTAGAGAGCTCCGAATGTCCCAAAAACATTTGCAGCCTGAAAGGGGCATTAACCCGCATCCTAGACCACTGAAGTTCCCAACAATATTTTTGACATGAAAAAAGCATCCTACATCCCTGAAAGTTCAGAATATGTTAGCAGCCCAAAAAAGGCCTTAAAATGTATATTAAGCCTGCAAAAATGTAGAAATCTTTGGAGGCCTCAAAAAGTGGTTCACAGGCATCCTAGACACCCTAAAGTCCAGAAAATGTTGGTCGCCTAAAAAAAGAGTCAGAGAGCTCTGAATGTCCCAAAAACATTTGCAGCCTGAAAGGGGCATTAACCCGCATCCTAGACCACTGAAATTCCCAATAATATTTTTGGCACGAAAAATGTATCCTTCTTTTCCCCAGCTGAGCGCGGAGAGCGGTCGCCGGTGGCCTGAGGGGTACTGCAGGCCTGGAAGCCCTGCTTGGGCCTCCGTGAGTGGTTAAATTATATTATTTGTTCTTAAATTGTTGTCGCGCTCCTAGCGCAGTGTTTTGGCCTGCTCTTGCTCCCCCCTCCCACTTCCTGGTTCTTCCTCTCCCTCCCCGCCTCCCCTGCCCGCCCACCCCCCCTTCCTCTCCCTCTGACTATAACCTCCCCCCTCCTGGGCAGCCCTCTGCCCGGCAGCCCACGCGGCTAAGGGCCCCAGGCCAAGGGTGACTCCTATAGTGTGGCTCCCTGTGTGTCTGCAGGTGTCCGCAGGGGACGCCAGTCACCAGTTCCACCTGTTCCTGTTCCCCGGCCCACCCCTCCACTCCTGGTTCATCCTCACGGGGCCTTGCCTCACTGTACACACAGTTGAGATAAACTATGGTGCTTTTTCTCCCCTCGCAGGATTCTCAAACTTAGGTGGCCCGGTACCTAACACGCATTACTGTTTGCTCTGAACTGTGGTATACTAGGGTGCTTTTTCTCCCCTTGCAGGATTCTCAAACTTAGGTGGCCCGGTACCTAACACGCATTACTGTTTGCTCTGAACTGTGGTATACTAGGGTGCTTTTTTCTCCCCTTGCAGGATTCTCAAACTTAGGTGGCCCGGTACCTAACACGCATTACTGTTTGCTCTGAACTGTGGTATACTAGGGTGCTTTTTCTCCCCTCGCAGGATTCTCAAACTTAGGTGGCCCGGTACCTAACACGCATTACTGTTTGCTCTGAACTGTGGTATACTATGGTGCTTTTTCTCCCCTCGCAGGATTCTCAAACTTAGGTGGCCCAGTACCTAACACGCATCACTGTTTGCTCTGAACTGTGGTATACTAGGGTGCTTTTTCTCCCCTCGCAGGATTCTCAAACTTAGGTGGCCCGGTACCTAATACGCTCTACTGTTTGTTTGCTCTAATTGTGGTAACTTGGGCTTGCTGCTCACTCCCTGTCTGCGTGCTCTCGTTTCGTCTGTCACCCCCCCTCCCTCCTATTCCATGGTGCTCTCTGTCTCACCTATCTTCTCTAACTGCTTCTCCATCGACTATCCTGCTCTCCTCACTAAATCTGGTAGGAAAAAGTTTAAAAAGGACATCCTGGTCTCCAACCCAGGCCTCCCTATCGCTGACACCTACACTAATGCCTGCTCTAAGGAAACTCTCACTGACATCCTCTTTTTCGTGCCTTCGCCCGACCTATGGACCCTTCATATGGTCTCTGTGCTCTCTCCTTTCTCCTCCTCTCCCATTAATGGTGGCACCCGTTGGGATGTCCTACTGGCCCCCTTCCGCTCCTCTAAGGCCATCATTAATGTCTACGCTAATGGGACCATCTTGGTCCAAGGCCCCCAGGCCAACCTTCATCTCTCCGATAGACGCTTCCCACACCTCATCAACTTCCTCTCCTCTCCTGCTGTCCCCCCTCCTCTATCCTCGGCTACCTTGCCTCTACCCTCCCTCCCTGCCCCCTCTCGTGCTCCTTCTTCACCTCCTTCCTCAATACCTCCGCAGGGCGTACCTCTGATCTGTACCCCTCCCCGGAAGTTCTTCAAGGATGGCAGCCTTCTCCACATTGCCACTCTAAACACTCGCTCTGCCATCAAGCACTCCTCCGATATCTGTCACCTTCTTGAGGAACTGGACCTCGACGTCCTCTGTCTCACTGAGACATGGTTCACAGCCAGCTCTGCCACCAGCTTTGACACACTCCTACCTGACGGTTACAAGATCCTCTCCATGCCCAGGCCTAACCGTGCAGGGGGTGGTGTTGCCCTTATCTTCCCTGAGTGGATTCCTGCCACTGTCACTCCTACGCAGACCTACTCCTCTTTTGAATGTCTTGTCTGCCGACTCTCTCTCTCTCCTAGCCATTCCCTTACCGTGGCTACTATCTATCGGCCACCTGGTCAAATTTCCTCCTTCCTCTCTGAGTGGGCTGACCTCTCCTCCTCACTCCTGTCCTCAACCACTCAACTCCTCTTTCTTGGCGACTTCAACATCCACCTTGATGCCTCCAGTCCCCCCACTGGTCTCTTTCGTGACCTCTGCGACTCTCTCTCACTCTCTATTCTCCCGTCTGGGCCTACTCACTCTGCTGGGCACACTCTTGATGCTCTGATCTCTTCTGACCTTCCCCTCTCCGTCCCTCTCTCCACTCCTCTCTCCTGGAGTGATCACTTTCTCCTATCCTCCCACCTCACCCTCCCTACCCCACAGGTAAAGCCACCCTCTTCACTGCCACCCACCTTCTCGGTCATCCGACCCATGAAGCGTGTGTCAGTTGAGGCTTTTGCTGCTACCTTCTCTCCCCCCCCTACCCCTTCGGCTGACTCGCACCCTGACACAGCCCTCTCCATGCTCCACTCTGCTATATCTGATACTCTTGATATCCTTGCCCCCGTCATGAGAATCCGCCTGAAGCCCAAAGCCAAATGTAACTCCTGGTATGACTCGGATCTCGTCACCCTAAAACGCAAGTGCAGGGTTGCCGAGAGGAAATGGCGTGCTTCATGTTCATCCTCTGACAAACTGGCCTGCCGCCTGCTTCAAAGGCAGTACCGGCTCTCTGTTCTCACCAAGAAGAGAGCCCTTATCCAAGCCCGCATCTCTGCGGCATCAAACAACTCCGCCGAACTCTTTAAAATCTGCAAGGAGGTGGCCAACCCTGTTGCAGTCTCTACCTCTCCTGTCCCCTCCCAGGCCCTCTGCACTGCACTGGCCTCTCACTTCATCTCTAAAACTCAGGACATCCTGTCCTCGCTCTCCTCCTTTCACCTCCCTCCCTCCCTACCCTGTTCTTCCTCTGGCCCATCTGCGGTCAACCCTCCTCCCTCTTTCTCTGCCTTTCCACCCTTCTCTGCTGACGAGGTTTCCAGACAAGTCCGATCAATGAAAGTCTCGTCTAAACAGGTTCACCCCTGTTCCTCCAAAACTATCAAGGACCACATCGACTCCCTGGCTCCTGCCCTGGCTGACTTTTGCAACCACTCCTTCGCCTCTGGAGTCTTCCCTTCCCCCCTCAAGCACTCCCCTGTGCACCCTCTTCTCAAGAAACCCTCTTCCGGCCCCTCCTGCCCGGCTAACTATCGCCCTATCTCCATCACTCCCTTCCTGGGCAAGCTCCTGGAGAAACTGGCCATCTCCCAGCTTAACCTCCATGCTGAATCTGTTGGTAGTCTTCATGACCATCAATCTGGCTTCAGAGCTGCCAGAAGCACGGAAACTGCTCTCCTGAACATCCGTGAAGACCTGCTCTTGAACCTTGATTCCAACACTCCGTGTGCTCTCATTCTGCTCGATCTCTCCTCTGCCTTTGACACTGTCAACCATGCCATCCTGCTCAACCGTCTCCGGGAAAACCTGGGTATCACTGGTCAGGCTCTGGCGTGGCTGACCTCTTTCCTTTCAAATCGACCCTCCCAGGTCCAACTGGGGTCCTTCCTCTCCGACATCTTTTTCTCCACCTGTGGTGTCCCCCAGGGATCTAATCTCTCTCCCTGGCTGTTCAACCAGTATCTGGCACTCCTTGCCCACCGCATCGCCGCTCTCTGCCCTAATTTCCAGTGCTATGCGGACGATACCCAGCTCATTTTCAGGCTACCCTCAGCCTCCCCCTCTCCTTTCCTCATCTCTGACTGTCTGTCTGCTATCCAAGAGTGGTGTGCCGCCAATGACCTCTGCCTTAATGCCAGTAAGACTGAGATTCTACTCATCGGTACTCCCACTCCCTCCTTCCCTCCAGCTCTCTGGCCTGCCTCCCTTGGCCCCCTCCCTGCTCCTACCTGCAAGGCAAAAAACCTTGGGGTCATCTTCGACTCCACACTCTCCTTCTCTCCCCATATTTCTGACGTCGCCAAGAGGTCACACTACCAACTGCACCTCCTCAGAGGTATTCTTCCCTTCCTCTCCTTCCCCCAGAAGCTCACTGTCTCCCGAGCCCTGGTTCTCTCGAAGCTGGATTACTGTAACAGCCTCTGTCTTAATCTGCCTGCCTCCACTCTCCGCCCTCTGCAACTCATCCAGAACAGAACTGCGAGACTTGTCCTTGGCCTCAAGCCCAGGGACCGTATCTCTCCAGGACTGAAATCTCTACACTGGCTCCCAGTGGCTGCGAGGATAAAGTTCAAAACCCTCTGCATTGTCCACAAGGCCTTCTGGGGCCTGGGTCCTAAATACCTTCAACTCTCTCTTCCCAAATATCTTCCTCCCCGAGCCCTTCGCTCATCCGCCTCCAACTCCCTCATGGTCAGCTGTTTCTCGAAGCAACAAGCTGGGGGTAGATCTCTCTCCGCGGCAGGGGCCTCCCTCTGGAACAGCCTTCCAGCCTCCCTGAAACTTGAGGAGAACCACCTCCGGTTCCGGAAGCACCTCAAAACCTTCCTCTTTGCTTCTGCTTTCTCTCTCCCTCTCCCCTGCTGAACAGCTAATTAATTCTTCACCAAACTGCACTGATCCTGCAACTGGACCACTCTAAACGGCCTTCGGTCCTGGGCCCAGCCACTGATCCCCTGGAACCCCTCTGCACTGCGGGACTGTCTCTGTATCCCTACAGCCCCCCCCTTCCCCAGCACTTGTTCTGCACTTACCTTGCACTTGCCACCAGCTGGCCCTTTTTTTATTTATTACTTTACGCCACTTACCTTACTGCACTTCCCCCCCTCCCCTTCCCCTTGCACTTTTTCCCCCTCCCCCACCCCTGCACTTGCGCGATCTGAATGACACCTGGCCTAGTAGGATCGTTTGTTATGTCTCCCCTTGTTCCTCCCCTCCCTGCCTCGTCGCGCCTTGAAACACCTGTGTATAGGCGCGTTACAAATACCATATCATATCATATCACCCCTGAAAATTCAGAATATGTTAGCAGCCCAAAAATAGGCCTTAACATGCATTTTAAGACTGCAAAAAATGTTGAAAACTTTGGATGCCCAAAAAAGGGGTTTACAGGCATCCTAGACCCCCTAAAGTCCAGAAAATGCTGGTCGCCTAAAAACGGTGCCAGAGAGCTCTGAATGTCCCAAAAACATTTGCAGCCCGAAAAGGGCATTAACAGGCATCCTAGACCACTGAAATTCCCAACAATATTTTTGGCATGAAAAATGCATCCTACACCCGTGAAAATTCAGAATATGTTAGCAGCCCAAAAATAGGCCTTAACATGCATCTTAAGACTGCAATAAATGTTGAAAACTTTGGATGCCCAAAAAAGGGGTTTACAGGCATCCTAGACCCCCTAAAGTCCAGAAAATGCTGGTCGCCTAAAAACGGTGACAGAGAGCTCTGAATGTCCCAAAAACATTTGCAGCCTGAAAAGGGCATTAACAGGCATCCTAGACCACTGAAATTCCCAACAATATTTTTGGCATGAAAAATGCATCCTACACCCCTGAAAATTCAGAATATGTTAGCAGCCCAAAAATAGGCCTTAACATGCATCTTAAGACTGCAATACATGTTGAAAACTTTTGATGCCCAAAAAAGGGGTTTACAGGCATCCTAGACCCAATAAAGTCCAGAAAATGTTGGTGGCCAAAAACTGTATCAGAGAGCTCTGAATGTCCCAAAAACATTTGCAGCCTGAAAGGGGCATTAACCTGCATCCAAGACCACTGAAATTCCCAATCAAATTTTTGGCACGAAAAATGCTACACCCCTGAAAGTTCAGAATATGTTAGCAGCCCAAAAAAGCTCTTAAAATGTATATTACGCCTGCAAAAATGTAGAAAACTTTGGAGGCCTCAAAAAGGGGTTTATAGGCATCCTAGACCCCCTAAAGTCCAGAATATGTTGGTCACCTAAAAACTGTGTGAGAGAGCTCTCAATGTCCCAAAAACATTTGCAGCCTGAAAGGGGCATTAGCCCGCATCCTAGACCACTGAAATTCCCAATAATATTTTTGACACGAAAAATGCATCCTACACCCCTGAAAATTCAGAATATGGTAGCAGCCCAAGAATAGGCCTTAACATGCATCTTAAGACTGCAGAAAATGTTGAAAACTTTGGATGCCCAAAAAAGGGGTTTACAGGCATCCTAGAGCCCATAAAGTCCAGGAAATGTTGGTGGCCAAAAACTGTGTCAAAGAGCTCTGAATGTCCCAAAAACCTCTACAGCCTTAAAGGGGCATTAACCTGCATCCTAGACCACTGAAATTCCCAATTACATTTTTGGCACGAAAAATGCTACTCCCCTGAAAGTTCAGAATATGTTAGCAGCCCGAAAAAGGCCTTAAAATGTATATTAAGCCTGCAAAAATGTAGAAAACTTTGGAGGCCTCAAAAAGGGGTTTACAGGCATCCTAGACCCCCTAAAGTCCAGAAAATATTGGTCACCTAAAAACTGTGTGAGAGAGCTCTCAATGTCCCAAAAACATTTGCAGCCTGAAAGGGGCATTAACCCGCATCCTAGACCACTGAAATTCCCAATAATATTTTTGGCACGAAAAATGCATCCTACACCCATGAAAATTCAGAATATGGTAGCAGCCCAAGAATAGGCCTTAACATGCATCTTAAGACTGCAGAAAATGTTGAAAACTTTGGATGCCCAAAAAAGGGGTTTACAGGCATCCTAGAGCCCATAAAGTCCAGGAAATGTTGGTGGCCAAAAACTGTGTCAGAGAGCTCTGAATGTCCCAAAAACCTTTACAGCCTGAAAGGGGCATTAACCTGCATCCTAGACCACTGAAATTCCCAATTACATTTTTGGCACGAAAAATGCTACTCCCCTGAAAGTTCAGAATATGTTAGCAGCCCAAAAAAGGCCTTAAAATGTATATTAAGCCTCCAAAAATGTAGAAAACTTTGGAGGCCTCAAAAAGGGGTTTACAGGCATACTAGACCCCCTAAAGTCCAGAAAATGTTGGTCACCTAAAAACTGTGTGAGAGAGCTCTCAATGTCCCAAAAACATTTGCAGCCTGAAAGGGGCAATAACCCGCATCCTAGACCACTGAAATTCCCAATAATATTTTTGGCACGAAAAATACATCCTACACCCCTGAAAATTCAGAATATGTTAGCAGCCCAAGAATAGGCCTTAACATGCATCTTAAGAATGCAGAAAATGTTGAAAACTTTGGATGCCCAAAAAAGGGGTTTACAGGCGTCCTAGAGCCCATAAAGTCCAGAAAATGTTGGTGGCCAAAAACTGTGTCAGAGAGCTCTGAATGTCCCAAAAACCTTTACAGCCTGAAAGGGGCATTAACCTGCATCCTAGACCACTGAAATTCCCAATTATATTTTTGGCACGAAAAATGCTACACCCCTGAAAGTTCAGAATATGTTAGCAATCCAAAAAAGGCCTTAAAATGCATCTTAAGGCTGCAGAAATGTAGAAAACTTTGGAGGCCCAGAAAAGGGGTTAACAGGCATCCTAGACCCCCTAAACTCAAGAAAATGTTGTTGGGAAAAAACGGTGCTGGAGAGCCCCGAATGTCCCAAAAACATTTGCAGCCTGAAAGGGGCATTAACCCGCATCCTAGACCACTGAAGTTCCCAACAATATTTTTGGCATGAAAAAAGCCTCCTACAGCCCTGAAAGTTCAGAATATGTTAGCAGCCCAAAAAAGGCCTTAAAATGTATATTAAGCCTGCAAAAATGTAGAAAATTTCGGAGGCCTCAAAAAGGGGTTTACAGGCATCCTAGACACCCTAAAGTCCAGAAAATGTTGGTCACCTAAAAAAAGAGTCAGAGAGCTCTGAATGTCCCAATAACATTTGCAGCCTGAAAGGGGCATTAACCCGCATCCTAGACCACTGAAATTACCAATAATATTTTTGGCACGAAAAATGTATCCTACACCCCTGAAAATTCAGAATATGATAGCAGCCCAAAAATAGGCCTTAACATGCATTTTAAGACTGCAAAAAATGTTGAAAACTTTGGATGCCCAAAAAAGGGGTTTACAGACATCCTAGACCCCCTAAAGTCCAGAAAATGCTGGTCGCCTAAAAACGGTGTCAGAGAGCTCTGAATGTCCCAAAAACATTTGCAGCCTGAAAAGGGCATTAACAGGCATCCTAGACCACTGAAATTCCCAACAATATTTTTGGCATGAAAAATGCATCCTACACCCCTGAAAATTCAGAATATGTTAGCAGCCCAAAAATAGGCCTTAACATGCATCTTAAGAATGCAATAAATGTTGAAAACTTTGGATGCCCAAAAAAGGGGTTTACAGGCATCCTAGACCCCCTAAAGTCCAGAAAATGTTGGTCACCTAAAAACTGTGTGAGAGAGCTCTCAATGTCCCAAAAGCATTTGCAGCCTGAAAGGGGCATTAACCCGCATCCTAGACCACTGAAATTCCCAATAATATTTTTGACACAAAAATGCATCCTACACCCCTGAAAATTCAGAATATGTTAGCAGCCCAAAAAAGGCCTTAAAATGTATATTAAGCCTGCAAAAATGTAGAAAACTTTGGAGGCCTCAAAAAGGGGTTTACAGGTATCCTAGACCCCCTAAAGTCCAGAAAATGTTGGTCACCTACAAACTGTGTGAGAGAGCTCTCAATGTCCCAAAAACATTTGCAGCCTGAAAGGGGCATTAACCCGCATCCTAGACCACTGAAATTCCCAATAATATTTTTTGCACGAAAAATGCATCCTACACTCCTGAAAATTCAGAATATGTTAGCAGCCCAAGAATAGGCCTTAACATGCATCTTAAGACTGCAGAAAATGTTGAAAACTTTGGCTGCCCAAAAAAGGGGTTTACAGGCATCCTAGAGCCCATAAAGTCCAGAAAATGTTGGTGGCCAAAAACTGTGTCAGAGAGCTCTGAATGTCCCAAAAATATTTGCAGCCTGAAAGGGGCATTAAGCTGCATCCAAGACCACTGAAATTCCCAATTACATTTTTGGCACGAAAAATGCTACACCCCTGAAAGTTCAGAATATGTTAGCAGCCCAAAAAAGGCCTTAAAATATATATTAAGCCTGCAAAAATGTAGAAAACTTTGGAGGCCTCAAAAAGGGGTTTGCAGGCATCCTAGACCCCCTAAAGTCCAGAAAATGTTGGTCACCTAAAAACTGTGTGAGAGAGCTCTCAATGTCCCAAAAGCATTTGCAGCCTGAAAGGGGCATTAACCCGCATCCTAGACCACTGAAATTCCCAATAATATTTTTGACACGAAAAATGCATCCTACACCCCAGAAAATTCAGAATATGTTAGCAGCGAAAAAATAGGCCTTAACATGCATTTTAAGACTGCAAAAAATGTTGAAAACTTTGGATGCCCAAAAAAGGGGTTTACAGGCATCCTAGACCCCCTAAAGTCCAGAAAATGCCGGTCGCCTAAAAACGGTGTCAGAGAGCTGTGAATGTCCCAAAAACATTTGCAGCCTGAAAAGGGCATTAACAGGCATCCTAGACCACTGAAATTCCCAACAATATTTTTGGCATGAAAAATGCATCCTACACCCCTGAAAATTCAGAATATGTTAGCAGCCCAAAAATAGGCCTTAACATTCATCTTAAGACAGCAAAAAATGTTGAAAACTTTGGATGCCCAAAAAAGGGGTTTACAGGCGTCCTAGAGCCCATACAGTCCAGAAAATGTTGGTGGCCAAAAACTGTGTCAGAGAGCTCTGAATGTCGCAAAAACCTTTGCAGCCTGAAAGGGGCATTAACCTGCATCCTAGACCACTGAAATTCCCAATTATATTTTTGGCACGAAAAATGCTACACCCCTGAAAGTTCAGAATATGTTAGCAATCCAAAAAAGGCCTTAAAATGCATCTTAAGGCTGCAGAAATGTAGAAAACTTTGGAGGCCCAGAAAAGGGGTTAACAGGCATCCTAGACCCGCTAAACTCAAGAAAATGTTGTTGGGAAAAAACGGTGCTGCAGAGCTCCGAATGTCCCAAAAACATTTGCAGCCTGAAAGGGGCATTAACCCGCATCCTAGACCACTGAAGTTCCCAACAATATTTTTGGCATGAAAAAAGCCTCCTACAGCCCTGAAAGTTCAGAATATGTTAGCAGCCCAAAAAAGGCCTTAAAATGTATATTAAGCCTGCAAAAATGTAGAAAATTTCGGAGGCCTCAAAAAGGGGTTTACAGGCATCCTAGACACCCTAAAGTCCAGAAAATGTTGGTCACCTAAAAAAAGAGTCAGAGAGCTCTGAATGTCCCAATAACATTTGCAGCCTGAAAGGGGCATTAACCCGCATCCTAGACCACTGAAATTCCCAATAATATTTTTGGCACGAAAAATGTATACTACACCCCTGAAAATTCAGAATATGATAGCAGCCCAAAAATAGGCCTTAACATGCATTTTAAGACTGCAAAAAATGTTGAAAACTTTGGATGCCCAAAAAAGGGGTTTACAGGCATCCTAGACCCCCTAAAGTCCAGAAAATGCTGGTCGCCTAAAAACGGTGTCAGAGAGCTCTGAATGTCCCAAAAACATTTGCAGCCTGAAAAGGGCATTAACAGGCATCCTAGACCACTGAAATTCCCAACAATATTTTTGGCATGAAAAATGCATCCTACACCCCTGAAAATTCAGAATATGTTAGCAGCCCAAAAATAGGCCTTAACATGCATCTTAAGAATGCAATAAATGTTGAAAACTTTGGATGCCTAAAAAAGGGGTTTACAGGCATCCTAGACCCCCTAAAGTCCAGAAAATGTTGGTCACCTAAAAACTGTGTGAGAGAGCTCTCAATGTCCCAAAAGCATTTGCAGCCTGAAAGGGGCATTAACCCGCATCCTAGACCACTGAAATTCCCAATAATATTTTTGACACAAAAATGCATCCTACACCCCTGAAAATTCAGAATATGTTAGCAGCCCAAAAAAGGCCTTAAAATGTATATTAAGCCTGCAAAAATGTAGAAAACTTTGGAGGCCTCAAAAAGGGGTTTACAGGTATCCTAGACCCCCTAAAGTCCAGAAAATGTTGGTCACCTAAAAACTGTGTGAGAGAGCTCTCAATGTCCCAAAAACATTTGCAGCCTGAAAGGGGCATTAACCCGCATCCTAGACCACTGAAATTCCCAATAATATTTTTGGCACGAAAAATGCATCCTACACTCCTGAAAATTCAGAATATGTTAGCAGCCCTAGAATAGGCCTTAACATGCATCTTAAGACTGCAGAAAATGTTGAAAGCTTTGGATGCCCAAAAAAGGGGTTTACAGGCATCCTAGAGCCCATAAAGTCCAGAAAATGTTGGTGGCCAAAAACTGTGTCAGAGAGCTCTGAATGTCCCAAAAACCTTTACAGCCTGAAAGGGGCATTAACCTGCATCCTAGACCACTGAAATTCCCAATTATATTTTTGGCACGAAAAATGCATCCTACACCCCTGAAAATTCAGAATATGTTAGCAGCCCAAAAATAGGCCTTAACATTCATCTTAAGACAGCAAAAAATGTTGAAAACTTTGGATGCCCAAAAAAGGGGTTTACAGGCATACTAGAGCCCCTAAAGTCCAGAAAATGTTGGTGGCCGAAAACTGTGTCAGAGAGATCTGAATGTCCCAAAAACATTTGCAGCCTGAAAGGGGCATTAAGCTGCATCCAAGACCACTGAAATTCCCAATTACATTTTTGGCACGAAAAATGCTACACCCCTGAAAGTTCAGAATATGTTAGCAGCCCAAAAAAGGCCTTAAAATATATATTAAGCCTGCAAAAATGTAGAAAACTTTGGAGGCCTCAAAAAGGGGTTTGCAGGCATCCTAGACCCCCTAAAGTCCAGAAAATGTTGGTCACCTAAAAACTGTGTGAGAGAGCTCTCAATGTCCCAAAAGCATTTGCAGCCTGAAAGGGGCATTAACCCGCATCCTAGACCACTGAAATTCCCAATAATATTTTTGACACGAAAAATGCATCCTACACCCCAGAAAATTCAGAATATGTTAGCAGCGAAAAAATAGGGCTTAACATGCATTTTAAGACTGCAAAAAATGTTGAAAACTTTGGATGCCCAAAAAAGGGGTTTACAGGCATCCTAGACCCCCTAAAGTCCAGAAAATGCCAGTCGCCTAAAAACGGTGTCAGAGAGCTGTGAATGTCCCAAAAACATTTGCAGCCTGAAAAGGGCATTAACAGGCATCCTAGACCACTCAAATTCTCAACAATATTTTTGGCATGAAAAATGCATCCTACACCCCTGAAAATTCAGAATATGTTAGCAGCCCAAAAATAGGCCTTAACATGCATCTTAAGACTGCAATAAATGTTGAAAACTTTGGATGCCCAAAAAAGGGGTTTACAGGCATCCTAGACCCCATAAAGTCCAGAAAAAGTTGGTGGCCAAAAACTGTGTCAGAGAGCTCTGAATGTCCCAAAAACCTTTACAGCCTGAAAGGGGCATTAACCTGCATCCTAGACCACTGAAATTCCCAATTATATTTTTGGCACGAAAAATGCTACACCCCTGAACGTTCAGAATATGTTAGCAGCCCAAAAAAGGCCTTAAAATGCATCTTAAGCCTGCAAAAATGTAGAAAACTTTGGAGGCCCAGAAAAGGGGTTTATAGGCATCCTAGACCACCTAAACTCCAGAAAATGTTGTTGGGAAAAAACGGTGCTGGAGAGCTCCGAATGTCCCAAAAACATTTGCAGCCTGAAAGGGGCATTAACCCGCATCCTAGACCACTGAAATTCCCAATTACATTTTTGGCACGAAAAATGCTACTCCCCTGAAAATTCAGAATATGTTAGCAGCCCAAAAATAGGCCTTCACATGCATCTTAAGACTGCAATAAATGTTGAAAACTTTGGAGGCCTCAAAAAGGGGTTTTCAGGCATACTAGACCCCCTAAAGTCCAGAAAATGTTGGTCACCTAAAAACTGTGTGAGAGAGCTCTCAATGTCCCAAAATCATTTGCAGCCTGAAAGGGGCATTAACCCGCATCCTAGACCACTGAAATTCCCAATAATATTTTTGGCACGAAAAATACATCCTACACCCCTGAAAATTCAGAAAATGTTAGCAGCCCAAGAATAGGCCTTAACATGCATCTTAAGACTGCAGAAAATGTTGAAAACTTTGGATGCCCAAAAAAGGGGTTTACAGGCATCCTAGAGCCCATAAAGTCCAGAAAATGTTGGTGGCCAAAAACTGTGTCAGAGAGCTCTGAATGTCCCTAAAACCTTTACAGCCTGAAAGGGGCATTAACCTGCATCCTAGACCACTGAAATTCCCAATTATATTTTTGGCACGAAACATGCTACACCCCTGAAAGTTCAGAATATGTTAGCAATCCAAAAAAGGCCTTAAAATGCATCTTAAGGCTGCAGAAATGTAGAAAACTTTGGAGGCCCAGAAAAGGGGTTAACAGGCATCCTAGACCCCCTAAACTCAAGAAAATGTTGTTGGGAAAAAACGGTGGTGGAGAGCTCCGAATGTCCCAAAAACATTTGCAGCCTGAAAGGGGCATTAACCCGCATCCTAGACCACTGAAGTTCCCAACAATATTTTTGGCATGAAAAAAGCCTCCTACAGCCCTGAAAGTTCAGAATATGTTAGCAGCCCAAAAAAGGCCTTAAAATGTATATTAAGCCTGCAAAAATGTAGAAAATTTCGGAGGCCTCAAAAAGGGGTTTACAGGCATCCTAGACACCCTAAAGTCCAGAAAATGTTGGTCACCTAAAAAAAGAGTCAGAGAGCTCTGAATGTCCCAAAAACATTTGCAGCCTCAAAGGGGCATTAACAGGCATCCTAGACCACTGAAATTCCCAACAATATTTTTGGCATGAAAAATGCATCCTACACCCCTGAAAATTCAGAATATGTTAGCAGCCCAAAAATAGGCCTTAACATGCATCTTAAGAATGCAATAAATGTTGAAAACTTTGGATGCCCAAAAAAGGGGTTTACAGGCATCCCAGACCCCCTAAAGTCCAGAAAATGTTGGTCACCTAAAAACTGTGTGAGAGAGCTCTCAATGTCCCAAAAGCATTTGCAGCCTGAAAGGGGCATTAACCCGCATCCTAGACCACTGAAATTCCCAATAATATTTTTGACACGAAAAATGCATCCTACACCCCTGAAAATTCAGAATATGTCAGCAGCCCAAAAAAGGCCTTAAAATGTATATTAAGCCTGCAAAAATGTAGAAAACTTTTGAGGCCTCAAAAAGGGGTTTACAGGTATCCTAGACCCCCTAAAGTCCAGAAAATGTTGGTCACCTAAAAACTGTGTGAGAGAGCTCTCAATGTCCCAAAAACATTTGCAGCCTGAAAGGGGCATTAACCCGCATCCTAGACCACTGAAATTCCCAATTATATTTTTGGCACGAAAAATGCTACACCCCTGAAAGTTCAGAATATGTTAGAAGCCCAAAAAAGGCCTTTAAAATGCCTCTTAAGACTGCAGAAATGTAGAAAACTTTGGAGGCCCAAAAAAGGGGTTAACAGGCATCCTAGAGCCCATAAAGTCCAGAAAATGTTGGTGGCCAAAAACTGTGTCAGAGAGCTCTGAATGTCCCAAAAACCTTTACAGCCTGAAAGGGGCATTAACCTGCATCCTAGACCACTGAAATTCCCAATAATATTTTTGACACGAAAAATGCATCCTACACCCCTGAAAATTCAGAATATGTCAGCAGCCCAAAAAAGGCCTTAAAATGTATATTAAGCCTGCAAAAATGTAGAAAACTTTTGAGGCCTCAAAAAGGGGTTTACAGGTATCCTAGACCCCCTAAAGTCCAGAAAATGTTGGTCACCTAAAAACTGTGTGAGAGAGCTCTCAATGTCCCAAAAACATTTGCAGCCTGAAAGGGGCATTAACCCGCATCCTAGACCACTGAAATTCCCAATAATATTTTTGGCACGAAAAATGCATCCTACACTCCTGAAAATTCAGAATATGTTAGCAGCCCAAGAGTAGGCCTTAACATGCATCTTAAGACTGCAGAAAATGTTGAAAACTTTGGATGCCCAAAAAAGGGGTTTACAGGCATCCTAGAGCCCATAAAGTCCAGAAAATGTTGGTGGCCAAAAACTGTGTCAGAGAGCTCTGGATGTCCCAAAAACCTTTACAGCCTGAAAGGGGCATTAACCTGCATCCTAGACCACTGAAATTCCCAATTATATTTTTGGCACGAAAAATGATACACCCCTGAAAGTTCAGAATATGTTAGAAGCCCAAAAAAGGCCTTTAAAATGCCTCTTAAGACTGCAGAAATGTAGAAAACTTTGGAGGCCCAAAAAAGGGGTTTACAGGCATCCTAGAGCCCATAAAGTCCAGAAAATGTTGGTGGCCAAAAACTGTGTCAGAGAGCTCTGAATGTCCCAAAAACATTTGCAGCCTGAATGGGGCATTAACCCGCATCCTAGACCACTGAAGTTCCCAATATTTTTGGCATGAAAAAAGCATCCTACACCCCTGAAAATTCAGAATATGTTAGCAGCCCAAAAATAGGCCTTAACATTCATCTTAAGACAGCAAAAAATGTTGAAAACTTTGGATGCCCAAAAAAGGGGTTTAAAGGCATACTAGAGCCCATAAAGTCCAGAAAATGTTGGTGGCAAAAAACTGTGTAAGAGAGCTCGGAATGTCCCAAAAACATTTGCAGCCTGAAAGGGGCATTAAGCTGCATCCAAGACCACTGAAATTCCCAATTACATTTTTGGCACGAAAAATGCTACACCCCTGAAAGTTCAGAATATGTTAGCAGCCCAAAAAGGCCTTAAAATATATATTAAGCCTGCAAAAATGTAGAAAACTTTGGAGGCCTCAAAAAGGGGTTTGCAGGCATCCTAGACCCCCTAAAGTCCAGAAAATGTTGGTCACCTAAAAACTGTGTGAGAGAGCTCTCAATGTCCCAAAAGCATTTGCAGCCTGAAAGGGGCATTAACCCGCATCCTAGACCACTGAAATTCCCAATAATATTTTTGACACGAAAAATGCATCCTACACCCCAGAAAATTCAGAATATGTTAGCAGCCCAAAAATAGGCCTTAACATGCATTTTAAGACTGCAAAAAATGTTGAAAACTTTGGATGCCCAAAAAAGGGGTTTACAGGCATCCTAGACCCCCTAAAGTCCAGAAAATGCCGGTCGCCTAAAAACGGTGTCAGAGAGCTGTGAATGTCCCAAAAACATTTGCAGCCTGAAAAGGGCATTAACAGGCATCCTAGACCACTGAAATTCCCAACAATATTTTTGGCATGAAAAATGCATCCTACACCCCTGAAAATTCAGAATATGTTAGTAGCCCAAAAATAGGCCTTAACATGCATCTTAAGACTGCAATAAATGTTGAAAACTTTGGATGCCCAAAAAAGGGGTTTACAGGCATCCTAGAGCCCATAAAGTCCAGAAAATGTTGGTGGCCAAAAACTGTGTCAGAGAGCTCTGAATGTCCCAAAAACATTTGCAGCCTGAAAGGGGCATTAACATGCATCCTAGACCACTGAAGTTCCCAACAATATTTTTGGCATGAAAAAAGCATCGTACACCCCTGAAAGTTCAGAATATGTTAGCAGCCCAAAAAAGGCGTTAAAAAATATATTAAGCCTGCAAAAATGTAGAAAACTTTGGAGGCCTCAAAAAGGGGTTTACAGGAATCCTAGACCCCCTAAAGTCCAGAAAATGCTGGTCGCCTAAAAACGGTGTCAGAGAGCTCTGAATGTCAAACATTTGCAGCCTGAAAAGGGCATTAACAGGCATCCTAGACAACTGAAATTCCCAACAATATTTTTGGCATGAAAAATGCATCCTACACCCCTGAAAATTCAGAATATGTTAGCAGCCCAAAAATAGGCCTTAACATGCCTCTTAAGACTGCAATAAATGTTGAAAACTTTGGATGCCCAAAAAAGGGGTTTACAGGCATCCTAGACCCCATAAAGTCCAGAAAATGTTGGTGGCTAAAAACTGTATCAGAGAGCTCTGAATGTCCCAAAAATATGTGCAGCCTGAAAGGGGCATTAACCTGCATCCAAGAACACTGAAATTCCCAATTACATTTTTGGCACGAAAAATGCTACTCCCCTGAAAGTTCAGAATGTGTTAGCAGCCCGAAAAAGGCCTTAAAATGTATATTAAGCCTGCAAAAATGTAGAAAACTTTGGAGGCCTCAAAAAGGGGTTTACAGGCATCCTAGACCCCCTAAAGTCCAGAAAATGTTGGTCACCTAAAAACTGTGTGAGAGAGCTCTCAATGTCCCAAAAACATTTGCAGCCTGAAAGGGGCATTAACCCGCATCCTAGACCACTGAAATTCCCAATAATATTTTTGGCACGAAAAATGCATCCTACACCCATGGAAATTCAGAATATGTTAGCAGCCCAAGAATAGGCCTTAACATGCATCTTAAGACTGCAGAAAATGTTGAAAACTTTGGATGCCCAAAAAAGGGGTTTACAGGCATCCTAGACCCCCTAAAGTCCAGAAAATGCTGGTCGCCTAAAAACGGTGCCAGAGAGCTCTGAATGTCCCAAAAACATTTGCAGCCCGAAAAGGGCATTAACAGGCATCCTAGACCACTGAAATTCCCAACAATATTTTTGGCATGAAAAATGCATCCTACACCCGTGAAAATTCAGAATATGTTAGCAGCCCAAAAATGGGCCTTAACATGCATCTTAAGACTGCAGAAAATGTTGAAAACTTTGGATGCCCAAAAAAGGGGTTTACAGGCATCCTAGACCCCCTAAAGTCCAGAAAATGCTGGTCGCCTAAAAACGGTGCCAGAGAGCTCTGAATGTCCCAAAAACATTTGCAGCCCGAAAAGGGCATTAACAGGCATCCTAGACCACTGAAATTCCCAACAATATTTTTGGCATGAAAAATGCATCCTACACCCCTGAAAATTCAGAATATATTAGCAGCCCAAAAATAGGCCTTAACATGCATCTTAAGACTGCAATAAATGTTGAAAACTTTTGATGCCCAAAAAAGGGGTTTACAGGCATCCTAGACCCAATAAAGTCCAGAAAATGTTGGTGGCCAAAAACTGTATCAGAGAGCTCTGAATGTCCCAAAAACATTTGCAGCCTGAAAGGGGCCTTAACCTGCATCCAAGACCACTGAAATTCCCAATCAAATTTTTGGCAAGAAAAATGCTACACCCCTGAAAGTTCAGAATATGTTAGCAGCCCAAAAAAGCTCTTAAAATGTATATTACGCCTGCAAAAATGTAGAAAACTTTGGAGGCCTCAAAAAGGGGTTTATAGGCATCCTAGACCCCCTAAAGTCCAGAATATGTTGGTCACCTAAAAACTGTGTGAGAGAGCTCTCAATGTCCCAAAAACATTTGCAGCCTGAAAGGGGCATTAGCCCGCATCCTAGACCACTGAAATTCCCAATAATATTTTTGACACGAAAAATGCATCCTACACCCCTGAAAATTCAGAATATGTTAGCAGCCCAAAAATAGGCCTTAACATGTATCTTAAGACTGAAAAAAATGTTGAAAACTTTGGATGCCCAAAAAGGGGTTTACAGGCATCCTAGAGCCCATAAAGTCCAGAAAATGTTGGTGGCCAAAAACTGTGTCAAAGAGCTCTGAATGTCCCAAAAACCTCTACAGCCTTAAAGGGGCATTAACCTGCATCCTAGACCACTGAAATTCCCAATTATATTTTTGGCACGAAAAATGCTACACCCCTGAAAGTTCAGAATATGTTAGCAGCCCAAAAAAGGCCTTAAAATGCATCTTAAGCCTGCAAAAATGTAGAAAACTTTGGAGGCCCAGAAAAGGGGTTTACAGGCATCCTAGACCCCCTAAACTCCAGAAAATGTTGTTGGGAAAAAACGGTGCTGGGGAGCTCCGAATGTCCCAAAAACATTTGCAGCCTGAAAGGGGCATTAACCTGCATCCAAGACCACTGAAATTCCCAATTACATTTTTGGCACGAAAAATGCTACTCCCCTGAAAGTTCAAAATATGTTAGCAGCCCGAAAAAGGCCTTAAAATGTATATTAAGCCTGCAAAAATGTAGAAAACTTTGGAGGCCTCAAAAAGGGGTTTACAGGCATCCTAGACCCCCTAAAGTCCAGAAAATGTTGGTCACCTAAAAACTGTGTGAGAGAGCTCTCAATGTCCCAAAAACATTTGCAGCCTGAAAGGGGCATTAACCCGCATCCTAGACCACTGAAATTCCCAATAATATTTTTGGCACGAAAAATGCATCCTACACCCATGAAAATTCAGAATATGGTAGCAGCCCAAGAATAGGCCTTAACATGCATCTTAAGACTGCAGAAAATGTTGAAAACTTTGGATGCCCAAAAAAGGGGTTTACAGGCATCCTAGAGCCCATAAAGTCCAGAAAATGTTGGTGGCCAAAAACTGTGTCAGAGAGCTCTGAATGTCCCAAAAACCTTTACAGCCTGAAAGGGGCATTAACCTGCATCCTAGACCACTGAAATTCCCAATTATATTTTTGGCACGAAAAATGTATCCTACACCCCTGAAAATTCAGAATATGTTAGCAGCCCAAAAATAGGCCTTAACATGCATTTTAAGACTGCAAAAAATGTTGAAAACTTTGGATGCCCAAAAAAGGGGTTTACAGGCATCCTAGACCCCCTAAAGTCCAGAAAATGCTGGTCGCCTAAAAACGTGTCAGAGAGCTCTGAATGTCAAACATTTGCAGCCTGAAAAGGGCATTAACAGGCATCCTAGACCCCATAAAGTCCAGAAAATGTTGGTGACCAAAAACTGTGTGAGAGAGCTCTCAATGTCCCAAAAACCTTTACAGCCTGAAAGGGGCATTAACCTGCATCCTAGACCACTGAAATTCCCAATTACATTTTTGGCACGAAAAATGCTACTCCCCTGAAAGTTCAGAATATGTTAGCAGCCCAAAAAAGGCCTTAAAATGCATCTTAAGCCTGCAAAAATGTAGAAAACTTTGGAGGCCTCAAAAAGGGGTTTACAGGCATCCTAGACCCCCTAAAGTCCAGAAAATGTTGGTCACCTAAAAACTGTGTGAGAGAGTTCTCAATGTCCCAAAAACATTTGCAGCCTGAAAGGGGTATTAACCCGCATCCTAGACCACTGAAATTCCCAATAATATTTTTGGCACGAAAAATGCATCCTACACCCCTGAAAATTCAGAATATGTTAGCAGCCCAAAAAAGCCCTTCAAATGCATCTTAAGCCTGCAAAAATGTAGAAAACTTTGGAGGCCCAGAAAAGGGGTTTACAGGCATCCTAGACCCCCTAAACTCCAGAAAATGTTGTTGGGAAAAAACGGTGCTGGAGAGCTCCGAATGTCCCAAAAACATTTGCAGCCTGAAAGGGGCAATAACCCGCATCCTAGACCACTGAAGTTCCCAACAATATTTTTGGCATGAAAAAAGCATCCTACACCCCTGAAAGTTCAGAATATGTTAGCAGCCCAAAAAAGGCCTTAAAATGTATATTAAGCCTGCAAAAATGTAGAAAACTTTGGATGTCCAAAAAAGGGGTTTACAGGCATCCTAGACCCCCTAAAGTCCAGAAAATGCTGGTCGCCTAAAAACTGTGTCAGAGAGCTCTGAATGTCCCAGAAACATTTGCAGCCGAAAGGGGCATTAACCCGCATCCTAGACCACTGAAGTTCCCAACAATATTTTTGGCATGAAAAAAGCATCCTACACCCCTGAAAGTTCAGAATATGTTAGCAGCCCAACAAAAGGCGTTAAAATATATATTAAGCCTGCAAAAATGTAGAAAACTTTGGAGGCCTCAAAAAGGTGTTTACAGGAATCCTAGACACCCTAAAGTCCAGAAAATGTTGGTCGCCTAAAAACAGAGTCAGAGAGCTCTGAAGTCCCAAAAACATTTGCAGCCTGAAAGGGGAATTAACCCGCATCCTAGACCACTGAAATTCCCAATAATATTTTTGGCACGAAAAATGTATCCTACACCCCTGAAAATTCAGAATATGTTAGCAGCCCAAAAATAGGCCTTAACATGCATCTTAAGACTGAAAAGAATGTTGAAAACTTTGGATGCCCAAAAAAGGGGTTTACAGGCATCCTAGACCCCCTAAAGTCCAGAAAATGCTGGTCGCCTAAAAACGGTGTCAGAGAGCTCTGAATGTCCCAAAAACATTTGCAGCCTGAAAATGGCATTAACAGGCATCCTAGACCACTGAAATTCCCAACAATATTTTTGGCATGAAAAATGCATCCTACACCCCTGAAAATTCAGAATATGGTAGCAGCCCAAAAATAGGCCTTAACATGCATCTTAAGACTGCAATAAATGTTGAAAACTTTGGATGCCCAAAAAAGGGGTTTACAGGCATCCTAGACCCCCTAAAGTCCAGAAAATGCTGGTCGCCTAAAAACGGTGTCAGAGAGCTCTGAATGTCAAACATTTGCAGCCTGAAAAGGGCGTTAACAGGCATCCTAGACCACTGAAATTCCCAACAATATTTTTGGCATGAAAAATGCATCCTACAGCCCTGAAAATTCAGAATATGTTAGCAGCCCAAAAATAGGCCTTAACATGCCTCTTAAGACTGCAATAAATGTTGAAAACTTTGGATGCCCAAAAAAGGGGTTTACAGGCAACCTAGACCCCATAAAGTCCAGAAAATGTTGGTGGCCAAAAACTGTATCAGAGAGCTCTGAATGTCCCAAAAACATTTGCAGCCTGAAAAGGGCATTAACCTGCATCCAAGACCACTGAAATTCCCAATTACATTTTTGGCACGAAAAATGCTACTCCCCTGAAAGTTCAGAATATGTTAGCAGCCCGAAAAAGGCCTCAAAATGTATATTAAGCCTGCAAAAATGTAGAAAACTTTGGAGGCCTCAAAAAGGGGTTTACAGGCATCGTAGACCCCCTAAAGTCCAGAAAATGTTGGTCACCTAAAAACTGTGTGAGAGAGCTCTCAATGTCCCAAAAACATTTGCAGCCTGAAAGGGGCATTAACCCGCATCCTAGACCACTGAAATTCCCAATAATATTTTTGGCACGAAAAATGCATCCTACACCCATGAAAATTCAGAATATGTTAGCAGCCCAAGAATAGGCCTTAACATGCATCTTAAGACTGCAGAAAATGTTGAAAACTTTGGATGTCCAAAAAAGGGGTTTACAGGCATCCTAGAGCCCATAAAGTCCAGAAAATGTTGGTGGCCAAAAACTGTGTCAGAGAGCTCTGAATGTCCCAAAAACCTTTACAGCCTGAAAGGGGCATTAACCTGCATCCTAGACCACTGAAATTCCCAATTACATTTTTGGCACGAAAAATGCTACTCCCCTGAAAGTTCAGAATATGTTAGCAGCCCAAAAAAGGCCTTAAAATGTATATTAAGCCTGCAAAAATGTAGGAAACTTTGGAGGCCTCAAAAAGGGGTTTACAGGCATCCTAGACCCCCTAAAGTCCAGAAAATGTTGGTCCCCTAAAAACTGTGTGAGAGAGCTCTCAATGTCCCAAAAACATTTGCAGCCTGAAAGGGGCATTAACCCGCATCCTAGACCACTGAAATTCCCAATAATATTTTTGGCATGAAAAATGCATCCTACACCCCTGAAAATTCAGAATATGTTAGCAGCCCAAGAATAGGCCTTAACATGCATCTTAAGACTGCAGAAAATGTTGAAAACTTTGGATGCCCAAAAAAGGGGTCTACAGGCATCCTAGAGCCCATAAAGTCCAGAAAATGTTGGTGGCCAAAAACTGTGTCAGAGAGCTCTGAATGTCCCAAAAACATTCAAAGGTCAAACCTTCGGTTACTCTGTTGAAGAAACAGCAGAGATTATAAAGGGACCTTCCCTATTTGACCCAAAAGGACAAAACCCAGTCAACAATTGAACTTCAGGGAGTGTTGACCTTTTGAAACTTAAGAAAAAGCAATTCCGTACTGAATTGCATGGTCATTTCCTTCGGGAATACTTACGAACAGACACGATCCCGGCAGGACTAATCGTTAGAAACGAACCCTGCCTTTTCTTGACAGACAAAGAGTACACTACGACGTTCAGTCACATAGCCATAAAATGCAGTAGAGATCTTATGGTATTAACCATTACTACTGCACAAAGAACTAGCAAAGAAATACAAAAAAACCTTGAAAAAGAAGAACAAGCCTTTCTCAACAATAAAACCATTAAGGACGCCCAAGAACAACTCATAGCTACGAATAAATTATTAGAAGACTTCAAAAACCTCAATATTTCGAAAAAAACGAAAAAACTAAATAAAGACATACAGGACTTCAATTTGGAAATTATTTTTCCTTACACCACAGATAAAGCTATTGAGGCAGCTAAACTCTCCCAAACACAAAACCAACCAAAAAAGAAATGGGTTTCTTTTTTCGAATACGAGCAGCAGTGGCTCAGACGACCAAGGTCGACCAAACAGAATGAAACTCCGTGGGAATCCTCAACAACCTCAATACCCGCAACAGCCTTTTTTAGGAGGTGGCCCAATGATGGCAGGACCCGGATGGGGCCCCCCGTGGTTCCATCAATTCACACCTATGATGCGCAGCAGAGGACGCAGACGTCGAATACGTTAAATGATCACATCATCCCCATCTTCAATTTGGCTGAAATTACTCTTACTGAAGCACAAACATCAGTTCTGAGTAAAGGCTTATCATATGTACCCACCCAAAAAACAGATTGGTACCGCACCGAACTTGACATCAGAAAATTCTTCCGATCCGTACGGCTCAAGGTCTACTTTCAGGATGAGGAAATATCAGAAACAGAGGTAGATTCAGGTTTACATGTCCCTTCCTCTTTCTGCCCCACAGATAATCAAATGCCACCTGAGATTCTGACATTTGAGAAATGTATTATGAGTGATCTTCACAAATTCAAAAACAAAAAACAACACCAACAACACAATATGACGAAAGAAGAGAACAATGCTCTTTTGGAACTTTCCAAAAATAGAGCCATAGTGATAAAACCTGCGGACAAGGGAGGCGGCATTGTACTTATGACCTCCCTTCAATACAAAAATATGGTACATGTGCTCTTATCTGATAATCAAAGTTATAATAAAATCAAACAGGACCCCAGCAAAAGTATTTTGGCGAAATTACAGAAATGGCCATATATGCCAGAGATCGTAGTTGAATCACCCCTAAAGAATTTGATTTCTTAACTACCAATCAAGGTCGGATCCCATCCATTTACGCTCTACCCAAAATACATAAAAAACTTGAACAATCCACCTGGACGACCCATTGTCTCAGGGTGTGGTTCAGTGTTAGAACCCATCTGTAAATTCATAGATGTTTTTCTGAAACCCTTGAGCATAAAAACTGAAACATATTTGAGAGATACAACTTAAACCATCCAAACCTTTGAGGGAATTGATTTTGATAGTAGTTCTCACCTTTTAGTGACCTTAGACATCTGTTCACTGTACACCAGTATCCCTCAGGAACTGGCTACAGAGTGTATACACAGGTACCTGACCAACTCTGATGTCCAAACTAGAGTGCCAGCAAACTTCATTGTAGAATTACTTACACTTGCTCTATCCAAAAACTATTTCGAATTTGATGGACAGTTTTATTTCCAATGTAAAGGGACAGCAATGGGGGCTAGTTTTGCGCCCAGTTTGGCCATATTATTCATGGCAGATTTTGAAAAAACTAATATTCTATCTGCAAAGAATCCCTATAGAGACCACATCAAAATTTGGAAAAGATACATAGACGACATTCTCTGTATCTGGAAAGGGTCCAAACCAGATCTGAATAATTTCTTGGAATGGCTCAACAAGGTTGACCAAAACATTCAATTCACTATGGAGTGCAATGATTCCGAGATCAGCTTCCTTGACCTCAAAATTCAAGCCAACAATGGTTCCTTGAAATGTAATTTATTCCGCAAGCCCAGCGATAGAAATACCCTTTTGCATTTCAATAGTGACCATCCTAGGCACATCAGGGAAAATTTACCCTTCGGTCAATACCTGCGAATAAGAAGGAATTGTACCGAACTTCAAGATTTCTATGCCCATGCCAATGAACTCGATCATAGATTGACCGAGAGAGGGTATCCACATCATGTAATATCCAGATCAAGGAAAAGAGCTAGATTCTCTAACAGGGACACACTTCTGCTGGATAAAAATGCCAATAGAAATGAGGAACCAAGAACGACCTGTGTTATTACACATGGCGCCCACACACCATTGATTCGAAAGTCCATAACTAAACACTGGACTATGGCAAAACTGTGCCTCCCCAATGAGCCATTACCACGCTTTGCATACAAGCGGGGCAAAAATCTGCGAGACCAGTTGGTGCATTCCAAATTCTCAAACCCTGCCCCGAGATTGGGATTGTGGAACTTGAGAACACCTGTAGGACATTTCCCATGTGGAAATTGTACATCATGCAAGTTTACCAAAAAGATCAAAGAATTTACGATCGAGGATAGACACTGGAATTTAAGAAGCATGACAAACTGTAAAACCAAAAATGCCATCTACATTATACAATGCCCATGTGGCTTGAGATATGTCGGACAAACAGAAAGACCAGTCCACATCCGGATCTGCGAACATCGTTCTCGAATAAGGTGTAAACATGAGAGTGCTCCCTTGGTTAAACATTATCTTGCATACAGACACACAGCAGACGACATTTTATGGTGGGTGGTAGACACCATTACATCTTCCACAAACCTTAAAATGAGTCTATTACAGAAAGAGGCCCAATGGATTTATAGAATTAATTCATTCCACCATGGCCTTAATGAAGAATATATTTGCCCTACCTGAATTGATTATTTCCAATTGGACTTCCAATTATGACTTATAGACTCTTGCGCCATGATGTATTCTTTTTATGTCCAGTGCGCCCCATACACCTCCATAATTGCCTTATCCGACCGGTTTATTCCTAAACTTAATCCTTCCGGTCATGGTTTTTTGACTTCTGTGCTACGTGGTTGCTTCTATGTTCAGTGCGCCACCGTCTCTTTAACTTTTCATCTCGGCATCCATTGCCGCACGCAACAGGCTACTCCTGCTGGGTTCCACATCTCCCTATCACTCTGAGCATCGGTTGTAATCACTGAGCCAGCTTACAACAGAGCGAGGAACGTTCCATTACATCGATGGACTGGTCCCACTTTGTAACTAATAGTACGGGCCGGTCCCACCGGACGTAGCATCCCTCCTCACTGTTTCCTTTCTTTTCCTTCTTCCTCTACCATTCCATTCTATGTTAATCTTGCCATTAACCACAAGGTTAACACATGGAAGGCACACACAGTAACTCACCCCCAGCTGTCTAGCGAATTGGTAGCTCCCAAGCACTCGGCATTCTGGGTCAGCAACAAAACTCACGGTTTCCATGACAATACTGGACGCCTCGCACGCAGCGCACAAGCAGACGCGACCAACCCGCTCCTCTCCCTTACCCTCTGCATTGTTCTTTGATGCGGTGAGTATCTACACCCTAGCACATCCAGATGCTCCTGCTCGCATTCAGTAATTATCAGTAACTAACGTTCTTTTAACGTTTTTCCTTTTTGTACTTCCCAGTGTTATACCAACCCGCATTTCTCAAGGCGGCTCCAACCACGAGCACTCTCACAAACAGCGACTTCTGCACTACATGAACGCCATGGGTCCACAGTAAACTGCTGGCTCCATTACTATAACGTTAAGGTATAGACCACTTAGGAATCACCTAGGAATCACTTAGGAATCTATCCGTCTCCCCCCTCCCTTTTTTCCTTGCAATTTTGCATGTTTTTCAAATTGTTTGCACCACTCTAAATTTTTCTCAGTAACAACGGTGGATCTTTTTCACCTTCTCCCTTTCAGAGTGCCAAAACATTGCTCCTAAAATCGGGTCCCTACTCGAAGACTCTGACCTTGCAGACGCAGGTTGTAAAGGAATCTGCCACCGCCAAACCCCATAGGCTGAAATCTCTGCACTGCCCTGTGTTCTATACAGGGTGAGTACAGTGCAGCAAGAATCCTTTCACCTTTTGGTTTTAAAAGTATCATCAGTACCATTATCCCACAATGTTCTATAAAAATAGGAATTCCTGTTTACATATTTGGGCCTATAGTATCCATTTATTGGATTGTGTTTTGTCACATATCTGCCTTACTTCTTTTACACTTAAAAACCTTTACTGTGTTTCTTGTTTTTGGACTCTTTACAGATCCAATTGCCCTGAGGAAGGCTCTTCAATCAATGCCAACATTAATGGCCACAAGCCGAAACGTGCCCTTAGCACAGCCCATGTATTTTTGATTGTAAAACTGGGGCTCTGTGTATGCATTATCTATCTACAGTTTAAAAACTGACACGTAGGCAGCTTTATTCAAAACATGATCAAATGCTGATCATGAGTACATACAAAGGATAGGTACCTTTGTCCACAAGAAAGTTTGATTCAGTATTTCAAACATTGATTTTAATTGTGCATTTTGTTTGCTTTAATATGAAAGTATTTTTTTCCTTTGTTTCTTTACCCTTTACTGCATTTATATCTTGAATTATCCTGTTTGTAAACATTAACCATTCAAGTGGTCACTCTTTTGTTTTCACTTTGTTTAAGTTTTTGTCTGAATATTTTATGTGTACATTTTCATGGCACTGTTCAGAACCATTACTCTTTACTTAAATTCAATGTATAATGAAAACATTTTAAACTTCCCTTTTTTTGTTTACATTAATAAACAATATGTATGACTAAATATATATATGTAGTTTGCCCTAATTGTTCACTCTGGAAGTTTCGTATTTTTTTCTGACTTCTCAAGAAGCAGAACATTCATTGTTTGGGAAAATTAATATATTAACCTAGACCATAAATTGTTTGGTCTTATGATAGTGAGAGTTACAACCCCGTGTTTATTTTTTTTTGTGTTGCCCCGAACTCTCACTGAACACGCAGGGGGCTTCCCCTTTTTTGTAAAATATGTCCCAAAAACATTTGCAGCCTGAAAATGGCATTAACCTGCATCCCAGATCACTGAAATTCCCAATTATATTTTTGGCATGAAAAATGCATCCTACACCCCGGAAAATTCAGAATATGTTAGCAGCCCAAAAATAGGCCTTAACATGCATCTTAAGACTGCAATAAATGTTGAAAACTTTGGATGCCAAAAAAGGGGTTTACAGGCATCCTAGACCCCCTAAAGTCCAGAAAATGCTGGTCGCCTAAAAACGGTGTCAGAGAGCTCTGAATGTCAAACATTTGCAGCCTGAAAAGGGCATTAACAGGCATCCTAGACCACTGAAATTCCCAACAATATTTTTGGCATGAAAAATGTATCCTACACCCCTGAAAATTCAGAATATGTTAGCAGCCCAAAAATAGGCCTTAACATGCCTCTTAAGACTGCAATAAATGTTGAAAACTTTGGATGCCCAAAAAAGGGGTTTACAGGCATCCTAGACCCCATAAAGTCCAGAAAATGTTGGTGGCCAAAAACTGTATCAGAGAGCTCTGAATGTCCCAAAAACATTTGCAGCCTGAAAGGGGCATTAACCTGCATCCAAGACCACTGAAATTCCCAATAACATTTTTGGCACGGAAAATGCTACTCCCCTGAAAGTTCAGAATATGTTAGCAGCCCGAAAAGGCCTCAAAATGTATATTAAGCCTGCAAAAATGTAGAAAACTTTGGAGGCCTCAAAAAGGGGTTTACAGGCATCCTAGACCCCCTAAAGTCCAGAAAATGTTGGTCACCTAAAAACTGTGTGAGAGAGCTCTCAATGTCCCAAAAACATTTGCAGCCTGAAAGGGGCATTAACCCGCATCCTGGACCACTGAAATTCCCAATAATATTTTTGGCACGAAAAATGCATCCTACACCCATGAAAATTCAGAATATGTTAGCAGCCCAAGAATAGGCCTTAACATGCATCTTAAGACTGCAGAAAATGTTGAAAACTTTGGATGCCCAAAAAAGGGGTTTACAGGCATCCTAGAGCCCATAAAGTCCAGAAAATGTTGGTGGCCAAAAACTGTGTCAGAGAGCTCTGAATGTCCCAAAAACCTTTACAGCCTGAAAGGGGCATTAACCTGCATCCTAGACCACTGAAATTCCCAATTACATTTTTGGCACGAAAAATGCTACTCCCCTGAAAGTTCAGAATATGTTAGCAGCCCAAAAAAGGCCTTAAAATGTATATTAAGCCTGCAAAAATGTAGAAAACTTTGGAGGCCTCAAAAAGGGGTTTACAGGCATCCTAGACCCCCTAAAGTCCAGAAAATGTTGGTCCCCTAAAAACTGTGTGAGAGAGCTCTCAATGTCCCAAAAACATTTGCAGCCTGAAAGGGGCATTAACCCACATCCTAGACCACTGAAATTCCCAATAATATTTTTGGCACGAAAAATGCATCCTACACCCCTGAAAATTCAGAATATGTTAGCAGCCCAAGAATAGGCCTTAACATGCATCTTAAGACTGCCGAAAATGTTTAAAACTTTGGATGCCCAAAAAAGGGGTTTACAGGCATCCTAGACCCCCCTAAAGTCCAGAAAATGCTGGTCGCCTAAAAACGTCTCAGAGAGCTCTGAATGTCAAACATTTGCAGCCTGAAAAGGGCATTAACAGGCAAACTAGACCCCATAAAGTCCAGAAAATGTTGGTGGCCAAAAACTGTGTGAGAGAGCTCTCAATGTCCCAAAAACCTTTACAGCCTGAAAGGGGCATTAACCTGCATTCTAGACCACTGAAATTCCCAATTACATTTTTGGCACGAAAAATGCTACTCCCCTGAAAGTTCAGAATATGTTAGCAGCCCAAAAAAGGCCTTAAAATGCATCTTAAGCCTGCAAAAATGTAGAAAACTTTGGAGGCCTCAAAAAGGGGTTTACAGGCATCCTAGACCCCCTAAAGTCCAGAAAATGTTGGTCACCTAAAAACTGTGTGAGAGAGTTCTCAATGTCCCAAAACCATTTGCAGCCTGAAAGGGGTATTAACCCGCATCCTAGACCACTGAAATTCCCAATAATATTTTTGGCACGAAAAATGCATCCTACACCCCTGAAAATTCAGAATATGTTAGCAGCCCAAAAAAGGCCTTAAAATTCATCTTAAGCCTGCAAAAATGTAGAAAACTTTGGAGGCCCAGAAAAGGGGTTTACAGGCATCCTAGACCCCCTAAACTCCAGAAAATGTTGTTGGGAAAAAACGGTGCTGGAGAGCTCCGAATGTCCCAAAAACATTTGCAGCCTGAAAGGGGCAATAACCCACATCCTAGACCACTGAAGTTCCCAACAATATTTTTGGCATGAAAAAAGCATCCTACACCCCTGAAAGTTCAGAATATGTTAGCAGCCCAAAAAAGGCCCTAAAATGTATATTAAGCCTGCAAAAATGTAGAAAACTTTGAATGTCCAAAAAAGGGGTTTACAGGCATCCTAGACCCCCTAAAGTCCAGAAAATGCTGGTCGCCTAAAAACTGTGTCAGAGAGCTCTGAATGTCCCAAAAACATTTGCAGCCTGAAAGGTGCATTAACCCGCATCCTAGACCACTGAAGTTCCCAACAATATTTTTGGCATGAAAAAAGCATCCTACACCCCTGCAAGTTCAGAATATGTTAGCAGCCCAAAAAAGGCCTTAAAATGCATCTTAAGCCTGCAAAAATGTAGAAAACTTTGGCGGCCCAGAAAAGGGGTTTACAGGCATCCTAGACCCCCTAAACTCCAGAAAATGTTGTTGGGAAAAAACGGTGCTGGAGAGCTCAGAATGTCCCAAAAACATTTGCAGCCTGAAAGGGGCAATAACCCGCATCCTAGACCACTGAAGTTCCCAACAATATTTTTGGCATGAAAAAAGCACCCTACACCCCTGAAAGTTCAGAATATGTTAGCAGCCCAAAAAAGGCCTTAAAATGTATATTAAGCCTGCAAAAATGTAGAAAACTTTGGATGTCCAAAAAAGGGGTTTACAGGCATCCTAGACCCCCTAAAGTCCAGAAAATGCTGGTCGCCTAAAAACGGTGTCAGAGAGCTCTGAATGTCCCAAAAACATTTGCAGCCTGAAAAGGGCATTAACAGGCATCCTAGACCACTGAAATTCCCAACAATATTTTTGGCATGAAAAATGCATCCTACACCCCTGAAAATTCAGAATATGTTAGCAGCCCAAAAATAGGCCTTAACATGCATCTTAAGACTGCAATAAATGTTGAAAACTTTGGATGCCCAAAAAAGGGGTTTACAGGCATCCTAGACCCCCTAAAGTCCAGAAAATGCTGGTCGCCTAAAAACGGTGTCAGAGAGCTCTGAATGTCAAACATTTGCAGCCTGAAAAGGGCATTAACAGGCATCCTAGACCACTGAAATTCCCAACAATATTTTTGGCATGAAAAATGCATCCTACACCCCTGAAAATTCAGAATATGTTAGCAGCCCAAAAATAGGCCTTAACATGCCTCTTAAGACTGCAATAAATGTTGAAAACTTTGGATGCCCAAAAAAGGGGTTTACAGGCATCCTAGACCCCCTAAAGTCCAGAAAATGCTGGTCGCCTAAAAACGTGTCAGAGAGCTCTGAATGTCAAACATTTGCAGCCTGAAAAGGGCATTAACAGGCATCCTAGACCCCATAAAGTCCAGAAAATGTTGGTGGCCAAAAACTGTGTGAGAGAGCTCTCAATGTCCCAAAAACCTTTACAGCCTGAAAGGGGCATTAACCAGCATCCTAGACCACTGAAATTCCCAATTACATTTTTGGCACGAAAAATGCTACTCCCCTGAAAGTTCAGAATATGTTAGCAGCCCAAAAAAGGCCTTAAAATGCATCTTAAGCCTGCAAAAATGTAGAAAACTTTGGAGGCCTCAAAAAGGGGTTTACAGGCATCCTAGACCCCCTAAAGTCCAGAAAATGTTGGTCACCTAAAAACTGTGTGAGAGAGCTCTCAATGTCCCAAAAACATTTGCAGCCTGAAAGGGGTATTAACCTGCATCCTAGACCACTGAAATTCCCAATAATATTTTTGGCACGAAAAATGCATCCTACACCCCTGAAAATTCAGAATATGTTAGCAGCCCAAAAAAGGCCTTAAAATGCATCTTAAGCCTGCAAAAATGTAGAAAACTTTGGAGGCCCAGAAAAGGGGTTTACAGGCATCCTAGACCCCCTAAACTCCAGAAAATGTTGTTGGGAAAAAACGGTGCTGGAGAGCTCCGAATGTCCCAAAAACATTTGCAGCCTGAAAGGGGCAGTAACCCGCATCCTAGACCACTGAAGTTCCCAACAATATTTTTGGCATGAAAAAAACATCCTACACCCCTGAAAGTTCAGAATATGTTAGCAGCCCAAAAATAGGCCTTAAAATGTATATTAAGCCTGCAAAAATGTAGAAAACTTTGGATGTCCAAAAAAGGGGTTTACAGGCATCCTAGACCCCCTAAAGTCCAGAAAATGCTGGTCGCCTAAAAACGGTGTCAGAGAGCTCTGAATGTCCCAAAAACATTTGCAAACTGAAAAGGGCATTAACAGGCATCCTAGACCACTGAAATTCCCATCAATATTTTTGGCATGAAAAATGCATCCTACACCCCTGAAAATTCAGAATATGTTAGCAGCCCAAAAATAGGCCTTAACATGCATCTTAAGACTGCAATAAATGTTGAAAACTTTGGATGCCCAAAAAAGGGGTTTACAGGCATCCTAGACCCCCTAAAGTCCAGAAAATGTTGGTCGCCTAAAAACGGTGTCAGAGAGCTCTGAATGTCCCAAAAACATTTGCAGCCTGAAAAGGGCATTAACAGGCACCCTAGACCACTGAAATTCCCAACAATATTTTTGGCATGAAAAATGCATCCTACACCCCTGAAAATTCAGAATATGTTAGCAGCCCAAAAATAGGCCTTAACATGCATCTTAAGACTGCAATAAATGTTAAAAACTTTGGATGCCCAAAAAAGGGGTTTACAGGCATCCTAGACCCAATAAAGTCCAGAAAATGTTGGTGGCCAAAAACTGTATCAGAGAGCTCTGAATGTCCCAAAAACATTTGCAGCCTGAAAGGGGCATTAACCTGCATCCAAGACCACTGAAATTCCCAATTACATTTTTGGCATGAAAAATGCTACACCCCTGAAAGTACAGAATATGTTAGCAGCCCAAAAAAGCCCTTAAAATGTATATTACGCCTGCAAAAATGTAGAAAACTTTGGAGGCCTCAAAAAGGGGTTTACAGGCATCCTAGATCCCCTAAAGTCCAGAAAATGCTGGTCGCCTAAAAACGGTGTCAGAGAGCTCTGAATGTCCCAAAAACATTTGCAGCCTGAAAAGGGCATTAACAGGCATCCTAGACCACTGAAATTCCCAACAATATTTTTGGCATGAAAAATGCATCCTACACCCCTGAAAATTCAGAATATGTTAGCAGCCCAAAAATAGGCCTTAACATGCATCTTAAGACTGCAATAAATGTTGAAAACTTTGGAGGCCTCAAAAAGGGGTTTACAGGCATCCTAGACCCCATAAAGTCCAGAAAATGTTGGTCACCTAAAAACTGTGTGAGAGAGCTCTCAATGTCCCAAAAACATTTGCAGCCTGAAAGGTGCATTAACCCGCATCCTAGACCACTGAAATTCCCAATAATATTTTTGACACGAAAAATGCATCCTACACCCCTGACAATTCAGAATATGTTAGCTGCCCAAAAATAGGCCTTAACATGGATCTTAAGACTGCAAAAAATGTTGAAAACTTTGGATGCCCAAAAAAGGGGTTTACAGGCATCCTAGAGCCCATAAAGTCCAGAAAATGTTGGTGGCCAAAAACTGTGTCAGAGAGCTCTGAATGTCCCAAAAACATTTGCAGCCTGAAAGGGGCATTAACCTGCATCCAAGACCACTGAAATTCAAAATTACATTTTTGGCACGAAAAATGCTACACCCCTGAAAGTTCAGAATATGTTAGCAGCCCAAAAAGGGCCTTAAAATGTATATTAAGCCTGCAAAAATGTAGAAAACTTTGGAGGCCTCAAAAAGGGGTTTACAGGCATCCTAGACCCCCTAAAGTCCAGAAAATGTTGGTCCCCTAAAAACTGTGTGAGAGAGCTCTCAATGTCCCAAAAACATTTGCAGCCTGAAAGGGGCATTAACCCGCATCCTAGACCACTGAAATTCCCAATAATATTTTTGGCACGAAAAATGCATCCTACACCCCTGAAAATTCAGAATATGTTAGCAGCCCACGAATAGGCCTTAACATGCCTCTTAAGACTGCAATAAATGTTGAAAACTTTGGATGCCCAAAAAAGGGGTTTACAGGCATCCTAGTCCCCATAAAGTCCAGAAAATGTTGGTGGCCAAAAACTGTATCAGAGAGCTCTGAATGTCCCAAAAACATTTGCAGCCTGAAAGGGGCATTAACCTGCATCCAAGACCACTGAAATTCCCAATAACATTTTTGGCACGGAAAATGCTACTCCCCTGAAAGTTCAGAATATGTTAGCAGCCCGAAAAGGCCTCAAAATGTATATTAAGCCTGCAAAAATGTAGAAAACTTTGGAGGCCTCAAAAAGGGGTTTACAGGCATCCTAGACCCCCTAAAGTCCAGAAAATGTTGGTCACCTAAAAACTGTGTGAGAGAGCTCTCAATGTCCCAAAAACATTTGCAGCCTGAAAGGGGCATTAACCCGCATCCTAGACCACTGAAATTCCCAATAATATTGTTGGCACAAAAAATGCATCCTACACCCATGAAAATTCAGAATATGTTAGCAGCCCAAGAATAGGCCTTAACAAGCATCTTAAGACTGCAGAAAATGTTGAAAACTTTGGATGCCCAAAAAAGGGGTTTACAGGCATCCTAGAGCCCATAAAGTCCAGAAAATGTTGGTGGCCAAAAACTGTGTCAGAGAGCTCTGAATGTCCCAAAAACCTTTACAGCCTGAAAGGGGCATTAACCTGCATCCTAGACCACTGAAATTCCCAATTACATTTTTGGCACGAAAAATGCTACTCCCCTGAAAGTTCAGAATATGTTAGCAGCCCAAAAAAGGCCTTAAAATGTATATTAAGCCTGCAAAAATGTAGAAAACTTTGGAGGCCTCAAAAAGGGGTTTACAGGCATCCTAGACCCCCTAAAGTCCAGAAAATGTTGGTCCCCTAAAAACTGTGTGAGAGAGCTCTCAATGTCCCAAAAACATTTGCAGCCTGAAAGGGGCATTAACCCACATCCTAGACCACTGAAATTCCCAATAATATTTTTGGCACGAAAAATGCATCCTACACCCCTGAAAATTCAGAATATGTTAGCAGCCCAAAAAAGGCCTTAAAATTCATCTTAAGCCTGCAAAAATGTAGAAAACTTTGGAGGCCCAGAAAAGGGGTTTACAGGCATCCTAGACCCCCTAAACTCCAGAAAATGTTGTTGGGAAAAAACGGTGCTGGAGAGCTCCGAATGTCCCAAAAACATTTGCAGCCTGAAAGGGGCAATAACCCGCATCCTAGACCACTGAAGTTCCCAACAATATTTTTGGCATGAAAAAAGCATCCTACACCCCTGAAAGTTCAGAATATGTTAGCAGCCCAAAAAAGGCCCTAAAATGTATATTAAGCCTGCAAAAATGTAGAAAACTTTGGATGTCCAAAAAAGGGGTTTACAGGCATCCTAGACCCCCTAAAGTCCAGAAAATGCTGGTCGCCTAAAAACTGTGTCAGAGAGCTCTGAATGTCCCAAAAACATTTGCAGCCTGAAAGGTGCATTAACCCGCATCCTAGACCACTGAAGTTCCCAACAATATTTTTGGCATGAAAAAAGCATCCTACACCCCTGCAAGTTCAGAATATGTTAGCAGCCCAAAAAAGGCCTTAAAATGCATCTTAAGCCTGCAAAAATGTAGAAAACTTTGGAGGCCCAGAAAAGGGGTTTACAGGCATCCTAGACCCCCTAAACTCCAGAAAATGTTGTTGGGAAAAAACGGTGCTGGAGAGCTCAGAATGTCCCAAAAACATTTGCAGCCTGAAAGGGGCAATAACCCGCATCCTAGACCACTGAAGTTCCCAACAATATTTTTGGCATGAAAAAAGCATCCTACACCCCTGAAAGTTCAGAATATGTTAGCAGCCCAAAAAAGGCCTTAAAATGTATATTAAGCCTGCAAAAATGTAGAAAACTTTGGATGTCCAAAAAAGGGGTTTACAGGCATCCTAGACCCCGTAAAGTCCAGAAAATGCTGGTCGCCTAAAAACGGTGTCAGAGAGCTCTGAATTTCCCAAAAACATTTGCAGCCTGAAAAGGGCATTAACAGGCATCCTAGACCACTGAAATTCCCAACAATATTTTTGGCATGAAAAATGCATCCTACACCCCTGAAAATTCAGAATATGTTAGCAGCCCAAAAATAGGCCTTAACATGCATCTTAAGACTGCAATAAATGTTGAAAACTTTGGATGCCCAAAAAAGGGGTTTACAGGCATCCTAGACCCCCTAAAGTCCAGAAAATGCTGGTCGCCTAAAAACGGTGTCAGAGAGCTCTGAATGTCAAACATTTGCAGCCTGAAAAGGGCATTAACAGGCATCCTAGACCACTGAAATTCCCAACAATATTTTTGGCATGAAAAATGCATCCTACACCCCTGAAAATTCAGAATATGTTAGCAGCCCAAAAATAGGCCTTAACATGCCTCTTAAGACTGCAATAAATGTTGAAAACTTTGGATGCCCAAAAAAGGGGTTTACAGGCATCCTAGACCCCCTAAAGTCCAGAAAAAGCTGGTCGCCTAAAAACGTGTCAGAGAGCTCTGAATGTCAAACATTTGCAGCCTGAAAAGGGCATTAACAGGCATCCTAGACCCCATAAAGTCCAGAAAATGTTGGTGGCCAAAAACTGTGTGAGAGAGCTCTCAATGTCCCAAAAACCTTTACAGCCTGAAAGGGGCATTAACCAGCATCCTAGACCACTGAAATTCCCAATTACATTTTTGGCACGAAAAATGCTACTCCCCTGAAAGTTCGGAATATGTTAGCAGCCCAAAAAAGGCCTTAAAATGCATCTTAAGCCTGCAAAAATGTAGAAAACTTTGGAGGCCTCAAAAAGGGGTTTACAGGCATCCTAGACCCCCTAAAGTCCAGAAAATGTTGGTCACCTAAAAACTGTGTGAGAGAGCTCTCAATGTCCCAAAAACATTTGCAGCCTGAAAGGGGTATTAACCTGCATCCTAGACCACTGAAATTCCCAATAATATTTTTGGCACGAAAAATGCATCCTACACCCCTGAAAATTCAGAATATGTTAGCAGCCCAAAAAAGGCCTTAAAATGCATCTTAAGCCTGCAAAAATGTAGAAAACTTTGGAGGCCCAGAAAAGGGGTTTACAGGCATCCTAGACCCCCTAAACTCCAGAAAATGTTGTTGGGAAAAAACGGTGCTGGAGAGCTCCGAATGTCCCAAAAACATTTGCAGCCTGAAAGGGGCAGTAACCCGCATCCTAGACCACTGAAGTTCCCAACAATATTTTTGGCATGAAAAAAACATCCTACACCCCTGAAAGTTCAGAATATGTTAGCAGCCCAAAAATAGGCCTTAAAATGTATATTAAGCCTGCAAAAATGTAGAAAACTTTGGATGTCCAAAAAAGGGGTTTACAGGCATCCTAGACCCCCTAAAGTCCAGAAAATGCTGGTCGCCTAAAAACGGTGTCAGAGAGCTCTGAATGTCCCAAAAACATTTGCAAACTGAAAAGGGCATTAACAGGCATCCTAGACCACTGAAATTCCCATCAATATTTTTGGCATGAAAAATGCATCCTACACCCCTGAAAATTCAGAATATGTTAGCAGCCCAAAAATAGGCCTTAACATGCATCTTAAGACTGCAATAAATGTTGAAAACTTTGGATGCCCAAAAAAGGGGTTTACAGGCATCCTAGACCCCCTAAAGTCCAGAAAATGTTGGTCGCCTAAAAACGGTGTCAGAGAGCTCTGAATGTCCCAAAAACATTTGCAGCCTGAAAAGGGCATTAACAGGCACCCTAGACCACTGAAATTCCCAACAATATTTTTGGCATGAAAAATGCATCCTACACCCCTGAAAATTCAGAATATGTTAGCAGCCCAAAAATAGGCCTTAACATGCATCTTAAGACTGCAATAAATGTTAAAAACTTTGGATGCCCAAAAAAGGGGTTTACAGGCATCCTAGACCCAATAAAGTCCAGAAAATGTTGGTGGCCAAAAACTGTATCAGAGAGCTCTGAATGTCCCAAAAACATTTGCAGCCTGAAAGGGGCATTAACCTGCATCCAAGACCACTGAAAGTCCCAATTACATTTTTGGCACGAAAAATGCTACACCCCTGAAAGTTCAGAATATGTTAGCAGCCCAAAAAAGCCCTTAAAATGTATATTACGCCTACAAAAATGTAGAAAACTTTGGAGGCCTCAAAAAGGGGTTTACAGGCATCCTAGACCCCCTAAAGTCCAGAAAATGCTGGTCGCCTAAAAACGGTGTCAGAGAGCTCTGAATGTCCCAAAAACATTTGCAGCCTGAAAAGGGCATTAACAGGCATCCTAGACCACTGAAATTCCCAACAATATTTTTGGCATGAAAAATGCATCCTACACCCCTGAAAATTCAGAATATGTTAGCAGCCCAAAAATAGGCCTTAACATGCATCTTAAGACTGCAATAAATGTTGAAAACTTTGGAGGCCTCAAAAAGGGGTTTACAGGCATCCTAGACCCCATAAAGTCCAGAAAATGTTGGTCACCTAAAAACTGTGTGAGAGAGCTCTCAATGTCCCAAAAACATTTGCAGCCTGAAAGGTGCATTAACCCGCATCCTAGACCACTGAAATTCCCAATAATATTTTTGACACGAAAAATGCATCCTACACCCCTGACAATTCAGAATATGTTAGCTGCCCAAAAATAGGCCTTAACATGGATCTTAAGACTGCAAAAAATGTTGAAAACTTTGGATGCCCAAAAAAGGGGTTTACAGGCATCCTAGAGCCCATAAAGTCCAGAAAATGTTGGTGGCCAAAAACTGTGTCAGAGAGCTCTGAATGTCCCAAAAACATTTGCAGCCTGAAAGGGGCATTAACCTGCATCCAAGACCACTGAAATTCAAAATTACATTTTTGGCACGAAAAATGCTACACCCCTGAAAGTTCAGAATATGTTAGCAGCCCAAAAAGGGCCTTAAAATGTATATTAAGCCTGCAAAAATGTAGAAAACTTTGGAGGCCTCAAAAAGGGGTTTACAGGCATCCTAGACCCCCTAAAGTCCAGAAAATGTTGGTCCCCTAAAAACTGTGTGAGAGAGCTCTCAATGTCCCAAAAACATTTGCAGCCTGAAAGGGGCATTAACCCGCATCCTAGACCACTGAAATTCCCAATAATATTTTTGGCACGAAAAATGCATCCTACACCCCTGAAAATTCAGAATATGTTAGCAGCCCAAGAATAGGCCTTAACATGCATCTTAAGACTGCAGAAAATGTTGAAAACTTTGGATGCCCAAAAAAGGGGTTTACAGGCATCCTAGAGCCCATAAAGCCCAGAAAATGTTGGTGGCCAAAAACTGTGTCAGAGAGCTCTGAATGTCCCAAAAACCTTTACAGCCTGAAAGGGGCATTAACCTGCATCCTAGACCACTGAAATTCCCAATTATATTTTTGGCACGAAAAATGTATCCTACACCCCTGAAAATTCAGAATATGTTAGCAGCCCAAAAATAGGCCTTAACATGCATTTTAAGACTGCAAAAAATGTTGAAAACTTTGGATGCCCAGAAAAGGGCATTAACAGGCATCCTAGACCCCATAAAGTCCAGAAAATGTTGGTGGCCAAAAACTGTGTGAGAGAGCTCTCAATGTCCCAAAAACCTTTACAGCCTGAAAGGGGCATTAACCTGCATCCTAAACCACTGAAATTCCCAATTACATTTTTGGCACGAAAAATGCTACTCCCCTGAAAGTTCAGAATATGTTAGCAGCCCAAAAAAGGCCTTAAAATGCATCTTAAGCCTGCAAAAATGTAGAAAACTTTGGAGGCCTCAAAAAGGGGTTTACAGGCATCCTAGACCCCCTAAAGTCCAGAAAATGTTGGTCACCTAAAAACTGTGTGAGAGAGCTCTCAATGTCCCAAAAACATTTGCAGCCTGAAAGGGGTATTAACCTGCATCCTAGACCACTGAAATTCCCAATAATATTTTTGGCACGAAAAATGCATCCTACACCCCTGAAAATTCAGAATATGTTAGCAGCCCAAAAAAGGCCTTAAAATGCATCTTAAGCCTGCAAAAATGTAGAAAACTTTGGAGGCCCAGAAAAGGGGTTTACAGGCATCCTAGACCCCCTAAACTCCAGAAAATGTTGTTGGGAAAAAACGGTGCTGGAGAGCTCCGAATGTCCCAAAAACATTTGCAGCCTGAAAGGGGCAATAACCCGCATCCTAGACCACTGAAGTTCCCAACAATATTTTTGGCATGAAAAAAGCATCCTACACCCCTGAAAGTTCAGAATATGTTAGCAGCCCAAAAAAGACCTTAAAATGTATATTAAGCCTGCAAAAATGTAGAAAACTTTGGATGTCCAAAAAAGGGGTTTACAGGCATCCTAGACCCCCTAAAGTCCAGAAAATGCTGGTCGCCTAAAAACGGTGTCAGAGAGCTCTGAATGTCCCAAAAACATTTGCAGCCTGAAAAGGGCATTAACAGGCATCCTAGACCACTGAAATTCCCAACAATATTTTTGGCATGAAAAATGCATCCTACACCCCTGAAAATTCAGAATATGTTAGCAGCCCAAAAATAGGCCTTAACATGCATCTTAAGACTGCAATAAATGTTGAAAACTTTGGATGCCCAAAAAAGGGGTTTACAGGCATCCTAGACCCCCTAAAGTCCAGAAAATGTTGGTCGCCTAAAAACGGTGTCAGAGAGCTCTGAATGTCCCAAAAACATTTGCAGCCTGAAAGGGGCAATAACCCGCATCCTAGACCACTGAAGTTCCCAACAATATTTTTGGCATGAAAAAAGCATCCTACACCCCTGAAAGTTCAGAATATGTTAGCAGCCCAAAAAAGCCCTTAAAATGTATATTAAGCCTGCAAAAATGTAGAAAACTTTGGATGTCCAAAAAAGGGGTTTACAGGCATCCTAGACCCCCTCAAGTCCAGAAAATGCTGGTCGCCTAAAAACGGTGTCAGAGAGCTCTGAATGTCCCAAAAACATTTGCAGCCTGAAAAGGGCATTAACAGGCATCCTAGACCACTGAAATTCCCAACAATATTTTTGGCATGAAAAATGCATCCTACACCCCTGAAAATTCAGAATATGTTAGCAGCCCAAAAATAGGCCTTAACATGCATCTTAAGACTGCAATAAATGTTAAAAACTTTGGATGCCCAAAAAAGGGGTTTACAGGCATCCTAGACCCAATAAAGTCCAGAAAATGTTGGTGGCCAAAAACTGTATCAGAGAGCTCTGAATGTCCCAAAAACATTTGCAGCCTGAAAGGGGCATTAACCTGCATCCAAGACCACTGAAATTCCCAATTACATTTTTGGCACGAAAAATGCTACACCCCTGAAAGTTCAGAATATGTTAGCAGCCCAAAAAAGCCCTTAAAATGTATATTACGCCTGCAAAAATGTAGAAAACTTTGGAGGCCTCAAAAAGGGGTTTACAGGCATCCTAGACCCCCTAAAGTCCAGAAAATGCTGGTCGCCTAAAAACGGTGTCAGAGAGCTCTGAATGTCCCAAAAACATTTGCAGCGTGAAAACGGCATTAACAGGCATCCTAGACCACTGAAATTCCCAACAATATTTTTGGCATGAAAAATGCATCCTACACCGCTGAAAATTCAGAATATGTTAGCAGCCCAAAAATAGGCCTTAACATGCATCTTAAGACTGCAGAAAATGTTGAAAACGTTGGATGCCCAAAAAAGGGGTTTACAGGCATCCTAGAGCCCATAAAGTCCAGAAAATGTTGGTAGCCAAAAACTGTGTCAGAGAGCTCTGAATGTCCCAAAAACATTTGCAGCCTGAAAGGGGCATTAACCTGCATCCAAGACCACTGAAATTCAAAATTACATTTTTGGCACGAAAAATGCTACACCCCTGAAAGTTCAGAATATGTTAGCAGCCCAAAAAAGGCCTTAAAATGTATATTAAGCCTGCAAAAATGTGGAAAACTTTGGAGGCCTCAAAAAGGGGTTTACAGGCATCCTAGACCCCCTAAAGTCCAGAAAATGCTGGTCGCCTAAAAACGGTGTCAGAGAGCTCTGAATGTCCCAAAAACATTTGCAGCGTGAAAACGGCATTAACAGGCATCCTAGACCACTGAAATTCCCAACAATATTTTTGGCATGAAAAATGCATCCTACACCGCTGAAAATTCAGAATATGTTAGCAGCCCAAAAATAGGCCTTAACATGCATCTTAAGACTGCAGAAAATGTTGAAAACGTTGGATGCCCAAAAAAGGGGTTTACAGGCATCCTAGAGCCCATAAAGTCCAGAAAATGTTGGTAGCCAAAAACTGTGTCAGAGAGCTCTGAATGTCCCAAAAACATTTGCAGCCTGAAAGGGGCATTAACCTGCATCCAAGACCACTGAAATTCAAAATTACATTTTTGGCACGAAAAATGCTACACCCCTGAAAGTTCAGAATATGTTAGCAGCCCAAAAAAGGCCTTAAAATGTATATTAAGCCTGCAAAAATGTGGAAAACTTTGGAGGCCTCAAAAAGGGGTTTACAGGCATCCTAGACCCCCTAAAGTCCAGAAAATGTTGGTCCCCTAAAAACTGTGTGAGAGAGCTCTCAATGTCCCAAAAACATTTGCAGCCTGAAAGGGGCATTAACCCGCATCCTAGACCACTGAAATTCCCAATAATATTTTTGGCACGAAAAATGCATCCTACACCCCTGAAAATTCCGAATATGTTAGCAGCCCAAGAATAGGCCTTAACATGCATCTTAAGACTGCAGAAAATGTTGAAAACTTTGGATGCCCAAAAAAGGGGTTTACAGGCATCCTAGAGCCCCTAAAGTCCAGAAAATGCTGGTCGCCTAAAAACGTGTCAGAGAGCTCTGAATGTCAAACATTTGCAGCCTGAAAAGGGCATTAACAGGCATCCTAGACCCCATAAAGTCCAGAAAATGTTGGTGGCCAAAAACTGTGTGAGAGAGCTCTCAATGTCCCAAAAACCTTTACAGCCTGAAAGGGGCATTAACCTGCATCCTAGACCACTGAAATTCCCAATTACATTTTTGGCACGAGAAATGCTACTCCCCTGAAAGTTCAGAATATGTTAGCAGCCCAAAAAAGGCCTTAAAATGAATCTTAAGCCTGCAAAAATTTAGAAAACTTTGGAGGCCTCAAAAAGGGGTTTACAGGCATCCTAGACCCCCTAAAGTCCAGAAAATGTTGGTCACCTAAAAACTGTGTGAGAGAGCTCTCAATGTCCCAAAAACATTTGCAGCCTGAAAGGGGTATTAACCTGCATCCTAGACCACTGAAATTCCCAATAATATTTTTGGCACGAAAAATGCATCCTACACCCCTGAAAATTCAGAATATGTTAGCAGCCCAAAAAAGGCCTTAAAATGCATCTTAAGCCTGCAAAAATGTAGAAAACTTTGGAGGCCCAGAAAAGGGGTTTACAGGCATCCTAGACCCCCTAAACTCCAGAAAATGTTGTTGGGAAAAAACGGTGCTGGAGAGCTCCGAATGTCCCAAAAACATTTGCAGCCTGAAAAGGGCATTAACAGGCATCCTAGACCACTGAAATTCCCAACAATATTTTTGGCATGAAAAATGCATCCTACACCCCTGAAAATTCAGAATATGTTAGCAGCCCAAAAATAGGCCTTAACATGCATCTTAAGACTGCAATAAATGTTAAAAACTTTGGATGCCCAAAAAAGGGGTTTACAGGCATCCTAGACCCAATAAAGTCCAGAAAATGTTGGTGGCCAAAAACTGTATCAGAGAGCTCTGAATGTCCCAAAAACATTTGCAGCCTGAAAGGGGCATTAACCTGCATCCAAGACCACTGAAATTCCCAATTACATTTTTGGCACGAAAAATGCTACACCCCTGAAAGTTCAGAATATGTTAGCAGCCCAAAAAAGCCCTTAAAATGTATATTACGCCTGCAAAAATGTAGAAAACTTTGGAGGCCTCAAAAGGGGTTTACAGGCATCCTAGACCTCCTAAAGTCCAGAAAATGCTGGTCGCCTAAAAACGGTGTCAGAGAGCTCTGAATGTCCCAAAAACATTTGCAGCGTGAAAACGGCATTAACAGGCATCCTAGACCACTGAAATTCCCAACAATATTTTTGGCATGAAAAATGCATCCTACACCGCTGAAAATTCAGAATATGTTAGCAGCCCAAAAATAGGCCTTAACATGCATCTTAAGACTGCAGAAAATGTTGAAAACGTTGGATGCCCAAAAAAGGGGTTTACAGGCATCCTAGAGCCCATAAAGTCCAGAAAATGTTGGTAGCCAAAAACTGTGTCAGAGAGCTCTGAATGTCCCAAAAACATTTGTAGCCTGAAAGGGGCATTAACCTGCATCCAAGACCACTGAAATTCAAAATTACATTTTTGGCACGAAAAATGCTACACCCCTGAAAGTTCAGAATATGTTAGCAGCCCAAAAAAGGCCTTAAAATGTATATTAAGCCTGCAAAAATGTGGAAAACTTTGGAGGCCTCAAGAAGGGGTTTACAGGCATCCTAGACCCCCTAAAGTCCAGAAAATGTTGGTCCCCTAAAAACTGTGTGAGAGAGCTCTCAATGTCCCAAAAACATTTGCAGCCTGAAAGGGGCATTAACCCGCATCCTAGACCACTGAAATTCCCAATAATATTTTTGGCACGAAAAATGCATCCTACACCCCTGAAAATTCCGAATATGTTAGCAGCCCAAGAATAGGCCTTAACATGCATCTTAAGACTGCAGAAAATGTTGAAAACTTTGGATGCCCAAAAAAGGGGTTTACAGGCATCCTAGAGCCCCTAAAGTCCAGAAAATGCTGGTCGCCTAAAAACGTGTCAGAGAGCTCTGAATGTCAAACATTTGCAGCCTGAAAAGGGCATTAACAGGCATCCTAGACCCCATAAAGTCCAGAAAATGTTGGTGGCCAAAAACTGTGTGAGAGAGCTCTCAATGTCCCAAAAACCTTTACAGCCTGAAAGGGGCATTAACCTGCATCCTAGACCACTGAAATTCCCAATTACATTTTTGGCACGAAAAATGCTACTCCCCTGAAAGTTCAGAATATGTTAGCAGCCCAAAAAAGGCCTTAAAATGAATCTTAAGCCTGCAAAAATTTAGAAAACTTTGGAGGCCTCAAAAAGGGGTTTACAGGCATCCTAGACCCCCTAAAGTCCAGAAAATGTTGGTCACCTAAAAACTGTGTGAGAGAGCTCTCAATGTCCCAAAAACATTTGCAGCCTGAAAGGGGTATTAACCTGCATCCTAGACCACTGAAATTCCCAATAATATTTTTGGCACGAAAAATGCATCCTACACCCCTGAAAATTCAGAATATGTTAGCAGCCCAAAAAAGGCCTTAAAATGCATCTTAAGCCTGCAAAAATGTAGAAAACTTTGGAGGCCCAGAAAAGGGGTTTACAGGCATCCTAGACCCCCTAAACTCCAGAAAATGTTGTTGGGAAAAAACGGTGCTGGAGAGCTCCGAATGTCCCAAAAACATTTGCAGCCTGAAAGGGGCAATAACCCGCATCCTAGACCACTGAAGTTCCCAACAATATTTTTGGCATGAAAAAAGCATCCTACACCCCTGAAAGTTCAGAATATGTTAGCAGCCCAAAAAAGGCCTTAAAATGCATCTTAAGCCTGCAAAAATGTAGAAAACTTTGGATGTCCAAAAAAGGGGTTTACAGGCATCCTAGACCCCCTAAAGTCCAGAAAATGCTGGTCGCCTAAAAACGGTGTCAGAGAGCTCTGAATGTCCCAAAAACATTTGCAGCCTGAAAAGGGCATTAACAGGCATCCTAGACCACTGAAATTCCCAACAATATTTTTGGCATGAAAAATGCATCCTACACCCCTGAAAATTCAGAATATGTTAGCAGCCCAAAAATAGGCCTTAACATGCATCTTAAGACTGCAATAAATGTTAAAAACTTTGGATACCCAAAAAAGGGGTTTACAGGCATCCTAGACCCAATAAAGTCCAGAAAATGTTGGTGGCCAAAAACTGTATCAGAGAGCTCTGAATGTCCCAAAAACATTTGCAGCCTGAAAGGGGCATTAACCTGCATCCAAGACCACTGAAATTCCCAATTACATTTTTGGCACGAAAAATGCTACACCCCTGAAAGTTCAGAATATGTTAGCAGCCCAAAAAAGCCCTTAAAATGTATATTACGCCTGCAAAAATGTAAAAAACTTTGGAGGCCTCAAAAAGGGGTTTACAGGCATCCTAGACCCCCTAAAGTCCAGAAAATGCTGGTCGCCTAAAAACGGTGTCAGAGAGCTCTGAATGTCCCAAAAACATTTGCAGCGTGAAAACGGCATTAACAGGCATCCTAGACCACTGAAATTCCCAACAATATTTTTGGCATGAAAAATGCATCCTACACCGCTGAAAATTCAGAATATGTTAGCAGCCCAAAAATAGGCCTTAACATGCATCTTAAGACTGCAGAAAATGTTGAAAACTTTGGATGCCCAAAAAAGGGGTTTACAGGCATCCTAGAGCCAATAAAGTCCAGAAAATGTTGGTGGCCAAAAACTGTGTCAGAGAGCTCTGAATGTCCCAAAAACATTTGCAGCCTGAAAGGGGCATTAACCTGCATCCAAGACCACTGAAATTCAAAATTACATTTTTGGCACGAAAAATGCTACACCCCTGAAAGTTCAGAATATGTTAGCAGCCCAAAAAAGGCCTTAAAATGTATATTAAGCCTGCAAAAATGTGGAAAACTTTGGAGGCCTCAAAAAGGGGTTTACAGGCATCCTAGACCCCCTAAAGTCCAGAAAATGTTGGTCCCCTAAAAACTGTGTGAGAGAGCTCTCAATGTCCCAAAAACATTTGCAGCCTGAAAGGGGCATTAACCCGCATCCTAGACCACTGAAATTCACAATAATATTTTTGACACGAAAAATGCATCCTACACCCCTGAAAATTCAGAATATGTTAGCAGCCCAAGAATAGGCCTTAACATGCATCTTAAGACTGCAGAAAATGTTGAAAACTTTGGATGCCCAAAAAAGGGGTTTACAGGCATCCTAGAGCCCATAAAGTCCAGAAAATGTTGGTGGCCAAAAACTGTGTCAGAGAGCTCTGAATGTCCCAAACACCTTTACAGCCTGAAAGGGGCATTAACCTGCATCCTAGACCACTGAAATTCCCAATTATATTTTTGGCACGAAAAATGTATCCTACACCCCTGAAAATTCAGAATATGTTAGCAGCCCAAAAATAGGCCTTAACATGCATTTTAAGACTGCAAAAAATGTTGAAAACTTTGGATGCCCAAAAAAGGGGTTTACAGGCATCCTAGACCCCCTAAAGTCCAGAAAATGCTGGTCGCCTAAAAACGTGTCAGAGAGCTCTGAATGTCAAACATTTGCAGCCTGAAAAGGGCATTAACAGGCATCCTAGACCCCATAAAGTCCAGAAAATGTTGGTGGCCAAAAACTGTGTGAGAGAGCTCTCAATGTCCCAAAAACCTTTACAGCCTGAAAGGGGCATTAACCTGCATCCTAGACCACTGAAATTCCCAATTACATTTTTGGCACGAAAAATGCTACTCCCCTGAAAGTTCACAATATGTTAGCAGCCCAAAAAAGGCCTTAAAATGAATCTTAAGCCTGCAAAAATTTAGAAAACTTTGGAGGCCTCAAAAAGGGGTTTACAGGCATCCTAGACCCCCTAAAGTCCAGAAAATGTTGGTCACCTAAAAACTGTGTGAGAGAGCTCTCAATGTCCCAAAAACATTTGCAGCCTGAAAGGGGTATTAACCTGCATCCTAGACCACTGAAATTCCCAATAATATTTTTGGCACGAAAAATGCATCCTACACCCCTGAAAATTCAGAATATGTTAGCAGCCCAAAAAAGGCCTTAAAATGCATCTTAAGCCTGCAAAAATGTAGAAAACTTTGGAGGCCCAGAAAAGGGGTTTACAGGCATCCTAGACCCCCTAAACTCCAGAAAATGTTGTTGGGAAAAAACGGTGCTGGAGAGCTCCGAATGTCCCAAAAACATTTGCAGCCTGAAAGGGGCAATAACCCGCATCCTAGACCACTGAAGTTCCCAACAATATTTTTGGCATGAAAAAAGCATCCTACACCCCTGAAAGTTCAGAATATGTTAGCAGCCCAAAAAAGGCCTTAAAATGTATATTAAGCCTGCAAAAATGTAGAAAACTTTGGATGTCCAAAAAAGGGGTTTACAGGCATCCTAGACCCCCTAAAGTCCAGAAAATGCTGGTCGCCTAAAAACGGTGTCAGAGAGCTCTGAATGTCCCAAAAACATTTGCAGCCTGAAAAGGGCATTAACAGGCATCCTAGACCACTGAAATTCCCAACAATATTTTTGGCATGAAAAATGCATCCTACACCCCTGAAAATTCAGAATATGTTAGCAGCCCAAAAATAGGCCTTAACATGCATCTTAAGACTGCAATAAATGTTAAAAACTTTGGATGCCCAAAAAAGGGGTTTACAGGCATCCTAGACCCAATAAAGTCCAGAAAATGTTGGTGGCCAAAAACTGTATCAGAGAGCTCTGAATGTCCCAAAAACATTTGCAGCCTGAAAGGGGCATTAACCTGCATCCAAGACCACTGAAATTCCCAATTACATTTTTGGCACGAAAAGTGCTACACCCCTGAAAGTTCAGAATATGTTAGCAGCCCAAAAAAGCCCTTAAAATGTATATTACGCCTGCAAAAATGTAGAAAACTTTGGAGGCCTCAAAAAGGGGTTTACAGGCATCCTAGACCCAATAAAGTCCAGAAAATGTTGGTGGCCAAAAACTGTATCAGAGAGCTCTGAATGTCCCAAAAACATTTGCAGCCTGAAAGGGGCATTAACCTGCATCCAAGACCACTGAAATTCCCAATTACATTTTTGGCACGAAAAATGCTACACCCCTGAAAGTTCAGAATATGTTAGCAGCCCAAAAAAGCCCTTAAAATGTATATTACGCCTGCAAAAATGTAGAAAACTTTGGAGGCCTCAAAAAGGGGTTTACAGGCATCCTAGACCCCCTAAAGTCCAGAAAATGCTGGTCGCCTAAAAACGGTGTCAGAGAGCTCTGAATGTCCCAAAAACATTTGCAGCGTGAAAACGGCATTAACAGGCATCCTAGACCACTGAAATTCCCAACAATATTTTTGGCATGAAAAATGCATCCTACACCCCTGAAAATTCAGAATATGTTAGCAGCCCAAAAATAGGCCTTAACATACATCTTAAGACTGCAATAAATGTTGAAAACTTTGGAGGCCTCAAAAAGGGGTTTACAGGCATCCTAGACCGCATAAAGTCCAGAAAATGTTGGTCACCTAAAAACTGTGTGAGAGAGCTCTCAATGTCCCAAAAACATTTGCAGCCTGAAAGGGGCATTAACCCGCATCCTAGACCACTGAAATTCCCAATAATATTTTTGGCACGAAAAATGCATCCTACACCCCTGAAAATTCAGAATATGTTAGCAGCCCAAAAATAGGCCTTAACATGATTCTTAAGACTGCAGAAAATGTTGAAAACTTTGGATGCCCAAAAAAGGGGTTTACAGGCATCCTAGAGCCCATAAAGTCAAGAAAATGTTGGTGGCCAAAAACTGTGTCAGAGAGCTCTGAATGTCCCAAAAACATTTGCAGCCTGAAAGGGGCATTAACCTGCATCCAAGACCACTGAAATTCAAAATTACATTTTTGGCACGAAAAATGCTACACCCCTGAAAGTTCAGAATATGTTAGCAGCCCAAAAAAGGCCTTAAAATGTACATTAAGCCTGCAAAAATGTGGAAAACTTTGGAGGCCTCAAAAAGGGGTTTACAGGCATCCTAGACCCCCTAAAGTCCAGAAAATGTTGGTCACCTAAAAACTGTGTGAGAGAGCTCTCAATGTCCCAAAAACATTTGCAGCCTGAAAGGGGCATTAACCCGCATCCTAGACCACTGAAATTCCCAATAATATTTTTGACACGAAAAATGCATCCTACACCCTTGAAAATTCAGACTATGTTAGCAGCCCAAAAATAGGCCTTAACCTGTATCTTAAGACTGCAAAAAATGTTGAAAACTTTGGATGCCCAAAAAAGGGGTTTACAGGCATCCTAGAGCCCATAAAGTCCAGAAAATGTTGGTGGCCAAAAACTGTGTCAGAGAGCTCTGAATGTCCCAAAAACCTTTACAGCCTGAAAGGGGCATTAACCCACATCCTAGACCACTGAAATTCCCAATAATATTTTTGACACGAAAAATGCATCCTACACCCCTGAAAATTCAGACTATGTTAGCAGCCCAAAAATAGGCCTTAACCTGTATCTTAAGCCTGCAAAAATGTAGAAAACTTTGGAGGCCTCAAAAAGGGGTTTACAGGCATCCTAGACACCCTAAAGTCCAGAAAATAATGGTTGCCTAAAAACGGTGTCAGAGAGCTCTGAATGTCCCAAAAACATTTGCAGCCTGAAAAGGGCATTAACAGGCATCCTAGACCACTGAAATTCCCAACAATATTTTTGGCATGAAAAATGCATCCTACACCCCTGAAAATTCCGAATATGTTAGCAGCCCAAAAATAGGCCTTAACATGCATCTTAAGACTGCAATAAATGTTGAAAACTTTGGATGCCCAAAAAAGGGGTTTACAGGCATCCTAGACCCCCTAAAGTCCAGAAAATAATGGTCGCCTAAAAACGGGGTCAGAGAGCTCAGAATTTCCCAAAAACATTTGCAGCCTGAAAGGGTTATTAACCCGCATCCTAGACCACTGAAATTCCCAATAATATTTTTGGCACGAAAAATGTATCCTACACCCCTGAAAATTCAGAATATGTTAGCAGCCCAAAAATAGGCCTTAACATGCATTTTAAGATTGCAAAAAATGTTGAAAACTTTGGATGCCCAAAAAAGGGGTTTACAGGCACCCTAGACCCCATAAAGTCCAGAAAATGTTGGTGGCCAAAAACTGTATCAGAGAGCTCTGAATGTCCCAAAAACATTTGCAGCCTGAAAGGGGCATTAACCCGCATCCTAGACCACTGAAATTCCCAATAATATTTTTGGCACGAAAAATGTATCCTACACCCCTGAAAATTCAGAATATGTTAGCAGCCCAAAAATAGGCCTTAACATGCATTTTAAGACTGCAAAAAATGTTGAAAACTTTGGATGCCCAAAAAAGGGGTTTACAGGCATCCTAGACCCCCTAAAGTCCAGAAAATGCTGGTCACCTAAAAACGGTGTCAGAGAGCTCTGAATGTCCCAAAAGCATTTGCAGCCTGAAAAGGGCATTAACAGGCATCCTAGACCACTGAAATTCCCAACAATATTTTTGGCATGAAAAATGCATCCTACACCCCTGAAAATTCAGAATATGTTAGCAGCCCAAAAATAGGCCTTAACATGCATCTTAAGACTGCAATAAATGTTGAAAACTTTGGATGCCCAAAAAAGGGGTTTAGAGGCATCCTAGACCCCATAAAGTCCAGAAAATGTTGGTGGCCAAAAACTGTATCAGAGAGCTCTGAATGTCCCAAAAACATTTGCAGCCTAAAAGGGGCATTAACCTGCATCCAAGACCACTGAAATTACCAATTACATTTTTGGCACGAAAAATGCTACTCCCCTGAAAGTTCAGAATATGTTAGCAGCCCAAAAAAGGCCTTAAAATGTATATTAAGCCTGCAAAAATGTAGAAAACTTTGGAGGCCTCAAAATGGGGTTTACAGGCATCCTAGACCCCCTAAAGTCCAGAAAATGTTGGTCACCTAAAAACTGTGTGAGAGAGCTCTCAATGTCCCAAAAACATTTGCAGCCTGAAAGGGGCATTAACCCGCATCCTAGACCACTGAAATTCCCAATAATATTTTTGGCACGAAAAATGCATCCTACACCCCTGAACATTCTGAATATGTTAGCAGCCCAAAAATAGGCCTTAACATGTATGTTAAGACTGCAAAAAATGATGAAAACTTTGGATGCCCAAAAAAGGGGTTTACAGGCTTCCTAGAGCCCATAAAGTCCAGAAAATGTTGGTGGCCAAAAACTGTGTCAGAGAGCTCTGAATGTCCCAAAAACCTTTACAGCCTGAAAGGGGCATTAACCTGCATCATAGACCACTGAAATTCCCAATTATATTTTTGGCACAAAAAATGCTACACCCCTGAAAGTTCAGAATATGTTAGCAGCCCAAAAAAGGCCTTAAAATGCATCTTAAGCCTGCAAAAATGTAGAAAATTTTGGAGGCCCAGAAAAGGGGTTTACAGGCATCCTAGACCCCCGAAACTCCAGAAAATGTTGTTGGCGAAAACCGGTGCTGGAGAGCTCCGAATGTCCCAAAAACATTTGCAGCCTGAAAAGGGCATTAACCCGCATCCTAGACCACTGAAGTTCCCAACAATTTTTTTGGCATGAAAAAAGCATCCTACACCCCTGAAAGTTCAGAATATGTTAGCAGCCCAAAAAAGGCCTTAAAATGTATATTAAGCCTGCAAAAATGTAGAAAACTTTGGAGGCCTCAAAAAGGGGTTTACAGGCATCCTAGACACCCTAAAGTCCAGAAAATGTTGGTCGCCTAAAAAATGAGTCAGAGAGCTCTGAATGTCCCAAAAACATTTGCAGCCTGAAAGGGGCATTAACCCGCATCCTAGACCACTGAAATTCCCAATAATATTTTTGGCACGAAAAATGCATCCTACACCCCTGAAAATTCAGAATATGTTAGCAGCCCAAAAATAGGCCTTAACATGCATCTTAAGAATGCAATAAATGTTGAAAACTTTGGATGCCCAAAAAAGGGGTTTACAGGCATCCTAGACCCCCTAAAGTCCAGAAAATGCTGGTCGCCTAAAAACGGTGTCAGAGAGCTCTGAATGTCCCAAAAACATTTGCAGCCTGAAAAGGGCATTAACAGGCATCCTAGACCACTGAAATTCCCAACAATATTTTTGGCATGAAAAATGCATCCTACACCCCTGAAAATTCAGAATATGTTAGCAGCCCAAAAATAGGCCTTAACATGCATCTTAAGACTGCAATAAATGTTGAAAACTTTGGATGCCCAAAAATGGGTTTACAGGCATCCTAGAGCCCATAAAGTCCAGAAAATGATGTTGGCCAAAAGCTGTGTCAGAGAGCTCTGAATGTCCCAAAAACCTTTACAGCCTGAAAGGGGCATTAACCTGCATCCTAGACCACTGAAATTCCCAATTATATTTTTGGCACGAAAAATGCTACACCCCTGAAAGTTCAGAATATGTTAGCAGCCCAAAAAAGGCCTTAAAATGCATCTTAAGCCTGCAAAAATGTAGAAAACTTTGGAGGCCCAGAAAAGGGGTTCACAGGCATTCTAGACCCCCTAAACTCCAGAAAATGTTGTTGGGAAAAAACGGTGCTGGAGAGCTCCGAATGTCCCAAAAACATTTGCAGCCTGAAAGGGGCATTAACCCGCATCCTAGACCACTGAAACACCCCACAATATTTTTGGCATGAAAAAAGCATCCTACACCCCTGAAAGTTCAGAATATGTTAGCAGCACAAAAAAGGCCTTAAAATGTATATTACGCCTGCAAAAATGTAGAAAACTTTGGAGGCCTCAAAAAGGGGTTTACAGGCATCCTAGACCCCCTAAAGTCCAGAAAATGCTGGTCACCTAAAAACGGTGTCAGAGAGCTCTGAATGTCCCAAAAACATTTGCAGCGTGAAAACGGCATTAACAGGCATCCTAGACCACTGAAATTCCCAACAATATTTTTGGCATGAAAAATGCATCCTACACCGCTGAAAATTCAGAATATGTTAGCAGCCCAAAAATAGGCCTTAACATGCATCTTAAGACTGCAGAAAATGTTGAAAACTTTGGATGCCCAAAAAAGGGGTTTACAGGCATCCTAGAGCCCATAAAGTCCAGAAAATGTTGGTGGCCAAAAACTGTGTCAGAGAGCTCTGAATGTCCCAAAAACATTTGCAGCCTGAAAGGGGCATTAACCTGCATCCAAGACCACTGAAATTCAAAATTACATTTTTGGCACGAAAAATGCTACACCCCTGAAAGTTCAGAATATGTTAGCAGCCCAAAAAAGGCCTTAAAATGTATATTAAGCCTGCAAAAATGTGGAAAACTTTGGAGGCCTCAAAAAGGGGTTTACAGGCATCCTAGACCCCCTAAAGTCCAGAAAATGTTGGTTCCCTAAAAACTGTGTGAGAGAGCTCTCAATGTCCCAAAAACATTTGCAGCCTGAAAGGGGCATTAACCCGCATCCTAGACCACTGAAATTCCCAATAATATTTTTGGCACGAAAAATGCATCCTACACCCCTGAAAATTCAGAATATGTTAGCAGCCCAAGAATAGGCCTTAACATGCATCTTAAGACTGCAGAAAATGTTGAAAACTTTGGATGCCCAAAAAAGGGGTTTACAGGCATCCTAGAGCCCATAAAGTCCAGAAAATGTTGGTGGCCAAAAACTGTGTCAGAGAGCTCTGAATGTCCCAAAAACCTTTACAGCCTGAAAGGGGCATTAACCTGCATCCTAGACCACTGAAATTCCCAATTATATTTTTGGCACGAAAAATGTATCCTACACCCCTGAAAATTCAGAATATGTTAGCAGCCCAAAAATAGGCCTTAACATGCATTTTAAGACTGCAAAAAATGTTGAAAACTTTGGATGCCCAAAAAAGGGGTTTACAGGCATCCTAGACCCCCTAAAGTCCAGAAAATGCTGGTCGCCTAAAACGTGTCAGAGAGCTTTGAATGTCAAACATTTGCAGCCTGAAAAGGGCATTAACAGGCATCCTAGACCCCATAAAGTCCAGAAAATGTTGGTGGCCAAAAACTGTGTGAGAGAGCTCTCAATGTCCCAAAACCCTTTACAGCCTGAAAGGGGCATTAACCTGCATCCTAGACCACTGAAATTCCCAATTACATTTTTGGCATGAAAAATGCTACTCCCCTGAAAGTTCAGAATATGTTAGCAGCCCAAAAAAGGCCTTAAAATGCATCTTAAGCCTGCAAAAATGTAGAAAACTTTGGAGGCCTCAAAAAGGGGTTTACAGGCATCCTAGACCCCCTAAAGTCCAGAAAATGTTGGTCACCTAAAAACTGTGTGAGAGAGCTCTCAATGTCCCAAAAACATTTGCAGCCTGAAAGGGGTATTAACCTGCATCCTAGACCACTGAAATTCCCAATAATATTTTTGGCACGAAAAATGCATCCTACACCCCTGAAAATTCAGAATATGATAGCAGCCCAAAAAAGGCCTTAAAATGCATCTTAAGCCTGCAAAAATGTAGAAAACTTTGGAGGCCCAGAAAAGGGGTTTACAGGCATCCTAGACCCCCTAAACTCCAGAAAATGTTGTTGGGAAAAAACGGTGCTGGAGAGCTCCGAATGTCCCAAAAACATTTGCAGCCTGAAAGGGGCAATAACCCGCATCCTAGACCACTGAAGTTCCCAACAATATTTTTGGCATGAAAAAAACATCCTACACCCCTGAAAGTTCAGAATATGTTTGCAGCCCAAAAAAGGCCTTAAAATGTATATTAAGCCTGCAAAAATGTAGAAAACTTTGGATGTCCCAAAAAGGGGTTTACAGGCATCCTAGACCCCCTAAAGTCCAGAAAATGCTGGTCGCCTAAAAACGGTGTCAGAGAGCTCTGAATGTCCCAAAAACATTTGCAGCCTGAAAAGGGCATTAACAGGCATCCTAGACCACTGAAATTCCCAACAATATTTTTGGCATGAAAAATGCATCCTACACCCCTGAAAATTCAGAATATGTTAGCAGCCCAAAAATAGGCCTTAACATGCATCTTAAGACTGCAATAAATGTTAAAAACTTTGGATGCCCAAAAAAGGGGTTTACAGGCATCCTAGACCCAATAAAGTCCAGAAAATGTTGGTGGCCAAAAACTGTATCAGAGAGCTCTGAATGTCCCAAAAACATTTGCAGCCTGAAAGGGGCATTAACCTGCATCCAAGACCACTGAAATTCCCAATTACATTTTTGGCACGAAAAATGCTACACCCCTGAAAGTTCAGAATATGTTAGCAGCCCAAAAAAGCCCTTAAAATGTATATTACGCCTGCAAAAATGTAGAAAACTTTGGAGGCCTCAAAAAGGGGTTTACAGGCATCCTAGACCCAATAAAGTCCAGAAAATGTTGGTGGCCAAAAACTGTATCAGAGAGCTCTGAATGTCCCAAAAACATTTGCAGCCTGAAAGGGGCATTAACCTGCATCCAAGACCACTGAAATTCCCAATTACATTTTTGGCACGAAAAATGCTACACCCCTGAAAGTTCAGAATATGTTAGCAGCCCAAAAAAGCCCTTAAAATGTATATTACGCCTGCAAAAATGTAGAAAACTTTGGAGGCCTCAAAAAGGGGTTTACAGGCATCCTAGACCCCCTAAAGTCCAGAAAATGCTGGTCGCCTAAAAACGGTGTCAGAGAGCTCTGAATGTCCCAAAAACATTTGCAGCGTGAAAACGGCATTAACAGGCATCCTAGACCACTGAAATTCCCAACAATATTTTTGGCATGAAAAATGCATCCTACACCCCTGAAAATTCAGAATATGTTAGCAGCCCAAAAATAGGCCTTAACATGCATCTTAAGACTGCAATAAATGTTGAAAACTTTGGAGGCCTCAAAAAGGGGTTTACAGGCATCCTAGACCGCATAAAGTCCAGAAAATGTTGGTCACCTAAAAACTGTGTGAGAGAGCTCTCAATGTCCCAAAAACATTTGCAGCCTGAAAGGGGCATTAACCCGCATCCTAGACCACTGAAATTCCCAATAATATTTTTGGCACGAAAAATGCATCCTACACCCCTGAAAATTCAGAATATGTTAGCAGCCCAAAAATAGGCCTTAACATGCATCTTAAGACTGCAGAAAATGTTGAAAACTTTGGATGCCCAAAAAAGGGGTTTACAGGCATCCTAGAGCCCATAAAGTCAAGAAAATGTTGGTGGCCAAAAACTGTGTCAGAGAGCTCTGAATGTCCCAAAAACATTTGCAGCCTGAAAGGGGCATTAACCTGCATCCAAGACCACTGAAATTCAAAATTACATTTTTGGCACGAAAAATGCTACACCCCTGAAAGTTCAGAATATGTTAGCAGCCCAAAAAAGGCCTTAAAATGTACATTAAGCCTGCAAAAATGTGGAAAACTTTGGAGGCCTCAAAAAGGGGTTTACAGGCATCCTAGACCCCCTAAAGTCCAGAAAATGTTGGTCACCTAAAAACTGTGTGAGAGAGCTCTCAATGTCCCAAAAACATTTGCAGCCTGAAAGGGGCATTAACCCGCATCCTAGACCACTGAAATTCCCAATAATATTTTTGACACGAAAAATGCATCCTACACCCTTGAAAATTCAGACTATGTTAGCAGCCCAAAAATAGGCCTTAACCTGTATCTTAAGACTGCAAAAAATGTTGAAAACTTTGGATGCCCAAAAAAGGGGTTTACAGGCATCCTAGAGCCCATAAAGTCCAGAAAATGTTGGTGGCCAAAAACTGTGTCAGAGAGCTCTGAATGTCCCAAAAACCTTTACAGCCTGAAAGGGGCATTAACCCACATCCTAGACCACTGAAATTCCCAATAATATTTTTGACACGAAAAATGCATCCTACACCCCTGAAAATTCAGACTATGTTAGCAGCCCAAAAATAGGCCTTAACCTGTATCTTAAGCCTGCAAAAATGTAGAAAACTTTGGAGGCCTCAAAAAGGGGTTTACAGGCATCCTAGACACCCTAAAGTCCAGAAAATAATGGTTGCCTAAAAACGGTGTCAGAGAGCTCTGAATGTCCCAAAAACCTTTGCAGCCTGAAAATGGCATTAACAGGCATCCTAGACCACTGAAATTCCCAACAATATTTTTGGCATGAAAAATGCATCCTACACCCCTGAAAATTCAGAATATGTTAGCAGCCCAAAAATAGGCCTTAACATGCATCTTAAGACTGCAATAAATGTTGAAAACTTTGGATGCCCAAAAAAGGGGTTTACAGGCATCCTAGACCCCCTAAAGTCCAGAAAATAATGGTCGCCTAAAAACGGGGTCAGAGAGCTCAGAATTTCCCAAAAACATTTGCAGCCTGAAAGGGTTATTAACCCGCATCCTAGACCACTGAAATTCCCAATAATATTTTTGGCACGAAAAATGTATCCTACACCCCTGAAAATTCAGAATATGTTAGCAGCCCAAAAATAGGCCTTAACATGCATTTTAAGATTGCAAAAAATGTTGAAAACTTTGGATGCCCAAAAAAGGGGTTTACAGGCACCCTAGACCCCATAAAGTCCAGAAAATGTTGGTGGCCAAAAACTGTATCAGAGAGCTCTGAATGTCCCAAAAACATTTGCAGCCTGAAAGGGGCATTAACCCGCATCCTAGACCACTGATATTCCCAATAATATTTTTGGCACGAAAAATGTATCCTACACCACTGAAAATTCAGAATATGTTAGCAGCCCAAAAATAGGCCTTAACATGCATTTTAAGACTGCAAAAAATGTTGAAAACTTTGGATGCCCAAAAAAGGGGTTTACAGGCATCCTAGACCCCCTAAAGTGCAGAAAATGCTGGTCGCCTAAAAACGGTGTCAGAGAGCTCTGAATGTCCCAAAAACATTTGCAGCCTGAAAAGGGCATTAACAGGCATCCTAGACCACTGAAATTCCCAACAATATTTTTGGCATGAAAAATGCATCCTACACCCATGAAAATTCAGAATATGTTAGCAGCCCAAAAATAGGCCTTAACATGCATCTTAAGACTGCAATAAATGTTGAAAACTTTGGATGCCCAAAAAAGGGGTTTAGAGGCATCCTAGACCCCATAAAGTCCAGAAAATGTTGGTGGCCAAAAACTGTATCAGAGAGCTCTGAATGTCCCAAAAACATTTGCAGCCTAAAAGGGGCATTAACCTGCATCCAAGACCACTGAAATTACCAATTACATTTTTGGCACGAAAAATGCTACTCCCCTGAAAGTTCAGAATATGTTAGCAGCCCAAAAAAGGCCTTAAAATGTATATTAAGCCTGCAAAAATGTAGAAAACTTTGGAGGCCTCAAAATGGGGTTTACAGGCATGCTAGACCCCCTAAAGTCCAGAAAATGTTGGTCACCTAAAAACTGTGTGAGAGAGCTCTCAATGTCCCAAAAACATTTGCAGCCTGAAAGGGGCATTAACCCGCATCCTAGACCACTGAAATTCCCAATAATATTTTTGGCACGAAAAATGCATCCTACACCCCTGAACATTCTGAATATGTTAGCAGCCCAAAAATAGGCCTTAACATGTATGTTAAGACTGCAAAAAATGATGAAAACTTTGGATGCCCAAAAAAGGGGTTTACAGGCTTCCTAGAGCCCATAAAGTCCAGAAAATGTTGGTGGCCAAAAACTGTGTCAGAGAGCTCTGAATGTCCCAAAAACCTTTACAGCCTGAAAGGGGCATTAACCTGCATCATAGACCACTGAAATTCCCAATTATATTTTTGGCACAAAAAATGCTACACCCCTGAAAGTTCAGAATATGTTAGCAGCCCAAAAAAGGCCTTAAAATGCATCTTAAGCCTGCAAAAATGTAGAAAACTTTGGAGGCCCAGAAAAGGGGTTTACAGGCATCCTAGACCCCCGAAACTCCAGAAAATGTTGTTGGCGAAAACCGGTGCTGGAGAGCTCCGAATGTCCCAAAAACATTTGCAGCCTGAAAAGGGCATTAACCCGCATCCTAGACCACTGAAGTTCCCAACAATTTTTTTGGCATGAAAAAAGCATCCTACACCCCTGAAAGTTCAGAATATGTTAGCAGCCCAAAAAAGGCCTTAAAATGTATATTAAGCCTGCAAAAATGTAGAAAACTTTGGAGGCCTCAAAAAGGGGTTTACAGGCATCCTAGACACCCTAAAGTCCAGAAAATGTTGGTCGCCTAAAAAATGAGTCAGAGAGCTCTGAATGTCCCAAAAACATTTGCAGCCTGAAAGGGGCATTAACCCGCATCCTAGACCACTGAAATTCCCAATAATATTTTTGGCACGAAAAATGCATCCTACACCCCTGAAAATTCAGAATATGTTAGCAGCCCAAAAATAGGCCTTAACATGCATCTTAAGAATGCAATAAATGTTGAAAACTTTGGATGCCCAAAAAAGGGGTTTACAGGCATCCTAGACCCCCTAAAGTCCAGAAAATGCTGGTCGCCTAAAAACGGTGTCAGAGAGCTCTGAATGTCCCAAAAACATTTGCAGCCTGAAAAGGGCATTAACAGGCATCCTAGACCACTGAAATTCCCAACAATATTTTTGGCATGAAAAATGCATCCTACACCCCTGAAAATTCAGAATATGTTAGCAGCCCAAAAATAGGCCTTAACATGCATCTTAAGACTGCAATAAATGTTGAAAACTTTGGATGCCCAAAAATGGGTTTACAGGCATCCTAGAGCCCATAAAGTCCAGAAAATGTTGTTGGCCAAAAACTGTGTCAGAGAGCTCTGAATGTCCCAAAAACCTTTACAGCCTGAAAGGGGCATTAACCTGCATCCTAGACCACTGAAATTCCCAATTATATTTTTGGCACGAAAAATGCTACACCCCTGAAATTTCAGAATATGTTAGCAGCCCAAAAAAGGCCTTAAAATGCATCTTAAGCCTGCAAAAATGTAGAAAACTTTGGAGGCCCAGAAAAGGGGTTCACAGGCATTCTAGACCCCCTAAACTCCAGAAAATGTTGTTGGGAAAAAACGGTGCTGGAGAGCTCCGAATGTCCCAAAAACATTTGCAGCCTGAAAGGGGCATTAACCCGCATCCTAGACCACTGAAACACCCCACAATATTTTTGGCATGAAAAAAGCATCCTACACCCCTGAAAGTTCAGAATATGTTAGCAGCACAAAAAAGGCCTTAAAATGTATATTACGCCTGCAAAAATGTAGAAAACTTTGGAGGCCTCAAAAAGGGGTTTACAGGCATCCTAGACCCCCTAAAGTCCAGAAAATGCTGGTCACCTAAAAACGGTGTCAGAGAGCTCTGAATGTCCCAAAAACATTTGCAGCGTGAAAACGGCATTAACAGGCATCCTAGACCACTGAAATTCCCAACAATATTTTTGGCATGAAAAATGCATCCTACACCGCTGAAAATTCAGAATATGTTAGCAGCCCAAAAATAGGCCTTAACATGCATCTTAAGACTGCAGAAAATGTTGAAAACTTTGGATGCCCAAAAAAGGGGTTTACAGGCATCCTAGAGCCCATAAAGTCCAAAAAATGTTGGTGGCCAAAAACTGTGTCAGAGAGCTCTGAATGTCCCAAAAACATTTGCAGCCTGAAAGGGGCATTAACCTGCATCCAAGACCACTGAAATTCAAAATTACATTTTGGCACGAAAAATGCTACACCCCTGAAAGTTCAGAATATGTTAGCAGCCCAAAAAAGGCCTTAAAATGTATATTAAGCCTGCAAAAATGTGGAAAACTTTGGAGGCCTCAAAAAGGGGTTTACAGGCATCCTAGACCCCCTAAAGTCCAGAAAATGTTGGTTCCCTAAAAACTGTGTGAGAGAGCTCTCAATGTCCCAAAAACATTTGCAGCCTGAAAGGGGCATTAACCCGCATCCTAGACCACTGAAATTCCCAATAATATTTTTGGCACGAAAAATGCATCCTACACCCCTGAAAATTCAGAATATGTTAGCAGCCCAAGAATAGGCCTTAACATGCATCTTAAGACTGCAGAAAATGTTGAAAACTTTGGATGCACAAAAAAGGGGTTTACAGGCATCCTAGAGCCCATAAAGTCCAGAAAATGTTGGTGGCCAAAAACTGTGTCAGAGAGCTCTGAATGTCCCAAAAACCTTTACAGCCTGAAAGGGGCATTAACCTGCATCCTAGACCACTGAAATTCCCAATTATATTTTTGGCACGAAAAATGTATCCTACACCCCTGAAAATTCAGAATATGTTAGCAGCCCAAAAATAGGCCTTAACATGCATTTTAAGACTGCAAAAAATGTTGAAAACTTTGGATGCCCAAAAAAGGGGTTTACAGGCATCCTAGACCCCCTAAAGTCCAGAAAATGCTGGTCGCCTAAAACGTGTCAGAGAGCTCTGAATGTCAAACATTTGCAGCCTGAAAAGGGCATTAACAGGCATCCTAGACCCCATAAAGTCCAGAAAATGTTGGTGGCCAAAAACTGTGCGAGAGAGCTCTCAATGTCCCAAAACCCTTTACAGCCTGAAAGGGGCATTAACCTGCATCCTAGACCACTGAAATTCCCAATTACATTTTTGGCATGAAAAATGCTACTCCCTGAAAGTTCAGAATATGTTAGCAGCCCAAAAAAGGCCTTAAAATGCATCTTAAGCCTGCAAAAATGTAGAAAACTTTGGAGGCCTCAAAAAGGGGTTTACAGGCATCCTAGACCCCCTAAAGTCCAGAAAATGTTGGTCACCTAAAAACTGTGTGAGAGAGCTCTCAATGTCCCAAAAACATTTGCAGCCTGAAAGGGGTATTAACCTGCATCCTAGACCACTGAAATTCCCAATAATATTTTTGGCACGAAAAATGCATCCTACACCCCTGAAAATTCAGAATATGATAGCAGCCCAAAAAAGGCCTTAAAATGCATCTTAAGCCTGCAAAAATGTAGAAAACTTTGGAGGTCCAGAAAAGGGGTTTACAGGCATCCTAGACCCCCTAAACTCCAGAAAATGTTGTTGGGAAAAAACGGTGCTGGAGAGCTCCGAATGTCCCAAAAACATTTGCAGCCTGAAAGGGGCAATAACCCGCATCCTAGACCACTGAAGTTCCCAACAATATTTTTGGCATGAAAAAAACATCCTACACCCCTGAAAGTTCAGAATATGTTTGCAGCCCAAAAAAGGCCTTAAAATGTATATTAAGCCTGCAAAAATGTAGAAAACTTTGGATGTCCCAAAAAGGGGTTTACAGGCATCCTAGACCCCCTAAAGTCCAGAAAATGCTGGTCGCCTAAAAACGGTGTCAGAGAGCTCTGAATGTCCCAAAAACATTTGCAGCCTGAAAAGGGCATTAACAGGCATCCTAGACCACTGAAATTCCCAACAATATTTTTGGCATGAAAAATGCATCCTACACCCCTGAAAATTCAGAATATGTTAGCAGCCCAAAAATAGGCCTTAACATGCATCTTAAGACTGCAATAAATGTTAAAAACTTTGGATGCCCAAAAAAGGGGTTTACAGGCATCCTAGACCCAATAAAGTCCAGAAAATGTTGGTGGCCAAAAACTGTATCAGAGAGCTCTGAATGTCCCAAAAACATTTGCAGCCTGAAAGGGGCATTAACCTGCATCCAAGACCACTGAAATTCCCAATTACATTTTTGGCACGAAAAATGCTACACCCCTGAAAGTTCAGAATATGTTAGCAGCCCAAAAAAGCCCTTAAAATGTATATTACGCCTGCAAAAATGTAGAAAACTTTGGAGGCCTCAAAAAGGGGTTTACAGGCATCCTAGACCCAATAAAGTCCAGAAAATGTTGGTGGCCAAAAACTGTATCAGAGAGCTCTGAATGTCCCAAAAACATTTGCAGCCTGAAAGGGGCATTAACCTGCATCCAAGACCACTGAAATTCCCAATTACATTTTTGGCACGAAAAATGCTACACCCCTGAAAGTTCAGAATATGTTAGCAGCCCAAAAAAGCCCTTAAAATGTATATTACGCCTGCAAAAATGTAGAAAACTTTGGAGGCCTCAAAAAGGGGTTTACAGGCATCCTAGACCCCCTAAAGTCCAGAAAATGCTGGTCGCCTAAAAACGGTGTCAGAGAGCTCTGAATGTCCCAAAAACATTTGCAGCGTGAAAACGGCATTAACAGGCATCCTAGACCACTGAAATTCCCAACAATATTTTTGGCATGAAAAATGCATCCTACACCCCTGAAAATTCAGAATATGTTAGCAGCCCAAAAATAGGCCTTAACATGCATCTTAAGACTGCAATAAATGTTGAAAACTTTGGAGGCCTCAAAAAGGGGTTTACAGGCATCCTAGACCGCATAAAGTCCAGAAAATGTTGGTCACCTAAAAACTGTGTGAGAGAGCTCTCAATGTCCCAAAAACATTTGCAGCCTGAAAGGGGCATTAACCCGCATCCTAGACCACTGAAATTCCCAATAATATTTTTGGCACGAAAAATGCATCCTACACCCCTGAAAATTCAGAATATGTTAGCAGCCCAAAAATAGGCCTTAACATGCATCTTAAGACTGCAGAAAATGTTGAAAACTTTGGATGCCCAAAAAAGGGGTTTACAGGCATCCTAGAGCCCATAAAGTCAAGAAAATGTTGGTGGCCAAAAACTGTGTCAGAGAGCTCTGAATGTCCCAAAAACATTTGCAGCCTGAAAGGGGCATTAACCTGCATCCAAGACCACTGAAATTCAAAATTACATTTTTGGCACGAAAAATGCTACACCCCTGAAAGTTCAGAATATGTTAGCAGCCCAAAAAAGGCCTTAAAATGTACATTAAGCCTGCAAAAATGTGGAAAACTTTGGAGGCCTCAAAAAGGGGTTTACAGGCATCCTAGACCCCCTAAAGTCCAGAAAATGTTGGTCACCTAAAAACTGTGTGAGAGAGCTCTCAATGTCCCAAAAACATTTGCAGCCTGAAAGGGGCATTAACCCGCATCCTAGACCACTGAAATTCCCAATAATATTTTTGACACGAAAAATGCATCCTACACCCTTGAAAATTCAGACTATGTTAGCAGCCCAAAAATAGGCCTTAACCTGTATCTTAAGACTGCAAAAAATGTTGAAAACTTTGGATGCCCAAAAAAGGGGTTTACAGGCATCCTAGAGCCCATAAAGTCCAGAAAATGTTGGTGGCCAAAAACTGTGTCAGAGAGCTCTGAATGTCCCAAAAACCTTTACAGCCTGAAAGGGGCATTAACCCACATCCTAGACCACTGAAATTCCCAATAATATTTTTGACACGAAAAATGCATCCTACACCCCTGAAAATTCAGACTATGTTAGCAGCCCAAAAATAGGCCTTAACCTGTATCTTAAGCCTGCAAAAATGTAGAAAACTTTGGAGGCCTCAAAAAGGGGTTTACAGGCATCCTAGACACCCTAAAGTCCAGAAAATAATGGTTGCCTAAAAACGGTGTCAGAGAGCTCTGAATGTCCCAAAAACCTTTGCAGCCTGAAAATGGCATTAACAGGCATCCTAGACCACTGAAATTCCCAACAATATTTTTGGCATGAAAAATGCATCCTACACCCCTGAAAATTCAGAATATGTTAGCAGCCCAAAAATAGGCCTTAACATGCATCTTAAGACTGCAATAAATGTTGAAAACTTTGGATGCAAAAAAAAAGGGGTTTACAGGCATCCTAGACCCCCTAAAGTCCAGAAAATAATGGTCGCCTAAAAACGGGGTCAGAGAGCTCAGAATTTCCCAAAAACATTTGCAGCCTGAAAGGGTTATTAACCCGCATCCTAGACCACTGAAATTCCCAATAATATTTTTGACACGAAAAATGCATCCTACACCCCTGAAAATTCAGACTATGTTAGCAGCCCAAAAATAGGCCTTAACCTGTATCTTAAGCCTGCAAAAATGTAGAAAACTTTGGAGGCCTCAAAAAGGGGTTTACAGGCATCCTAGACACCCTAAAGTCCAGAAAATAATGGTTGCCTAAAAACGGTGTCAGAGAGCTCTGAATGTCCCAAAAACCTTTGCAGCCTGAAAATGGCATTAACAGGCATCCTAGACCACTGAAATTCCCAACAATATTTTTGGCATGAAAAATGCATCCTACACCCCTGAAAATTCAGAATATGTTAGCAGCCCAAAAATAGGCCTTAACATGCATCTTAAGACTGCAATAAATGTTGAAAACTTTGGATGCAAAAAAAAAGGGGTTTACAGGCATCCTAGACCCCCTAAAGTCCAGAAAATAATGGTCGCCTAAAAACGGGGTCAGAGAGCTCAGAATTTCCAAAAAACATTTGCAGCCTGAAAGGGTTATTAACCCGCATCCTAGACCACTGAAATTCCCAATAATATTTTTGGCACGAAAAATGTATCCTACACCCCTGAAAATTCAGAATATGTTAGCAGCCCAAAAATAGGCCTTAACATGCATTTTAAGATTGCAAAAAATGTTGAAAACTTTGGATGCCCAAAAAAGGGGTTTACAGGCACCCTAGACCCCATAAAGTCCAGAAAATGTTGGTGGCCAAAAACTGTATCAGAGAGCTCTGAATGTCCCAAAAACATTTGCAGCCTGAAAGGGGCATTAACCCGCATCCTAGACCACTGAAATTCCCAATAATATTTTTGGCACGAAAAATGTATCCTACACCCCTGAAAATTCAGAATATGTTAGCAGCCCAAAAATAGGCCTTAACATGCATTTTAAGATTGCAAAAAATGTTGAAAACTTTGGATGCCCAAAAAAGGGGTTTACAGGCATCCTAGACCCCCTAAAGTCCAGAAAATGCTGGTCGCCTAAAAACGGTGTCAGAGAGCTCTGAATGTCCCAAAAACATTTGCAGCCTGAAAAGGGCATTAACAGGCATCCTAGACCACTGAAATTCCCAACAATATTTTTGGCATGAAAAATGCATCCTACACCCCTGAAAATTCAGAATATGTTAGCAGCCCAAAAATAGGCCTTAACATGCATCTTAAGACTGCAATAAATGTTGAAAACTTTGGATGCCCAAAAAAGGGGTTTAGAGGCATCCTAGACCCCATAAAGTCCAGAAAATGTTGGTGGCCAAAAACTGTATCAGAGAGCTCTGAATGTCCCAAAAACATTTGCAGCCTAAAAGGGGCATTAACCTGCATCCAAGACCACTGAAATTACCAATTACATTTTTGGCACGAAAAATGCTACTCCCCTGAAAGTTCAGAATATGTTAGCAGCCCAAAAAAGGCCTTAAAATGTATATTAAGCCTGCAAAAATGTAGAAAACTTTGGAGGCCTCAAAATGGGGTTTACAGGCATGCTAGACCCCCTAAAGTCCAGAAAATGTTGGTCACCTAAAAACTGTGTGAGAGAGCTCTCAATGTCCCAAAAACATTTGCAGCCTGAAAGGGGCATTAACCCGCATCCTAGACCACTGAAATTCCCAATAATATTTTTGGCACGAAAAATGCATCCTACACCCCTGAACATTCTGAATATGTTAGCAGCCCAAAAATAGGCCTTAACATGTATGTTAAGACTGCAAAAAATGATGAAAACTTTGGATGCCCAAAAAAGGGGTTTACAGGCTTCCTAGAGCCCATAAAGTCCAGAAAATGTTGGTGGCCAAAAACTGTGTCAGAGAGCTCTGAATGTCCCAAAAACCTTTACAGCCTGAAAGGGGCATTAACCTGCATCATAGACCACTGAAATTCCCAATTATATTTTTGGCACAAAAAATGCTACACCCCTGAAAGTTCAGAATATGTTAGCAGCCCAAAAAAGGCCTTAAAATGCATCTTAAGCCTGCAAAAATGTAGAAAACTTTGGAGGCCCAGAAAAGGGGTTTACAGGCATCCTAGACCCCCGAAACTCCAGAAAATGTTGTTGGCGAAAACCGGTGCTGGAGAGCTCCGAATGTCCCAAAAACATTTGCAGCCTGAAAAGGGCATTAACCCGCATCCTAGACCACTGAAGTTCCCAACAATTTTTTTGGCATGAAAAAAGCATCCTACACCCCTGAAAGTTCAGAATATGTTAGCAGCCCAAAAAAGGCCTTAAAATGTATATTAAGCCTGCAAAAATGTAGAAAACTTTGGAGGCCTCAAAAAGGGGTTTACAGGCATCCTAGACACCCTAAAGTCCAGAAAATGTTGGTCGCCTAAAAAATGAGTCAGAGAGCTCTGAATGTCCCAAAAACATTTGCAGCCTGAAAGGGGCATTAACCCGCATCCTAGACCACTGAAATTCCCAATAATATTTTTGGCACGAAAAATGCATCCTACACCCCTGAAAATTCAGAATATGTTAGCAGCCCAAAAATAGGCCTTAACATGCATCTTAAGAATGCAATAAATGTTGAAAACTTTGGATGCCCAAAAAAGGGGTTTACAGGCATCCTAGACCCCCTAAAGTCCAGAAAATGCTGGTCGCCTAAAAACGGTGTCAGAGAGCTCTGAATGTCCCAAAAACATTTGCAGCCTGAAAAGGGCATTAACAGGCATCCTAGACCACTGAAATTCCCAACAATATTTTTGGCATGAAAAATGCATCCTACACCCCTGAAAATTCAGAATATGTTAGCAGCCCAAAAATAGGCCTTAACATGCATCTTAAGACTGCAATAAATGTTGAAAACTTTGGATGCCCAAAAATGGGTTTACAGGCATCCTAGAGCCCATAAAGTCCAGAAAATGTTGTTGGCCAAAAACTGTGTCAGAGAGCTCTGAATGTCCCAAAAACCTTTACAGCCTGAAAGGGGCATTAACCTGCATCCTAGACCACTGAAATTCCCAATTATATTTTTGGCACGAAAAATGCTACACCCCTGAAAGTTCAGAATATGTTAGCAGCCCAAAAAAGGCCTTAAAATGCATCTTAAGCCTGCAAAAATGTAGAAAACTTTGGAGGCCCAGAAAAGGGGTTCACAGGCATTCTAGACCCCCTAAACTCCAGAAAATGTTGTTGCGAAAAAACGGTGCTGGAGAGCTCCGAATGTCCCAAAAACATTTGCAGCCTGAAAGGGGCATTAACCCGCATCCTAGACCACTGAAATACCCCACAATATTTTTGGCATGAAAAAAGCATCCTACACCCCTGAAAGTTCAGAATATGTTAGCAGCACAAAAAAGGCCTTAAAATGTATATTACGCCTGCAAAAATGTAGAAAACTTTGGAGGCCTCAAAAAGGGGTTTACAGGCATCCTAGACCCCCTAAAGTCCAGAAAATGCTGGTCACCTAAAAACGGTGTCAGAGAGCTCTGAATGTCCCAAAAACATTTGCAGCGTGAAAACGGCATTAACAGGCATCCTAGACCACTGAAATTCCCAACAATATTTTTGGCATGAAAAATGCATCCTACACCGCTGAAAATTCAGAATATGTTAGCAGCCCAAAAATAGACCTTAACATGTTTCTTAAGACTGCAGAAAATGTTGAAAACTTTGGATGCCCAAAAAAGGGGTTTACAGGCATCCTAGAGCCCATAAAGTCCAGAAAATGTTGGTGGCCAAAAACTGTGTCAGAGAGCTCTGAATGTCCCAAAAACATTTGCAGCCTGAAAGGGGCATTAACCTGCATCCAAGACCACTGAAATTCAAAATTACATTTTTGGCACGAAAAATGCTACACCCCTGAAAGTTCAGAATATGTTAGCAGCCCAAAAAAGGCCTTAAAATGTATATTAAGCCTGCAAAAATGTGGAAAACTTTGGAGGCCTCAAAAAGGGGTTTACAGGCATCCTAGACCCCCTAAAGTCCAGAAAATGTTGGTCCCCTAAAAACTGTGTGAGAGAGCTCTCAATGTCCCAAAAACATTTGCAGCCTGAAAGGGGCATTAACCCGCATCCTAGACCACTGAAATTCCCAATAATATTTTTGGCACGAAAAATGCATCCTACACCCCTGAAAATTCAGAATATGTTAGCAGCCCAAGAATAGGCCGTAACATGCATCTTAAGACTGCAGAAAATGTTGAAAACTTTGGATGCCCAAAAAAGGGGTTTACAGGCATCCTAGAGCCCATAAAGTCCAGAAAATGTTGGTGGCCAAAAACTGTGTCAGAGAGCTCTGAATGTCCCAAAAACCTTTACAGCCTGAAAGGGGCATTAACCTGCATCCTAGACCACTGAAATTCCCAATTATATTTTTGGCACGAAAAATGTATCCTACACCCCTGAAAATTCAGAATATGTTAGCAGCCCAAAAATAGGCCTTAACATGCATTTTAAGACTGCAAAAAATGTTGAAAACTTTGGATGCCCAAAAAAGGGGTTTACAGGCATCCTAGACCCCCTAAACTCCAGAAAATGTTGTTGGGAAAAAACGGTGCTGGAGAGCTCCGAATGTCCCAAAAACATTTGCAGCCTGAAAGGGGCATTAACCCGCATCCTAGACCACTGAAACACCCCACAATATTTTTGGCATGAAAAAAGCATCCTACACCCCTGAAAGTTCAGAATATGTTAGCAGCACAAAAAAGGCCTTAAAATGTATATTACGCCTGCAAAAATGTAGAAAACTTTGGAGGCCTCAAAAAGGGGTTTACAGGCATCCTAGACCCCCTAAAGTCCAGAAAATGCTGGTCACCTAAAAACGGTGTCAGAGAGCTCTGAATGTCCCAAAAACATTTGCAGCGTGAAAACGGCATTAACAGGCATCCTAGACCACTGAAATTCCCAACAATATTTTTGGCATGAAAAATGCATCCTACACCGCTGAAAATTCAGAATATGTTAGCAGCCCAAAAATAGACCTTAACATGTTTCTTAAGACTGCAGAAAATGTTGAAAACTTTGGATGCCCAAAAAAGGGGTTTACAGGCATCCTAGAGCCCATAAAGTCCAGAAAATGTTGGTGGCCAAAAACTGTGTCAGAGAGCTCTGAATGTCCCAAAAACATTTGCAGCCTGAAAGGGGCATTAACCTGCATCCAAGACCACTGAAATTCAAAATTACATTTTTGGCACGAAAAATGCTACACCCCTGAAAGTTCAGAATATGTTAGCAGCCCAAAAAAGGCCTTAAAATGTATATTAAGCCTGCAAAAATGTGGAAAACTTTGGAGGCCTCAAAAAGGGGTTTACAGGCATCCTAGACCCCCTAAAGTCCAGAAAATGTTGGTCCCCTAAAAACTGTGTGAGAGAGCTCTCAATGTCCCAAAAACATTTGCAGCCTGAAAGGGGCATTAACCCGCATCCTAGACCACTGAAATTCCCAATAATATTTTTGGCACGAAAAATGCATCCTACACCCCTGAAAATTCAGAATATGTTAGCAGCCCAAGAATAGGCCGTAACATGCATCTTAAGACTGCAGAAAATGTTGAAAACTTTGGATGCCCAAAAAAGGGGTTTACAGGCATCCTAGAGCCCATAAAGTCCAGAAAATGTTGGTGGCCAAAAACTGTGTCAGAGAGCTCTGAATGTCCCAAAAACCTTTACAGCCTGAAAGGGGCATTAACCTGCATCCTAGACCACTGCAATTCCCAATTATATTTTTGGCACGAAAAATGTATCCTACACCCCTGAAAATTCAGAATATGTTAGCAGCCCAAAAATAGGCCTTAACATGCATTTTAAGACTGCAAAAAATGTTGAAAACTTTGGATGCCCAAAAAAGGGGTTTACAGGCATCCTAGACCCCCTAAAGTCCAGAAAATGCTGGTCGCCTAAAACGTGTCAGAGAGCTCTGAATGTCAAACATTTGCAGCCTGAAAAGGGCATTAACAGGCATCCTAGACCCCATAAAGTCCAGAAAATGTTGGTGGCCAAAAACTGTGTGAGAGAGCTCTCAATGTCCCAAAACCCTTTACAGCCTGAAAGGGGCATTAACCTGCATCCTAGACCACTGAAATTCCCAATTACATTTTTGGCACGAAAAATGCTACTCCCCTGAAAGTTCAGAATATGTTAGCAGCCCAAAAAAGGCCTTAAAATGCATCTTAAGCCTGCAAAAATGTAGAAAACTTTGGAGGCCTCAAAAAGGGGTTTACAGGCATCCTAGACCCCCTAAAGTCCAGAAAATGTTGGTCACCTAAAAACTGTGTGAGAGAGCTCTCAATGTCCCAAAAACATTTGCAGCCTGAAAGGGGTATTAACCTGCATCCTAGACCACTGAAATTCCCAATAATATTTTTGGCACGAAAAATGCATCCTACACCCCTGAAAATTCAGAATATGATAGCAGCCCAAAAAAGGCCTTAAAATGCATTTTAAGCCTGCAAAAATGTAGAAAACTTTGGAGGCCCAGAAAAGGGGTTTACAGGCATCCTAGACCCCCTAAACTCCAGAAAATGTTGTTGGGAAAAAACGGTGCTGGAGAGCTCCGAATGTCCCAAAAACATTTGCAGCCTGAAAGGGGCAATAACCCGCATCCTAGACCACTGAAGTTCCCAACAATATTTTTGGCATGAAAAAAACATCCTACACCCCTGAAAGTTCAGAATATGTTTGCAGCCCAAAAAAGGCCTTAAAATGTATATTAAGCCTGCAAAAATGTAGAAAACTTTGGATGTCCCAAAAAGGGGTTTACAGGCATCCTAGACCCCCTAAAGTCCAGAAAATGATGGTCGCCTAAAAACGGTGTCAGAGAGCTCTGAATGTCCCAAAAACATTTGCAGCCTGAAAAGGGCATTAACAGGCATCCTAGACCACTGAAATTCCCAACAATATTTTTGGCATGAAAAATGCATCCTACACCCCTGAAAATTCAGAATATGTTAGCAGCCCAAAAATAGGCCTTAACATGCATCTTAAGACTGCAATAAATGTTAAAAACTTTGGATGCCCAAAAAAGGGGTTTACAGGCATCCTAGACCCAATAAAGTCCAGAAAATGTTGGTGGCCAAAAACTGTATCAGAGAGCTCTGAATGTCCCAAAAACATTTGCAGCCTGAAAGGGGCATTAACCTGCATCCAAGACCACTGAAATTCCCAATGACATTTTTGGCACGAAAAATGCTACACCCCTGAAAGTTCAGAATATGTTAGCAGCCCAAAAAAGCCCTTAAAATGTATATTACGCCTGCAAAAATGTAGAAAACTTTGGAGGCCTCAAAAAGGGGTTTACAGGCATCCTAGACCCAATAAAGTCCAGAAAATGTTGGTGGCCAAAAACTGTATCAGAGAGCTCTGAATGTCCCAAAAACATTTGCAGCCTGAAAGGGGCATTAACCTGCATCCAAGACCACTGAAATTCCCAATTACATTTTTGGCACGAAAAATGCTACACCCCTGAAAGTTCAGAATATGTTAGCAGCCCAAAAAAGCCCTTAAAATGTATATTACGCCTGCAAAAATGTAGAAAACTTTGGAGGCCTCAAAAAGGGGTTTACAGGCATCCTAGACCCCCTAAAGTCCAGAAAATGCTGGTCGCCTAAAAACGGTGTCAGAGAGCTCTGAATGTCCCAAAAACATTTGCAGCGTGAAAACGGCATTAACAGGCATCCTAGACCACTGAAATTCCCAACAATATTTTTGGCATGAAAAATGCATCCTACACCCCTGAAAATTCAGAATATGTTAGCAGCCCAAAAATAGGCCTTAACATGCATCTTAAGACTGCAATAAATGTTGAAAACTTTGGAGGCCTCAAAAAGGGGTTTACAGGCATCCTAGACCGCATAAAGTCCAGAAAATGTTGGTCACCTAAAAACTGTGTGAGAGAGCTCTCAATGTCCCAAAAACATTTGCAGCCTGAAAGGGGCATTAACCTGCATCCAAGACCACTGAAATTCCCAATTACATTTTTGGCACGAAAAATGCTACACCCCTGAAAGTTCAGAATATGTTAGCAGCCCAAAAAAGCCCTTAAAATGTATATTACGCCTGCAAAAATGTAGAAAACTTTGGAGGCCTCAAAAAGGGGTTTACAGGCATCCTAGACCCCCTAAAGTCCAGAAAATGCTGGTCGCCTAAAAACGGTGTCAGAGAGCTCTGAATGTCCCAAAAACATTTGCAGCGTGAAAACGGCATTAACAGGCATCCTAGACCACTGAAATTCCCAACAATATTTTTGGCATGAAAAATGCATCCTACACCCCTGAAAATTCAGAATATGTTAGCAGCCCAAAAATAGGCCTTAACATGCATCTTAAGACTGCAATAAATGTTGAAAACTTTGGAGGCCTCAAAAAGGGGTTTACAGGCATCCTAGACCGCATAAAGTCCAGAAAATGTTGGTCACCTAAAAACTGTGTGAGAGAGCTCTCAATGTCCCAAAAACATTTGCAGCCTGAAAGGGGCATTAACCCGCATCCTAGACCACTGAAATTCCCAATAATATTTTTGGCACGAAAAATGCATCCTACACCCCTGAAAATTCAGAATATGTTAGCAGCCCAAAAATAGGCCTTAACATGCATCTTAAGACTGCAGAAAATGTTGAAAACTTTGGATGCCCAAAAAAGGGGTTTACAGGCATCCTAGAGCCCATAAAGTCAAGAAAATGTTGGTGGCCAAAAACTGTGTCAGAGAGCTCTGAATGTCCCAAAAACATTTGCAGCCTGAAAGGGGCATTAACCTGCATCCAAGACCACTGAAATTCAAAATTACATTTTTGGCACGAAAAATGCTACACCCCTGAAAGTTCAGAATATGTTAGCAGCCCAAAAAAGGCCTTAAAATGTACATTAAGCCTGCAAAAATGTGGAAAACTTTGGAGGCCTCAAAAAGGGGTTTACAGGCATCCTAGACCCCCTAAAGTCCAGAAAATGTTGGTCACCTAAAAACTGTGTGAGAGAGCTCTCAATGTCCCAAAAACATTTGCAGCCTGAAAGGGGCATTAACCCGCATCCTAGACCACTGAAATTCCCAATAATATTTTTGACACGAAAAATGCATCCTACACCCCTGAAAATTCAGACTATGTTAGTAGCCCAAAAATAGGCCTTAACCTGTATCTTAAGACTGCAAAAAATGTTGAAAACTTTGGATGCCCAAAAAAGGGGTTTACAGGCATCCTAGAGCCCATAAAGTCCAGAAAATGTTGGTGGCCAAAAACTGTGTCAGAGAGCTCTGAATGTCCCAAAAACCTTTACAGCCTGAAAGGGGCATTAACCCACATCCTAGACCACTGAAATTCCCAATAATATTTTTGACACGAAAAATGCATCCTACACCCCTGAAAATTCAGACTATGTTAGCAGCCCAAAAATAGGCCTTAACCTGTATCTTAAGCCTGCAAAAATGTAGAAAACTTTGGAGGCCTCAAAAAGGGGTTTTCAGGCATCCTAGACACCCTAAAGTCCAGAAAATAATGGTTGCCTAAAAACGGTGTCAGAGAGCTCTGAATGTCCCAAAAACATTTGCAGCCTGAAAAGGGCATTAACAGGCATCCTAGACCACTGAAATTCCCAACAATATTTTTGGCATGAAAAATGCATCCTACACCCCTGAAAATTCCGAATATGTTAGCAGCCCAAAAATAGGCCTTAACATGCATCTTAAGACTGCAATAAATGTTGAAAACTTTGGATGCCCAAAAAAGGGGTTTACAGGCATCCTAGACCCCCTAAAGTCCAGAAAATAATGGTCGCCTAAAAACGGGGTCAGAGAGCTCGGAATTTCCCAAAAACATTTGCAGCCTGAAAGGGTTATTAACCCGCATCCTAGACCACTGAAATTCCCAATAATATTTTTGGCACGAAAAATGTATCCTACACCCCTGAAAATTCAGAATATGTTAGCAGCCCAAAAATAGGCCTTAACATGCATTTTAAGATTGCAAAAAATGTTGAAAACTTTGGATGCCCAAAAAAGGGGTTTACAGGCACCCTAGACCCCATAAAGTCCAGAAAATGTTGGTGGCCAAAAACTGTATCAGAGAGCTCTGAATGTCCCAAAAACATTTGCAGCCTGAAAGGGGCATTAACCCGCATCCTAGACCACTGAAATTCCCAATAATATTTTTGGCACGAAAAATGTATCCTACACCCCTGAAAATTCAGAATATGTTAGCAGACCAAAAATAGGCCTTAACATGCATTTTAAGACTGCAAAAAATGTTGAAAACTTTGGATGCCCAAAAAAGGGGTTTACAGGCATCCTAGACCCCCTAAAGTCCAGAAAATGCTGGTCGCCTAAAAACGGTGTCAGAGAGCTCTGAATGTCCCAAAAACATTTGCAGCCTGAAAAGGGCATTAACAGGCATCCTAGACCACTGAAATTCCCAACAATATTTTTGGCATGAAAAATGCATCCTACACCCCTGAAAATTCAGAATATGTTAGCAGCCCAAAAATAGGCCTTAACATGCATCTTAAGACTGCAATAAATGTTGAAAACTTTGGATGCCCAAAAAAGGGGTTTAGAGGCATCCTAGACCCCATAAAGTCCAGAAAATGTTGGTGGCCAAAAACTGTATCAGAGAGCTCTGAATGTCCCAAAAACATTTGCAGCCTAAAAGGGGCATTAACCTGCATCCAAGACCACTGAAATTACCAATTACATTTTTGGCACGAAAAATGCTACTCCCCTGAAAGTTCAGAATATGTTAGCAGCCCAAAAAAGGCCTTAAAATGTATATTAAGCCTGCAAAAATGTAGAAAACTTTGGAGGCCTCAAAATGGGGTTTACAGGCACCCTAGACCCCCTAAAGTCCAGAAAATGTTGGTCACCTAAAAACTGTGTGAGAGAGCTCTCAATGTCCCAAAAACATTTGCAGCCTGAAAGGGGCATTAACCCGCATCCTAGACCACTGAAATTCCCAATAATATTTTTGGCACGAAAAATGCATCCTACACCCCTGAACATTCTGAATATGTTAGCAGCCCAAAAATAGGCCTTAACATGTATGTTAAGACTGCAAAAAATGATGAAAACTTTGGATGCCCAAAAAAGGGGTTTACAGGCTTCCTAGAGCCCATAAAGTCCAGAAAATGTTGGTGGCCAAAAACTGTGTCAGAGAGCTCTGAATGTCCCAAAAACCTTTACAGCCTGAAAGGGGCATTAACCTGCATCATAGACCACTGAAATTCCCAATTATATTTTTGGCACAAAAAATGCTACACCCCTGAAAGTTCAGAATATGTTAGCAGCCCAAAAAAGGCCTTAAAATGCATCTTAAGCCTGCAAAAATGTAGAAAACTTTGGAGGCCCAGAAAAGGGGTTTACAGGCATCCTAGACCCCCGAAACTCCAGAAAATGTTGTTGGCGAAAACCGGTGCTGGAGAGCTCCGAATGTCCCAAAAACATTTGCAGCCTGAAAAGGGCATTAACCCGCATCCTAGACCACTGAAGTTCCCAACAATTTTTTTGGCATGAAAAAAGCATCCTACACCCCTGAAAGTTCAGAATATGTTAGCAGCCCAAAAAAGGCCTTAAAATGTATATTAAGCCTGCAAAAATGTAGAAAACTTTGGAGGCCTCAAAAAGGGGTTTACAGGCATCCTAGACACCCTAAAGTCCAGAAAATGTTGGTCGCCTAAAAAATGAGTCAGAGAGCTCTGAATGTCCCAAAAACATTTGCAGCCTGAAAGGGGCATTAACCCGCATCCTAGACCACTGAAATTCCCAATAATATTTTTGGCACGAAAAATGCATCCTACACCCCTGAAAATTCAGAATATGTTAGCAGCCCAAAAATAGGCCTTAACATGCATCTTAAGAATGCAATAAATGTTGACAACTTTGGATGCCCAAAAAAGGGGTTTACAGGCATCCTAGACCCCCTAAAGTCCAGAAAATGCTGGTCGCCTAAAAACGGTGTCAGAGAGCTCTGAATGTCCCAAAAACATTTGCAGCCTGAAAAGGGCATTAACAGGCATCCTAGACCACTGAAATTCCCAACAATATTTTTGGCATGAAAAATGCATCCTACACCCCTGAAAATTCAGAATATGTTAGCAGCCCAAAAATAGGCCTTAACATGCATCTTAAGACTGCAATAAATGTTGAAAACTTTGGATGCCCAAAAATGGGTTTACAGGCATCCTAGAGCCCATAAAGTCCAGAAAATGTTGTTGGCCAAAAACTGTGTCAGAGAGCTCTGAATGTCCCAAAAACCTTTACAGCCTGAAAGGGGCATTAACCTGCATCCTAGACCACTGAAATTCCCAATTATATTTTTGGCACGAAAAATGCTACACCCCTGAAAGTTCAGAATATGTTAGCAGCCCAAAAAAGGCCTTAAAATGCATCTTAAGCCTGCAAAAATGTAGAAAACTTTGGAGGCCCAGAAAAGGGGTTCACAGGCATTCTAGACCCCCTAAGCTCCAGAAAATGTTGTTGGGAAAAAACGGTGCTGGAGAGCTCCGAATGTCCCAAAAACATTTGCAGCCTGAAAGGGGCATTAACCCGCATCCTAGACCACTGAAACACCCCACAATATTTTTGGCATGAAAAAAGCATCCTACACCCCTGAAAGTTCAGAATATGTTAGCAGCACAAAAAAGGCCTTAAAATGTATATTAAGCCTGCAAAAATGTAGAAAACTTTGAAGGCCTCAAAAAGGGCTTTACAGGCATTCTAGACACCCTAAAGTCCAGAAAATGTTGGTTGCCTAAAAACGGGGTCAGAGAGCTCTGAATGTCCCAAAAACAATTGCAGCCTGAAAGGGGCATTAACCTGCATCCTAGACCACTGAAATTCCCAATAATATTTTTGGCACGAAAAATGTATCCTACACCCCTGAAAATTCAGAATATATCAGCAGCCCAAAAATAGGCCTTAACATGCATTTTAATGCTGCAAAAAATGTTGAAAACTTTGGATGCCCAAAAAAGGGGTTTACAGGCACCCTAGACCCCATAAAGTCCAGAAAATGTTGGTGGCCAAAAACTGTATCAGAGAGCTCTGAATGTCCCAAAAACATTTGCAGCCTGAAAGGGGCATTAACCCACATCCTAGACCACTGAAATTCCCAATAATATTTTTGGCACGAAAAATGTATCCTACACCCCTGAAAATTCAGAATATGTTAGCAGCCCAAAAATAGGCCTTAACATGCATTTTAAGACTGCAAAAAATGTTGAAAACTTTGGATGCCCAAAAAAGGGGTTTACAGGCATCCTAGACCCCCTAAAGTCCAGAAAATGCTGGTCGCCTAAAAACGGTGTCAGAGAGCTCTGAATGTCCCAAAAACATTTGCAGCCTGAAAAGGGCATTAACCTGCATCCAAGACCACTGAAATTACCAATTACATTTTTGGCACGGAAAATGCTACTTCCCTGAAAGTTCAGAATATGTTAGCAGCTCAAAAAAGGCCTTAAAATGTATATTAAGCCTGCAAAAATGTAGAAAACTTTGGAGGCCTCAAAAAGGGGTTTACAGGCATCCTAGACCCCCTAAAGTCCAGAAAATTTTGGTCACCTAAAAACTGTGTGAGAGAGTTCTCAATTTCCCAAAAACATTTGCAGCCTGAAAGGGGCATTAACCCGCATCCTAGACCACTGAAATTCCCAACAATATTTTTGGCACGAAAAATGCATCCTACACCCCTGAACATTCTGAATATGTTAGCAGCCCAAAAATAGGCCTTAACATGTATGTTAAGACTGCAAAAAATGATGAAAACTTTGGATGCCCAAAAAAGGGGTTTACAGGCATCCTAGAGCCCATAAAGTCCACAAAATGTTGGTGGCCAAAAACTGTGTCAGAGAGCTCTGAATGTCCCAAAAACCTTTACAGCCTGAAAGGGGCATTAACCTGCATCCTAGACCACTGAAATTCCCAATTATATTTTTGGCACGGAAAATGCTACTTCCCTGAAAGTTCAGAATATGTTAGCAGCCCAAAAAAGGCCTTAAAATGCATCTTAAGCCTGCAAAAATGTAGAAAACTTTGGAGGTCCAGAAAAGGGGTTTACAGGCATCCTAGACCCCCTAAACTCCAGAAAATGTTGTTGGCGAAAACCGGTGCTGGAGAGCTCCAAATGTCCCAAAAACATTTGCAGCCTGAAAAGGGCATTAACCCGCGTCCTAGACCACTGAAGTTCCCAACAATTTTTTTGGCATGAAAAAAGCATCCTACACCCCTGAAAGTTCAGAATATGTTAGCAGCCCAAAAAAGGCCTTAAAATGTATATTAAGCCTGCAAAAATGTAGAAAACTTTGGAGGCCTCAAAAAGGGGTTTACAGGCATCCTAGACACCCTAAAGTCCAGAAAATGTTGGTCGCCTAAAAAATGAGTCAGAGAGCTCTGAATGTCCCAAAAACATTTGCAGCCTGAAAGGGGCATTAACCCGCATCCTAGACCACTGAAATTCCCAATTATATTTTTGGCACGAAAAATGGTACACCCCTGAAAGTTCAGAATATGTTAGCAGCCCAAAAAAGGCCTTAAAATGCATCTTAAGCCTGCAAAAATGTAGAAAACTTTGGAGGCCCAGAAAAGGGGTTTACAGGCATCCTAGACCCCCTAAACTCCAGAAAATGTTGGTCGCCTAAAAACGGGGTCAGAGAGCTCTGAATGTCCCAAAAACATTTGCAGCCTGAAAGGGGCATTAACCCGCATCCTAGACCACTGAAATTCCCAATAATATTTTTGGCACGAAAAATGTATCCTAAACCCCTGGAAATTCAGAATATGTCAGCAGCCCAAAAATAGGCCTTAACATGCATTTTAAGACTGCAAAAAATGTTGAAAACTTTGGATGCCCAAAAAAGGGGTTTACAGGCATCCTAGACCCCCTAAAGTCCAGAAAATGCTGGTCGCCTAAAAACGGTGTCAGAGAGCTCTGAATGTCCCAAAAACATTTGCAGCCTGAAAGGGGCATTAACCCGCATCCTAGACCACTGAAATTCCCAATAATATTTTTGGCACGAAAAATGTATCCTACACCCCTGAAAATTCAGAATATGTTAGCAGCCCAAAAATAGGCCTTAACATGCATTTTAAGACTGCAAAAAATGTTGAAAACTTTGGATGCCCAAAAAAGGGGTTTACAGGCATCCTAGACCCCCTAAAGTCCAGAAAATGCTGGTCGCCTAAAAACGGTGTCAGAGAGCTCTGAATGTCCCAAAAACATTTGCAGCCTGAAAAGGGCATTAACCTGCATCCAAGACCACTGAAATTACCAATTACATTTTTGGCACGAAAAATGCTACTTCCCTGAAAGTTCAGAATATGTTAGCAGCTCAAAAAAGGCCTTAAAATGTATATTAAGCCTGCAAAAATGTAGAAAACTTTGGAGGCCTCAAAATGGGGTTTACAGGCATCCTAGACACCCTAAAGTCCAGAAAATGTTGGTCGCCTAAAAACGGGGTCAGAGAGCTCTGAATGTCCCAAAAACATTTGCAGCCTGAAAGGGGCATTAACCCGCATCCTAGACCACTGAAATTCCCAATAATATTTTTGGCACAAAAAATGTATCCTACACCCCTTAAAATTCAGAATATGTTAGCAGCCCAAAAATAGGCCTTAACATGCATTTTAAGACTGCAAATAATGTTGAAAACTTTGGATGCCCAAAAAAGGGGTTTACAGGCATCCTAGACCCCCTAAAGTCCAGACAATGCTGGTCGCCTAAAAACGGTGTCAGAGAGCTGTGAATGTCCCAAAAACATTTGCAGCCTGAAAAGGGCATTAACAGGCATCCTAGACCACTGAAATTCCCAACAATATTTTTGGCATGAAAAATGCATCCTACACCCCTGAAAATTCAGAATATGTTAGCAGCCCAAAAATAGGCCTTAACATGCATCTTAAGACTGCAATAAATGTTGAAAACTTTGGATGCCCAAAAAAGGGGTTTACAGGCATCCTAGAGCCCATAAAGTCCAGAAAATGTTGGTGGCCAAAAACTATGTCAGAGAGCTCTGAATGTCTCAAAAACATTTGCAGCCTGAAAGGGGCATTAACCCGCATCCTAGACCAGTGAAATTCCCAACAATATTTTTGGCATGAAAAATGCATCCTACACCCCTGAAAATTCAGAATATGTTAGCAGCCCAAAAATAGGCCTTAACATGCATCTTAAGACTGCAATAAATGTTGAAAACTTTGGATGCCCAAAAAAGGGGTTTACAGGCATCCTAGACCCAATACAGTCCAGAAAATGTTGGTGGCCAAAAACTGTATCAGAGAGCTCTGAATGTCCCAAAAACATTTGCAGCCTGAAAGGGGCATTAACCTGCATCCAAGACCACTGAAATTCCCAATCAAATTTTTGGTACGAAAAATGCTACACCCCTGAAAGTTCAGAATATGTTAGCAGCCCAAAAAAGCTCTTAAAATGTATATTACGCCTGCAAAAATGTAGAAAACTTTGGAGCCCTCAAAAAGGGGTTTATAGGCATCCTAGACCCCCTAAAGTCCAGAATATGTTGGTCACCTAAAAACTGTGTGAGAGAGCTCTCAATGTCCCAAAAACATTTGCAGCCTGAAAGGGGCATTAGCCCGCATCCTAGACCACTGAAATTCCCAATAATATTTTTGACACGAAAAATGCATCCTACACCCCTGAAAATTCAGAATATGTTAGCAGCCCAAAAATAGGCCTTAACATGTATCTTAAGACTGCAAAAAATGTTGAAAACTTTGGATGCCCAAAAAGGGGTTTACAGGCATCCTAGAGCCCATAAAGTCCAGAAAATGTTGGTGGCCAAAAACTGTGTCAAAGAGCTCTGAATGTCCCAAAAACCTCTACAGCCTTAAAGGGGCATTAACCTGCATCCTAGACCACTGAAATTCCCAATTATATTTTTGGCACGAAAAATGCTACACCCCTGAAAGTTCAGAATATGTTAGCAGCCCAAAAAAGGCCTTAAAATGCATCTTAAGCCTGCAAAAATGTAGAAAACTTTGGAGGCCCAGAAAAGGGGTTTACAGGCATCCTAGACCCCCTAAACTCCAGAAAATGTTGTTGGGAAAAAACGGTGCTGGGGAGCTCCGAATGTCCCAAAAACATTTGCAGCCTGAAAGGGGCATTAATCCGCATCCCAGACCACTGAAGTTCCCAACAATATTTTTGGCATGAAAAAAGCATCCTACACCCCTGAAAGTTCAGAATATGTTCGCAGCCCGAAAAAGGCCTTAAAATGTATATTAAGCCTGCAAAAATGTAGAAAACTTTGGAGGCCTCAAAAAGGGGTTTACAGGCATCCTAGACACCCTAAAGTCCAGAAAATGCTGGTCGCCTAAAAACGGTGTCAGAGAGCTCTGAATGCCCCAAAAACATTTGCAGCCTGAAAAGGGCATTAACAGGCATCCTAGACCACTGAAATTCCCAACAATATTTTTGACACGAAAAATGCATCCTACACCCCTGAAAATTCAGAATATGTTAGCAGCCCAAAAATAGGCCTTAACATGAATCTTAAGACTGCAAAAAATGTTGAAAACTTTGGATGCCCAAAAAGGGGTTTACAGGCATCCTAGAGCCCATAAAGTCCAGAAAATGTTGGTGGCCAAAAACTGTGTCAGAGAGCTCTGAATGTCCCTAAAACCTTTACAGCCTGAAAGGGGCATTAACCTGCATCCTAGACCACTGAAATTCCCAATTATATTTTTGGCACGAAAAATGGTACACCCCTGAAAGTTCAGAATATGTTAGCAGCCCAAAAAAGGCCTTAAAATGCATCTTAAGCCTGCAAAAATGTAGAAAACTTTGGAGGCCCAGAAAAGGGGTTTACAGGCATCCTAGACCCCCTAAACTCCAGAAAATGTTGTTGGGAAAAAACGGTGCTGGAGAGCTCCGAATGTCCCAAAAACATTTGCAGCCTGAAAGGGGCATTAACCCGCATCCTAGACCACTGAAATTCCCACCAATATTTTTGGCATGAAAAAAGCATCCTACACCCCTGAAAGTTCAGAATATGTTAGCAGCCCAAAAAAGGCATTAAAATGTATATTAAGCCTGCAAAAATGTAGAAAACTTTGAAGGCCTCAAAAAGGGGTTTACAAGCATCCTAGACACCCTAAAGTCCAGAAAATGTTGGTCGCCTAAAAACGGGGTCAGAGAGCTCTGAATGTCCCAAAAACATTTGCAGCCTGAAAGGGGCATTAACCCGCATCCTAGACCACTGAAATTCCCAATAATATTTTTGGCACAAAAAATGTATCCTACACCCCTTAAAATTCAGAATATGTTAGCAGCCCAAAAATAGGCCTTAACATGCATTTTAAGACTGCAAAAAATGTTGAAAACTTTGGATGCCCAAAAAAGGGGTTTACAGGCATCCTAGACCCCCTAAAGTCCAGACAATGCTGGTCGCCTAAAAATGGTGTCAGAGAGCTGTGAATGTCCCAAAAACATTTGCAGCCTGAAAAGGGCATTAACAGGCATCCTAGACCACTGAAATTCCCAACAATATTTTTGGCATGAAAAATGCATCCTACACCCCTGAAAATTCAGAATATGTTAGCAGCCCAAAAATAGGCCTTAACATGCATCTTAAGACTGCAATAAATGTTGAAAACTTTGGATGCCCAAAAAAGGGGTTTACAGGCATCCTAGAGCCCATAAAGTCCAGAAAATGTTGGTGGCCAAAAACTGTGTCAGAGAGCTCTGAATGTCTCAAAAACATTTGCAGCCTGAAAGGGGCATTAACCCGCATCCTAGACCAGTGAAATTCCCAACAATATTTTTGGCATGAAAAATGCATCCTACACCCCTGAAAATTCAGAATATGTTAGCAGCCCAAAAATAGGCCTTAACATGCATCTTAAGACTGCAATAAATGTTGAAAACTTTGGATGCCCAAAAACGGGGTTTACAGGCATCCTAGACCCAATAAAGTCCAGAAAATGTTGGTGGCCAAAAACTGTATCAGAGAGCTCTGAATGTCCCAAAAACATTTGCAGCCTGAAAGGGGCATTAACCTGCATCCAATACCACTGAAATTCCCAATCAAATTTTTGGTACGAAAAATGCTACACCCCTGAAAGTTCAGAATATGTTAGCAGCCCAAAAAAGCTCTTAAAATGTATATTACGCCTGCAAAAATGTAGAAAACTTTGGAGCCCTCAAAAAGGGGTTTATAGGCATCCTAGACCCCCTAAAGTCCAGAATATGTTGGTCACCTAAAAACTGTGTGAGAGAGCTCTCAATGTCCCAAAAACATTTGCAGCCTGAAAGGGGCATTAGCCCGCATCCTAGACCACTGAAATTCCCAATAATATTTTTGACACAAAAAATGCATCCTACACCCCTGAAAATTCAGAATATGTTAGCAGCCCAAAAATAGGCCTTAACATGTATCTTAAGACTGCAAAAAATGTTGAAAACTTTGGATGCCCAAAAAGGGGTTTACAGGCATCCTAGAGCCCATAAAGTCCAGAAAATGTTGGTGGCCAAAAACTGTGTCAAAGAGCTCTGAATGTCCCAAAAACCTCTACAGCCTTAAAGGGGCATTAACCTGCATCCTAGACCACTGAAATTCCCAATTATATTTTTGGCACGAAAAATGGTACACCCCTGAAAGTTCAGAATATGTTAGCAGCCCAAAAAAGGCCTTAAAATGCATCTTAAGCCTGCAAAAATGTAGAAAACTTTGGAGGCCCAGAAAAGGGGTTTACAGGCATCCTAGACCCCCTAAACTCCAGAAAATGTTGTTGGGAAAAAACGGTGCTGGGGAGCTCCGAATGTCCCAAAAACATTTGCAGCCTGAAAGGGGCATTAACCCGCATCCTAGACCACTGAAGTTCCCAACAATATTTTTGTCATGAAAAAAGCATCCTACACCCCTGAAAGTTCAGAATATGTTCGCAGCCCAAAAAAGGCCTTAAAATGTATATTAAGCCTGCAAAAATGTAGAAAACTTTGGAGGCCTCAAAAAGGGGTTTACAGGCATCCTAGACACCCTAAAGTCCAGAAAATGCTGGTCGCCTAAAAACGGTGTCAGAGAGCTCTGAATGCCCCAAAAACATTTGCAGCCTGAAAAGGGCATTAACAGGCATCCTAGACCACTGAAATTCCCAACAATATTTTTGACACGAAAAATGCATCCTACACCCCTGAAAATTCAGAATATGTTAGCAGCCCAAAAATAGGCCTTAACATGAATCTTAAGACTGCAAAAAATGTTGAAAACTTTGGATGCCCAAAAAGGGGTTTACAGGCATCCTAGAGCCCATAAAGTCCAGAAAATGTTGGTGGCCAAAAACTGTGTCAGAGAGCTCTGAATGTCCCAAAAACCTTTACAGCCTGAAAGGGGCATTAACCTGCATCCTAGACCACTGAAATTCCCAATTATATTTTTGGCACGAAAAATGGTACACCCCTGAAAGTTCAGAATATGTTAGCAGCCCAAAAAAGGCCTTAAAATGCATCTTAAGCCTGCAAAAAAGTAGAAAACTTTGGAGGCCCAGAAAAGGGGTTTACAGGCATCCTAGAGTCCCTAAACTCCAGAAAATGTTGTTGGGAAAAAACGGTGCTGGAGAGCTCCGAATGTCCCAAAAACATTTGCAGCCTGAAAGGGGCATTAACCCGCATCCTAGACCACTGAAATTCCCACCAATATTTTTGGCATTAAAAAAGCATCCTACACCCCTGAAAGTTCAGAATATGTTAGCAGCCCAAAAAAGGCATTAAAATGTATATTAAGCCTGCAAAAATGTAGAAAACTTTGAAGGCCTCAAAAAGGGGTTTACAAGCATCCTAGACACCCTAAAGTCCAGAAAATGTTGGTCGCCTAAAAACGGGGTCAGAGAGCTCTGAATGTCCCAAAAACATTTGCAGCCTGAAAGGGGCATTAACCCGCATCCTAGACCACTGAAATTCCCAATAATATTTTTGGCACAAAAAATGTATCCTACACCCCTGAAAATTCAGAATATGTTAGCAGCCCAAAAATAGACCTTAACATGCATTTTAAGACTGCAAAAAATGTTGAAAACTTTGGATGCCCAAAAAAGGGGTTTACAGGCATCCTAGACCCCCTAAAGTCCAGAAAATGCTGGTCGCCTAAAAACGGTGTCAGAGAGCTCTGAATGTCCCAAAAACATTTGCAGCCTAAAAAGGGCATTAACAGGCATCCTAGACCACTGAAATTCCCAACAATATTTTTGGCATGAAAAATGCATCCTACACCCCTGAAAATTCAGAATATGTTAGCAGCCCAAAAATAGGCCTTAACATGCATCTTAAGACTGCAATAAATGTTGAAAACTTTGGATGCCCAAGAAAGGGGTTTACAGGCATCCTAGACCCCATAAAGTCCAGAAAATATTGGTGGCCAAAAACTGTATCAGAGAGCTCTGAATGTCCCAAAAACATTTGCAGCCTGAAAGGGGCATTAACCTGCATCCAAGACCACTGAAATTCCCAATTACATTTTTGGCACGAAAAATGCTACTCCCCTGAAAGTTCAGAATATGTTAGCAGACCAAAAAAGGCCTTAAAATGTATATTAAGCCTGCAAAAATGCAGAAAACTTTGGAGGCCTCAAAAAGGGGTTTACAGGCATAAAGACCCCCTAAAGTCCAGAAAATGTTGGTCACCTAAAAACTGTGTGAGAGAGCTCTCAATGTCCCAAAAACATTTGCAGCCTGAAAGGACATTAACACGCATCCTGGACCACTGAAATTCCCAATAATATTTTTGGCACGAAAAATGCATCCTACACCCCTGAAAATTCAGAATATGTTAGCAGCCCAAAAATAGGCCCTAACATGCATCTTACTGCAGAAAATGTTGAAAACTTTGGATGCCCAAAAAAGGGGTTTACAGGCATCCTAGAGCCCATAAAGTCCAGAAAATGTTGGTGGGAAAAAACGGTGCTGGAGAGCTCCGAATGTCCCAAAAACATTTGCAGCCTGAAAGGGGCATTAACCCGCATCCTAGACCACTGAAGCTCCCAACAATATTTTTGGCATGAAAAAAGCATCCTACACCCCTGAAAGTTCAGAATATGTTAGCAGCCCAAAAAAGGCTTTAAAATATATATTAAGCCTGCAAAAATGTAAAAAACTTTGGAGGCCTCAAAAAGGGGTTTACAGGCTTCCTAGACACCCTAAAGTCCAGAAAATGTTGGTCGCCTAAAAACGGGGTCTGAGAGCTCTGAATGTCCCAAAAACATTTGCAGCCTGAAAGGGGCATTAACCCACATCCTAGACCACTGAAATTCCCAACAATATTTTTGGCATGAAAAATGCATCCTACACCCCTGAAAATTCAGAATATGTTAGCAGCCCAAAAATAGGCCTTCACATGCATCTTAAGACTGCAATAAATGTTGAAAACTTTGGATGCCCAAAAAAGGGGTTTACAGGCATCCTAGACCCCATGAAGTCCAGAAAATGTTGGTGGCCAAAAACTGTATCAGAGAGCTCTGAATGTCCCAAAAACATTTGCAGCCTGAAAGGGGCATTAACCTGCATCCAAGACCACTGAAATTCCCAATTACATTTTTGGCACGAAAAATGCTACTCCCCTGAAAGTTCAGAATATGTTAGCAGACCAAAAAAGGCCTTAAAATGTATATTAAGCCTGCAAAAATGTAGAAAACTTTGGAGGCCTCAAAAAGGGGTTTACAGGCATCTAGACCCCCTAAAGTCCAGAAAATGTTGGTCACCTAAAAACTGTGTGAGAGAGCTCTCAATGTCCCAAAAATATTTGCAGCCTGAAAGGGGCATTAACAGGCATCCTAGACCACTGAAATTCCCAATAATATTTTTGGCACGAAAAATGCATCCTACACCCCTGAAAATTCAGAATATGTTAGCAGCCCAAAAAAGGCCTTAAAATGTATATTAAGCCTGCAAAAATGTAGAAAACTTTGGAGGCCTCAAAAAGGGGTTTACAGGCATCTAGACCCCCTAAAGTCCAGAAAATGTTGGTCACCTAAAAACTGTGTCAGAGAGCTCTGAATGTCCCAAAAACATTTGCAGCCTGAAAGGGGCATTAACCTGCATCCAAGACCACTGAAATTCCCAATAATATTTTTGGCACGAAAAATGCTACTCCCCTGAAAGTTCAGAATATGTTAGCAGACCAAAAAAGGCCTTAAAATGTATATTAAGCCTGCAAAAATGTAGAAAACTTTGGAGGCCTCAAAAAGGGGTTTACAGGCATCCTAGACCCCCTAAAGTCCAGAAAATGCTGGTCGCTTAAAAACGGTGTCAGAGAGCTCTGAATGTCCCAAAAACATTTGCAGCCTAAAAAGGGCATTAACAGGCATCCTAGACCACTGAAATTCCCAACAATATTTTTGGCATGAAAAATGCATCCTACACCCCTGAAAATTCAAAATATGTTAGCAGCCCAAAAATAGGCCTTAACATGCATCTTAAGACTGCAATAAATGTTGAAAACTTTGGATGCCCAAAAAAGGGGTTTACAGGCATCCTAGACCCCATAAAGTCCAGAAAATATTGGTGGCCAAAAACTGTGTCAGAGAGCTCTGAATGTCCCAAAAACCTTTACAGCCTGAAAGGGGCATTAACCTGCATCCTAGACCACTGAAATTCCCAATTATATTTTTGGCACGAAAAATGGTACACCCCTGAAAGTTCAGAATATGTTAGCAGCCCAAAAAAGGCCTTAAAATGCACCTTAAGCCTGCAAAAATGTAGAAAACTTTGGAGGCCCAGAAAAGGGGTTTACAGGCATCCTAGACCCCCTAAACTCCAGAAAATGTTGTTGGGAAAAAACGGTGCTGGAGAGCTCCGAATGTCCCAAAAACATTTGCAGCCTGAAAGGGGCATTAACCCGCATCCTAGACCACCGATATTCCCAACAATATTTTTGGCATGAAAAAAGCATCCTACACCCCTGAAAGTTCAGAATATGTTAGCAGCCCAAAAAAGGCATTAAAATGTATATTAAGCCTGCAAAAATGTAGAAAACTTTGGAGGCCTCAAAAAGGGGTTTACAGGCATCTAGACCCCCTAAAGTCCAGAAAATGTTGGTCACCTAAAAACTGTGTGAGAGAGCTCTCAATGTCCCAAAAACATTTGCAGCCTGAAAGGGGCATTAACACGCATCCTAGACCACTGAAATTCCCAATAATATTTTTGGCACGAAAAATGCATCCTATACCCCTGAAAATTCAGAATATGTTAGCAGCCCAAAAATAGGCCCTAACATGCATCTTACTGCAGAAAATGTTGAAAACTTTGGATGCCCAAAAAAGGGGTTTACAGGCATCCTAGAGCCCATAAAGTCCAGAAAATGTTGGTGGCCAAAAACTGTGTCAGCGAGCTCTGAATGTCCCAAAAACCTTTGCAGCCTGAAAGGGGCATTAACTTGCATCCTAGACCACTGAAATTCCCAATTATATTTTTGGCACGAAAAATGCTACACCCCTGAAAGTTCAGAATATGTTAGCAGCCCAAAAACGGCCTTAAAATGCATCTTAAGCCTGCAAAAATGTAGAAAACTTTGGAGGCCCAGAAAAGGGGTTTACAGGCATCCTAGATCCCCTAAACTCCAGAAAATGTTGTTGGGAAAAAACGGTGCTGGAGAGCTCCGAATGTCCCAAAAACATTTGCCGCCTGAAAGGGGCATTAACCCGCATCCTAGACCACTGAAGTTCCCAACAATATTTTTGGCATGAAAAAAGCATCCTACACCCCTGAAAATTCAGAATATGTTAGCAGCCCAAAAATAGGCCTTAACATTCATCTTAAGACTGCAAAAAATGTTGAAAACTTTGGATGCCCAAAAAAGGGGTTTACAGGCATACTAGAGCCCATAAAGTCCAGAAAATGTTGGTGGCCAAAAACTGTGTCAGAGAGCTCTGAATGTCCCAAAAAAATTTGCAGCCTGAAAAGGGCATTAACAGGCATCCTAGACCACTGAAATTCCCAACAATATTTTTGGCATGAAAAATGCATCCTACACCCCTGAAAATTCAGAATATGTTAGCAGCCCAAAAATAGGCCTTAACATGCATCTTAAGACTGCAATAAATGTTGAAAACTTTGGATGCCCAAAAAAGGGGTTTACAGGCATCCTAGAGCCCATAAAGTCCAGAAAATGTTGGTGGCCAAAAACTGTGTCAGAGAGCTCTGAATGTCTCAAAAACATTTGCAGCCTGAAAGGGGCATTAACCCGCATCCTAGACCACTGAAGTTCCCAACAATATTTTTGGCATGAAAAAAGCATCCTACACCCCTGAAAGTTCAGAATATGTTAGCAGCCCAAAAAAGGCGTTAAAATATATATTAAGCCTGCAAAAATGTAGAAAACTTTGGAGGCCTCAAAAAGGGGTTTACAGGAATCCTAGACACCCTAATGTCCAGAAAATGTTGGTCGCCTAAAAACAGAGTCAGAGAGCTCTGAATGTCCCAAAAACATTTGCAGCCTGAAAGGGGCATTAACCCGCATCCTAGACCACTGAAATTCCCAATAATATTTTTGGCACGAAAAATGTATCCTACACCGCTGAAAATTCAGAATATGTTAGCAGCCCAAAAATAGGCCTTAACATGCATTTTAAGACTGCAAAAAATTTTGAAAACTTTGGATGCCCAAAAAAGGGGTTTACAGGCATCCTAGACCCCCTAAAGTCCAGAAAATGCTGGTCGCCTAAAAACGGTGTCAGAGAGCTCTGAATGTCCCAAAAACATTTGCAGCCTGAAAAGGGCATTAACAGGCATCCTAGACCACTGAAATTCCCAACAATATTTTGGCATGAAAAATGCATCCTACACCCCTGAAAATTCAGAATATGTTAGCAGCCCAAAAATAGGCCTTAACATACATCTTAAGACTGCAATAAATGTTGAAAACTTTGGATGCCCAAAAAAGGGGTTTACAGGCATCCTAGACCCAATAAAGTCCAGAAAATGTTGGTGGCCAAAAACTGTATCAGAGAGCTCTGAATGTCCCAAAAACATTTGCAGCCTGAAAGGGGCATTAACCTGCATCCTAGACCACTGAAATTCCCAATTATATTTTTGGCACGAAAAATGGTACACCCCTGAAAGTTCAGAATATGTTAGCAGCCCAAAAAAGGCCTTAAAATTCATCTTAAGCCTGCAAAAATGTAGAAAACTTTGGAGGCCCAGAAAAGGGGTTTACAGGCATCCTAGACCCCCTAAACTCCAGAAAATGTTGTTGGGAAAAAACGGTGCTGGAGAGCTCCGAATGTCCCAAAAACATTTGCAGCCTGAAAGGGGCATTAACCCGCATCCTAGACCACTGAAATTCCCAACAATATTTTTGGCATGAAAAAAGCATCCTACACCCCTGAAAGTTCAGAATATGTTAGCAGCCCAAAAAGGCATTAAAATGTATATTAAGCCTGCAAAAATGTAGAAAACTTTGAATGCCTCAAAAAGGGGTTTACAGGCATCCTAGACACCCTAAAGTCCAGAAAATGTTGGTCGCCTAAAAACGGGGTCAGAGAGCTCTGAATGTCCCAAAAACATTTGCAGCCTGAAAGGGGCATTAACCCGCATCCTAGACCACTGAAATTCCCAATAATATTTTTGGCACGAAAAATGTATCCTACACCCCTGAAAATTCAGAATATGTTAGCAGCCCAAAAATAGGCCTTAACATGCATTTTAAGACTGCAAAAAATGTTGAAAACTTTGGATGCCCAAAAAAGGGGTTTACAGGCATCCTAGACCCCCTAAAGTCCAGAAAATGCTGGTCGCCTAAAAACGGTGTCAGAGAGCTCTGAATGTCCCAAAAACATTTGCAGCCTGAAAAGGGCATTAACAGGCATCCTAGACCACTGAAATTCCCAACAATATTTTTGGCATGAAAAATGCATCCTACACCCCTGAAAATTCAGAATATGTTAGCAGCCCAAAAATAGGCCTTAACATGCATCTTAAGACTGCAATAAATGTTGAAAACTTTGGATGCCCAAAAAAGGGGTTTACAGGCATCCTAGACCCCATAAAGTCCAGAAAATGTTGGTGGCCAAAAACTGTATCAGAGAGCTCTGAATATCCCAAAAACATTTGCAGCCTGAAAGGGACATTAACCTGCATCCAAGACCACTGAAATTCCCAATTACATTTTTGGCACGAAAAATGCTACTCCCCTGAAAGGTCAGAATATGTTAGCAGACCAAAAAAGGCCTTAAAATGTATATTAAGCCTGCAAAAATGTAGAAAACTTTGGAGGCCTCAAAAAGGGGTTTACAGGCATCTAGACCCCCTAAAGTCCAGAAAATGTTGGTCACCTAAAAACTGTGTGAGAGAGCTCTCAATGTCCCAAAAACATTTGCAGCCTGAAAGGGGCATTAACAGGCATCCTAGACCACTGAAATTCCCAATAATATTTTTGGCACGAAAAATGCATCCTACACCCCTGAAAATTCAGAATATGTTAGCAGCCCAAAAAAGGCCTTAAAATGTATATTAAGCCTGCAAAAATGTAGAAAACTTTGGAGGCCTCAAAAAGGGGTTTACAGGCATCTAGACCCCCTAAAGTCCAGAAAATGTTGGTCACCTAAAAACTGTGTCAGAGATCTCTGAATGTCCCAAAAACATTTGCAGCCTGAAAGGGGCATTAACCTGCATCCAAGACCACTGAAATTCCCAATAATATTTTTGCCACGAAAAAAGCTACTCCCCTGAAAGTTCAGAATATGTTAGCAGACCAAAAAAGGCCTTAAAATGTATATTAAGCCTGCAAAAATGTAGAAAACTTTGGAGGCCTCAAAAAGGGGTTTACAGGCATCTAGACCCCCTAAAGTCCAGAAAATGTTGGTCACCTAAAAACTGTGTGAGAGAGCTCTCAATGTCCCAAAAACATTTGCAGCCTGAAAGGGGCATTAACACGCATCCTAGACCACTGAAATTCCCAATAATATTTTTGGCACGAAAAATGCATCCTACACCCCTGAAAATTCAGAATATGTTAGCAGCCCAAAAATAGGCCCTAACATGCATCTTACTGCAGAAAATGTTGAAAACTTTGGATGCCCAAAAAAGGGGTTTACAGGCATCCTAGAGCCCATAAAGTCCAGAAAATGTTGGTGGCCAAAAACTGTGTCAGCGAGCTCTGAATGTCCCAAAAACCTTTGCAGCCTGAAAGGGGCATTAACTTGCATCCTAGACCACTGAAATTCCCAATTATATTTTTGGCACGAAAAATGCTACACCCCTGAAAGTTCAGAATATGTTAGCAGCCCAAAAAAGGCCTTAAAATGCATCTTAAGCCTGCAAAAATGTAGAAAACTTTGGAGGCCCAGAAAAGGGGTTTACAGGCATACTAGAGCCCATAAAGTCCAGAAAATGTTGGTGGCCAAAAACTGTGTCAGAGAGCTCTGAATGTCCCAAAAACATTTGCAGTCTGAAAGGGGCATTAACCTGCATCCAAGACCACTGAAATTCCCAATTACATTTTTGGCATGAAAAATGCTACACCCCTGAAAGTTCAGAATATGTTAGCAGCCCAAAAAAGGCCTTAAAATATATATTAAGCCTGCAAAAATGTAGAAAACTTTGGAGGCCTCAAAAAGGGGTTTACAGGCATCCTAGACCCCCTAAAGTCCAGAAAATGTTGGTCACCTAAAAACTGTGTGAGAGAGCTCTCAATGTCCCAAAAGCATTTGCAGCCTGAAAGGGGCATTAACCCGCATCCTAGACCACTGAAATTCCCAATAATATTTTTGACACGAAAAATGCATCCTACACCCCAGAAAATTCAGAATATGTTAGCAGCCCAAAAATAGGCCTTAACATGCATTTTAAGACTGCAAAAATTGTTGAAAACTTTGGATGCCCAAAAAAGGGGTTTACAGGCATCCTAGACACCCAAAAGTCCAGAAAATGTTGGTCGCCTAAAAAAAGAGTCAGAGAGCTCTGAATGTCCCAAAAACATTTGCAGCCAGAAAGGGGCATTAACCCGCATCCTAGACCACTTAAATTCCCAATAATATTTTTGGCACGAAAAATGTATCCTACACCCCTGAAAATTCAGAATATGTTAGCAGCCCAAAAATAGGCCTTAACATGCATTTTAAGACTGCAAAAAATGTTGAAAACTTTGGATGCCCAAAAAAGGGGTTTACAGGCATCCTAGACCCCCTAAAGTCCAGAAAATGCTGGTTGCCTAAAAACGGTGTCAGAGAGCTGTGAATGTCCCAAAAACATTTGCAGCCTGAAAAGGGCATTAACAGGCATCCTAGACCACTGAAATTCCCAACAATATTTTTGGCATGAAAAATGCATCCTACACCCCTGAAAATTCAGAATATGTTAGCAGCCCAAAAATAGGCCTTAACATGCATCTTAAGACTGCAATAAATGTTGAAAACTTTGGATGCCCAAAAAAGGGGTTTACAGGCATCCTAGAGCCCATAAAGTCCAGAAAATGTTGGTGGCCAAAAACTGTGTCAGAGAGCTCTGAATGTCCCAAAAGCATTTGCAGCCTGAAAGGGGCATTAACCAGCATCCTAGACCACTGAAATTCCCAATAATATTTTTGACACGAAAAATGCATCCTACACCCCAGAAAATTCAGAATATGTTAGCAGCCCAAAAATAGGCCTTAACATGCATTTTAAGACTGCAAAAATTGTTGAAAACTTTGGATGCCCAAAAAAGGGGTTTACAGGCATCCTAGACCCCCTAAAGTCCAGAAAATGCTGGTTGCCTAAAAACGGTGTCAGAGAGCTGTGAATGTCCCAAAAACATTTGCAGCCTGAAAAGGGCATTAACAGGCATCCTAGACCACTGAAATTCCCAACAATATTTTTGGCATGAAAAATGCATCCTACACCCCTGAAAATTCAGAATATGTTAGCAGCCCAAAAATAGGCCTTAACATGCATCTTAAGACTGCAATAAATGTTGAAAACTTTGGATGCCCAAAAAAGGGGTTTACAGGCACCCTAGAGCCCATAAAGTCCAGAAAATGTTGGTGGCCAAAAACTGTGTCAGAGAGCTCTGAATGTCTCAAAAACATTTGCAGCCTGAAAGGGGCATTAACCCGCATCCTAGACCACTGAAGTTCCCAACAATATTTTTGGCATGAAAAAAGCATCCTACACCCCTGAAAGTTCAGAATATGTTAGCAGCCCAAAAAAGGCGTTAAAATATATATTAAGCCTGCAAAAATGTAGAAAACTTTGGAGGCCTCAAAAAGGGGTTTACAGGAATCCTAGACACCCTAAAGTCCAGAAAATTTTGGTCGCCTAAAAACAGAGTCAGAGAGCTCTGAATGTCCCAAAAACATTTGCAGCCTGAAAGGGGCATTAACCCGCATCCTAGACCACTGAAATTCCCAATAATATTTTTGGCACCAAAAATGTATCCTACACCCCTGAAAATTCAGAATATGTTAGCAGCCCAAAAATAGGCCTTAACATGCATTTTAAGACTGCAAAAAATGTTGAAAACTTTGGATGCCCAAAAAAGGGGTTTACAGGCATCCTAGAGCCCCTAAACTCCAGAAAATGTTGTTGGGAAAAAACGGTGCTGGAGAGCTCCGAATGTCCCAAAAACATTTGCAGCCTGAAAGGGGCATTAACCCGCATCCTAGACCACTGAAGTTCCCAACAATATTTTTGGCATGAAAAAAGCATCCTACACCCCTGAAAGTTCAGAATATGTTAGCAGCCCAAAAAAGGCTTTAAAATATATATTAAGCCTGCAAAGATGTAGAAAACTTTGGAGGCCCAGAAAAGGGGTTTACAGGCATCCTAGACCCCCTAAACTCCAGAAAATGTTGTTGGGAAAAAATGGTGCTGGAGAGCTCCGAATGTCCCAAAAACATTTGCAGCCTGAAAGGGGCATTAACCCGCATCCTAGACCACTGAAGTTCCCAACAATATTTTTGGCATGAAAAAAGCATCCTACACCCCTGAAAGTTCAGAATATGTTAGCAGCCCAAAAAAGGCTTTAAAATATATATTAAGCCTGCAAAAATGTAGAAAACTTTGGAGGCCTCAAAAAGGGGTTTACAGGCATCCTAGACACCCTAAAGTCTAGAAAATGTTGGTCCCCTAAAAACAGAGTCAGAGAGCTCTGAATGTCCCAAAAACATTTGCAGCCTGAAAGGGGCATTTACCCGCATCTTAGACCACTGAAATTCCCAATAATATTTTTAGCACGAAAAATGTATCCTACACCCCTGAAAATTCAGAATATGTTAGCAGCCCAAAAATAGGCCTTAACATTCATCTTAAGACTGCAAAAATGTAGAAAACTTTGGAGGCCCAGAAAAGGGGTTTACAGGCATCCTAGACCCCCTAAACTGCAGAAAATGTTGGTCACCTAATAACTGTGTGAGAGAGCTCTCAATGTCCCAAAAGCATTTGCAGCCTGAAAGGGGCATTAACCCGCATCCTAGACCACTGAAATTCCCAATAATATTTTTGACACGAAAAATGCATCCTACACCCCAGAAAATTCAGAATATGTTAGCAGCCCAAAAATAGGCCTTAACATGCATTTTAAGACTGCAAAAAATGTTGAAAACTTTGGATGCCCAAAAAGGGGTTTACAGGCATCCTAGACCCCCTAAAGTCCAGAAAATGCTGGTCGCCTAAAAACGGTGTCAGAGAGCTGTGAATGTCCCAAAAACATTTGCAGCCTGAAAAGGACATTAACAGGCATCCTAGACCACTGAAATTCCCAACAATATTTTTGGCATGAAAAATGCATCCTACACCCCTGAAAATTCAGAATATGTTAGCAGCCCAAAAATAGGCCTTACCATGCATCTTAAGACTGCAATAAATGTTGAAAACTTTGGATGCCCAAAAAAGGGGTTTACAGGCATCCTAGAGCCCATAAAGTCCAGAAAATGTTGGTGGCCAAAAACTGTGGCAGAGAGCTCTGAATGTCCCAAAAACATTTGCATTCTGAAAGGGGCATTAACCCGCATCCTAGACCACTGAAGTTCCCAACAATATTTTTGGCATGAAAAAAGCATCCTACACCCCTGAAAGTTCAGAATATGTTAGCAGCCCAAAAAAGGCGTTAAAATATATATTAAGCCTGCAAAAATGTAGAAAACTTTGGAGGCCTCAAAAAGGGGTTTACAGGAATCCTAGACACCCTAAAGTCCAGAAAATGTTGGTCGCCTAAAAACAGAGTCAGAGAGCTCTGAATGTCCCAAAAACATTTGCAGCCTGAAAGGGGCATTAACCCGCATCCTAGACCACTGAAATTCCCAATAATATTTTTGGCTCGAAAAATGTATCCTACACCCCTGAAAATTCAGAATATGTTAGTAGCCCAAAAATAGGCCTTAACATGCATTTTAAGACTGCAAAAAATGTTGAAAACTTTGGATGCCCAAAAAAGGGGTTTACAGGCATCCTAGACCCCCTAAAGTCCAGAAAATGCTGGTCGCCTAAAAACGGTGTCAGAGAGCTCTGAATTTCCCAAAAACATTTGCAGCCTGAAAAGGGCATTAACAGGCATCCTAGACCACTGAAATTCCCAACAATATTTTTGGCATGAAAAATGCATCCTACACCCCTAAAAATTCAGAATATGTTAGCAGCCCAAAAATAGGCCTTAACATGCATCTTAAGACTGCAATAAATGTTGAAAACTTTGGATGCCGAAAAGAGGGGTTTACAGGCATCCTAGACCCCATAAAGTCCAGAAAATGTTGGTGGCCAAAAACTGTATCAGAGAGCTCTGAATGTCCCAAAAACATTTGCAGCCTGAAAGGGGCATTAACCTGCATCCAAGACCACTGAAATTCCCAATTACATTTTTGGCACGGAAAATGCTACTCCCCTGAAAGTTCAGAATATGTTAGCAGACCAAAAAAGGCCTTAAAATGTATATTAAGCCTGCAAAAATGTAGAAAACTTTGGAGGCCTCAAAAAGGGGTTTACAGGCATCTAGACCCCCTAAAGTCCAGAAAATGTTGGTCACCTAAAAATTGTGTGAGAGAGCTCTCAATGTCCCAAAAACATTTGCAGCCTGAAAGGGGCATTAACAGGGATCCTAGACCACTGAAATTCCCAATAATATTTTTGGCACGAAAAATGCATCCTACACCCCTGAAAATTCAGAATATGTTAGCAGCCCAAAAATAGGCCCTAACATGCATCTTAAGACTGCAGAAAATGTTGAAAACTTTGGATGCCCAAAAAAGGGGTTTACAGGCATCCTAGAGCCCATAAAGTCCAGAAAATGTTGGTGGCCAAAAACTGTGTCAGCGAGCTCTGAATGTCCCAAAAACCTTTGCAGCCTGAAAGGGGCATTAAATTGCATCCTAGACCACTGAAATTCCCAATTATATTTTTGGCACGAAAAATGCTACACCCCTGAAAGTTCAGAATATGTTAGCAGCCCAAAAAAGGCCTTAAAATGCATCTTAAGACTGCAATAAATGTAGAAAACTTTGGAGGCCTCAAAAAGGGGTTTACAGGCATCCTAGACCCCCTAAAGTCCAGAAAATGTTGGTCACCTAATAACTGTGTGAGAGAGCTCTCAATGTCCCAAAAGCATTTGCAGCCTGAAAGGGGCATTAACCCGCATCCTAGACCACTGAAATTCCCAATAATATTTTTGACACGAAAAATGCATCCTACACCCCAGAAAATTCAGAATATGTTAGCAGCCCAAAAATAGGCCTTAACATGCATTTTAAGACTGCAAAAAATGTTGAAAACTTTGGATGCCCAAAAAAGGGGTTTACAGGCATCCTAGACCCCCTAAAGTCCAGAAAATGCTGGTCGCCTAAAAACGGTGTCAGAGAGCTGTGAATGTCCCAAAAACATTTGCAGCCTGAAAAGGGCATTAACAGGCATCCTAGACCACTGAAATTCCCAACAATATTTTTGGCATGAAAAATGCATCCTACACCCCTGAAAATTCAGAATATGTTAGTAGCCCAAAAATAGGCCTTAACATGCCTCTTAAGACTGCAATAAATGTTGAAAACTTTGGATGCCCAAAAAAGGGGTTTACAGGCATCCTAGACCCCCTAAAGTCCCGAAAATGCTGGTCGCCTAAAAAGCGGTGTCAGAGAGCTCTGAATGTCAAACATTTGCAGCCTGAAAAGGGCATTAACAGGCATCCTAGACAACTGAAATGCCCAACAATATTTTTGGCATGAAAAATGCATCCTACACCCCTGAAAATTCAGAATATGTTAGCAGCCCAAAAATAGGCCTTAAAATGCCTCTTAAGACTGCAATAAATGTTGAAAACTTTGGAGGCCTCAAAAAGGGGTTTACAGGCATCCTAGACCCCCTAAAGTCCAGAAAATGTTGGTCACCTAATAACTGTGTGAGAGAGCTCTCAATGTCCCAAAAGCATTTGCAGCCTGAAAGGGGCATTAACCCGCATCCTAGACCACTGAAATTCCCAATAATATTTTTGACACGAAAAATGCATCCTACACCCAGAAAATTCAGAATATGTTAGCAGCCCAAAAATAGGCCTTAACATGCATTTTAAGACTGCAAAAAATGTTGAAAACTTTGGATGCCCAAAAAAGGGGTTTACAGGCATCCTAGAGCCCATAAAGTCCAGAAAATGTTGGTGGCCAAAAACTGTGTCAGCGAGCTCTGAATGTCCCAAAAACCTTTGCAGCCTGAAAGGGGCATTAAATTGCATCCTAGACCACTGAAATTCCCAATTATATTTTTGGCACGAAAAATGCTACACCCCTGAAAGTTCAGAATATGTTAGCATCCCAAAAAAGGCCTTAAAATGCATCTTAAGCCTGCAAAAATGTAGAAAACTTTGGAGGCCCAGAAAAGGGGTTTACAGGCATCCTAGACCCCCTAAACTCCAGAAAATGTTGTTGGGAAAAAACGGTGCTGGAGAGCTCCGAATGTCCCAAAAACATTTGCAGCCTGAAAGGGGCATTAACCCGCATCCTAGACCACTGAAGTTCCCAACAATATTTTTGGCATGAAAAAAGCATCCTACACCCCTGAAAGTTCAGAATATGTTAGCAGCCCAAAAAAGGCTTTAAAATATATATTAAGCCTGCAAAAATGTAGAAAACTTTGGAGGCCTCAAAAAGGGGTTTACAGGCATCCTAGACACCCTAAAGTCCAGAAAATGTTGGTCCCCTAAAAACAGAGTCAGAGAGCTCTGAATGTCCCAAAAACATTTGCAGCCTGAAAGGGGCATTTACCCGCATCCTAGACCACTGAAATTCCCAATAATATTTTTAGCACGAAAAATGTATCCTACACCCCTGAAAATTCAGAATATGTTAGCAGCCCAAAAATAGGCCTTAACATTCATCTTAAGACTGCAAAAATGTAGAAAACTTTGGAGGCCCAGAAAAGGGGTTTACAGGCATCCTAGACCCCCTAAACTCCAGAAAATGTTGGTGGCCAAAAACTGTGTCAGAGAGCTCTGAATGTCCCAAAAACATTTGCAGTCTGAAAGGGGCATTAACCTGCATCCAAGACCACTGAAATTCCCAATTACATTTTTGGCACGAAAAATGCTACACCCCTGAAAGTTCAGAATATGTTAGCAGCCCAAAAAAGGCCTTAAAATATATATTAAGCCTGCAAAAATCTAGAAAACTTTGGAGGCCTCAAAAAGGGGTTTACAGGCATCCTAGACCCCCTAAAGTCCAGAAAATGTTGGTCACCTAATAACTGTGTGAGAGAGCTCTCAATGTCCCAAAAGCATTTGCAGCCTGAAAGGGGCATTAACCCGCATCCTAGACCACTGAAATTCCCAATAATATTTTTGACACGAAAAATGCATCCTACACCCCAGAAAATTCAGAATATGTTAGCAGCCCAAAAATAGGCCTTAACATGCATTTTAAGACTGCAAAAAATGTTGAAAACTTTGGATGCCCAAAAAAGGGGTTTACAGGCATCCTAGACCCCCTAAAGTCCAGAAAATGCTGGTCGCCTAAAAACGGTGTCAGAGAGCTGTGAATGTCCCAAAAACATTTGCAGCCTGAAAAGGACATTAACAGGCATCCTAGACCACTGAAATTCCCAACAATATTTTTGGCATGAAAAATGCATCCTACACCCCTGAAAATTCAGAATATGTTAGCAGCCCAAAAATAGGCGTTAACATGCATCTTAAGACTGCAATAAATGTTGAAAACTTTGGATGCCCAAAAAAGGGGTTTACAGGCATCCTAGAGCCCATAAAGTCCAGAAAATGTTGGTGGCCAAAAACTGTGGCAGAGAGCTCTGAATGTCCCAAAAACATTTGCATTCTGAAAGGGGCATTAACCCGCATCCTAGACCACTGAAGTTCCCAACAATATTTTTGGCATGAAAAAAGCATCCTACACCCCTGAAAGTTCAGAATATGTTAGCAGCCCAAAAAAGGCGTTAAAATATATATTAAGCCTGCAAAAATGTAGAAAACTTTGGAGGCCTCAAAAAGGGGTTTACAGGAATCCTAGACACCCTAAAGTCCAGAAAATGTTGGTCACCTAAAAACAGAGTCAGAGAGCTCTGAATGTCCCAAAAACATTTGCAGCCTGAAAGGGGCATTAACCCGCATCCTAGACCACTGAAATTCCCAATAATATTTTTGGCTCGAAAAATGTATCCTACACCCCTGAAAATTCAGAATATGTTAGCAGCCCAAAAATAGGCCTTAACATGCAATTTAAGACTGCAAAAAATGTTGAAAACTTTGGATGCCCAAAAAAGGGGTTTACAGGCATCCTAGACCCCCTAACGTCCAGAAAATGCTGGTCGCCTAAAAACGGTGTCAGAGAGCTCTGAATGTCAAACATTTGCAGCGTGAAAAGGACATTAACAGGCGTCCTAGACAACTGAAATTCCCAACAATATTTTTGGCATGAAAAATGCATCCTACACCCCTGAAAATTCAGAATATGTTAGTAGCCCAAAAATAGGCCTTAACATGCATTTTAAGACTGCAAAAAATGTTGAAAACTTTGGATGCCCAAAAAAGGGGTTTACAGGCATCCTAGACCCCCTAAAGTCCAGAAAATGCTGGTCGCCTAAAAACGGTGTCAGAGAGCTCTGAATTTCCCAAAAACATTTGCAGCCTGAAAAGGGCATTAACAGGCATCCTAGACCACTGAAATTCCCAACAATATTTTTGGCATGAAAAATGCATCCTACACCCCTGAAAATTCAGAATATGTTAGCAGCCCAAAAATAGGCCTTAACATGCATCTTAAGACTGCAATAAATGTTGAAAACTTTGGATGCCGAAAAGAGGGGTTTACAGGCATCCTAGACCCCATAAAGTCCAGAAAATGTTGGTGGCCAAAAACTGTATCAGAGAGCTCTGAATGTCCCAAAAACATTTGCAGCCTGAAAGGGGCATTAACCTGCATCCAAGACCACTGAAATTCCCAATTACATTTTTGGCACGAAAAATGCTACTCCCCTGAAAGTTCAGAATATGTTAGCAGACCAAAAAAGGCCTTAAAATGTATATTAAGCCTGCAAAAATGTAGAAAACTTTGGAGGCCTCAAAAAGGGGTTTACAGGCATCTAGACCCCCTAAAGTCCAGAAAATGTTGGTCACCTAAAAATTGTGTGAGAGAGCTCTCAATGTCCCAAAAACATTTGCAGCCTGAAAGGGGCATTAACAGGCATCCTAGACCACTGAAATTCCCAATAATATTTTTGGCACGAAAAATGCATCCTACACCCCTGAAAATTCAGAATATGTTAGCAGCCCAAAAATAGGCCCTAACATGCATCTTAAGACTGCAGAAAATGTTGAAAACTTTGGATGCCCAAAAAAGGGGTTTACAGGCATCCTAGAGCCCATAAAGTCCAGAAAATGTTGGTGGCCAAAAACTGTGTCAGCGAGCTCTGAATGTCCCAAAAACCTTTGCAGCCTGAAAGGGGCATTAAATTGCATCCTAGACCACTGAAATTCCCAATTATATTTTTGGCACGAAAAATGCTACACCCCTGAAAGTTCAGAATATGTTAGCAGCCCAAAAAAGGCCTTAAAATGCATCTTAAGACTGCAATAAATGTAGAAAACTTTGGAGGCCTCAAAAAGGGGTTTACAGGCATCCTAGACCCCCTAAAGTCCAGAAAATGTTGGTCACCTAATAACTGTGTGAGAGAGCTCTCAATGTCCCAAAAGCATTTGCAGCCTGAAAGGGGCATTAACCCGCATCCTAGACCACTGAAATTCCCAATAATATTTTTGACACGAAAAATGCATCCTACACCCCAGAAAATTCAGAATATGTTAGCAGCCCAAAAATAGGCCTTAACATGCATTTTAAGACTGCAAAAAATGTTGAAAACTTTGGATGCCCAAAAAAGGGGTTTACAGGCATCCTAGACCCCCTAAAGTCCAGAAAATGCCGGTCGCCTAAAAACGGTGTCAGAGAGCTGTGAATGTCCCAAAAACATTTGCAGCCTGAAAAGGGCATTAACAGGCATCCTAGACCACTGAAATTCCCAACAATATTTTTGGCATGAAAAATGCATCCTACACCCCTGAAAATTCAGAATATGTTAGTAGCCCAAAAATAGGCCTTAACATGCCTCTTAAGACTGCAATAAATGTTGAAAACTTTGGATGCCCAAAAAAGGGGTTTACAGGCATCCTAGACCCCCTAAAGTCCCGAAAATGCTGGTCACCTAAAAAGCGGTGTCAGAGAGCTCTGAATGTCAAACATTTGCAGCCTGAAAAGGGCATTAACAGGCATCCTAGACAACTGAAATGCCCAACAATATTTTTGGCATGAAAAATGCATCCTACACCCCTGAAAATTCAGAATATGTTAGCAGCTCAAAAATAGGCCTTAAAATGCCTCTTAAGACTGCAATAAATGTTGAAAACTTTGGAGGCCTCAAAAAGGGGTTTACAGGCATCCTAGACCCCCTAAAGTCCAGAAAATGTTGGTCACCTAATAACTGTGTGAGAGAGCTCTCAATGTCCCAAAAGCATTTGCAGCCTGAAAGGGGCATTAACCCGCATCCTAGACCACTGAAATTCCCAATAATATTTTTGACACGAAAAATGCATCCTACACCCCAGAAAATTCAGAATATGTTAGCAGCCCAAAAATAGGCCTTAACATGCATTTTAAGACTGCAAAAAATGTTGAAAACTTTGGATGCCCAAAAAAGGGGTTTACAGGCATCCTAGACCCCCTAAAGTCCAGAAAATGCCGGTCGCCTAAAAACGGTGTCAGAGAGCTGTGAATGTCCCAAAAACATTTGCAGCCTGAAAAGGGCATTAACAGGCATCCTAGACCACTGAAATTCCCAACAATAATTTTGGCATGAAAAATGCATCCTACACCCCTGAAAATTCAGAATATGTTAATAGCCCAAAAATAGGCCTTAACATGCCTCTTAAGACTGCAATAAATGTTGAAAACTTTGGATGCCCAAAAAAGGGGTTTACAGGCATCCTAGACCCCCTAAAGTCCCGAAAATGCTGGTCGCCTAAAAAGCGGTGTCAGAGAGCTCTGAATGTCAAACATTTGCAGCCTGAAAAGGGCATTAACAGGCATCCTCGACAACTGAAATGCCCAACAATATTTTTGGCATGAAAAATGCATCCTACACTCCTGAAAATTCAGAATATGTTAGCAGCCCAAAAATAGGCCTTAAAATGCCTCTTAAGACTGCAATAAATGTTGAAAACTTTGGATGCCCAAAAAAGGGGTTTACAGGCATCCTAGAGCCCATAAAGTCCAGAAAATGTTGGTGGCCAAAAACTGTGTCAGAGAGCTCTGAATGTCCCAAAAACCTTTACTGCCTGAAAGGGGCATTAACCTGCATCCTAGACCACTGAAATTCCCAATTACATTTTTGGCACGAAAAATGCTACTCCCCTGAAAGTTCAGAATATGTTAGCAGCCCAAAAAAGGCCTTAAAATGTATATTAAGCCTGCAAAAATGTAGAAAACTTTGGAGGCCTCAAAAAGGGGTTTACAGGCATACTAGACCCCCTAAAGTCCAGAAAATGTTGGTTGCCTAAAAACGGGGTCAGAGAGCTCTGAATGTCCCAAAAACATTTGCAGCCTGAAAGGGGCATTAACCTGCATCCTAGACCACTGAAATTCCCAATAATATTTTTGGCACGAAAAATGTATCCTACACCCCTGAAAATTCAGAATATGTCAGCAGCCTAAAAATAGGCCTTAACATGCATTTTAAGACTGCAAAAAATGTTGAAAACTTTGGATGCCCAAAAAAAGGGTTTACAGGCATCCTAGATCCCTAAAGTCCAGAAAATGCTGGTTGCCTAAAAACGGTGTCAGAGAGCTCTGAATGTCCCAAAAACATTTGCAGCCTGAAAAGGGCATTAACAGGCATCCTAGACCACTGAAATTCCCAACAATATTTTTGGCATGAAAAATGCATCCTACACCCCTGAAAATTCAGAATATGTTAGCAGCCCAAAAATAGGCATTAACATGCATCTTAAGACTGCAATAAATGTTGAAAACTTTGGATGCCCAAAAAAGGGGTTTACAGGCATCCTAGACCCCATAAAGTCCAGAAAATGTTGGTGGCCAAAAACTATATCAAAGAGCTCTGAATGTCCCAAAAACATTTGCAGCCTGAAAGGGGCATTAACCTGCATCCAAGACCACTGAAATTCCCAATTACATTTTTGGCACGAAAAATGCTACTCCCCTGAAAGTTCAGAATATGTTAGCAGCCCAAAAAAGGCCTTAAAATGTATATTAAGCCTGCAAAAATGTAGAAAACTTTGGAGGCCTCAAAAAGGGGTTTACAGGCATCCTAGACCGCCTAAAGTACACAAAATGTTGGTCACCTAAAAGCTGTGTGAGAGAGCTCTCAATGTCCCAAAAACATTTGCAGCCTGAAAGGGGCATTAACCCGCATCCTAGACCACTGAAATTCCCAACAATATTTTTGGCGCGAAAAATGCATCCTATACCCCTGAAAATTCAGAATATGTTAGCAGCCCAAAAATAGGCCTTAACATGCATCTTAAGACTGCAGAAAATGTTGAAAATTTTGGATACCCAAAAAAGGGGTTTACAGGCATCCTAGAGCCCATAAAGTCCAGAAAATGTTGGTGGCCAAAAACTGTGTCAGAGAGCTCTGAATGTCCCAAAAACCTTTACAGCCTGAAAGGGGCATTAACCTGCATCCTAGACCACTGAAATTCCCAATTATATTTTTGGCACGAACAATGCTACACCCCTGAAAGTTCAGAATATGTTAGCAGCCCAAAAAAGGCCTTAAAATGCATCTGAAGCCTGCAAAAATGTAGAAAACTTTGGAGGCCCAGAAAAGGGGTTTACAGGCATCCTAGACCCCCTAAACTCCAGAAAATTTTGTTGGGAAAAAACGTTGCTGGAGAGCTCCGAATGTCCCAAAAACATTTGCAGCCTGAAAGGGGCATTAACCTGCATCCAAGACCACTGAAATTCCCAATTACATTTTTGGCACGAAAAATGCTACTCCCCTGAAAGTTCAGAATATGTTAGCAGACCAAAAAAGGCCTTAAAATGTATATTAAGCCTGCAAAAATGTAGAAAACTTTGGAGGCCTCAAAAAGGGGTTTACAGGCATCTAGACCCCCTAAAGTCCAGAAAATGTTGGTCACCTAAAAATTGTGTGAGAGAGCTCTCAATGTCCCAAAAACATTTGCAGCCTGAAAGGGGCATTAACAGGGATCCTAGACCACTGAAATTCCCAATAATATTTTTGGCACGAAAAATGCATCCTACACCCCTGAAAATTCAGAATATGTTAGCAGCCCAAAAATAGGCCCTAACATGCATCTTAAGACTGCAGAAAATGTTGAAAACTTTGGATGCCCAAAAAAGGGGTTTACAGGCATCCTAGAGCCCATAAAGTCCAGAAAATGTTGGTGGCCAAAAACTGTGTCAGCGAGCTCTGAATGTCCCAAAAACCTTTGCAGCCTGAAAGGGGCATTAAATTGCATCCTAGACCACTGAAATTCCCAATTATATTTTTGGCACGAAAAATGCTACACCCCTGAAAGTTCAGAATATGTTAGCAGCCCAAAAAAGGCCTTAAAATGCATCTTAAGACTGCAATAAATGTAGAAAACTTTGGAGGCCTCAAAAAGGGGTTTACAGGCATCCTAGACCCCCTAAAGTCCAGAAAATGTTGGTCACCTAATAACTGTGTGAGAGAGCTCTCAATGTCCCAAAAGCATTTGCAGCCTGAAAGGGGCATTAACCCGCATCCTAGACCACTGAAATTCCCAATAATATTTTTGACACGAAAAATGCATCCTACACCCCAGAAAATTCAGAATATGTTAGCAGCCCAAAAATAGGCCTTAACATACATTTTAAGACTGCAAAAAATGTTGAAAACTTTGGATGCCCAAAAAAGGCGTTTACAGGCATCCTAGACCCCCTAAAGTCCAGAAAATGCCGGTCGCCTAAAAACGGTGTCAGAGAGCTGTGAATGTCCCAAAAACATTTGCAGCCTGAAAAGGGCATTAACAGGCATCCTAGACCACTGAAATTCCCAACAATATTTTTGGCATGAAAAATGCATCCTACACCCCTGAAAATTCAGAATATGTTAGTAGCCCAAAAATAGGCCTTAACATGCCTCTTAAGACTGCAATAAATGTTGAAAACTTTGGATGCCCAAAAAAGGGGTTTACAGGCATCCTAGACCCCCTAAAGTCCCGAAAATGCTGGTCCCCTAAAAAGCGGTGTCAGAGAGCTCTGAATGTCAAATATTTGCAGCCTGAAAAGGGCATTAACAGGCATCCTAGACAACTGAAATGCCCAACAATATTTTTGGCATGAAAAATGCATCCTACACCCCTGAAAATTCAGAATATGTTAGCAGCCCAAAAATAGGCCTTAAAATGCCTCTTAAGACTGCAATAAATGTTGAAAACTTTGGAGGCCTCAAAAAGGGGTTTACAGGCATCCTAGACCCCCTAAAGTCCAGAAAATGTTGGTCACCTAATAACTGTGTGAGAGAGCTCTCAATGTCCCAAAAGCATTTGCAGCCTGAAAGGGGCATTAACCCGCATCCTAGACTACTGAAATTCCCAATAATATTTTTGACACGAAAAATGCATCCTACACCCCAGAAAATTCAGAATATGTTAGCAGCCCAAAAATAGGCCTTAACATGCATTTTAAGACTGCAAAAAATGTTGAAAACTTTGGATGCCCAAAAAAGGGGTTTACAGGCATCCTAGACCCCCTAAAGTCCAGAAAATGCCGGTCGCCTAAAAACGGTGTCAGAGAGCTGTGAATGTCCCAAAAACATTTGCAGCCTGAAAAGGGCATTAACAGGCATCCTACACCACTGAAATTCCCAACAATATTTTTGGCATGAAAAATGCATCCTACACCCCTGAAAATTCAGAATATGTTAATAGCCCAAAAATAGGCCTTAACATGCCTCTTAAGACTGCAATAAATGTTGAAAACTTTGGATGCCCAAAAAAGGGGTTTACAGGCATCCTAGACCCCCTAAAGTCCCGAAAATGCTGGTCGCCTAAAAAGCGGTGTCAGAGAGCTCTGAATGTCAAACATTTGCAGCCTGAAAAGGGCATTAACAGGCATCCTCGACAACTGAAATGCCCAACAATATTTTTGGCATGAAAAATGCATCCTACACCCCTGAAAATTCAGAATATGTTAGCAGCCCAAAAATAGGCCTTAAAATGCCTCTTAAGACTGCAATAAATGTTGAAAACTTTGGATGCCCAAAAAAGGGGTTTACAGGCATCCTAGAGCCCATAAAGTCCAGAAAATGTTGGTGGCCAAAAACTGTGTCAGAGAGCTCTGAATGTCCCAAAAACCTTTACTGCCTGAAAGGGGCATTAACCTGCATCCTAGACCACTGAAATTCCCAATTACATTTTTGGCACGAAAAATGCTACTCCCCTGAAAGTTCAGAATATGTTAGCAGCCCAAAAAAGGCCTTAAAATGTATATTAAGCCTGCACAAATGTAGAAAACTTTGGAGGCCTCAAAAAGGGGTTTACAGGCATACTAGACCCCCTAAAGTCCAGAAAATGTTGGTTGCCTAAAAACGGGGTCAGAGAGCTCTGAATGTCCCAAAAACATTTGCAGCCTGAAAGGGGCATTAACCTGCATCCTAGACCACTGAAATTCCCAATAATATTTTTGGCACGAAAAATGTATCCTACACCCCTGAAAATTCAGAATATGTCAGCAGCCCAAAAATAGGCCTTAACATGCATTTTAAGACTGCAAAAAATGTTGAAAACTTTGGATGCCCAAAAAAAGGGTTTACAGGCATCCTAGACCCCCTAAAGTCCAGAAAATGCTGGTTGCCTAAAAACGGTGTCAGAGAGCTCTGAATGTCCCAAAAAACATTTGCAGCCTGAAAAGGGCATTAACAGGCATCCTAGACCACTGAAATTCCCAACAATATTTTTGGCATGAAAAATGCATCCTACACCCCTGAAAATTCAGAATATGTTAGCAGCCCAAAAATAGGCATTAACATGCATCTTAAGACTGCAATAAATGTTGAAAACTTTGGATGCCCAAAAAAGGGGTTTACAGGCATCCTAGACCCCATAAAGTCCAGAAAATGTTGGTGGCCAAAAACTATTTCAAAGAGCTCTGAATGTCCCAAAAACATTTGCAGCCTGAAAGGGGCATTAACCTGCATCCAAGACCACTGAAATTCCCAATTACATTTTTGGCACGAAAAATGCTACTCCCCTGAAAGTTCAGAATATGTTAGCAGCCCAAAAAAGGCCTTAAAATGTATATTAAGCCTGCAAAAATGTAGAAAACTTTGGAGGCCTCAAAAAGGGGTTTACAGGCATCCTAGACCGCCTAAAGTACACAAAATGTTGGTCACCTAAAAGCTGTGTGAGAGAGCTCTCAATGTCCCAAAAACATTTGCAGCCTGAAAGGGGCATTAACCCGCATCCTAGACCACTGAAATTCCCAACAATATTTTTGGCGCGAAAAATGCATCCTACACCCCTGAAAATTCAGAATATGTTAGCAGCCCAAAAATAGGCCTTAACATGCATCTTAAGACTGCAGAAAATGTTGAAAATTTTGGATACCCAAAAAAGGGGTTTACAGGCATCCTAGAGCCCATAAAGTCCAGAAAATGTTGGTGGCCAAAAACTGTGTCAGAGAGCTCTGAATGTCCCAAAAACCTTTACAGCCTGAAAGGGGCATTAACCTGCATCCTAGACCACTGAAATTCCCAATTATATTTTTGGCACGAACAATGCTACACCCCTGAAAGTTCAGAATATGTTAGCAGCCCAAAAAAGGCCTTAAAATGCATCTGAAGCCTGCAAAAATGTAGAAAACTTTGGAGGCCCAGAAAAGGGGTTTACAGGCATCCTAGACCCCCTAAACTCCAGAAAAGTTTGTTGGGAAAAAACGTTGCTGGAGAGCTCCGAATGTCCCAAAAACATTTGCAGCCTGAAAGGGGCATTAACCCGCATCCTAGACCACTGAAATTCCCAACAATATTTTTGGCATGAAAAATGCATCCTACACCCCTGAAATTCAGAATATGTTAGCAGCCCAAAAATAGGCCTTAACATGCATCTTAAGAGTGAAATAAATGTTGAAAACTTTGGATGCCCAAAAAAGGGGTTTACAGGCATCCTAGACCCCCTAAAGTCCAGAAAATGCTGGTCGCCTAAAAACGGTGTCAGAGAGCTCTGAATGTCCCAAATACATTTGCAGCCTGAAAAGGGCATTAACAGGCATCCTAGAACACTGAAATTCCCAACAATATTTTTGGCATGAAAAATGCATCCTACACCCCTGAAAATTCAGAATATGTTAGCAGCCCAAAAATAGGCCTTAACATGCATCTTAAGAGTGAAATAAATGTTGAAAACTTTGGATGCCCAAAAAAGGGGTTTACAGGCATCCTAGACCCCATAAAGTCCAGAAAATGTTGGTGTCCAAAAACTGTATCAGAGAGCTCTGAATGTCCCAAAAACATTTGCAGCCTGAAAGGGGCATTAACCTGCATCCAAGACCACTGAAATTCCCAATTACATTTTTGGCACGAAAAATGCTACACCCCTGAAAGTTCAGAATATGTTAGCAGCCCAAAAAAGGCCTTAAAATGTATATTAAGCCTGCAAAAATGTAGAAAACTTTGGAGGCCTCAAAAAGGGGTTTACAGGCAGCCTAGACCCCCTAAATTCCAGAAAATGTTGGTCACCTAAAAACTGTGTGAGAGAGCTCGCAATGTCCCAAAAACATTTGCAGCCTGAAAGGGGCATTAATCCGCATCCTAGACCACTGAAATTCCCAATAATATTTTTGACACGAAAAATGCATCCTACACCCCTGAAAATTCAGAATATGTTAGCAGCCCAAAAATAGGCCTTAAAATGTATCTTAAGACTGAAAAAAATGTTGAAAACTTTGGATGCCCAAAAAATGGGGTTTACAGGCATCCTAGAGCCCATAAAGTCCAGAAAATGCTGGTCGCCTAAAAACGGTGCCAGAGAGCTCTGAATGTCCGAAAAACATTTTCAGCCCGAAAAGGGCATTAACAGGCATCCTAGACCACTGAAATTCCCAACAATATTTTTGGCATGAAAAATGCATCCTACACCCCTGAAAATTCAGAATATGGTAGCAGCCCAAAAATAGGCCTTAACATGCATCTTAAGACTGCAATAAATGTTGAAAACTTTGGATGCCCAAAAAAGGGGTTTACAGGCATCCTAGACCCCCTAAAGTCCAGAAAATGCTGGTCGCCTAAAAACGGTGACAGAGAGCTCTGAATGTCCCAAAAACATTTGCAGCCTGAAAAGGGCATTAACAGGCATCCTAGACCAGTGAAATTCCCAACAATATTTTTGGCATGAAAAATGCATCCTACACCCCTGAAAATTCAGAATATGTTAGCAGCCCAAAAATAGGCCTTAACATGCATCTTAAGACTGCAATAAATGTTGAAAACTTTGGATGCCCAAAAAAGGGGTTTACAGGCATCCTAGACCCAATAAAGTCCAGAAAATGTTGGTGGTCAAAAACTGTATCAGACAGCTCTGTATGTCCCAAAAACATTTGCAGCCTGAAAGGGGCATTAACCTGCATCCAAGACCACTGAAATTCCCAATCAAATTTTTTGTACGAAAAATGCTACACCCCTGAAAGTTCAGAATATGTTAGCAGCCCAAAAAAGCTCTTAAAATGTATATTACGCCTGCAAAAATGTAGAAAACTTTGGAGGCCTCAAAAAGGGGTTTATAGGCATCCTAGACCCCCTAAAGTCCAGAATATGTTGGTCACCTAAAAACTGTGTGAGAGAGCTCTCAATGTCCCAAAAACATTTGCAGCCTGAAAGGGGCATTAGCCCGCATCCTAGACCACTGAAATTCCCAATAATATTTTTGACACGAAAAATGCATCCTACACCCCTGAAAATTCAGAATATGTTAGCAGCCCAAAAATAGGCCTTAACATGTATCTTAAGACTGCAAAAAATGTTGAAAACTTTGGATGCCCAAAAAGGGGTTTACAGGCATCCTAGAGCCCATAAAGTCCAGAAAATGTTGGTGGCCAAAAACTGTGTCAAAGAGCTCTGAATGTCCCAAAAACCTCTACAGCCTTAAAGGGGCATTAACCTGCATCCTAGACAACTGAAATTCCCAATTATATTTTTGGCACGAAAAATGGTACACCCCTGAAAGTTCAGAATATGTTAGCAGCCCAAAAAAGGCCTTAAAATGCATCTTAAGCCTGCAAAAATGTAGAAAACTTTGGAGGCCCAGAAAAGGGGTTTACAGGCATCCTAGACCCCCTAAACTCCAGAAAATGTTGTTGGGAAAAAACGGTGCTGGGGAGCTCCGAATGTCCCAAAAACATTTGCAGCCTGAAAGGGGCATTAACCCGCATCCCAGACCACTGAAGTTCCCAACAATATTTTTGGCATGAAAAAAGCATCCTACACCCCTGAAAGTTCAGAATATGTTAGCAGCCCAAAAAAGGCCTTAAAATGTATATTAAGCCTGCAAAAATGTAGAAAACTTTGGAGGCCTCAAAAAGGGGTTTACAGGCATCCTAGACACCCTAAAGTCCAGAAAATGCTGGTCGCCTAAAAACGGTGTCAGAGAGCTCTGAATGCCCCAAAAACATTTGCAGCCTGAAAAGGGCATTAACAGGCATCCTAGACCACTGAAATTCCCAATAATATTTTTGGCACGAAAAATGTATCCTACACCCCTGAAAATTCAGAATATGTTAGCAGCCCAAAAATAGGCCTTAACATGCATTTTAAGACTGCAAAAAATGTTGAAAACTTTGGATGCCCAAAAAAGGGGTTTACAGGCATCCTAGACCCCCTAAAGTCCAGAAAATGCTGGTCGCCTAAAAACGGTGTCAGAGAGCTCTGAATGTCCCAAAAACATCTGCAGCCTAAAAAGGGCATTAACAGGCATCCTAGACCACTGAAATTCCCAACAATATTTTTGGCATGAAAAATGCATCCTACACCCCTGAAAATTCAGAATATGTTAGCAGCCCAAAAATAGGCCTTAACATGCATCTTAAGACTGCAAAAAATGTTGAAAACTTTGGATGCCCAAAAAAGGGGTTTACAGGCATCCTAGACCCCATAAAGTCCAGAAAATGTTGTTGGCCAAAAACTGTATCAGAGAGCTCTGAATGTCCCAAAAACATTTGCAGCCTGAAAGGGGCATTAACCTGCATCCAAGACCACTGAAATTCCCAATTACATTTTTGGCACGAAAAATGCTACTCCCCTGAAAGTTCAGAATATGTTAGCAGACCAAAAAAGGCCTTAAAATGTATATTAAGCCTGCAAAAATGTAGAAAACTTTGGAGGCCTCAAAAAGGGGTTTACAGGCATCTAGACCCCCTAAAGTCCAGAAAATGTTGGTCACCTAAAAACTGTGTGAGAGAGCTCTGAATGTCCCAAAAACATTTGCAGCCTGAAAGGGCCATTAACAGGCATCCTAGACCACTGAAATTCCCAAAATTATTTTTGGCACGAAAAATGCATCCTACACCCCTGAAAATTCAGAATATGTTAGCAGCCCAAAAATAGGCCCTAACATGCATCTTACTGCAGAAAATGTTGAAAACGTTGGATGCCCAAAAAAGGGGTTTACAGGCATCCTAGAGCCCATAAAGTCCAGAAAATTTTGGTGGCCAAAAACTGTGTCAGCGAGCTCTGAATGTCCCAAAAACCTTTGCAGCCTGAAAGGGGCATTAACTTGCATCCTAGACCACTGAAATTCCCAATTATATTTTTGGCACGAAAAATGCTACACCCCTGAAAGTTCAGAATATGTTAGCAGCCCAAAAAAGGCCTTAAAACGCATCTTAAGCCTGCAAAAATGTAGAAAACTTTGGAGGCCCAGAAAAGGGGTTTACAGGCATCCTAGACCCCCTAAACTCCAGAAAATGTTGTTGGTAAAAAACGATGCTGGAGAGCTCCGAATGTCCCAAAAACATTTGCAGCCTGAAAGGGGCATTAACCCGCATCCTAGACCACTGAAGTTCCCAACAATATTTTTGGCATGAAAAAAGCATCCTACACCCCTGAAAGTTCAGAATATGTTAGCAGCCCAAAAAAGGCTTTAAAATATATATTAAGCCTGCAAAAATGTAGAAAACTTTGGAGGCCTCAAAAAGGGGTTTACAGGCATCCTAGACACCCTAAAGTCCAGAAAATTTTGGTCCCCTAAAAACAGAGTCAGAGAGCTCTGAATGTCCCAAAAACATTTGCAGCCTGAAAGGGGCATTAACCCGCATCCTAGACCACTGAAATTCCCAATAATATTTTGGGCATGAAAAATGTATCCTACACCCCTGAAAATTCAGAATATGTTAGCAGCCCAAAAATAGGCCTTAACATTCATCTTAAGACTGCAAAAAATGTTGAAAACTTTGGATGCCCAAAAAAGGGGTTTACAGGCATACTAGAGCCCATAAAGTCCAGAAAATGTTGGTGGCCAAAAACTGTGTCAGAGAGCTCTGAATGTCCCAAAAACATTTGCAGTCTGAAAGGGGCATTAACCTGCATCCAAGACCACTGAAATTCCCAATTACATTTTTGGCACGAAAAATGCTACACCCCTGAAAGTTCAGAATATGTTATCAGCCCAAAAAAGGCCTTAAAATATATATTAAGCCTGCAAAAATGTAGAAAACTTTGGAGGCCTCAAAACGGGGTTTACAGGCATCCTAGACCCCCTAAAGTCCAGAAAATGTTGGTCACCTAAAAACTGTGTGAGAGAGCTCTCAATGTCCCAAAAGCATTTGCAGCCTGAAAGGGGCATGAACCCGCATCCTAGACCACTGAAATTCCCAATAATATTTTTGACACGAAAAATGCATCCTACACCCCAGAAAATTCAGAATATGTTAGCAGCCCAAAAATAGGCCTTAACATGCATTTTAAGACTGCAAAAAATGTTGAAAACTTTGGATGCCCAAAAAAGGGGTTTACAGGCATCCTAGACCCCCTAAAGTCCAGAAAATGTTGGTGGCCAAAAACTGTGTCAGAGAGCTCTGAATGTCTCAAAAACATTTGCAGCCTGAAAGGGGCATTAACCCGCATCCTAGACCAGTGAAGTTCCCAACAATATTTTTGGCTTGAAAAACGCATCCTACACCCCTGAAAGTTCAGAATATGTTAGCAGCCCAAAAAAGGTGTTAAAATATATATTAAGCCTGCAAAAATGTAGAAAACTTTGGAGGCCTCAAAAAGGGGTTTACAGGAATCCTAGACACCCTAAAGTCCAGAAAATGTTGGTCGCCTAAAAACAGAGTCAGAGAGCTCTGAATGTCCCAAAAACATGTGCAGCCTGAAAGGGGCATTAACCCGCATCCTAGACCACTGAAATTCCCAATAATATTTTTGGCACGAAAAATGTATCCTACACCCCTGAAAATTCAGTATATGTTAGCAGCCCAAAAATAGGCCTTAACAAGCATTTTAAGACTGCAAAAAATGTTGAATACTTTGGATGCCCAATAAAGGGGTTTACAGGCATCCTAGACCCCCTAAAGTCCAGAAAATGCTGGTTGCCTAAAAACGGTGTCAGAGAGCTCTGAATGTCCCAAAAACATGTGCAGCCTGAAAAGGGCATTAACCCGCATCCTAGACCACTGAAATTCCCAATAATATTTTTGGCACGAAAAATGTATCCTACACCCCTGAAAATTCAGAATATGTTAGCAGCCCAAAAATAGGCCTTAACATACATCTTAAGACTGCAATAAATGTTGAAAACTTTGGATGCCCAAAAAAGGGTTTACAGGCATCCTAGACCCAATAAAGTCCAGAAAATGTTGGTGGCCAAAAACTCTATCAGAGAGCTCTGAATGTCCCAAAAACATTTGCAGCCTGAAAGGGGCATTAACCTGCATCCAAGACCACTGAAATTCCCAATTATATTGTTGGCACGAAAAATGGTACACCCCTGAAAGTTCAGAATATGTTAGCAGCCCAAAAAAGGCCTTAAAATGCATCTTAAGCCTGCAAAAATGTAGAAAACTTTGGAGGCCCAGAAAAGGGGTTTACAGGCATCCTAGACCCCCTAAACTCCAGAAAATGTTGTTGGGAAAAAACGGTGCTGGAGAGCTCCGAATGTCCCAAAAACATTTGCAGCCTGAAAGGGACATTAACCCGCATCCTAGACCACTGAAATTCTCAACAATATTTTTGGCATGAAAAAAGCATCCTACACCCCTGAAAGTTCAGAATATGTTAGCAGCCCAAAAAAGGCATTAAAATGTATATTAAGCCTGCAACAATGTAGAAAACTTTGAAGGCCTCAAAAAGGGGTTTACAGGCATCCTAGACACCCTAAAGTCCAGAAAATGTTGGTCGCCTAAAAACGGGGTCAGAGAGCTCTGAATGTCCCAAAAACATTTGCAGCCTGAAAGGGGCATTAACCCGCATCCTAGACCACTGAAATTCCCAATTACATTTTTGGCATGAAAAATGCTACACCCCTGAAAGTTCAGAATATGTTAGCAGCCCAAAAATAGGCCTTAACATGCATTTTAAGACTGCAAAAAATGTTGAAAACTTTGGATGCTCAAAAAAGGGGTTTACAGGCATCCTAGACCCCCTAAAGTCCAGAAAATGCTGGTCGCCTAAAAACTGTGTGAGAGAGCTCTCAATGTCCCAAAAGCATCTGCAGCCTGAAAGGGGCATTAACCCGCATCCTAGACCACTGAAATTCCCAATAATATTTTTGGCACGAAAAATGTATCCTACACCCCTGAAAATTCAGAATATGTTAGCAGCCCAAAAATAGGCCTTAACATGCATTTTAAGACTGCAAAAAATGTTGAAAACTTTGGATGCCCAAAAAAGGGGTTTACAGGCATCCTAGACCCCCTAAAGTCCAGAAAATGCTGGTCGCCTAAAAACGGTGTCAGAGAGCTCTGAATGTCCCAAAAACATTTGCAGCCTGAAAAGGGCATTAACAGGCACCCTAGACCACTGAAATTCCCAACAATATTTTTGGCATGAAAAATGCATCCTACACCCCTGAAAATTCAGAATATGTTAGCAGCCCAAAAATAGGCCTTAACATGCATCTTAAGACTGCAATAAATGTTGAAAACTTTGAATGCCCAAAAAAGGGGTTTACAGGCATCCTAGACCCCATAAAGTCCAGAAAATGTTGGTGGCCAAAAACTGTATCAGAGAGCTCTGAATGTCCCAAAAACATTTGCAGCCTGAAAGGGGCATTAACCTGCATCCAAGACCACTGAAATTCCCAATTACATTTTTGGCACGAAAAATGCTACTCCCCTGAAAGTTCAGAATATGTTAGCAGACCAGAAAAGGCCTTAAAATGTATATTAAGCCTGCAAAAATGTAGAAAACTTTGGAGGCCTCAAAAAGGGGTTTACAGGCATCTAGACCCCCTAAAGTCCAGAAAATGTTGGTCACCTAAAAACTGTGTGAGAGAGCTCTCAATGTCCCAAAAACATTTGCAACCTGAAAGGGGCATCCTAGACCACTGAAATTCCCAATAATATTTTTGGCACGAAAAATGCATCCTACACCCCTGAAAATTCAGAATATGTTAGCAGCCCAAAAATAGGCCCTAACATGCATCTTAAGACTGCAGAAAATGTTGAAAACTTTGGATGCCCAAAAAAGGGGTTTACAGGCATCCTAGAGCCCATAAAGTCCAGAAAATGTTGCTGGCCAAAAACTGTGTCAGCAAGCTCTGAATGTCCCAAAAACCTTTGCAGCCTGAAAGGGGCATTAACCCGCATCCTAGACCACTGAAGTTCCCAATTATATTTTTGGCACGAAAAATGCTACACCCCTGAAAGTTCAGAATATGTTAGCAGCCCAAAAAAGGCTTTAAAATATATATTAAGCCTGCAAAAATGTAGAAAACTTTGGAGGCCTCAAAAAGGGGTTTACAGGCATCCTAGACACCCTAAAGTCCAGAAAATGTTGGTCCCCTAAAAACAGAGTCAGAGAGCTCTGAATGTCCCAAAAACATTTGCAGCCTGAAAGGGGCATTTACCCGCATCCTAGACCACTGAAATTCCCAATAATATTTTTAGCACGAAAAATGTATCCTACACCCCTGAAAATTCAGAATATGTTAGCAGCCCAAAAATAGGCCTTAACATTCATCTTAAGACTGCAAAAATGTAGAAAACTTTGGAGGCCCAGAAAAGGGGTTTACAGGCATCCTAGACCACCTAAACTCCAGAAAATGTTGGTGGCCAAAAACTGTGTCAGAGAGCTCTGAATGTCCCAAAAACATTTGCAGTCTGAAAGGGGCATTAACCTGCATCCAAGACCACTGAAATTCCCAATTACATTTTTGGCACGAAAAATGCTACACCCCTGAAAGTTCAGAATATGTTAGCAGCCCAAAAAAGGCCTTAAAATATATATTAAGCCTGCAAAAATCTAGAAAACTTTGGAGGCCTCAAAAAGGGGTTTACAGGCATCCTAGACCCCCTAAAGTCCAGAAAATGTTGGTCACCTAATAACTGTGTGAGAGAGCTCTCAATGTCCCAAAAGCATTTGCAGCCTGAAAGGGGCATTAACCCGCATCCTAGACCACTGAAATTTCCAATAATATTTTTGACACGAAAAATGCATCCTACACCCCAGAAAATTCAGAATATGTTAGCAGCCCAGAAATAGGCCTTAACATGCATTTTAAGACTGCAAAAAATGTTGAAAACTTTGGATGCCCAAAAAAGGGGTTTACAGGCATCCTAGACCCCCTAAAGTCCAGAAAATGCTGGTCACCTAAAAACGGTGTCAGAGAGCTGTGAATGTCCCAAAAACATTTGCAGCCTGAAAAGGGCATTAACAGGCATCCTAGACCACTGAAATTCCCAACAATATTTTTGGCATGAAAAATGCATCCTACACCCATGAAAATTCAGAATATGTTAGCAGCCCAAAAATAGGCCTTAACATGCATCTTAAGACTGCAATAAATGTTGAAAACTTTGGATGCCCAAAAAAGGGGTTTACAGGCATCCTAGAGCCCATAAAGTCCAGAAAATGTTGGTGGCCAAAAACTGTGGCAGAGAGCTCTGAATGTCCCAAAAACATTTGCATTCTGAAAGGGGCATTAACCCGCATCCTAGACCACTGAAGTTCCCAACAATATTTTTGGCATGAAAAAAGCATCCTACACCCCTGAAAGTTCCGAATATGTTAGCAGCCCAAAAAAGGCGTTAAAATATATATTAAGCCTGCAAAAATGTAGAAAACTTTGGAGGCCTCAAAAAGGGGTTTACAGGAATCCTAGACACCCTAAAGTCCAGAAAATGTTGGTCGCCTAACAACAGAGTCAGAGAGCTCTGAATGTCCCAAAAACATGTGCAGCCTGAAAGGGGCATTAACCCGCATCCTAGACCACTGAAATTCCCAATAATATTTTTGGCTCGAAAAATGTATCCTACACCCCTGAAAATTCAGAATATGTTAGCAGCCCAAAAATAGGCCTTAACATGCAATTTAAGACTGCAAAAAATGTTGAAAACTTTGGATGCCCAAAAAAGGGGTTTACAGGCATCCTAGACCCCCTAACGTCCAGAAAATGCTGGTCGCCTAAAAACGGTGTCAGAGAGCTCTGAATGTCAAACATTTGCAGCGTGAAAAGGACATTAACAGGCGTCCTAGACAACTGAAATTCCCAACAATATTTTTGGCATGAATAATGCATCCTACACCCCTGAAAATTCAGAATATGTTAGTAGCCCAAAAATAGGCCTTAACATGCAATTTAAGACTGCAAAAAATGTTGAAAACTTTGGATGCTCAAAAAAGGGGTTTACAGGCATCCTAGACCCCCTAAAGTCCAGAAAATGCTGGTCGCCTAAAAACGGTGACAGAGAGCTCTGAATGTCCCAAAAACATTTGCAGCCTGAAAAGGGCATTAACAGGCATCCTAGACCAGTGAAATTCCCAACAATATTTTTGGCATGAAAAATGCATCCTACACCCCTGAAAATTCAGAATATGTTAGCAGCCCAAAAATAGGCCTTAACATGCATCTTAAGACTGCAATAAATGTTGAAAACTTTGGATGCCCAAAAAAGGGGTTTACAGGCATCCTAGACCCAATAAAGTCCAGAAAATGTTGGTGGTCAAAAACTGTATCAGACAGCTCTGAATGTCCCAAAAACATTTGCAGCCTGAAAGGGGCATTAACCTGCATCCAAGACCACTGAAATTCCCAATCAAATTTTTTGTACGAAAAATGCTACACCCCTGAAAGTTCAGAATATGTTAGCAGCCCAAAAAAGCTCTTAAAATGTATATTACGCCTGCAAAAATGTAGAAAACTTTGGAGGCCTCAAAAAGGGGTTTATAGGCATCCTAGACCCCCTAAAGTCCAGAATATGTTGGTCACCTAAAAACTGTGTGAGAGAGCTCTCAATGTCCCAAAAACATTTGCAGCCTGAAAGGGGCATTAGCCCGCATCCTAGACCACTGAAATTCCCAATAATATTTTTGACACGAAAAATGCATCCTACACCCCTGAAAATTCAGAATATGTTAGCAGCCCAAAAATAGGCCTTAACATGTATCTTAAGACTGCAAAAAATGTTGAAAACTTTGGATGCCCAAAAAGGGGTTTACAGGCATCCTAGAGCCCATAAAGTCCAGAAAATGTTGGTGGCCAAAAACTGTGTCAAAGAGCTCTGAATGTCCCAAAAACCTCTACAGCCTTAAAGGGGCATTAACCTGCATCCTAGACAACTGAAATTCCCAATTATATTTTTGGCACGAAAAATGGTACACCCCTGAAAGTTCAGAATATGTTAGCAGCCCAAAAAAGGCCTTAAAATGCATCTTAAGCCTGCAAAAATGTAGAAAACTTTGGAGGCCCAGAAAAGGGGTTTACAGGCATCCTAGACCCCCTAAACTCCAGAAAATGTTGTTGGGAAAAAACGGTGCTGGGGAGCTCCGAATGTCCCAAAAACATTTGCAGCCTGAAAGGGGCATTAACCCGCATCCCAGACCACTGAAGTTCCCAACAATATTTTTGGCATGAAAAAAGCATCCTACACCCCTGAAAGTTCAGAATATGTTAGCAGCCCAAAAAAGGCCTTAAAATGTATATTAAGCCTGCAAAAATGTAGAAAACTTTGGAGGCCTCAAAAAGGGGTTTACAGGCATCCTAGACACCCTAAAGTCCAGAAAATGCTGGTCGCCTAAAAACGGTGTCAGAGAGCTCTGAATGCCCCAAAAACATTTGCAGCCTGAAAAGGGCATTAACAGGCATCCTAGACCACTGAAATTCCCAATAATATTTTTGGCACGAAAAATGTATCCTACACCCCTGAAAATTCAGAATATGTTAGCAGCCCAAAAATAGGCCTTAACATGCATTTTAAGACTGCAAAAAATGTTGAAAACTTTGGATGCCCAAAAAAGGGGTTTACAGGCATCCTAGACCCCCTAAAGTCCAGAAAATGCTGGTCGCCTAAAAACGGTGTCAGAGAGCTCTGAATGTCCCAAAAACATCTGCAGCCTAAAAAGGGCATTAACAGGCATCCTAGACCACTGAAATTCCCAACAATATTTTTGGCATGAAAAATGCATCCTACACCCCTGAAAATTCAGAATATGTTAGCAGCCCAAAAATAGGCCTTAACATGCATCTTAAGACTGCAAAAAATGTTGAAAACTTTGGATGCCCAAAAAAGGGGTTTACAGGCATCCTAGACCCCATAAAGTCCAGAAAATGTTGTTGGCCAAAAACTGTATCAGAGAGCTCTGAATGTCCCAAAAACATTTGCAGCCTGAAAGGGGCATTAACCTGCATCCAAGACCACTGAAATTCCCAATTACATTTTTGGCACGAAAAATGCTACTCCCCTGAAAGTTCAGAATATGTTAGCAGACCAAAAAAGGCCTTAAAATGTATATTAAGCCTGCAAAAATGTAGAAAACTTTGGAGGCCTCAAAAAGGGGTTTACAGGCATCTAGACCCCCTAAAGTCCAGAAAATGTTGGTCACCTAAAAACTGTGTGAGAGAGCTCTGAATGTCCCAAAAACATTTGCAGCCTGAAAGGGCCATTAACAGGCATCCTAGACCACTGAAATTCCCAAAATTATTTTTGGCACGAAAAATGCATCCTACACCCCTGAAAATTCAGAATATGTTAGCAGCCCAAAAATAGGCCCTAACATGCATCTTACTGCAGAAAATGTTGAAAACGTTGGATGCCCAAAAAAGGGGTTTACAGGCATCCTAGAGCCCATAAAGTCCAGAAAATTTTGGTGGCCAAAAACTGTGTCAGCGAGCTCTGAATGTCCCAAAAACCTTTGCAGCCTGAAAGGGGCATTAACTTGCATCCTAGACCACTGAAATTCCCAATTATATTTTTGGCACGAAAAATGCTACACCCCTGAAAGTTCAGAATATGTTAGCAGCCCAAAAAAGGCCTTAAAACGCATCTTAAGCCTGCAAAAATGTAGAAAACTTTGGAGGCCCAGAAAAGGGGTTTACAGGCATCCTAGACCCCCTAAACTCCAGAAAATGTTGTTGGTAAAAAACGGTGCTGGAGAGCTCCGAATGTCCCAAAAACATTTGCAGCCTGAAAGGGGCATTAACCCGCATCCTAGACCACTGAAGTTCCCAACAATATTTTTGGCATGAAAAAAGCATCCTACACCCCTGAAAGTTCAGAATATGTTAGCAGCCCAAAAAAGGCTTTAAAATATATATTAAGCCTGCAAAAATGTAGAAAACTTTGGAGGCCTCAAAAAGGGGTTTACAGGCATCCTAGACACCCTAAAGTCCAGAAAATTTTGGTCCCCTAAAAACAGAGTCAGAGAGCTCTGAATGTCCCAAAAACATTTGCAGCCTGAAAGGGGCATTAACCCGCATCCTAGACCACTGAAATTCCCAATAATATTTTGGGCATGAAAAATGTATCCTACACCCCTGAAAATTCAGAATATGTTAGCAGCCCAAAAATAGGCCTTAACATTCATCTTAAGACTGCAAAAAATGTTGAAAACTTTGGATGCCCAAAAAAGGGGTTTACAGGCATACTAGAGCCCATAAAGTCCAGAAAATGTTGGTGGCCAAAAACTGTGTCAGAGAGCTCTGAATGTCCCAAAAACATTTGCAGTCTGAAAGGGGCATTAACCTGCATCCAAGACCACTGAAATTCCCAATTACATTTTTGGCACGAAAAATGCTACACCCCTGAAAGTTCAGAATATGTTATCAGCCCAAAAAAGGCCTTAAAATATATATTAAGCCTGCAAAAATGTAGAAAACTTTGGAGGCCTCAAAACGGGGTTTACAGGCATCCTAGACCCCCTAAAGTCCAGAAAATGTTGGTCACCTAAAAACTGTGTGAGAGAGCTCTCAATGTCCCAAAAGCATTTGCAGCCTGAAAGGGGCATGAACCCGCATCCTAGACCACTGAAATTCCCAATAATATTTTTGACACGAAAAATGCATCCTACACCCCAGAAAATTCAGAATATGTTAGCAGCCCAAAAATAGGCCTTAACATGCATTTTAAGACTGCAAAAAATGTTGAAAACTTTGGATGCCCAAAAAAGGGGTTTACAGGCATCCTAGACCCCCTAAAGTCCAGAAAATGTTGGTGGCCAAAAACTGTGTCAGAGAGCTCTGAATGTCTCAAAAACATTTGCAGCCTGAAAGGGGCATTAACCCGCATCCTAGACCAGTGAAGTTCCCAACAATATTTTTGGCTTGAAAAACGCATCCTACACCCCTGAAAGTTCAGAATATGTTAGCAGCCCAAAAAAGGTGTTAAAATATATATTAAGCCTGCAAAAATGTAGAAAACTTTGGAGGCCTCAAAAAGGGGTTTACAGGAATCCTAGACACCCTAAAGTCCAGAAAATGTTGGTCGCCTAAAAACAGAGTCAGAGAGCTCTGAATGTCCCAAAAACATGTGCAGCCTGAAAGGGGCATTAACCCGCATCCTAGACCACTGAAATTCCCAATAATATTTTTGGCACGAAAAATGTATCCTACACCCCTGAAAATTCAGTATATGTTAGCAGCCCAAAAATAGGCCTTAACAAGCATTTTAAGACTGCAAAAAATGTTGAATACTTTGGATGCCCAATAAAGGGGTTTACAGGCATCCTAGACCCCCTAAAGTCCAGAAAATGCTGGTTGCCTAAAAACGGTGTCAGAGAGCTCTGAATGTCCCAAAAACATGTGCAGCCTGAAAAGGGCATTAACCCGCATCCTAGACCACTGAAATTCCCAATAATATTTTTGGCACGAAAAATGTATCCTACACCCCTGAAAATTCAGAATATGTTAGCAGCCCAAAAATAGGCCTTAACATACATCTTAAGACTGCAATAAATGTTGAAAACTTTGGATGCCCAAAAAAGGGTTTACAGGCATCCTAGACCCAATAAAGTCCAGAAAATGTTGGTGGCCAAAAACTCTATCAGAGAGCTCTGAATGTCCCAAAAACATTTGCAGCCTGAAAGGGGCATTAACCTGCATCCAAGACCACTGAAATTCCCAATTATATTGTTGGCACGAAAAATGGTACACCCCTGAAAGTTCAGAATATGTTAGCAGCCCAAAAAAGGCCTTAAAATGCATCTTAAGCCTGCAAAAATGTAGAAAACTTTGGAGGCCCAGAAAAGGGGTTTACAGGCATCCTAGACCCCCTAAACTCCAGAAAATGTTGTTGGGAAAAAACGGTGCTGGAGAGCTCCGAATGTCCCAAAAACATTTGCAGCCTGAAAGGGACATTAACCCGCATCCTAGACCACTGAAATTCTCAACAATATTTTTGGCATGAAAAAAGCATCCTACACCCCTGAAAGTTCAGAATATGTTAGCAGCCCAAAAAAGGCATTAAAATGTATATTAAGCCTGCAACAATGTAGAAAACTTTGAAGGCCTCAAAAAGGGGTTTACAGGCATCCTAGACACCCTAAAGTCCAGAAAATGTTGGTCGCCTAAAAACGGGGTCAGAGAGCTCTGAATGTCCCAAAAACATTTGCAGCCTGAAAGGGGCATTAACCCGCATCCTAGACCACTGAAATTCCCAATTACATTTTTGGCATGAAAAATGCTACACCCCTGAAAGTTCAGAATATGTTAGCAGCCCAAAAATAGGCCTTAACATGCATTTTAAGACTGCAAAAAATGTTGAAAACTTTGGATGCTCAAAAAAGGGGTTTACAGGCATCCTAGACCCCCTAAAGTCCAGAAAATGCTGGTCGCCTAAAAACTGTGTGAGAGAGCTCTCAATGTCCCAAAAGCATCTGCAGCCTGAAAGGGGCATTAACCCGCATCCTAGACCACTGAAATTCCCAATAATATTTTTGGCACGAAAAATGTATCCTACACCCCTGAAAATTCAGAATATGTTAGCAGCCCAAAAATAGGCCTTAACATGCATTTTAAGACTGCAAAAAATGTTGAAAACTTTGGATGCCCAAAAAAGGGGTTTACAGGCATCCTAGACCCCCTAAAGTCCAGAAAATGCTGGTCGCCTAAAAACGGTGTCAGAGAGCTCTGAATGTCCCAAAAACATTTGCAGCCTGAAAAGGGCATTAACAGGCACCCTAGACCACTGAAATTCCCAACAATATTTTTGGCATGAAAAATGCATCCTACACCCCTGAAAATTCAGAATATGTTAGCAGCCCAAAAATAGGCCTTAACATGCATCTTAAGACTGCAATAAATGTTGAAAACTTTGAATGCCCAAAAAAGGGGTTTACAGGCATCCTAGACCCCATAAAGTCCAGAAAATGTTGGTGGCCAAAAACTGTATCAGAGAGCTCTGAATGTCCCAAAAACATTTGCAGCCTGAAAGGGGCATTAACCTGCATCCAAGACCACTGAAATTCCCAATTACATTTTTGGCACGAAAAATGCTACTCCCCTGAAAGTTCAGAATATGTTAGCAGACCAGAAAAGGCCTTAAAATGTATATTAAGCCTGCAAAAATGTAGAAAACTTTGGAGGCCTCAAAAAGGGGTTTACAGGCATCTAGACCCCCTAAAGTCCAGAAAATGTTGGTCACCTAAAAACTGTGTGAGAGAGCTCTCAATGTCCCAAAAACATTTGCAACCTGAAAGGGGCATCCTAGACCACTGAAATTCCCAATAATATTTTTGGCACGAAAAATGCATCCTACACCCCTGAAAATTCAGAATATGTTAGCAGCCCAAAAATAGGCCCTAACATGCATCTTAAGACTGCAGAAAATGTTGAAAACTTTGGATGCCCAAAAAAGGGGTTTACAGGCATCCTAGAGCCCATAAAGTCCAGAAAATGTTGCTGGCCAAAAACTGTGTCAGCAAGCTCTGAATGTCCCAAAAACCTTTGCAGCCTGAAAGGGGCATTAACCCGCATCCTAGACCACTGAAGTTCCCAATTATATTTTTGGCACGAAAAATGCTACACCCCTGAAAGTTCAGAATATGTTAGCAGCCCAAAAAAGGCTTTAAAATATATATTAAGCCTGCAAAAATGTAGAAAACTTTGGAGGCCTCAAAAAGGGGTTTACAGGCATCCTAGACACCCTAAAGTCCAGAAAATGTTGGTCCCCTAAAAACAGAGTCAGAGAGCTCTGAATGTCCCAAAAACATTTGCAGCCTGAAAGGGGCATTTACCCGCATCCTAGACCACTGAAATTCCCAATAATATTTTTAGCACGAAAAATGTATCCTACACCCCTGAAAATTCAGAATATGTTAGCAGCCCAAAAATAGGCCTTAACATTCATCTTAAGACTGCAAAAATGTAGAAAACTTTGGAGGCCCAGAAAAGGGGTTTACAGGCATCCTAGACCACCTAAACTCCAGAAAATGTTGGTGGCCAAAAACTGTGTCAGAGAGCTCTGAATGTCCCAAAAACATTTGCAGTCTGAAAGGGGCATTAACCTGCATCCAAGACCACTGAAATTCCCAATTACATTTTTGGCACGAAAAATGCTACACCCCTGAAAGTTCAGAATATGTTAGCAGCCCAAAAAAGGCCTTAAAATATATATTAAGCCTGCAAAAATCTAGAAAACTTTGGAGGCCTCAAAAAGGGGTTTACAGGCATCCTAGACCCCCTAAAGTCCAGAAAATGTTGGTCACCTAATAACTGTGTGAGAGAGCTCTCAATGTCCCAAAAGCATTTGCAGCCTGAAAGGGGCATTAACCCGCATCCTAGACCACTGAAATTTCCAATAATATTTTTGACACGAAAAATGCATCCTACACCCCAGAAAATTCAGAATATGTTAGCAGCCCAGAAATAGGCCTTAACATGCATTTTAAGACTGCAAAAAATGTTGAAAACTTTGGATGCCCAAAAAAGGGGTTTACAGGCATCCTAGACCCCCTAAAGTCCAGAAAATGCTGGTCACCTAAAAACGGTGTCAGAGAGCTGTGAATGTCCCAAAAACATTTGCAGCCTGAAAAGGGCATTAACAGGCATCCTAGACCACTGAAATTCCCAACAATATTTTTGCCATGAAAAATGCATCCTACACCCATGAAAATTCAGAATATGTTAGCAGCCCAAAAATAGGCCTTAACATGCATCTTAAGACTGCAATAAATGTTGAAAACTTTGGATGCCCAAAAAAGGGGTTTACAGGCATCCTAGAGCCCATAAAGTCCAGAAAATGTTGGTGGCCAAAAACTGTGGCAGAGAGCTCTGAATGTCCCAAAAACATTTGCATTCTGAAAGGGGCATTAACCCGCATCCTAGACCACTGAAGTTCCCAACAATATTTTTGGCATGAAAAAAGCATCCTACACCCCTGAAAGTTCAGAATATGTTAGCAGCCCAAAAAAGGCGTTAAAATATATATTAAGCCTGCAAAAATGTAGAAAACTTTGGAGGCCTCAAAAAGGGGTTTACAGGAATCCTAGACACCCTAAAGTCCAGAAAATGTTGGTCGCCTAACAACAGAGTCAGAGAGCTCTGAATGTCCCAAAAACATGTGCAGCCTGAAAGGGGCATTAACCCGCATCCTAGACCACTGAAATTCCCAATAATATTTTTGGCTCGAAAAATGTATCCTACACCCCTGAAAATTCAGAATATGTTAGCAGCCCAAAAATAGGCCTTAACATGCAATTTAAGACTGCAAAAAATGTTGAAAACTTTGGATGCCCAAAAAAGGGGTTTACAGGCATCCTAGACCCCCTAACGTCCAGAAAATGCTGGTCGCCTAAAAACGGTGTCAGAGAGCTCTGAATGTCAAACATTTGCAGCGTGAAAAGGACATTAACAGGCGTCCTAGACAACTGAAATTCCCAACAATATTTTTGGCATGAATAATGCATCCTACACCCCTGAAAATTCAGAATATGTTAGTAGCCCAAAAATAGGCCTTAACATGCAATTTAAGACTGCAAAAAATGTTGAAAACTTTGGATGCTCAAAAAAGGGGTTTACAGGCATCCTAGACCCCCTAAAGTCCAGAAAATGCTGGTCGCCTAAAAACGGTGACAGAGAGCTCTGAATGTCCCAAAAACATTTGCAGCCTGAAAAGGGCATTAACAGGCATCCTAGACCAGTGAAATTCCCAACAATATTTTTGGCATGAAAAATGCATCCTACACCCCTGAAAATTCAGAATATGTTAGCAGCCCAAAAATAGGCCTTAACATGCATCTTAAGACTGCAATAAATGTTGAAAACTTTGGATGCCCAAAAAAGGGGTTTACAGGCATCCTAGACCCAATAAAGTCCAGAAAATGTTGGTGGTCAAAAACTGTATCAGACAGCTCTGAATGTCCCAAAAACATTTGCAGCCTGAAAGGGGCATTAACCTGCATCCAAGACCACTGAAATTCCCAATCAAATTTTTGGTACGAAAAATGCTACACCCCTGAAAGTTCAGAATATGTTAGCAGCCCAAAAAAGCTCTTAAAATGTATATTACGCCTGCAAAAATGTAGAAAACTTTGGAGGCCTCAAAAAGGGGTTTATAGGCATCCTAGACCCCCTAAAGTCTAGAATATGTTGGTCACCTAAAAACTGTATCAGAGAGCTCTGAATGTCCCAAAAACATTTGCAGCCTGAAAGGGGCATTAACCTGCATCCAAGACCACTGAAATTCCCAATTACATTTTTGGCACGAAAAATGCTACACCCCTGAAAGTTCAGAATATGTTAGCAGCCCAAAAAAGGCCTTAAAATGTATATTAAGCCTGCAAAAATGTAGAAAACTTTGGAGGCCTCAAAAAGGGGTTTACAGGCATCTAGACCCCCTAAAGTCCAGAAAATGTTGGTCACCTAAAAATTGTGTGAGAGAGCTCTCAATGTCCCAAAAACATTTGCAGCCTGAAAGGGGCATTAACAGGGATCCTAGACCACTGAAATTCCCAATAATATTTTTGGCACGAAAAATGCATCCTACACCCCTGAAAATTCAGAATATGTTAGCAGCCCAAAAATAGGCCCTAACATGCATCTTAAGACTGCAGAAAATGTTGAAAACTTTGGATGCCCAAAAAAGGGGTTTACAGGCATCCTAGAGCCCATAAAGTCCAGAAAATGTTGGTGGCCAAAAACTGTGTCAGCGAGCTCTGAATGTCCCAAAAACCTTTGCAGCCTGAAAGGGGCATTAAATTGCATCCTAGACCACTGAAATTCCCAATTATATTTTTGGCACGAAAAATGCTACACCCCTGAAAGTTCAGAATATGTTAGCAGCCCAAAAAAGGCCTTAAAATGCATCTTAAGACTGCAATAAATGTAGAAAACTTTGGAGGCCTCAAAAAGGGGTTTACAGGAATCCTAGACACCCTAAAGTCCAGAAAATGTTGGTCACCTAAAAACAGAGTCATAGAGCTCTGAATGTCCCAAAAACATTTGCAGCCTGAAAGGGGCATTAACCCGCATCCTAGACCACTGAAATTCCCAATAATATTTTTGGAACGAAAAATGTATCCTACAGCCCTGAAAATTTAGAATATGTTAGCAGCCCAAAAATAGGCCTTAACATGCATTTTAAGACTGCAAAAAATGTTGAAAACTTTGGATGCCCAAAAAAGGGGCTTACAGGCATCCTGGACCCCCTAAAGTCCAGAAAATGCTGGTCGCCTAAAAACGGTGTCAGAGAGCTCTGAATGTCAAACATTTGCAGCCTGAAAAGGACATTAACAGGCATCCTAGAAAACTGAAATTCCCAACAATATTTTTGGCATGAAAAATGCATCCTACACCCCTGAAAATTCAGAATATGTTAGTAGCCCAAAAATAGGCCTTAACATGCCTCTTAAGACTGCAATAAATGTTGAAAACTTTGGATGCCCAAAAAAGGGGTTTACAGGCATCCTAGACCCCCTAAAGTCCAGAAAATGCTGGTCGCCTAAAAACGGTGTCAGAGAGCTCTGAGTGTCAAACATTTGCAGCCTGAAAAGGGCATTAACAGGCATCCTAGACAACTGAAATGCCCAACAATATTTTTGGCATGAAAAATGCATCCTACACCCCTGAAAATTCAGAATATGTTAGCAGCCCAAAAATAGGCCTTAAAATGCCTCTTAAGACTGCAATAAATGTTGAAAACTTTGGATGCCCAAAAAAGGGGTTTACAGGCATCCTAGAGCCCATAAAGTCCAGAAAATGTTGGTGGCCAAAAACTGTGTCAGAGAGCTCTGAATGTCCCAAAAACCTTTACAGCCTGAAAGGGGAATTAACCTGCATCCTAGACCACTGAAATTCCAAATTACATTTTTGGCACGAAAAATGCTACTCCCCTGAAAGTTCAGAATATGTTAGCAGCCCAAAAAAGGCCTTAAAATGTATATTAAGTCTGCAAAAATGTAGAAAACTTTGGAGGCCTCAAAAAGGGGTTTACAGGCATCTAGACCCCCTAAAGTCCAGAAAATGTTGGTTGCCTAAAAACGGGGTCAGAGAGCTCTGAATGTCCCAAAAACATTTGCAGCCTGAAAGGGGCATTAACCTGCATCCTAGACCACTGAAATTCCCAATAATATTTTTGGCACGAAAAATGTATCCTACACCCCTGAAAATTCAGAATATGTCAGCAGCCCAAAAATAGGCCTTAACATGCATTTTAAGACTGCAAAAAATGTTGAAAACTTTGGATGCCCAAAAAAAGGGTTTACAGGCATCCTAGACCCCCTAAAGTCCAGAAAATGCTGGTTGCCTAAAAAAGGGTGTCAGAGAGCTCTGAATGTCCCAAAAACATTTGCAGCCTGAAAAGGGCATTACCAGGCATCCTAGACCACTGAAATTCCCAACAATATTTTTGGCATGAAAAATGCTTCCTACACCCCTGAAAATTCAGAATATGTTAGCAGCCCAAAAATAGGCCTTAACATGCATCTTAAGACTGCAATACATATTGAAAACTTTGGATGCCCAAAAAAGGGGTTTACAGGCATCCTAGACCCCCTAAAGTCCAGAAAATGCTGGTTGCCTAAAAACGGTGTCAGAGAGCTCTGAATGTCCCAAAAACATTTACAGCCTGAAAAGGGCATTAACAGGCATCCTAGACCACTGAAATTCCCAACAATATTTTTGGCATGAAAAATGCATCCTACACCCCTGAAAATTCAGAATATGTTAGCAGCCCAAAAATAGGCATTAACATGCATCTTAAGACTGCAATAAATGTTGAAAACTTTGGATGCCCAAAAAAGGGGTTTACAGGCATCCTAGACCCCATAAAGTCCAGAAAATGTTGGTGGCCAAAAACTGTATCAAAGAGCTCTGAATGTCCCAAAAACATTTGCAGCCTGAAAGGGGCATTAACCTGCATCCAAGACCACTGAAATTCCCAATTACATTTTTGGCACAAAAAATGCTACTCCCCTGAAAGTTCAGAATATGTTAGCAGCCCAAAAAAGGCCTTAAAATGTATATTAAGCCTGCAAAAATGTAGAAAACTTTGGAGGCCTCAAAAAGGGGTTTACAGGCATCCTAGACCGCCTAAAGTACACAAAATGTTGGTCACCTAAAAGCTGTGTGAGAGAGCTCTCAATGTCCCAAAAACATTTGCAGCCTGAAAGGGGCATTAACCCGCATCCTAGACCACTGAAATTCCCAACAATATTTTTGGCACGAAAAATGCATCCTACACCCCTGAAAATTCAGAATATGTTAGCAGCCCAAAAATAGGCCTTAACATGCATCTTAAGACTGCAGAAAATGTTGAAAATTTTGGATACCCAAAAAAGGGGTTTACAGGCATCCTAGAGCCCATAAAGTCCAGAAAATGTTGGTGGCCAAAAACTGTGTCAGAGAGCTCTGAATGTCCCAAAAACCTTTACAGCCTGAAAGGGGCATTAACCTGCATCCTAGACCACTGAAATTCCCAATTATATTTTTGGCACGAACAATGCTACACCCCTGAAAGTTCAGAATATGTTAGCAGCCCAAAAAAGGCCTTAAAATGCATCTGAAGCCTGCAAAAATGTAGAAAACTTTGGAGGCCCAGAAAAGGGGTTTACAGGCATCCTAGACCCCCTAAACTCCAGAAAATTTTGTTGGGAAAAAACGGTGCTGGAGAGCTCCGAATGTCCCAAAAACATTTGCAGCCTGAAAGGGGCATTAACCCGCATCCTAGACCACTGAAATTCCCAACAATATTTTTGGCATGAAAAATGCATCCTACACCCCTGAAATTCAGAACATGTTAGCAGCCCAAAAATAGGCCTTAACATGCCTCTTAAGACTGCAATAAATGTTGAAAACTTTGGATGCCCAAAAAAGGGGTTTACAGGCATCCTAGACCCCCTAAAGTCCAGAAAATGCTGGTCGCCTAAAAACGGTGTCAGAGAGCTCTGAATGTCCCAAATACATTTGCAGCCTGAAAAGGGCATTAACAGGCATCCTAGAGCACTGAAATTCCCAACAATATTTTTGGCATGAAAAATGCATCCTACACCCCTGAAAATTCAGAATATGTCAGCAGCCCAAAAATAGGCCTTAACATGCATCTTAAGAGTGAAATAAATGTTGAAAACTTTGGATGCCCAAAAAAGGGGTTTACAGGCATCCTAGACCCCATAAAGTCCAGAAAATGTTGGTGTCCAAAAACTGTATCAGAGAGCTCTGAATGTCCCAAAAACATTTGCAGCCTGAAAGGGGCATTAACCTGCATCCAAGACCACTGAAATTCCCAATTACATTTTTGGCACGAAAAATGCTACACCCCTGAAAGTTCAGAATATGTTAGCAGCCCAAAAAAGGCCTTAAAATGTATATTAAGCCTGCAAAAATGTAGAAAACTTTGGAGGCCTCAAAAAGGGGTTTACAGGCAGCCTAGACCCCCTAAAGTCCAGAAAATGTTGGTCACCTAAAAACTGTGTGAGAGAGCTCGCAATGTCCCAAAAACATTTGCAGCCTGAAAGGGGCATTAATCCGCATCCTAGACCACTGAAATTCCCAATAATATTTTTGACACGAAAAATGCATCCTACACCCCTGAAAATTCAGAATATGTTAGCAGCCCAAAAATAGGCCTTAAAATGTATCTTAAGACTGCAAAAAATGTTGAAAACTTTGGATGCCCAAAAAATGGGGTTTACAGGCATCCTAGAGCCCATAAAGTCCAGAAAATGCTGGTCGCCTAAAAACGGTGCCAGAGAGCTCTGAATGTCCGAAAAACATTTTCAGCCCGAAAAGGGCATTAACAGGCATCCTAGACCACTGAAATTCCCAACAATATTTTTGGCATGAAAAATGCATCCTACACCCCTGAAAATTCAGAATATGTTAGCAGCCCAAAAATAGGCCTTAACATGCATCTTAAGAGTGAAATAAATGTTGAAAACTTTGGATGCCCAAAAAAGGGGTTTACAGGCATCCTAGACCCCATAAAGTCCAGAAAATGTTGGTGTCCAAAAACTGTATCAGAGAGCTCTGAATGTCCCAAAAACATTTGCAGCCTGAAAGGGGCATTAACCTGCATCCAAGACCACTGAAATTCCCAATTACATTTTTGGCACGAAAAATGCTACACCCCTGAAAGTTCAGAATATGTTAGCAGCCCAAAAAAGGCCTTAAAATGTATATTAAGCCTGCAAAAATGTAGAAAACTTTGGAGGCCTCAAAAAGGGGTTTACAGGCAGCCTAGACCCCCTAAAGTCCAGAAAATGTTGGTCACCTAAAAACTGTGTGAGAGAGCTCGCAATGTCCCAAAAACATTTGCAGCCTGAAAGGGGCATTAATCCGCATCCTAGACCACTGAAATTCCCAATAATATTTTTGACACGAAAAATGCATCCTACACCCCTGAAAATTCAGAATATGTTAGCAGCCCAAAAAATAGGCCTTAAAATGTATCGTAAGACTGCAAAAAATGTTGAAAACTTTGGATGCCCAGAAAATGGGGTTTACAGGCATCCTAGAGCCCATAAAGTCCAGAAAATGCTGGTCACCTAAAAACGGTGCCAGAGAGCTCTGAATGTCCGAAAAACATTTTCAGCCCGAAAAGGGCATTAACAGGCATCCTAGACCACTGAAATTCCCAACAATATTTTTGGCATGAAAAATGCATCCTACACCCCTGAAAATTCAGAATATGGTAGCAGCCCAAAAATAGGCCTTAACATGCATCTTAAGACTGCAATAAATGTTGAAAACTTTGGATGCCCAAAAAAGGGGTTTACAGGCATCCTAGACCCCATAAAGTCCAGAAAATGTTGGTGGCCAAAAACTGTATCAAAGAGCTCTGAATGTCCCAAAAACATTTGCAGCCTGAAAGGGGCATTAACCTGCATCCAAGACCACTGAAATTCCCAATTACATTTTTGGCACAAAAAATGCTACTCCCCTGAAAGTTCAGAATATGTTAGCAGCCCAAAAAAGGCCTTAAAATGTATATTAAGCCTGCAAAAATGTAGAAAACTTTGGAGGCCTCAAAAAGGGGTTTACAGGCATCCTAGACCGCCTAAAGTACACAAAATGTTGGTCACCTAAAAGCTGTGTGAGAGAGCTCTCAATGTCCCAAAAACATTTGCAGCCTGAAAGGGGCATTAACCCGCATCCTAGACCACTGAAATTCCCAACAATATTTTTGGCACGAAAAATGCATCCTACACCCCTGAAAATTCAGAATATGTTAGCAGCCCAAAAATAGGCCTTAACATGCATCTTAAGACTGCAGAAAATGTTGAAAATTTTGGATACCCAAAAAAGGGGTTTACAGGCATCCTAGAGCCCATAAAGTCCAGAAAATGTTGGTGGCCAAAAACTGTGTCAGAGAGCTCTGAATGTCCCAAAAACCTTTACAGCCTGAAAGGGGCATTAACCTGCATCCTAGACCACTGAAATTCCCAATTATATTTTTGGCACGAACAATGCTACACCCCTGAAAGTTCAGAATATGTTAGCAGCCCAAAAAAGGCCTTAAAATGCATCTGAAGCCTGCAAAAATGTAGAAAACTTTGGAGGCCCAGAAAAGGGGTTTACAGGCATCCTAGACCCCCTAAACTCCAGAAAATTTTGTTGGGAAAAAACGGTGCTGGAGAGCTCCGAATGTCCCAAAAACATTTGCAGCCTGAAAGGGGCATTAACCCGCATCCTAGACCACTGAAATTCCCAACAATATTTTTGGCATGAAAAATGCATCCTACACCCCTGAAATTCAGAACATGTTAGCAGCCCAAAAATAGGCCTTAACATGCCTCTTAAGACTGCAATAAATGTTGAAAACTTTGGATGCCCAAAAAAGGGGTTTACAGGCATCCTAGACCCCCTAAAGTCCAGAAAATGCTGGTCGCCTAAAAACGGTGTCAGAGAGCTCTGAATGTCCCAAATACATTTGCAGCCTGAAAAGGGCATTAACAGGCATCCTAGAGCACTGAAATTCCCAACAATATTTTTGGCATGAAAAATGCATCCTACACCCCTGAAAATTCAGAATATGTCAGCAGCCCAAAAATAGGCCTTAACATGCATCTTAAGAGTGAAATAAATGTTGAAAACTTTGGATGCCCAAAAAAGGGGTTTACAGGCATCCTAGACCCCATAAAGTCCAGAAAATGTTGGTGTCCAAAAACTGTATCAGAGAGCTCTGAATGTCCCAAAAACATTTGCAGCCTGAAAGGGGCATTAACCTGCATCCAAGACCACTGAAATTCCCAATTACATTTTTGGCACGAAAAATGCTACACCCCTGAAAGTTCAGAATATGTTAGCAGCCCAAAAAAGGCCTTAAAATGTATATTAAGCCTGCAAAAATGTAGAAAACTTTGGAGGCCTCAAAAAGGGGTTTACAGGCAGCCTAGACCCCCTAAAGTCCAGAAAATGTTGGTCACCTAAAAACTGTGTGAGAGAGCTCGCAATGTCCCAAAAACATTTGCAGCCTGAAAGGGGCATTAATCCGCATCCTAGACCACTGAAATTCCCAATAATATTTTTGACACGAAAAATGCATCCTACACCCCTGAAAATTCAGAATATGTTAGCAGCCCAAAAATAGGCCTTAAAATGTATCTTAAGACTGCAAAAAATGTTGAAAACTTTGGATGCCCAAAAAATGGGGTTTACAGGCATCCTAGAGCCCATAAAGTCCAGAAAATGCTGGTCGCCTAAAAACGGTGCCAGAGAGCTCTGAATGTCCGAAAAACATTTTCAGCCCGAAAAGGGCATTAACAGGCATCCTAGACCACTGAAATTCCCAACAATATTTTTGGCATGAAAAATGCATCCTACACCCCTGAAAATTCAGAATATGTTAGCAGCCCAAAAATAGGCCTTAACATGCATCTTAAGAGTGAAATAAATGTTGAAAACTTTGGATGCCCAAAAAAGGGGTTTACAGGCATCCTAGACCCCATAAAGTCCAGAAAATGTTGGTGTCCAAAAACTGTATCAGAGAGCTCTGAATGTCCCAAAAACATTTGCAGCCTGAAAGGGGCATTAACCTGCATCCAAGACCACTGAAATTCCCAATTACATTTTTGGCACGAAAAATGCTACACCCCTGAAAGTTCAGAATATGTTAGCAGCCCAAAAAAGGCCTTAAAATGTATATTAAGCCTGCAAAAATGTAGAAAACTTTGGAGGCCTCAAAAAGGGGTTTACAGGCAGCCTAGACCCCCTAAAGTCCAGAAAATGTTGGTCACCTAAAAACTGTGTGAGAGAGCTCGCAATGTCCCAAAAACATTTGCAGCCTGAAAGGGGCATTAATCCGCATCCTAGACCACTGAAATTCCCAATAATATTTTTGACACGAAAAATGCATCCTACACCCCTGAAAATTCAGAATATGTTAGCAGCCCAAAAAATAGGCCTTAAAATGTATCGTAAGACTGCAAAAAATGTTGAAAACTTTGGATGCCCAGAAAATGGGGTTTACAGGCATCCTAGAGCCCATAAAGTCCAGAAAATGCTGGTCACCTAAAAACGGTGCCAGAGAGCTCTGAATGTCCGAAAAACATTTTCAGCCCGAAAAGGGCATTAACAGGCATCCTAGACCACTGAAATTCCCAACAATATTTTTGGCATGAAAAATGCATCCTACACCCCTGAAAATTCAGAATATGGTAGCAGCCCAAAAATAGGCCTTAACATGCATCTTAAGACTGCAATAAATGTTGAAAACTTTGGATGCCCAAAAAAGGGGTTTACAGGCATCCTAGACCCCCTAAAGTCCAGAAAATGCTGGTCGCCTAAAAACGGTGACAGAGAGCTCTGAATGTCCCAAAAACATTTGCAGCCTGAAAAGGGCATTAACAGGCATCCTAGACCAGTGAAATTCCCAACAATATTTTTGGCATGAAAAATGCATCCTACACCCCTGAAAATTCAGAATATGTTAGCAGCCCAAAAATAGGCCTTAACATGCATCTTAAGACTGCAATAAATGTTGAAAACTTTGGATGCCCAAACAAGGGGTTTACAGGCATCCTAGACCCAATAAAGTCCAGAAAATGTTGGTGGTCAAAAACTGTATCAGACAGCTCTGAATGTCCCAAAAACATTTGCAGCCTGAAAGGGGCATTAACCTGCATCCAAGACCACTGAAATTCCCAATCAAATTTTTGGTACGAAAAATGCTACACCCCTGAAAGTTCAGAATATGTTAGCAGCCCAAAAAAGCTCTTAAAATGTATATTACACCTGCAAAAATGTAGAAAACTTTGGAGGCCTCAAAAAGGGGTTTATAGGCATCCTAGACCCCCTAAAGTCCAGAATATGTTGGTCACCTAAAAACTGTATCAGAGAGCTCTGAATGTCCCAAAAACATTTGCAGCCTGAAAGGGGCATTAACCTGCATCCAAGACCACTGAAATTCCCAATTACATTTTTGGCACGAAAAATGCTACACCCCTGAAAGTTCAGAATATGTTAGCAGCCCAAAAAAGGCCTTAAAATGTATATTAAGCCTGCAAAAATGTAGAAAACTTTGGAGGCCTCAAAAAGGGGTTTACAGGCAGCCTAGACCCCCTAAAGTCCAGAAAATGTTGGTCACCTAAAAACTGTGTGAGAGAGCTCGCAATGTCCCAAAAACATTTGCAGCCTGAAAGGGGCATTAATCCACATCCTAGACCACTGAAATTCCCAATAATATTTTTGACACGAAAAATGCATCCTACACCCCTGAAAATTCAGAATATGTTAGCAGCCCAAAAATAGGCCTTAAAATGTATCTTAAGACTGCAAAAAATGTTGAAAACTTTGGATGCCCAAAAAATGGGGTTTACAGGCATCCTAGAGCCCATAAAGTCCAGAAAATGCTGGTCGCCTAAAAACGGTGCCAGAGAGCTCTGAATGTCCGAAAAACATTTTCAGCCCGAAAAGGGCATTAACAGGCATCCTAGACCACTGAAATTCCCAACAATATTTTTGGCATGAAAAATGCATCCTACACCCCTGAAAATTCAGAATATGGTAGCAGCCCAAAAATAGGCCTTAACATGCATCTTAAGACTGCAATAAATGTTGAAAACTTTGGATGCCCAAAAAAGGGGTTTACAGGCATCCTAGACCCCCTAAAGTCCAGAAAATGCTGGTCGCCTAAAAACGGTGACAGAGAGCTCTGAATGTCCCAAAAACATTTGCAGCCTGAAAAGGGCATTAACAGGCATCCTAGACCAGTGAAATTCCCAACAATATTTTTGGCATGAAAAATGCATCCTACACCCCTGAAAATTCAGAATATGTTAGCACCCCAAAAATAGGCCTTAACATGCATCTTAAGACTGCAATAAATGTTGAAAACTTTGGATGCCCAAAAAAGGGGTTTACAGGCATCCTAGACCCAATAAAGTCCAGAAAATGTTGGTGGTCAAAAACTGTATCAGACAGCTCTGAATGTCCCAAAAACATTTGCAGCCTGAAAGGGGCATTAACCTGCATCCAAGACCACTGAAATTCCCAATCAAATTTTTGGTACGAAAAATGCTACACCCCTGAAAGTTCAGAATATGTTAGCAGCCCAAAAAAGCTCTTAAAATGTATATTACGCCTGCAAAAATGTAGAAAAATTTGGAGGCCTCAAAAAGGGGTTTATAGGCATCCTAGACCCCCTAAAGTCCAGAATATGTTGGTCACCTAAAAACTGTGTGAGAGAGCTCTCAATGTCCCAAAAACATTTGCAGCCTGAAAGGGGCATTAGCCCGCATCCTAGACCACTGAAATTCCCAATAATATTTTTGACACGAAAAATGCATCCTACACCCCTGAAAATTCAGAATATGTTAGCAGCCCAAAAATAGGCCTTAACATGTATCTTAAGACTGCAAAAAATGTTGAAAACTTTGGATGCCCAAAAAGGGGTTTACAGGCATCCTAGAGCCAATAAAGTCCAGAAAATGTTGGTGGCCAAAAACTGTGTCAAAGAGCTCTGAATGTCCCAAAAACCTCTACAGCCTTAAAGGGGCATTAACCTGCATCCTAGACAACTGAAATTCCCAATTATATTTTTGGCACGAAAAATGGTACACCCCTGAAAGTTCAGAATATGTTAGCAGCCCAAAAAAGGCCTTAAAATGCATCTTAATCCTGCAAAAATGTAGAAAACTTTGGAGGCCCAGAAAAGGGGTTTACAGGCATCCTAGACCCCCTAAACTCCAGAAAATGTTGTTGGGAAAAAACGGTGCTGGGGAGCTCCGAATGTCCCAAAAACATTTGCAGCCTGAAAGGGGCATTAACCCGCATCCCAGACCACTGAAGTTCCCAACAATATTTTTGGCATGAAAAAAGCATCCTACACCCCTGAAAGTTCAGAATATGTTAGCAGCCCAAAAAAGGCCTTAAAATGTATATTAAGCCTGCAAAAATGTAGAAAACTTTGGAGGCCTCAAAAAGGGGTTTACAGGCATCCTAGACACCCTAAAGTCCAGAAAATGCTGGTCGCCTAAAAACGGTGTCAGAGAGCTCTGAATGCCCCAAAAACATGTGCAGCCTGAAAAGGGCATTAACAGGCATCCTAGACCACTGAAATTCCCAATAATATTTTTGGCACGAAAAATGTATCCTACACCCCTGAACATTCAGAATATGTTAGCAGCCCAAAAATAGGCCTTAACATGCATTTTAAGACTGCAAAAAATGTTGAAAACTTTGGATGCCCAAAAAAGGGGTTTACAGGCATCCTAGACCCCCTAAAGTCCAGAAAATGCTGGTCGCCTAAAAACGGTGTCAGAGAGCTCTGAATGTCCCAAAAACATGTGCAGCCTAAAAAGGGCATTAACAGGCATCCTAGACCACTGAAATTCCCAACAATATTTTTGGCATGAAAAATGCATCCTACACCCCTGAAAATTCAGAATATGTTAGCAGCCCAAAAATAGGCCTTAACATGCATCTTAAGACTGCAAAAAATGTTGAAAACTTTGGATGCCCAAAAAAGGGGTTTACAGGCATCCTAGACCCCATAAAGTCCAGAAAATGTTGTTGGACAAAAACTGTATCAGAGAGCTCTGAATGTCCCAAAAACATTTGCAGCTTGAAAGGGGCATTAACCTGCATCCAAGACCACTGAAATTCCCAATTACAATTTTGGCATGAAAAATGCTACTCCCCTGAAAGTTCAGAATATGTTAGCAGACCAAAAAAGGCCTTAAAATGTATATTAAGCCTGCAAAAATGTAGAAAACTTTGGAGGCCTCAAAAAGGGGTTTAGAGGCATCTAGACCCCCTAAAGTCCAGAAAATGTTGGTCACCTAAAAACTGTGTGAGAGAGCTCTGAATGTCCCAAAAACATTTGCAGCCTGAAAGGGAGTATTAACAGGCATCCTAGACCACTGAAATTCCCAAAATTATTTTTGGCACGAAAAATGCATCCTACACCCCTGAAAATTCAGAATATGTTAGCAGCCCAAAAATAGGCCCTAACATGCATCTTACTGCAGAAAATGTTGAAAACTTTGGATGCCCAAAAAAGGGGTTTACAGGCATCCTAGACCCCATAAAGTCCAGAAAATTTTGGTGGCCAAAAACTGTGTCAGCGAGCTCTGAATGTCCCAAAAACCTTTGCAGCCTGAAAGGGGCATTAACTTGCATCCTAGACCACTGAAATTCCCAATTATATTTTTGGCACGAAAAATGCTACACCCCTGAAAGTTCAGAATATGTTAGCAGCCCAAAAAAGGCCTTAAAATGCATCTTAAGCCTGCAAAAATGTAGAAAACTTTGGAGGCCCAGAAAAGGGGTTTACAGGCATCCTAGACTCCCTAAACTCCAGAAAATGTTGTTGGGAAAAAACGGTGCTGGAGAGCTCCGAATGTCCCAAAAACATTTGCAGCCTGAAAGGGGCATTAACCCGCATCCTAGACCACTGAAGTTCCCAACAATATTTTTGGCATGAAAAAAGCATCATACACCCCTGAAAGTTCAGAATATGTTAGCAGCCCAAAAAAGGCCTTAAAATACATCTTAAGCCTGCAAAAATGTAGAAAACTTTGGAGGCCCAGAAAAGGGGTTTACAGGCATCCTAGACCCCCTAAACTCCAGAAAATGTTGTTGGGAAAAAACGATGCTGGAGAGCTCCGAATGTCCCAAAAACATTTGCAGCCTGAAAGGGACATTAACCCGCATCCTAGACCACTGAAATTCCCAACAATATTTTTGGCATGAAAAAAGCATCCTACACCCCTGAAAGTTCAGAATATGTTAGCAGCCCAAAAAAGGCTTTAAAATATATATTAAGCCTGCAAAAATGTAGAAAACTTTGGAGGCCTCAAAAAGGGGTTTACAGGCATCCTAGACACCCTAAAGTCCAGAAAATTTTGGTCCCCTAAAAACAGAGTCAGAGAGCTCTGAATGTCCCAAAAACATTTGCAGCCTGAAAGGGGCATTAACCCGCATCCTAGACCACTGAAATTCCCAATAATATTTTGGGCACGAAAAATGTATCCTACACCCCTGAAAATTCAGAATATGTTAGCAGCCCAAAAATAGACCTTAACATTCATCTTAAGACTGCAAAAAATGTTGAAAACTTTGGATGCCCAAAAAAGGGGTTTACAGGCATACTAGAGCCCATAAAGTCCAGAAAATGTTGGTGGCCAAAAACTGTGTCAGAGAGCTCTGAATGTCCCAAAAACATTTGCAGTCTGAAAGGGGCATTAACCTGCATCCAAGACCACTGAAATTCCCAATTACATTTTTGGCACGAAAAATGCTACACCCCTGAAAGTTCAGAATATGTTATCAGTCCAAAAAAGGCCTTAAAATATATATTAAGCCTGCAAAAATGTAGAAAACTTTGGAGGCCTCAAAAAGGGGTTTACAGGCATCCTAGACCCCCTAAAGTCCAGAAAATGTTGGTCACCTAAAAACTGTGTGAGAGAGCTCTCAATGTCCCAAAAGCATTTGCAGCCTGAAAGGGGCATGAACCCTCATCCTAGACCACTGAAATTCCCAATAATATTTTTGACACGAAAAATGCATCCTACACCCCAGAAAATTCAGAATATGTTAGCAGCCCAAAAATAGGCCTTAACATGCATTTTAAGACTGCAAAAAATGTTGAAAACTTTGGATGCCCAAAAAAGGGGTTTACAGGCATCCTAGACCCCCTAAAGTCCAGAAAATGTTGGTGGCCAAAAACTGTGTCAGAGAGCTCTGAATGTCTCAAAAACATTTGCAGCCTGAAAGGGGCATTAACCCGCATCCTAGACCACTGAAGTTCCCAACAATATTTTTGGCATGAAAAAAGCATCCTACACCCCTGAAAGTTCAGAATATGTTAGCAGCCCAAAAAAGGCGTTAAAATATATATTAAGCCTGCAAAAATGTAGAAAACTTTGGAGGCCTCAAAAAGGGGTTTACAGGAATACTAGAAACCCTAAAGTCCAGAAAATGTTGGTCGCCTAAAAACGGTGTCAGAGAGCTCTGAATGTCCCAAAAACATGTGCAGCCTGAAAAGGGCATTAACAGGCATCCTAGACCACTGAAATTCCCAACAATATTTTTGGCCTGAAAAATGCATCCTACACCCCTGAAAATTCAGAATATGTTAGCAGCCCAAAAATAGGCCTTAACATACATCTTAAGACTGCAATAAATGTTGAAAACTTTGGATGCCAAAAAAAGGGGTTTACAGGCATCCTAGACCCAATAAAGTCCAGAAAATGTTGGTGGCCAAAAACTCTATCAGAGAGCTCTGAATGTCCCAAAAACATTTGCAGCCTGAAAGGGGCATTAACCTGCATCCTAGACCACTGAAATTCCCAATTATATTTTTGGCACGAAAAATGGTACACCCCTGAAAGTTCAGAATATGTTAGCAGCCCAAAAAAGGCCTTAAAATGCATCTTAAGCCTGCAAAAATGTAGAAAACTTTGGAGGCCCAGAAAAGGGGTTTACAGGCATCCTAGACCCCCTAAACTCCAGAAAATGTTGTTGGGAAAAAACGGTGCTGGAGAGCTCCGAATGTCCCAAAAACATTTGCAGCCTGAAAGGGACATTAACCCGCATCCTAGACCACTGAAATTCCCAACAATATTTTTGGCATGAAAAAAGCATCCTACACCCCTGAAAGTTCAGAATATGTTAGCAGCCCAAAAAAGGCATTAAAATGTATATTAAGCCTGCAAAAATGTAGAAAACTTTGAAGGCCTCAAAAAGGGGTTTACAGGCATCCTAGACACCCTAAAGTCCAGAAAATGTTGGTCGCCTAAAAACGGGGTCAGAGAGCTCTGAATGTCCCAAAAACATTTGCAGCCTGAAAGGGGCATTAACCCGCATCCTAGACCACTGAAATTCCCAATAATATTTTTGGCACGAAAAATGTATCCTACACCCCTGAAAATTCAGAATATGTTAGCAGCCCAAAAATAGGCCTTAACATTCATCTTAAGACTGCAAAAAATGTTGAAAACTTTGGATGCCCTAAAAAGGGGTTTACAGGCATACTAGAGCCCATAAAGTCCAGAAAATGTTGGTGGCCAAAAACTGTGTCAGAGAGCTCTGAATGTCCCAAAAACATTTGCAGTCTGAAAGGGGCATTAACCTGCATCCAAGACCACTGAAATTCCCAATTACATTTTTGACACGAAAAATGCTACACCCCTGAAAGTTCAGAATATGTTAGCAGCCCAAAAATAGGCCTTAACATGCATTTTAAGACTGCAAAAAATGTTGAAAACTTTGGATGCTCAAAAAAGGGGTTTACAGGCATCCTAGACCCCCTAAAGTCCAGAAAATGCTGGTCACCTAAAAACTGTGTGAGAGAGCTCTCAATGTCCCAAAAGCATTTGCAGCCTGAAAGGGGCATGAACCCGCATCCTAGACCACTGAAATTCCCAATAATATTTTTGACACGAAAAATGCATCCTACACCCCAGAAAATTCAGAATATGTTAGCAGCCCAAAAATAGGCCTTAACATGCATTTTAAGACTGCAAAAAATGTTGAAAACTTTGGATGCTCAAAAAAGGGGTTTACAGGCATCCTAGACCCCCTAAAGTCCAGAAAATGCTGGTCGCCTAAAAAAGGTGTCAGAGAGCTGTGAATGTCCCAAAAACATTTGCAGCCTGAAAAGGGCATTAACAGGCATCCTAGACCACTGAAATTCCCAACAATATTTTTGGCATGAAAAAAAATGCATCCTACACCCCTGAAAATTCAGAATATGTTAGCAGCCCAAAAATAGGCCTTAACATGCATCTTAAGACTGCAATAAATGTTGAAAACTTTGGATGCCCAAAAAAGGGGTTTACAGGCATCCTAGAGCCCATAAAGTCCAGAAAATGTTGGTGGCCAAAAACTGTGTCAGAGAGCTCTGAATGTCCCAAAAACATTTGCAGCCTGAAAGGGGCATTAACCCGCATCCTAGACCACTGAAGTTCCCAACAATATTTTTGGCATGAAAAAAGCATCCTACACCCCTGAAAGTTCAGAATATGTTAGCAGCCCAAAAATAGGCCTTAACATGCATTTTAAGACTGCAAAAAATGTTGAAAACTTTGGATGCCCAAAAAAGGGGTTTACAGGCTTCCTAGACCCCCTAAAGTCCAGAAAATGCTGGTCACCTAAAAACGGTGTCAGAGAGCTCTGAATGTCAAACATTTGCAGCCTGAAAAGGGCATTAACAGGCATCCTAGACAACTGAAATTCCCAACAATATTTTTGGCATGAAAAATGCATCCTACACCCCTGAAAATTCAGAATATGTTAGCAGCCCAAAAATAGGCCTTAACATGCCTCTTAAGACTGCAATAAATGTTGACAACTTTGGATGCCCAAAAAAGGGGTTTACAGGCATCCTAGAGCCCATAAAGTCCAGAAAATGTTGGTGGCCAAAAACTGTGTCAGAGAGCTCTCAATGTCCCAAAAACATTTGCAGCCTGAAAGGGGCATTAACCCGCATCCTAGACCACTGAAATTCCCAATAATATTTTTGGCACGAAAAATGCATCCTACACCCCTGAAAATTCAGAATATGTTAGCAGCCCAAGAATAGGCCTTAACATGCATCTTAAGACTGCAGAAAATGTTGAAAACTTTGGATGCCCAAAAAAGGGGTTTACAGGCATCCTAGACACCCTAAAGTCCAGAAAATGTTGGTCGCCTAAAAATAGAGTCAGAGAGCTCTGAATGTCCCAAAAACATTTGCAGCCTGAAAGGGGCATTAACCCGCATCCTAGACCACTGAAATTACCAATAATATTTTTGGCACGAAAAATGTATCCTACACCCCTGAAAATTCAGAATATGTTAGCAGCCCAAAAATAGGCCTTAACATGCATTTTAAGACTGCAAAAAATGTTGAAAACTTTGGATGCCCAAAAAAGGGGTTTACAGGCATACTAGAGCCCATAAAGTCCAGAAAATGTTGGTGGCCAAAAACTGTGTCAGAGAGCTCTGAATGTCCCAAAAACATTTGCAGTCTGAAAGGGGCATTAACCTGCATCCAAGACCACTGAAATTCCCAATTACATTTTTGGCACGAAAAATGCTACACCTCTGAAAGTTCAGAATATGTTATCAGCCCAAAAAAGGCCTTAAAATATATATTAAGCCTGCAAAAATGTAGAAAACTTTGGAGGCCTCAAAAAGGGGTTTACAGGCATCCTAGACCCCCTAAAGTCCAGAAAATGTTGGTGGCCAAAAACTGTGTCAGAGAGCTCTGAATGTCTCAAAAACATTTGCAGCCTGAAAGGGGCATTAACCCGCATCCTAGACCACTGAAGTTCCCAACAATATTTTTGGCATGAAAAAAGCATCCTACACCCCTGAAAGTTCAGAATATGTTAGCAGCCCGAAAATAGGCCTTAACATACATCTTAAGACTGCAATAAATGTTGAAAACTTTGGATGCCCAAAAAAGGGGTTTACAGGCATCCTAGACCCAATAAAGTCCAGAAAATGTTGGTGGCCAAAAACTCTATCAGAGAGCTCTGAATGTCCCAAAAACATTTGCAGCCTGAAAGGGGTATTAACCTGCATCCTAGACCACTGAAATTCCCAATTATATTTTTGGCACGAAAAATGGTACACCCCTGAAAGTTCAGAATATGTTAGCAGCCCAAAAAAGGCCTTAAAATGCATCTTAAGCCTGCAAAAATGTAGAAAACTTTGGAGGCCCAGAAAAGGGGTTTACAGGCATCCTAGACCCCCTAAACTCCAGAAAATGTTGTTGGGAAAAAACGGTGCTGGAGAGCTCCGAATGTCCCAAAAACATTTGCAGCCTGAAAGGGACATTAACCCGCATCCTAGACCACTGAAATTCCCAACAATATTTTTGGCATGAAAAAAGCACCCTACACCCCTGAAAGTTCAGAATATGTTAGCAGCCCAAAAAAGGCATTAAAATGTATATTAAGCCTGCAAAAATGTAGAAAACTTTGGAGGCCTCAAAAAGGGGTTTACAGGCATCCTAGACCCCCTAAAGTCCAGAAAATGTTGGTCACCTAAAAACTGTGTGAGAGAGCTCTCAATGTCCCAAAAGCATTTGCAGCCTGAAAGGGGCATGAACCCTCATCCTAGACCACTGAAATTCCCAATAATATTTTTGACACGAAAAATGCATCCTACACCCCAGAAAATTCAGAATATGTTAGCAGCCCAAAAATAGGCCTTAACATGCATTTTAAGACTGCAAAAAATGTTGAAAACTTTGGATGCCCAAAAAAGGGGTTTACAGGCATCCTAGACCCCCTAAAGTCCAGAAAATGTTGGTGGCCAAAAACTGTGTCAGAGAGCTCTGAATGTCTCAAAAACATTTGCAGCCTGAAAGGGGCATTAACCCGCATCCTAGACCACTGAAGTTCCCAACAATATTTTTGGCATGAAAAAAGCATCCTACACCCCTGAAAGTTCAGAATATGTTAGCAGCCCAAAAAAGGCGTTAAAATATATATTAAGCCTGCAAAAATGTAGAAAACTTTGGAGGCCTCAAAAAGGGGTTTACAGGAATACTAGAAACCCTAAAGTCCAGAAAATGTTGGTCGCCTAAAAACGGTGTCAGAGAGCTCTGAATGTCCCAAAAACATGTGCAGCCTGAAAAGGGCATTAACAGGCATCCTAGACCACTGAAATTCCCAACAATATTTTTGGCCTGAAAAATGCATCCTACACCCCTGAAAATTCAGAATATGTTAGCAGCCCAAAAATAGGCCTTAACATACATCTTAAGACTGCAATAAATGTTGAAAACTTTGGATGCCAAAAAAAGGGGTTTACAGGCATCCTAGACCCAATAAAGTCCAGAAAATGTTGGTGGCCAAAAACTCTATCAGAGAGCTCTGAATGTCCCAAAAACATTTGCAGCCTGAAAGGGGCATTAACCTGCATCCTAGACCACTGAAATTCCCAATTATATTTTTGGCACGAAAAATGGTACACCCCTGAAAGTTCAGAATATGTTAGCAGCCCAAAAAAGGCCTTAAAATGCATCTTAAGCCTGCAAAAATGTAGAAAACTTTGGAGGCCCAGAAAAGGGGTTTACAGGCATCCTAGACCCCCTAAACTCCAGAAAATGTTGTTGGGAAAAAACGGTGCTGGAGAGCTCCGAATGTCCCAAAAACATTTGCAGCCTGAAAGGGACATTAACCCGCATCCTAGACCACTGAAATTCCCAACAATATTTTTGGCATGAAAAAAGCATCCTACACCCCTGAAAGTTCAGAATATGTTAGCAGCCCAAAAAAGGCATTAAAATGTATATTAAGCCTGCAAAAATGTAGAAAACTTTGAAGGCCTCAAAAAGGGGTTTACAGGCATCCTAGACACCCTAAAGTCCAGAAAATGTTGGTCGCCTAAAAACGGGGTCAGAGAGCTCTGAATGTCCCAAAAACATTTGCAGCCTGAAAGGGGCATTAACCCGCATCCTAGACCACTGAAATTCCCAATAATATTTTTGGCACGAAAAATGTATCCTACACCCCTGAAAATTCAGAATATGTTAGCAGCCCAAAAATAGGCCTTAACATTCATCTTAAGACTGCAAAAAATGTTGAAAACTTTGGATGCCCTAAAAAGGGGTTTACAGGCATACTAGAGCCCATAAAGTCCAGAAAATGTTGGTGGCCAAAAACTGTGTCAGAGAGCTCTGAATGTCCCAAAAACATTTGCAGTCTGAAAGGGGCATTAACCTGCATCCAAGACAACTGAAATTCCCAATTACATTTTTGACACGAAAAATGCTACACCCCTGAAAGTTCAGAATATGTTAGCAGCCCAAAAATAGGCCTTAACATGCATTTTAAGACTGCAAAAAATGTTGAAAACTTTGGATGCTCAAAAAAGGGGTTTACAGGCATCCTAGACCCCCTAAAGTCCAGAAAATGCTGGTCGCCTAAAAACTGTGTGAGAGAGCTCTCAATGTCCCAAAAGCATTTGCAGCCTGAAAGGGGCATGAACCCGCATCCTAGACCACTGAAATTCCCAATAATATTTTTGACACGAAAAATGCATCCTACACCCCAGAAAATTCAGAATATGTTAGCAGCCCAAAAATAGGCCTTAACATGCATCTTAAGACTGCAATAAATGTTGAAAACTTTGGATGCCCAAAAAAGGGGTTTACAGGCATCCTAGAGCCCATAAAGTCCAGAAAATGTTGGTGGCCAAAAACTGTGTCAGAGAGCTCTGAATGTCCCAAAAACATTTGCAGCCTGAAAGGGGCATTAACCCGCATCCTAGACCACTGAAGTTCCCAACAATATTTTTGGCATGAAAAAAGCATCCTACACCCCTGAAAGTTCAGAATATGTTAGCAGCCCAAAAATAGGCCTTAACATGCATTTTAAGACTGCAAAAAATGTTGAAAACTTTGGATGCCCAAAAAAGGGGTTTACAGGCTTCCTAGACCCCCTAAAGTCCAGAAAATGCTGGTCACCTAAAAACGGTGTCAGAGAGCTCTGAATGTCAAACATTTGCAGCCTGAAAAGGGCATTAACAGGCATCCTAGACAACTGAAATTCCCAACAATATTTTTGGCATGAAAAATGCATCCTACACCCCTGAAAATTCAGAATATGTTAGCAGCCCAAAAATAGGCCTTAACATGCCTCTTAAGACTGCAATAAATGTTGACAACTTTGGATGCCCAAAAAAGGGGTTTACAGGCATCCTAGAGCCCATAAAGTCCAGAAAATGTTGGTGGCCAAAAACTGTGTCAGAGAGCTCTCAATGTCCCAAAAACATTTGCAGCCTGAAAGGGGCATTAACCCGCATCCTAGACCACTGAAATTCCCAATAATATTTTTGGCACGAAAAATGCATCCTACACCCCTGAAAATTCAGAATATGTTAGCAGCCCAAGAATAGGCCTTAACATGCATCTTAAGACTGCAGAAAATGTTGAAAACTTTGGATGCCCAAAAAAGGGGTTTACAGGCATCCTAGACACCCTAAAGTCCAGAAAATGTTGGTCGCCTAAAAATAGAGTCAGAGAGCTCTGAATGTCCCAAAAACATTTGCAGCCTGAAAGGGGCATTAACCCGCATCCTAGACCACTGAAATTACCAATAATATTTTTGGCACGAAAAATGTATCCTACACCCCTGAAAATTCAGAATATGTTAGCAGCCCAAAAATAGGCCTTAACATGCATTTTAAGACTGCAAAAAATGTTGAAAACTTTGGATGCCCAAAAAAGGGGTTTACAGGCATACTAGAGCCCATAAAGTCCAGAAAATGTTGGTGGCCAAAAACTGTGTCAGAGAGCTCTGAATGTCCCAAAAACATTTGCAGTCTGAAAGGGGCATTAACCTGCATCCAAGACCACTGAAATTCCCAATTACATTTTTGGCACGAAAAATGCTACACCTCTGAAAGTTCAGAATATGTTATCAGCCCAAAAAAGGCCTTAAAATATATATTAAGCCTGCAAAAATGTAGAAAACTTTGGAGGCCTCAAAAAGGGGTTTACAGGCATCCTAGACCCCCTAAAGTCCAGAAAATGTTGGTGGCCAAAAACTGTGTCAGAGAGCTCTGAATGTCTCAAAAACATTTGCAGCCTGAAAGGGGCATTAACCCGCATCCTAGACCACTGAAGTTCCCAACAATATTTTTGGCATGAAAAAAGCATCCTACACCCCTGAAAGTTCAGAATATGTTAGCAGCCCGAAAATAGGCCTTAACATACATCTTAAGACTGCAATAAATGTTGAAAACTTTGGATGCCCAAAAAAGGGGTTTACAGGCATCCTAGACCCAATAAAGTCCAGAAAATGTTGGTGGCCAAAAACTCTATCAGAGAGCTCTGAATGTCCCAAAAACATTTGCAGCCTGAAAGGGGTATTAACCTGCATCCTAGACCACTGAAATTCCCAATTATATTTTTGGCACGAAAAATGGTACACCCCTGAAAGTTCAGAATATGTTAGCAGCCCAAAAAAGGCCTTAAAATGCATCTTAAGCCTGCAAAAATGTAGAAAACTTTGGAGGCCCAGAAAAGGGGTTTACAGGCATCCTAGACCCCCTAAACTCCAGAAAATGTTGTTGGGAAAAAACGGTGCTGGAGAGCTCCGAATGTCCCAAAAACATTTGCAGCCTGAAAGGGACATTAACCCGCATCCTAGACCACTGAAATTCCCAACAATATTTTTGGCATGAAAAAAGCACCCTACACCCCTGAAAGTTCAGAATATGTTAGCAGCCCAAAAAAGGCATTAAAATGTATATTAAGCCTGCAAAAATGTAGAAAACTTTGAAGGCCTCAAAAAGGGGTTTACAGGCATCCTAGACACCCTAAAGTCCAGAAAATGTTGGTCGCCTAAAAACGGGGTCAGAGAGCTCTGAATGTCCCAAAAACATTTGCAGCCTGAAAGGGGCATTAACCCGCATCTTAGACCACTGAAATTCCCAATAATATTTTTGGCACGAAAAATGTATCCTACACCCCTGAAAATTCAGAATATGTTAGCAGCCCAAAAATAGGCCTTAACATGCATTTTAAGACTGCAAAAAATGTTGAAAACTTTGGATGCCCAAAAAAGGGGTTTACAGGCATCCTAGACCCCCTAAAGTCCAGAAAATGCTGGTCGCCTAAAAACGGTGTCAGAGAGCTGTGAATGTCCCAAAAACATTTGCAGCCTGAAAAGGGCATTAACAGGCATCCTAGACCACTGAAATTCCCAACAATACTTTTGGCATGAAAAATGCATCCTACACCCCTGAAAATTCAGAATATGTTAGCAGCCCAAAAATAGGCCTTAACATTCATCTTAAGACTGCAAAAAATGTTGAAAACTTTGGATGCCCTAAAAAGGGGTTTACAGGCATACTAGAGCCCATAAAGTCCAGAAAATGTTGGTGGCCAAAAACTGTGTCAGAGAGCTCTGAATGTCCCAAAAACATTTGCAGTCTGAAAGGGGCATTAACCTGCATCCAAGACCACTGAAATTCCCAATTACATTTTTGGCACGAAAAATGCTACACCCCTGAAAGTTCAGAATATGTTAGCAGCCCAAAAATAGGCCTTAACATGCATTTTAAGACTGCAAAAAATGTTGAAAACTTTGGATGCCCAAAAAAGGGGTTTACAGGCATCCTAGAGCCCATAAAGTCCAGAAAATGTTGGTGGCCAAAAACTGTGTCAGCGAGCTCTGAATGTCCCAAAAACCTTTGCAGCCTGAAAGGGGCATTAAATTGCATCCTAGACCACTGAAATTCCCAATTATATTTTTGGCACGAAAAATGCTACACCCCTGAAAGTTCAGAATATGTTAGCAGCCCAAAAAAGGCCTTAAAATGCATCTTAAGACTGCAATAAATGTAGAAAACTTTGGAGGCCTCAAAAAGGGGTTTACAGGAATCCTAGACACCCTAAAGTCCAGAAAATGTTGGTCACCTAAAAACAGAGTCATAGAGCTCTGAATGTCCCAAAAACATTTGCAGCCTGAAAGGGGCATTAACCCGCATCCTAGACCACTGAAATTCCCAATAATATTTTTGGAACGAAAAATGTATCCTACAGCCCTGAAAATTTAGAATATGTTAGCAGCCCAAAAATAGGCCTTAACATGCATTTTAAGACTGCAAAAAATGTTGAAAACTTTGGATGCCCAAAAAAGGGGCTTACAGGCATCCTGGACCCCCTAAAGTCCAGAAAATGCTGGTCGCCTAAAAACGGTGTCAGAGAGCTCTGAATGTCAAACATGTGCAGCCTGAAAAGGACATTAACAGGCATCCTAGAAAACTGAAATTCCCAACAATATTTTTGGCATGAAAAATGCATCCTACACCCCTGAAAATTCAGAATATGTTAGTAGCCCAAAAATAGGCCTTAACATGCCTCTTAAGACTGCAATAAATGTTGAAAACTTTGGATGCCCAAAAAAGGGGTTTACAGGCATCCTAGACCCCCTAAAGTCCAGAAAATGCTGGTCGCCTAAAAACGGTGTCAGAGAGCTCTGAATGTCAAACATTTGCAGCCTGAAAAGGGCATTAACAGGCATCCTAGACAACTGAAATGCCCAACAATATTTTTGGCATGAAAAATGCATCCTACACCCCTGAAAATTCAGAATATGTTAGCAGCCCAAAAATAGGCCTTAAAATGCCTCTTAAGACTGCAATAAATGTTGAAAACTTTGGATGCCCAAAAAAGGGGTTTACAGGCATCCTAGAGCCCATAAAGTCCAGAAAATGTTGGTGGCCAAAAACTGTTTCAGAGAGCTCTGAATGTCCCAAAAACCTTTACAGCCTGAAAGGGGAATTAACCTGCATCCTAGACCACTGAAATTCCCAATTACATTTTTGGCACGAAAAATGCTACTCCCCTGAAAGTTCAGAATATGTTAGCAGCCCAAAAAAGGCCTTAAAATGTATATTAAGTCTGCAAAAATGTAGAAAACTTTGGAGGCCTCAAAAAGGGGTTTACAGGCATCTAGACCCCCTAAAGTCCAGAAAATGTTGGTTGCCTAAAAACGGGGTCAGAGAGCTCTGAATGTCCCAAAAACATTTGCAGCCTGAAAGGGGCATTAACCTGCATCCTAGACCACTGAAATTCCCAATAATATTTTTGGCACGAAAAATGTATCCTACACCCCTGAAAATTCAGAATATGTCAGCAGCCCAAAAATAGGCCTTAACATGCATTTTAAGACTGCAAAAAATGTTGAAAACTTTGGATGCCCAAAAAAAGGGTTTACAGGCATCCTAGACCCCCTAAAGTCCAGAAAATGCTGGTTGCCTAAAAAAGGGTGTCAGAGAGCTCTGAATGTCCCAAAAACATTTGCAGCCTGAAAAGGGCATTACCAGGCATCCTAGACCACTGAAATTCCCAACAATATTTTTGGCATGAAAAAGGCTTCCTACACCCCTGAAAATTCAGAATATGTTAGCAGCCCAAAAATAGGCCTTAACATGCATCTTAAGACTGCAATACATATTGAAAACTTTGGATGCCCAAAAAAGGGGTTTACAGGCATCCTAGACCCCCTAAAGTCCAGAAAATGCTGGTCGCCTAAAAACGGTGTCAGAGAGCTCTGAATGTCCCAAAAACATTTACAGCCTGAAAAGGGCATTAACAGGCATCCTAGACCACTGAAATTCCCAACAATATTTTTGGCATGAAAAATGCATCCTACACCCCTGAAAATTCAGAATATGTTAGCAGCCCAAAAATAGGCATTAACATGCATCTTAAGACTGCAATAAATGTTGAAAACTTTGGATGCCCAAAAAAGGGGTTTACAGGCATCCTAGACCCCATAAAGTCCAGAAAATGTTGGTGGCCAAAAACTGTATCAAAGAGCTCTGAATGTCCCAAAAACATTTGCAGCCTGAAAGGGGCATTAACCTGCATCCAAGACCACTGAAATTCCCAATTACATTTTTGGCACAAAAAATGCTACTCCCCTGAAAGTTCAGAATATGTTAGCAGCCCAAAAAAGGCCTTAAAATGTATATTAAGCCTGCAAAAATGTAGAAAACTTTGGAGGCCTCAAAAAGGGGTTTACAGGCATCCTAGACCGCCTAAAGTACACAAAATGTTGGTCACCTAAAAGCTGTGTGAGAGAGCTCTCAATGTCCCAAAAACATTTGCAGCCTGAAAGGGGCATTAACCCGCATCCTAGACCACTGAAATTCCCAACAATATTTTTGGCACGAAAAATGCATCCTACACCCCTGAAAATTCAGAATATGTTAGCAGCCCAAAAATAGGCCTTAACATGCATCTTAAGACTGCAGAAAATGTTGAAAATTTTGGATACCCAAAAAAGGGGTTTACAGGCATCCTAGAGCCCATAAAGTCCAGAAAATGTTGGTGGCCAAAAACTGTGTCAGAGAGCTCTGAATGTCCCAAAAACCTTTACAGCCTGAAAGGGGCATTAACCTGCATCCTAGACCACTGAAATTCCCAATTATATTTTTGGCACGAACAATGCTACACCCCTGAAAGTTCAGAATATGTTAGCAGCCCAAAAAAGGCCTTAAAATGCATCTGAAGCCTGCAAAAATGTAGAAAACTTTGGAGGCCCAGAAAAGGGGTTTACAGGCATCCTAGACCCCCTAAACTCCAGAAAATTTTGTTGGGAAAAAACGGTGCTGGAGAGCTCCGAATGTCCCAAAAACATTTGCAGCCTGAAAGGGGCATTAACCCGCATCCTAGACCACTGAAATTCCCAACAATATTTTTGGCATGAAAAATGCATCCTACACCCCTGAAATTCAGAATATGTTAGCAGCCCAAAAATAGGCCTTAACATGCCTCTTAAGACTGCAATAAATGTTGAAAACTTTGGATGCCCAAAAAAGGGGTTTACAGGCATCCTAGACCCCCTAAAGTCCAGAAAATGCTGGTCGCCTAAAAACGGTGTCAGAGAGCTCTGAATGTCCCAAATACATTTGCAGCCTGAAAAGGGCATTAACAGGCATCCTAGAACACTGAAATTCCCAACAATATTTTTGGCATGAAAAATGCATCCTACACCCCTGAAAATTCAGAATATGTTAGCAGCCCAAAAATAGGCCTTAACATGCATCTTAAGACTGCAATAAATGTTGAAAACTTTGGATGCCCAAAAAAGGGGTTTACAGGCATCCTAGACCCCATAAAGTCCAGAAAATGTTGGTGTCCAAAAACTGTATCAGAGAGCTCTGAATGTCCCAAAAACATTTGCAGCCTGAAAGGGGCATTAACCTGCATCCAAGACCACTGAAATTCCCAATTACATTTTTGGCATGAAAAATGCTACACCCCTGAAAGTTCAGAATATGTTAGCAGCCCAAAAAAGGCCTTAAAATGTATATTAAGCCTGCAAAAATGTAGAAAACTTTGGAGGCCTCAAAAAGGGGTTTACAGGCAGCCTAGACCCCCTAAAGTCCAGAAAATGTTGGTCACCTAAAAACTGTGTGAGAGAGCTCGCAATGTCCCAAAAACATTTGCAGCCTGAAAGGGGCATTAATCCGCATCCTAGACCACTGAAATTCCCAATAATATTTTTGACACGAAAAATGCATCCTACACCCCTGAAAATTCAGAATATGTTAGCAGCCCAAAAATAGGCCTTAAAATGTATCTTAAGACTGCAAAAAATGTTGAAAACTTTGGATGCCCAAAAAATGGGGTTTGCAGGCATCCTAGAGCCCATAAAGTCCAGAAAATGCTGGTCGCCTAAAAACGGTGCCAGAGAGCTTTGAATGTCCGAAAAACATTTTCAGCCCGAAAAGGGCATTAACAGGCATCCTAGACCACTGAAATTCCCAACAATATTTTTGGCATGAAAAATGCATCCTACACCCCTGAAAATTCAGAATATGTTAGCAGCCCAAAAATAGGCCTTAACATGCATCTTAAGAGTGAAATAAATGTTGAAAACTTTGGATGCCCAAAAAAGGGGTTTACAGGCATCCTAGACCCCATAAAGTCCAGAAAATGTTGGTGTCCAAAAACTGTATCAGAGAGCTCTGAATGTCCCAAAAACATTTGCAGCCTGAAAGGGGCATTAACCTGCATCCAAGACCACTGAAATTCCCAATTACATTTTTGGCACGAAAAATGCTACACCCCTGAAAGTTCAGAATATGTTAGCAGCCCAAAAAAGGCCTTAAAATGTATATTAAGCCTGCAAAAATGTAGAAAACTTTGGAGGCCTCAAAAAGGGGTTTACAGGCAGCCTAGACCCCCTAAAGTCCAGAAAATGTTGGTCACCTAAAAACTGTGTGAGAGAGCTCGCAATGTCCCAAAAACATTTGCAGCCTGAAAGGGGCATTAATCCGCATCCTAGACCACTGAAATTCCCAATAATATTTTTGACACGAAAAATGCATCCTACACCCCTGAAAATTCAGAATATGTTAGCAGCCCAAAAATAGGCCTTAAAATGTATCGTAAGACTGCAAAAAATGTTGAAAACTTTGGATGCCCAAAAAATGGGGTTTACAGGCATCCTAGAGCCCATAAAGTCCAGAAAATGCTGGTCGCCTAAAAACGGTGCCAGAGAGCTCTGAATGTCCGAAAAACATTTTCAGCCCGAAAAGGGCATTAACAGGCATCCTAGACCACTGAAATTCCCAACAATATTTTTGGCATGAAAAATGCATCCTACACCCCTGAAAATTCAGAATATGGTAGCAGCCCAAAAATAGGCCTTAACATGCATCTTAAGACTGCAATAAATGTTGAAAACTTTGGATGCCCAAAAAAGGGGTTTACAGGCATCCTAGACCCCCTAAAGTCCAGAAAATGCTGGTCGCCTAAAAACGGTGACAGAGAGCTCTGAATGTCCCAAAAACATTTGCAGCCTGAAAAGGGCATTAACAGGCATCCTAGACCAGTGAAATTCCCAACAATATTTTTGGCATGAAAAATGCATCCTACACCCCTGAAAATTCAGAATATGTTAGCAGCCCAAAAATAGGCCTTAACATGCATCTTAAGACTGCAATAAATGTTGAAAACTTTGGATGCCCAAAAAAGGGGTTTACAGGCATCCTAGACCCAATAAAGTCCAGAAAATGTTGGTGGTCAAAAACTGTATCAGACAGCTCTGAATGTCCCAAAAACATTTGCAGCCTGAAAGGTGCATTCACCTGCATCCAAGACCACTGAAATTCCCAATCAAATTTTTGGTACGAAAAATGCTACACCCCTGAAAGTTCAGAATATGTTAGCAGCCCAAAAAAGCTCTTAAAATGTATATTACACCTGCAAAAATGTAGAAAACTTTGGAGGCCTCAAAAAGGGGTTTATAGGCATCCTAGACCCCCTAAAGTCCAGAATATGTTGGTCACCTAAAAACTGTATCAGAGAGCTCTGAATGTCCCAAAAACATTTGCAGCCTGAAAGGGGCATTAACCTGCATCCAAGACCACTGAAATTCCCAATTACATTTTTGGCACGAAAAATGCTACACCCCTGAAAGTTCAGAATATGTTAGCAGCCCAAAAAAGGCCTTAAAATGTATATTAAGCCTGCAAAAATGTAGAAAACTTTGGAGGCCTCAAAAAGGGGTTTACAGGCAGCCTAGACCCCCTAAAGTCCAGAAAATGTTGGTCACCTAAAAACTGTGTGAGAGAGCTCGCAATGTCCCAAAAACATTTGCAGCCTGAAAGGGGCATTAATCCACATCCTAGACCACTGAAATTCCCAATAATATTTTTGACACGAAAAATGCATCCTACACCCCTGAAAATTCAGAATATGTTAGCAGCCCAAAAATAGGCCTTAAAATGTATCTTAAGACTGCAAAAAATGTTGAAAACTTTGGATGCCCAAAAAATGGGGTTTACAGGCATCCTAGAGCCCATAAAGTCCAGAAAATGCTGGTCGCCTAAAAACGGTGCCAGAGAGCTCTGAATGTCCGAAAAACATTTTCAGCCCGAAAAGGGCATTAACAGGCATCCTAGACCACTGAAATTCCCAACAATATTTTTGGCATGAAAAATGCATCCTACACCCCTGAAAATTCAGAATATGGTAGCAGCCCAAAAATAGGCCTTAACATGCATCTTAAGACTGCAATAAATGTTGAAAACTTTGGATGCCCAAAAAAGGGGTTTACAGGCATCCTAGACCCCCTAAAGTCCAGAAAATGCTGGTCGCCTAAAAACGGTGACAGAGAGCTCTGAATGTCCCAAAAACATTTGCAGACTGAAAAGGGCATTAACAGGCATCCTAGACCAGTGAAATTCCCAACAATATTTTTGGCATGAAAAATGCATCCTACACCCCTGAAAATTCAGAATATGTTAGCAGCCCAAAAATAGGCCTTAACATGCATCTTAAGACTGCAATAAATGTTGAAAACTTTGGATGCCCAAAAAAGGGGTTTACAGGCATCCTAGACCCAATAAAGTCCAGAAAATGTTGGTGGTCAAAAACTGTATCAGACAGCTCTGAATGTCCCAAAAACATTTGCAGCCTGAAAGGGGCATTAACCTGCATCCAAGACCACTGAAATTCCCAATCAAATTTTTGGTACGAAAAATGCTACACCCCTGAAAGTTCAGAATATGTTAGCAGCCCAAAAAAGCTCTTAAAATGTATATTACGCCTGCAAAAATGTAGAAAACTTTGGAGGCCTCAAAAAGGGGTTTATAGGCATCCTAGACCCCCTAAAGTCCAGAATATGTTGGTCACCTAAAAACTGTGTGAGAGAGCTCTCAATGTCCCAAAAACATTTGCAGCCTGAAAGGGGCATTAGCCCACATCCTAGACCACTGAAATTCCCAATAATATTTTTGGCATGAAAAATGCATCCTACACCCCTGAAAATTCCGAATATGTTAGCAGCCCAAAAATAGGCCTTAACATGCATCTTAAGACTGCAAAAAATGTTGAAAACTTTGGATGCCCAAAAAAGGGGTTTACAGGCATCCTAGACCCCATAAAGTCCAGAAAATGTTGTTGGACAAAAACTGTATCAGAGAGCTCTGAATGTCCCAAAAACATTTGCAGCTTGAAAGGGGCATTAACCTGCATCCAAGACCACTGAAATTCCCAATTACATTTTTGGCATGAAAAATGCTACTCCCCTGAAAGTTCAGAATATGTTAGCAGACCAAAAAAGGCCTTAAAATGTATATTAAGCCTGCAAAAATGTAGAAAACTTTGGAGGCCTCAAAAAGGGGTTTACAGGCATCTAGACCCCCTAAAGTCCAGAAAATGTTGGTCACCTAAAAACTGTGTGAGAGAGCTCTGAATGTCCCAAAAACATTTGCAGCCTGAAAGGGGCATTAACAGGCATCCTAGACCACTGAAATTCCCAAAATTATTTTTGGCACGAAAAATGCATCCTACACCCCTGAAAATTCAGAATATGTTAGCAGCCCCAAAATAGGCCCTAACATGCATCTTACTGCAGAAAATGTTGAAAACTTTGGATGCCCAAAAAAGGGGTTTACAGGCATCCTAGAGCCCATAAAGTCCAGAAAATTTTGGTGGCCAAAAACTGTGTCAGCGAGCTCTGAATGTCCCAAAAACCTTTGCAGCCTGAAAGGGGCATTAACTTGCATCCTAGACCACTGAAATTCCCAATTATATTTTTGGCACGAAAAATGCTACACCCCTGAAAGTTCAGAATATGTTATGAATTTTTGGCAAAAATGTAGAAAACTTTGGAGGCCCAGAAAAGGGGTTTACAGGCATCCTAGACCCCCTAAACTCCAGAAAATGTTGTTGGGAAAAAACGGTCCTGGAGAGCTCCGAATGTCCCAAAAACATTTGCAGCCTGAAAGGGGCATTAACCCGCATCCTAGACCCCTGAAAGTTCAGAATATGTTAGCAGCCCAAAAAAGGCTTTAAAATATATATTAAGCCTGCAAAAATGTAGAAAACTTTGGAGGCCCAGAAAAGGGGTTTACAGGCATCCTAGACCCCCTAAACTCCAGAAAATGTTGTTGGGAAAAAACGGTGCTGGAGAGCTCCGAATGTCCCAAAAACATTTGCAGCCTGAAAGGGGCATTAACCCGCATCCTAGACCACTGAAGTTCCCAACAATATTTTTGGCATGAAAAGAGCATCCTACACCCCTGAAAGTTCAGAATATGTTAGCAGCCCAAAAAAGGCTTTAAAATATATATTAAGCCTGCAAAAATGTAGAAAACTTTGGAGGCCTCAAAAAGGGGTTTACAGGCATCCTAGACACCCTAAAGTCCAGAAAATTTTGGTCCCCTAAAAACAGAGTCAGAGAGCTCTGAATGTCCCAAAAACATTTGCAGCCTGAAAGGGGCATTAACCCGCATCCTAGACCACTGAAATTCCCAATAATATTTTGGGCACGAAAAATGTATCCTACACCCCTGAAAATTCAGAATATGTTAGCAGCCCAAAAATAGACCTTAACATTCATCTTAAGACTGCAAAAAATGTTGAAAACTTTGGATGCCCAAAAAAGGGGTTTACAGGCATACTAGAGCCCATAAAGTCCAGAAAATGTTGGTGGCCAAAAACTGTGTCAGAGAGCTCTGAATGTCCCAAAAACATTTGCAGTCTGAAAGGGGCATTAACCTGCATCCAAGACCACTGAAATTCCCAATTACATTTTTGGCACGAAAAATGCTACACCCCTGAAAGTTCAGAATATGTTATCAGCCCAAAAAAGGCCTTAAAATATATATTAAGCCTGCAAAAATGTAGAAAACTTTGGAGGCCTCAAAAAGGGGTTTACAGGCATCCTAGACCCCCTAAAGTCCAGAAAATGTTGGTCACCTAAAAACTGTGTGAGAGAGCTCTCAATGTCCCAAAAGCATTTGCAGCCTGAAAGGGGCATGAACCCTCATCCTAGACCACTGAAATTCCCAATAATATTTTTGACACGAAAAATGCATCCTACACCCCAGAAAATTCAGAATATGTTAGCAGCCCAAAAATAGGCCTTAACATGCATTTTAAGACTGCAAAAAATGTTGAAAACTTTGGATGCCCAAAAAAGGGGTTTACAGGCATCCTAGACCCCCTAAAGTCCAGAAAATGTTGGTGGCCAAAAACTGTGTCAGAGAGCTCTGAATGTCTCAAAAACATTTGCAGCCTGAAAGGGGCATTAACCCGCATCCTAGACCACTGAAGTTCCCAACAATATTTTTGGCATGAAAAAAGCATCCTACACCCCTGAAAGTTCAGAATATGTTAGCAGCCCAAAAAAGGCGTTAAAATATATATTAAGCCTGCAAAAATGTCGAAAACTTTGGAGGCCTCAAAAAGGGGTTTACAGGCATCCTAGACCCAATAAAGTCCAGAAAATGTTGGTGGCCAAAAACTCTATCAGAGAGCTCTGAATGTCCCAAAAACATTTGCAGCCTGAAAGGGGTATTAACCTGCATCCTAGACCACTGAAATTCCCAATTATATTTTTGGCACGAAAAATGGTACACCCCTGAAAGTTCAGAATATGTTAGCAGCCCAAAAAAGGCCTTAAAATGCATCTTAAGCCTGCAAAAATGTAGAAAACTTTGGAGGCCCAGAAAAGGGGTTTACAGGCATCCTAGACCCCCTAAACTCCAGAAAATGTTGTTGGGAAAAAACGGTGCTGGAGAGCTCCGAATGTCCCAAAAACATTTGCAGCCTGAAAGGGACATTAACCCGCATCCTAGACCACTGAAATTCCCAACAATATTTTTGGCATGAAAAAAGCACCCTACACCCCTGAAAGTTCAGAATATGTTAGCAGCCCAAAAAAGGCATTAAAATGTATATTAAGCCTGCAAAAATGTAGAAAACTTTGAAGGCCTCAAAAAGGGGTTTACAGGCATCCTAGACACCCTAAAGTCCAGAAAATGTTGGTCGCCTAAAAACGGGGTCAGAGAGCTCTGAATGTCCCAAAAACATTTGCAGCCTGAAAGGGGCATTAACCCGCATCTTAGACCACTGAAATTCCCAATAATATTTTTGGCACGAAAAATGTATCCTACACCCCTGAAAATTCAGAATATGTTAGCAGCCCAAAAATAGGCCTTAACATGCATTTTAAGACTGCAAAAAATGTTGAAAACTTTGGATGCCCAAAAAAGGGGTTTACAGGCATCCTAGACCCCCTAAAGTCCAGAAAATGCTGGTCGCCTAAAAACGGTGTCAGAGAGCTGTGAATGTCCCAAAAACATTTGCAGCCTGAAAAGGGCATTAACAGGCATCCTAGACCACTGAAATTCCCAACAATACTTTTGGCATGAAAAATGCATCCTACACCCCTGAAAATTCAGAATATGTTAGCAGCCCAAAAATAGGCCTTAACATTCATCTTAAGACTGCAAAAAATGTTGAAAACTTTGGATGCCCTAAAAAGGGGTTTACAGGCATACTAGAGCCCATAAAGTCCAGAAAATGTTGGTGGCCAAAAACTGTGTCAGAGAGCTCTGAATGTCCCAAAAACATTTGCAGTCTGAAAGGGGCATTAACCTGCATCCAAGACCACTGAAATTCCCAATTACATTTTTGGCACGAAAAATGCTACACCCCTGAAAGTTCAGAATATGTTAGCAGCCCAAAAATAGGCCTTAACATGCATTTTAAGACTGCAAAAAATGTTGAAAACTTTGGATGCCCAAAAAAGGGGTTTACAGGCATCCTAGAGCCCATAAAGTCCAGAAAATGTTGGTGGCCAAAAACTGTGTCAGCGAGCTCTGAATGTCCCAAAAACCTTTGCAGCCTGAAAGGGGCATTAAATTGCATCCTAGACCACTGAAATTCCCAATTATATTTTTGGCACGAAAAATGCTACACCCCTGAAAGTTCAGAATATGTTAGCAGCCCAAAAAAGGCCTTAAAATGCATCTTAAGACTGCAATAAATGTAGAAAACTTTGGAGGCCTCAAAAAGGGGTTTACAGGAATCCTAGACACCCTAAAGTCCAGAAAATGTTGGTCACCTAAAAACAGAGTCATAGAGCTCTGAATGTCCCAAAAACATTTGCAGCCTGAAAGGGGCATTAACCCGCATCCTAGACCACTGAAATTCCCAATAATATTTTTGGAACGAAAAATGTATCCTACAGCCCTGAAAATTTAGAATATGTTAGCAGCCCAAAAATAGGCCTTAACATGCATTTTAAGACTGCAAAAAATGTTGAAAACTTTGGATGCCCAAAAAAGGGGCTTACAGGCATCCTGGACCCCCTAAAGTCCAGAAAATGCTGGTCGCCTAAAAACGGTGTCAGAGAGCTCTGAATGTCAAACATGTGCAGCCTGAAAAGGACATTAACAGGCATCCTAGAAAACTGAAATTCCCAACAATATTTTTGGCATGAAAAATGCATCCTACACCCCTGAAAATTCAGAATATGTTAGTAGCCCAAAAATAGGCCTTAACATGCCTCTTAAGACTGCAATAAATGTTGAAAACTTTGGATGCCCAAAAAAGGGGTTTACAGGCATCCTAGACCCCCTAAAGTCCAGAAAATGCTGGTCGCCTAAAAACGGTGTCAGAGAGCTCTGAATGTCAAACATTTGCAGCCTGAAAAGGGCATTAACAGGCATCCTAGACAACTGAAATGCCCAACAATATTTTTGGCATGAAAAATGCATCCTACACCCCTGAAAATTCAGAATATGTTAGCAGCCCAAAAATAGGCCTTAAAATGCCTCTTAAGACTGCAATAAATGTTGAAAACTTTGGATGCCCAAAAAAGGGGTTTACAGGCATCCTAGAGCCCATAAAGTCCAGAAAATGTTGGTGGCCAAAAACTGTTTCAGAGAGCTCTGAATGTCCCAAAAACCTTTACAGCCTGAAAGGGGAATTAACCTGCATCCTAGACCACTGAAATTCCCAATTACATTTTTGGCACGAAAAATGCTACTCCCCTGAAAGTTCAGAATATGTTAGCAGCCCAAAAAAGGCCTTAAAATGTATATTAAGTCTGCAAAAATGTAGAAAACTTTGGAGGCCTCAAAAAGGGGTTTACAGGCATCTAGACCCCCTAAAGTCCAGAAAATGTTGGTTGCCTAAAAACGGGGTCAGAGAGCTCTGAATGTCCCAAAAACATTTGCAGCCTGAAAGGGGCATTAACCTGCATCCTAGACCACTGAAATTCCCAATAATATTTTTGGCACGAAAAATGTATCCTACACCCCTGAAAATTCAGAATATGTCAGCAGCCCAAAAATAGGCCTTAACATGCATTTTAAGACTGCAAAAAATGTTGAAAACTTTGGATGCCCAAAAAAAGGGTTTACAGGCATCCTAGACCCCCTAAAGTCCAGAAAATGCTGGTTGCCTAAAAAAGGGTGTCAGAGAGCTCTGAATGTCCCAAAAACATTTGCAGCCTGAAAAGGGCATTACCAGGCATCCTAGACCACTGAAATTCCCAACAATATTTTTGGCATGAAAAAGGCTTCCTACACCCCTGAAAATTCAGAATATGTTAGCAGCCCAAAAATAGGCCTTAACATGCATCTTAAGACTGCAATACATATTGAAAACTTTGGATGCCCAAAAAAGGGGTTTACAGGCATCCTAGACCCCCTAAAGTCCAGAAAATGCTGGTCGCCTAAAAACGGTGTCAGAGAGCTCTGAATGTCCCAAAAACATTTACAGCCTGAAAAGGGCATTAACAGGCATCCTAGACCACTGAAATTCCCAACAATATTTTTGGCATGAAAAATGCATCCTACACCCCTGAAAATTCAGAATATGTTAGCAGCCCAAAAATAGGCATTAACATGCATCTTAAGACTGCAATAAATGTTGAAAACTTTGGATGCCCAAAAAAGGGGTTTACAGGCATCCTAGACCCCATAAAGTCCAGAAAATGTTGGTGGCCAAAAACTGTATCAAAGAGCTCTGAATGTCCCAAAAACATTTGCAGCCTGAAAGGGGCATTAACCTGCATCCAAGACCACTGAAATTCCCAATTACATTTTTGGCACAAAAAATGCTACTCCCCTGAAAGTTCAGAATATGTTAGCAGCCCAAAAAAGGCCTTAAAATGTATATTAAGCCTGCAAAAATGTAGAAAACTTTGGAGGCCTCAAAAAGGGGTTTACAGGCATCCTAGACCGCCTAAAGTACACAAAATGTTGGTCACCTAAAAGCTGTGTGAGAGAGCTCTCAATGTCCCAAAAACATTTGCAGCCTGAAAGGGGCATTAACCCGCATCCTAGACCACTGAAATTCCCAACAATATTTTTGGCACGAAAAATGCATCCTACACCCCTGAAAATTCAGAATATGTTAGCAGCCCAAAAATAGGCCTTAACATGCATCTTAAGACTGCAGAAAATGTTGAAAATTTTGGATACCCAAAAAAGGGGTTTACAGGCATCCTAGAGCCCATAAAGTCCAGAAAATGTTGGTGGCCAAAAACTGTGTCAGAGAGCTCTGAATGTCCCAAAAACCTTTACAGCCTGAAAGGGGCATTAACCTGCATCCTAGACCACTGAAATTCCCAATTATATTTTTGGCACGAACAATGCTACACCCCTGAAAGTTCAGAATATGTTAGCAGCCCAAAAAAGGCCTTAAAATGCATCTGAAGCCTGCAAAAATGTAGAAAACTTTGGAGGCCCAGAAAAGGGGTTTACAGGCATCCTAGACCCCCTAAACTCCAGAAAATTTTGTTGGGAAAAAACGGTGCTGGAGAGCTCCGAATGTCCCAAAAACATTTGCAGCCTGAAAGGGGCATTAACCCGCATCCTAGACCACTGAAATTCCCAACAATATTTTTGGCATGAAAAATGCATCCTACACCCCTGAAATTCAGAATATGTTAGCAGCCCAAAAATAGGCCTTAACATGCCTCTTAAGACTGCAATAAATGTTGAAAACTTTGGATGCCCAAAAAAGGGGTTTACAGGCATCCTAGACCCCCTAAAGTCCAGAAAATGCTGGTCGCCTAAAAACGGTGTCAGAGAGCTCTGAATGTCCCAAATACATTTGCAGCCTGAAAAGGGCATTAACAGGCATCCTAGAACACTGAAATTCCCAACAATATTTTTGGCATGAAAAATGCATCCTACACCCCTGAAAATTCAGAATATGTTAGCAGCCCAAAAATAGGCCTTAACATGCATCTTAAGACTGCAATAAATGTTGAAAACTTTGGATGCCCAAAAAAGGGGTTTACAGGCATCCTAGACCCCATAAAGTCCAGAAAATGTTGGTGTCCAAAAACTGTATCAGAGAGCTCTGAATGTCCCAAAAACATTTGCAGCCTGAAAGGGGCATTAACCTGCATCCAAGACCACTGAAATCCCCAATTACATTTTTGGCATGAAAAATGCTACACCCCTGAAAGTTCAGAATATGTTAGCAGCCCAAAAAAGGCCTTAAAATGTATATTAAGCCTGCAAAAATGTAGAAAACTTTGGAGGCCTCAAAAAGGGGTTTACAGGCAGCCTAGACCCCCTAAAGTCCAGAAAATGTTGGTCACCTAAAAACTGTGTGAGAGAGCTCGCAATGTCCCAAAAACATTTGCAGCCTGAAAGGGGCATTAATCCGCATCCTAGACCACTGAAATTCCCAATAATATTTTTGACACGAAAAATGCATCCTACACCCCTGAAAATTCAGAATATGTTAGCAGCCCAAAAATAGGCCTTAAAATGTATCTTAAGACTGCAAAAAATGTTGAAAACTTTGGATGCCCAAAAAATGGGGTTTGCAGGCATCCTAGAGCCCATAAAGTCCAGAAAATGCTGGTCGCCTAAAAACGGTGCCAGAGAGCTCTGAATGTCCGAAAAACATTTTCAGCCCGAAAAGGGCATTAACAGGCATCCTAGACCACTGAAATTCCCAACAATATTTTTGGCATGAAAAATGCATCCTACACCCCTGAAAATTCAGAATATGTTAGCAGCCCAAAAATAGGCCTTAACATGCATCTTAAGAGTGAAATAAATGTTGAAAACTTTGGATGCCCAAAAAAGGGGTTTACAGGCATCCTAGACCCCATAAAGTCCAGAAAATGTTGGTGTCCAAAAACTGTATCAGAGAGCTCTGAATGTCCCAAAAACATTTGCAGCCTGAAAGGGGCATTAACCTGCATCCAAGACCACTGAAATTCCCAATTACATTTTTGGCACGAAAAATGCTACACCCCTGAAAGTTCAGAATATGTTAGCAGCCCAAAAAAGGCCTTAAAATGTATATTAAGCCTGCAAAAATGTAGAAAACTTTGGAGGCCTCAAAAAGGGGTTTACAGGCAGCCTAGACCCCCTAAAGTCCAGAAAATGTTGGTCACCTAAAAACTGTGTGAGAGAGCTCGCAATGTCCCAAAAACATTTGCAGCCTGAAAGGGGCATTAATCCGCATCCTAGACCACTGAAATTCCCAATAATATTTTTGACACGAAAAATGCATCCTACACCCCTGAAAATTCAGAATATGTTAGCAGCCCAAAAATAGGCCTTAAAATGTATCGTAAGACTGCAAAAAATGTTGAAAACTTTGGATGCCCAAAAAATGGGGTTTACAGGCATCCTAGAGCCCATAAAGTCCAGAAAATGCTGGTCGCCTAAAAACGGTGCCAGAGAGCTCTGAATGTCCGAAAAACATTTTCAGCCCGAAAAGGGCATTAACAGGCATCCTAGACCACTGAAATTCCCAACAATATTTTTGGCATGAAAAATGCATCCTACACCCCTGAAAATTCAGAATATGGTAGCAGCCCAAAAATAGGCCTTAACATGCATCTTAAGACTGCAATAAATGTTGAAAACTTTGGATGCCCAAAAAAGGGGTTTACAGGCATCCTAGACCCCCTAAAGTCCAGAAAATGCTGGTCGCCTAAAAACGGTGACAGAGAGCTCTGAATGTCCCAAAAACATTTGCAGCCTGAAAAGGGCATTAACAGGCATCCTAGACCAGTGAAATTCCCAACAATATTTTTGGCATGAAAAATGCATCCTACACCCCTGAAAATTCAGAATATGTTAGCAGCCCAAAAATAGGCCTTAACATGCATCTTAAGACTGCAATAAATGTTGAAAACTTTGGATGCCCAAAAAAGGGGTTTACAGGCATCCTAGACCCAATAAAGTCCAGAAAATGTTGGTGGTCAAAAACTGTATCAGACAGCTCTGAATGTCCCAAAAACATTTGCAGCCTGAAAGGTGCATTCACCTGCATCCAAGACCACTGAAATTCCCAATCAAATTTTTGGTACGAAAAATGCTACACCCCTGAAAGTTCAGAATATGTTAGCAGCCCAAAAAAGCTCTTAAAATGTATATTACACCTGCAAAAATGTAGAAAACTTTGGAGGCCTCAAAAAGGGGTTTATAGGCATCCTAGACCCCCTAAAGTCCAGAATATGTTGGTCACCTAAAAACTGTATCAGAGAGCTCTGAATGTCCCAAAAACATTTGCAGCCTGAAAGGGGCATTAACCTGCATCCAAGACCACTGAAATTCCCAATTACATTTTTGGCACGAAAAATGCTACACCCCTGAAAGTTCAGAATATGTTAGCAGCCCAAAAAAGGCCTTAAAATGTATATTAAGCCTGCAAAAATGTAGAAAACTTTGGAGGCCTCAAAAAGGGGTTTACAGGCAGCCTAGACCCCCTAAAGTCCAGAAAATGTTGGTCACCTAAAAACTGTGTGAGAGAGCTCGCAATGTCCCAAAAACATTTGCAGCCTGAAAGGGGCATTAATCCACATCCTAGACCACTGAAATTCCCAATAATATTTTTGACACGAAAAATGCATCCTACACCCCTGAAAATTCAGAATATGTTAGCAGCCCAAAAATAGGCCTTAAAATGTATCTTAAGACTGCAAAAAATGTTGAAAACTTTGGATGCCCAAAAAATGGGGTTTACAGGCATCCTAGAGCCCATAAAGTCCAGAAAATGCTGGTCGCCTAAAAACGGTGCCAGAGAGCTCTGAATGTCCGAAAAACATTTTCAGCCCGAAAAGGGCATTAACAGGCATCCTAGACCACTGAAATTCCCAACAATATTTTTGGCATGAAAAATGCATCCTACACCCCTGAAAATTCAGAATATGGTAGCAGCCCAAAAATAGGCCTTAACATGCATCTTAAGACTGCAATAAATGTTGAAAACTTTGGATGCCCAAAAAAGGGGTTTACAGGCATCCTAGACCCCCTAAAGTCCAGAAAATGCTGGTCGCCTAAAAACGGTGACAGAGAGCTCTGAATGTCCCAAAAACATTAGCAGACTGAAAAGGGCATTAACAGGCATCCTAGACCAGTGAAATTCCCAACAATATTTTTGGCATGAAAAATGCATCCTACACCCCTGAAAATTCAGAATATGTTAGCAGCCCAAAAATAGGCCTTAACATGCATCTTAAGACTGCAATAAATGTTGAAAACTTTGGATGCCCAAAAAAGGGGTTTACAGGCATCCTAGACCCAATAAAGTCCAGAAAATGTTGGTGGTCAAAAACTGTATCAGACAGCTCTGAATGTCCCAAAAACATTTGCAGCCTGAAAGGGGCATTAACCTGCATCCAAGACCACTGAAATTCCCAATCAAATTTTTGGTACGAAAAATGCTACACCCCTGAAAGTTCAGAATATGTTAGCAGCCCAAAAAAGCTCTTAAAATGTATATTACGCCTGCAAAAATGTAGAAAACTTTGGAGGCCTCAAAAAGGGGTTTATAGGCATCCTAGACCCCCTAAAGTCCAGAATATGTTGGTCACCTAAAAACTGTGTGAGAGAGCTCTCAATGTCCCAAAAACATTTGCAGCCTGAAAGGGGCATTAGCCCACATCCTAGACCACTGAAATTCCCAATAATATTTTTGGCATGAAAAATGCATCCTACACCCCTGAAAATTCAGAATATGTTAGCAGCCCAAAAATAGGCCTTAACATGCATCTTAAGACTGCAAAAAATGTTGAAAACTTTGGATGCCCAAAAAAGGGGTTTACAGGCATCCTAGACCCCATAAAGTCCAGAAAATGTTGTTGGACAAAAACTGTATCAGAGAGCTCTGAATGTCCCAAAAACATTTGCAGCTTGAAAGGGGCATTAACCTGCATCCAAGACCACTGAAATTCCCAATTACATTTTTGGCATGAAAAATGCTACTCCCCTGAAAGTTCAGAATATGTTAGCAGACCAAAAAAGGCCTTAAAATGTATATTAAGCCTGCAAAAATGTAGAAAACTTTGGAGGCCTCAAAAAGGGGTTTACAGGCATCTAGACCCCCTAAAGTCCAGAAAATGTTGGTCACCTAAAAACTGTGTGAGAGAGCTCTGAATGTCCCAAAAACATTTGCAGCCTGAAAGGGGCATTAACAGGCATCCTAGACCACTGAAATTCCCAAAATTATTTTTGGCACGAAAAATGCATCCTACACCCCTGAAAATTCAGAATATGTTAGCAGCCCCAAAATAGGCCCTAACATGCATCTTACTGCAGAAAATGTTGAAAACTTTGGATGCCCAAAAAAGGGGTTTACAGGCATCCTAGAGCCCATAAAGTCCAGAAAATTTTGGTGGCCAAAAACTGTGTCAGCGAGCTCTGAATGTCCCAAAAACCTTTGCAGCCTGAAAGGGGCATTAACTTGCATCCTAGACCACTGAAATTCCCAATTATATTTTTGGCACGAAAAATGCTACACCCCTGAAAGTTCAGAATATGTTATGAATTTTTGGCAAAAATGTAGAAAACTTTGGAGGCCCAGAAAAGGGGTTTACAGGCATCCTAGACCCCCTAAACTCCAGAAAATGTTGTTGGGAAAAAACGGTCCTGGAGAGCTCCGAATGTCCCAAAAACATTTGCAGCCTGAAAGGGGCATTAACCCGCATCCTAGACCCCTGAAAGTTCAGAATATGTTAGCAGCCCAAAAAAGGCTTTAAAATATATATTAAGCCTGCAAAAATGTAGAAAACTTTGGAGGCCCAGAAAAGGGGTTTACAGGCATCCTAGACCCCCTAAACTCCAGAAAATGTTGTTGGGAAAAAACGGTGCTGGAGAGCTCCGAATGTCCCAAAAACATTTGCAGCCTGAAAGGGGCATTAACCCGCATCCTAGACCACTGAAGTTCCCAACAATATTTTTGGCATGAAAAGAGCATCCTACACCCCTGAAAGTTCAGAATATGTTAGCAGCCCAAAAAAGGCTTTAAAATATATATTAAGCCTGCAAAAATGTAGAAAACTTTGGAGGCCTCAAAAAGGGGTTTACAGGCATCCTAGACACCCTAAAGTCCAGAAAATTTTGGTCCCCTAAAAACAGAGTCAGAGAGCTCTGAATGTCCCAAAAACATTTGCAGCCTGAAAGGGGCATTAACCCGCATCCTAGACCACTGAAATTCCCAATAATATTTTGGGCACGAAAAATGTATCCTACACCCCTGAAAATTCAGAATATGTTAGCAGCCCAAAAATAGACCTTAACATTCATCTTAAGACTGCAAAAAATGTTGAAAACTTTGGATGCCCAAAAAAGGGGTTTACAGGCATACTAGAGCCCATAAAGTCCAGAAAATGTTGGTGGCCAAAAACTGTGTCAGAGAGCTCTGAATGTCCCAAAAACATTTGCAGTCTGAAAGGGGCATTAACCTGCATCCAAGACCACTGAAATTCCCAATTACATTTTTGGCACGAAAAATGCTACACCCCTGAAAGTTCAGAATATGTTATCAGCCCAAAAAAGGCCTTAAAATATATATTAAGCCTGCAAAAATGTAGAAAACTTTGGAGGCCTCAAAAAGGGGTTTACAGGCATCCTAGACCCCCTAAAGTCCAGAAAATGTTGGTCACCTAAAAACTGTGTGAGAGAGCTCTCAATGTCCCAAAAGCATTTGCAGCCTGAAAGGGGCATGAACCCTCATCCTAGACCACTGAAATTCCCAATAATATTTTTGACACGAAAAATGCATCCTACACCCCAGAAAATTCAGAATATGTTAGCAGCCCAAAAATAGGCCTTAACATGCATTTTAAGACTGCAAAAAATGTTGAAAACTTTGGATGCCCAAAAAAGGGGTTTACAGGCATCCTAGACCCCCTAAAGTCCAGAAAATGTTGGTGGCCAAAAACTGTGTCAGAGAGCTCTGAATGTCTCAAAAACATTTGCAGCCTGAAAGGGGCATTAACCCGCATCCTAGACCACTGAAGTTCCCAACAATATTTTTGGCATGAAAAAAGCATCCTACACCCCTGAAAGTTCAGAATATGTTAGCAGCCCAAAAAAGGCGTTAAAATATATATTAAGCCTGCAAAAATGTCGAAAACTTTGGAGGCCTCAAAAAGGGGTTTACAGGAATCCTAGACACCCTAAAGTCCAGAAAATGTTGGTCGCCTAAAAACGGTGTCAGAGAGCTCTGAATGTCCCAAAAACATGTGCAGCCTGAAAAGGGCATTAACAGGCATCCTAAACCACTGAAATTCCCAACAATATTTTTGGCCTGAAAAATGCATCCTACACCCCTGAAAATTCAGAATATGTTAGCAGCCCAAAAATAGGCCTTAACATACATCTTAAGACTGCAATAAATGTTGAAAACTTTGGATGCCAAAAAAAGGGGTTTACAGGCATCCTAGACCCAATAAAGTCCAGAAAATGTTGGTGGCCAAAAACTCTATCAGAGAGCTCTGAATGTCCCAAAAACATTTGCAGCCTGAAAGGGGCATTAACCTGCATCCTAGACCACTGAAATTCCCAATTATATTTTTGGCACGAAAAATGGTACACCCCTGAAAGTTCAGAATATGTTAGCAGCCCAAAAAAGGCCTTAAAATGCATCTTAAGCCTGCAAAAATGTAGAAAACTTTGGAGGCCCAGAAAAGGGGTTTACAGGCATCCTAGACCCCCTAAACTCCACAAAATGTTGTTGGGAAAAAACGGTGCTGGAGAGCTCCGAATGTCCCAAAAACATTTGCAGCCTGAAAGGGGCATTAACCCGCATCCTAGACCACTGAAATTCCCAATAATATTTTTGGCATGAAAAATGTATCCTACACCCCTGAAAATTCAGAATATGTTAGCAGCCCAAAAATAGGCCTTAACATGCATTTTAAGACTGCAAAAAATGTTGAAAACTTTGGACCCCCAAAAAAGGGGTTTACAGGCATCCTAGACCCCCTAAAGTCCAGAAAATGCTGGTCGCCTAAAAACGGTGTCAGAGAGCTGTGAATGTCCCAAAAACATTTGCAGCCTGAAAAGGGCATTAACAGGCATCCTAGACCACTGAAATTCCCAACAATACTTTTGGCATGAAAAATGCATCCTACACCCCTGAAAATTCAGAATATGTTAGCAGCCCAAAAATAGGCCTTAACATTCATCTTAAGACTGCAAAAAATGTTGAAAACTTTGGATGCCCTAAAAAGGGGTTTACAGGCATACTAGAGCCCATAAAGTCCAGAAAATGTTGGTGGCCAAAAACTGTGTCAGAGAGCTCTGAATGTCCCAAAAACATTTGCAGTCTGAAAGGGGCATTAACCTGCATCCAAGACCACTGAAATTCCCAATTACATTTTTGACACGAAAAATGCAACACCCCTGAAAGTTCAGAATATGTTAGCAGCCCAAAAATAGGCCTTAACATGCATTTTAAGACTGCAAAAAATGTTGAAAACTTTGGATGCTCAAAAAAGGGGTTTACAGGCATCCTAGACCCCCTAAAGTCCAGAAAATGCTGGTCGTCTAAAAACTGTGTGAGAGAGCTCTCAATGTCCCAAAAGCATTTGCAGCCTGAAAGGGGCATGAACCCGCATCCTAGACCACTGAAATTCCCAATAATATTTTTGACACGAAAAATGCATCCTACACCCCAGAAAATTCAGAATATGTTAGCAGCCCAAAAATAGGCCTTAACATGCATTTTAAGACTGCAAAAAATGTTGAAAACTTTGGATGCTCAAAAAAGGGGTTTACAGGCATCCTAGACCCCCTAAAGTCCAGAAAATGCTGGTCGCCTAAAAACGGTGTCAGAGAGCTGTGAATGTCCCAAACACATTTGCAGCCTGAAAAGGGCATTAACAGGCATCCTAGACCACTGAAATTCCCAACAATATTTTTGGCATGAAAAATGCATCCTACACCCCTGAAAATTCAGAATATGTTAGCAGCCCAAAAATAGGCCTTAACATGCATCTTAAGACTGCAATAAATGTTGAAAACTTTGGATGCCCAAAAAAGGGGTTTACAGGCATCCTAGAGCCCATAAAGTCCAGAAAATGTTGGTGGCCAAAAACTGTGTCAGAGAGCTCTGAATGTCCCAAAAACATTTGCAGCCTGAAAGGGGCATTAACCCGCATCCTAGACCACTGAAGTTCCCAACAATATTTTTGGCATGAAAAAAGCATCCTACACCCCTGAAAGTTCAGAATATGTTAGCAGCCCAAAAATAGGCCTTAACATGCATTTTAAGACTGCAAAAAATGTTGAAAACTTTGGATGCCCAAAAAAGGGGTTTACAGGCTTCCTAGACCCCCTAAAGTCCAGAAAATGCTGGTCACCTAAAAACGGTGTCAGAGAGCTCTGAATGTCAAACATTTGCAGCCTGAAAAGGGCATTAACAGGCATCCTAGACAACTGAAATTCCCAACAATATTTTTGGCATGAAAAATGCATCCTACACCCCTGAAAATTCAGAATATGTTAGCAGCCCAAAAATAGGCCTTAACATGCCTCTTAAGATTGCAATAAATGTTGACAACTTTGGATGCCCAAAAAAGGGGTTTACAGGCATCCTAGAGCCCATAAAGTCCAGAAAATGTTGGTGGCCAAAAACTGTGTCAGAGAGCTCTCAATGTCCCAAAAACATTTGCAGCCTGAAAGGGGCATTAACCCGCATCCTAGACCACTGAAATTCCCAATAATATTTTTGGCACGAAAAATGCATCCTACACCCCTGAAAATTCAGAATATGTTAGCAGCCCAAGAATAGGCCTTAACATGCATCTTAAGACTGCAGAAAATGTTGAAAACTTTGGATGCCCAAAAAAGGGGTTTACAGGCATCCTAGACACCCTAAAGTCCAGAAAATGTTGGTGGCCAAAAACTGTGTCAGAGAGCTCTGAATGTCCCAAAAACATTTGCAGTCTGAAAGGGGCATTAACCTGCATCCAAGACCACTGAAATTCCCAATTACATTTTTGGCACGAAAAATGCTACACCTCTGAAAGTTCAGAATATGTTATCAGCCCAAAAAAGGCCTTAAAATATATATTAAGCCTGCAAAAATGTAGAAAACTTTGGAGGCCTCAAAAAGGGGTTTACAGGCATCCTAGACCCCCTAAAGTCCAGAAAATGTTGGTGGCCAAAAACTGTGTCAGAGAGTTCTGAATGTCTCAAAAACATTTGCAGCCTGAAAGGGGCATTAACCCGCATCCTAGACCACTGAAGTTCCCAACAATATTTTTGGCATGAAAAAAGCATCCTACACCCCTGAAAGTTCAGAATATGTTAGCAGCCCAAAAATAGGCCTTAACATACATCTTAAGACTGCAATAAATGTTGAAAACTTTGGATGCCCAAAAAAGGGGTTTACAGGCATCCTAGACCCCCTAAACTCCAGAAAATGTTGTTGGGAAAAAACGGTGCTGGAGAGCTCCGAATGTCCCAAAAACATTTGCAGCCTGAAAGGGACATTAACCCGCATCCTAGACCACTGAAATTCCCAACAATATTTTTGGCATGAAAAAAGCATCCTACACCCCTGAAAGTTCAGAATATGTTAGCAGCCCAAAAAAGGCATTAAAATGTATATTAAGCCTGCAAAAATGTAGAAAACTTTGAAGGCCTCAAAAAGGGGTTTACAGGCATCCTAGACACCCTAAAGTCCAGAAAATGTTGGTCGCCTAAAAACGGGGTCAGAGAGCTCTGAATGTCCCAAAAACATTTGCAGCCTGAAAGGGGCATTAACCCGCATCTTAGACCACTGAAATTCCCAATAATATTTTTGGCACGAAAAATGTATCCTACACCCCTGAAAATTCAGAATATGTTAGCAGCCCAAAAATAGGCCTTAACATGCATTTTAAGACTGCAAAAAATGTTGAAAACTTTGGATGCCCAAAAAAGGGGTTTACAGGCATCCTAGACCCCCTAAAGTCCAGAAAATGCTGGTCGCCTAAAAACGGTGTCAGAGAGCTGTGAATGTCCCAAAAACATTTGCAGCCTGAAAAGGGCATTAACAGGCATCCTAGACCACTGAAATTCCCAACAATACTTTTGGCATGAAAAATGCATCCTACACCCCTGAAAATTCAGAATATGTTAGCAGCCCAAAAATAGGCCTTAACATTCATCTTAAGACTGCAAAAAATGTTGAAAACTTTGGATGCCCTAAAAAGGGGTTTACAGGCATACTAGAGCCCATAAAGTCCAGAAAATGTTGGTGGCCAAAAACTGTGTCAGAGAGCTCTGAATGTCCCAAAAACATTTGCAGTCTGAAAGGGGCATTAACCTGCATCCAAGACCACTGAAATTCCCAATTACATTTTTGGCACGAAAAATGCTACACCCCTGAAAGTTCAGAATATGTTAGCAGCCCAAAAATAGGCCTTAACATGCATTTTAAGACTGCAAAAAATGTTGAAAACTTTGGATGCTCAAAAAAGGGGTTTACAGGCATCCTAGACCCCCTAAAGTCCAGAAAATGCTGGTCGCCTAAAAACTGTGTGAGAGAGCTCTCAATGTCCCAAAAGCATTTGCAGCCTGAAAGGGGCATGAACCCGCATCCTAGACCACTGAAATTCCCAATAATATTTTTGACACGAAAAATGCATCCTACACCCCAGAAAATTCAGAATATGTTAGCAGCCCAAAAATAGGCCTTAACATGCATTTTAAGACTGCAAAAAATGTTGAAAACTTTGGATGCCCAAAAAAGGGGTTTACAGGCATCCTAGACCCCCTAAAGTCCAGAAAATGCTGGTCGCCTAAAAACGGTGTCAGAGAGCTGTGAATGTCCCAAAAACATTTGCAGCCTGAAAAGGACATTAACAGGCATCCTAGACCACTGAAATTCCCAACAATATTTTTGGCATGAAAAATGCATCCTACACCCCTGAAAATTCAGAATATGTTAGCAGCCCAAAAATAGGCGTTAACATGCATCTTAAGACTGCAATAAATGTTGAAAACTTTGGATGCCCAAAAAAGGGGTTTACAGGCATCCTAGAGCCCATAAAGTCCAGAAAATGTTGGTGGCCAAAAACTGTGGCAGAGAGCTCTGAATGTCCCAAAAACATTTGCATTCTGAAAGGGGCATTAACCCGCATCCTAGACCACTGAAGTTCCCAACAATATTTTTGGCATGAAAAAAGCATCCTACACCCCTGAAAGTTCAGAATATGTTAGCAGCCCAAAAAAGGCGTTAAAATATATATTAAGCCTGCAAAAATGTAGAAAACTTTGGAGGCCTCAAAAAGGGGTTTACAGGAATCCTAGACACCCTAAAGTCCAGAAAATGTTGGTCGCCTAAAAACAGAGTCAGAGAGCTCTGAATGTCCCAAAAACATTTGCAGCCTGAAAGGGGCATTAACCCGCATCCTAGACCACTGGAATTCCCAATAATATTTTTGGCACGAAAAATGTATCCTACACCCCTGAAAATTCAGTATATGTTAGCAGCCCAAAAATAGGCCTTAACAAGCATTTTAAGACTGCAAAAAATGTTGAATACTTTGGTTGCCCAATAAAGGGGTTTACAGGCATCCTAGACCCCCAAAAGTCCAGAAAATGCTGGTCGCCTAAAAACGGTGTCAGAGAGCTCTGAATGTCCCAAAAACATGTGCAGCCTGAAAAGGGCATTAACAGACATCCTAGACCACTGAAATTCCCAACAATATTTTTGGCCTGAAAAATGCATCCTACACCCCTGAAAATTCAGAATATGTTAGCAGCCCAAAAATAGGCCTTAACATACATCTTAAGACTGCAATAAATGTTGAAAACTTTGGATGCCCAAAAAAGGGTTTTACAGGCATCCTAGACCCAATAAAGTCCAGAAAATGTTGGTGGCCAAAAACTCTATCAGAGAGCTCTGAATGTCCCAAAAACATTTGCAGCCTGAAAGGGGCATTAACCTGCATCCTAGACCACTGAAATTCCCAATTATATTTTTGGCACGAAAAATGGTACACCCCTGAAAGTTCAGAATATGTTAGCAGCCCAAAAAAGGCCTTAAAATGCATCTTAAGCCTGCAAAAATGTAGAAAACTTTGGAGGCCCAGAAAAGGGGTTTACAGGCATCCTAGACCCCCTAAACTCCAGAAAATGTTGTTGGGAAAAAACGGGGTCAGAGAGCTCTGAATGTCCCAAAAACATTTGCAGCCTGAAAGGGGCATTAACCCGCATCCTAGACCACTGAAATTCCCAATAATATTTTTGGCACGAAAAATGTATCCTACACCCCTGAAAATTCAGAATATGTTAGCAGCCCAAAAATAGGCCTTAACATGCATTTTAAGACTGCAAAAAATGTTGAAAACTTTGGATGCCCAAAAAAGGGGTTTACAGGCATCCTAGACCCCCTAAAGTCCAGAAAATGCTGGTCGCCTAAAAACGGTGTCAGAGAGCTCTGAATGTCCCAAAAACATTTGCAGCCTGAAAAGGGCATTAACAGGCATCCAAGACCACTGAAATTCCCAATTACATTTTTGGCACGAAAAATGCTACACCCCTGAAAGTTCAGAATATGTTAGCAGCCCAAAAAAGGCCTTAAAATATATATTAAGCCTGCAAAAATGTAGAAAACTTTGGAGGCCTCAAAAAGGGGTTTACAGGCACCCTAGACCCCCTAAAGTCCAGAAAATGTTGGTCACCTAAAAACTGTGTGAGAGAGCTCTCAATGTCCCAAAAGCATTTGCAGCCTGAAAGGGGCATTAACCCGCATCCTAGACCACTGAAATTCCCAATAATATTTTTGACACGAAAAATGCATCCTACACCCCAGAAAATTCAGAATATGTTAGCAGCCCAAAAATAGGCCTTAACATGCATTTTAAGACTGCAAAAAATGTTGAAAACTTTGGATGCTCAAAAAAGGGGTTTACAGGCATCCTAGACCCCCTAAAGTCCAGAAAATGCTGGTCGCCTAAAAACGGTGTCAGAGAGCTCTGAATGTCCCAAAAACATTTGCAGCCTGAAAAGGGCATTAACAGGCATCCTAGACCACTGAAATTCCCAACAATATTTTTGGCATGAAAAATGCATCCTACACCCCTGAAAATTCAGAATATGTTAGCAGCCCAAAAATAGGCCTTAACATGCATCTTAAGACTGCAATAAATGTTGAAAACTTTGGATGCCCAAAAAAGGGGTTTACAGGCATCCTAGAGCCCATAAAGTCCAGAAAATGTTGGTGGCCAAAAACTGTGTCAGAGAGCTCTGAATGTCCCAAAAACATTTGCAGCCTGAAAGGGGCATTAACCCGCATCCTAGACCACTGAAGTTCCCAACAATATTTTTGGCATGAAAAAAGCATCCTACACCCCTGAAAGTTCAGAATATGTTAGCAGCCCAAAAATAGGCCTTAACATGCATTTTAAGACTGCAAAAAATGTTGAAAACTTTGGATGCCCAAAAAAGGGGTTTACAGGCTTCCTAGACCCCCTAAAGTCCAATAAATGCTGGTCACCTAAAAACGGTGTCAGAGAGCTCTGAATGTCAAACATTTGCAGCCTGAAAAGGGCATTAACAGGCATCCTAGACAACTGAAATTCCCAACAATATTTTTGGCATGAAAAATGCATCCTACACCCCTGAAAATTCAGAATATGTTAGCAGCCCAAAAATAGGCCTTAACATGCCTATTAAGACTGCAATAAATGTTGAAAACTTTGGATGCCCAAAAAAGGGGTTTACAGGCATCCTAGAGCCCATAAAGTCCAGAAAATGTTGGTGGCCAAAAACTGTGTCAGAGAGCTCTCAATGTCCCAAAAACATTTGCAGCCTGAAAGGGGCATTAACCCGCATCCTAGACCACTGAAATTCCCAATAATATTTTTGGCACGAAAAATGCATCCTACACCCCTGAAAATTCAGAATATGTTAGCAGCCCAAGAATAGGCCTTAACATGCATCTTAAGACTGCAGAAAATGTTGAAAACTTTGGATGCCCAAAAAAGGGGTTTACAGGCATCCTAGACACCCTAAAGTCCAGAAAATGTTGGTCGCCTAAAAATAGAGTCAGAGAGCTCTGAATGTCCCAAAAACATTTGCAGCCTGAAAGGGGCATTAACCCGCATCCTAGACCACTGAAATTACCAATAATATTTTTGGCACGAAAAATGTATCCTACACCCCTGAAAATTCAGAATATGTTAGCAGCCCAAAAATAGGCCTTAACATGCATTTTAAGACTGCAAAAAATGTTGAAAACTTTGGATGCCCAAAAAAGGGGTTTACAGGCATCCTAGACCCCCTAAAGTCCAGAAAATGCTGGTCACCTAAAAACGGTGTCAGAGAGCTCTGAATGTCCCAAAAACATTTGCAGCCTGAAAAGGGCATTAACAGGCATCCTAGACCACTGAAATTCCCAACAATATTTTTGGCATGAAAAATGCATCCTACACCCCTGAAAATTCATAATATGTTAGCAGCCCAAAAATAGGCCTTAACATGCATCTTAAGAATGCAATAAATGTTGAAAACTTTGGATGCCCAAAAAAGGGGTTTTCAGGCATCCTAGAGCCCCTAAAGTCCAGAAAATGCTGGTTGCCTAAAAACGGTGTCAGAGAGCTCTGAATGTCCCAAAAACATTTGCAGCCTGAAAAGGGCATTAACAGGCATCCTAGACCACTGAAATTCCCAACAATATTTTTGGCATGAAAAATGCATCCTACACCCCTGAAAATTCAGAATATGTTAGCAGCCCAAAAATAGGCCTTAACATGCATCTTAAGAATGCAATAAATGTTGAAAACTTTGGATGCCCAAAAAAGGGGTTTTCAGGCATCCTAGAGCCCCTAAAGTCCAGAAAATGCTGGTTGCCTAAAAACGGTGTCAGAGAGCTCTGAATGTCCCAAAAACATTTGCAGCCTGAAAAGGGCATTAACAGGCATCCTAGACCACTGAAATTCCCAACAATATTTTTGGCATGAAAAATGCATCCTACACCCCTGAAAATTCAGAATATGTTAGCAGCCCAAAAATAGGCCTTAACATGCATCTTAAAACTGCAATAAATGTTGAAAACTTTGGATGCCCAAAAAAGGGGTTTACAGGCATCCTAGACCCAATAAAGTCCAGAAAATGTTGGTGGCCAAAAACTGTATCAGAGAGCTCTGAATGTCCCAAAAACATTTGCAGCCTGAAAGGGGCATTAACCTGCATCCAAGACCACTGAAATTCCCAATTACATTTTTGGCACGAAAAATGCTATTCCCCTGAAAGTTCAGAATATGTTAGCAGCCCAAAAAAGGCCTTAAAATGTATATTAAGCCTGCAAAAATGTAGAAAACTTTGGAGGCCTCAAAAAGGGGTTTACAGGCATCCTAGACCCCCTAAAGTCCAGAAAATGCTGGTCACCTAAAAACAGTGTCAGAGAGCTCTGAATGTCAAACATTTGCAGCCTGAAAAGGGCATTAACAGGCATCCTAGACAACTGAAATTCCCAACAATATTTTTGGCATGAAAAATGCATCCTACACCCCTGAAAATTCAGAATATGTTAGCAGCCCAAAAATAGGCCTTAACATGCCTCTTAAGACTGCAATAAATGTTGAAAACTTTGGATGCCCAAAAAAGGGGTTTACAGGCATCCTAGAGCCCATAAAGTCCAGAAAATGTTGGTGTCCAAAAAATGTGTCAGAGAGCTCTCAATGTCCCAAAAACATTTGCAGCCTGAAAGGGGCATTAACCCGCATCCTAGACCACTGAAATTCCCAATAATATTTTTGGCACGAAAAATGCATCCTACACCCCTGAAAATTCAGAATATGTTAGCAGCCCAAGAATAGGCCTTAACATGCATCTTAAGACTGCAGAAAATGTTGAAAACTTTGGATGCCCAAAAAAGGGGTTTACAGGCATCCTAGACACCCTAAAGTCCAGAAAATGTTGGTCGCCTAAAAATAGAGTCAGAGAGCTCTGAATGTCCCAAAAACATTTGCAGCCTGAAAGGGGCATTAACCCGCATCCTAGACCACTGAAATTCCCAATAATATTTTTGGCACGAAAAATGTATCCTACACCCCTGAAAATTCAGAATATGTTAGCAGCCCAAAAATAGGCCTTAACATGCATTTTAAGACTGCAAAAAATGTTGAAAACTTTGGATGCCCAAAAAAGGGGTTTACAGGCATCCTAGACCCCCTAAAGTCCAGAAAATGCTGGTCACCTAAAAACGGTGTCAGAGAGCTCTGAATGTCCCAAAAACATTAGCAGCCTGAAAAGGGCATTAACAGGCATCCTAGACCACTGAAATTCCCAACAATATTTTTGGCATGAAAAATGCATCCTACACCCCTGAAAATTCAGAATATGTTAGCAGCCCAAAAATAGGCCTTAACATGCATCTTAAGAATGCAATAAATGTTGAAAACTTTGGATGCCCAAAAAAGGGGTTTACAGGCATCTTAGACCCCATAAAGTCCAGAAAATGCTGGTCGCCTAAAAACGGTGTCAGAGAGCTCTGAATGTCCCAAAAACATTTGCAGCCTGAAAAGGGCATTAACAGGCATCCTAGACCACTGAAATTCCCAACAATATTTTTGGCATGAAAAATGCATCCTACACCCCTGAAAATTCAGAATATGTTAGCAGCCCAAAAATAGGCCTTAACATTCATCTTAAGACTGCAAAAAATGTTGAAAACTTTGGATGCCCAAAAAAGGGGTTTACAGGCATACTAGAGCCCATAAAGTCCAGAAAATGTTGGTGGCCAAAAACTGTGTCAGAGAGCTCTGAGTGTCCCAAAAACATTTGCAGTCTGAAAGGGGCATTAACCTGCATCCAAGACCACTGAAATTCCCAATTACATTTTTGGCACGAAAAATGCTACACCCCTGAAAGTTCAGAATATGTTAGCAGCCCAAAAAAGGCCTTAAAATATATATTAAGCCTGCAAAAATGTAGAAAACTTTGGAGGCCTCAAAAAGGGGTTTACAGGCACCCTAGACCCCCTAAAGTCCAGAAAATGTTGGTCACCTAAAAACTGTGTGAGAGAGCTCTCAATGTCCCAAAAGCATTTGCAGCCTGAAAGGGGCATTAACCCGCATCCTAGACCACTGAAATTCCCAATAATATTTTTGACACGAAAAATGCATCCTACACCCCAGAAAATTCAGAATATGTTAGCAGCCCAAAAATAGGCCTTAACATGCATTTTAAGACTGCAAAAAATGTTGAAAACTTTGGATGCTCAAAAAAGGGGTTTACAGGCATCCTAGACCCCCTAAAGTCCAGAAAATGCTGGTCGCCTAAAAACAGGGTCAGAGAGCTCTGAATGTCAAACATTTGCAGCCTGAAAAGGACATTAACAGGCATCCTAGACAACTGAAATTCCCAACAATATTTTTGGCATGAAAAATGCATCCTACACCCCTGAAAATTCAGAATATGTTAGTAGCCCAAAAATAGGCCTTAACATGCCTCTTAAGACTGCAATAAATGTTGAAAACTTTGGATGCCCAAAAAAGGGGTTTACAGGCATCCTAGACCCCCTAAAGTCCAGAAAATGCTGGTCACCTAAAAACGGTGTCAGAGAGCTCTGAATGTCAAACATTTGCAGCCTGAAAAGGGCATTAACAGGCATCCTAGACAACTGAAATTCCCAACAATATTTTTGGCATGAAAAATGCATCCTACACCCCTGAAAATTCAGAATATGTTAGCAGCCCAAAAATAGGCCTTAACATGCCTCTTAAGACTGCAATAAATGTTGAAAACTTTGGATGCCCAAAAAAGGGGTTTACAGGCATCCTAGAGCCCATAAAGTCCAGAAAATGTTGGTGGCCAAAAACTGTGTCAGAGAGCTCTCAATGTCCCAAAAACATTTGCAGCCTGAAAGGGGCATTAACCCGCATCCTAGACCACTGAAATTCCCAATAATATTTTTGGCACGAAAAATGCATCCTACACCCCTGAAAATTCAGAATATGTTAGCAGCCCAAGAATAGGCCTTAACATGCATCTTAAGACTGCAGAAAATGTTGAAAACTTTGGATGCCCAAAAAAGGGGTTTACAGGCATCCTAGACACCCTAAAGTCCAGAAAATGTTGGTCGCCTAAAAATAGAGTCAGAGAGCTCTGAATGTCCCAAAAACATTTGCAGCCTGAAAGGGGCATTAACCCGCATCCTAGACCACTGAAATTCCCCATAATATTTTTGGCACGAAAAATGTATCCTACACCCCTGAAAATTCAGAATATGTTAGCAGCCCAAAAATAGGCCTTAACATGCATTTTAAGACTGCAAAAAATGTTGAAAACTTTGGATGCCCAAAAAAGGGGTTTACAGGCATCCTAGACCCCCTAAAGTCCAGAAAATGCTGGTCACCTAAAAACGGTGTCAGAGAGCTCTGAATGTCCCAAAAACATCTGCAGCCTGAAAAGGGCATTAACAGGCATCCTAGACCACTGAAATTCCCAACAATATTTTTGGCATGAAAAATGCATCCTACACCCCTGAAAATTCAGAATATGTTAGCAGCCCAAAAATAGGCCTTAACATGCATCTTAAGAATGCAATAAATGTTGAAAACTTTGGATGCCCAAAAAAGGGGTTTACAGGCATCTTAGACCCCATAAAGTCCAGAAAATGCTGGTCGCCTAAAAACGGTGTCAGAGAGCTCTGAATGTCCCAAAATCATTTGCAGCCTGAAAAGGGCATTAACAGGCATCCTAGACCACTGAAATTCCCAACAATATTTTTGGCATGAAAAATGCATCCTACAACCCTGAAAATTCAGAATATGTTAGCAGCCCAAAAATAGGCCTTAACATGCATCTTAAGACTGCAATAAATTTTGAAAACTTTGGATGCCCAAAAAAGGGGATTACAGGCATCCTAGAGCCCATAAAGTCCAGAAAATGTTGGTGGCCAAAAACTGTGTCAGAGAGCTCTGAATGTCCCAAAAACCTTTACAGCCTGAAAGGGGCATTAACCTGCATCCTAGACCACTGAAATTCCCAATTATATTTTTGGCACGAAAAATGCTACAACCCTGAAAGTTCAGAATATGTTAGCAGCCCAAAAAAGGCCTTAAAATGCAACTTAAGCCTGCAAAAATGTAGAAAACTTTGGAGGCCTCAAAAAGGGGTTTACAGGCACCCTAGACCCCCTAAAGTCCAGAAAATGTTGGTCACCTAAAAACTGTGTGAGAGAGCTCTCAATGTCCCAAAAGCATTTGCAGCCTGAAAGGGGCATTAACCCGCATCCTAGACCACTGAAATTCCCAATAATATTTTTGACACGAAAAATGCATCCTACACCCCAGAAAATTCAGAATATGTTAGCAGCCCAAAAATAGGCCTTAACATGCATTTTAAGACTGCAAAAAATGTTGAAAACTTTGGATGCTCAAAAAAGGGGTTTACAGGCATCCTAGACCCCCTAAAGTCCAGAAAATGCTGGTCGCCTAAAAACGGTGTCAGAGAGCTCTGAATGTCAAACATTTGCAGCCTGAAAAGGACATTAACAGGCATCCTAGACAACTGAAATTCCCAACAATATTTTTGGCATGAAAAATGCATCCTACACCCCTGAAAATTCAGAATATGTTAGTAGCCCAAAAATAGGCCTTAACATGCCTCTTAAGACTGCAATAAATGTTGAAAACTTTGGATGCCCAAAAAAGGGGTTTACAGGCATCCTAGACCCCCTAAAGTCCAGAAAATGCTGGTCACCTAAAAACGGTGTCAGAGAGCTCTGAATGTCAAACATTTGCAGCCTGAAAAGGGCATTAACAGGCATCCTAGACAACTGAAATTCCCAACAATATTTTTGGCATGAAAAATGCATCCTACACCCCTGAAAATTCAGAATATGTTAGCAGCCCAAAAATAGGCCTTAACATGCCTCTTAAGACTGCAATAAATGTTGAAAACTTTGGATGCCCAAAAAAGGGGTTTACAGGCATCCTAGAGCCCATAAAGTCCAGAAAATGTTGGTGGCCAAAAACTGTGTCAGAGAGCTCTGAGTGTCCCAAAAACATTTGCAGTCTGAAAGGGGCATTAACCTGCATCCAAGACCACTGAAATTCCCAATTACATTTTTGGCACGAAAAATGCTACACCCCTGAAAGTTCAGAATATGTTAGCAGCCCAAAAAAGGCCTTAAAATATATATTAAGCCTGCAAAAATGTAGAAAACTTTGGAGGCCTCAAAAAGGGGTTTACAGGCACCCTAGACCCCCTAAAGTCCAGAAAATGTTGGTCACCTAAAAACTGTGTGAGAGAGCTCTCAATGTCCCAAAAGCATTTGCAGCCTGAAAGGGGCATTAACCCGCATCCTAGACCACTGAAATTCCCAATAATATTTTTGACACGAAAAATGCATCCTACACCCCAGAAAATTCAGAATATGTTAGCAGCCCAAAAATAGGCCTTAACATGCATTTTAAGACTGCAAAAAATGTTGAAAACTTTGGATGCTCAAAAAAGGGGTTTACAGGCATCCTAGACCCCCTAAAGTCCAGAAAATGCTGGTCGCCTAAAAACAGGGTCAGAGAGCTCTGAATGTCAAACATTTGCAGCCTGAAAAGGACATTAACAGGCATCCTAGACAACTGAAATTCCCAACAATATTTTTGGCATGAAAAATGCATCCTACACCCCTGAAAATTCAGAATATGTTAGTAGCCCAAAAATAGGCCTTAACATGCCTCTTAAGACTGCAATAAATGTTGAAAACTTTGGATGCCCAAAAAAGGGGTTTACAGGCATCCTAGACCCCCTAAAGTCCAGAAAATGCTGGTCACCTAAAAACGGTGTCAGAGAGCTCTGAATGTCAAACATTTGCAGCCTGAAAAGGGCATTAACAGGCATCCTAGACAACTGAAATTCCCAACAATATTTTTGGCATGAAAAATGCATCCTACACCCCTGAAAATTCAGAATATGTTAGCAGCCCAAAAATAGGCCTTAACATGCCTCTTAAGACTGCAATAAATGTTGAAAACTTTGGATGCCCAAAAAAGGGGTTTACAGGCATCCTAGAGCCCATAAAGTCCAGAAAATGTTGGTGGCCAAAAACTGTGTCAGAGAGCTCTCAATGTCCCAAAAACATTTGCAGCCTGAAAGGGGCATTAACCCGCATCCTAGACCACTGAAATTCCCAATAATATTTTTGGCACGAAAAATGCATCCTACACCCCTGAAAATTCAGAATATGTTAGCAGCCCAAGAATAGGCCTTAACATGCATCTTAAGACTGCAGAAAATGTTGAAAACTTTGGATGCCCAAAAAAGGGGTTTACAGGCATCCTAGACACCCTAAAGTCCAGAAAATGTTGGTCGCCTAAAAATAGAGTCAGAGAGCTCTGAATGTCCCAAAAACATTTGCAGCCTGAAAGGGGCATTAACCCGCATCCTAGACCACTGAAATTCCCCATAATATTTTTGGCACGAAAAATGTATCCTACACCCCTGAAAATTCAGAATATGTTAGCAGCCCAAAAATAGGCCTTAACATGCATTTTAAGACTGCAAAAAATGTTGAAAACTTTGGATGCCCAAAAAAGGGGTTTACAGGCATCCTAGACCCCCTAAAGTCCAGAAAATGCTGGTCACCTAAAAACGGTGTCAGAGAGCTCTGAATGTCCCAAAAACATCTGCAGCCTGAAAAGGGCATTAACAGGCATCCTAGACCACTGAAATTCCCAACAATATTTTTGGCATGAAAAATGCATCCTACACCCCTGAAAATTCAGAATATGTTAGCAGCCCAAAAATAGGCCTTAACATGCATCTTAAGAATGCAATAAATGTTGAAAACTTTGGATGCCCAAAAAAGGGGTTTACAGGCATCTTAGACCCCATAAAGTCCAGAAAATGCTGGTCGCCTAAAAACGGTGTCAGAGAGCTCTGAATGTCCCAAAATCATTTGCAGCCTGAAAAGGGCATTAACAGGCATCCTAGACCACTGAAATTCCCAACAATATTTTTGGCATGAAAAATGCATCCTACAACCCTGAAAATTCAGAATATGTTAGCAGCCCAAAAATAGGCCTTAACATGCATCTTAAGACTGCAATAAATTTTGAAAACTTTGGATGCCCAAAAAAGGGGATTACAGGCATCCTAGAGCCCATAAAGTCCAGAAAATGTTGGTGGCCAAAAACTGTGTCAGAGAGCTCTGAATGTCCCAAAAACCTTTACAGCCTGAAAGGGGCATTAACCTGCATCCTAGACCACTGAAATTCCCAATTATATTTTTGGCACGAAAAATGCTACAACCCTGAAAGTTCAGAATATGTTAGCAGCCCAAAAAAGGCCTTAAAATGCAACTTAAGCCTGCAAAAATGTAGAAAACTTTGGAGGCCTCAAAAAGGGGTTTACAGGCACCCTAGACCCCCTAAAGTCCAGAAAATGTTGGTCACCTAAAAACTGTGTGAGAGAGCTCTCAATGTCCCAAAAGCATTTGCAGCCTGAAAGGGGCATTAACCCGCATCCTAGACCACTGAAATTCCCAATAATATTTTTGACACGAAAAATGCATCCTACACCCCAGAAAATTCAGAATATGTTAGCAGCCCAAAAATAGGCCTTAACATGCATTTTAAGACTGCAAAAAATGTTGAAAACTTTGGATGCTCAAAAAAGGGGTTTACAGGCATCCTAGACCCCCTAAAGTCCAGAAAATGCTGGTCGCCTAAAAACGGTGTCAGAGAGCTCTGAATGTCAAACATTTGCAGCCTGAAAAGGACATTAACAGGCATCCTAGACAACTGAAATTCCCAACAATATTTTTGGCATGAAAAATGCATCCTACACCCCTGAAAATTCAGAATATGTTAGTAGCCCAAAAATAGGCCTTAACATGCCTCTTAAGACTGCAATAAATGTTGAAAACTTTGGATGCCCAAAAAAGGGGTTTACAGGCATCCTAGACCCCCTAAAGTCCAGAAAATGCTGGTCACCTAAAAACGGTGTCAGAGAGCTCTGAATGTCAAACATTTGCAGCCTGAAAAGGGCATTAACAGGCATCCTAGACAACTGAAATTCCCAACAATATTTTTGGCATGAAAAATGCATCCTACACCCCTGAAAATTCAGAATATGTTAGCAGCCCAAAAATAGGCCTTAACATGCCTCTTAAGACTGCAATAAATGTTGAAAACTTTGGATGCCCAAAAAAGGGGTTTACAGGCATCCTAGAGCCCATAAAGTCCAGAAAATGTTGGTGGCCAAAAACTGTGTCAGAGAGCTCTCAATGTCCCAAAAACATTTGCAGCCTGAAAGGGGCATTAACCCGCATCCTAGACCACTGAAATTCCCAATAATATTTTTGGCACGAAAAATGCATCCTACACCCCTGAAAATTCAGAATATGTTAGCAGCCCAAGAATAGGCCTTAACATGCATCTTAAGACTGCAGAAAATGTTGAAAACTTTGGATGCCCAAAAAAGGGGTTTACAGGCATCCTAGACACCCTAAAGTCCAGAAAATGTTGGTCGCCTAAAAATAGAGTCAGAGAGCTCTGAATGTCCCAAAAACATTTGCAGCCTGAAAGGGGCATTAACCCGCATCCTAGACCACTGAAATTCCCAATAATATTTTTGGCACGAAAAATGTATCCTACACCCCTGAAAATTCAGAATATGTTAGCAGCCCAAAAATAGGCCTTAACATGCATTTTAAGACTGCAAAAAATGTTGAAAACTTTGGATGCCCAAAAAAGGGGTTTACAGGCATCCTAGACCCCCTAAAGTCCAGAAAATGCTGGTCACCTAAAAACGGTGTCAGAGAGCTCTGAATGTCCCAAAAACATTTGCAGCCTGAAAAGGGCATTAACAGGCATCCTAGACCACTGAAATTCCCAACAATATTTTTGGCATGAAAAATGCATCCTACACCCCTGAAAATTCAGAATATGTTAGCAGCCCAAAAATAGGCCTTAACATGCATCTTAAGAATGCAATAAATGTTGAAAACTTTGGATGCCCAAAAAAGGGGTTTACAGGCATCTTAGACCCCATAAAGTCCAGAAAATGCTGGTCGCCTAAAAACGGTGTCAGAGAGCTCTGAATGTCCCAAAAACATTTGCAGCCTGAAAAGGGCATTAACAGGCATCCTAGACCACTGAAATTCCCAACAATATTTTTGGCATGAAAAATGCATCCTACACCCCTGAAAATTCAGAATATGTTAGCAGCCCAAAAATAGGCCTTAACATTCATCTTAAGACTGCAAAAAATGTTGAAAACTTTGGATGCCCAAAAAAGGGGTTTACAGGCATACTAGAGCCCATAAAGTCCAGAAAATGTTGGTGGCCAAAAACTGTGTCAGAGAGCTCTGAATGTCCCAAAAACATTTGCAGTCTGAAAGGGGCATTAACCTGCATCCAAGACCACTGAAATTCCCAATTACATTTTTGGCACGAAAAATGCTACACCCCTGAAAGTTCAGAATATGTTAGCAGCCCAAAAAAGGCCTTAAAATATATATTAAGCCTGCAAAAATGTAGAAAACTTTGGAGGCCTCAAAAAGGGGTTTACAGGCACCCTAGACCCCCTAAAGTCCAGAAAATGTTGGTCACCTAAAAACTGTGTGAGAGAGCTCTCAATGTCCCAAAAGCATTTGCAGCCTGAAAGGGGCATTAACCCGCATCCTAGACCACTGAAATTCCCAATAATATTTTTGACACGAAAAATGCATCCTACACCCCAGAAAATTCAGAATATGTTAGCAGCCCAAAAATAGGCCTTAACATGCATTTTAAGACTGCAAAAAATGTTGAAAACTTTGGATGCTCAAAAAAGGGGTTTACAGGCATCCTAGACCCCCTAAAGTCCAGAAAATGCTGGTCGCCTAAAAACGGTGTCAGAGAGCTCTGAATGTCAAACATTTGCAGCCTGAAAAGGACATTAACAGGCATCCTAGACAACTGAAATTCCCAACAATATTTTTGGCATGAAAAATGCATCCTACACCCCTGAAAATTCAGAATATGTTAGTAGCCCAAAAATAGGCCTTAACATGCCTCTTAAGACTGCAATAAATGTTGAAAACTTTGGATGCCCAAAAAAGGGGTTTACAGGCATCCTAGACCCCCTAAAGTCCAGAAAATGCTGGTCACCTAAAAACGGTGTCAGAGAGCTCTGAATGTCAAACATTTGCAGCCTGAAAAGGGCATTAACAGGCATCCTAGACAACTGAAATTCCCAACAATATTTTTGGCATGAAAAATGCATCCTACACCCCTGAAAATTCAGAATATGTTAGCAGCCCAAAAATAGGCCTTAACATGCCTCTTAAGACTGCAATAAATGTTGAAAACTTTGGATGCCCAAAAAAGGGGTTTACAGGCATCCTAGAGCCCATAAAGTCCAGAAAATGTTGGTGGCCAAAAACTGTGTCAGAGAGCTCTCAATGTCCCAAAAACATTTGCAGCCTGAAAGGGGCATTAACCCGCATCCTAGACCACTGAAATTCCCAATAATATTTTTGGCACGAAAAATGCATCCTACACCCCTGAAAATTCAGAATATGTTAGCAGCCCAAGAATAGGCCTTAACATGCATCTTAAGACTGCAGAAAATGTTGAAAACTTTGGATGCCCAAAAAAGGGGTTTACAGGCATCCTAGATACCCTAAAGTCCAGAAAATGTTGGTCGCCTAAAAATAGAGTCAGAGAGCTCTGAATGTCCCAAAAACATTTGCAGCCTGAAAGGGGCATTAACCCGCATCCTAGACCACTGAAATTCCCAATAATATTTTTGGCACGAAAAATGTATCCTACACCCCTGAAAATTCAGAATATGTTAGCAGCCCAAAAATAGGCCTTAACATGCATTTTAAGACTGCAAAAAATGTTGAAAACTTTGGATGCCCAAAAAAGGGGTTTACAGGCATCCTAGACCCCCTAAAGTCCAGAAAATGCTGGTCACCTAAAAACGGTGTCAGAGAGCTCTGAATGTCCCAAAAACATCTGCAGCCTGAAAAGGGCATTAACAGGCATCCTAGACCACTGAAATTCCCAACAATATTTTTGGCATGAAAAATGCATCCTACACCCCTGAAAATTCAGAATATGTTAGCAGCCCAAAAATAGGCCTTAACATGCATCTTAAGAATGCAATAAATGTTGAAAACTTTGGATGCCCAAAAAAGGGGTTTACAGGCATCTTAGACCCCATAAAGTCCAGAAAATGCTGGTCGCCTAAAAACGGAGTCAGAGAGCTCTGAATGTCCCAAAATCATTTGCAGCCTGAAAAGGGCATTAACAGGCATCCTAGACCACTGAAATTCCCAACAATATTTTTGGCATGAAAAATGCATCCTACAACCCTGAAAATTCAGAATATGTTAGCAGCCCAAAAATAGGCCTTAACATGCATCTTAAGACTGCAATAAATGTTGAAAACTTTGGATGCCCAAAAAAGGGGATTACAGGCATCCTAGAGCCCATAAAGTCCAGAAAATGTTGGTGGCCAAAAACTGTGTCAGAGAGCTCTGAATGTCCCAAAAACCTTTACAGCCTGAAAGGGGCATTAACCTGCATCCTAGACCACTGAAATTCCCAATTATATTTTTGGCACGAAAAATGCTACAACCCTGAAAGTTCAGAATATGTTAGCAGCCCAAAAAAGGCCTTAAAATGCATCTTAAGCCTGCAAAAATGTAGAAAACTTTGGAGGCCTCAAAAAGGGGTTTACAGGCACCCTAGACCCCCTAAAGTCCAGAAAATGTTGGTCACCTAAAAACTGTGTGAGAGAGCTCTCAATGTCCCAAAAGCATTTGCAGCCTGAAAGGGGCATTAACCCGCATCCTAGACCACTGAAATTCCCAATAATATTTTTGACACGAAAAATGCATCCTACACCCCAGAAAATTCAGAATATGTTAGCAGCCCAAAAATAGGCCTTAACATGCATTTTAAGACTGCAAAAAATGTTGAAAACTTTGGATGCTCAAAAAAGGGGTTTACAGGCATCCTAGACCCCCTAAAGTCCAGAAAATGCTGGTCGCCTAAAAACGGTGTCAGAGAGCTCTGAATGTCAAACATTTGCAGCCTGAAAAGGACATTAACAGGCATCCTAGACAACTGAAATTCCCAACAATATTTTTGGCATGAAAAATGCATCCTACACCCCTGAAAATTCAGAATATGTTAGTAGCCCAAAAATAGGCCTTAACATGCCTCTTAAGACTGCAATAAATGTTGAAAACTTTGGATGCCCAAAAAAGGGGTTTACAGGCATCCTAGACCCCCTAAAGTCCAGAAAATGCTGGTCACCTAAAAACGGTGTCAGAGAGCTCTGAATGTCAAACATTTGCAGCCTGAAAAGGGCATTAACAGGCATCCTAGACAACTGAAATTTCCAACAATATTTTTGGCATGAAAAATGCATCCTACACCCCTGAAAATTCAGAATATGTTAGCAGCCCAAAAATAGGCCTTAACATGCCTCTTAAGACTGCAATAAATGTTGAAAACTTTGGATGCCCAAAAAAGGGGTTTACAGGCATCCTAGAGCCCATAAAGTCCAGAAAATGTTGGTGGCCAAAAACTGTGTCAGAGAGCTCTCAATGTCCCAAAAACATTTGCAGCCTGAAAGGGGCATTAACCCGCATCCTAGACCACTGAAATTCCCAATAATATTTTTGGCACGAAAAATGCATCCTACACCCCTGAAAATTCAGAATATGTTAGCAGCCCAAGAATAGGCCTTAACATGCATCTTAAGACTGCAGAAAATGTTGAAAACTTTGGATGCCCAAAAAAGGGGTTTACAGGCATCCTAGACACCCTAAAGTCCAGAAAATGTTGGTCGCCTAAAAATAGAGTCAGAGAGCTCTGAATGTCCCAAAAACATTTGCAGCCTGAAAGGGGCATTAACCCGCATCCTAGACCACTGAAATTCCCAATAATATTTTTGGCACGAAAAATGTATCCTACACCCCTGAAAATTCAGAATATGTTAGCAGCCCAAAAATAGGCCTTAACATGCATTTTAAGACTGCAAAAAATGTTGAAAACTTTGGATGCCCAAAAAAGGGGTTTACAGGCATCCTAGACCCCCTAAAGTCCAGAAAATGCTGGTCACCTAAAAACGGTGTCAGAGAGCTCTGAATGTCCCAAAAACATCTGCAGCCTGAAAAGGGCATTAACAGGCATCCTAGACCACTGAAATTCCCAACAATATTTTTGGCATGAAAAATGCATCCTACACCCCTGAAAATTCAGAATATGTTAGCAGCCCAAAAATAGGCCTTAACATGCATCTTAAGAATGCAATAAATGTTGAAAACTTTGGATGCCCAAAAAAGGGGTTTACAGGCATCTTAGACCCCATAAAGTCCAGAAAATGCTGGTCGCCTAAAAACGGTGTCAGAGAGCTCTGAATGTCCCAAAATCATTTGCAGCCTGAAAAGGGCATTAACAGGCATCCTAGACCACTGAAATTCCCAACAATATTTTTGGCATGAAAAATGCATCCTACAACCCTGAAAATTCAGAATATGTTAGCAGCCCAAAAATAGGCCTTAACATGCATCTTAAGACTGCAATAAATGTTGAAAACTTTGGATGCCCAAAAAAGGGGATTACAGGCATCCTAGAGCCCATAAAGTCCAGAAAATGTTGGTGGCCAAAAACTGTGTCAGAGAGCTCTGAATGTCCCAAAAACCTTTACAGCCTGAAAGGGGCATTAACCTGCATCCTAGACCACTGAAATTCCCAATTATATTTTTGGCACGAAAAATGCTACAACCCTGAAAGTTCAGAATATGTTAGCAGCCCAAAAAAGGCCTTAAAATGCATCTTAAGCCTGCAAAAATGTAGAAAACTTTGGAGGCCCAGAAAAGGGGTTCACAGGCATTCTAGACCCCCTAAACTCCAGAAAATGTTGTTGGGAAAAAACGGTGCTGGAGAGCTCCGAATGTCCCAAAAACATTTGCAGCCTGAAAGGGGCATTAACCCGCATCCTAGACCACTGAAATTCCCCACAATATTTTTGGCATGAAAAAAGCATCCTACACCCCTGAAAGTTCAGAATATGTTAGCAGCACAAAAAAGGCCTTAAAATGTATATTAAGCCTGCAAAAATGTAGAAAACTTTGAAGGCCTCAAAAAGGGGTTTACAGGCATCCTAGACACCCTAAAGTCCAGAAAATGTTGGTTGCCTAAAAACGGGGTCAGAGAGCTCTGAATGTCCCAAAAACATTTGCAGCCTGAAAGGGGCATTAACCTGCATCCTAGACCACTGAAATTCCCAATAATATTTTTGGCACGAAAAATGTATCCTACACCCCTGAAAATTCAGAATATGTCAGCAGCCCAAAAATAGGCCTTAACATGCATTTTAAGACTGCAAAAAATGTTGAAAACTTTGGATGCCCAAAAAAGGGGTTTTCAGGCATCCTAGAGCCCCTAAAGTCCAGAAAATGCTGGTTGCCTAAAAACGGTGTCAGAGAGCTCTGAATGTCCCAAAAACATTTGCAGCCTGAAAAGGGCATTAACAGGCATCCTAGACCACTGAAATTCCCAACAATATTTTTGGCATGAAAAATGCATCCTACACCCCTGAAAATTCAGAATATGTTAGCAGCCCAAAAATAGGCCTTAACATGCATTTTAAGACTGCAAAAAATGTTGAAAACTTTGGATGCCCAAAAAAGGGGTTTTCAGGCATCCTAGACCCCCGAAAGTCCAGAAAATGTTGTTGGGAAAAAACGGTGCTGGAGAGCTCCGAATGTCCCAAAAACATTTGCAGCCTGAAAGGGGCATTAACCCGCATCCTAGACCACTGAAATTCCCCACAATATTTTTGGCATGAAAAAAGCATCCTACACCCCTGAAAGTTCAGAATATGTTAGCAGCACAAAAAAGGCCTTAAAATGTATATTAAGCCTGCAAAAATGTAGAAAACTTTGAAGGCCTCAAGAAGGGGTTTACAGGCATCCTAGACACCCTAAAGTCCAGAAAATGTTGGTTGCCTAAAAACGGGGTCAGAGAGCTCTGAATGTCCCAAAAACATTTGCAGCCTGAAAGGGGCATTAACCTGCATCCTAGACCACTGAAATTCCCAATAATATTTTTGGCACGAAAAATGTATCCTACACCCCTGAAAATTCAGAATATGTCAGCAGCCCAAAAATAGGCCTTAACATGCATTTTAAGACTGCAAAAAATGTTGAAAACTTTGGATGCCCAAAAAAGGGGTTTTCAGGCAACCTAGAGCCCCTAAAGTCCAGAAAATGCTGGTTGCCTAAAAACGGTGTCAGAGAGCTCTGAATGTCCCAAAAACATTTGCAGCCTGAAAAGGGCATTAACAGGCATCCTAGACCACTGAAATTCCCAACAATATTTTTGGCATGAAAAATGCATCCTACACCCCTGAAAATTCAGAATATGTTAGCAGCCCAAAAATAGGCCTTAACATGCATTTTAAGACTGCAAAAAATGTTGAAAACTTTGGATGCCCAAAAAAGGGGTTTTCAGGCATCCTAGACCCCCGAAAGTCCAGAAAATGTTGGTGGCCAAAAACTGTGTGAGAGAGCTCTGAATGTCCCAAAAACCTTTGCAGCCTGAAAGGGGCATTAACTTGCATCCTAGACCACTGAAATTCCCAATTATATTTTTGGCACGAAAAATGCTACACCCCTGAAAGTTCAGAATATGTTAGCAGCCCAAAAAATGCCTTAAAATATATATTAAGCCTGCAAAAATTTAGAAAACTTTGGAGGCCTCAAAAAGGGGTTTACAGGCATCCTAGACACCCTAAAGTCCAGAAAATGTTGGTCGCCTAAAAACAGAGTCAGAGAGCTCTGAATGTCCCAAAAACATTTGCAGCCTGAAAGGGGCATTAACCCGCTTCCTAGACCACTGAAATTCCCAATAATATTTTTGGCACGAAAAATGTATCCTACACCCCTGAAAATTCAGAATATGTTAGCAGCCCAAAAATAGGCCTTAACATGCATTTTAAGACTGCAAAAAATGTTGAAAACTTTGGATGCCCAAGAAAGGGGTTTACAGGCATCCTAGACCCCCTAAAGTCCAGAAAATGCTGGTCGCCTAAAAACGGTGTCAGAGAGCTCTGAATGTCCCAAAAACATTTGCAGCCTGAAAAGGGCATTAACAGGCATCCTAGACCACTGAAATTCCCAATAATATTTTTGACACGAAAAATGTATCCTACACCCCTGAAAATTCAGAATATGTTAGCAGCCCAAAAATAGGCCTTAACATTCATCTTAAGACTGCAAAAAATTTTGAAAACTTTGGATGCCCAAAAAAGGGGTTTACAGGCATACTAGAGCCCATAAAGTCCAGAAAATGTTGGTGGCCAAAAACTGTGTCAGAGAGCTCTGAATGTCCCAAAAACATTTGCAGTCTGAAAGGGGCATTAACCTGCATCCAAGACCACTGAAATTCCCAATTACATTTTTGGCACGAAAAATGCTACACCCCTGAAAGTTCAGAATATGTTAGCAGCCCAAAAAAGGCCTTAAAATATATATTAAGCCTGCAAAAATGTAGAAAACTTTGGAGGCCTCAAAAAGGGGTTTACAGGCACCCTAGACCCCCTAAAGTCCAGAAAATGTTGGTCACCTAAAAACTGTGTGAGAGAGCTCTCAATGTCCCAAAAGCATTTGCAGCCTGAAAGGGGCATTAACCCGCATCCTAGACCACTGAAATTCCCAATAATATTTTTGACACGAAAAATGCATCCTACACCCCAGAAAATTAAGAATATGTTAGCAGCCCAAAAATAGGCCTTAACATGCATTTTAAGACTGCAAAAAATGTTGAAAACTTTGGATGCTCAAAAAAGGGGTTTACAGGCATCCTAGACCCCCTAAAGTCCAGAAAATGCTGGTCGCCTAAAAACGGTGTCAGAGAGCTGTGAATGTCCCAAAAACATTTGCAGCCTGAAAAGGGCATTAACAGGCATCCTAGACCACTGAAATTCCCAACAATATTTTTGGCATGAAAAATGCATCCTACACCCCTGAAAATTCAGAATATGTTAGCAGCCCAAAAATAGGCCTTAACATGCATTTTAAGACTGCAATAAATGTTGAAAACTTTGGATGCCCAAAAAAGGGGTTTACAGGCATCCTAGAGCCCATAAAGTCCAGAAAATGTTGGTGGCCAAAAACTGTGTCAGAGAGCTCTGAATGTCCCAAAAACATTTGCAGCCTGAAAGGGGCATTAACCCGCATCCTAGACCACTGAAGTTCCCAACAATATTTTTGGCATGAAAAAAGCATCCTATACCCCTGAAAGTTCAGAATATGTTAGCAGCCCAAAAATAGGCCTTAACATGCATTTTAAGACTGCAAAAAATGTTGAAAACTTTGGATGCCCAAAAAAGGGGTTTACAGGCATCCTAGACCCCCTAAAGTCCAGAAAATGCTGGTCACCTAAAAACGGTGTCAGAGAGCTCTGAATGTCAAACATTTGCAGCCTGAAAAGGGCATTAACAGGCATCCTAGACAACTGAAATTCCCAACAATATTTTTGGCATGAAAAATGCATCCTACACCCCTGAAAATTCAGAATATGTTAGCAGCCCAAAAATAGGCCTTAACATGCCTCTTAAGACTGCAATAAATGTTGAAAACTTTGGATGCCCAAAAAAGGGGTTTACAGGCATCCTAGAGCCCATAAAGTCCAGAAAATGTTGGTGGCCAAAAACTGTGTCAGAGAGCTCTCAATGTCCCAAAAACATTTGCAGCCTGAAAGGGGCATTAACCCGCATCCTAGACCACTGAAATTCCCAATAATATTTTTGGCACGAAAAATGCATCCTACACCCCTGAAAATTCAGAATATGTTAGCAGCCCAAGAATAGGCCTTAACATGCATCTTAAGACTGCAGAAAATGTTGAAAACTTTGGATGCCCAAAAAAGGGGTTTACAGGCATCCTAGACACCCTAAAGTCCAGAAAATGTTGGTCGCCTAAAAATAGAGTCAGAGAGCTCTGAATGTCCCAAAAACATTTGGAGCCTGAAAGGGGCATTAACCCGCATCCTAGACCACTGAAATTCACAATAATATTTTTGGCACGAAAAATGTATCCTACACCCCTGAAAATTCAGAATATTTTAGCAGCCCAAAAATAGGCCTTAACATGCATTTTAAGACTGCAAAAAATGTTGAAAACTTTGGATGCCCAAAAAAGGGGTTTACAGGCATCCTAGACCCCCTAAAGTCCAGAAAATGCTGGTCACCTAAAAACGGTGTCAGAGAGCTCTGAATGTCCCAAAAACATTTGCAGCCTGAAAAGGGCATTAACAGGCATCCTAGACCACTGAAATTCCCAACAATATTTTTGGCATGAAAAATGCATCCTACACCCCTGAAAATTCAGAATATGTTAGCAGCCCAAAAATAGGCCTTAACATGCATCTTAAGAATGCAATAAATGTTGAAAACTTTGGATGCCCAAAAAAGGGGTTTACAGGCATCTTAGACCCCATAAAGTCCAGAAAATGCTGGTCGCCTAAAAACGGTGTCAGAGAGCTCTGAATGTCCCAAAAACATTTGCAGCCTGAAAAGGGCATTAACAGGCATCCTAGACCACTGAAATTCCCAACAATATTTTTGGCATGAAAAATGCATCCTACAACCCTGAAAATTCAGAATATGTTAGCAGCCCAAAAATAGGCCTTAACATGCATCTTAAGACTGCAATAAATGTTGCAAACTTTGGATGCCCAAAAAAGGGGATTACAGGCATCCTAGAGCCCATAAAGTCCAGAAAATGTTGGTGGCCAAAAACTGTGTCAGAGAGCTCTGAATGTCCCAAAAACCTTTACAGCCTGAAAGGGGCATTAACCTGCATCCTAGACCACTGAAATTCCCAATTATATTTTTGGCACGAAAAATGCTACACCCCTGAAAGTTCAGAATATGTTAGCAGCCCAAAAAAGGCCTTAAAATGCATCTTAAGCCTGCAAAAATGTAGAAAACTTTGGAGGCCCAGAAAAGGGGTTCACAGGCATTCTAGACCCCCTAAACTCCAGAAAATGTTGTTGGGAAAAAACGGTGCTGGAGAGCTCCGAATGTCCCAAAAACATTTGCAGCCTGAAAGGGGCATTAACCCGCATCCTAGACCACTGAAATTCCCCACAATATTTTTGGCATGAAAAAAGCATCCTACACCCCTGAAAGTTCAGAATATGTTAGCAGCACAAAAAAGGCCTTAAAATGTATATTAAGCCTGCAAAAATGTAGAAAACTTTGAAGGCCTCAAAAAGGGGTTTACAGGCATCCTAGACACCCTAAAGTCCAGAAAATGTTGGTTGCCTAAAAATGGGGTCAGAGAGCTCTGAATGTCCCAAAAACATTTGCAGCCTGAAAGGGGCATTAACCTGCATCCTAGACCACTGAAATTCCCAATAATATTTTTGGCACGAAAAATGTATCCTACACCCCTGAAAATTCAGAATATGTCAGCAGCCCAAAAATAGGCCTTAACATGCATTTTAAGACTGCAAAAAATGTTGAAAACTTTGGATGCCCAAAAAAGGGGTTTTCAGGCATCCTAGAGCCCCTAAAGTCCAGAAAATGCTGGTTGCCTAAAAACGGTGTCAGAGAGCTCTGAATGTCCCAAAAACATTTGCAGCCTGAAAAGGGCATTAACAGGCATCCTAGACCACTGAAATTCCCAACAATATTTTTGGCATGAAAAATGCATCCTACACCCCTGAAAATTCAGAATATGTTAGCAGCCCAAAAATAGGCCTTAACATGCATTTTAAGACTGCAAAAAATGTTGAAAACTTTGGATGCCCAAAAAAGGGGTTTTCAGGCATCCTAGACCCCCGAAAGTCCAGAAAATGTTGGTGGCCAAAAACTGTGTGAGAGAGCTCTGAATGTCCCAAAAACCTTTGCAGCCTGAAAGGGGCATTAACTTGCATCCTAGACCACTGAAATTCCCAATTATATTTTTGGCACGAAAAATGCTACACCCCTGAAAGTTCAGAATATGTTAGCAGCCCAAAAAATGCCTTAAAATATATATTAAGCCTGCAAAAAATGTTGAAAACTTTGGATGCCTAAAAAAGGGGTTTACAGGCATCCTAGACCCCCTAAATTCCAGAAAATGCTGGTCGCCTAAAAACGGTGTCAGAGAGCTCTGAATGTCCCAAAAACATTTGCAGCCTGAAAAGGGCATTAACAGGCATCCTAGACCACTGAAATTCCCAATAATATTTTTGACACGAAAAATGTATCCTACACCCCTGAAAATTCAGAATATGTTAGCAGCCCAAAAATAGGCCTTAACATTCATCTTAAGACTGCAAAAAATTTTGAAAACTTTGGATGCCCAAAAAAGGGGTTTACAGGCATACTAGAGCCCATAAAGTCCAGAAAATGTTGGTGGCCAAAAACTGTGTCAGAGAGCTCTGAATGTCCCAAAAACATTTGCAGTCTGAAAGGGGCATTAACCTGCATCCAAGACCACTGAAATTCCCAATTACATTTTTGGCACGAAAAATGCTACACCCCTGAAAGTTCAGAATATGTTAGCAGCCCAAAAAAGGCCTTAAAATATATATTAAGCCTGCAAAAATGTAGAAAACTTTGGAGGCCTCAAAAAGGGGTTTACAGGCACCCTAGACCCCCTAAAGTCCAGAAAATGTTGGTCACCTAAAAACTGTGTGAGAGAGCTCTCAATGTCCCAAAAGCATTTGCAGCCTGAAAGGGGCATTAACCCGCATCCTAGACCACTGAAATTCCCAATAATATTTTTGACACGAAAAATGCATCCTACACCCCAGAAAATTCAGAATATGTTAGCAGCCCAAAAATAGGCCTTAACATGCATTTTAAGACTGCAAAAAATGTTGAAAACTTTGGATGCTCAAAAAAGGGGGTTACAGGCATCCTAGACCCCCTAAAGTCCAGAAAATGCTGGTCGCCTAAAAACGGTGTCAGAGAGCTGTGAATGTCCCAAAAACATTTGCAGCCTGAAAAGGGCATTAACAGGCATCCTAGACCACTGAAATTCCCAGCAATATTTTTGGCATGAAAAATGCATCCTACACCCCTGAAAATTCAGCATATGTTAGCAGCCCAAAAATAGGCCTTAACATTCATCTTAAGACTGCAAAAAATGTTGAAAACTTTGGATGCCCAAAAAAGGGGTTTACAGGCATACTAGAGCCCATAAAGTCCAGAAAATGTTGGTGGCCAAAAACTGTGTCAGAAAGCTCTGAATGTCCCAAAAACATTTGCAGTCTGAAAGGGGCATTAACCTGCATCCAAGACCACTGAAATTCCCAATTACATTTTTGGCACGAAAAATGCTACACCCCTGAAAGTTCAGAATATGTTAGCAGCCCAAAAAAGGCCTTAAAATATATATTAAGCCTGCAAAAATGTAGAAAACTTTGGAGGCCTCAAAAAGGGGTTTACAGGCACCCTAGACCCCCTAAAGTCCAGAAAATGTTGGTCACCTAAAAACTGTGTGAGAGAGCTCTCAATGTCCCAAAAGCATTTGCAGCCTGAAAGGGGCATTAACCCGCATCCTAGACCACTGAAATTCCCAATAATATTTTTGACACGAAAAATGCATCCTACACCCCAGAAAATTCAGAATATGTTAGCAGCCCAAAAATAGGCCTTAACATGCATTTTAAGACTGCAAAAAATGTTGAAAACTTTGGATGCTCAAAAAAGGGGTTTACAGGCATCCTAGACCCCCTAAGGTCCAGAACATGCTGGTCGCCTAAAAACGGTGTCAGAGAGCTGTGAATGTCCCAAAAACATTTGCAGCCTGAAAAGGGCATTAACAGGCATCCTAGACCACTGAAATTCCCAACAATATTTTTGGCATGAAAAATGCATCCTACACCCCTGAAAATTCAGAATATGTTAGCAGCCCAAAAATAGGCCTTAACATGCATCTTAAGACTGCAATAAATGTTGAAAACTTTGGATGCCCAAAAAAGGGGTTTACAGGCATCCTAGAGCCCATAAAGTCCAGAAAATGTTGGTGGCCAAAAACTGTGTCAGAGAGCTCTGAATGTCCCAAAAACATTTGCAGCCTGAAAGGGGCATTAACCCGCATCCTAGACCACTGAAGTTCCCAACAATATTTTTGGCATGAAAAAAGCATCCTACACCCCTGAAAGTTCAGAATATGTTAGCAGCCCAAAAATAGGCCTTAACATGCATTTTAAGACTGCAAAAAATGTTGAAAACTTTGGATGCCCAAAAAAGGGGTTTACAGGCATCCTAGACCCCCTAAAGTCCAGAAAATGCTGGTCGCCTAAAAACGGTGTCAGAGAGCTCTGAATGTCAAACATTTGCAGCCTGAAAAGGACATTAACAGGCATCCTAGACAACTGAAATTCCCAACAATATTTTTGGCATGAAAAATGCATCCTACACCCCTGAAAATTCAGAATATGTTAGTAGCCCAAAAATAGGCCTTAACATGCCTCTTAAGACTGCAATAAATGTTGAAAACTTTGGATGCCCAAAAAAGGGGTTTACAGGCATCCTAGACCCCCTAAAGTCCAGAAAATGCTGGTCGCCTAAAAACGGTGTCAGAGAGCTCTGAATGTCCCAAAAACCTTTACAGCCTGAAAGGGGCATTAACCTGCATCCTAGACCACTGAAATTCCCAATTATATTTTTGGCACGAAAAATGCTACACCCCTGAAAGTTCAGAATATGTTAGCAGCCCAAAAAAGGCCTTAAAATGCATCTTAAGCCTGCAAAAATGTAGAAAACTTTGGAGGCACAGAAAAGGGGTTCACAGGCATTCTAGACCCCCTAAACTCCAGAAAATGTTGTTGGGAAAAAACGGTGCTGGAGAGCTCCGAATGTCCCAAAAACATTTGCAGCCTGAAAGGGGCATTAACCCGCATCCTAGACCACTGAAATTCCCCACAATATTTTTGGCATGAAAAAAGCATCCTACACCCCTGAAAGTTCAGAATATGTTAGCAGCACAAAAAAGGCCTTAAAATGTATATTACGCCTGCAAAAATGTAGAAAACTTTGAAGGCCTCAAAAAGGGGTTTACAGGCATCCTAGACACCCTAAAGTCCAGAAAATGTTGGTTGCCTAAAAACGGGGTCAGAGAGCTCTGAATGTCCCAAAAACATTTGCAGCCTGAAAGGGGCATTAACCTGCATCCTAGACCACTGAAATTCCCAATAATATTTTTGGCACGAAAAATATATCCTACACCCCTGAAAATTCAGAATATGTCAGCAGCCCAAAAATAGGCCTTAACATGCATTTTAAGACTGCAAAAAATGTTGAAAACTTTGGATGCCCAAAAAAGGGGTTTTCAGGCATCCTAGAGCCCCTAAAGTCCAGAAAATGCTGGTTGCCTAAAAACGGTGTCAGAGAGCTCTGAATGTCCCAAAAACATTTGCAGCCTGAAAAGGGCATTAACAGGCATCCTAGACCACTGAAATTCCCAACAATATTTTTGGCATGAAAAATGCATCCTACACCCCTGAAAATTCAGAATATGTTAGCAGCCCAAAAATAGGCCTTAACATGCATTTTAAGACTGCAAAAAATGTTGAAAACTTTGGATGCCCAAAAAAGGGGTTTTCAGGCATCCTAGACCCCCGAAAGTCCAGAAAATGTTGTTGGGAAAAAACGGTGCTGGAGAGCTCCGAATGTCCCAAAAACATTTGCAGCCTGAAAGGGGCATTAACCCGCATCCTAGACCACTGAAATTCCCCACAATATTTTTGGCATGAAAAAAGCATCCTACACCCCTGAAAGTTCAGAATATGTTAGCAGCACAAAGAAGGCCTTAAAATGTATATTAAGCCTGCAAAAATGTAGAAAACTTTGAAGGCCTCAAAAAGGGGTTTACAGGCATCCTAGACACCCTAAAGTCCAGAAAATGTTGGTTGCCTAAAAACGGGGTCAGAGAGCTCTGAATGTCCCAAAAAACATTTGCAGCCTGAAGGGGGCATTAACCTGCATCCTAGACCACTGAAATTCCCAATAATATTTTTGGCACGAAAAATGTATCCTACACCCCTGAAAATTCAGAATATGTCAGCAGCCCAAAAATAGGCCTTAACATGCATTTTAAGACTGCAAAAAATGTTGAAAACTTTGGATGCCCAAAAAAGGGGTTTTCAGGCATCCTAGAGCCCCTAAAGTCCAGAAAATGCTGGTTGCCTAAAAACGGTGTCAGAGAGCTCTGAATGTCCCAAAAACATTTGCAGCCTGAAAAGGGCATTAACAGGCATCCTAGACCACTGAAATTCCCAACAATATTTTTGGCATGAAAAATGCATCCTACACCCCTGAAAATTCAGAATATGTTAGCAGCCCAAAAATAGGCCTTAACATGCATTTTAAGACTGCAAAAAATGTTGAAAACTTTGGATGCCCAAAAAAGGGGTTTTCAGGCATCCTAGACCCCCGAAAGTCCAGAAAATGTTGGTGGCCAAAAACTGTGTGAGAGAGCTCTGAATGTCCCAAAAACCTTTGAAGCCTGAAAGGGGCATTAACTTGCATCCTAGACCACTGAAATTCCCAATTATATTTTTGGCACGAAAAATGCTACACCCCTGAAAGTTCAGAATATGTTAGCAGCCCAAAAAATGCCTTAAAATATATATTAAGCCTGCAAAAATTTAGAAAACTTTGGAGGCCTCAAAAAGGGGTTTACAGGCATTCTAGACACCCTAAAGTCCAGAAAATGTTGGTCGCCTAAAAACAGAGTCAGAGAGCTCTGAATGTCCCAAAAACATTTGCAGCCTGAAAGGGGCATTAACCCGCTTCCTAGACCACTGAAATTCCCAATAATATTTTTGGCACGAAAAATGTATCCTACACCCCTGAAAATTCAGAATATGTTAGCAGCCCAAAAATAGGCCTTAACATGCATTTTAAGACTGCAAAAAATGTTGAAAACTTTGGATGCCCAAAAAAGGGGTTTACAGGCATCCTAGACCACTGAAATTCCCAATAATATTTTTGACACGAAAAATGTATCCTACACCCCTGAAAATTCAGAATATGTTAGCAGCCCAAAAATAGGCCTTAACATTCATCTTAAGACTGCAAAAAATTTTGAAAACTTTGGATGCCCAAAAAAGGGGTTTACAGCCATACTAGAGCCCATAAAGTCCAGAAAATGTTGGTGGCCAAAAACTGTGTCAGAGAGCTCTGAATGTCCCAAAAACATTTGCAGTCTGAAAGGGGCATTAACCTGCATCCAAGACCACTGAAATTCCCAATTACATTTTTGGCACGAAAAATGCTACACCCCTGAAAGTTCAGAATATGTTAGCAGCCCAAAAGAGGCCTTAAAATATATATTAAGCCTGCAAAAATGTAGAAAACTTTGGAGGCCTCAAAAAGGGGTTTACAGGCACCCTAGACCCCCTAAAGTCCAGAAAATGTTGGTCACCTAAAAACTGTGTGAGAGAGCTCTCAATGTCCCAAAAGCATTTGCAGCCTGAAAGGGGCATTAACCCGCATCCTAGACCACTGAAATTCCCAATAATATTTTTGACACGAAAAATGCATCCTACACCCCAGAAAATTCAGAATATGTTAGCAGCCCAAAAATAGGCCTTAACATGCATTTTAAGACTGCAAAAAATGTTGAAAACTTTGGATGCTCAAAAAAGGGGTTTACAGGCATCCTAGACCCCCTAAAGTCCAGAAAATGCTGGTCGCCTAAAAACGGTGTCAGAGAGCTGTGAATGTCCCAAAAACATATGCAGCCTGAAAAGGGCATTAACAGGCATCCTAGACCACTGAAATTCCCAACAATATTTTTGGCATGAAAAATGCATCCTACACCCCTGAACATTCAGAATATGTTAGCAGCCCAAAAATAGGCCTTAACATTCATCTTAAGACTGCAAAAATGTTGAAAACTTTGGATGCCCAAAAAAGGGGTTTACAGGCATACTAGAGCCCATAAAGTCCAGAAAATGTTGGTGGCCAAAAACTGTGTCAGAAAGCTCTGAATGTCCCAAAAACATTTGCAGTCTGAAAGGGGCATTAACCTGCATCCAAGACCACTGAAATTCCCAATTACATTTTTGGCACGAAAAATGCTACACCCCTGAAAGTTCAGAATATGTTAGCAGCCCAAAAAAGGCCTTAAAATATATATTAAGCCTGCAAAAATGTAGAAAACTTTGGAGGCCTCAAAAAGGGGTTTACAGGCACCCTAGACCCCCTAAAGTCCAGAAAATGTTGGTCACCTAAAAACTGTGTGAGAGAGCTCTCAATGTCCCAAAAGCATTTGCAGCCTGAAAGGGGCATTAACCCGCATCCTAGACCACTGAAATTCCCAATAATATTTTTGACACGAAAAATGCATCCTACACCCCAGAAAATTCAGAATATGTTAGCAGCCCAAAAATAGGCCTTAACATGCATCTTAAGACTGCAAAAATGTTGAAAACTTTGGATGCCCAAAAAAGGGCTTTACAGGCATCCTAGAGCCCATAAAGTCCAGAAAATGTTGGTGGCCAAAAACTGTGTCAGAGAGCTCTGAATGTCCCAAAAACATTTGCAGCCTGAAAGGGGCATTAACCCGCATCCTAGACCACTGAAGTTCCCAACAATATTTTTGGCATGAAAAAAGCATCCTACACCCCTGAAAGTTCAGAATATGTTAGCAGCCCAAAAATAGGCCTTAACATGCATTTTAAGACTGCAAAAAATGTTGAAAACTTTGGATGCCCAAAAAAGGGGTTTACAGGCATCCTAGACCCCCTAAAGTCCAGAAAATGCTGGTCGCCTAAAAACGGTGTCAGAGAGCTCTGAATGTCAAACATTTGCAGCCTGAAAAGGACATTAACAGGCATCCTAGACAACTGAAATTCCCAACAATATTTTTGGCATGAAAAATGCATCCTACACCCCTGAAAATTCAGAATATGTTAGTAGCCCAAAAATAGGCCTTAACATGCCTCTTAAGACTGCAATAAATGTTGAAAACTTTGGATGCCCAAAAAAGGGGTTTACAGGCATCCTAGACCCCCTAAAGTCCAGAAAATGCTGGTCACCTAAAAACGGTGTCAGAGAGCTCTGAATGTCAAACGTTTGCAGCCTGAAAAGGGCATTAACAGGCATCCTAGACAACTGAAATTCCCAACAATATTTTTGGCATGAAAAATGCATCCTACACCCCTGAAAATTCAGAATATGTTAGCAGCCCAAAAATAGGCCTTAACATGCCTCTTAAGACTGCAATAAATGTTGAAAACTTTGGATGCCCAAAAAAGGGGGTTACATGCATCCTAGAGCCCATAAAGTCCAGAAAATGTTGGTGGCCAAAAACTGTGTCAGAGAGCTCTCAATGTCCCAAAAACATTTGCAGCCTGAAAGGGGCATTAACCCGCATCCTAGACCACTGAAATTCCCAATAATATTTTTGGCACGAAAAATGCATCCTACACCCCTGAAAATTCAGAATATGTTAGCAGCCCAAGAATAGGCCTTAACATGCATCTTAAGACTGCAGAACATGTTGAAAACTTTGGATGCCCAAAAAAGGGGTTTACAGGCATCCTAGACACCCTAAAGTCCAGAAAATGTTGGTCGCCTAAAAATAGAGTCAGAGAGCTCTGAATGTCCCAAAAACATTTGCAGCCTGAAAGGGGCATTAACCCGCATCCTAGACCACTGAAATTCCCAATAATATTTTTGGCACGAAAAATGTATCCTACACCCCTGAAAATTCAGAATATGTTAGCAGCCCAAAAATAGGCCTTAACATGCATTTTAAGACTGCAAAAAATGTTGAAAACTTTGGATGCCCAAAAAAGGGGTTTACAGGCATCCTAGACCCCCTAAAGTCCAGAAAATGCTGGTCACCTAAAAACGGTGTCAGAGAGCTCTGAATGTCCCAAAAACATTTGCAGCCTGAAAAGGGCATTAACAGGCATCCTAGACCACTGAAATTCCCAACAATATTTTTGGCATGAAAAATGCATCCTACACCCCTGAAAATTCAGAATATGTTAGCAGCCCAAAAATAGGCCTTAACATGCATCTTAAGAATGCAATAAATGTTGAAAACTTTGGATGCCCAAAAAGGGGTTTACAGGCATCTTAGACCCCATAAAGTCCAGAAAATGTTGGTGGCCAAAAACTGTGTCAGAGAGCTCTGAATGTCCCAAAAACCTTTACAGCCTGAAAGGGGCATTAACCTGCATCCTAGACCACTGAAATTCCCAATTATATTTTTGGCACGAAAAATGCTACACCCCTGAAAGTTCAGAATATGTTAGCAGCCCAAAAAAGGCCTTAAAATGCATCTTAAGCCTGCAAAAATGTAGAAAACTTTGGAGGCCCAAAAAAGGGGTTCACAGGCATTCTAGACCCCCTAAACTCCAGAAAATGTTGTTGGGAAAAAACGGTGCTGGAGAGCTTCGAATGTCCCAAAAACATTTGCAGCCTGAAAGGGGCATTAACCCGCATCCTAGACCACTGAAATTCCCCACAATATTTTTGGCATGAAAAAAGCATCCTACACCCCTGAAAGTTCAGAATATGTTAGCAGCACAAAAAAGGCCTTAAAATGTATATTAAGCCTGCAAAAATGTAGAAAACTTTGAAGGCCTCAAAAAGGGGTTTACAGGCATCCTAGACACCCTAAAGTCCAGAAAATGTTGGTTGCCTAAAAACGGGGTCAGAGAGCTCTGAATGTCCCAAAAACATTTGCAGCCTGAAAGGGGCATTAACCTGCATCCTAGACCACTGAAATTCCCAATAATATTTTTGGCACGAAAAATGTATCCTACACCCCTGAAAATTCAGAATATGTCAGCAGCCCAATAATAGGCCTTAACATGCATTTTAAGACTGCAAAAAATGTTGAAAACTTTGGATGCCCAAAAAAGGGGTTTTCAGGCATCCTAGAGCCCCTAAAGTCCAGAAAATGCTGGTTGCCTAAAAACGGTGTCAGAGAGCTCTGAATGTCCCAAAAACATTTGCAGCCTGAAAAGGGCATTAACAGGCATCCTAGACCACTGAAATTCCCAACAATATTTTTGGCATGAAAAATGCATCCTACACCCCTGAAAATTCAGAATATGTTAGCAGCCCAAAAATAGGCCTTAACATGCATCTTAAAACTGCAATAAATGTTGAAAACTTTGGATGCCCAAAAAAGGGGTTTACAGGCATCCTAGACCCAATAAAGTCCAGAAAATGTTGGTGGCCAAAAACTGTATCAGAGAGCTCTGAATGTCCCAAAAACATTTGCAGCCTGAAAGGGGCATTACCCTACATCCAAGACCACTGAAATTCCCAATTACATTTTTGGCACGAAAAATGCTATTCCCCTGAAAGTTCAGAATATGTTAGCAGCCCAAAAAAGGCCTTAAAATGTATATTAAGCCTGCAAAAATGTAGAAAACTTTGGAGGCCTCAAAAAGGGGTTTACAGGCATCCTAGACACCCTAAAGTCCAGAAAATGTTGGTCGCCTAAAAACAGAGTCAGAGAGCTCTGAATGTCCCAAAAACATTTGCAGCCTGAAAGGGGCATTAACCCGCTTCCTAGACCACTGAAATTCCAAATAATATTTTTGGCACGAAAAATGTATCCTACACCCCTGAAAATTCAGAATATGTTAGCAGCCCAAAAATAGGCCTTAACATGCATTTTAAGACTGCAAAAAATGTTGAAAACTTTGGAGGCCTCAAAAAGGGGTTTACAGGCATCCTAGACACCCTAAAATCCAGAAAATGTTGGTTGCCTAAAAACGGGGTCAGAGAGCTCTGAATGTCCCAAAAACATTTGCAGCCTGAAAGGGGCATTAACCTGCATCCTAGACCACTGAAATTCCCAATAATATTTTTGGCACGAAAAATGTATCCTACACACCTGAAAATTCAGAATATGTCAGCAGCCCAAAAATAGGCCTTAACATTCATCTTAAGACTGCAAAAAATGTTGAAAACTTTGGATGCCCAAAAAAGGGGTTTACAGGCATACTAGAGCCCATAAAGTCCAGAAAATGTTGGTGGCCAAAAACTGTGTCAGAGAGCTCTGAATGTCCCAAAAACATTTGCAGTCTGAAAGGGGCATTAACCTGCATCCAAGACCACTGAAATTCCCAATTACATTTTTGGCACGAAAAATGCTACACCCCTGAAAGTTCAGAATATGTTAGCAGCCCAAAAAAGGCCTTAAAATATATATTAAGCCTGCAAAAATGTAGAAAACTTTGGAGGCCTCAAAAAGGGGTTTACAGGCACCCTAGACCCCCTAAAGTCCAGAAAATGTTGGTCACCTAAAAACTGTGTGAGAGAGCTCTCAATGTCCCAAAAGCATTTGCAGCCTGAAAGGGGCATTAACCCGCATCCTAGACCACTGAAATTCCCAATAATATTTTTGACACGAAAAATGCATCCTACACCCCAGAAAATTCAGAATATGTTAGCAGCCCAAAAATAGGCCTTAACATGCATTTTAAGACTGCAAAAAATGTTGAAAACTTTGGATGCTCAAAAAAGGGGTTTACAGGCATCCTAGACCCCCTAAAGTCCAGAAAATGCTGGTCGCCTAAAAACGGTGTCAGAGAGCTGTGAATGTCCCAAAAACATTTGCAGCCTGAAAAGGGCATTAACAGGCATCCTAGACCACTGAAATTCCCAACAATATTTTTGGCATGAAAAATGCATCCTACACCCCTGAAAATTCAGAATATGTTAGCAGCCCAAAAATAGGCCTTAACATGCATCTTAAGACTGCAATAAATGTTGAAAACTTTGGATGCCCAAAAAAGGGGTTTACAGGCATCCTAGAGCCCATAAAGTCCAGAAAATGTTGGTGGCCAAAAACTGTGTCAGAGAGCTCTGAATGTCCCAAAAACATTTGCAGCCTGAAAGGGGCATTAACCCGCATCCTAGACCACTGAAGTTCCCAACAATATTTTTGGCATGAAAAAAGCATCCTACACCCCTGAAAGTTCAGAATATGTTAGCAGCCCAAAAATAGGCCTTAACATGCATTTTAAGACTGCAAAAAATGTTGAAAACTTTGGATGCTCAAAAAAGGGGTTTACAGGCATCCTAGACCCCCTAAAGTCCAGAAAATGCTGGTCGCCTAAAAACGGTGTCAGAGAGCTGTGAATGTCCCAAAAACATTTGCAGCCTGAAAAGGGCATTAACAGGCATCCTAGACCACTGAAATTCCCAACAATATTTTTGGCATGAAAAATGCATCCTACACCCCTGAAAATTCAGAATATGTTAGCAGCCCAAAAATAGGCCTTAACATGCATCTTAAGACTGCAATAAATGTTGAAAACTTTGGATGCCCAAAAAAGGGGTTTACAGGCATCCTAGAGCCCATAAAGTCCAGAAAATGTTGGTGGCCAAAAATTGTGTCAGAGAGCTCTGAATGTCCCAAAAACATTTGCAGCCTGAAAGGGGCATTAACCCGCATCCTAGACCACTGAAGTTCCCAACAATATTTTTGGCATGAAAAAAGCATCCTACACCCCTGAAAGTTCAGAATATGTTAGCAGCCCAAAAATAGGCCTTAACATGCATTTTAAGACTGCAAAAAATGTTGAAAACTTTGGATGCCCAAAAAAGGGGTTTACAGGCATCCTAGACCCCCTAAAGTCCAGAAAATGCTGGTCGCCTAAAAACGGTGTCAGAGAGCTCTGAATGTCAAACATTTGCAGCCTGAAAAGGACATTAACAGGCATCCTAGACAACTGAAATTCCCAACAATATTTTTGGCATGAAAAATGCATCCTACACCCCTGAAAATTCCGAATATGTTAGTAGCCCAAAAATAGGCCTTAACATGCCTCTTAAGACTGCAATAAATGTTGAAAACTTTGGATGCCCAAAAAAGGGGTTTACAGGCATCCTAGACCCCCTAAAGTCCAGAAAATGCTGGTCACCTAAAAACGGTGTCAGAGAGCTCTGAATGTCAAACATTTGCAGCCTGAATAGGGCATTAACAGGCATCCTAGACAACTGAAATTCCCAACAATATTTTTGGCATGAAAAATGCATCCTACACCCCTGAAAATTCAGAATATGTTAGCAGCCCAAAAATAGGCCTTAACATGCCTCTTAAGACTGCAATAAATGTTGAAAACTTTGGATGCCCAAAAAAGGGGTTTACAGGCATCCTAGAGCCCATAAAGTCCAGAAAATGTTGGTGGCCAAAAACTGTGTCAGAGAGCTCTCAATGTCCCAAAAACATTTGCAGCCTGAAAGGGGCATTAACCCGCATCCTAGACCACTGAAATTCCCAATTATATTTTTGGCACGAAAAATGCTACACCCCTGAAAGTTCAGAATATGTTAGCAGCCCAAAAAATGCCTTAAAATATATATTAAGCCTGCAAAAATGTAGAAAACTTTGGAGGCCTCAAAAAGGGGTTTACAGGCACCCTAGACCCCCTAAAGTCCAGAAAATGTTGGTCACCTAAAAACTGTGTGAGAGAGCTCTCAATGTCCCAAAAGCATTTGCAGCCTGAAAGGGGCATTAACCCGCATCCTAGACCACTGAAATTCCCAATAATATTTTTGACACGAAAAATGCATCCTACACCCCTGAAAATTCAGAATATGTTAGCAGCCCAAGAATAGGCCTTAACATGCATCTTAAGACTGCAGAAAATGTTGAAAACTTTGGATGCCCAAAAAAGGGGTTTACAGGCATCCTAGACACCCTAAAGTCCAGAAAATGTTGGTCGCCTAAAAATAGAGTCAGAGAGCTCTGAATGTCCCAAAAACATTTGCAGCCTGAAAGGGGCATTAACAGGCATCCTAGACAACTGAAATTCCCAACAATATTTTTGGCATGAAAAATGCATCCTACACCCCTGAAAATTCAGAATATGTTAGCAGCCCAAAAATAGGCCTTAACATGCATTTTAAGACTGCAAAAAATGTTGAAAACTTTGGATGCCCAAAAAAGGGGTTTACAGGAATCCTAGAGCCCATAAAGTCCAGAAAATGTTGGTGGCCAAAAACTGTGTCAGAGAGCTCTCAATGTCCCAAAAACATTTGCAGCCTGAAAGGGGCATTAACCCGCATCCTAGACCACTGAAATTCCCAATAATATTTTTGGCACGAAAAATGCATCCTACACCCCTGAAAATTCAGAATATGTTAGCAGCCCAAGAATAGGCCTTAACATGCATCTTAAGACTGCAGAAAATGTTGAAAACTTTGGATGCCCAAAAAAGGGGTTTACAGGCATCCTAGACACCCTAAAGTCCAGAAAATGTTGGTCGCCTAAAAATAGAGTCAGAGAGCTCTGAATGACCCAAAAACATTTGCAGCCTGAAAGGGGCATTAACCCGCATCCTAGACCACTGAAATTCCCAATAATATTTTTGGCACGAAAAATGTATCCTACACCCCTGAAAATTCAGAATATGTTAGCAGCCCAAAAATAGGCCTTAACATGCATTTTAAGACTGCAAAAAATGTTGAAAACTTTGGATGCCCAAAAAAGGGGTTTACAGGCATCCTAGACCCCCTAAAGTCCAGAAAATGCTGGTCACCTAAAAACGGTGTCAGAGAGCTGTGAATGTCCCAAAAACATTTGCAGCCTGAAAAGGGCATTAACAGGCATCCTAGACCACTGAAATTCCCAACAATATTTTTGGCATGAAAAATGCATCCTACACCCCTGAAAATTCAGAATATGTTAGCAGCCCAAAAATAGGCCTTAACATGCATCTTAAGACTGCAATAAATGTTGAAAACTTTGGATGCCCAAAAAAGGGGTTTACAGGCATCCTAGACCCCCTAAAGTCCAGAAAATGCTGGTCGCCTAAAAACGGTGTCAGAGAGCTCTGAATGTCAAACATTTGCAGCCTGAAAAGGACATTAACAGGCATCCTAGACAACTGAAATTCCCAACAATATTTTTGGCATGAAAAATGCATCCTACACCCCTGAAAATTCAGAATATGTTAGCACCCCAAAAATAGGCCTTAACATGCATCTTAAGACTGCAATAAATGTTGAAAACTTTGGATGCCCAAATAAGGGGTTTACAGGCATCCTAGACCCCATAAAGTCCAGAAAATGTTGGTGGCCAAAAACTGTATCAGAGAGCTCTGAATGTCCCAAAAACATTTGCAGCCTGAAAGGGGCATTAACCTGCATCCAAGACCACTGAAATTCCCAATTACATTTTTGGCACGAAAAATGCTACACCCCTGAAAGTTCAGAATATGATAGCAATCCAAAAAAGCCCTTAAAATGTATATTACGCCTGCAAAAATGTAGAAAACTTTGGAGGCCTCAAAAAGGGGTTTACAGGCATCCTAGACCCCCTAAAGTCCAGAAAATGTTGGTCACCTAAAAAGTATGTGAGAGAGCTCTCAATGTCCCAAAAACATTTGCAGCCTGAAAGGGGCATTAACCCGCATCCTACACCACTGAAATTTCCAATAATATTTTTGACACGAAAAATGCATCCTACACCCCTGAAAATTCAGAATATGTTAGCTGCCCAAAAATAGGCCTTAACATGGATCTTAAGACTGCAAAAAATGTTGAAAACTTTGGATGCCCAAAAAAGGGGTTTACAGGCATCCTAGAGCACATAAAGTCCAGAAAATGTTGGTGGCCAAAAACTGTGTCAGAGAGCTCTGAATGTCCCAAAAACATTTGCAGCCTGAAAGGGGCATTAACCTGCATCCAAGACCACTGAAATTCCCAATTACATTTTTGGCACGAAAAATGCTACACCCCTGAAAGTTCAGAATATGTTAGCAGCCCAAAAAAGGCCTTAAAATATATATTAAGCCTGCAAAAATGTAGAAAACTTTGGAGGCCTCAAAAAGGGGTTTACAGGCACCCTAGACCCCCTAAAGTCCAGAAAATGTTGGTCACCTAAAAACTGTGTGAGAGAGCTCTCAATGTCCCAAAAGCATTTGCAGCCTGAAAGGGGCATTAACCCGCATCCTAGACCACTGAAATTCCCAATAATATTTTTGACACGAAAAATGCATCCTACACCCCAGAAAATTCAGAATATGTTAGCAGCCCAAAAATAGGCCTTAACATGCATTTTAAGACTGCAAAAAATGTTGAAAACTTTGGATGCTCAAAAAAGGGGTTTACAGGCATCCTAGACCCCCTAAAGTCCAGAAAATGCTGGTCGCCTAAAAACGGTGTCAGAGAGCTGTGAATGTCCCAAAAACATTTGCAGCCTGAAAGGGGCATTAACCCGCATCCTAGACCACTGAAGTTCCCAACAATATTTTTGGCATGAAAAAAGCATCCTACACCCCTGAAAGTTCAGAATATGTTAGCAGCCCAAAAATAGGCCTTAACATGCATTTTAAGACTGCAAAAAATGTTGAAAACTTTGGATGCCCAAAAAAGGGGTTTACAGGCATCCTAGACCCCCTAAAGTCCAGAAAATGCTGGTCGCCTAAAAACGGTGTCAGAGAGCTCTGAATGTCAAACATTTGCAGCCTGAAAAGGACATTAACAGGCATCCTAGACAACTGAAATTCCCAACAATATTTTTGGCATGAAAAATGCATCCTACACCCCTGAAAATTCAGAATATGTTAGTAGCCTAAAAATAGGCCTTAACATGCCTCTTAAGACTGCAATAAATGTTGAAAACTTTGGATGCCCAAAAAAGAGGTTTACAGGCATCCTAGACCCCCTAAAGTCCAGAAAATGCTGGTCACCTAAAAACGGTGTCAGAGAGCTCTGAATGTCAAACATTTGCAGCCTGAAAAGGGCATTAACAGGCATCCTAGACAACTGAAATTCCCAACAATATTTTTGGCATGAAAAATGCATCCTACACCCCTGAAAATTCAGAATATGTTAGCAGCCCAAAAATAGGCCTTAACATGCCTCTTAAGACTGCAATAAATGTTGAAAACTTTGGATGCCCAAAAAAGGGGTTTACAGGCATCCTAGAGCCCATAAAGTCCAGAAAATGTTGGTGGCCAAAAACTGTGTCAGAGAGCTCTCAATGTCCCAAAAACATTTGCAGCCTGAAAGGGGCATTAACCCGCATCCTAGACCACTGAAATTCCCAATAATATTTTTGGCACGAAAAATGCATCCTACACCCCTGAAAATTCAGAATATGTTAGCAGCCCAAGAATAGGCCTTAACATGCATCTTAAGACTGCAGAAAATGTTGAAAACTTTGGATGCCCAAAAAAGGGGTTTACAGGCATCCTAGACACCCTAAAGTCCAGAAAATGTTGGTTGCCTAAAAACGGGGTCAGAGAGCTCTGAATGTCCCAAAAACATTTGCAGCCTGAAAGGGGCATTAACCTGCATCCTAGACCACTGAAATTCCCAATAATATTTTTGGCACGAAAAATGTATCCTACACCCCTGAAAATTCAGAATATGTCAGCAGCCCAAAAATAGGCCTTAACATGCATTTTAAGACTGCAAAAAATGTTGAAAACTTTGGATGCCCAAAAAAGGGGTTTTCAGGCATCCTAGACCCCCGAAAGTCCAGAAAATGTTGGTGGCCAAAAACTGTGTGAGAGAGCTCTGAATGTCCCAAAAACCTTTGCAGCCTGAAAGGGGCATTAACTTGCATCCTAGAACACTGAAATTCCCAATTATATTTTTGGCACGAAAAATGCTACACCCCTGAAAGTTCAGAATATGTTAGCAGCCCAAAAAATGCCTTAAAATATATATTAAGCCTGCAAAAATTTAGAAAACTTTGGAGGCCTCAAAAAGGGGTTTACAGGCATCCTAGACACCCTAAAGTCCAGAAAATGTTGGTCGCCTAAAAACAGAGTCAGAGAGCTCTGAATGTCCCAAAAACATTTGCAGCCTGAAAGGGGCATTAACCCGCTTCCTAGACCACTGAAATTCCCAATAATATTTTTGGCACGAAAAATGTATCCTACACCCCTGAAAATTCAGAATATGTTAGCAGCCCAAAAATAGGCCTTAACATGCATTTTAAGACTGCAAAAAATGTTGAAAACTTTGGATGCCCAAAAAAGGGGTTTACAGGGATCCTAGACCCCCTAAAGTCCAGAAAATGCTGGTCGCCTAAAAACGGTGTCAGAGAGCTCTGAATGTCCCAAAAACATTAGCAGCCTGAAAAGGGCATTAACAGGCATCCTAGACCACTGAAATTCCCAACAATATTTTTGGCATGAAAAATGCATCCTACACCCCTGAAAATTCAGAATATGTTAGCAGCCCAAAAATAGGCCTTAACATGCATCTTAAGACTGCAATAAATGTTGAAAACTTTGGATGCCCAAAAAAGGGGTTTACAGGCATCCTAGACCCCCTAAAGTCCGGAAAATGCTAGTCGCCTAAAAACTGTGTCAGAGAGCTCTGAATGTCAAACATTTGCAGCCTGAAAAGGGCATTAACAGGCATCCTAGACCACTGAAATTCCCAACAATATTTTTGGCATGAAAAATGCATCCTACACCCCTGAAAATTCAGAATATGTTAGCAGCACAAACATAGGCCTTAACATGCCTCTTAAGACTGCAATAAATGTTGAAAACTTTGGAGGCCTCAAAAAGGGGTTTACAGGCATCCTAGACCCCCTAAAGTCCAGAAAATGTTGGTCACCTAAAAACTGTTTGAGAGAGCTCTCAATGTCCCAAAAACATTTGCAGCCTTAAAGGGGCATTAACCCGCATCCTAGACCACTGAAATTCCCAATTACATTTTTGGCACGAAAAATGCTACACCCCTGAAAGTTCAGAATATGTTAGCAGTCCAAAAAAGCCCTTAAAATGTATATTACGCCTGCAAAAATGTAGAAAACTTTGGAGGCCTCAAAAAGGGGTTTACAGGCATCCTAGACCCCCTAAAGTCCAGAAAATGTTGGCCACCTAAAAAGTATGTGAGAGAGCTCTCAATGTCCCAAAAACATTTGCAGCCTGAAAGGGGCATTAACCCGCATCCTACACCACTGAAATTTCCAATAATATTTTTGACACGAAAAATGCATCCTACACCCCTGAAAATTCAGAATATGTTAGCTGCCCAAAAATAGGCCTTAACATGGATCTTAAGACTGCAAAAAATGTTGAAAACTTTGGATGCCCAAAAAAGGGGTTTACAGGTATCCTAGAGCACATAAAGTCCAGAAAATGTTGGTGGCCAAAAACTGTGTCAGAGAGCTCTGAATGTCCCAAAAACATTTGCAGCCTGAAAGGGGCATTAACCTGCATCCAAGACCACTGAAATTCCCAATTACATTTTTGGCACGAAAAATGCTACACCCCTGAAAGTTCAGAATATGTTAGCAGCCCAAAAAAGGCCTTAAAATATATATTAAGCCTGCAAAAATGTAGAAAACTTTGGAGGCCTCAAAAAGGGGTTTACAGGCACCCTAGACCCCCTAAAGTCCAGAAAATGTTGGTCACCTAAAAACTGTGTGAGAGAGCTCTCAATGTCCCAAAAGCATTTGCAGCCTGAAAGGGGCATTAACCCGCATCCTAGACCACTGAAATTCCCAATAATATTTTTGACACGAAAAATGCATCCTACACCCCAGAAAATTCAGAATATGTTAGCAGCCCAAAAATAGGCCTTAACATGCATTTTAAGACTGCAAAAAATGTTGAAAACTTTGGATGCTCAAAAAAGAGGTTTACAGGCATCCTAGACCCCCTAAAGTCCAGAAAATGCTGGTCGCCTAAAAACGGTGTCAGAGAGCTGTGAATGTCCCAAAAACATTTGCAGCCTGAAAAGGGCATTAACAGGCATCCTAGACCACTGAAATTCCCAACAATATTTTTGGCATGAAAAATGCATCCTACACCCCTGAAAATTCAGAATATGTTAGCAGCCCAAAAATAGGCCTTAACATGCATCTTAAGACTGCAATAAATGTTGAAAACTTTGGATGCCCAAAAAAGGGGTTTACAGGCATCCTAGAGCCCATAAAGTCCAGAAAATGTTGGTGGCCAAAAACTGTGTCAGAGAGCTCTGAATGTCCCAAAAACATTTGCAGCCTGAAAGGGGCATTAACCCGCATCCTAGACCACTGAAGTTCCCAACAATATTTTTGGCATGAAAAAAGCATCCTACACCCCTGAAAGTTCAGAATATGTTAGCAGCCCAAAAATAGGCCTTAACATGCATTTTAAGACTGCAAAAAATGTTGAAAACTTTGGATGCCCAAAAAAGGGGTTTACAGGCATCCTAGACCCCCTAAAGTCCAGAAAATACTGGTCGCCTAAAAACGGTGTCAGAGAGCTCTGAATGTCAAACATTTGCAGCCTGAAAAGGACATTAACAGGCATCCTAGACAACTGAAATTCCCAACAATATTTTTGGCATGAAAAATGCATCCTACACCCCTGAAAATTCAGAATATGTTAGTAGCCCAAAAATAGGCCTTAACATGCCTCTTAAGACTGCAATAAATGTTGAAAACTTTGGATGCCCAAAAAAGGGGTTTACAGGCATCCTAGACCCCCTAAAGTCCAGAAAATGCTGGTCACCTAAAAACGGTGTCAGAGAGCTCTGAATGTCAAACATTTGCAGCCTGAAAAGGGCATTAACAGGCATCCTAGACAACTGAAATTCCCAACAATATTTTTGACACGAAAAATGCATCCTACACCCCAGAAAATTCAGAATATGTTAGCAGCCCAAAAATAGGCCTTAACATGCATTTTAAGACTGCAAAAAATGTTGAAAACTTTGGATGCTCAAAAAAGGGGTTTACAGGCATCCTAGACCCCCTAAAGTCCAGAAAATGCTGGTCGCCTAAAAACGGTGTCAGAGAGCTGTGAATGTCCCAAAAACATTTGCAGCCTGAAAGGGGCATTAACCCGCATCCTAGACCACTGAAATTCCCAATAATATTTTTGGCACGAAAAATGCATCCTACACCCCTGAAAATTCAGAATATGTTAGCAGCCCAAGAATAGGCCTTAACATGCATCTTAAGACTGCAGAAAATGATGAAAACTTTGGATGCCCAAAAAAGGGGTTTACAGGCATCCTAGACCCCCTAAAGTCCAGAAAATGCTGGTCACCTAAAAACAGTGTCAGAGAGCTCTGAATGTCAAACATTTGCAGCCTGAAAAGGGCATTAACAGGCATCCTAGACAACTGAAATTCCCAACAATATTTTTGGCATGAAAAATGCATCCTACACCCCTGAAAATTCAGAATATGTTAGCAGCCCAAGAATAGGCCTTAACATGCATCTTAAGACTGCAGAAAATGTTGAAAACTTTGGATGCCCAAAAAAGGGGTTTACAGGCATCCTAGACACCCTAAAGTCCAGAAAATGTTGGTCGCCTAAAAATAGAGTCAGAGAGCTCTGAATGTCCCAAAAACATTTGCAGCCTGAAAGGGGCATTAACCCGCATCCTAGACCACTGAAATTCCCAATTACATTTTTGGCACGAAAAATGCTACACCCCTGAAAGTTCAGAATATGATAGCAGTCCAAAAAAGCCCTTAAAATGTATATTACGCCTGCAAAAATGTAGAAAACTTTGGAGGCCTCAAAAAGGGGTTTACAGGCATCCTAGACCCCCTAAAGTCCAGAAAATGTTGGTCACCTAAAAAGTATGTGAGAGAGCTCTCAATGTCCCAAAAACATTTGCAGCCTGAAAGGGGCATTAACCCGCGTCCTACACCACTGAAATTTCCAATAATATTTTTGACACGAAAAATGCATCCTACACCCCTGAAAATTCAGAATATGTTAGCTGCCCAAAAAAAGGCCTTAACATGGATCTTAAGACTGCAAAAAATGTTGAAAACTTTGGATGCCCAAAAAAGGGGTTTACAGGCATCCTAGAGCACATAAAGTCCAGAAAATGTTGGTGGCCAAAAACTGTGTCAGAGAGCTCTGAATGTCCCAAAAACATTTGCAGCCTGAAAGGGGCATTAACCTGCATCCAAGACCACTGAAATTCCCAATTACATTTTTGGCACGAAAAATGCTACACCCCTGAAAGTTCAGAATATGTTAGCAGCCCAAAAAAGGCCTTAAAATATATATTAAGCCTGCAAAAATGTAGAAAACTTTGGAGGCCTCAAAAAGGGGTTTACAGGCACCCTAGACCCCCTAAAGTCCAGAAAATGTTGGTCACCTAAAAACTGTGTGAGAGAGCTCTCAATGTCCCAAAAGCATTTGCAGCCTGAAAGGGGCATTAACCCGCATCCTAGACCACTGAAATTCCCAATAATATTTTTGACACGAAAAATGCATCCTACACCCCAGAAAATTCAGAATATGTTAGCAGCCCAAAAATAGGCCTTAACATGCATTTTAAGACTGCAAAAAATGTTGAAAACTTTGGATGCTCAAAAAAGGGGTTTACAGGCATCCTAGACCCCCTAAAGTCCAGAAAATGCTGGTCGCCTAAAAACGGTGTCAGAGAGCTGTGAATGTCCCAAAAACATTTGCAGCCTGAAAAGGGCATTAACAGGCATCCTAGACCACTGAAATTCCCAACAATATTTTTGGCATGAAAAATGCATCCTACACCCCTGAAAATTCAGAATATGTTAGCAGCCCAAAAATAGGCCTTAACATGCATCTTAAGACTGCAATAAATGTTGAAAACTTTGGATGCCCAAAAAAGGGGTTTACAGGCATCCTAGAGCCCATAAAGTCCAGAAAATGTTGGTGGCCAAAAACTGTGTCAGAGAGCTCTGAATGTCCCAAAAACATTTGCAGCCTGAAAGGGGCATTAACCCGCATCCTAGACCACTGAAGTTCCCAACAATATTTTTGGCATGAAAAAAGCATCCTACACCCCTGAAAGTTCAGAATATGTTAGCAGCCCAAAAATAGGCCTTAACATGCATTTTAAGACTGCAAAAAATGTTGAAAACTTTGGATGCCCAAAAAAGGGGTTTACAGGCATCCTAGACCCCCTAAAGTCCAGAAAATGCTGGTCGCCTAAAAACGGCGTCAGAGAGCTCTGAATGTCAAACATTTGTAGCCTGAAAAGGACATTAACAGGCATCCTAGACAACTGAAATTCCCAACAATATTTTTGGCATGAAAAATGCATCCTACACCCCTGAAAATTCAGAATATGTTAGCACCCCAAAAATAGGCCTTAACATGCATCTTAAGACTGCAATAAATGTTGAAAACTTTGGATGCCCAAATAAGGGGTTTACAGGCATCCTAGACCCCATAAAGTCCAGAAAATGTTGGTGGCCAAAAACTGTATCAGAGAGCTCTGAATGTCCCAAAAACATTTGCAGCCTGAAAGGGGCATTAACCTGCATCCAAGACCACTGAAATTCCCAATTACATTTTTGGCACGAAAAATGCTACACCCCTGAAAGTTCAGAATATGATAGCAGTCCAAAAAAGCCCTTAAAATGTATATTACGCCTGCAAAAATGTAGAAAACTTTGGAGGCCTCAAAAAGGGGTTTACAGGCATCCTAGACCCCCTAAAGTCCAGAAAATGTTGGTCACCTAAAAAGTATGTGAGAGAGCTCTCAATGTCCCAAAAACATTTGCAGCCTGAAAGGGGCATTAACCCGCATCCTACACCACTGAAATTTCCAATAATATTTTTGACACGAAAAATGCATCCTACACCCCTGAAAATTCAGAATATGTTAGCTGCCCAAAAATAGGCCTTAACATGGATCTTAAGACTGCAAAAAATGTTGAAAACTTTGGATGCCCAAAAAAGGGGTTTACAGGCATCCTAGAGCACATAAAGTCCAGAAAATGTTGGTGGCCAAAAACTGTGTCAGAGAGCTCTGAATGTCCCAAAAACATTTGCAGCCTGAAAGGGGCATTAACCTGCATCCAAGACCACTGAAATTCCCAATTACATTTTTGGCACGAAAAATGCTACACCCCTGAAAGTTCAGAATATGTTAGCAGCCCAAAAAAGGCCTTAAAATATATATTAAGCCTGCAAAAATGTAGAAAACTTTGGAGGCCTCAAAAAGGGGTTTACAGGCACCCTAGACCCCCTAAAGTCCAGAAAATGTTGGTCACCTAAAAACTGTGTGAGAGAGCTCTCAATGTCCCAAAAGCATTTGCAGCCTGAAAGGGGCATTAACCCGCATCCTAGACCACTGAAATTCCCAATAATATTTTTGACACGAAAAATGCATCCTACACCCCAGAAAATTCAGAATATGTTAGCAGCCCAAAAATAGGCCTTAACATGCATTTTAAGACTGCAAAAAATGTTGAAAACTTTGGATGCTCAAAAAAGGGGTTTACAGGCATCCTAGACCCCTTAAAGTCCAGAAAATGCTGGTCGCCTAAAAACGGTGTCAGAGAGCTGTGAATGTCCCAAAAACATTTGCAGCCTGAAAAGGGCATTAACAGGCATCCTAGACCACTGAAATTCCCAACAATATTTTTGGCATGAAAAATGCATCCTACACCCCTGAAAATTCAGAATATGTTAGCAGCCCAAAAATAGGCCTTAACATGCATCTTAAGACTGCAATAAATGTTGAAAACTTTGGATGCCCAAAAAAGGGGTTTACAGGCATCCTAGAGCCCATAAAGTCCAGAAAATGTTGGTGGCCAAAAACTGTGTCAGAGAGCTCTGAATGTCCCAAAAACATTTGCAGCCTGAAAGGGGCATTAACCCGCATCCTAGACCACTGAAGTTCCCAACAATATTTTTGGCATGAAAAAAGCATCCTACACCCCTGAAAGTTCAGAATATGTTAGCAGCCCAAAAATAGGCCTTAACATGCATTTTAAGACTGCAAATAATGTTGAAAACTTTGGATGCCCAAAAAAGGGGTTTACAGGCATCCTAGACCCCCTAAAGTCCAGAAAATGCTGGTCGCCTAAAAACGGTGTCAGAGAGCTCTGAATGTCAAACATTTGTAGCCTGAAAAGGACATTAACAGGCATCCTAGACAACTGAAATTCCCAACAATATTTTTGGCATGAAAAATGCATCCTACACCCCTGAAAATTCAGAATATGTTAGCACCCCAAAAATAGGCCTTAACATGCATCTTAAGACTGCAATAAATGTTGAAAACTTTGGATGCCCAAATAAGGGGTTTACAGGCATCCTAGACCCCATAAAGTCCAGAAAATGTTGGTGGCCAAAAACTGTATCAGAGAGCTCTGAATGTCCCAAAAACATTTGCAGCCTGAAAGGGGCATTAACCTGCATCCAAGACCACTGAAATTCCCAATTACATTTTTGGCACGAAAAATGCTACACCCCTGAAAGTTCAGAATATGATAGCAGTCCAAAAAAGCCCTTAAAATGTATATTACGCCTGCAAAAATGTAGAAAACTTTGGAGGCCTCAAAAAGGGGTTTACAGGCATCCTAGACCCCCTAAAGTCCAGAAAATGTTGGTCACCTAAAAAGTATGTGAGAGAGCTCTCAATGTCCCAAAAACATTTGCAGCCTGAAAGGGGCATTAACCCGCATCCTACACCACTGAAATTTCCAATAATATTTTTGACACGAAAAATGCATCCTACACCCCTGAAAATTCAGAATATGTTAGCTGCCCAAAAATAGGCCTTAACATGGATCTTAAGACTGCAAAAAATGTTGAAAACTTTGGATGCCCAAAAAAGGGGTTTACAGGCATCCTAGAGCACATAAAGTCCAGAAAATGTTGGTGGCCAAAAACTGTGTCAGAGAGCTCTGAATGTCCCAAAAACATTTGCAGCCTGAAAGGGGCATTAACCTGCATCCAAGACCACTGAAATTCCCAATTACATTTTTGGCACGAAAAATGCTACACCCCTGAAAGTTCAGAATATGTTAGCAGCCCAAAAAAGGCCTTAAAATATATATTAAGCCTGCAAAAATGTAGAAAACTTTGGAGGCCTCAAAAAGGGGTTTACAGGCACCCTAGATCCCCTAAAGTCCAGAAAATGTTGGTCACCTAAAAACTGTGTGAGAGAGCTCTCAATGTCCCAAAAACATTTGCAGCCTGAAAGGGGCATTAACCCGCTTCCTAGACCACTGAAATTCCCAATAATATTTTTGACACGAAAAATGCATCCTACACCCCTGAAAATTCAGAATATGTTAGCAGCCCAAAAATAGGCCTTAACATGCATTTTAAGACTGCAAAAAATTTTGAAAACTTTGGATGCCCAAAAAAGGGGTTTACAGGCATCCTAGACCCCCTAAAGTCCAGAAAATGCTGGTCACCTAAAAACGGTGTCAGAGAGCTCTGAATGTCAAACATTTGCAGCCTGAAAAGGGCATTAACAGGCATCCTAGACAACTGAGATTCCCAACAATATTTTTGGCATGAAAAATGCATCCTACACCCCTGAAAATTCAGAATATGTTAGCAGCCCAAAAATAGGCCTTAACATGCATCTTAAGAATGCAATAAATGTTGAAAACTTTGGATGCCCAAAAAAGGGGTTTACAGGCATCCTAGAGCCCATAAAGTCCAGAAAATGTTGGTGGCCAAAAACTGTGTCAGAGAGCTCTGAATGTCCCAAAAACATTTGCAGCCTGAAAGGGGCATTAACCCGCATCCTAGACCACTGAAATTCCCAATAATATTTTTGGCACGAAAAATGCATCCTACACCCCTGAAAATTCAGAATATGTTAGCAGCCCAAGAATAGGCCTTAACATGCATCTTAAGACTGCAGAAAATGTTGAAAACTTTGGATGCCCAAAAAAGGGGTTTACAGGCATCCTAGACACCCTAAAGTCCAGAAAATGCTGGTCACCTAAAAACGGTGTCAGAGAGCTCTGAATGTCCCAAAAACATTTGCAGCCTGAAAAGGGCATTAACAGGCATCATAGACCACTGAAATTCCCAACAATATTTTTGGCATGAAAAATGCATCCTACACCCCTGAAAATTCAGAATATGTTAGCAGCCCAAAAATAGGCCTTAACATGCATCTTAAGAATGCAATAAATGTTGAAAACTTTGGATGCCCAAAAAAGGGGTTTACAGGCATCTTAGACCCCATAAAGTCCAGAAAATGCTGGTCGCCTAAAAACGGTGTCAGAGAGCTCTGAATGTCCCAAAAACATTTGCAGCCTGAAAAGGGCATTAACAGGCATCCTAGACCACTGAAATTCCCAACAATATTTTTGGCATGAAAAATGCATCCTACAACCCTGAAAATTCAGAATATGTTAGCAGCCCAAAAATAGGCCTTAACATGCATCTTAAGACTGCAATAAATGTTGAAAACTTTGGATGCCCAAAAAAGGGGATTACAGGCATCCTAGAGCCCATAAAGTCCAGAAAATGTTGGTGGCCAAAAACTGTGTCAGAGAGCTCTGAATGTCCCAAAAAACTTTACAGCCTGAAAGGGGCATTAACCTGCATCCTAGACCACTGAAATTCCCAATTATATTTTTGGCACAAAAAATGCTACACCCCTGAAAGTTCAGAATATGTTAGCAGCCCAAAAAAGGCCTTAAAATGCATCTTAAGCCTGCAAAAATGTAGAAAACTTTGGAGGCCCAGAAAAGGGGTTCACAGGCATCCTAGACCCCCTAAACTCCAGAAAATGCTGGTCGTCTAAAAACGGTGTCAGAGAGCTCTGAATGTCCCAAAAACATTTGCAGCCTGAAAGGGGCATTAACCCGCATCCTAGACCACTGAAATTCCCCACAATATTTTTGGCATGAAAAAAGCATGCTACACCCCTGAAAGTTCAGAATATGTTAGCAGCACAAAAAAGGCCTTAAAATGTATATTAAGCCTGCAAAAATGTAGAAAACTTTGAAGGCCTCAAAAAGGGGTTTACAGGCATCCTAGACACCCTAAAGTCCAGAAAATGTTGGTTGCCTAAAAACGGGGTCAGAGAGCTCTGAATGTCCCAAAAACATTTGCAGCCTGAAAGGGGCATTAACCTGCATCCTAGACCACTGAAATTCCCAATAATATTTTTGGCACGAAAAATGTATCCTACACCCCTGAAAATTCAGAATATGTCAGCAGCCCAAAAATAGGCCTTAACATGCATTTTAAGACTGCAAAAAATGTTGAAAACTTTGGATGCCCAAAAAAGGGGTTTTCAGGCATCCTAGAGCCCCTAAAGTCCAGAAAATGCTGGTTGCCTAAAAACGGTGTCAGAGAGCTCTGAATGTCCCAAAAACATTTGCAGCCTGAAAAGGGCATTAACAGGCATCCTAGACCACTGAAATTCCCAACAATATTTTTGGCATGAAAAATGCATCCTACACCCCTGAAAATTCAGAATATGTTAGCAGCCCAAAAATAGGCCTTAACATGCATCTTAAAACTGCAATAAATGTTGAAAACTTTGGATGCCCAAAAAAGGGGATTACAGGCATCCTAGACCCAATAAAGTCCAGAAAATGTTGGTGGCCAAAAACTGTATCAGAGAGCTCTGAATGTCCAAAAAACATTTGCAGCCTGAAAGGGGCATTAACCTGCATCCAAGACCACTGAAATTCCCAATTACATTTTTGGCACGAAAAATGCTATTCCCCTGAAAGTTCAGAATATGTTAGCAGCCCAAAAAAGGCCTTAAAATGTATATTAAGCCTGCAAAAATGTAGAAAACTTTGGAGGCCTCAAAAAGGGGTTTACAGGCATCCTAGACACCCTAAAGTCCAGAAAATGTTGGTCGCCTAAAAACAGAGTCAGAGAGCTCTGAATGTCCCAAAAACATTTGCAGCCTGAAAGGGGCATTAACCCGCTTCCTAGACCACTGAAATTCCCAATAATATTTTTGGCACGAAAAATGTATCCTACACCCCTGAAAATTCAGAATATGTTAGCAGCCCAAAAATAGGCCTTAACATGCATTTTAAGACTGCAAAAAATGTTGAAAACTTTGGAGGCCTCAAAAAGGGGTTTACAGGCATCCTAGACACCCTAAAGTCCAGAAAATGTTGGTTGCCTAAAAACGGGGTCAGAGAGCTCTGAATGTCCCAAAAACATTTGCAGCCTGAAAGGGGCATTAACCTGCATCCTAGACCACTGAAATTCCCAATAATATTTTTGGCACGAAAAATGTATCCTACACCCCTGAAAATTCAGAATATGTCAGCAGCCCAAAAATAGGCCTTAACATGCATTTTAAGACTGCAAAAAATGTTGAAAACTTTGGATGCCCAAAAAAGGGGTTTTCAGGCATCCTAGACCCCTGAAAGTCCAGAAAATGTTGGTGGCCAAAAACTGTGTGAGAGAGCTCTGAATGTCCCAAAAACCTTTGCAGCCTGAAAGGGGCATTAACTTGCATCCTAGAACACTGAAATTCCCAATTATATTTTTGGCACAAAAAATGCTACACCCCTGAAAGTTCAGAATATGTTAGCAGCCCAAAAAATGCCTTAAAATATATATTAAGCCTGCAAAAATTTAGAAAACTTTGGAGGCCTCAAAAAGGGGTTTACAGGCATCCTAGACACCCTAAAGTCCAGAAAATGCTGGTTGCCTAAAAACGGTGTCAGAGAGCTCTGAATGTCCCAAAAACATTTGCAGCCTGAAAAGGGCATTAACAGGCATCCTAGACCACTGAAATTCCCAACAATATTTTTGGCATGAAAAATGCATCCTACACCCCTGAAAATTCAGAATATGTCAGCAGCCCAAAAATAGGCCTAAACATGCATCTTAAAACTGCAATAAATGTTGAAAACTTTGGATGCCCAAAAAAGGGGATTACAGGCATCCTAGACCCAATAAAGTCCAGAAAATGTTGGTGGCCAAAAACTGTATCAGAGAGCTCTGAATGTCCAAAAAACATTTGCAGCCTGAAAGGGGCATTAACCTGCATCCAAGACCACTGAAATTCCCAATTACATTTTTGGCACGAAAAATGCTATTCCCCTGAAAGTTCAGAATATGTTAGCAGCCCAAAAAAGGCCTTAAAATGTATATTAAGCCTGCAAAAATGTAGAAAACTTTGGAGGCCTCAAAAAGGGGTTTACAGGCATCCTAGACACCCTAAAGTCCAGAAAATGTTGGTCGCCTAAAAACAGAGTCAGAGAGCTCTGAATGTCCCAAAAACATTTGCAGCCTGAAAGGGGCATTAACCCGCTTCCTAGACCACTGAAATTCCCAATAATATTTTTGGCACGAAAAATGTATCCTACACCCCTGAAAATTCAGAATATGTTAGCAGCCCAAAAATAGGCCTTAACATGCATTTTAAGACTGCAAAAAATGTTGAAAACTTTGGAGGCCTCAAAAAGGGGTTTACAGGCATCCTAGACACCCTAAAGTCCAGAAAATGTTGGTTGCCTAAAAACGGGGTCAGAGAGCTCTGAATGTCCCAAAAACATTTGCAGCCTGAAAGGGGCATTAACCTGCATCCTAGACCACTGAAATTCCCAATAATATTTTTGGCACGAAAAATGTATCCTACACCCCTGAAAATTCAGAATATGTCAGCAGCCCAAAAATAGGCCTTAACATGCATTTTAAGACTGCAAAAAATGTTGAAAACTTTGGATGCCCAAAAAAGGGGTTTTCAGGCATCCTAGACCCCTGAAAGTCCAGAAAATGTTGGTGGCCAAAAACTGTGTGAGAGAGCTCTGAATGTCCCAAAAACCTTTGCAGCCTGAAAGGGGCATTAACTTGCATCCTAGAACACTGAAATTCCCAATTATATTTTTGGCACAAAAAATGCTACACCCCTGAAAGTTCAGAATATGTTAGCAGCCCAAAAAATGCCTTAAAATATATATTAAGCCTGCAAAAATTTAGAAAACTTTGGAGGCCTCAAAAAGGGGTTTACAGGCATCCTAGACACCCTAAAGTCCAGAAAATGTTGGTCGCCTAAAAACAGAGTCAGAGAGCTCTGAATGTCCCAAAAACATTTGCAGCCTGAAAGGGGCATTAACCCGCTTCCTAGACCACTGAAATTCCCAATAATATTTTTGGCACGAAAAATGTATCCTACACCCCTGAAAATTCAGAATATGTCAGCAGCCCAAAAATAGGCCTTAACATGCATTTTAAGACTGCAAAAAATGTTGAAAACTTTGGATGCCCAAAAAAGGGGTTTTCAGGCATCCTAGACCCCTGAAAGTCCAGAAAATGTTGGTGGCCAAAAACTGTGTGAGAGAGCTCTGAATGTCCCAAAAACCTTTGCAGCCTGAAAGGGGCATTAACTTGCATCCTAGAACACTGAAATTCCCAATTATATTTTTGGCACAAAAAATGCTACACCCCTGAAAGTTCAGAATATGTTAGCAGCCCAAAAAATGCCTTAAAATATATATTAAGCCTGCAAAAATTTAGAAAACTTTGGAGGCCTCAAAAAGGGGTTTACAGGCATCCTAGACACCCTAAAGTCCAGAAAATGTTGGTCGCTAAAAACAGAGTCAGAGAGCTCTGAATGTCCCAAAAACATTTGCAGCCTGAAAGGGGCATTAACCCGCTTCCTAGACCACTGAAATTCCCAATAATATTTTTGGCACGAAAAATGTATCCTACACCCCTGAAAATTCAGAATATGTTAGCAGCCCAAAAATAGGCCTTAACATGCATTTTAAGACTGCAAAAAATGTTGAAAACTTTGGATGCCCAAAAAAGGGGTTTACAGGCATCCTAGACCCCCTAAAGTCCAGAAAATGCTGGTCGCCTAAAAACGGTGTCAGAGAGCTCTGAATGTCCCAAAAACATTAGCAGCCTGAAAAGGGCATTAACAGGCATCCTAGACCACTGAAATTCCCAACAATATTTTTGGCATGAAAAATGCATCCTACACCCCTGAAAATTCAGAATATGTTAGCAGCCCAAAAATAGGCCTTAACATGCATCTTAAGACTGCAATAAATGTTGAAAACTTTGGATGCCCAAAAAAGGGGTTTACAGGCATCCTAGACCCCCTAAAGTCCGGAAAATGCTAGTCGCCTAAAAACTGTGTCAGAGAGCTCTGAATGTCAAACATTTGCAGCCTGAAAAGGGCATTAACAGGCATCCTAGACCACTGAAATTCCCAACAATATTTTTGGCATGAAAAATGCATCCTACACCCCTGAAAATTCAGAATATGTTAGCAGCACAAACATAGGCCTTAACATGCCTCTTAAGACTGCAATAAATGTTGAAAACTTTGGAGGCCTCAAAAAGGGGTTTACAGGCATCCTAGACCCCCTAAAGTCCAGAAAATGTTGGTCACCTAAAAACTGTTTGAGAGAGCTCTCAATGTCCCAAAAACATTTGCAGCCTTAAAGGGGCATTAACCCGCATCCTAGACCACTGAAATTCCCAATTACATTTTTGGCACGATAAATGCTACACCCCTGAAAGTTCAGAATATGTTAGCAGCCCAAAAAAGCCCTTAAAATGTATATTACGCCTGCAAAAATGTAGAAAACTTTGGAGGCCTCAAAAAGGGGTTTACAGGCATCCTAGACCCCCTAAAGTCCAGAAAATGCTGGTCGCCTAAAAACAGTGTCAGAAAGCTCTGAATGTCCCAAAAACATTTGCAGCCTGAAAAGGGCATTAACAGGCATCCTAGACCACTGAAATTCCCAACAATATTTTTGGCATGAAAAATGCATCCTACACCCCTGAAAATTCAGAATATGTTAGCACCCCAAAAATAGGCCTTAACATGCATCTTAAGACTGCAATAAATGTTGAAAACTTTGGATGCCCAAATAAGGGGTTTACAGGCATCCTAGACCCCATAAAGTCCAGAAAATGTTGGTGGCCAAAAACTGTATCAGAGAGCTCTGAATGTCCCAAAAACATTTGCAGCCTGAAAGGGGCATTAACCTGCATCCAAGACCACTGAAATTCCCAATTACATTTTTGGCACGAAAAATGCTACACCCCTGAAAGTTCAGAATATGATAGCAGTCCAAAAAAGCCCTTAAAATGTATATTACGCCTGCAAAAATGTAGAAAACTTTGGAGGCCTCAAAAAGGGGTTTACAGGCATCCTAGACCCCCTAAAGTCCAGAAAATGTTGGTCACCTAAAAAGTATGTGAGAGAGCTCTCAATGTCCCAAAAACATTTGCAGCCTGAAAGGGGCATTAACCCGCATCCTACACCACTGAAATTTCCAATAATATTTTTGACACGAAAAATGCATCCTACACCCCTGAAAATTCAGAATATGTTAGCTGCCCAAAAATAGGCCTTAACATGGATCTTAAGACTGCAAAAAATGTTGAAAACTTTGGATGCCCAAAAAAGGGGTTTACAGGCATCCTAGAGCACATAAAGTCCAGAAAATGTTGGTGGCCAAAAACTGTGTCAGAGAGCTCTGAATGTCCCAAAAACATTTGCAGCCTGAAAGGGGCATTAACCTGCATCCAAGACCACTGAAATTCCCAATTACATTTTTGGCACGAAAAATGCTACACCCCTGAAAGTTCAGAATATGTTAGCAGCCCAAAAAAGGCCTTAAAATATATATTAAGCCTGCAAAAATGTAGAAAACTTTGGAGGCCTCAAAAAGGGGTTTACAGGCACCCTAGACCCCCTAAAGTCCAGAAAATGTTGGTCACCTAAAAATTGTGTGAGAGAGCTCTCAATGTCCCAAAAGCATTTGCAGCCTGAAAGGGGCATTAACCCGCATCCTAGACCACTGAAATTCCCAACAATATTTTTGGCATGAAAAATGCATCCTACACCCCTGAAAATTCTGAATATGTTAGCAGCCCAAAAATAGGCCTTAACATGCATCTTAAGACTGCAATAAATGTTGAAAACTTTGGATGCCCAAAAAAGGGGTTTACAGGCATCCTAGAGCCCATAAAGTCCAGAAAATGTTGGTGGCCAAAAACTGTGTCAGAGAGCTCTGAATGTCCCAAAAACATTTGCAGCCTGAAAGGGGCATTAACCCGCATCCTAGACCACTGAAGTTCCCAACAATATTTTTGGCATGAAAAAAGCATCCTACACCCCTGAAAGTTCAGAATATGTTAGCAGCCCAAAAATAGGCCTTAACATGCATTTTAAGACTGCAAAAAATGTTGAAAACTTTGGATGCCCAAAAAAGGGGTTTACAGGCATCCTAGACCCCCTAAAGTCCAGAAAATGCTGGTCGCCTAAAAACGGTGTCAGAGAGCTCTGAATGTCAAACATTTGCAGCCTGAAAAGGACATTAACAGGCATCCTAGACAACTGAAATTCCCAACAATATTTTTGGCATGAAAAATGCATCCTACACCCCTGAAAATTCAGAATATGTTAGTAGCCCAAAAATAGGCCTTAACATGCCTCTTAAGACTGCAATAAATGTTGAAAACTTTGGATGCCCAAAAAAGGGGTTTACAGGCATCCTAGACCCCCTAAAGTCCAGAAAATGCTGGTCACCTAAAAACGGTGTCAGAGAGCTCTGAATGTCAAACATTTGCAGCCTGAAAAGGGCATTAACAGGCATCCTAGACAACTGAAATTCCCAACAATATTTTTGGCATGAAAAATGCATCCTACACCCCTGAAAATTCAGAATATGTTAGCAGCCCAAAAATAGGCCTTAACATGCCTCTTAAGACTGCAATAAATGTTGAAAACTTTGGATGCCCAAAAAAGGGGTTTACAGGCATCCTAGAGCCCATAAAGTCCAGAAAATGTTGGTGGCCAAAAACTGTGTCAGAGAGCTCTCAATGTCCCAAAAACATTTGCAGCCTGAAAGGGGCATTAACCCGCATCCTAGACCACTGAAATTCCCAATAATATTTTTGGCACGAAAAATGCATCCTACACCCCTGAAAATTCAGAATATGTTAGCAGCCCAAGAATAGGCCTTAACATGCATCTTAAGACTGCAGAAAATGTTGAAAACTTTGGATGCCCAAAAAAGGGGTTTACAGGCATCCTAGACACCCTAAAGTCCAGAAAATGTTGGTCGCCTAAAAATAGAGTCAGAGAGCTCTGAATGTCCCAAAAACATTTGCAGCCTGAAAGGGGCATTAACCCGCATCCTAGACCACTGAAATTCCCAATAATATTTTTGGCACGAAAAATGTATCCTACACCCCTGAAAATTCAGAATATGTTAGCAGCCCAAAAATAGGCCTTAACATGCATTTTAAGACTGCAAAAAATGTTGAAAACTTTGGATGCCCAAAAAAGGGGTTTACAGGCATCCTAGACCCCCTAAAGTCCAGAAAATGCTGGTCACCTAAAAACGGTGTCAGAGAGCTCTGAATGTCCCAAAAACATTTGCAGCCTGAAAAGGGCATTAACAGGCATCCTAGACCACTGAAATTCCCAACAATATTTTTGGCATGAAAAATGCATCCTACACCCCTGAAAATTCAGAATATGTTAGCAGCCCAAAAATAGGCCTTAACATGCATCTTAAGAATGCAATAAATGTTGAAAACTTTGGATGCCCAAAAAAGGGGTTTACAGGCATCTTAGACCCCATAAAGTCCAGAAAATGCTGGTCGCCTAAAAACGGTGTCAGAGAGCTCTGAATGTCCCAAAAACATTTGCAGCCTGAAAAGGGCATTAACAGGCATCCTAGACCACTGAAATTCCCAACAATATTTTTGGCATGAAAAATGCATCCTACACCCCTGAAAATTCAGAATATGTTAGCACCCCAAAAATAGGCCTTAACATGCATCTTAAGACTGCAATAAATGTTGAAAACTTTGGATGCCCAAATAAGGGGTTTACAGGCATCCTAGACCCCATAAAGTCCAGAAAATGTTGGTGGCCAAAAACTGTATCAGAGAGCTCTGAATGTCCCAAAAACATTTGCAGCCTGAAAGGGGCATTAACCTGCATCCAAGACCACTGAAATTCCCAATTACATTTTTGGCACGAAAAATGCTACACCCCTGAAAGTTCAGAATATGATAGCAGCCCAAAAAAGGCCTTAAAATGTATATTACGCCTGCAAAAATGTAGAAAACTTTGGAGGCCTCAAAAAGGGGTTTACAGGCATCCTAGACCCCCTAAAGTCCAGAAAATGTTGGTCACCTAAAAAGTATGTGAGAGAGCTCTCAATGTCCCAAAAACATTTGCAGCCTGAAAGGGGCATTAACCCGCATCCTACACCACTGAAATTTCCAATAATATTTTTGACACGAAAAATGCATCCTACACCCCTGAAAATTCAGAATATGTTAGCTGCCCAAAAATAGGCCTTAACATGGATCTTAAGACTGCAAAAAATGTTGAAAACTTTGGATGCCCAAAAAAGGGGTTTACAGGCATCCTAGAGCACATAAAGTCCAGAAAATGTTGGTGGCCAAAAACTGTGTCAGAGAGCTCTGAATGTCCCAAAAACATTTGCAGCCTGAAAGGGGCATTAACCTGCATCCAAGACCACTGAAATTCCCAATTACATTTTTGGCACGAAAAATGCTACACCCCTGAAAGTTCAGAATATGTTAGCAGCCCAAAAAAGGCCTTAAAATATATATTAAGCCTGCAAAAATGTAGAAAACTTTGGAGGCCTCAAAAAGGGGTTTACAGGCACCCTAGACCCCCTAAAGTCCAGAAAATGTTGGTCACCTAAAAATTGTGTGAGAGAGCTCTCAATGTCCCAAAAGCATTTGCAGCCTGAAAGGGGCATTAACCCGCATCCTAGACCACTGAAATTCCCCACAATATTTTTGGCATGAAAAAAGCATCCTACACCCCTGAAAGTTCAGAATATGTTAGCAGCACAAAAAGGCCTTAAAATGTATATTAAGCCTGCAAAAATGTAGAAAACTTTGAAGGCCTCAAAAAGGGGTTTACAGGCATCCTAGACACCCTAAAGTCCAGAAAATGTTGGTTGCCTAAAAACGGGGTCAGAGAGCTCTGAATGTCCCAAAAACATTTGCAGCCTGAAAGGGGCATTAACCTGCATCCTAGACCACTGAAATTCCCAATAATATTTTTGGCACGAAAAATGTATCCTACACCCCTGAAAATTCAGAATATGTCAGCAGCCCAAAAATAGGCCTTAACATGCATTTTAAGACTGCAAAAAATGTTGAAAACTTTGGATGCCCAAAAAAGGGGTTTTCAGGCATCCTAGAGCCCCTAAAGTCCAGAAAATGCTGGTTGCCTAAAAACGGTGTCAGAGAGCTCTGAATGTCCCAAAAACATTTGCAGCCTGAAAGGGGCATTAACTTGCATCCTAGACCACTGAAATTCCCAATTATATTTTTGGCACGAAAAATGCTACACCCCTGAAAGTTCAGAATATGTTAGCAGCCCAAAAAATGCCTTAAAATATATATTAAGCCTGCAAAAATTTAGAAAACTTTGGAGGCATCAAAAAGGGGTTTACAGGCATCCTAGACACCCTAAAGTCCAGAAAATGTTGGTCGCCTAAAAACAGAGTCAGAGAGCTCTGAATGTCCCAAAAACATTTGCAGCCTGAAAGGGGCATTAACCCGCTTCCTAGACCACTGAAATTCCCAATAATATTTTTGGCACGAAAAATGTATCCTACACCCCTGAAAATTCAGAATATGTTAGCAGCCCGAAAATAGGCCTTAACATGCATTTTAAGACTGCAAAAAATGTTGAAAACTTTGGATGCCCAAAAAAGGGATTTACAGGCATCCTAGACCCCCTAAAGTCCAGAAAATGCTGGTCGCATAAAAACGGTGTCAGAGAGCTCTGAATGTCCCAAAAACATTTGCAGCCTGAAAAGGGCATTAACAGGCATCCTAGACCACTGAAATTCCCAATAATATTTTTGACACGAAAAATGTATCCTACACCCCTGAAAATTCAGAATATGTTAGCAGCCCAAAAATAGGCCTTAACATTCATCTTAAGACTGCAAAACATTTTGAAAACTTTGGATGCCCAAAAAAGGGGTTTACAGGCATACTAGAGCCCATAAAGTCCAGAAAATGTTGGTGGCCAAAAACTGTGTCAGAGAGCTCTGAATGTCCCAAAAACATTTGCAGTCTGAAAGGGGCATTAACCTGCATCCAAGACCACTGAAATTCCCAATTACATTTTTGGCACGAACAATGCTACACCCCTGAAAGTTCAGAATATGTTAGCAGCCCAAAAAAGGCCTTAAAATATATATTAAGCCTGCAAAAATGTAGAAAACTTTGGAGGCCTCAAAAAGGGGTTTACAGGCACCCTAGACCCCCTAAAGTCCAGAAAATGTTGGTCACCTAAAAACTGTGTGAGAGAGCTCTCAATGTCCCAAAAGCATTTGCAGCCTGAAAGGGGCATTAACCCGCATCCTAGACCACTGAAATTCCCAATAATATTTTTGACACGAAAAATGCATCCTACACCCCAGAAAATTCAGAATATGTTAGCAGCCCAAAAATAGGCCTTAACATGCATTTTAAGACTGCAAACAATGTTGAAAACTTTGGATGCTCAAAAAAGGGGTTTACAGGCATCCTAGACCCCCTAAAGTCCAGAAAATGCTGGTCGCCTAAAAACGGTGTCAGAGAGCTCTGAATGTCCCAAAAACATTTGCAGCCTGAAAAGGGCATTAACAGGCATCCTAGACCACTGAAATTCCCAATAATATTTTTGACACGAAAAATGTATCCTACACCCCTGAAAATTCAGAATATGTTAGCAGCCCAAAAATAGGCCTTAACATTCATCTTAAGACTGCAAAACATTTTGAAAACTTTGGATGCCCAAAAAAGGGGTTTACAGGCATACTAGAGCCCATAAAGTCCAGAAAATGTTGGTGGCCAAAAACTGTGTCAGAGAGCTCTGAATGTCCCAAAAACATTTGCAGTCTGAAAGGGGCATTAACCTGCATCCAAGACCACTGAAATTCCCAATTACATTTTTGGCACGAAAAATGCTACACCCCTGAAAGTTCAGAATATGTTAGCAGCCCAAAAAAGGCCTTAAAATATATATTAAGCCTGCAAAAATGTAGAAAACTTTGGAGGCCTCAAAAAGGGGTTTACAGGCACCCTAGACCCCCTAAAGTCCAGAAAATGTTGGTCACCTAAAAACTGTGTGAGAGAGCTCTCAATGTCCCAAAAGCATTTGCAGCCTGAAAGGGGCATTAACCCGCATCCTAGACCACTGAAATTCCCAATAATATTTTTGACACGAAAAATGCATCCTACACCCCAGAAAATTCAGAATATGTTAGCAGCCCAAAAATAGGCCTTAACATGCATTTTAAGACTGCAAACAATGTTGAAAACTTTGGATGCTCAAAAAAGGGGTTTACAGGCATCCTAGACCCCCTAAAGTCCAGAAAATGCTGGTCGCCTAAAAACGGTGTCAGAGAGCTGTGAATGTCCCAAAAACATTTGCAGCCTGAAAAGGGCATTAACAGGCATCCTAGACCACTGAAATTCCCAACAATATTTTTGGCATGAAAAATGCATCCTACACCCCTGAAAATTCAGAATATGTTAGCAGCCCAAAAATAGGCCTTAACATGCATCTTAAGACTGCAATAAATGTTGAAAACTTTGGATGCCCAAAAAAGGGGTTTACAGGCATCCTAGAGCCCATAAAGTCCAGAAAATGTTGGTGGCCAAAAACTGTGTCAGAGAGCTCTGAATGTCCCAAAAACATTTGCAGCCTGAAAGGGGCATTAACCCGCATCCTAGACCACTGAAGTTCCCAACAATATTTTTGGCATGAAAAAAGCATCCTACACCCCTGGAAGTTCAGAATATGTTAGCAGCCCAAAAATAGGCCTTAACATGCATTTTAAGACTGCAAAAAATGTTGAAAACTTTGGATGCCCAAAAAAGGGGTTTACAGGCATCCTAGACCCCCTAAAGTCCAGAAAATGCTGGTCGCCTAAAAACGGTGTCAGAGAGCTCTGAATGTCAAACATTTGCAGCCTGAAAAGGACATTAACAGGCATCCTAGACAACTGAAATTCCCAACAATATTTTTGGCATGAAAAATGCATCCTACACCCCTGAAAATTCAGAATATGTTAGCAGCCCAAAAATAGGCCTTAACATGCCTCTTAAGACTGCAATAAATGTTGAAAACTTTGGATGCCCAAAAAAGGGGTTTACAGGCATCCTAGAGCCCATAAAGTCCAGAAAATGTTGGTGGCCAAAAACTGTGTCAGAGAGCTCTCAATGTCCCAAAAACATTTGCAGCCTGAAAGGGGCATTAACCCGCATCCTAGACCACTGAAATTCCCAATAATATTTTTGGCACGAAAAATGCATCCTACACCCCTGAAAATTCAGAATATGTTAGCAGCCCAAGAATAGGCCTTAACATGCATCTTAAGACTGCAGAAAATGTTGAAAACTTTGGATGCCCAAAAAAGGGGTTTACAGGCTTCCTAGACACCCTAAAGTCCAGAAAATGTTGGTCGCCTAAAAATAGAGTCAGAGAGCTCTGAATGTCCCAAAAACATTTGCAGCCTGAAAGGGGCATTAACCCGCATCCTAGACCACTGAAATTCCCAATAATATTTTTGGCACGAAAAATGTATCCTACACCCCTGAAAATTCAGAATATGTTAGCAGCCCAAAAATAGGCCTTAACATGCATTTTAAGACTGCAAAAAATGTTGAAAACTTTGGATGCCCAAAAAAGGGGTTTACAGGCATCCTAGACCCCCTAAAGTCCAGAAAATGCTGGTCACCTAAAAACGGTGTCAGAGAGCTCTGAATGTCCCAAAAACATTTGCAGCCTGAAAAGGGCATTAACAGGCATCCTAGACCACTGAAATTCCCAACAATATTTTTGGCATGAAAAATGCATCCTACACCCCTGAAAATTCAGAATATGTTAGCAGCCCAAAAATAGGCCTTAACATGCATCTTAAGAATGCAATAAATGTTGAAAACTTTGGATGCCCAAAAAAGGGGTTTACAGGCATCTTAGACCCCATAAAGTCCAGAAAATGCTGGTCGCCTAAAAACGGTGTCAGAGAGCTCTGAATGTCCCAAAAACATTTGCAGCCTGAAAAGGGCATTAACAGGCATCCTAGACCACTGAAATTCACAACAATATTTTTGGCATGAAAAATGCATCCTACAACCCTGAAAATTCAGAATATGTTAGCAGCCCAAAAATAGGCCTTAACATGCATCTTAAGACTGCAATAAATGTTGAAAACTTTGGATGCCCAAAAAAGGGGATTACAGGCATCCTAGAGCCCATAAAGTCCAGAAAATGTTGGTGGCCAAAAACTGTGTCAGAGAGCTCTGAATGTCCCAAAAACCTTTACAGCCTGAAAGGGGCATTAACCTGCATCCTAGACCACTGAAATTCCCAATTATATTTTTGGCACAAAAAATGCTACACCCCTGAAAGTTCAGAATATGTTAGCAGCCCAAAAAAGGCCTTAAAATGCATCTTAAGCCTGCAAAAATGTAGAAAACTTTGAAGGCCCAGAAAAGGGGTTCACAGGCATTCTAGACCCCGTAAACTCCAGAAAATGTTGTTGGGAAAAAACGGTGCTGGAGAGCTCCGAATGTCCCAAAAACATTTGCAGCCTGAAAGGGGCATTAACCCGCATCCTAGACCACTGAAATTCCCCACAATATTTTTGGCATGAAAAAAGCATCCTACACCCCTGAAAGTTCAGAATATGTTAGCAGCACAAAAAAGGCCTTAAAATGTATATTAAGCCTGCAAAAATGTAGAAAACTTTGAAGGCCTCAAAAGGGGTTTACAGGCATCCTAGACACCCTAAAGTCCAGAAAATGTTGGTTGCCTAAAAACGGGGTCAGAGAGCTCTGAATGTCCCAAAAACATTTGCAGCCTGAAAGGGGCATTAACCTGCATCCTAGACCACTGAAATTCCCAATAATATTTTTGGCACGAAAAATGTATCCTACACCCCTGAAAATTCAGAATATGTCAGCAGCCCAAAAATAGGCCTTAACATGCATTTTAAGACTGCAAAAAATGTTGAAAACTTTGGATGCCCAAAAAAGGGGTTTTCAGGCATCCTAGAGCCCCTAAAGTCCAGAAAATGCTGGTTGCCTAAAAACGGTGTCAGAGAGCTCTGAATGTCCCAAAAACATGTGCAGCCTGAAAAGGGCATTAACAGGTATCCTAGACCACTGAAATTCCCAACAATATTTTTGGCATGAAAAATGCATCCTACACCCCTGAAAATTCAGAATATGTTAGCAGCCCAAAAATAGGCCTTAACATGCATCTTAAAACTGCAATAAATGTTGAAAACTTTGGATGCCCAAAAAAGGGGTTTACAGGCATCCTAGACCCAATAAAGTCCAGAAAATGTTGGTGGCCAAAAACTGTATCAGAGAGCTCTGAATGTCCCAAAAACATTTGCAGCCTGAAAGGGGCATTAACCTGCATCCAAGACCACTGAAATTCCCAACTACATTTTTGGCACGAAAAATGCTATTCCCCTGAAAGTTCAGAATATGTTAGCAGCCCAAAAAAGGCCTTAAAATGTATATTAAGCCTGCAAAAATGTAGAAAACTTTGGAGGCCTCAAAAAGGGGTTTACAGGCATCCTAGACACCCTAAAGTCCAGAAAATGTTGGTCGCCTAAAAACAGAGTCAGAGAGCTCTGAATGTCCCAAAAACATTTGCAGCCTGAAAGGGGCATTAACCCGCTTCCTAGACCACTGAAATTCCCAATAATATATTTGGCACGAAAAATGTATCCTACACCCCTGAAAATTCAGAATATGTCAGCAGCCCAAAAATAGGCCTTAACATGCATTTTAAGACTGCAAAAAATGTTGAAAACTTTGGATGCCCAAAAAAGGGGTTTTCAGGCATCCTAGACCCCCGAAAGTCCAGAAAATGTTGGTGGCCAAAAACTGTGTGAGAGAGCTCTGAATGTCCCAAAAACCTTTGCAGCCTGAAAGGGGCATTAACTTGCATCCTAGAACACTGAAATTCCCAATAATATTTTTGGCACGAAAAATGCTACACCCCTGAAAGTTCAGAATATGTTAGCAGCCCAAAAAATGCCTTAAAATATATATTAAGCCTGCAAAAATTTAGAAAACTTTGGAGGCCTCAAAAAGGGGTTTACAGGCATCCTAGACACCCTAAAGTCCAGAAAATGTTGGTCGCCTAAAAACAGAGTCAGAGAGCTCTGAATGTCCCAAAAACATTTGCAGCCTGAAAGGGGCATTAACCCGCTTCCTAGACCACTGAAATTCCCAATAATATTTTTGGCACGAAAAATGTATCCTACACCCCTGAAAATTCAGAATATGTTAGCAGCCCAAAAATAGGCCTTAACATGAATCTTAAGACTGCAATAAATGTTGAAAACATTGGATGCCCAAAAAAGGGGTTTACAGGCATCCTAGACCCCATAAAGTCCAGAAAATGTTGGTGGCCAAAAACTGTATCAGAGAGCTCTGAATGTCCCAAAAACATTTGCAGCCTGAAAGTGGCATTAACCTGCATCCAAGACCACTAAAATTCCCAATTACATTTTTGGCACGAAAAATGCTACACCCCTGAAAGTTCAGAATATGATAGCAGCCCAAAAAAGGTCTTAAAATGTATATTAAGCCTGCAAAAATGTAGAAAACTTTGGAGGCCTCAAAAAGGGGTTTACAGGCATCCTAGACCCCCTAAAGTCCAGAAAATGTTGGTCGCCTAAAAAGGGGGTCAGAGAGCTCTGAATGTCCCAAAAACATTTGCAGCCTGAAAGGGGCATTAACCCGCATCCTAGACCACTGAAATTCCCAATAATATTTTTGACACGAAAAATGTATCCTACACCCCTGAGAATTCAGAATATGTTAGCAGCCCAAAAATAGGCCTTAACATGTATCTTAAGACTGCAATAAATGTAGAAAACTTTGGAGGCCTCAAAAAGGGGTTTACAGGCATCCTAGACCCCCTAAAGTCCAGAAAATGTTGGTCACTTAAAAACTGTGTGAGAGAGCTCTCAATGTCCCAAAAACATTTGCAGCCTGAAAGGGGAATTAACCCGCATCCTAGACCACTGAAATTCCCAACAATATTTTTGGCATGAAAAATGCATCCTACACCCCTGAAATTTCAGAATATGTTAGCAGCCCATAAATAGGCCTTAACATGCATCTTAAGACTGCAATAAATGTAGAAAACTTTGGAGGCCTCAAAAAGGGGTTTACAGGCATCCTAGACCCCCTAAAGTCCAGAAAATGTTGGTCACTTAAAAACTGTGTGAGAGAGCTCTCAATGTCCAAAAAACATTTGCAGCCTGAAAGGGGAATTAACCTGCATCCTAGACCACTGAAATTCACAATAATATTTTTGGCACGAAAAATGCATCCTACACCCCTGAAAATTCAGAATATGTTAGCAGCCCAAAAATAGGCCTTAACATGCATCTTAAGACTGCAGAAAATGTTGAAAACTTTGGATGCCCAAAAAAGGGTTTACAGGCATCCTAGAGCCCATAAAGTCCAGAAAATGTTGGTGGCCAAAAACTGTGTCAGAGAGCTCTGAATGTCCCAAAAACCTTTACAGCCTGAAAGGGGCATTAACCTGCATCCTAGACCACTGAAATTCCCAATTATATTTTTGGCACGAAAAATGCATCCTACACCCCTGAAAGTTCAGAATATGTTAGCAGCCCAAAAAAGGCCTTAAAATGCATCTTAATCCTGCAAAAATGTAGAAAACTTTGGAGGCCCAGAAAAGGGGTTTACAGGCATCCTAGACCCCCTAAACTCCAGAAAATGTTGTTGGGAAAAAACGGTGCTGGAGAGCTCCGAATGTCCCAAAAACATTTGCAGCCTGAAAGGGGCATTAACCCGCATCCTAGACCACTGAAGTTCCCAACAATATTTTTGGCATGAAAAAAGCATCCTACACCCCTGAAAGTTCAGAATATGTTAGCAGCCCAAAAAAGGCCTTAAAATGTATATTAAGCCTGCAAAAATGTAGAAAACTTTGGATGCCCAAAAAAGGGGTTTACAGGCATCCTAGACCCCCTAAAGTCCAGAAAATGCTGGTCGCCTAAAAACGGTGTCAGAAAGCTCTGAATGTCCCAAAAACATTTGCAGCCTGAAAGGGGCATTAACAGCATCCTAGACCACTGAAATTCCCCACAATATTTTTGGCATCATAAATGCATCCTACACCCCTGAAAATTCAGAATATGTTAGCAGCCCAAAAATAGGCCTTAACATGCATCTTAAGACTGCAATAAATGTTGAAAACATTGAATGCCCAAAAAAGGGGTTTACAGGCATCCTAGACCCCATAAAGTCCAGAAAATGTTGGTGGCCAAAAACTGTATCAGAGAGCTCTGAATGTCCCAAAAACATTTGCAGCCTGAAAGTGGCATTAACCTGCATCCAAGACCACTAAAATTCCCAATTACATTTTTGGCACGAAAAATGCTACACCCCTGAAAGTTCAGAATATGATAGCAGCCCAAAAAAGGCCTTAACATGTATATTAAGCCTGCAAAAATGTAGAAAACTTTGGAGGCCTCAAAAAGGGGTTTACAGACATCCTAGACCGCCTAAAGTTCAGAAAATGTTGGTCGCCTAAAAACGGGGTCAGAGAGCTCTGAATGTCCCAAAAACATTTGCAGCCTGAAAGGGGCATTAACCCGCATCCTAGACCACTGAAATTCCCAATAATATTTTTGACACGAAAAATGTATCCTACACCCCTGAAAATTCAGAATATGTTAGCAGCCCAAAAATAGGCCTTAACATGTATCTTAAGACTGCAAAAAATGTTGAAAACTTTGGATGCCCAAAAAAGGGGTTTACAGGCATCCTAGAGCCCATAAAGTCCAGAAAATGTTGGTGACCAAAAACTGTGTCAGAGAGCTCTGAATGTCCCAAAAACCTTTACAGCCTGAAAGGGGCATTAACCTGCATCCTAGACCACTGAAATTCCCAAATATATTTTTGGCACGAAAAATGCATCCTACACCCCTGAAAGTTCAGAATATGTTAGCAACCCAAAAAAGGCCTTAAAATGCATCTTAAGCCTGCAAAAATGTAGAAAACTTTGGAGGCCCAGAAAAGGGGTTTACAGGCATCCTAGACCCCCTAAAGTCCAGAAAATGTTGGTCGCCTAAAAACGGGGTCAGAGAGCTCTGAATGTCCCAAAAACATTTGCAGCCTGAAAAGGGCATTAACAGGCATCCTAGACCACTGAAATTCCCAACAATATTTTTGGCATGGAAAAAGCATCCTACACCCCTGAAAGTTCAGAATATGTTATCAGCCCAAAAAAGGCCTTAAAATGTATATTAAGCCTGCAAAAATGTTGAAAACCTTGGATGCCCAAAAAAGGGGTTTACAGGTATCCTAGACCCCCCTAAAGTCCAGAAAATGCTGGTCGCCTAAAAACGGTGTCAGAGAGCTCTGAATGTCCCAAAAACATTTGCAGCCTGAAAAGGGCATTAACAGGCATCCTAGACCACTGAAATTCCCAACAATATTTTTGGCATGAAAAATGCATCCTATACCCCTGAAAATTCAGAATATGTTAGCAGCCCAGAAATAGGCCTTAACATGCATCTTAAGACTGCAATAAATGTTGAAAACTTTGGATGCCCAAAAAAGGGGTTTACAGGCATCCTATAGCCCATAAAGTCCAGAAAATGTTGGTGGCCAAAAACTGTATCAGAGAGCTCTGAATGTCCCAAAAACCTTTGCAGCCTGACAGGGGCATTAACTTGCATCCTAGAACACTGAAATTCCCAATTATATTTTTGGCACGAAAAATGCTACACCCCTGAAAGTTCAGAATATGTTAGCAGCCCAAAAAATGCCTTAAAATGTATATTAAGCCTGCAAAAATGTAGAAAACTTTGGAGGCCTCAAAAAGGGGTTTACAGGCATCCTAGACTCCCTAAAGTCCAGAAAATGTTGGTCACCTAAAAACTGTGTGAGAGAGCTCTCAATGTCCCAAAAACATTTGCAGCCTGAAAGGGGCATTAACCCACATCTTAGACCACTGAAATTCCCAATAATATTTTTGACACGAAAAATGTATCCTACACCCCTGAAAATTCAGAATATGTTAGCAGCCCAAAAATAGGCCTTAACATGTATCTTAAGACTGCAAAAAATTTTGAAAACTTTGGATGCCCAGAAAAGGGGTTTACAGGCATCCTACAGCCCTTGAAGTCCAGAAAAAGTTGGTGGCCAAAAACTGTGTCAGAGAGCTCTGAATGTCCCAAAAACCTTTACAGCCTGAAAGGGGCATTAACCTGCATCCTGGACCACTGAAATTCCCAATTATATTTTTGGCACGAAAAATGCTACACCCCTGAAAGTTCAGAATATGACAGCAGCCCAAAAAAGGCCTTAAAATGCATCTTAAGCCTGCAAAAATGTAGAAACCTTTGGAGGCCCAGAAAAGGGGTTTACAGGCATCCTAGACCCCCTAAACTCCAGAAAATGTTGTTGGGAAAAAACGGTGCTGGAGAGCTCTGAATGTCCCAAAAACATTTGCAGCCTGAAAGGGGCATTAACCCGCATCCTAGACCACTGAAATTCCCAACAATATTTTTGGCATGAAAAATGCATCCTATACCCCTGAAAATTCAGAATATGTTAGCAGCCCAGAAATAGGCCTTAACATGCATCTTAAGACTGCAATAAATGTTGAAAACTTTGGATGCCCAAAAAAGGGGTTTACAGGCATCCTAGACCCCCTAAAGTCCAGAAAATGTTGGTCACCTAAAAACTGTGTGAGAGAGCTCTCAATGTCCCAAAAACATTTGCAGCCTGAAAGGGGCATTAACCCGCATCTTAGACCACTGAAATTCCCAATAATATTTTTGACACGAAAAATGTATCCTACACCCCTGAAAATTCAGAATATGTTAGCAGCCCAAAAATAGGCCTTAACATGTATCTTAAGACTGCAGAAAATGTTGAAAACTTTGGATGCCCAAAAAAGGGTTTACAGGCATCCTAGAGCCCATAAAGTCCAGAAAATGTTGGTGGCCAAAAACTGTGTCAGAGAGCTTTGAATGTCCCAAAAACCTTTACAGCCTGAAAGGGGCATTAACCTGCATCCTAGACCACTGAAATTCCCAATTATATTTTTGGCACGAAAAATGCTACACCCCTGAAAGTTCAGAATATGTTAGCAGCCCAAAAAAGGCCTTAAAATGCATCTTAAGCCTGCAAAAATGTAGAAAACTTTGGAGGCCCAGAAAAGGGGTTTACAGGCATCCTAGACCCCCTAAACTCCAGAAAATGTTGTTGGGAAAAAACGGTGCTGGAGAGCTCCGAATGTCCCAAAAACATTTGCAGCCTGAAAGGGGCATTAACCCGCATCCTAGACCACTGAAGTTCCCAACAATATTTTTGGCATGAAAAAAGCATCCTACACCCCTGAAAGTTCAGAATATGTTAGAAGCCCAAAAAAGGCCTTAAAATGTATATTAAGCCTGCAAAAATGTAGAAAACTTTGGATGCCCAAAAAAGGGGTTTACAGGCATCCTAGACCCCCTAAAGTCCAGAAAATGCTGGTCGCCTAAAAACGGTGTCAGAGAGCTCTGAATGTCCCAAAAACATTTGCAGCCTGAAAAGGGCATTAACAGCATCCTAGACCACTGAAATTCCCCACAATATTTTTGGCATCATAAATGCATCCTACACCCCTGAAAATTCAGAATATGTTAGCAGCCCAAAAATAGGCCTTAACATGCATCTTAAGACTGCAATAAATGTTGAAAACATTGGATGCCCAAAAAAGGGGTTTACAGGCATCCTAGACCCCATAAAGTCCAGAAAATGTTGGTGGCCAAAAACTGTATCAGAGAGCTCTGAATGTCCCAAAAACATTTGCAGCCTGAAAGTGGCATTAACCTGCATCCAATACCACTAAAATTCCCAATTACATTTTTGGCACGAAAAATGCTACACCCCTGAAAGTTCAGAATATGATAGCAGCCCAAAAAAGGCCTTAAAATGTATATTAAGCCTGCAAAAATGTAGAAAACTTTGGAGGCCTCATAAAGGGGTTTACAGGCATCCTAGACCCCCTAAAGTCCAGAAAATGTTGGTCGCCTAAAAAGGGGGTCAGAGAGCTCTGAATGTCCCAAAAACATTTGCAGCCTGAAAGGGGCATTAACCCGCATCCTAGACCACTGAAATTCCCAATAATATTTTTGACACGAAAAATGTATCCTACACCCCTGAGAATTCAGAATATGTTAGCAGCCCAAAAATAGGCCTTAACATGTATCTTAAGACTGCAATAAATGTAGAAAACTTTGGAGGCCTCAAAAAGGGGTTTACAGGCATCCTAGACCCCCTAAAGTCCAGAAAATGTTGGTCACTTAAAAACTGTGTGAGAGAGCTCTCAATGTCCCAAAAACATTTGCAGCCTGAAAGGGGAATTAACCCGCATCCTAGACCACTGAAATTCCCAACAATATTTTTGGCATGAAAAATGCATCCTACACCCCTGAAATTTCAGAATATGTTAGCAGCCCAAAAATAGGCCTTAACATGCATCTTAAGACTGCAATAAATGTAGAAAACTTTGGAGGCCTCAAAAAGGGGTTTACAGGCATCCTAGACCCCCTAAAGTCCAGAAAATGTTGGTCACTTAAAAACTGTGTGAGAGAGCTCTCAATGTCCAAAAAACATTTGCAGCCTGAAAGGGGAATTAACCTGCATCCTAGACCACTGAAATTCACAATAATATTTTTGGCACGAAAAATGCATCCTACACCCCTGAAAGTTCAGAATATGTTAGCAGCCCAAAAAAGGCCTTAAAATGCATCTTAATCCTGCAAAAATGTAGAAAACTTTGGAGGCCCAGAAAAGGGGTTTACAGGCATCCTAGACCCCCTAAACTCCAGAAAATGTTGTTGGGAAAAAACGGTGCTGGAGAGCTCCGAATGTCCCAAAAACATTTGCAGCCTGAAAGGGGCATTAACCCGCATCCTAGACCACTGAAGTTCCCAACAATATTTTTGGCATGAAAAATGCATCCTACACCCCTGAAAGTTCAGAATATGTTAGCAGCCCAAAAAAGGCCTTAAAATGTATATTAAGCCTGCAAAAATGTAGAAAACTTTGGATGCCCAAAAAAGGGGTTTACAGGCATCCTAGACCCCCTAAAGTCCAGAAAATGCTGGTCGCCTAAAAACGGTGTCAGAGAGCTCTGAATGTCCCAAAAACATTTGCAGCCTGAAAAGGGCATTAACAGGCATCCTAGACCACTGAAATTCCCAACAATATTTTTGGCATGAAAAATGCATCCTACACCCCTGAAATTCAGAATATGTTAGCAGCCCAAAAATAGGCCTTAACATGCATCTTAAGATTGCAATAAATGTTGAAAACTTTGGATGCCCTTAAAAGGGGTTTACAGGCATCCTAGACCCCCTAAAGTCCAGAAAATGCTGGTCACCTAAAAACGGTGTCAGAGAGCTCTGAATGTCCCAAAAACATTTGCAGCCTGAAAGGGGCATTAACAGCATCCTAGACCACTGAAATTCCCCACAATATTTTTGGCATCATAAATGCATCCTACACCCCTGAAAATTCAGAATATGTTAGCAGCCCAAAAATAGGCCTTAACATGCATCTTAAGACTGCAATAAATGTTGAAAACATTGGATGCCCAAAAAAGGGGTTTACAGGCATCCTAGACCCCATAAAGTCCAGAAAATGTTGGTGGCCAAAAACTGTATCAGAGAGCTCTGAATGTCCCAAAAACATTTGCAGCCTGAAAGTGGCATTAACCTGCATCCAAGACCACTAAAATTCCCAATTACATTTTTGGCACGAAAAATGCTACACCCCTGAAAGTTCAGAATATGATAGCAGCCCAAAAAAGGCCTTAACATGTATATTAAGCCTGCAAAAATGTAGAAAACTTTGGAGGCCTCAAAAAGGGGTTTACAGACATCCTAGAC